>NC_132819.1:1845000-4245000 GCF_048594095.1 Paramormyrops kingsleyae | reverse complement strand
TTCATATTCACTTAACAGACCTGCAAACCGAAAACCCCAAAGTGGGACGACGGTATTTCAGGGCGGGACATTAAACCCCCAAAGTCGCACATAGTTTACGGCTTTCTGAGGCCGGTATGGCGTTAGAATAATAAGAGTCGATTATCCGAGCGCAGCCCCGAAAAGCAGCATCTGGCAACATTTTCTGTCGAGCAAGCAGAAGATCCAGCCAGATGCTGGAATGCAGCTACGCACGGGCAACGATAATTCCTGCTGCACTGAACGGCGGACTGGCAGAGGCCAGATGATTTTTCGGCGGGGGACGTCTCCCCCCCCCCGCGATGCCCGCCGAACACCTCCTCACGCACCAAGAGGATAAGAGCCTATTTTTCTTTCCACAAAGTTATAAACCTGGCCGACAGGACACTGCATTGTTAAGATGGACAGGGAGGAAGGAGAGCTACTGAGTTACCTGCTGGCAAGATCAGTGCCGCTGATTCACTACCTCCACAAACATCGATGGTGACTAACAACGAAAACAAAACGCGCACCATTTTTAGAAAACTAAAAAATACAGCTGGAATAAGTACATCGTAAGTTTTAGCACAACATGAACTGTCTATACCACGGTGTACAGAGGGCAATGTTTATTTGTAAACAGGTTTGAAACAAAAAGAACAGTACAAGACCATATGGACCCAAAATCTATATGGGCAGTAGGTGGCGCAATGGTCAAAGATGCAGATTTTTAGATTGGACTGGCAGTTCAAATCTGTGGCAAGGGCGTCCCCTCAGGCAGGATACAATAAAATATACTAATGTAGAAATGCATAAAATTATATGTTGCTTTACATTAAAAGTGTCAGCCAAATGCAACAGAGAAGGAACATGTCAATCAGCTGTGCAAGAACTGCAGAAGTTCCTCAAGTTTCAACTGAAAGAACGAATCGCTAGTGGAACCCATCTCTGGAATATTAATTTCCAATGAAAAATATCGTGTGTGAAAGTAAAATGACTTGTCACAACAGCCTTGGGAGGGTTAAGACACTGACAGCACGTAACACGGCCCAGACATTTTCATTACTGGAAATATGTGATGTGTGAAGCGTAGGACACCTCACGGACTTAGGGCTCCAAGTGACAAAATAAATCCACAGCCCCACCCCTCTTCTAGAAGAGCAGTCTCTTTTTCACAAGTAACTGGCCTCCCCCTCGTGCTGAAATAAAACCCTGCGAGAGCTGTGTCCTGAACCCCACGTCGCGCTTGACGGGCGGAGCCGTCTTGGGGCCGTCATGTTCCGCCACAGAGCGGGAATCGGCCCACAAGCGAAACGAGACTGACCTGGAACCAGAGCGAAGCACAGAGGGCTGTGAGGGTGCATAAGAACCGACTGTCAGGGGGGAGCACAGCCCATTACTAAGCGATATGGCTGTACCTGTGCTGAGGTGTAAAGCACACAAACATACTGTCATCTGTACATCCATCCTTTAACCTCGGGATTCCCAACTCCCAGGTCCACGGATCGATTCAATCCGTGACCAGTATTCCACTGGGCCCCGGCACTGGGAGTTTTGTGGAGGGGTTGGTTCATTTCATTAATTGCATTTGAAAAAAATAGACATCGCTGATCAATCTGGTGCGACACCCCCAACCCCCCCGGCTATTTTACCAGATGGGGTACCAGTCATACAAAGATGCCAGGTGTGCATTTTCTTTCCTGGGAAACACTAAACACAAGAAGGAATTTGAGTCTTGCACAGGCTTCAAATTCTGCCAAGCATAACAGCACACAATAAAAAACACCTGACAGAAAGCAGAGATTTACATTTTATCTCGTGTCGCAACGCCACAAGCAAATCTTCCAGGGGGAGGATTGAGCTACTGAGCCAATGGCCCCAGTCCGCAGCCAAGAACCAGCAAGGACCCAGGCTGTAACTCTGGGCCTGAAATCACTGCAAGCTCTCCATCAGCAAACACCTGCAACCAGTGCCGTTGTGCCAATCAATTTAGGCAATATATTATAAAAATGTAATATGGCCAATGAGCAAACTTCCTGCATCAGATCACATCTCTCAATCCCCCCCGATCCCTCATCATGCTTGTCATCTACCGATTATCCTACAGATCATCAGCTAGTTATGTCGTGACATTCACCACACACAGCAGCAGTAAGCAAGGTTAGCTGCACAAGTTTAAATGTATAATAGTCACATAAAGTTAAGAACATTAATATCTGTTTCTGTTTTTTCCTCGTGTGTGGCTTTTTAATGGTGCCTACCCAGAAATTTCGTCTGCACAGCGCCCCTGCCCACATCAACCATCCATACATTTGTAGTATCCGATTCACATGGCTACACTGTACAAGCTCTTGATGGCCTTATCTGCAAAACCCCAGTGCAGCAGTGGAAGTGAATATTTGGTACTTAAGTCACCTGTCAATCAATCTTTTATCAGCTTGCATTTGCAGTTTAAGGATTACAGATATCAAACTACATTTGATTATTATACGTGAACCGTACTGATCTATTTTTTCTGCCGAAAGGCCCGAGGAAGCGGGCACCGCGCGATTCTAAGTGTCCATGTCACACGTGACCCTCACACTTGTCCCGTATCTGTCTGAGCTTGTCCTTGCCATAGAGCTGCACTTTTGTTAGGTTTAAGTCTGCCTAGGCAATTAAGCACTCGACTTAACCGCTTACTCATTCACTGAACTGATTTAACCTTTGCTATTTTTCCCTGGAGTAACGTGGTCGTAAGCGGTCCAAAGAAAGATGAAGAAATTGCGGTGAGTTGCGGGCTCGTTGGGAATCTGCCACGCTATTCACTCCTCAAACATCTTTACCAGCAACTCAATACGAAGTATTACGTATAAGGAGGCGGTTTCATATACATGAACTGAGGGTGGTCTAATTAAGTAGTCAACTTTTCTCCGTATCTGTTCAATTCCCACGTCAACTGAATGCTGATAATGTCCTTCTTAAATATAAACCACGAGCCACGCTATTTTTTGCACGTTGGCAAGCATCTTAATATGCAGGTAGAAGATGCTTTAGGGTTAAACAATTACAATACAAATCTTCCGGGATATATGACACCACTGCCAGAATGGAAAGTCATTGGAACAGAAACCCTTTCTGCTTTTGTTTAAAAAAAAAAGTGTAACACTGCAATCCAACTGTTGTACCTACCGGAGACAAACTTTTACCCGTATATTTTAAACAACATCTTTTAACGTAAGAGATGGAAATAAAGGCTGAGTGAAGATGTGCAACTAAAAAACACTTGAATGTCAAATTAATAGCCTGTAATTTCAGCAAACTCGCAAACCGTCTCGGCGGACAAGCCGCACCAACGCCCAGTTAAACGAAATACCAAGTGGCAGGGAAACTGGGAGTTGATTCATATTTTCCGCCAGTTCTCGTGAGATCTTACCTCCAGGCGCCCTGATACCCCGAGACTTCTGCAACAGCAAATTCAGAACAAAAAGTGCTTCAAAATCAAATTGGTACTACAACGGGCAATTAAAAACAACGACGTGAGCCGAGCGACTCGGCATGCTGCGATCATAACCCTCATCCAACAAAACCAGTGCATCAGAATAGTGAAACGAGTGAAAACGATCATCTTTGTCGTGAGCTTTATGTTTTCAAATATATTTGGTCATACCTTGACAAGGATGGGAGTGTGGAAGAAATCAACGAGTCAGCTGTTTGCAGTACTGCTAGAGCTCCATAAAAGCTAACTAGTTAAAATTAATTATGTACAGAGTGAGTAATTTCTCTAACTAGGGATTCCTTTGCAGACGAATTAAAAGTGTGCGCTGGAGGCCCCGCCCCCCGAAACGCGACGGCCGCTCCCATTGGTCAGAGCCATAAAAGACGCTTTGTGTGCCCTCTTCTGCACGGCCCAGATCGCTCTGTACTTACAGTGTTCGGCTTTTGATCACCTAAAACAATGGGAATACCCCGTGTAGCTATTTTAATATTTCCGTTTTTTTTTTTTGTTTCACACACGCCTTTCAGACACAGATAGATGAGCTTAATATAGCATACAAAACGTGTTCATGTTTTTCATGTATGGTGCTTCCCTGACAACCAGGGGTTAAAGTGGCACATCTGTGATGACACCGTGCTAATGTAACTTAAATCACTTTAAATGTTCTAACTGTACAATTTATTAAGTGTTTTGTATGTGTTTTATTTGAATATGAAGCCAATATTAAATATTGAGAATTGTTAAAATGCAATTCAGTCATAAAATAAAATAAGTTATAGATGCAGCATTTGCAGATGTTCTTTTCGGCCTGTAAGACTGTTAAATCTTCCCTCTCTGAATACCGATTATCAGGGGCCTGTGTCACCAAGCTGGGTTTTTTGCTTAGCTGGATAATTTGTTGGATTTAAGGTAGTTTGGGCTAAATGTAAGTGAATGAAGATAAAGTCAGATTAAACTGGGGTACCGACAAGTCATCTAGCTAAGCAAGAAGCCTCACGATACAGGGCGTAGGTATCAGAAGGTCCACCAAGCAGAACCTCACACTGTGGTCTCTTTGATCTTTGCGCTTCCTACTAAGTCAATAAGGTACAAAAGAGGGCAGAGGTGACTCTAGGGACTCTGGGGGCACTAGGCAAGAAACCCCCCCCCCCCCCAACTCCCCGTCCCCTGCCATGGTAAAATTAATAATATTGAGAAGTAAAATTTAATAAACACAAGACCTTTATTTTCACTTTTGTGAAAAACGCAAATAAATACTTTACACAAATAACGTACCTTACACAAATAAAGCAGATTTGTCATTGCAAAGTAGTTTGTGATTGGCTGCCCTCGGGGGCCCCACCCAGCTCCAGGCCCCAGGATATTGCTGTCACTGCCCCTCTGTAAGAGGGATGCGGAAACGAGAAGATAACTGGTTATAAAAGTGTAATTGTCATTGATGTAATTGATAATTTGGCTATAAAAGTGTAATTGTCATTGATGTAATTGATAATTTGGCTATAAAAGTGTAATTGTCATTGATGTAATTGATAATTTGTCGGAGAGTTTTTTCGCAGCTTGGACGTCAGTGACGGAACTGGTCCCGGCTGCTATCAGCTGCTTTCGGTTCAGCTTCTGCTATTTACGGATCTGAGGCCCCAGTTTATTAATTGTGTCGCTGTGATTTGCATGTGGAATCAGAAATGTATCAGCTGTTATCGTGCTAATGAAGCCAGTTTATCACAGGATTAGAAACTTTAAGGGATCAGGCAACAGGATGGCGCCTGACATTGGCTTTGAGTGCCCATGGCCTGGTTCCTGTCATTCAGCATAGAATATGAAAACTCGATAAATCCAGTACATGGTTATTATATTGAGGCTTATTACATTACATTTCTCATTATTCATGATAACTGAGGGAGAAAACACAGTAATTTTTGCTGCATCAGGGTAATGGCTGACTTGGGATCAGACTGGGATATGGTTAGGGTCAGACTGAATTCACGTTCAAATAATAATAATTTATCAGTAAGAGAGTGGTACTACAGTTCAGAGCTGTACCGCTGCAGAAGGGGAGAGAGGGGCTTAAATCTCACATTGCTCTGCCTGTTAAGTTTATTTGTTCTTCCTGTGTCAGTCAGGTTTTCTCCCACAGTCCACAGACATGCAGTTAGGTGAAATTGTCCCTAAATTCCCCTTAGTGTATAATACTGATGACACTTCGTTGATCTCTTTTCACCTATCCAGGGCTGCCAACTCTCAAGCATCTGGTGTGACACTCACACTCTCAGACTCTCACGCTCACGCAAGAAATCTTCCAGCATAACTCTATTATTCTATTATAAACCTAAAATTCGCTACATCAAAAGTGTTGGGGTAGTTTGTAAACCCTAAAGACTACAAGGTAATAAAATTGTTACATACGTGTAAATGGGCGTGCAGACTTGTCTGGAATGGAAATTCTCATGCCAGCCAGCTGACAACCCTGCCGACCATTTTACTCTCCGTGACACACATGTTGGTGAGAGGGAGCTTAGCAGCCACCTGCAGTGGCCCCCATGGAGCTGGGGGGGGGGGGTGAGGACCTTGTTCAAGGGCCCACAGATGTAACTATTCTGCTGAGGCCACACTTGAAGCAGTAACCTTGGCACAGAGGCTTTGTCCAGTGAGCCACACACTGCCCACACACTGTCTATATGCCCTGTGATGGACGGGCACCTGGCCCAGGGTGTACCCAGCATTCTGCCCTTTGCTGCCTAGGATAACCATCACACACAAACAGTACTAAATAGAACAAATATATGTGATTTAACAGTGATTAAATATATAAGACATTTAAACATGACATACTGGGACATAAGCCAGAAAAATGCAGTTAAAATACAGTGCTGCAAATGGGCAATGAAATTGAATGGACAGGAATATGCAATAAATAGATTTTGTTAAAAGTACCATTATATTTGTTCACTTATGACATGAATGATTTTGCCGCATTGTGACTATGTGATTTTGTCTGTACAATTACAGGATTTCAGATTAGCCTTGGCCTTGCAGTGAAAGTGACTGGTGCCAGCAGGTTTAGACCTTGTTACACCTGCGGGATAATGGACACCTTTCTCTACATGGGCCTCTCTCCTCATTAGCTCCGGCGAGCCTCGGTGAATACTGCTGCTCTACCATTTTCACCGACCTCTCAAGCGAAATTGGTGTTTCAAAAGGCCGGTTAATACTTAATACCAGTTGTCAACGCATTCCACCGTGAGTTAGATAAGACTATTCCTTTTGTTCAGGTACGTGGAAAATCTTGTGTGGCAGGTTAGTTTACAGGACACATGACACAAGCATGACACGGACAAGCAGAGGATACATTTGCATAGTGCTGCACTAAAGGATCTATGAGGAAGCTACATTGTAAATGGTATCCTAAGAGAAATGTCAGTCCTAACACCAAAACATCAGCTTCCTCAACGTGAAACTAAAGATGTATCAGTCGAGACATGACTACCCTTCTCACTCTGCTGGATCATGCACGAAATTACACAAGATAAGACATTTCTTCCGCATTTTCACGATTTTGCAACCAATTTTAAGAGAAACATTTTGAGGCTTTTCTGTTGTTGACACACACGGGAGATTTTACTGTGAAAATCCTTCCTCCTTTGCTTCGTTTTCTGCCTCCTTCGCTTCGTCACCTTCCTCAGCTCCCGAACCTGCTGCTGACTGGCTGGGTTTCTTTTTTTTTTGTGAGCAGTGGTATGTGAATGAATTAGCACATATCCTTACACAGCTAAAATATTCCATCACTGAAGCTTAAACAATATTCATTATTATTCTAATGGCAGTTACAACATCCTTCAATATTGGTTGAGTTCCAGAATCCATGCATCCATCCATCCATACATCATTTTTTAAAAGTCTATCCAATGTAGGGCTATGGTGAGCCTGAAGGCCATATCAGCAAACACAGGGCACAAGGTGGGGGACACCATGGATGGGATGACAGTCTATTGGAAGCCTCACACACTGCAGGCAATCCAGAGACACAAGTTCACCTAAGATGCATGTTTTTGCAGGTGGAAACCATAGTACCCGGAAGAATCCCGTGTCAGATATATGGAAATGTAGGCCTACAAGGTGACTGAAGCGTAGGAGTTTATACACTGCTCAAAAAAATTAAAGGAACGCTTTGAAAACACTTCAGATCTCAATGGGGGGGAAAATCATGCTGTATATGGACTGGGTAATGTGTTAGGAATGAAAGGATGCCACATCGTTTGATGGAAATGAAAATGATAAACCTACAGAGGGCTGAATTCAAAGACACCCCGAATATCAAAGTGAAAAAATGATGCGGTAGGCTGGTCCATTTTGCCGAAATTTCATTGCAGCAACTCAAAATCGTACTCAGTAGTTTGTATGGCCCCCACGCGCTTGTATGCATGCCTGATAATGTCGGGGCTGCTCCTAATGAGATGATGGATGGTGTCCTGGGGGATCTCCTCCCAGATCTGGACCAGGGCATCACTGAACTCCTGGACAGTCTGAGGTGCAACCTGGTGGCGTCGGATGGACAGAAACATAATGTCCCAGAGGTGTTCCATTGGATTTAGGTCAGCCAAGCATGGGGGCCAGGCAATGGTATCCATTCCTTCATCCTCCAGGAACTGCCTGCATACTCTCGCCACATGAGGCCGGGCATTGTCGTGCACCAGGAGGAACCCAGGACCCAATGCACCAGTGTAGGGTCTGACAATGGGTCCAAGGTTTCATTCCGATACCCAATGGCAGTCAAGGTGTCGTTGTCTGGCCTGCAGAGGTCTGTGTGTCCCTCCATGGATATGCCTCCCCAGACCATCACTGACCCACCACCAAAACGATCTTGCTGAACAATGTCACAGGCAGCATAATGTTCTCCGCAGCTTCTCCAGACCCTTTCACTTCTGTCACATGTGCTCAGGGTGAACCTGCTCTCATCTGTGAAAAGCACAGGGTGCCAGTGGTGGACCTGCCAATTCTGGTATTCTATGGCAAATGCCCATCGAGCTCCACGGTCCTGGGCAGTGAGCACAGGGCCCACTAGAATATGTCGGGTCACCCTCATGAAGTCTGTTTCTGATTGTTTGCTCAGAGACATGCACACCAGTGGCCTGCTGGAGGTCATTCTGTAGGGCTCTGGCAGTGCTCTTCCTGTTCCTCCTTGCACAAAGAAGCAGATACTGGTCCTACTTATAGGTTAAGGACCTTCTACGGCCCTGTCCATCTCTCCTAGAGTAACTGCCTATCTCCTGGAATGTCCTCCATGGCCTTGAGACTGGGCTGGGAGACACAGTAAACCTTCTGGCAATGGCACATATTGATGCACCATCCTGGAGGAGTTGGACTACCTGTGCAACCTCTGTAGGGTCCAGGTATCACCTCATGCTACCAGTAGTGACACTGACTGTAGACAAATGCAAAATTAGTGAAAAAAACTGTCAGAAAAGATGAGGAGGAAAAAATGTCAGTGGCCTCCACCTGTTACACCATTCCTGTTTTGGGGGTCGTCTCATTGTTGCCCCTCTAGTGCACCTGTTGTTAACTTCTTTAACACCAAAGCAGCTGAAACCGATTAACAACCCCCTCTGCTACTTAACGGACTAGATCAATATCCCAGTAGTTAAATTGACTCGATGCTATGGTCTGAGTAAAGAGTGTTCCTTTAATTTTTTTGAGCAGTGTACAATAGATACCTTCACTAGCAGTCTCATCATGGTGGACAAGAACATGTCCCTGTCTCACTCTCTCTCTGTGATGACTAGGTGAATTGCAGCTCTATCTATGAGCAGAGGAATGCCCAAGATCAGTGTTACATCTCAAACTGGACACCGTGATGGACGTCAAAAACATGTAATGTAGACGTGCCCTATTCACAAAGCAATAAGCGATGCAAAGTGCTACAATAAATCATAATGCTCCTGGTGCCTGAAATCATAACATACAGACTCAATAAATTGTAACCCCCTAAAGAAAATGCTGGTACAAAAATATCTGAGAGAGTTTCTGGACCAACTTAGCAAAAGCATAGCGGCCCCCCTTCAAAAGTCCTCTCATTCAAACGTGTACGGAAATAATGAGAGTCACAAGAAATGACTGATATCTGGTTCATGAACCCATGTTATACGTAGTTTGTGGGATCAATTGAAGTATGTCATTCACATACCATCCTACTCAATACGCCATACACCTCTGATCAGTAAAATGTTTACAAATATGAGCCATTCGCTACACTTTTCTGTTACGCAAATATGGTGGTGGGGGATTTTACATATCGACCTGGAGCGTTGGCTGTTTGAAAGCCCATATTGTGCTTACAGTTGTAGCTCGCAGTGTCCTGTTAGGACCTGCAGGCTTCCTCAGCTTCGAAAAAAACTCCCCCCTTATAGTTCTGCCAAACCCTCCACAGTGAGCTTCAGCATTTTAGGTTGTTATGCTGGCTGTCAATAAGAAACCCATTTGAATGAGTCAAGTACACCTTATGTGTGAAGCACATTTTGAATGCTCAGCAGTGGCAGACATAGGATAAGTAAATATCTCTAAATGTAAGAAACATCCATCCATCTATTCATCCATCCATCCAGTTTCAGCATACTGTAGCGCATAAGGCTGTGGATCACCCAGAATACGATGTCAGTCCATTGCAGGGATCCCAAAACAGTAATGATGAATAGGAAGGCCGCACTGAAAGAGGACAGAGTGGTCGGCAAAAGAGTCAAAGTCAACTTTATTGTTTCTCTGCACATGCACAACAAAATGAGACTCACCGCTTGCAATGATGCAACCCTGAATCCACTGAGTGAATCCCATCCCATACTGTCGAGCACCGTATATGTGAATGAGTAGGGATTCAAACCAAAAAGAAAACACCTGTAAGAGGGTGACAGCTGTGCTCCCTGTTAGCGATAAAAAACAAGCAGCTTTTATCCTTACTGCGACCTCACACCACTTTAGGGCGATTTCCCGAAACATCCAGTTCCACTGCACGCTATCCAGTGACCTCTCCTGCCATTATCCTTAACAAGGCTCACTGTCGACCACTCTGCTTTTCACACGGTGCCACAGCAGATATATTTAAATTCCAAACCACCTCAGGGAAACTAATCACATTTATAGAATGAATTAGGGAAATCAGCTCAGTGCGTTTTGTGCAAGGCAGGTCTTTTAACAGGATCACCAGCTGTAGTGCAATGGTTTAGAAAAAAAATGAAGTGTTATTCCCCAAAGGGGTATCACTTTTGCACCCTTACACTCAAGATGAGTTTCCAGCTCAGTGGGCACATATGTAACTTCAGAGCTGATAAATCACTTTGCATAAATGCATTTGCCAAGCAAAGAAATTATGTAATGACCCACAGCGCCGGCCGGCAGAAAGAACGGGGAGAATTTGCATACCCAGAGGGGCGCCAGTCGTGGAATCATTCTCGTTACGTCGTCAGGTAGTGTGGATACAGTGCTGAACTGTGCACCTGCATCGAAAGCAGGGCAGCTGTTTCCGAACCCCTTCGACTCGAGTGTGGTTATGAGTTTCACATCATTAATTCACTAAATTTAATAGGATTTACAGAAGTGGAGTCAGTAAAGACCAGGTGTTGTTATATTGTAGCTGCAGGCTGGGACTGGTCGGTCTTTCAGTGACATGGACACACACTGCGAGATATCTGTCCTTCTTCGGAAGGGAGAAGGTCGATCTTTGTCCATCTCGCTGCGTGACGCCCAGAGCTGCAAGCTCCAAGCTCCATCGCTGACAGTATCGATATGAAAACATGTGAACCTCCCCCGGGTCTATGAAAAGTTTGACGGAAAGGTTATGACTGTGTGACCCTCTGTCTCTTTGTTACAGCAGTGGGAACATACAGACCTTGTCCCTCACTGTCCTAGGAGAAAGCTGACCTCTGACTTATCGACAGTATAGGGTGCTGACGTCGAGACACCCACTGCAGAATGGTTTTACGGAGATAGCTGCAATGTAGCCCTTGCTTACGGACTGATGGTCAGCGCATCATCACACCATGGAGGCAGAGGGACAGGTCACTGCTGGGGTACAAAGGGTGGAGAAAGTGTGCTTTGGAGTGAAGGGGGCTGGGGGTAGTGGTATAGATCACTGGGGGGACAGTGTGTGGTCTGCAGGTTAGAGTGTCTGTGGTTGGAAGGTTGTTGGTTCAAATCCCAGGGCAGCAGCATGAATTCACTGTTGGGCCCTTAAGCAAAATCTAATGTTTCCAGAGCCTGTCTGACACTGTTTTCTGAAAAATATATATGTTAATTTGGATAAAAGTGTGTGCTAACTAAAATGTAAAAAACGGGGTAAGGGGCAGATTAGCTGAGGGGACTGGAAGACAGAGTGAGAAAAGAACAGTCATACAATACGCTATAAATGGAAGCAGAAAATCTATAGCCTTTTATGTTCTTGGAACTACAAATTACACAGTTTATTAGCTTTCAGCTGTCAATCGCAGTGGTACCGAAGGATAATGGCCTCAATGCCCACACCGAGTCGGACAACCCAGCCGCACAGAGCCATCTGAGGGACAAAGAGCTAAAATTTCCAAAAGCTTTTAACTCATTAAGATTCAGCGAGGGATGTCTAACCTCTCACGGGGACTGTGCTGCCAGGCTGAGAATTTTCAAACAGATATTTATTCATTTAACTGTCATTTAACTGTTACATTTTAACAGATGCTTCTGTTGAAAGCATCTTAAAAGTTCAGAGTGTGCAGGTGCACTAAATACATTGGAATAAATTAAGGGGGGATCTAAAAAGCAAACAGGCGATGCAGAGTCGTGTGAGCAAAGGGAAGGGGACACGTCAATTGGCATCACTCCTGTAAGGAGTAGGAGAGGAGGATGCCCAGGGGCCAGAGGTGAGGGGTCAAAGGTCACCAAGACAATGGGCAGGTCACAAATCAGCACCCAGCTGGAAGTCTTACCCTGGGTTTTGACAATCACGCATGAGCATCGCATCCTGAACTCTAACATAGCCCCTTCAGATCCAGGGGATCCTTTGCAACGCTGCATGTTTGAGCAGCTCCAGTGCAGTAGGACCGCAGAGAAAAAGCAATCAGCTTGAGCTCAGCGAGGGCGAGAGTTTTGTCATGTGCGGACGACTCAGGATGGGAAGGAGCGGCGGATTGGGTGTTTCCTACATTTACTGTCCTCAGAGGAGACCGAGTAAAGAGAACATCCACCGTGACAAACAGCCTTGGCTCTCACACAGCAGACAGCAGTAAACCCCAGCCTGATACCCATATGAAACACTACTCATATTTTACGTTTAGCATTCAGCACATTAAAACCATTCTTGCCATTTCTGCTGCACTTAATTCCACTATAAAACTCCAGAATCTATAAATTCTGTCACTAGATAGTATCATTTATGCTCAAGGACAGAGAGAAATGTTTGCAGGGTAAGATACAGCAGCAGAAGAGACAGGATAATAGTAACAGTGAAAAGGTGAAGCAGATCCAACTTGGCTCTTAACAATTAGGAGCTTTGAGTAAAAACGGCCGACACTAACAGAGCCATCATAAACAAACAAGGAGGGCCCGTGAAAATGTCATGTAGTTACGAATGCTGTTTATTACTATTACTCAGCTCACTCATATCTTTACGGTTGAACATTCGTGGAATGTTAGAATGAAGTCCAAGGATGAGACAGGTTTTACCCGGTGTTGGTTGAGTAAAAACTGCCATAAAAGTTCAGCCAAAAACGGGGCCGAAACTCGAGTGCAACCAATAGAAGAGAAGCATGCAATGAATCAATGAGTTTCCATGCAAACCTTTATGGGGCTGCTGTGTTCCCTCAATGACATAAAATTACCCTCACGGATGGCATCTCCATCTCTCACCCCACAATCAGCTTTAACATTAAACATCACATGCGAAGGCTATACAAATAAAACCTATAGTAAATTCCAATGTAATGGAAAATGTCTTAGAATACAACGTGGTTACCTTAAATCACTGAATAACCTGGATTCTGTTTGAAACTATTGTGGCGGGTCCAGGTTAAAGCCGGACTCACATTATCTGACAAAACTGCTCAAACAAAGGTGTGGAAGGCATGTAAAGATTACGGCACCAGCGGCCGTTAGGAGAAACTCCTGCACACAGCCTTACACTGCTCAGTTCTGTTAAACAAGATCCAGAGTGGAGAAGAAATCAAAACGCAATTGTTCAAGTTTAGAAGGGTGAAAATGAGCTAAAAATAAAACTGTTTACTTTTGGACTGTAAATAACATTTTAAATTGGGGAACCAACATATTTGAGGTTACTCTCCCCCGTGAGTCATGTGGCTATTTTGGTAACACTGAGAAATAGTCCCCACTGTTTTAACCCCAGGTTTTACCTGTTTTCCTTCTTTATTGCCCACAGCGACAGCAAATGAAGGTGGAGACAAGAATGTCTTTCAGAACTGTTTGGCAGAGCAACATCAATTCAGATTTGGGCATGATTCCTCGGGTAACCATCAGTACAACATGGCTTCACCTAAAATCAGTAAATTCACCTAAAATGAACACTTTCTCCCTAATATTTATGGTTTGTTTTTGCTGATACTCAGAGGTATGCTATGTTCTCGAGGTCCAAAAGCACCAGAGAAAAGGCCAGACATGAGGCCTATCCGCCAAGGCATAAAAACACACCATAAGCAATTTGAGGCACTCATTTTCATAAATACATGTTGTTATACTATGAGAGGGAACTTGACCACCCAGAGTAAACCTATGCAAACAGGAATACACAGACAGAACACACACACACACACACCCACAGATTAGGTATCTATATCACTGTAGGAATCATACACTCATTTCCACAACCATGACTTTAATCCCAACATGACGACCTTAATTCCTACTCAGCCCTAACCTTACCCATAAGTAACCAAACAAAATACAAAATATAACGCAGTTCTAGTCAATGTATGTTAAAGATGAAAAAAAAATTTGTATCGTGTTCATTAAATGTCAGTATTTGACCACTTTGGTTTGTGAATGTTTACCAAAGACTACACAGGGGCTTTGAAATGAAAGGGAATAATTTTTTTTTGGCAAAAGCAAACAAATACTGTGGTACATACTATTCTGTTGAAGTAAGGAGTAGTAAATTGTCTAATCCCATGCATGCTGCTACTCTTGACGGCTCACTTTAAAGAGAAACCGGACTCTCTTCTACCAGAAGCTGACGTAGCTAGTGATATTTCATATGTCTTGCCCGGTCAGGTTCATCTGTCACTTATTTTAGCCTAAATAAGCATAATTGAGATTAAGATAAACGACCCCGAAATGCTTGGATTTGGGTTGTTTCCAGTGGCAGCCACTGCAGCAGGCATCTGAAAGGGCCCCCGACTGCGAGACTCCCCAAGACTGATCACCCAAGGAAATCCGCCTGCCTTTCTCTTCATCTCTTTCTTTCTCCCTCTCTCAAATCCACACTCTTTCTATTCTGCCTTCTCGCATAATGTTTGAGCAGCTGTCACATTTGTCCCTTTTAAACTTTAATATTCCTCATCCCACCTGATTAACAGCTCAAACGGTTCACATCATCACTCACACGCAGCCTCCTTCACCTCTCATTACACACGGCACATAAACACATTGAACACACTGGATACACAAACACTACGCATATGCAGGCATCAGATGTTGCATCTGGAAATGAACACATGTATCTGTACTCTGCTGAGTAAGTTAATGGATTTTGAATGACTTTTACCATCAGGTACAGGAAAAGTAGTTTTTTTGAACGGCTTCCAAAACTGATTTCCAGAGCGTTTGCTGTAATTTACTGTGAAATATGCAAGTTTATAATTTTATGATTTTTCTAAACCTGTGCTGTAATTTCAGTTAAACACCTCCACTGGATTATATTGTAGATCTACTGTACAGTTAATGTACTCCTGGCTGTAAAAACATGACCAACTTCTCTTGTAGATATACAGGACTATGCTAGATATTTTCAAAAGTTAACTAATATTTTACTATTAGGTACTGTTTATTTACAGTTCTATACTGACACCTACACTTACTGTAAATTTTACAGTTAAATTTTAGCAGTGCGTGGTTCTGCAGGCTAGGCCTCTGTGGCTGTGATTGGAAGGTCGCCAGTTCAAACTGCTTGCGTGACATGGGTTGGGGCATCATCGCTGCGGCCTTGAGCAAAACCTGTAACCTCGAAAAATTCCTCCAGGGATGCAGGATAAACGGCAGAGCCTGTGAAGACTGAGTTTCATTGTGCTTACTAACGGCACACTGACAATAATGGAATTCTGTACCTCAGCTCATATAAAGTCCTGTCTGTTTAGATTTTCATTTCCTTTATATCATCAAAGTATTATGGGGAAAACATGTTTATAAGAAGAAACCCGTAGTAAACTGGGAAAGATTATTTTTAAACATCTTTACATAACACAGCATTCATGGTTTATCACTCATGTTGTGTAATGACATCCATCTGAATATCACAGATTCACTGGGTTTCTGTGTTTTGGCAAACATATAGTGAGATGTAATCAGAGGGTTTAGAACAAAGTTGACATATTAAAATCTTCATTATTATTATTGATTTAATAATAATAATTAATTAAAGCACGGCTCTGAATCGTAACATTGATAATGCCTCACCGGCCACTACACACAGGAACTTCCTGTTCCATGTTGGGGCGTATAGACGGCAAAAGGAGGAACGAATTACGGAGAGAATTGACGTGTTTTAATAAGGTTCGTCTTCAACTTTGTTTCTGATGGCAGACTCCCTTTGAATTATAGACCAGGGTGTGGGTTCCAGGAGGCATATAGCTAAGTGTCCTGTCAGCATTTTTTTAGTTATACACAATTAAAGGAACAGATTGTAAACGTGCATGATACCGTGACAGACGGCAACATTCTCCCGGGTCAACACGAGAAGTCGCTCACTGAGAAGGCAAATGCGCAAAAACACACTGCCCCCTATTGGTGGCCCGTTGTTACCAATGTCTTAGCGGCATTTGGTACTGTAGGTGATTTTCAAGTTCGTTATGGCATCTACAACGTAGTTGTAATAAGCTCCCTTTATTTTAAAGTATTATGAAGACGTGTATTATTTGCTTTTACCCTGACACACGCTCGGGAGTTCAGACCGCCTTATGTGACAAGGTCTCAAAACCCAGTTTTCCGTGATTCTATGTAGTTTTACGCCATTTAAACCACATTGATTTGACGGAACCTAATAATAATAATGATTCATTATCTTAAGCAATGCCATGCAAATGCATTTCTAAGTTTGTTTTTTTTATTATTACATTTGCTTGCTTTCTATTAATGTAAGAATAATGCGTTATACCAGTGTGTCATTTACTAGATGAAACGTTTTCCCATAATTCACTTGCTTTGTACCTTTTACACTACGACCTATGAGGAGCGCTGCCCGAGTGGGTGAAGATGGGCTAAAGTTGTAAATCGTTATACTTTTTCTAAGGGAAATAATACAATAAAAGAGATAATGCACACAATATACAGAGCAAATATATATATATATATATATATATATATACAAACTTTATTTTAGATGGATTTTTAGGATTGTATAGGAAAATACAATTTTCATTTCCGATAAAATCAAGATCCGACATATCAAATCTGCCCCGACCAGAAAAAATACCAGCTAAAAATGCATGCTTTTATAACTAATAAAGGTTTATTAGGCTATACCCACCATGTAATATTTAGCATGCTTATGCAACACCTTACAGAAATCACGACAAAGTTGCCAGAATTTAACGAAACCCTATTTGACAGTTCATGCTAATAATTTAACGACAGCACAGGACTTGGAACATTGTGAAGACTGTTCATTTATGTTTACCTCAAAATCAACAACGGCTTGGCATTCCGGTGACAGCCAGCCAATGATGTGGGCTTTGACTGACAGAGATGACGACAGGTGTGATATTTCCTGCAATACCGATTCTTTGCCGGACCTAGAAATGGCAACACGCAGGCAAAGGAAGCAGAATTCAAACACAACTACGAGGATAATCAACCCTGCACACATTACTCCACATTTGCTTGGGTGTGATCTAAGCCACAGTGACAACTGAAAGAGACTCACAGGCACCTTTGCCCGCACACATGCAATCTCCCCACTGGTATGACACACTGAGTTTCCATAAGCGTATGATGTTCACTGGAGAGACGTCGACTCAGGAGAAGGATCTGGTGCAATTTATCACAATGTTCACCAGGATACAACATCTGCAGACCTGACAGAGGGGATGACATGATAATGATGTTTGCAGTCACATCTTTATTCCCATCAACACCTAAGTGCTTCCTGTTTAGCTTTCCCTAGGCCTGTCCAAGTGCCTGTTCTGTCTCTCCCTCTGTGTTCACAGCGCCCTCGCTCTGTCTCATTCTGTCTGGCTCTCTAGGAAGTGCAGCGGTAGTTGCAGTGGATCTGGGGGCTGATCTGGCAGGTGAGGGCTAGCAGGTGCCTCAGAACCCCCTCCCGGTTGGCACGGTAACTCTTGTTCATGGCCTGGATCTTCTGCCGTGTCTGCTGCTCTACTTCAGAGGACAGGTCGCCTTGTGATCCTAACACCTGAGGGAGAGAGGGGGTGTGTACATCCTGGTGGCCATTTTATAATGCATCCAATAAATAAAGCAGCATACAATTCAACGGTGAACTCCACACCCACCCACTTCATGCTGCACACTCATGCTTAGCATCACGTCAACCTAACATGACCTCTGACCCTTGACATTTGGCACATTGCCAGATCACTGTCCTGTCATACATATATGTACAGTATGGATAAAATCTTAAATGTGACAACACGTAATAAGCTCTGGTTTCACTTGAATGACAATTTATCCCATAGTGTGTAACCATAAGCTACGTATAAAAATAAAGGTTTATATGACTTGAATGTTTATTATGTCTTCATTTGTGAACATCTAAAGCTTGAACATTAAGGATGTAACGCAGCTGATCTTCTGAATGACGAGGCCTCTCCCTCTTACTGTGCTCTGTTTCTGGTTGAACTCCCGCTCTCTCTCGCGCCGGTACTGCTCGATCTCAGCCTGCGCCTCCTCCTTCGCTTGCTTCAGCCTCCGGCTCTTCCCTGGGACGGGCAGCAAGGAGCATTTAGCTCACAGCTCTTTCAGCCCATGGACCCGAAGCTGCCACCTCATCAGTTTCCTCACACTATTACTGTCCAATAGCAGATTTAGTCTGGTTTTATGGCATATGAAGGGCAAAATGAAAAAAAAGCCTGCAAAATATTCAACCAAACTTTTCCAGTAGTGAAAAATATATGAAAATTGATGTTTTGCATTAGTTCAAAGTATGTGCAGACAGCTTTCAGCATACGTAAAACCGACATGAGTAAATCTGGACTGAGACATTCAATGTATATCGGGTTTACACAAGCACTACTGCAGAAATGTAACATCTATGTATGTACATTAATGTATCTGTAAGTAAATTTGCACTTTATCTTTTTCACTTAATATGTGTTTACTATGTTTTACTAGTATATTTTTGGCTTGTGTATTTTTCACTATAAGGTGTCACGGTCCATTCACCCAAACAGAGGGTGAACATGCAAACTGCACACAAACATACAAATCTCTTAATTCCCTGTATTCTATGGATGCATTCCCTGTGATGGACTGACAACACGGCAAGGGTGTCCCACGTGCTGTGTTGTCTGGGAGAGACTTGGTTGGGGATATGAAAAATGGATGGATGGATGGAGCGTTTAACAAACATGCTGATTCTTCTTCATTGACACATGTAATTTATACAATTTTTTTCAAAACCCAGTTAACAGGCAGCGCATCTTAACCGACAGGCTCACGATCCTTGTTTTGAGTCACGTTCATCTCACCCATCTGCGACAGCTTCATTGCTCATGGTATCGTGACGAACTCCTTACACAACCGCATGAGCGCCACTGCGGATACGGAGATATCTGACGACGGAATATTTTCGGACATATTAAAGATAAAAAGCAATTACATTGTAAAAGCTATAACTAATATGCATGGGATTTGGATAGGTCGACTGTTGTTTTTTATTATTACGTATCATACTATCCTTGGCCATTTTTGCGTGATTCGTACGGATGTTTAATTTTGATAATACATGTGATGCCTGTCATTCATAAATACATTGCTACATTTTATGGTATCGGAAGCACCCAAAATTTTGACGATGTAGTTTGTTTTGCATGGCTGTCCAGAACAATCAGCCTTTTTTGTGCAGTATATAAGCGTAAGATGCGTCACTTACTCTTCCTCGCTTCGGAGACCTTCTCAGCTGCACGCTTTTCGGCTTGCAGAAGCTGTTGGATGCCTTGGGACTGGCTCGCCATCGTCTTTGTTTGGGTTTTAGAAGCTTCTGGTATCTGCTACAGGCTCCCACACTTTTTACAAATGTCCTATGACGTAATCTGCTTTGCTGTTAGCTACAGATAGCAGCTCAGCTTTTCGCCCCCAAGTAAATGACCGCGTCTCTCCCATACAATCTAACAAGTGCATCAGAGCCACACGAAGGCAACAAGTAGAAGTGACTATAAACGTTTTATCTCCATCTTCATGTGTAAATGACAAATAATCTTTGTATCACATATTTGTTTAGAAATCATTGTCAATAGGAACTATGGATGCGACTGCATTTGTTTTTTTAATAATGCAATCGTTCAAGATGTAGGCTATAGTTTGGAAATTATACATTGTACTGTATGTTGAAGTTCTAATATTGTCCTCCACACTAGATAACCCAAAAACCTAAAGGTGGATTACCTGTTAGGTTGAAGAGTAGGATTTTAAAATATAATATAGTTTTACTAGGGAAATACTGGTGTCCCATTCTGGATGCTGCCTGCCCTGTACTTTGTGGGAGGATGGATGGAAAGATGGATATTGGGCAGGTCCCCAACAAGTTCACATAAATTAGGAGACCAAAATGTGGCTTCAGCATGATTTAAAAAGGTGTTTTTGAAGCATTAAATAACAAGCCTGAACCAAATTATCACAATACAGTAAATGTCCCAATTCTTAAGTTTATGGAATAATCTGACAAAAGTGCCAAAATCACATTTCAAATGTATTGAATTTATTAATTTATTAATTCATTTATTTAAATCTCCAGGATTCTACCACCTGAAAAATATAAACTTCCGCTTATTCACAAAAAAAGGAAAGAAATTGCCATCAACTGCATCAGAAAGAAATGTTTTCCATAAAATCAAAGTAATAATTATAATAGTCATTAGAATAATCATAACATTCATCATTATTGTCATCATCATCAGAATACCAACATTCATATAAAATCTATGTAGAGCGGCAATGCACACTTTAATAATCACTCTTTCGGTTGATATATACAATGTCCCCGAATGTCTGTCCACTTAAACCTCAATATAGCAACTGGGGTGTGGGAGTTTATGGCTTATCGAGGGGCCTAAATAAATAAAGAACAAGTGAGTCAAGGAATTGTGGGTAAGGACGGGGCCTTTACGGGGATAAGCCGCCCACAGGGAATAAATGGACTGTATAGAGGAAAGGGTGATCAGATTATAGATAGAGAGTCACCAAGTGGGACATTTTAAATAAAAATACATTCAGCCGTCACCTTAAGTGAGAGGCGATTCTGCCTCTATTGATCTCGGGAGTTCTTGAGCCACTTGGCCACTCCCAAGAGATTCATGGGAGTCATCGAAGAGACGTTTACCTTAAGAAATGCGGAGTGAGAGGAGTCGGCAGCATTAGTTAAAGAGGACAGTGTTTGGGATTTTAAGATGAACGTGTCACACAATTTAAAGTACAGCCCAACCAAAAGTAGAAAGCAAAAGAAAAAAATTGTAAACCAACATGTATGTGCATGTGTCTATGTACTCATTGTGTTAGGTGGGGGGGTATATGCTCTGTATATGTGCTTTATGGTACATACTTATACTTGTTTCTTATAAATGAAGAGGAATCAATAAAAGTAATGAAGATGTCATATAAAGACGTGTTCCACTCTATATATACAGAAATTGCCTGGTCACCTCAAAGTGATTCAGCTGGTTAGAAAAAGCAAGAGAAAGATTGACAAAGTAAGTGAATGTCTATGTATCAAATGTGTAAGTACGTGTGGATGTTTTTGAAAGTCAGAGAGACGATGTGCATAAAGCAGAGACAGAGCTTAAATTTGCCAGTACAATCAAGTAAGTTTTCTGTGTGTGTGTGTGTCTGTGCATGTGTGCAATTCTATCTATCTGAGTGTCAGGGTCTGCAGATGTTAGTACATGTTTCCATATCTGCATGAGAAAATTTACACTCTTGTGCAATTAGCACCTCTATGTGTTTCTCCAAGGTGCTCCTGGTCCTCTGTATTGTCCTGTGATCCTCCCTTTCTTCCAGTGTCCCTGCCGTGTAAAGGTGTCAATTTCATCCTGTGTTTCGGAAACACACCTCACATCGAACCATACACACACGCGCACACTCACAAACTTAGAGAGGAAAAGAGAAATCACCACACACCCCTGTATGTACAGCCTATAGACACACACCTATACACAAACAACCCATGTATAAACAGCCACACCATAAAATATACAGTCACATTCTGTATATACACACACATTCACTCAGACATACAGCCAGCCAGCTCTCCGCCTCTCACTTTCATATCTTGTCATCTGATTAACCAAAGAGGAAGAGGAGCAACAGGAATGTCCAGCCCACTGGTCAGGAGTCCAGGCAGAGCCATGAAACAATAATGACACAGAACCTAGAGACACTACCCTGGGTTCTACTCTTAGCATATCACTGAAAGTCAACCAGGCAGCCATTCAGCTGGGCGTTCCTTCTTGAGAAGTAAAAGAACCATGAGAAAAAGGTGAAGGAAAGGATCAACCAATAGTCACCCAGAGGGGTTAAGGGTCAACCAAAGGAGGATTCCCATCCATGTGGCGTCTTTGTTTGTCAGTGAAAGCAGAGCTCCACGGCGACGCATTCCTGCGTCCATCAGGTCACATGGACCAAGAAAAGGGAGGGGGCACGAGTCACAGCAACGTCCAATTCGTTGAGGAGGGGGGAGCAGGTAAAACAACCTTTGATTTAAATTCTAGGGTGGTGAACATCTCTGAATAGGAATTGTCACTGTGGATTGTCAGTAAAGAAGTTCTTGAATGAATTAAAAAAAAAAAACTATAACATTTAAACATTTTTCATATCACTGGATCTCCTTATTGTTGTGTTTGCAACAAGAATAATACAGTACTTGAGAAATGTCCAAATATTTTTGTCCTAGTAATACACAACATCACAAAGATAATAAACAATGAAAAAAATTTTCCAGCTTCCAGTCTTCACTAATACCAGACTTTTAAATGCAACATTTCTTTTTTGGTTGTGCATGCTAAGTGTTTTTTTTTTCTCAGGCAAAACAAGAGGGAGATTAAAAAAAACAAATATAGATAAGTAGTGCATGGAGGTAAGAGACAGGTCAACTGGAAGATGCGTAAGGAAGCGTAGGAAGAGACTGAGTGACAAAGACAGAATCTAAGAATAATAACAGAGAAATAAAAGCAATTTAGAAGCAGGAATATGATTAGAAAAATGAAAAAGCTTCTGTTGTGAGAGAAGGAATGGTGTGATATTATAAAGAAAAAAACAGGAAAAAAAAACTCTTACCACCAGTGTCACTGACATGCTCCCTTTCAGTATTTCATTTTCTAATATTTTCTCAGTTAAACAACTGTCCTCAAATGCTTAATAAGCCGTTCAACACGATGGCAGCTGAAGAAGTTGTTCTTCTCATGCTCAATGCAACTTTGCACCATGTAGCCTTTGGATCGTCGCAACACGTCTTTGGAACTGAACATCCGGCCAAGACACACATGGAAAAAAGTGTCTTTCAAGCTAGCCAATCACAGAAAGCCTACTTAGTGAGGGATTCCCCTTCGCTTTGATTCACCCAGTGGCATAGCTTCCTGACAGATCATTTGCAAATCTGGAGTATCCAGTGTGCTGAATGGAAGGGACCAGTGTTGATCCCTTGCTGTATTTTCCCTTTCTGTCATTCAATCAGATCACCCAAGAGGGTTCCTGGATTAAGGTCAGGCCAATGAGAGGTCTGCCCATATTGCATCAGCCATTCAGGTTCCATAGTGAGTTCCATGACGCTGTGTGATTGGCTGGGAGGAAAAAAAAGGGAGACAGAGAGAAAAGGAGGGGGGAGGTGTTTGATGAAGAGGTGTCCAATCAAGGCTACGGATCCTCTGATGGGAGAACTGACTGTTTAATAGCAGGAAATCAGTGTGCGTGTGTTCAGTGTGAACTAGTGTCTTTATCTGTTTGTGTTTAGCTCTGAGGCGATTGATTATTTACCTGAGTCTCTCAATTCTTTGTCTTTGAGGTATATTTATAGCAATTATTTTACCACTGACCCTGTAAGTCCATGTACATGCTAATTACTAAGCAGAAAAAAGACTTGATCATCTCTTCATAACTACTGCATGGAAAATATGTAACAATTAACTGTTTGGAAAACGCCACAAAAAAATTGTATGATGATCGAATTCTAATTAACCAATATACTAATAACATGGGACCATCACTGTCATAAATTTATCAACAAAAGATCATTTAAATCGAGAGCTTGTTACTGTGACTCCATGATTCTAATAGCAACATCTCATCTTGTACTGTGACGTGTATGACTGGTGGAATATGCCTCCTTGTTCAGTTTATTTGCCAGGGGAACCATGGGACCAAAGACAAGCATGAAGTGAGCATTCACTCTTGCTGTCTGCAAATATCAAAATCATACTTTTTTGCCATTAAGGAAATATTACCATTATGAATATTTATGCAATCCCAGTTTTGAAAATACCAAGAAGGTACAGGGGCCCAGTTGGCCAAATCCCAAATTTCGATTTTCACCCTGGTTAAGACAGGAGCTCCTGTACCTTCCCCCCCACAGCAAGTCTCAGACAGGGGCGGCTACAAGAGCTACCAGGAACCTTAGAAGAGCAGTGCATCTCAATCAAGCAGGATGATACTAAATTCCTTCAAGACATATAGTGGAAGCCAATTCCAAATGTTGCCCTGAAACTCCTTTGGAAGATTTGACAGAGTTGTGCTGTGCTACTGTACATGACCTTATTTAACATTATTTATTGCTTAGCAGATACTATCCAATACAACTTACATAGCTGACAACTTTAGCCAATTACAGATGGGTATTTAATAAAGCAATTTAACTTAATTACATTTCTAAATACAAGCACAGGAGCTCTTCAAGTCTTGGGATTTGAACCCAAAGCCTTCTGGTAATAATTCCAATTTGTTTACAAAAGCACTGTTTGCACATGCTCTAAAACCTCAATTTAAACACACATCTGCTTTACTACCCAAAGAACTATAGTAAACCAAGGAGCAAACTATGCAAGCACTTTGAGTCCGAGAAAAGAAAATCAGTACTTCTTTTTCTCCTCCTCAAATCTTTACTTCTTCATCTTATTGTTATATAAAGTAAAGGATAATATATTGCTCTTCATAACCAGGTGGGATATCTCATCACATAAGAATATACAAAGCAAAAGCTGCCACTTTAGCGATCATATCTCCAACTACAGTTTGGACCCTGGTGCTGCACGCAAAATTATATGCTTGGGTTTGGGATTACCAGCTTACAAACAGACAAGAAAACATATGCGGAGCGTGGAAACACCTGCCAAATATGTCAAAATATGCACTTAAATATAGAAATATTCATAGATGCAAAAAGTCTGAGAAGCCTATAACTATAATTCTACATGCTACTAGGTTTAACCTCAGTTTAAAATTGCTTTTATTATATACATCACAATGGACAAGGTTATGAGGCATTATTAGGCTCTTAACTTCATTAACCATTCCACCTCTGAAAAGGAAGGTATTTACTCATCTTATAGTCATTCTATATTGCAAACTTGTGGCCCATTATGCACAAAATATTTTTCATATATCTATAAAAATTATCCATAAAAAGTATAATGATATTGAAGATGGTCTTATCTAACCACACCGCTGTGCTGTAAGAATCATTTGCAGCACAACCTCGTCATCTTATTGCTTTAGTATTTAACCTAATGTTACATTATGTTTTGAAATTTGAACAAACAACAACTCCCTTGGGACAGAATGGCCATGCTACTGATACAGCTAAATATGCTAAAATGTATCATGATATTATTAGTGTATCTTATAGCCTAAATAACACAGTTCTTCTTAGATTCCATACATGTTACATTGTCACGTACGGTTTAGCCTAAAGCTGATTTCCATATTTAATAACCACTTCACTATCTGGGTAAAAATGTTCAAGTAAAAAGTAAACTAAAACATTACTGCACACCTATCTCTGCTATTATTCTTTTCACTCACTCATATTGCTTCATATAATTTGGGACCATCTTTGAATCCATTATATATCAGTCACATTTATTTTGTGCAATCAAATAATTCAATCTGGCAAAAATATTTCTATAGTTATAAATATTATTGCCGGATTCACACAAAATGCATTATTTTCATTGCATGATACTGGCATCGGAGAGATTAATCGTTTTTCCTATCAGGCAGTATTGACAGCATCCATGCCACATTTGTAAACGTCACCATTAGGCATCAATGAAAAACATGGAGCCATCAGACAAATATCTGAAAAGTGTTTATATTTTCTAATGACCTGAGGTGACCTTTCTGGATGGCAAATTCTTCTACATTCAGAGGCCAATATTAAACTAATAATGGATATTTTTACTCACAAAGGCCCACCAGACACTGCTCCCCTAAGCACAGACAACAATACGAAAGACAACTGCACGTACCATTGTCCAAAAGAACAAAATGTGATTATGATGATAAATAGCCAAACAATTTTGCACAAACTTTGCACAAGATTTGATACTTAAATATATTTATATAATTTAAATATTTATATTGGCTTTACTGAAACTGAATTTTACCCTAAGGATTTTGGACCAGATTAAGAAAAAGGGCATCACAGTAGGAAGGAGAGCAATTGATTAATTAATTACTCGATCAATCAAGCAATCAATAATATGTATTTCTTTGATTAATAATCAATTAAACAATTATTATTATTATTACAGCAATTACAAAATCCTCTTTATGGTTTCTGAAATTTCCCTTCCCTGCATCCATTGTACCATCCTCATGTGAAAGGATCTCTAATCAAAGATTCATAAGCAATCAAAACTCTTGTATTTGGATATATCTGCTTCAAGTACTTGATTCTTCAGGGTTTGTTAGTGTGCAATGCGAGGCATCCACACCATTTCCTGTAAATGTGACTGTTTCCTGTGCTATGAGTAAACAACAGGAAAGAAGTGCCAGAAGGGAGCCAACACACTCATGAAAGACCTAAGGAGGTGCTTACATGGCTCCCAGCCAAAATTAAGCTTGCAACTTTATCCTCACCCAAACCTTGTTGGATACCACAGAATGTCACTAAAATGTTCCAGGACAACTCATCCACTGGAGAGCACACCAACAACTCAATGTGAAAAAAGACTCCTTCTTCCAACTGCACAACAATGCACAGTTTCATCCCTAATCTTGCCCAGGTCGATACAGAAAAGTTAGGTCAACTGACCCTTCTGCATTCTCCAGTACTGCAGCGGCTTCCCAGCTGAGTGGGTGGAGTGCTAACTGCAGTGAGCGTGGAGTGCTAACAGCAGAGAGGAGGGAGCACCAATAGCTGTGAGGTGGGAGTGCTAACAGCAGTGAGGAGGGAGCACCAATAGCGGTGAGGATGGAGTGCTAACAGCCATGAAGATGGAGAGCTAACAGCAATGAGGAGGGAACATTAGTAGCAGTGTAGGTGGAGCGCTAACAGCAGTGAGGAGGGAGCACCAATAGCTGTGAGGTGGGAGTGCTAACAGCGGTGAGGAGGGAGAGCTAACTGCAGTGAGGGTGGAGCGCTAACAGCCATAGAGATGGAGAGCTAACAGCAGTGAGGAGGGAGTGCTAATAGCAGTGAGGAGGGAGTGCTAACTGCAGTGAGGGTGGAGCGTTAACAGCAGTGAAGAGGGAATGCTAACAGCTGTGAGGAGGGAGAGCTAACAGCAGTGAGGAGGGAGTGCTAACTGCAGTGAGGGTGGAGCGTTAACAGCTGTGAGGAGGGAGAGCTAACAGCGGTGAGGAGGGAGTGCTAACTGCAGTGAGGGTGGAGCGCTAACAGCTATAGAGATGGAGAGCTAACAGCAGTGAGGAGGGAGTGCTAATAGCAGTGAGGAGGGAGTGCTAACTGCAGTGAGGGTGGAGCGTTAACAGCAGTGAAGAGGGAGTGCTAACAGCTGTGAGGAGGGAGAGCTAACAGCAGTGAGGAGGGAGTGCTAACTGCAGTGAGGGTGGAGCGCTAACAGCCATAGAGATGGAGAGCTAACAGCAGTGAGGAGGGAGTGCTAATAGCAGTGAGGAGGGAGTGCTAACAGCAGTGAGGAGGGAGCACTAACAGCTGTAAGGAGGGAGTGCTAACTGCAGTGAGGGTGGAGCACTAACAGCCATAGAGATGGAGAACTAACAGCAGTGAGGAGGGAGCGCTAATAGCAGTGAGGAGGGAGTGCTAATAGCAGTGAGGAGGGAGAGCTAACAGCAGTGAGGAGGGAGTGCTAACTGCAGTGAGGGTGGAGCGTTAGCAGTGAAGAGGGAGCGCTAACAACTGTGAGGACGGAGAGATAACAGCGGTGAGGGTGGAGTGTTAACAGCAGTGAAGAGGGAGCGCTAACAACTGTGAGGACGGAGAGGTAACAACGAGGAGCCTGCCCAGGAAAAGCCTCAGCTGTCATATTACTCTTGCCCTCAGATTCTTACTTTAACCCTCAGCACCAGCCTTCCTGAGAGATCTACATCACTTTGACTATACTCACTGCTTTAGGAACAGCATGCCAAGAAAGTGTAAGTCGATATATATTGGGCATTTCTTGGAAGAAAACCAGCTAGTTGTTCCTTAATACATTATAGTGCACGTAGGTTAATAATATTTTTAGTTATGGGGTATGCTGGCCTCCTATAGGAGATGCACTGTGCATTGAATGATGTCTTCAAACCATCAATAATATTATCATTGTATTATTATTTTATCAGGACAGACAGAATATGGCGCATAGCCATAATGGAAACTTCTTTCACTGAGAAACCAACACAATGCAGATGAAGGCAACTAGGACAACGAAAACGCAGCGGCCATTTTGAATTTAGTCAGCAGTGATACATGGGATCCCACAATGCTTTGCATGCTTACGTTAATGTCAGTCATCGGGGTGAGCTGCAGACGCAGGCACCCATTTACACATGATGTCTCTGCAAATGCACTGAGAGGGAGAGAGTGTCATGAAGGTGGCTGATGTAAGTGAACTAAAAGTTGATGCAGAGTTGAACAGCTGCCTATTCGTTGGTGACTCATGGGCTAAATACCATTTAAAAACTTGGGAACTCAAGCACAATAAATTTGCTGCTGAATATACAATGAAAATGCCAAAAGAACTGTGCCCAAAAAAGACCAACTAATTACAGCATTCCTAGCACCCCCCAACCTAAAAAAAAAAAAAGAATTTTGGAATTTGTTACAAATGAATAAAGTAAATGTGAATTCTTTAAATGACATTGTCACGCTCTCGTACTTGCATAATACTACGTGCGGACTTAAGAAACTGAAAGGACAAATTAAATAAGTTAATGATCATATTAATTTAGCATCCTTTATGGAGATGGAAATATATAGAGCAATAAAACTTAGTTAAGATGTTTGTCATTCTTTGTTGTGCTCATTTTGCTGCACTGGGGATGCCATCACACATGCTGCAGGGACAAGCTTAGCCTGACAGGGCAGGTGTGTGTCCCATGAAGGATGTCTTTAACCTTCCAGTTTTACTGTGTGAGCCTCACTTGCTCCAGTTTCATAACAAAAAAGGCAACTTGTCTCATCACTGCTGGCTACACTGACGTTAAAACTGAAAACAGGCAATTCTGTACTCACACCTAAATATGGAGTCCTGATCCCACACAACATTCGATTTTAAAAAAATCTATATATAGGGAATCTTCAGAAATGTGTTGGTTTTTTTTTGAGTCTAGGATGGGTGTGAGGTCACTAGCAAAATATATTTGTGTGTATTAGTACCACAGCATGAGTGCATACGAAATAATGCAACAAAAAACATGTGCATATCTTCACGCAGGTAGATACATGCTGATTCTGTGGAAAAATATACAATCGCCTGATGGATATTAAGATGCCATCAAAGACCACAGATAGTCACAGCTTGGGATCATGTATTTAACCAAACTGAGTGGATTTCTTCCCAGTAATATCCTTTCTTGGTTCCTCCAATGGCTATGCTGGGCAGTAAAGCACTGTGGGAATTCAGCCCACCCATCCGAGGTCCGAGGAAATTTTGGTTAGAGAATTATTAAAGCAGCATTCTCACATGGTGAGAATCAACCGCAAGCCCTTCTCCCATCTCCCACAGGTAAGTGTGCACACATGTGGACATACACACAAGGACAACACACAAGCATAAAGAAAAGGTACACAGGCAATGGCAATGCACTTAAAAAGCAGCCCTGGGGATAAAGACACCGTGTGAAGTACCGCAGAGGGACAGGTTTGCTTTGCACTTAACAGTAGTACTTTATGTATCAACGATTCATCCCGCAGTGGTTCTGAGATTGAGAAGAGAAAACTTTGCCACAGTCCAGTCCAGTTATGCAATGTCCGGTCCAGATTCATGATTAAAGAGTGCAGAGCATTGTGAATTCTCTCAAATTCACACCATTGAACCAAAATCCTACACAAGCTGTACAATTCATGTAGAGACTGCTTAGCACTCAAAAAGGCTTCTCATTTGCTATTAAACTTATTGGAATAGCAACAATACTGCTTGCTCTTTTAAAACCCTGTTAGAAAATACTGAAAGGCACTGAGAAAGCCAAATCATGTGATTATTTCTCCCCCAATTATATATTCTGATACCAAATCCAATTTAGGATATAAAACTGTCTGCAGTGTGAAAAGGTCACAGCCTAAAGGAGGTTTTTTCCCATCTGACTTCCTTGGCTCGTCACCTGCTCATTGACCTAATCACCTCAAGGGACTCATGAGAGAATCCCATGAAATCCTTTGAGGAGCTCCAAAGAAGGGTCCATTGTCCTGTGTCCTTTATCTTAGACATTGACAAAAGCTTGCATGACCTTCAAAACAAAAACTGTTGAGAACAGGTCATTGGAAAAGCCCTTTTCAGATATGGGTGTATATTGTGTGTAAAGTGTGTCTCCCCCTAGTTCTCCCATCTCTCTGCCTTTGACACTAAAAGTGGGCAAAAAATGTTAAATTCTGTCTCTATACCAAAAAAGCGAGAGAGACTGCATCAAGGCAAGGGAAAGCTTGTTGATTATTTGAGTCCTCTTTCCAATTTGGTTCAGGCTGCTATTGACCTGCTCCCCCTTCTTCTATGCCCGGTCCTGATGTTGCCGTTGCTGTGGTCCCGGTTACCGTGGTAGCGGTCACAGGGGAGGATGCTCGGTTGCCGCAGAGCTCTCCGTTCTGGCTGAAGTGCAGGCGAGGAGGGGGGAGGGGAGGAACGACTCCGTTCCAGGGGAAGCTGGAAGAGGAGACGCCCGAGGAGGAGACTCCAGTGCCAGATGTGATGGTCATCCCTCCTCCACCTCCTCCTCCTCTTTCAGAGATCACACCGGGGTCTGCTGAACCCAAGGCGGAAAACTGGCCTTCCTAGCAAGACAGAGAGAGAGGAAGGAAGGAAGGGAGGATAGAGGACAGGGTCGGAGGGGTGGATAGAGAGAATAATGGAGCAAACGGAGAGGGAGGATAGGAAAAAAGGGAAGTGGGTGAAAGGGCAGAGCAAAAACAAGGAAAATAAGGGATAGAAAGAGTAGTGTAGAAAGAAAGAGGAAAATGAGTTACAAAGCAGAAATTTGACCACACAAATGTAAGAAAGAACAGAGGAAGAAAAGGGTAGACAGAGAAAGAGAAAAGGATGGGGTGGGGTTAAAATCTGGGGTTGACAAACAGACCTATGACTCAGCTGATCAGTGAATCCTCTTATTCTCATTATGCTCCTCAGACTGCGATACAGTCTAGCTGCTAGATATTAGCCATGAATGTCAAGACAGGTCAAGATGAGTCCACAAGGTTGCAAAGGCTCATGAGTATCAAATAGTGCCATGATTAGTAGGTTTCTTATCAATGATTTTCATTATACTGTCAGATATGATGAGCACATCGGTAGGATGATTATACCTCATCATTGACTAGGGTGGCTGCGTTGTCATGTCAATCAAGGTAAGAAACCTTGTTCAACTGCTTTTTATTTTATTTTTAAGTAACAGTATAAGAATTGCCAAATACCCACATGTATTTTTGCCCAATAGGTAATTAGTATTAATAATAATGATTAATAATTAAGACCCAAATAATTATATTTTATGCAACAAATAAATAACATAACTTTAAACTTTTAAGTTCCTCGCAATGGTGAAGTGAACATATTTGAGAATGAAGTGATGCTTAATCACAACACCATCTAATTAAATGGATTCAGCTATTACATAATGATAAGTGGGAAAATTATCTGTTGCTCCTATGTATGTGGTGACATGGTATTTTACACTGAAATGTTGCAATATGATAACATCGCATGGTACCTGACATTCTGATTATGTCTGAGTGAGACTCTTGCTTTTATCAAATCAAAACAGTCTTACCCACCAATCAGAAATTCCAGAACTAAAGCTACACGTTATGTATGACTTTGATTAAAAGGTGTTCCTGATTTGAATCTTGCCAGAACGCAGTCATTTCTGATTTGTGGATATGTAAAAGTTTTGATTTGCTCCTCTCAGCTATCCTTACCTACATTGGCGCAGAGAACCATCATTGCCAATATACCAGTCTGATTTCAGTTAAATTAACTAATTGTATAAGTCGTCCTGTCCAGTCCAGTTCAGTGAAGTCTTCAATGAAGCAATAAGAAAGAAAACAGTTCATTCAGTTCAAAGTCATGTTTTTGATCTAATTATTACATAACCCCCTCCCTCCAAGTGCTGCAACAAGTACGGTATATATTGAAGAATTAATGTGTAATACTTGACAATTGTTAATATAATAATGTTTGGTACTTAAATGACAGCGTATTCTCTTTTTACAGTAGCAATAAACAAATCAAATGATCTACTCAAATAAGAAATTCCAACCATTTTTTTAAATTCAGTGCCATTTCCAGAAAAGGTAATATACTGTACCAATAACTACCAGAAATCTTATGCTTCACCAAGAAAAACATTGGCATTTTAAAACGACATTCAGCAGGGGGATTGGTTAACAAAGTTAAAAATGTTAATGGAGATTCATATTCCAGATACAATATTCCCAGTGTGTTTTATGATGTTAGTGCAATGTGAGGTGAACTGATTTCAGCAGACCTTTTCTCTTCTCACTCAGAACCTTGTCAATTACACCAATTACAATTACAAATTACATACACAAATGCCCTTTCACACTTGGCTTTTATCCCTTACACTGATATCAGGAAAAAGGAGAGAAGTAAAAAGTGAAATATTAATTAAATATTACCCTTTAACAAACTGAGATAAAGCAGACATAGACGAAAAACATCAATAAAATATATATTGCCTAAAATTGACAGAATATCTTATCCGTATCTAACAATACCACAAAGACTTACTGACATATCGAAAAAGAAATGGATTTCGGTTCTTGGACCTTTGGTCTTTTATTTCAAGCTGCAACAGACAAAATATGTTTTTAAGCAAAACATAAGCTAACACTACTTATTGCTTATATTGAAACTTAAGGCAAAAGCACAACTCTAAACACTCTAAACAGCTGATGGACTTTGTCTGTCTGAAACTGCCAGTTAGTAAAATAGCTCTGCTACATTGACATCTACCATATTGTTTGACTCCCCTGCCATCAACAAGGAGATCATATCCATAAGCTCCCAGTTCCACGAGTAAAAGAGATTCTATCTATCACTCTAGGTTCCAGAAGACAGAGTCTACTTAATGGCTTTCCTTGCTTTTCTCAGAGGGTTACAGTGTGTGCTTAAGCAATCAATCCAGCAAACTATTGCTCAACTGTATGACTCTATCAGGCGATTTTTTTGGAAACGCTTTCAAAGTAATCCAAGCTACCATTTACCCCACTATTGAGTTAGGTATGTTTTTAAAGGTGCGGAACACATTGTACGCACACACTGATGCCCTCTAAAAAAACGTGAATAAGCTACACCAGAGGTAGAGCTAAGTACCATATCAACATGAAATTAAATGAAGCGGGATTGCAGTGTGGGATGCCAGTGTCAGTGCAGTTAGTAACAGAGACAGACAAACATTCAGAGAGACATACACTGGTTATCACCCATCCACCTCAATCTCACTCTTGTCATTGACCTTCAATGTTCTTTTAGTTCTGCCCAGATTCCTGGTTTGAATTTGGCTGTAAATGAATTCAGGGCATCTTACAAACACACAGTCTGTCTCATAGATCAGCGGCTCTCGTTATCTTGGGAGAGTGAAGGCGGAGATTATGCCTGCTAGAGAGCACGATGGCCCCCTCCTGAAAAACACCTGGTTGAAACAGTCATAAGAAACCAGAAGTCACACACCGAGGGACCCAAAGAGTCACTGGCTAAAATCAGTCAGCTAACTTACCGTTTAGCAAAAATAGGCACACAGGTAACAAACTCCTAGTCACATTGACAACGCTGACATCAGTCACGGCAACCACTGACAGAAGGACCGCAGACACACACTGAATGTACCCCGGCATGATGGGGAGAAGGCTTGTGTTCAGATAAGGAGATTTCCCATAATTCCAACAATGATCTCTAGGAAAGGGGTGTCTGAGCAGGATCCAGGAGGGCAAATCATCCCTAACTAAATGCCTGGATTCCTTGATAAGGGCTTCCTCATTAATTAAATCAACTTTCAGCAAAGAAACTTTGAGAATCATGTCTCTTCTACAGTCTAAAATTGGTTTAGCAAAACATTAAAGAAAGGGCTAATGATGAACGTGGTAAAAAACACAATTCCTTGTTTATTGCTTCTGTATCCTCTACTTTGCAGTGATATTTAGGAACAGATGATTTAAAAAACAATTTATTAATATTTTAACAATACGAATTGTAACCTTATTTATGTTGGATATCTTTATCTGAAATAACATCTGTGATGCACAAACCATTTGGTTCAGTGTTAATTAATATTATGATTAATGATTCAGTAAAATTTGGAGTCTGGAAAACAAGACACTTGAATTAATGTAAATCATGGCATCATCATGAGGTAATGGCTTAGAGTATGGTCATGCCCTGTAATTATTCGACACTAATCCAGGATGATTAAGTACTTTTATGCACTGAAACACATTTTGCAGCCTACTGGGGTTTAAAACAAGATAAACAGTATTTTGTTAAAAAAAAATCTTCTTGTCCATTGCGTAATTTAAGCATACAAGCCTATGTTCATTTCCAAGCTCAAACTGCTGAGATACTGCAGCGCTAGAAGGTTTTAGTAATTAAAATCAGTGAGGCCCATTTGAAAGTGACTCAGTAAATTGACTGCAATCATTCTACACTTTAACATATTACAAGATAAGAAATGGTGAATTTATGGTTTGCAGATAAACGTGTATAGCTCGTGTTTATATTCCATGTGTGCTGATCTGGCATATATATGAGGCTCACACCTTTCATTTGATATGACAAATTATAATAATTTTTTAAACATTCACCATTTAAGATTAGCTAAAGCACAATTTTCCAAAATAACGTAGTTTTCAGACTATTGCAAAATCATAACTAGTTTTAAAGGTATATGATATATCTGGCTAAGATCAGGCTGGGAGACGCGTTTGGTGTTTTAGTTGGTTGGTACAGAGCAGGGGAGTTTGAATAGACCTTAAATGTGTGGTAATTGTGTATCGTTATGCGTGTCTGTCTCTCAGTGTCAGAGTGAATGGGAAACTGGTTTTGTTTATCTACACAGTGTCAACTTCATAACTTTTGTCCATCTGGGTGTCTGTTAGTTGTTTTTTGCATATTTTAGAGCTGAACACCTATCTTTCTCTCACTCTCAGTGCATGGGTGTGGTCTGTCACTATCCTTCAGATGCGTGAGTGATTCACCCCTATGTATGTGTCCTTGTGTGCATATGTTTGTGTTTGAAGGAACATGTGCAAAACTGTGTCTAATTACACAGCATAGTCATTGTTTGTGTCCTGAAAATGAATGTAGTTCATTTCACTGTATTTTCATACTAAAACTTTCCACTACTGGGAAACTACTGGGCTAAAACACTAGTACACGTAGAGAGAGTTTAACTAATGTTTCCCCTAAAGAATGGACTTAAATCATCAAGCATCAATATTTGAGATAGATCAGAGTGATATTCAAGTGCATTCATTTCAAGTATGTGACTAGCTAGCATGTTGAATACCCGACACTGGTTGACTGCAGTTAGCCATTGTGGAACATCATGGGAATTCCCCCTATCCATCTGTCTGTCTGCGTGTGTGTGCACTTACTACTGCACACATCTGTCCAGAGCACGTTCTGTCAGTGTTCTTTGTTGTGTTGATATAATTGAGATTTATGTAATAGTTTTGTTCAATATGACACAATAGCACACAAATTTGAAAGCTTCTCACTAATTTCACTTTAATATTTTCTCAGTGAGTATGTTACAGTATGTACTTTCAGTATGATGCATTCTTAAAATATTTAGTTTGGGAAACCCATGGTTTTGGTTAAAGAGAATGTAATGTGATCCATTAATCTCAGTGCTCTAAGTGCATTAGTATGTCTCTGAATATGTCTGTGGTTGCGTCCACCGGCGACCGACATCCTTGGGTTGGTCCTGTGCACGAGCAGGAGTCAGTGGAGTGCGCTACGCAGACAGAGATGTGGCCGTGTGTTGCGACATAGCAGCATGGACATATCGAGCTTGTGTGTTATGGGAGGGTGCAGGGTGCAGACTGATTGGTAGATTACCTTTGCACGCGGTGGGGGACGGGAGCAAGACGGGGTTGCACTAGGATGGACTGCCGCCTCCCCTAAGAGAAATCACCGTATCTCATAAACATAGAGTGAGGAGAGACAGAGAATGGCTGTGGTGGAGGTGGTGGTGAATGTGGTCGGGGGGGGTGCATGTCTAAGAGAGGACACAGCAGGGAGAATGGAGATGATGGCGAGAAACTCTCAAGTGAACCTTCACAGAGCACTTTGCAGAAACCCCCACTCCTCACACTCACACAAACATAACACACAGAACAAACACATTCGACAGCATAGCCTGGTCTGAATGAAAACACGACTCACACACAAATTGTGCCAAGGCACTGCAATTAAACCTGACATACTGAAATAGGCCAATGAAAACAATAGAGGTGGGTCACATGACATGCTGACGTGCAGCTGTCGCAAGACGTTACTTATTGTCATTCTCTGGCTTGTTTTCTGTTAGGGGTTATGGTGAAGGGACATGCCCACCATTAACCAAGAAACACTCACAAAAAGACACGCAAAGAGGAAGGAAAAGGAAAGTGGAAGGAAACAGTTGGGGGGCATAGGACACATAAAAACGGGCAAAGGAACTGGCAACAAAATGCCTGCATTTATTTCAAACATGGTAAGCAATAAATCCAAGAGCATGCATGTAATTAAAACGCAAATTTCCACACAGCACCCAGAACAGATGTATTAATGGTACTATAGTCAGGTGAACTTACATCCACGCAGGGAAAACACAACAAAAACATACAGAGAAAATGATCAAACACAGCAACAGCGCAGTTTATCCCCAGACACTTTTGTGTCACAAATACTAATAATACAAAATGGTCATCTATAAATGACACTGCTAGTGACAAAGTAACGGCATATCTAATAAAACGCGTGGGTGTGTGTTTTTAAGGAAATCTATCATTTTCCTTTTATAACAATCAAAATGAAGCAGGAAATTTTGTGATGCCTAAAGCTAACTTTACTGCTCTAGTAACAGTGAAATGTCTTGACAAAGCAGGGTATGTGACTGTTTGACCATAAAGTCATGTTTACACGCTTTATCGAATCCATCCATCCATCCATTATCTCCCGCTGAATCCGAGGTCGGGTTGCGGGGGCAGCAGTCTCAGCAGGGAAACCCAGACTTCCCTCTCCCCGGCTACTTCGTCCAGCTACTCTGGGGGAATCCCAAGGCGTTCCCAGGCCAGCCGAGAGACATAGTCCCTCCAGCTTGTCCTGGGTCATCCCCGGGGCCTCCTCCCAGTGGGACATGCCCGGAACACCTCACCAGGAGGCATCCTAATCAGATGCCTGAGCCACCTCATCTGACTCCTCTCAATGCGGAGGAGCAGCGGCTCTACTCTGAGTCCCTCCCGAATGACCGAGCTCCTCACCTTATCTCTAAGGGAGAGCCCAGCCACCCTGCGGAGGAAACTCATTTCATCCGCTTGCACTCGCGATCTCGTTCTTTCGGTCACTACCCACAGCTCGTGACCATAGGTGAGGGTAGGAACATAGATCGACTGGTAAATCGAGAGCTTTGCCTTTTGGCTCAGCTCCTTCTTCACCATGACTGACCGATGCAGCGCCCGCATCACTGCGGACGCCGCACCGATCCGCCTGTCAGTCTCCCATTCCATCGTCCCCTCACTCGTGAACAAGTCCCCGAGATACTTAAACTCCTCCACTTGGGGGAGGACCCCATCCCCGACCCGGAGACGGCATTCTACCCTTTTCCGGCAGAGGACCATGGTCTTGGATTTGGAGGTGCTGATTCTCATCCCAGCCGCTTCACACTCGGCAGTGAACTGTCCCAGTGAGAGCTGAAGGTCACGGTCTGATGAAGCCGACAGAACCACATCAGACCTAATCCTGAGGTCACCAAACCGGACACCCTCAACGCCCTGGCTGCACCTAGAAATTCTGTCCATAAAAACTATGAACAGAATCAGTGACAAAGGGCAGCCCTGACTAACCCTCACTGGAAACAAGTCCGACTTATTGCCGCCCATGCGGACCAGGCTCTGGCACCGGTCATACAGGGACCGAACAGCCCTTAAAAGGAAGCCGGGCACCCCATACTCCTGGAGTACCCCCCACAGGACTCCCCGAGGGACACGGTCGAATGCCTTCTCCAAGTCCACAAAACACATGTAGACTGGTTGGACAAACTCCCATGAACCCTCCAAAACCTTGCGGAGAGTATAGAGCTGGTCCACTGTTCCACGGCCAGGGCAAAAACCACACTGCTCCTCCTGAACCCGAAGTTCGACAATCCGGCAGACCCTCCTCTCCAGAACCCCTGAATAGACCTTACCAGGGAGGTTGAGGAGTGTGATCCCCCTATAGTTGGAGCATACCCTCTGGTCCCCCTTCTTAAAGAGGGGGACCACCACCCCGGTCTGCCAGTCCAGAGGCACTGCCCCCGATGTCCACGCGATGCTGCAGATGCGTGTCAACCAGGACAGCCCCACAGCATCCAGAGCCTTAAGGAACTCCGGCGGATCTCATCCACCCCCAGGGCCCGGCCACTGAGGAGCTTTTTAATCACCTCAGCGACCTCTGCCCCAGAGATAGGGAAGTCCACATTGGAAGGCATGTCAGTGGGATTGAGGAGGTCTTCGAAGTACTCCCTCCACCGACCCAAAACGTCCAGAGTTGAGGTCAGCAGCACCGCATCCCCACCATAAACAGTGCTGATGTTGCACCGCTTTCCCGCCCGGAGCCGCCGGATAGTGGACCAGAATCGCCTCGAAGCCGTCCGGAAGTCGTTTTCCATGGCCTCACCAAACTCCTCCCAAACCCGAGTTTTTGCCTCAGCGACCGCCGAAGCCGCATCCCGCTTGGCCTGCCGTTACCTGTCAGCTGCCTCTGGAGTCCCACAGGCTAAAAAGGCCCGATAGGACTCCTTCTTCAACTTGACGGCATCCCTCACCACTGGTGTCCTACAGCGGGTTCGGGGATTGCCGCCGCGACAGGCAACGACCACCTTACGGCCACAGCTCCGGTCAGCCGCCTCCACAATGGAGGCGCAGAACATGGCCCATTCGGACTCAATGTCCCCTGCCTCCCCGGGGACATGGGAGAAATTCTGCCGGAGGTAGGAGTTGAAGCTCCTCCTGACAGGGGATTCCGCCAGACGTTCCCAGCAGACCCTCACTATACGCTTGGGCCTGCCAGGCCTGGCTGGCTTCCTCCCCCACCAGCGGAGCCAACCCACCACCAGGTAGTGATCAGTTGACAGCTCTGCCCCTCTCTTCACCCGAGTGTCCAAGACATGCGGCCACAAGTCCGATGACACGACTACAAAGTCGATCATCGAACCGTGGCCTAGGGTGTCCTGGTGCCAAGTGCACATATGGACACCCTTATGCCTGAACATGGTGTTCATTATGGACAATCCGTGACGAGCACAGAAGTCCAACAACAAAGCACCACTCGGGTTCAGATCGGGGGGGCCATTCCTCCAAATCACACCACTCCAAGTCTCATTGTCATTGTCCATGTGAGCATTGAAGTCCCCCAGCAGAACAAGAGAGTCCCCAGGAGGATTGCTCTGCAACACCCCTTCCAAGGACTCCAAAAAGGGTGGGTATTCTGAACTGCCGCCTGGCGCATAAGCGCAAACAACAGTCAGAACCCATCCCCCCACCCGAAGGCGAAGGGAGGCTACCCTCTCGTCCACTGCGGTAAACCCCAATGTACAGGCGCCCAGCCAGGGAGCAATATGTATGCCCACCCCCGCTCGGTGCCTCTCCCCACGGGCAACTCCAGAGTGGAAGAGGGTCCAACCCCCCTCAATGAGACTGGTTCCAGAGCCCAAGCCATGCGTCGAGGTGAGCCTGACTATATCTAGCCAGAATTTCACAACCTCGCGCACCAGCTCAGGCTCCTTCCCCATCAGAGATGTGACATTCCATGTCCCAAGAGCTAGCTTCTGCAGCCGAGGATCGGACCGCCAAGGTCCCCGTCTTTGGCCACTGCCCAGCTCACATCGCACCCGACCCCTATGGCCCCTCCTATGGGTGGTGAGCCTATTGGAGGGGGTACCCATGTGCCTTGTTCGGGCTGTGCCTGACCAGGCCCCATGAGTACAGGCCTGGCCACCAGGCGTTTGCCATCGAGCCCCACCCCCAGGCCTGGCTCCAGGGGGGGGCCCCGGTGACCCGCGTCCGGGCAAGGGAAACTCTGGTTCCACTATTTTATTCATCATGAGTGGTCTTGTGAGCCTCTCTTTGTCTGGTTCCTCACCCAGGACCTGTTTGCCTTGGATGACCCTACCAGGGGCATAAAGCCCCGGGCAACTTAGCTCCTGGGATCATTGGAACACGCAAACCCCTCCACCACGATAAGGTGTCGGGTCCAGGAGAGGCTTTATCGAATGCTTCGTCTGCAATTACATTTGTCAACTGATTTTCTGATAACTTTGTTTGTCACGTTCTGATAGCTTGACGTCTTGCTTTTTCATTTATCCTGTTCATCAAATTCGCATACACGATACAAACATATCAGGTATGTTTTCTTTTTAAAAATCTATCGGATTCAGATTCAAATCTATCTTGGCTATATTGTATCGCTCACTGCATCCTATGTAACATTTTAACCTTGTAGTATTGTAAAAATTACAGCTGCTGCAGAAATTTATTCCTTCAGAAACCACGAGTACTAAAAACATTTAACTTAATTGACATAAAATGACTAAATAAAAGTCAATGTCAATTGTTAAAGGGATAGTTTGCTTATTCAAAATACCCGTCTCTGTTAATATGCGGGTATTTTGTGGAATGTAATAAATATAGAGCACATCTGCAGGAATCCTAAGAAAGATTGTAAGATTTTCTCCCATTGAATAATATACAAACAATTGTAATATAATTGTTATATATAATTATGCATGTATAGCCTACCAGCTATCCAGTTCTGTAGTCTTTTTGTCTGTTTGTTTGTTTATTTATTTACCCATATAAACCGAATTCATAAAAGGTGCAGATATGAAGTGATTCACAGAACGTTATAGGACAGGGTTTATACATTGAAAACTGCAGCGATGGGATGGCATCAGGCAATGAGTATAAAGAATAATCCCTACTTGTGCCTTTTCACAAAAAAATAAAGACATTTATAGTCAAAAACTCTGAAACACACAACATGTAAATGAAAACAGAAACTTTTGTCATTGACTTCATGTGTCTTTGATTGAGAAGGAACAAAGCAGGGCTTGAGTGTCTTGTAAGTAACCCAGAAGAACACAAACACATGCAGTTCTAATATTGTTAATAGTGTAAATGCAGAACAGTACAGTCATGTGCTGTGTAACGATGTTTCGGTCAATGATGGACCACATATACAAGGGTGATCCCATAAGATCATGAAGGAGATGAAAAATTCCTGTTGCCTAGTGATGTCGTAGCCATTGTAACGTTGTAGCCATCACATTACTCACATGTTTGAGGTGATCCTGGTGTAAACAAGCCTACTGCACTGCTAGTCGTATAAAAGCATAGCACATGCAATTATGTACAGTAGAAAATACTTGATAATGATAATAAACAACAATGTTACTGGTTTATGTATTTACGGTACTGTACATTTTGTCGTTGTTCAGGCTATACAATATAGTCAAGGTGTGTAATAGACTATTACAGTACATCTTGGTTTGTGTAAATACAGTCTAACATGTTCGCAAAACAATGAAATCGCAAAACATATCCTTGTCGTTAAGCGATGCATGACTGTATTAGCATTACATTATTATTATTAGCATTAGCATTAATGCAGGCAGGCTTGAACGACCTTGTGAGTGTTGTTTAAAAGTTGAAACAATACTTTCAGAGACTGCTGCTGCTGATGCTGGCCCTTTCACACTAAGTCACAGTAGAATCCTATATTTAACAGTAAAAAAAAAATGCGTAACCTGCAGGTGTATCGATTCATTTTTGCTGCTCCATGCTACATAACTAAATAACTGTTGAAGAGTTTTCATTAGAGACCAGATCAACCTGCCTGGTTTTACTTACCATCACTGTGGCTTCTCTCTGCAACTCTTTCAGTTTGTCTCAAGGACAAGCAGGATTGTAGATATGCTCTTTAGCTTCTGGCGAGAGAATGTTAGCCTGCTTTTTGTGTGTGAGGTCTGTTGCACAGATTGAGACTGGATTAAGCTAAGTAACAGGTAATTAACTGGTTATAGTGTGTCGAAAGAGTCTGAGCTCTAAAGAGATGCATGCTGCAGCAACACTGACTGTTGCTTTTTGAGTTTATTCAAAGCGACAGTTTTTTTCTCTCGTGATATATATGGGAAAATTTGACTGGAAAGTACAGAATGAGATGTAAGATTAACACATTTTAAAGGAACCTGAAGAGGGATGTGGTGACTGACTGGAAAACACAGGCAGATCAAGTAGGAAAATGGGGTATAGGGTAGTCCACATAAGCAAAAAGGACCCGAAACAAAGGAAATTAAAAGGCCCACAGAATATGAAAAGCAGAGAGACAGATGAAAGGAGAGCCAGAGTCAAAGTTGGTGGAGAGACTGGAATACGTGTGCCAGCAACCTCACAGGCAGACACATGACTGGTCACGCAGACATCTAGGGGTACGTGCAGACAGTAAGACAGACCTGCTCTGCAAACATCCGGGGTTTCAGGTCAGGAATGGCACCCCCCCTCAACTCGTCCTCCACAGCCATAAGCCTGGAATAAAGCAATGGAGAGGTTAGTCCACGGTGACCAAGCACCATCATTAAACCACCAGCACAGGGTGACATGTACCAACGGTCTGTAGACCTGGTCTGATCACATGGGATATTTTATAACAATCACAAAATGGATTAGGGGGAAACAGGCACTGACTGGAGATTATAATCATACAACGTCACCAATGAAAGGGGGAAAACATATTTGGGATATGTCCATTTTCCCATAATTCCCTTTGAGCAAATAACTTGTTTTCTTATGTTTACAATGTCCTGTTTCTGTAGTGATACCATAAAAACATGGGTTATGGTAAAGCCAGGGGGAAAAAAATGTAAGGTTGGGAAAGAAGAACAAAGGTGTCCAGACAGCCATTCATCTTTTCCCAGGGGGATTCAACATGTTCCTTTCATGTGTGCATTTTCATCGATGGTGTTTCTCCCCCGACCCTTTTTTGGTGGGGGGGGGGGGTTTCGTCAGCCAGACACAGATGGATCCTTGGCTTTCCATTTTTCCCACAAAGGCACAGAGCGAAAGCTACATGGCAGGCTAAGCTAATCTTCAGCCATCCCGACAGCCTGGCATCGCAGCCGCATCTGTGGAAATCAGCTTGACCTCTCCATGGACACGATCCAGAACACGCTAAACTTAATGGCTCCCATCAAAGGCTTGCATAGTGGAGGGATTGTTGTGTTTTTTTTTCCCTCTCGCACATGTGTTATCCTCAGAATCCCTTTATCATGTGATAACTATAAAAAAAATCATTACTGCCATATTTGTATCATTAATAAGGTAGTTAAGGTACATTAAGTTAGGCATCTAACCTGGTTGTGCTTTCCTGTGACTTCAAACTATTCTGTGTTCCGCTGCTCCTATACAATATAATCAGTCCTAATTAAAATATTTGGCCATTTTCTGTGTAATTTATAATGCTATGCGTAATAACTGTTGGCTGTAAGGCTGTCATAATTTTTGAGGAAGTCAGTTAATGTAGTTTATGTCCATTATGAATAATTTATAGTGTATTGCTAATATCTCATTAATCATTTTAGGGGAGCGAAACAGATAGGAAATCTGGTACAAGCATGAATATTCTAATTTTAGAATTCCATAATGAAAACAATACATACTGCAATACTTGTAGACTGACAACTATGGGTAAATCATATTATTAAAAGTTATTTGGCAGAATCATCAGCATTAAAACCCAGAATTTAATTCAGCTGTTCAAAACATCAATGTGATTCCATTCAGTGTGCTTGGCATAAATTAATAAATAATGAAAATCCACAGGGTGAGTTTTCAAACATTTGTACTTGAGTGTTTTATTCCATGAATGATTTACACTGTTGCGCTTTGTACAAATTAAGAGTGGAAAAAAAAATCAAAATGAACAGAAGTACAAACACATATTGGCAGTGTCGCAGCAACAATAAAAACTTCTGACAGATTAGTCCGATCACGTTTAAAACGCCGAACAGCTCCCCGAATACAAAGTGATATTCACAACAAAAGGGCCGCACATACCTAAAAACATCTCATACTATTGCGGAGTGAAATGTACACCCAGAGGTTTCAAAGTGTTCATGCAGTTACAAAAGTGAGGGTCAATGAGAGGTCATGTGAATTTGGTATTTGCTGCTACGAAGGACAGAAAGTTACTGGATGAAAGAGTTAAAGGTTACAGAAAAGAGGCAGAAAGAGAAGAAACAACGGGTACATCCAGAAGCCCTCCCACTGACAACCCAGTTGGGCTCAAGCTGTAAAAGTATCTTTCTTGAAGGACTTTAATTGTCCAAAGACAATTAATTTACCTGGTCTTCTAGGAATGATTAATAATGTGATTGTCATAACAGGGGGGTGTTGGAGAGTGAGGGGTCAGTCTTTCTCCTTATTATAACTTCAAAAACTAGAAGAATGAATATTCATTATTATACTTCACGTCAAAAGCCAGTTATATATTGACAGAAATTGAAAAAAAAAACCATATACAAATTGCCTTGATGATACTGCTGTAGGGCTTTACCCGGCACCAAATACTAGCAAAACAACACTAGCAAACAAAAATATAATGACATTTTTTCCCAATTATACTTCTTTCCTCAGAAAAACATCTCAAAAGCATGTGTTGCTTTCTGCATTTAACGTTCCAGATAACAAATAACTTATGAAGCTATTTCCAAAACTTTTCAAAGCTGGAAATGAAACACTTGAAAAGAATATCCAGGAATATATGTGCGCATTATATATTTATGTCTATGTAAGTTACATATAAATTAGTCTGGACTATAGCATCTGATAAACAAATAAACAATAACAACAAAGTATAACTGTAGTGTGTCAAAGTTCACTGGCAAAAAGCAGCCGACAATTAAAGATTTCCATTGAAATATATTATTCCTACCATCTAACCTCTATGTAACTTCTGCAATTCATTGAAATAAATTCACATCTGAAATAAATGTTTTCATTAATCAATATTTTAAGGTTTCTCTAATCTGATCTTTCAGTTATCTTAATAATAAAGGTGATAAATATGTATATCTAAAATCTCTGTATTTATTGTACTACATAGTTATTAATATGTTATTCAATCTGTAATTGCTGAAATTTAGCACAAACTAAAGCTAATGTAGTATTTATTTCCTGTGAAGTACAACACAGCATATAATTACTTTTAAAATTGTACATCAGCTATGTAGAAGTGAACGATTTAAAAGCAGTCAGCACACTATCAGAGATATTTACATCAATATATAAGGTTGGGTTTTTGACTCCAGGTTCAAATTCCACCAGGGAACAAATCAGTTTGTACATCGCTGAATCCAGATGTCACTTGAGAAGAAGCCTGACCACAAGTTAAGGGTCGTTATTTAGGCTTTTCTGAGTGGCACTGCAGATTATCCTTTTTTGAAAATATATTAGTGTGAATCTATCACGGTCCAGAGCCCCAGAATTCTTTTACAGGGACTGTGTGTTTACGGCTGTGGAGCCAATGGCTATTTTCCATTTTTCCAGAGGATCTCACATTCATTGTCAGAGAGTGAACCTGGCACTGATCTTTCCATCCATTTCAGTCTTTGGAAAGCACTCAGGGTACCTAGGCTTCATCTTTTCTACTCCAGAAAGTCGCATGACCAGTTTTACCCCAAGGGGCAGTGTCCTTCTCAAAAAATTGGCTGGCACTTGACTTGTAATGGAGACGATGGTGAAGGACATAAATTCTGGATGCCATTCTGCATTTGCACGGTTGTAAATAAAAGAAGAGCTTTATCTTTTTCCCGTAACAGCTTCTGCTAAAATATCATTACTGATTCAATCCAAAGCGGTTGCCATTAAATAGATAATGTTTGAAGGATGCCTTAATACCGTTTGGCTTTACAGACCATTGCATTTCTTGTGATTAAAACAAGAGTTATGTTTTTCCTGTTTCCCAAGCTAGTGTCATTTATCTTTGGTTGGTTAAGATTTCCAGGTGTCCACCCCAGTCATGTGATCCATAAAAAAGGCAGGTTGGGTCCCATGTCCTTTTTATGAAGGATTCCATTCTTTAAATGGCTACATCTTGTAATCCTTGGATTGAAATGTAACTGAGTACAGGACACGATTGCTGTATGTACAGGAGCATTAATGCTGCTTGTCCATGGTCTGCCAGTTTTGCCCTAAACTTACATATAAATGTACCTTGGTTCATTAGTCTTGTGCTTTTATGTAAAGCACCAATAGAAGTTGAGGAAGTAGTTGTTTTTCAAAAGAATGGCTCTGTACTCTCAGTTACTCTCTCATTCATAATGTTACATGTAATCAATCCTCCTTTGTCTTGACATTTGTATGAAGTCGAGATGTCTTGAGTGCATTATTTTGTATGATTCTTCTCAAAAAAAACCCATCAAGGCTACTAGAAGCACAGGTGACGCTACAGTCAAGTGTATTGGGCACCAAGTGGTGCCCCTCGCCAGTAGTACCAAAACGTCAAGTGCTAAAAGGAAATGCATTCATCATTACAAGCAGAACATCGCAACAAATAAGAGTGAACAAGACCAGAGCATAACACATCTAAGGCTGAAGGATTGTGGAGTCTAATTAAAGTTTAATTATCTAATTTTACGATGAGCTTCATTAATTAAACTGAATGATGAGGTTCTCATCAGAGAATGAGAATGTAGTGTCCTCAGTAGAGTCATAAGTAGAATTCACGCACAAGAGCTCTGTTAAATCTACTGTTAAGTTTATTTAAATTTCTCTCTGTGGCTAAATGTCTATCATACCCCAAATGGTAAAATGAAAATGGTTCAGATCTCAGTAGTGAAAATGCCTTTACAAGCAGTAAACTTAACGTAAAAGTGCTTTGGAGGACTTGAGTACAATAGTCGCTATGTACATCACTGATTACTTTGTGTCCATTTTCGCCTAAAGTGAAAACATTGCGAAATTAGCTAAAAGTGTTTTACAAGTACAGTTGCTAGATTGAGCAAAATCATCCAGCTGAAGTGAGCCACAAACAGACCCTCTCTCTCCTCACAACCCACCAGCCCTGTATTTACCTGTTGATTATTCCTTTAATTTGGGAGTCTTTCTCTATCTGCTGCTGCCTCAGCCTCCTCTCGCTGTCCTCCAGGCGATTCTGATACTGCTGTAGGATTTTATTGGTCTGCTGCTCCTGCGTAAGGAGCCGTCGCTCATACTCCTCCAGCTTGCGGTGGGACATCACCAGCCGTTCTTTGAGGGAATGGATCTCCTCCTCGTACTCTCGCACCTGATTAGGAGGACAGGACGTGGTCATAAATCTACCACACACACTAAATATTCAATTCAATTTTATTTGTACAGCCCATTTCCACAGTGTTAAATTGTCTCAAAGCACTTTACATTATCCCAGCCCAAAGCCCCCAGTGAGCCAGACAGAGGCGACAGCGGAAAGAAACTCCCTATAAGGAAGAACCCATTGGAGGAACTAGACTGAAAGGGGCAGCCCATCCTCCAGGAGCCAGCAAAGGAAGTCAAATGAACAAGATGGCAAAATCCTAATCTAATCCAAATATACACAGCGACCAGCCATAATCATCCACACTAAGCATCACAGGCTAAAGTTTTGCTTACAGCAACAATGCCCAAAGTGAATAGCTTCATTTGGCCAGAGTTTGTGAACATTTTTAGACAAATGCATCTATTCTTTATTCTTGCAAACACACACACGAAGGTGACATGGAAGACATAAGAAAAGAGGCAAACTGTAAGGCAGAAGTGAAGGCCAATAAGATATGCAGAGGAAACTTCAAAGGAAGGACAGGAATGGGTCAGTGAAGCACATTAGTGCCAGAAAGTATTCCTTATAAGTTTTATAATAAGTTCAAAGTCATTTTGTCAGCTTTTCTCTAAATTAGTCATGTGTACGCCTCTGAAGGCCATCTGTTCAGTCGCTATAGAGACATCTAACCCGGGTATAACATTTATTACCCATTTCACTGTTTCAGGTGATACAACCAGCACTTTTTGGAAAGTCAGCATCAGTTTACCATTACTGGCAAACACTAAATAAATTTTCAATAAAAATGTAAAGAGCCTCATAGTTGATACTTGTCTGTAATTAAGGATTGCAACAAATTAGCTAGCAATCTGAAAATTATAAATAAAATGATGAAAGTTGTGAATACAAGTTCATCAACGGACATATTTTATAATCTGTTGTTAGGAGGGATGTAGGTTGAAACGCCACATTAGTGTCATGCAAACAGAGGTCAGACAGATAAGCTGGGGAAATAGGGAAAGCAGCCACACAAGTGGACACAACACAGAAACTGACCCTTTCCAGGCGCGATTCGTCCATGCTCTTCGAGTACTCCTTCAGCTTGTACTCCTCCCGCTCGATGCGTGAGCTCTCGATGTCGGCAGACAGGTGAGGCATGTTAGACACCCAAGCCACAGTGCGCTCAGTAGCCTGGGTGGGCGGGTTCAGGGTGGAGGGCGACTGCGTGCCCTACGACAAGAAGGCAAGTCTATGTAAACAAAATAATGCGTCCTGTGTCCTTTGCATAACAAAACTAGTGTCTGCGTGTATAAATGGTTTGGAAGCAAATATTTCAAAGTAAACAGGGAGTCTTAAGATGGCGCACAATCCTGGAAAAAGTCGTGAAATATGCAATGCATTTGATCATAACCAGAAGTATCACAGTCTTTGTTTTCACAAGTAACTTTTTATATAACGTTAAGACTCTTCAGAGCAACCACAACAATGTAGGGCATAATAGCCATTTATCATTTGATTGCCAGTAATGCTATACTTAATTTACTGACAGAAAACACGTAAATTTAGACACTTAGGGCTACCCTCCCCTCTTAATATCCCATAAAAATCTGCATATAGCCTGTGGGGGATCACTTTCACTAAAAGTATTCAACCTAGGCTATTATCTGTTCTTTCTATATTTTATACATCATTATGTTATTTTGGTTGCTTTTAACGGTTAGCACAAAAGGCTACAGACCTGAAGGGTGGCAAATTACCCACTGGAAATGTTTTGGGGGCTGCGCTCCCACGGGATTATGAATTGTATAACAAAATAAATTTTCCCCTACGCACTTTACAGGTTGCACTGAACCACCAATAACAGGGTGTTGTTTGGGTTAGCGTTTCAGTTAGTGCCCTCGAGTCGAGCGCGACCAGAATAATGGGAGAGAATGAGGCTATGGGAGCTGAACAGCAGACATCCTTTATAAAGAGAATTCCAATGGCCGCTGATGAACAAAGTCAGTCCTGACCAAACAGATGAACACCACCTACGGTGATGCAAAAAATGGCAAACATCGTTCCTTCCTACAGATGTCTAAAAATAGCTAAACTGGAGTTAAATAGTGGTTGACGCCGCAGAAGTGTGTTTGCCCAGCAGTGCACGCTAGGGCAATTGTTTGGTTCTTCAGACCTTTTCAAGGTTAGTCACCTGAATGGGATCACTTGGAGTCACACAGTAAGTACATTCAAGGCAGCAGGGAGACAAAGCAGCCCACCGAGGGGGAACCTCCACGTACCTGTTTGCTAATCGTAGGCTTCAGTAAGTGCTGCTGCTGAGGTTGCTGCTGCGTTTGTTGTGGGGTGGATGCAGGCCCTCCTTGGGGACCCTGGCTCTCCCTGACTGAGCTCTGCTGGTGTGGCAGCCCAGGGGCGGGGGTGTCTTTGACGGATAGCTGCTGGCGTGGCGCCGGCTGCCGACCCCCGAAGCTGGACTCCGGGGACTGGAGCAGATTTCCGCTAGGGGGGCGGGTTTTAGTCGGAGGGGTGGAGGCTGCCGCGGCACTGACGGACAGCTGGTGGGAGGTCTGGGATTTGACACGCTGAGGGGGTGGGGCAATTGAGCTCTGCCGCATTGGGTGAACAGTGGAGGGGGGTGTGGCCAGGGAAGAGGAGGTGCCTGTCTGGGAGCCCATTCCCATCATCATCATTTGCTGTTGCTGTTGGTGGAAATTGTCCTGGAAAAGGCAGGATAAAAAGGAAAGTTTGAAATAAATAAAATAATAACAATACGATGAACACTGAAGGTCTGATCATTGAGCTGTGTGCCCTGTCGTTGCCTTACATATATGTGCCCTATTTCCCACACATTATTTGTTCAATCTCCTAATGTTGAGGATTAGCAGATCTGCTCATGGCATCAGGCCTTTCTCTCCAGAACCTGGGTACCTGCATGACAGACAGCTGGCGCCGGCCGTACTCGGCCTGGTTCTGCCGCGTATAGTCGTCGCTGTAGCTGTGTGAGTGGATGATGCTGGGCTGCACCAGGCTGCTGGCCCGCAGCGCCGAAAGGTCCTCGCTGCGGGAGAAGCCGCCGTGGCCGAAAGCGGGGATGTAGGTGGGGTGGGAGGGCTCGGGTTCCGGGGCCAGCAGGAGGGGCGGCGGAGGCTGCGCCCGGCTGGGCTGATGGTGCAGCTGGGGCCCATCGGCCGCCATGTGGAAGAGGGGGTTCTGGAAGGACAGCGGGTAGTGCATGGCGGCCGCCTGCTGCTGCTGCTGCTGGGACAGAGAATCTGTCGTGGTCCCCATCTGGCTCAGCTGACTCAGCCTCAGGCCGCCCGACATGCTTGAGCCGCCCGACCCCGCAGAGAGGCGGCCCCCGGCCCGCAGCCCCCCTCCCAGGCCCCCGCCTAGGGCCCCCATGCCCCCATAGCCACCAAGGCCTGCGATGGAGGCTTGGGAGGAGTTGAGCATGTCGCCCACTGACTGCAGGTTGGAGATACTGTTCATTCTGGAGTCCTGCAGGTCCATCATGGACACGCTTTTGTTGACGCTGAGAACCTGCGGCAGGGATGAAGGCGAGGCCTTCTCTGAGAATTTGCCAACGGGCACTGCCACAAAAAGACTTCACAAAAGACATGACAGGAACTGATGGTAAGGAGGCGGGTCTGCTGGGGCGGGTGTCAGACTTGGCTTTGAAGCACACTGACACAGAGAAGCGCTGCTGTCAAGGGCGATCGCGATGATACCGTTACTGGCTAGTCACCAGGGTGTGTGACTGCTGGGATGTAACGCACGCGGGCAGGACCGGGGCGCTCGGTAAGAGGCAGAGAATATTCCCATGGTGCTGTGAAACCTGGCTGTGCAGTAACTGGGCCTACTGATCTTTTTTATTGGGGATATCTGTTAACATTTCTTGGGTGCCTAGGGAAGGCTAGAGAGCTAATTAGTGTCCCAGTAACAAGCAGTCCACATATATGGCTGCTCACTTATTATGTAGCACCTCGTTAAATCAAGACTATTTTTTCATCAAATCTGAACACCATAGAGGTGCAGTGGTGGCTCAGTAGTTAGCACTGTCTGTTAGCTCACTGCCTGGTGCATCTTGGGATAGGCTCCACCATAACCCTGTGTTGGATGGAACATGGATAGACGAAAAGCATATTATGATCGACATAAAATGATTTTATACTCTTCATACATCATCGTATCGCTGCTGTTTTGTTTCAGTGGCACGGACAAAAAGGCTACAGAATTGAGCAGTGCAAGAAGATCCAGTACAGCTGTGAGTATGACTTGGCTGTTTTTACACTTCTACTCACATATGAAAGGGCATGAATCATATAACAGCCTTATCCATAGCTTTTTGTCAACACACAAAAACAACTGAATGTGAGACATGTCTACCCCACTCTCCCTGTCAAACACTTTAAGTAAAATATCCAGAGGCCAGATCCCTCTTGTGCCAGTACCTTTGGGTCGGGTTCGGTTATGTCCGAACTGCTGGTGCAGTATGCCGGGCTAGAACGTGCCAAGGGGGGACGGGTCGAGTAGAAGACATCTTTAGAAGAAGCACGATGTGGGTGGTCCCGGTCCCCGTAGCCCCCCATGCCTGCATGTGATGCCAAGTGCCCCCCACCAGAAAGAGCAGAGGTAGGCGAAGGTAGGCGGGACATTTCTATGGAGCTGAAGGGGGAAACACCGTAGTAAGAGAGGGGAGATTAACTCTTCACATCATGCTGAGTGGTCATATTCACAAGGCCTTTTCCAGTGAATCTGTCTAAGTTGTTCATTGTTTGCTGAATGAAAGGATGCTCATTGGCCAGCTGCAGACACAGCTGCAGGCAGCTTCCCCTCTAGGGAATGAACCACCATACGGCGAAAGGTCTATGTTATATGAGTGTTCGGAAATAAAATGATAGACATAAGCATTGTCAGGATGTTCTTGATGGGGTCATGTGTTTTGTGAACAGGTCCCATAGATCCAGGCTGTTTGACAAAGCATGCCTCCCTTGGGGTCTGCATCGGTGGATCTCACCCCCTCTGGTTGCTACCTGTTCAGGTCACGCATCATGTGGGCCTGGAAGTCAGAGGAGACGACCCGGTTGAAGCTCGGTCGGGAGAGCAGCCGGTCCATTTGCCTGTCAGGGGGCGGTCGGTCAGTCTGATGGCTGGGCTGCCTCTGCAGATGGGGGTTCCTCAGGGCCATGCTGATGTCGTTGAGTAACCGTGGCAACGGCCCCAGCTTAATAATGGCTTCCTACAGAGGAGAAGGAATGAGCGATGTGAAGTCAAACAAAGAGGGAAGAAGGAAAAAAATGTATGGCCCATTAAAAAGTTACTGTAGAATTCGAAGCAGGAAAACAATTATGAGACAGTACAGGTTTTAAATAGTGAATTTTCCTCCACACTGCAGGAAATTTGCATAATCTCCCCAAAAAGCACCACATATATTATTAGTGTGTACAGTATGTGTGTCTTTGTGTCTCTTTGTGGTCCAGGTATACGTTACATTGTGGTGTGATAAAGACCTGTTGTTTTGATGTTGTAGGGAACATTTTTTCGGTCCCCAAAGGGGAAATTCAACTTCTTAAAGATCTGTGACTGTAATCATAAAATTAAAAATGCCAAAAGACATGTATTTTGTTTGGGTACTTATGGTTAAGGCTAGAGCTGGGTTAAGGTTGTTATTGTTGGGATTAGGGTTTTGCTAAAAGGAATGAATGCACAGTCGCCACAAAGATAATAATACAGGTCTGTGTGTGTGTGTGTGTGTGTGTGTGCATTATCACTAAGTACACATTTACGTGACAATTGTCATCAGCATTGATATAGTTGTAGGGTCAAAGGGACCCAGTTTCTTGTCTCTTGCCAGGGACACACTGAGTACACACTGAGTACACACTGAGTATACACTGAGTACACACTGAGTATACACTGAGTACACACTGAGTATACACTGAGTGCACACTTGCAGTATCATTTACAGATTATGGCCCCAGTAACCTGTCAAAGGTGAGAAAGAGATCAAATAAAAAACTTTCACCAGGGCTCTAATTGAATTTGACAGGTTCTCCTCTGGGTAAGGCCAGCTAGCAATCTAACTGTGGTCAAATATCTGATTAGGTCCCAGTCTTGGGACATGCTAATGCAATTCCATTCACTGCACTTGAACAAGAAGTCATATATGAAAGCGATACATCTCACAAGCACAATCACATTTCTTGCTCTGATGCAGTCAGCCTTTCCCCCATTGATCTGAACGCATGTGTTTCGATCCTCATGATTGACTGCTTATGCAATCATGCTGCTCTTCTCAAAAGATCCCTGTTGAAATATATATGTGCAACATGCACACTATCTACTGTTTAATTTAGCTTCATAAGTAAGGGCAATACTGTAGCAGCAGTACAATACTTTGTTTGTCCTTCTTTAAATTCTACTGCTGTTGATTGCCTGTGATGAGTCAAACCCTCAGTGAATCTGCATTACATAACACTGTAACATCGGCACATTCTGCTGCCTGTGTACACGATGTATACTTACAGTTTTACCTCGGCGAAAGATGAAAGATTACGCAGAATAATGTAACAGTGGGACGTCGACAGCGCTGTGACATTTCCCAGTGACCGCCCACCTTGCTCAGCTGCGCCATGACCTCCCACAGCAGGCTGTGGAGGATGGACAGCTCCCGCCCCAGGTCAATGTATCCCTCGAAGGCTCCGGCGTTGCTCATGCTGTCCAAATTGGAGATTTCATAAAGGAACTGCTGCATTGAGCCCCACTCCATCTCCAGGAACTCGTTCATGAAGCACAGGTGTTCCTCCTTACTGCTGAACCTGGGAGGGCATAAGTGTAGTAGGCAAGGAGGGTGAGCAGGTAATAATAGATTAGTTGGAAAGCGAGAGCGGCAATGAGAGACAAAAGCATGTTGTAAATAAGGAAGAGGAGGAACATGATTCTGCCAAATTCGCAGATTCTAAGCAAGACAATTATAGCAGTAGGTGCTTTTAGAAACTATGACTATTTACACAAAACAAAATTCGCCAGCTAAGTAGTTACATTTTGTTAGTGTAGAGAAAGAGCTACTTATGCTTTGGTTAGTGGTTATTAGTTAAGATCTGGTGAGGTTTCTGTGCTGTAGTAATTAAGGCCATTCACTGACTTGGAGAATGTGGCCAAGTTCTGCACCACCTTGGCGATGAGGGTTAGGGTTCGCGAGGTCTGTTCGTCGGGATACTCCTGGGTCAGGTTGAAGAGTGATGGGGACATGATTGCAGGGCATAGGAACCGGAGGAACAAGGAGGCACTGATAAGGCGGTCTGCGATATCCTCTCTGCCCCTCTCCGCACAGCGCACCCTCCAGGAGGCAAAGACCTCCTTCAGCTCTCGAGGGAACACACTGGGCGAGCAATCAAGGATGGAAAGACAGGCTGTTAGAGCTGAGCCTCACCGAGATGCCTTAAACGTGGTCACCATAAATAATTGAGACATTGTTAAGCTAAACATCTGCTAGATATTTCAATGAACAACAAAACCATAATACTGCCTGACTATGCAGAAATAGAAGGAAACAAGAGGATCCACTGACCAATGGGAGTTCACGATCTTGCAGAGTGCCAGCTCACAACACATGCGAAGATTGGCTTGATGGTCAGGCAGGACAGAGGGTGGAGTCCTCATAGGATCCACCTCACAGTTCTCCTCTGACTCATACAAAGCTCTGATGAATTCACCTACATAGACCCACATAAACACATTGACTCTTAATTCATGATGTTTGCTTAATGTTATTCCAGGTCATTACTTAACAAACAATTTTCAAGCATAATTAAATTACTAAAATGCATCTTCAGGTGACAAGTCAGAGCACGTCCCTCATTACCTATAGCATCCTTGAGATACTTGTGTCCAATGAGTTTGAGGTACTCCTCTATGGCTTTGGTGGCCAGAGTGTTCTCACGGAAAATAAGATGCTCGCGATCCATGAACCTGTCGACCTCAGACATTGCCATGTCGGATAAGAAATCCTAAACCAGAGAGAACAGAGGTAATGGAGTAAAAGTATTTTGATCTGGCTTTCTGCTCTGTGTCACCTTTCAAACAATTTGCGCGTGTGACATCATATACTAATCCAGGATCCAACACTCATCCTCTTGCATCTTTATAAAATCCACATAACATTCTATCTATCGATCTGTCCTCTCTTACCACTCTATCTATCTATCCAACTTCCATACAGGACTCTGCAGAGATATTTTACCTCAGCCTTGTGCCCCGTGCTACTGGGGATAGACTCCAGGCCTACCTGGACAATTCAATTCAATTCTATATAGTACCTTTCACAACAGAGTTGTCCCACGCTGCTTTGCATGAGTGTGTTGTGATACATTACAATGTACTGAATGGGTGGTTGGAAGACAGTTGGATGATGGAAATACTTTATATTTAAGTAACATTAAATTAATTGGCCTTTGAACTAAAGGAAAATAATAAAAAGTTGATCAATCATCGTTTTTGCAGAAAGAACAGCAGAGCTAATGAGAAAAGTAGGACTCCAGCATGCTGTCTCATGTAGGAAGCTGAGGGTGGTGCCCTGGATTACCTTGGCCTTTCCGGTGCTCTGCAAGATGTGCACCAAGGCGCAGGCCACCTCCTCCTTGCTCTTGACACTCAGCAAGGGCTCCAGCACAACACACAGCACGCGGTAGTTGTTGGTGACATACTCGGCGAACTCCTTGTACATCTCCATGGGCAGGATGTTCATGGTCTGGTAGCGAGCCTTAAGGCGCAGCGATGCGTTTATGACTTTGCCACCTCCCACACCCCCACCTTTGGCCAAGACGCTGGGCTGGATGACTGGGTACCACTGCTCCACAAACTGCCGGCCAGTGATGCTGGAGATGGGGATGCTGACCAGGCCAAGGTATGTGCTCTTCTCCTGAGAGACAGGGACAAGTAAGATAAGGCAGGTAAGGGGGGGTGGGTCACAGCACATGACAGGTGACAAGCGCCGACATTTTTTAGAATGCGTATTCCCCTCTGTATGATCGGCTGGCCGTAAAGAGCGAGATGATCTCTGCAAATGGAATCTCCGCTCGATAGACAAATCCCCAGTTGCTCCTTCTGTTACAAATGTTTACAGGAAGCAGAGATAATGCACAAATGATTTTTTTCAGCATCCAGACTCCAGCAGCACCAAGCTTTAGACTTCCAAGAGGAAATCGGAGCATATCCATGCAATCAATATCATCGATCTACAGCCGTAGAGCTTTGGCAAAATCAGGCTGCACCTCGGAGCACGTATAGTGGCAGAATGCTGTACAAGTCCATCAGTGACACTGATGTGGTCAGTGCTGGGCCACCGCCTCCCCCCTTTCTAACTGACGCTGATGTGGTCAGTGCTGGGCCACCGCCTCCCCCCTTTCTAACTGACGCTGATGTGGTCAGTGCTGGGCCACCGCCTCCATCCTTTCTACCTTTCGTCTCTTCTTGTCGGTCTCCTTATAGAGGTGCAGACGGAGGCTGCGGATGGGGGGCAGGTTGTTGAACTCGAAGTGCTCGCCCCAGAAGACGGTGTCGGTGCGGGGCTTGCTGGTGGTGCGCGCATACAGCATGTCATCCAGGCACAGCTCACAGTAGTAGCGCTTCTTGGCCGGCAGCTCACGGGCCTCGATAATCCACAATTTGAGCACGTTGTCCACCCGCCGGCTGTTGTCCTGAATGGGGGGGTGGGGAGACGGAAAGGGTGATGGAACGGGGAGTGGGAAGAGACAAAATGGGGCGGGGCGGAAGAGGAGCGTGTGGGCTGAGGAGGACAGACATCCACACCCAGAGACCAAACAACTCCTAGGATATTGACCAGCCGTACGTGGAATATGGGAGAGGCTACCGGAGATATTGTTTTGTACCAATGACAACCAATAGAGCTGCAGTTCTCTGGCCTTTGGTCATATGTGAAGCTTGGCCATTTTCTTGGAGTTGCTGGTGACACGAAAACAGTGTAAGACGTGAGTCAAACCTGAAGGCTTGTAGGTTCCAAAGACGAGACCCCATAACTTTATAGAATCTAATTCCAAACTTTAGTGCAAGTCTAAATTATCAAATCTATATTTATCATTCAGCACAGAAGGAAATAATCATAGAACGATCAGAGGTGAGTCATTTGAATCCAACATCCATAGGACAATTATGCTCTTGAAGCTGAAATTAGATCCCTAAATTTAGCTGCAATTTTAGCCCTCGTCATCGTGTAAGTGCTCATTGAAAGCACAGTATGTCAGCTGGTCAGTTACCGTTACAATCAAGCAGTGCTTTAAGTGACCCCAGCAGTACCAAAAGTAATCATTAGTTCTGGTGAGCCCACCAAGAATGAGTAATAATACAAGTGAGGTCAATGACCACAGATTGGGCCATGCCACTCTGACCCCGAGCCCTAGTTAGGAACTGGCGTCACTATGAATAAAGTTGTCTGAAATCCTCAGAGCCCCGGGAATCAGCAGAGCCCCACCCCCACAGTCAGAACATCTGGGTGAGTCAAGCGACTCCTGTAACGCATCTAAAAAGAACACGGCTCATTAGGCGCCAGCCCCCCCCCTCCCCCGGCTGTTTCAAGACGGGTAAGAAGTTTCAGGCGTCGGATTTCGAATAAGAGGAAGAGGTCATATCATTCTCACAGCCAGGCCCTGCAATCTAAATTTGAATTTCTAAGGTATATAATGTTTGCTATAGCATCTTTATTTTTGTTAGCCTGAGCTCTGCCTTCTGTAGGCCTTTTTGAAGCACACCTATGACAGCAGTCTTTGGAGGTAGCCTGCTGTCTCTTTCAGTTTGACTCACTGTGCCTTATGTCTCTTTTTCTTGTTCTGGCCCACACCGTAATCTGTTGTCCCGTCCAATAACGGAAAGATGAAGAGCAGAAAGAGAGCAGAAAGTGAAGCATAACGGTTGGGATGAAAGAGAGGCGATGATATGCACACAGACGCTGGAACAGACGGGAAGAGAAAGAAAAACAAAGGGAGAAGAAGAGATAGATACTTGCTCTCTCTTTTCCTTTCCCTCTCTTTCATTCCCTCTCTTTTTTCACCTTGTTGGGTTTGACGGCTCTCTGCAGGTTCTCGATCCACTTGTCTCTCTCCGCCGCAGAGCGACAGGCAAAGCACTTGGTCCCCGAGGCTGTAGTCACCTGGGGGCGGAAGCAGTCAGACTATTAAGCAGCAGCTGAACGCCCAGGCACTTTCATCAGCTTCTGTCTGCTTCAACCATTCCGGGAAAATGGTTTAATTCATTTTGAGTTAAATACAGATACCTGATCTGGTGACTAAACTCCGTAACAGCTAACTTTCTATGATGACTTCATCTTCATTCGAGGAAAATGCCATAAAGCAGGTTACTGACTTCAGTGTTTCATAAAGGCTGATTTTGATTATGAACTGTCCAATAAACGCAACAGGTTTCCACCATAATGCACGTTTTTAATTACATATAATCATGATACAATTATGTATCCTCTTTGTGTATAAGGTTATAAAATGAAAACTGCAGAAGTTAGCTACTCTGTTATTTCACTTCACTCAAGCTCCAGAGGTTACCGTAAACAGGAGTACTAAGATTGTATCTCCCAATGTGAGCATGTAATTGCCTCCCAGTCTGACAGCTTGTGAACTGGTTTGCTAGTATACTCTGTACTGCCATGCCTGCTCCATTATAAGCCAATGAGCTCCAGCTACAAACCCACCAGCCAATCCTGTTTAGTTTTTCTCCTTTGCAACTATTCAAAGTGCACCCCCCCAACCCCCACCACTCCATCACACTGTGCCCTCCCCGAGTAAGGCACCTCGAAGCAGTACTCCTGCCCCAAGATGCTGGAGTGGACGGGCTTGATGATGGCATCCTCATCCAGAGTCAGATCCAGAGCCTCCGCTGCGCTGCTGGGGGACAGCAAGGACTCATGGGAGTGAGACTCCTTGAAGCTCTGCATCAGGCGCGTCCTGCCAGACAGAGAGAGCGAGAATGGGCACCCAGCATCCGGACCGACATAGGGTATCATCAAGGGCAGGAAATGAATGAATAAAAAGTGAATTCATCCCAGCTGGCATGTCATGTCGAGCTGACATAAAGAGAGGGGGCGGTGAGACTGTTAGGATGCAGACATTCAGGGATTCACAGGTCCACAAAAACACTTCGGTTATGCTAAATATCTCTATGATTTCTATCTTCAGGGTTCAAAGCCTCGCATACAGGGTTAGATCAGAGAGCGTATAGTTTCTTAAGACTGACTAAACCATCACTGCAACTATGGATGATCCCAGGCCGTTATTACAGAGATACAGGTAGTGTGACTGGCCTTTATTCTCATAAGTCCACTAACGAGTTGGTTTTCAATAGTGTTTCTTCACTTTGGTTAGAAATACCAATAATCCTTGAGATTTATTTAATCCACGATGATATGCAATTATCTGACTTTAGATTTATTAGATTTATTAATCCACCATAGCAACAAGAAAGCAAACAAACCTGTAATGCATATAATTCCAGATCTAATTAATGTATATATTAATGAGCTAATTAATTCTCCAGCATGTGCATTCCTGGATAAGGTAAGGTGCAGTGGAAGGTGGACACACGTGTGTAGAATTTATCGCCAGTGGGAAAAAAGCTTTTAACCCCAGTGACAAATGGCCTTCACGCTCTTAGTCAGATGATATAGAATTGTAATTGTTGCCCAGAGTGATGGCCAGGGGGCAGGTCTCAGAAGCTAGTGGGGTGCATTTAAATGCTCAGGGCACCATTCTGGGGAAGCGATACGGTCTGGTGCCGTTACGACGCACAAATAAAGACCTGCCAAAACAGAGTGAACTTCATCAAGGCATCTCTCTCTCTCTCTCCCTCTTTTTGTGTTTACCCTTACCGAAAGTAGAGAAAGAAAAGGGAGAGTGGGGAATCAGAGAGACTGAGAGGCCTCGAGAAAGGTCTCTATTTATAAATAAGCCTGGGAGGAATGGTTTTGATGGAAGAAAGCGGTAGATCCGTTGGAGGAGGGGGAGAGAGTTCACTTATATGGAGACATCCTTTTATGTAAATTATCATAAGAGTGGAGGGGGGCCAAAGAGATAAAGCGAAGTGGACTGACAAAGTGCGAAGGATGAGAAGAGACTCAGAAGGGACACTATGAGAGCAGGGAAGTAGAAAGAAGAGTCAGGGTGAGAAAATAGCTCCATGCAGACTGGCCTGAGTATAAAAAGGTGCAGGAAACAGCATGGGGTTCCACCTCAGCCACCAGCATGCTGTCACGTGTCTTACCGCTGAAGCCCTCTGTTGCAATGCAGTCTGTAGGTTATATACTTATGACCCTTATTTAATACAGTGGGGCACTGTTCACTGATTAATAACCTGGGTGAATTCAGTCCTCTGACTGTGACAAGGAAATCACGCTCTGCAAAGATCACAAAGGCGTTCTGAAAACCCAGGTATCTGAGCTTTTGTGTATCCCATCAAAGCTGTCCCTCGGAAATCAGAAGCAAGCTCCGGGAATGGGGACATCTCGTGCTACATTAGAGCTGGCCGCTCGGCAAGATATTAATGAGGCCTAATAAGTGATGCACTTAAGTAATCGATGGGCTTTGACAGAACAAAAGCGGACAGAATTCTCAGCCCCCTCCAGCCAAAGAGAAGGGTGATAGATTAACGATACTCAGCTTGTGGGTGACGTGGAACAGACAGAAACAGACAGCCCATTGCAATCACTTCTGGCCCTTCGTGTGGCTATCGCCAGCGATAAACATTATTCGCTCCAAGTGTGTGCAATGCTACAAGAGGCAATATATGTGAAACTGTGTGAGGCCATTGAGAGGGAAATCGATGGCAACAAACTGAAGTTCTTTATGACAGCATGCTCACCTTACTCAACACTGAATTACAGCAAAAAACCCAACAACCATAGATAATGTTAAATATAGTGTTTAGAATAGCAGGAGAAGACTGCCTTGTCTGCTTCTCCACTTCCTTTAGATTAGTTTGGTCCTTGAGGTTTTTAAAGTACCAGTCAGTGAAAATCTTGAGCAATTGGCGCCTGTTACCGAACCCACACATCAATCCTCGATCTGGACCGCATATATTAATTTAAATTTAAACAGCTGAACTACCAGACACACTGCCTTCTCCATAAACATAGCTGGCATCTCCTTGGCTCTTGGCAATGTGACACCACCTGCATCTCACGGTTCAGCCAATCAAAAGGACCAACCTGCCCCGACATCACAGCCAATCACAAAGCCTCCATTACTTGAAATTAAGCCACAGTAACTAAATAAAAATAAACAACAATGAAACATTGTGGATGTTTTAAAAAAAAAAAAGGATTATTTCAAAGCATTTTGGGCATGGATATAAAGATAAACAGGCAACCAGCATTTGGATTGCGGAGAAAAGCATGCATGCAAACACACAGCACTCACACAGATCCCCATACACATAATTCAAGTAGATTTTAAGCAACACTGTATAATACATATTAAAAGACAGACCTCATCTGCATGCCGTGCCTGCGCTGCCCGTCCACCATCAGAAGCACACAGAGACGTGCAAAAATGACACATTCATAGTGCTTTCTAACAGACTTGCTCCCACGCACGGTGCCACATTGCCAGACAGGGCCGGGGGGGGGGTAGGGGGTTTGGGGGGGCGGTCTTTTACCTGTCCTGGTCGGCGCTACGGAAGCGAGGCAGGATCATGTGACGGAAGCTGCTGGTACGGTCCAGTTTGGGCTGACTTTTGGCCCGCTTGATGGAGCCCTTCAACCTTTTGCTGAGAAAACTCTGGTAATGGTGTAAAGGGGGAGGTGAGGGGGGGGGGGGTAATGTTACATGAACAAGTCAGTACAGTCCATAAGACAATCCGAAGGCCGCAGAAAAACGGGAAACAGGATTGGGGCAGACAGGAACACCGGTGTGATGGGGAAGAGAGATGGGCCAATGGGCAGAGAACAGAAGAACCGAGCATCATTATAGAGGAAGAAGAGCAAGACTTTTTAATACAAGAATAAGATGAAACTGAGAGGGGTATGAAGGACAAAATGCAAAGAAGAAGAATCAGGCACTAAAATCCCATCCCAGAGATCTGCTTTCTCTATTAATCAAATGCTGATGAGTGTGTGACGCATGGCACATTAATTGAACAACTAATTAAATTTGATATAATTTAGCCAAAATCAAATCTCTAAATCCATTAAATACTCAAAATAACTATTAACTGAATAAACAGAACCTTTCAATTTGGGGGTAAATTTGGGTTTCATTTCTAAATAACAATTAGTACATTTGACAGAATTCTAATGGTCTGAAGTCAAGACAAATGATTCACAAGATATACAGAGGAGCAGCAAACTCAATATAACTGAGTGAACACTCAACTGGAAGGAAAAGGAATGTTTACACAGAGGTTTGGACAGATATACCTGATCTCATCCAGAAAAATTAATAAACACTGCAGTTCCATCAAATGACCCATGGAGGGGGGTGTTGGGATATAAATATTAATAGGAAACTTGGACAAGAGTCTCTATTGGCTATACTGATACACATTCAAATACACTCCTTTAACAGAATACTGAGCTTTGTAGAAGTTGGCTTCACAAAAGAGGGAAAATATTTCCACCAGTGAAAACTTATCTCAATGTCTTTTTACAGTTATTAGTGATAAGAGATCAGTTTGAGATTCCCAGACCACAGTAAGATCTAATGGATGTCTACAAAGAGTACACTGTAATGTAATATATACAGAATAATATTTATAGCAGTTTATAGCAATGTTTCAGCATGCTAATTGCCGAAGTCTATGAAAAGAAAAAAGGATGTAAATGAATTCACAATTTAATTAAATAAATGATTTCCAAAAATTCTGGAAACCAAACTAGATTCTTATAAGAATCTTACAGGATTAGAGGTTCTGCTTTTATATGTATAGAAGTTGGCAAAGGATTAAAATCCACAGCCTGCTGATAATTATGCAACTTTTCTCCAGGCCACTATGCCCAACACCCAGGACGTAATGTTCAGAAAATTTCAGGAACAGATGTGTACTTATATGCTAATCAACTTGGTGGCTAATATTGGCCTTGTTTAGATGCCTGTCTGTCATTAACCACCAAAACCTTAAAAAACCATAACAATAAACCATGGCATACTATAAATTGTAGCGTTTTGTGACTAGATGATTCAGATGGCATACCTCCACAGAGGGCTTAGGTGCAACACAGAATTCGGCCTTGGGATTGGAACCAGCGACACTCCAGCCATTGACCCCGGGAGTGTGAGTGGAGGAAAGAGGGAAGGATGGGTAGAGAGAGAGCGATCGAGGGAGGAGAGGCATGGGCACTGTGGTCCCACAGGGCTGAGTGGGGAAGGACGGAGAGATGGTGGGGCAAAGGGATCGAGCGGGAGGCAGAGGCTGGGGTGGGGTGTTTACCAAAGGCCCACAAGTTTGGGAAGGAGAGGAGGGGAAGGAGGGGGAGAGGGAGGGGCACGAAGAGAGTGTGAGGGAGGAAGGATGTTGGGGTGTGGGTACAGGCAGCCCACAGGTTTGCAAAGGAGAGGAGGAAAAGGAGGGAGTTACAGCAGACGATGGAGACAGAGAGTGAGGGGGAGCAAGGGAATGAGGGCGGGGATGAGGGCAGGGATGAGGGCGGGGATGAGGGCGGGGATGAGGGCGGGAATGAGGGCAGGGATGAGGGCAGGGATGAGGGCGGGGATGAGGGCGGGGATGAGGGGTACTCACAGGTTGTCGAAAGGGTTGAGGAGGGGCAGTGGGAGGGGTCTCCATGCTTGGCTGCTTCCCAGTCGCTATGCTCTTTCTGCGAGCCCGCGCTTGCTCTGAAGGATACATCAAAAGAGATAAAAATTAGACAATGAAAGAGCAACAGAGGAAAAAGAGGTTAAAGCTAGAACACTGTTCATATTCATCAAAGAGCTTCCCGTTATGAGTGTTTTTTTTTTTAACTGAAGGACAATAGGGGGTGATAAAAGGTATAGAAATTCTGCACCAACAGATCTGTCTGGAAAACTGAATGGGAGGATGAATTACCGCGTCCAGGAGCACCCATGTCTTCATAGGAGCTGCTGGTGTGTGTGTGAAATAACATTAGCAGATATGTGGTGGAGAGAAAAGCTAAGCGTGTTGTCAGACAGGCAAAGTGCTGGCCTGCAACAGGTAGGACACGCTTGGTCTGTAAGAGGACAAGCGCACTGCATTCCTGTCAGTGGCCATACTCAGCTCACTAAGCACACTGCTCACTAAGACTTTCCATCGCACCTTTTTTTTGTTTCTTTCACCCTCCATTGTTCTTCCTCCTTTTCCTTTCTCTCTCCATCCCGCTCTCCCTTCTTCCCAATTTCCCCAAAGAGCAATAATAACCTTTTTTATATTGAAGCACTAAAAATACATCCACTCTCACTCTATCCATCCCTCTCTCTCACTCTCCAGCTCTCTCTCTTTCTTGCCATCCTTCTCTCCCACGCACCTCTTTTACATAATTCCAGTGGTACGCTCACCCCCTCCTCTCTTCATCCCGTTTCTCTCGCTCTCGTCTCCAGCTCTTTCTCGCTCTGTTCTTCACTCCCTCTGTGCCGTCCCCTCAATCCTTCTCTCTCCCACTGCTTTCTGTTTCCATTTTGCCTTCCTCCTTTCCAAAACCGAGAAGGTTTTACAATTTCCCTCCCTTGACCGCCTTATTTCACCTGCCAGAAGCCTCACAATGCATTCAACTGGGGCTTCGGGTTTAAATCAAGGATGCTAAGTCACCACAGAACCTATGGGATCCAAACAACAACTCAGCAAGAACCACACAATAAAGCTGTTTCAACCAAGTTACAGAAACGACTGCTGCGGCGGTAATAAGCACACATCTAATAAAAAGTTTCCCCCGGTACTAACAAAAACAAACTACAATAAGCAGCTTCTCCAAATAACTTGTGTGGGAATTGGATGTTTTTGCACAATGGGCATCTTGTTCAATGTTCATCAACAGTGCTAAAAAATATGGCATGTATTCCTATGTCCAGTCAAATGACACTGCCCATTCTGTCCTCTCTCACATGTACTAACTTCGACATCAGCAAGCCCTCAACCAGTGAGAATGCAACACAGAACCCAGACAGTGGCAGAAATGGGCAGTCTCTGTAAGGAGTAGGTTGGGGGTTCTTGCATTTCTGTGCATGTTCTAGCCAGCATACTCCTCTGCAACACTGTGGCCATTGTGTTACTGGTCTGAGTGCTGCTGGCCTCAGTTGAAGACATATTATACCAGCATCATTAGCAATACTACATTCATTTTCAAAGGTTTCTGCTGGAAATCCATTGCTGCTGTAGCTGAGCTTTCTTCTGGATGAGGGGGATTAACAACAGAATTTCTTCCTCCCTCAACACTCAAAACATGAACACAAAGATATAACACACTGTCCATCTTGTGAACCAGAGCAGTGTCTCAGAATAGTGATAAACATCAAGAAACCCCAGCCCCTTCAGAAAAGTACACATTCAACTCAAAACACAAATCAATCATCAATAAAAATTACAGACCATACGTTGACTTCCCAAGGAAACTATTAGACATCTGAATAATTTAAAAAATATGAGAAGTTGAAAAAACAATATCTGACTTCTAATTCAAATTAATTACAGGCATTATAACTATCCAATTTAAAACATTTTGTTAAGTACAATGACGTTCAGGGCTGCCCTCAGTACAACCTCATGGGAAAGATTAATTTTCTTCTATTGTCCATCAGAAGCTCTCCAGTAATAAAGCTTATTACAATAAAGAGTCTGTTATTAATAGACAAGAATGGGCATAGGCACCATAATCAGTACTAATACCACTGCAACAGACATTGTTTTATGTTGTTTAACAGTATACCTAAATTATCTCATGACTATAACAATACATTATAAGCAGGTATAAAGAATAGTGAATTATGTTAAGTGTGTTGCAGTGTAGCTGATGTTCTAAGAGGCAGCTATGCAAACTTTCTAAAAACCACTTAAAAATAATGTTCCCTTACTGTCTCTCTACAGAAGAAGACAAAGGTCATGAGAAAACAATCCTTGTGGTTTGGGTCCTATAGTTCTTTTTGAATTTTTTTAATCACCTCACTAATTAAAGAAATATGAATCTTTCCAACTGCAGAACACTAGCCCTCAATAACTGCATCTGGATGAGACAAATTCCCAGGTCCAGATCATTCCACATACATGTATTAAACACAAGTATTAGAAGCATCCCTATTTTTATGCTGATTAATAATCCAATCAAGGTTCTTAAAGTCCTTCAAACTCATACCTCAAATGTTCTGTTTGATATAATGTTATATAATGGAGTCTTTGTGGTGCCCCTTTACCTTTCCCACAGGATATGTCACATATGTAAGTCACCAAAGCCCTTATGCTAGTCAAAATTTAGTCAAAACGATCTTTTATATAGGGATCACAAATAAAAGTAGCAGTAACCTGATCTGGACACTTGGTGTGGGCTCTTCACACGTGACTATTATGAATGCCCCATTAGAAATTAAATCTGGCTGTATTAAATAAATACACGATGGAGACTTTCATCCAAAGCCTTTTAGATCAAGTTAATGCATATTACATCTAAAATTGTGTTGAAAATATTGTTAGACTTCAAAAAGAAATCCTTAAGAGAGGATGTCTCATGTTAACCAATTAGAAGCCACTATCTGATATTTCATTTCAAGTAAAGAACAAGCTTTAATATAAAATCTGGGAACAGACAGTGGTAACCTGGTTCAAAAGGTTCCACCAAATAACACATACCACAGGTAACTTGCACATTTTCATTTATATGCAGCTTAAACATACTTTAAGTCTGAAATTGGGATTTATTCAAATCTATGTTGTCCATATCAGTTTGCTTTATTTTTGTGGGCTGTTTATCTACCTCTACACTATTCCACATTCCATCTCTTTGTTTGGTTTCTATGGTAACAATTCCAAGTGCCTTCCATTTCAGTCAGCGTACACTGAACACAAAGAAACAGATAACAGGCACAAAAAATGTACAGTATGTATGGCAAACATACACACACCATGGTTACAAGCAGGTGCATGTATACAAACATATGTGTCTCACACACCATTTTAGGTGGAAAATAGATATAAGACAATACAGTAAATCTCATGTTTACACATTTATCGCTGTCATTAATCTTCGTTTCAAAGCATTTTATTGGACTTTGCTGTTATATAAACAAATGGATGCTCACATCTGCTAACATATCATTCAAGTAGGCCTATAGATACACAGGTATAGATACAATCCATAATAATGTATGATTTAGTGCTTTCAGAAAGCAAGAATGCTATGTGAAGAATGCGTCCATAAAGTCCACATATTAGACATTTTGCACTCAGTAATGAGTAATGAAATTAGAAGTCATGCCTGGATGTATCGGGGTATATCTGGGTGTGTTGTGTGTGTGTGTGTGTGTATGTGTGTGTATGTGTGTGTGAGAGAGAGAAACCATGTAAATGTGAGTAGCTTTATTCTGAATGTAAATCTGATGTTAGGCTGAAGTGTGTGTGGGTGGGAACAGCTTCCAGCTAACTCCCTTAGATAGAGAGACATGGGGGGGGGGGGGGGGGGGGTGATGGAGAGGCAGAGGGAAAGAGAGTGGGAGTGTAAACACTACACAACAGCTCCCGGCTTTATGTGTACGCTCCTGTGTGTACGTGTTTCTGACAAATATTTTATCATATGCAGTTCAATGCATTTCAAAACTGGAAGCTAAAGAAAATAAATACAAATGTTTCATTGCATGTAAAAATGCCTGTTGCTGTAATTGTGATTGTGCTGGTTATTGCAATAATATGACAAAAGAGCTCTAGGAAAAGTAAACGTGTCAATGAGAATATTTTCACTGAAATGTCTAAAAATATAGAAAAATGCTAATGAACATCTGCAATGATTGCATTTTAATTACAGTCTTGTAGTAGCAGATTACTGCACGAAACAACCAATAATTGAAGTTAAACTTGGAGTAGAGTGTACTGCTGTTTGGCTGCCTCTGAGCTCTGGTGTTTACTGTCTGGGGGGATTATACATGAAGCTGAGGTCAAATTTCGGCTAAGGATTTCCGCTTCGTAAACTGTGTCTGCAAATGTGTGCATTCATTAAATTACTAATGAAAGCAATTTAATAAGTGCATACATTTTAATGCATATTAAAAATTAGTTGAATTGTACTTTTCGTTTGTATGTGATAATTTGAATAAATTTTGAAAATAAAAGCAAGCGAACTTTCCATGGTCTCCTCAAAACATATCTCCACAAGAAGGTAATGTCATCCATTTCAGAAAAGACCTTCAACATGTTTAATTGCTTAGCTGAAACATTCGTCCAAAACAGCTTATACTTGTAGATATTTTATTGTAGAATTTCAGATTAAGCTCGTTGCTCAGAGACACAGTGCACACATCCCACCTGCGACTCGAACCGTGATCTTTTGGATTATAAGGTCTTTAACCTTAATGCTACTTGCTAAATATTTCAACCAAACCATTCTGTAAAATCAAACTAGAGATCCCCAAAACTTGCTGAGTTAAGAGCTTCAACCTTTGCCTTTAAAAAATAAGAACAGAAGGTTAATGTCAGCCCCGGGTATTTTAGATTATGTAACGTATTCAATTCAGTGCAAGCTTCTTGATATTTGACAATTCTGTGAACTTTTTGTTAGTTGTGCGATGACAGAGGCCGATGGTATAAGAGGATCAGATAAAAACAAAGTTTAAATATATAAAAAAATTGTGGCCCCTACCTAAGAATGATGTAGTTGTTACTCCCTTCCAGACTTGTCGAAACTTTCTTCCACTTCTTGTTGAAAGCGTCTTCCTCACTTCATATCTGTGTAACTGCTGCTCTTGATTGCTATTTTTCCTGTTATACTGCTATTAAATGCAACTATTCATCCTGGCATACGTTGTGGTCTTAAAAGGCGTATGCCTGAGATGCGTGTTTCCTGGTACCAAAACGAATGTACCTATATAATTTTAATCATGTCCTCCAAGTTCATTCAGCCAAATTTTGCGCGTGTGAAACCTGGTGCGTGTCCTTATACCAGCGAGTCTCAATTTACGAGCTAAATCGGTAAGCAATCCATTAATTATGGAAATCGTTTGCATTGTCTATAATTAAAACTGACTTAGATAATGCTTAGGTGAGTGCCAGATTTATGTCAGTTTCGGTCCTTTACCAATCGTCAGAGCTTTGCACAGATGACTCCGGTCGGCTCTGTGTTTTACATTAAGTATAACTACTTGCAAAATTTGCTACCAATACCAGTTGATGAGGAAGGTCAACAACTTATTTGTCGGAAATTAAAATGTTTAACATATAACATATGCACTGTTATCCTTAACAGACACCAAGCATTTGTTTAAATAGTCAAACAGTTCATCATGGCCAGTCTATGGCTAAAACCACCATCAATTAAAAACTTCAAATTGGCAGTAAAACAAGACCCATATACAATACAAATTCTCAAATTTTGTTGGACTATTGTGGCTGGAAACAAAAAGCAACTAAATATTTAATTCAGGTGTGGTTTACACTGCTAGCACGGAGTCTTCAAGTTGAATTCATATGAAAACAAGACTGTCTCGTAGATTACGCTAATTTCAGAATTAGTGTACACATGTGTGTACGAGTTAAATTTCAAAACAGATTGTGCTCATTTATATCTTAAGAAAAACAATATAAAAAATTATTTTGAGGGTTAATCTTTCCGTCTTTCTCTATACATATTTTCACAACGGAGTATTAGAAACACTATATAAATATATTTAAATGCTGGTAATCTTTAAATTTCGTTACAATAAACCATTCAAATCAAATCTCACAGACCGTTTATTTTAAAAACACATCCCTGAGAAGTTAATGTTATAATTCCTCACGAATATTTGGCTCTTTCTTCCACCGCCCCCCAGCCACGCTCCCCGGTACCGGCAGCGGCTGTTCCGTGGCAGGCAGTCCCGCTGAGAGCTCCGTGCTTACGGCCTCTCCCTGATCTTGTTCTCCGTCTTCCTGGCCCCCGATCCTTTCGCAATCCACAATCTGATGCCCGATACCGCTGCCGTTTCCTCGGTAACCTACAGAATCTATTCTGAGGCTAAATTCTCTCATGTTTTGGTTGTATAATGGTTATTAATGTTATATGCCTAATAACTTGCTTCAGCCGAGGAGGATATACTTATTACAATTGCACAATAATAATCATAAAACCAAAAACAGAGCTCTCAAGACTATTTAACATCCACGAAAATATATGCAAACCCACAATTGGACTAAGGCAGTTTTTCAGTAATGTTATTTGTCGATAATATTTCGAAATACCATAGTTACACCATCAGCACAGCAATAAAATCTGAATAAATCATCAGCAAAAGAGCGTGAATGAAGGTTTCTTAATAGGTTTTACCGACGCTGGTTTGCCATGTGCGATACCTGCTCTCTCGAACGTAAAACCGCATGCTGGGCGCGCGTGCATGTGCTGGCGGATGCGTGCATTCTTTCAGTATGCGTGTAATTAAGAGAGTGCGAAATAATCCGTCGTTACTTCACGATGGAAATGCTCGCTTGCATCCCTCCTTCTGAAAAGAAACCTCCGAGATGCAAATATCTGGTTTGGCGAAACTAGGGACGGTCTTCGATCCCACTTAGATTTCTTATATGCAGACTGTCAAGGAATGAATACCCCATCCATGTACATTCTTCACCATCCAGCAAATGACCAAATTAACCCAGGTAAAACATACCATACATCTCAAAGTAAATCATACGCTACAGCTAAGTGACAGCATTATGGGTGTCATCAGTATTTTCGTCACATATCTCTCTGTTAATCCTACACAATATTCCACAATCCAGATATACGGTGGCAAATGATCCCTACAGTTGAAAGAGGCTGGCGGGTTGCAGTCGGGCAGGTGTAATAGAATTTCGCCTGCATCCCACGGTCCCTCGCTTTTCCATTGCATTCACTGTCACTTTTCTAGTAAAGGGGGCAGTGATTTAGAAAGAGGGTGGGAGCAAGAGAAAAATATTACGACACGGAGCGTTTGAAAGTACGAGAAGCCTAATGAACTTTCATCCTCTCCTTTCTTCCCTCCCTCCCATCGCAGCCAGCTGAATACTGAAACTTGGGATGCTGCCACAGCAGTGCGCTCGGCTCGCGGATTGCAGATCAGGCGTTTCGCGTTCCCGTACGCATGTTACATTGTTACGGCGTCAGCTATCCGCCTTCTTCATTTCGTGATTTCTATTACGCGAACACGTTAAGATTCAGATCGTGTCAATTGATTTAATTGATATTTAAAGCGTGCTTGGATGGGTCGGCTGTTTCAGATGCCTATTGCGTTCCCCTAGCAAGCCTCTTTTAAAGCAATTAAATTTAACAGACAGTCCTAAGTAAACGATAAGTATTTCTAAAACGATTCAATTTCCAAATCGTAATATAAATTACTGCTTAGGGTACTGATTTACAATTTCATATATATGAGAGTCATCATTAATATGTCAATAAAACACAATTCCATCAATTCCACGGGTAATTCATAAAGATTAAACATACTTATGGTGGGGAAATTGACGGAGGGCGGTAAAGGGCATATAGGGTAGAAAGTAACGAGTTACTCCCAGGGTTATCTGGATTACAGACATTTAGGTTTTGATGAGTCAGACGAAAAGTGAAAAAGATTTCTGCTCTTGACTCGCCCCATGCATGCACGTTTCTAGAATAAAAATGCATGACTACGACATACTGGGTTGTAATATAATCGAAAGCATGAGATAAAGTAAGAGTAGAAGACAATGCCAGCTTGAACATTCAAGAAAAACCGTTTAAATGCTCTATTCTGGGCAAGCCAAATATGGTGCGCCACCCAAGGTATCGACTGGCATGCAGGTCACTTAAGGCGCTATTGACATTTTCTCAAATGGAAAAACAGGTCAAATCGTCTTATTTTCCGAGACGCGAATGCGAGAAGATAGTAATTATTGTAAATTGCATTTTTTAGACGAGAATCTTTGAAAAGTATGATTGAAGCCATTTAAATAGTTTTTCATTTAACATTCGAATTTTATTCAAATATCGTTCAAGGGAGCATTTAGTATATCCTTATTTTAAATATATATGATCACAGGCTCACCCCAAATTATATAAGTGATTATGGAAAAATGGGTGGATGGGTGGAGGAATGCATGGATGGACATAATTACTTAAAGACTGATGAATTCAATGTTTGGTAAATAATTAGCATACAGTACAATGCTGTGTAAATGTTACAATTTAGTGATGTGACTTTCAGTTTTGCAGATACATGACCTGGCTCAGAAGACTACACACATATGCAATGTTGCTGCATTTTGTGTACTGTGGGTAAACAGGGTCAGACATGTAAGTGAGTCAGAGGCCACACAACCCTCTAGTCTTGCCTGAATACCTTAAATGCTTAAATCTGGAGCTGATGTCAGAGACACTGCAGCCCAGTTAACTACAGTTAGCTACATGTGCATGTATGTTGTTAATCTGTAAAAGTTAGAGAACAGGGTAACAGGTGATCTCAGCTTGGCTCTTTTTACTTTGCCTTATCTGTATGACCTTGTTTTATGCATTTCCTTGGAATTTGCACAATGAGACTTTCTCAGATCAGTCAATCGCATTCTGGGCATATTCCCAAAAACATCAGCATAATTTATGCAAAACCTAAGCCAAACCATACCAGAAGAGCAACAGAATCATCTTGATCCAAACTAGAATGCAGTATGATGCAGCTACCAAATATGACAATTTCCTTTTGGGCTACAGTGCAGGTTGCCATGTGTTTCATTTATATTAAACATACATGTTGAATTTATACACCATCATCTGGGCAAGAAGTTTGCTGCTGGTTTGAGGAAGCAGCCACCATTCAAGCACCATGAACAAAGTATCTAGACTTCGGGGCTAAGAAAAAAATATGCTTTGAAATGGATCTGATCACAAAACCAGGCTGGGTTGCACAAACTACAGCCAATGTCCATGTCATGTGTTTAACTTTGCCTGGGAATGCTGTAGTAGTGGAATTTAAATTGTGGAACATTACACTGGATTGGGGATGACATGCTGAACAGAAATTGTGAGCTTGCCGCTGCATTAGCACCTCCTAGAGGTTTGTCCAGCACTGGTGTGGCTACCAGCAGCCTGTAGTGAGAAAAGTGTGGAGTCTCCCAGCTCTCCCGCAGAATTCTCTGTGACCTGCAGTGTGTAAAAGGCTACTGACTGGCAGGTGTGTGAATCAGAAAAGCACACACTTACTGCCTTTCAAGCTTCAGGTACAGGCTCAGCGTAGAAACTTTGCCATTTTCTCTGTATTATTACTCTGTGTCAAATCAGATCACTAGCAAAATTTAGCCAGAAGTACTCTTACACACACCTCACACATACACGGTGTATGGGATTTTCACCAGAAAAACCATATCCTACCAAAAAAAAAAGATGCAAAGTATTATGCATGCACCATTATGCATCAAGATTTAGGGAAGGCATAGTGAGGGCCTCTGGATCAGGGGTGTTGGAGTGGCACTTGGACCAGTGTAGGTTCCAGGAGGGGAGGGAAAACAAAACAGCCATTGCCTTCTGTTCATCCATTCACACACACATTTTCCAACCACTTTCCGAAGGAGCACTAGCCACAAGGCAGTCGATGCCCTGGATGGGATGTCAGTCAATCCCAGTTTCAACATTTATTAACTTCTTTTATTGTTTTAGTTACTATCCTATTACATTCCATGGTATAAAGCCATGCAATACAGACATTTCTTTAGACAAAAGTATAATAATAGATGCATAGTGTAATGAATACAGTTTGTTTCAGGTGCTGAGCCTTCACTACTAGAAATACTGTATGATATTCCGACAGTATGTTTAAATAGCTGCACATCACATTAAAACATGAGAATGTAGCTGAACGATTTGCAAACTTTCACGAGAAATGGTGCGTATGGGGAGAGGCCATTAAGAGACCTTAAAGGAGCAGAACTGCCTGTGCTGTGTCACCATTTGTGGCTCGTCATGCTGCAAATGTTTCGAGGCAGCGGCGGAGGGAAAATACAATGGGGAGCCTGCTGTTAGAAGGTCTGGGAGAGAGGCAGGATGATACGAAGGGATTAAATGTACGTCTCAAGGGAAATGAGTAAAAGGCTAAAGTGATGAGCTCATATAATTCACCAAGAAGCATTTGAAGGTATAGGAAAAATTTAATTAAACATGTATAAAGAAATGTATTGATAAAAGATACTGTATGAAGTACAATTTATAAAAACATAATACGTTTTTCAAACAGCAAAGCAAGATCATTTAAACATGAGAATATGTGGTACTACTGTATGTCTTTTATTTTGTCATTTACTGCAGTTGAAATTTTGCCAGAAGCTTGTTTTGTTATACAATCCCCCCCCCCCCCACCACACACACAGACACACGCACGCACACACACACACGCATGCACACACACACACACACATACACACACACACCCAGTTAACCCTTAACAGTTTGGTACAGCTTGGACAACACAGCCAATGATTTGGATGCAACCAGTTCACATTTCTCAGTGTGGAAGGGAGAGAAATCGCTGTCTCCTGTTTCCATGACAACCACAAGCCTACGATTTAGACCTTTCAACCTGTAACACTATTGAGAGGGGACTGGGTCTAAAAACTGGGGAGAAGAGAGGCAGAAACGTGGAAAGTGTGAGGAGGTAGGGAATCAAATTAAGAGAAAACCAAACGAGAGAGGTGACAGAAGTCTCTAGTACTCCAGCTCTTCCAATTAATGTATTACTCATTCGTGAACATCTCCCTGTCTCCATTCTCTTTGTCTGTCTTTCTGTCTCTTTCCTTCTGCGGTCTCTCTCTCTTGACTCTCTCTCCCTGCCCATATTTCTTCTCTCATGTTCCCTCTCTGTTTAGCGGTCTCTGTCGGTGCTCTATAATTATTACCATGGTTACCATCAGATCAGTGATTTGATTCTAGCCTTTATAGATTTTTTTGTTCTCTTCATTAAACTTTATTTCTGTGTCCCCCTGTTCTTTATCAGTGAAAATATATATTCTTCCATTATTTTAACATTGAAAAGCAAAATATAAATAAAATTACCTATTACCAAGTGAAGGTGGGTAAAAGATTGTGACAGCTGGGTACATATTTTATAATGAAGGCATTTCATTTGGTATTCAACCATCACTGGTGTGAATACCAAATTCTGCCCATTGCATTTCCTTCCAGTCCTCTCCATGATCTCCTGGGTCATGGGCACAAATCAGCAGAGCTGCATATAGATGTGAGGGAGAGATATATGCTGCCCCGTTGAGACCAAAGAGCCAATGTTGTGCTTACAGTTTGCTTGTGTCATGCATAGTCATTAACTTTCAGCACTTCACTGCAAGAAGATACAGCATTTGCCATCCATTAAGTTTTTTTGTGTGTTGTGTTTTATCCTGAACAAAAATGTACACCAGCAATGTGAATGCCTTAAATTCCAAGCAATTTGGATTGCCTGTGTTCATTAATCATAATTTCCACTGTAAAATGACGTCTGGATGGATGACTGTAGCTGTTGTAACAGATTCGAAGGCTCAGATATTTACCCTCCATCACAACAGGATTCACAAGCCAAATTATTTGAACACTGCTCTGAAATCAGCGTTATGGACCATGATTTGTTGGCATCTGTAAGGCTAATAATAAAGACTGATTGTTCAGGGGAGACAGAGGCCCTGTGCTTTAGAAAATCATACCTCTCACTCATGAGAAATGTTGACACCTGCTTCACAGCCGGCCTCAATAAATGCAGCCTTGATGGACAACGGGTGCAGAATACAAATGACTGATATTTCATCCTTGTTATGGAATGTGGCCATTTTCACTGATAAAATTAGCAGTAGTCTAACAGGACCTTCTGGTTAACAGGGATTATACAAGTAAAAATTGCTTTCTGAGGGCCACATAAAGCTTTTGCTTTGCATTTATCTAAATATCTGAGCACTAACCAAAAGTACTAGACATCTTCAAATTCAATTACCTTTAAGCTGAAACAAGGTATATGCAATTGCTGATATTCTTCTGAAATATCACAAGATTTTCATATCTGCCCAAGCAAGATGGTCACCATGGACTAGGTGCACCTGATTTCTGCACATGGACAAGTAATTGTCATACCAGTTCTTCACAGGACACACACCTTGTACTTTAAAACTATGTGAAATTAAACGTATTACTAAAAGATATTAGAATTTTAGAATTTTTCTTCTGCAGTTTTGGTGTGTTTCATTGGGCTACTATTTTAGCTGAATCACATATTGTCAGTGTGACACTGTGGCTTTGGGGATAGGGACCCCAGAATGACGACAGCCACACTCTTGTTACAAATACAGCGTCCCTAGAGCTGTAGTCTGGCTGTGTGTGGGTTGTTCAGCAGCTGTGGAAAAAGCCAACACATGCATTAAAATACCAGCCTGGACATCTGAATTACATCCTCAGTAATTAGCATGATTGATCCATCATAGGGTCTTAGGGGTCTTTATAAACTATGCATATATGTAGTTTGTGTGGGTGTATACTTATATATACACACACTTGCAACCATGCACACATACACACACACACACGCAGCCACCCACACATGGAAGCAATCCTATCATCCTACCACTGACGGAATCATGTGAACTGGCTGTTGGAAACATCGACAGAAAACCACACCTCTATCCACATACTCCATGTTAAACAGGACAAATGGAAGTATATTCAATATAAGCATCACTAGAAGAATTGTTATAGTTGTCTTGGTACACACTAGTCATACCCCATGTATGCATGAATTCTCTCTGGTTATCACAAGTACTAGCGTCATGTGTGTTGTGAATCGTTGAGAAGCAGACTGACATTTCACGTGAGGGTCTTTTTGGGCAGAAAGCTTCTTCACTCAGACATAAAATGGCAAAATAGCATTTGAGGTTCATATAGGGAATTCAAGAGATCTTTTCTGGATCTATTCATGCCCATCCTTAACCAAGTATGCACAGCTATGCTGAAGAGAATCAGGTAAACACAGACGGCAAAACCTCCATCCCCCTCAAAGCCAAATTTAAACCGAGACACATTTGAGGTCAGGGCAAACAAGCACCTTGATGACCACTAGCATTCAGGTCACACCATTAAGATTTCTGCGTCTTCTGCCATTAGCGTAGCACAAAGGACTCAGCAGCCTGCACACAAATAAAGGAGGGATGTATGTGGGAATTTCAAAGAGGAAGAATGTGATTTAAGTACAAAGATGTGCACTAATAGCAACCCCCCAAAATCAACCCAACAAAACTAATGGAGATCCCCAAGGGAAGGTCTCCGATCCATAAAAGCTACTGTACATCCCTTTAACAACCGGAGGGTGAAGGAATGATATAACAGACTCTACCCCTCATCCCAGAGTGAGCGCACCAGATGGTGCCTGGACTTGAAAGGAGGTTGAATGTGGTCTGCATATACAGAACATGTAAGGAACAAGGCATATCTCTTCCCACTTAGCGCCTGGTATTTCACTCTAATGCTATTAGGGTTTAAATGGGTGAAGACCCATTAATGGAAAAAGCCACAGTCTGGCAGCCTTCAGGAGCTCTCTCGTTATCTACAGGCATTCAGGGGAAAGATATGGCTCAAAACTGTGACGTTCACTTAATTAAGCCCACAAAAGTCAGTCAGGTGGGATGAACGTCAGAAACAGTTCCCTGGGGAGCCAAGTCACGCACGCCCACCCAAACCAGATGACTGCAACAGAACAACAAGAATGCAGTGAGTATATTTGCTGACAGGGCATTGCGCAGCTAGGAGAGGTAAAGCTCTGACTGAACCAAAAGGAGGCCCCAAACTGCTTAAAGACTCTGGTTTGTGGCAGTCACAATGACATTGCCTCAAGAGGAACTGTGCTGGGTTAAATCAGCCACAACCTGCCACTTGCCGTGACACGGGCCCAGCCGAGTTCAGCCCTGGGCCTATCAAAGCCTTCCAGAGCTGCCTTTGCTCAACATGTCATGATGCCAAAATGTTTGCGTCGACTGCTGTGTTAAAGCCTCCCTTTGGGTAGCATTCTAAGAAGGGGAAGTGACAAGCACAAACGTCACAGGCTCTACAAACAACCAACATTCTGGACTCGGGATACACTTTCCTCATGTAGAACTATCAGTAATGCTGAGACCTAACCTCATATAATTCCTCCAAATTGTGAAGCACTATTATCCTTAAGGTCAGCTGTCACTTTCCCTTTGCCTAATTAGTATTTTAACAAGTGAAGAAACCCATGCTCCAATCTCGCATCACATATTGTTTTAAAACATACAACTACATACAAAATTTAAATATCCTTGTTAAAAATGATCATTCATGCACAGGAATTTCCCTCTGGGATAAATAAAAGTTATCAAATCTAATCTAGCCTCCAAATTTGAAGCTAAACAACACACTTCAAAGAGCTTCAGTATGTTCTTCATAAGGCCACCGTGTCGATGAAGTCAAATGTCACGTTTCTGAAGTCAAACAAACCAAATCCGGGAAGAACAGCAAGTAGACAACTCTGCGACTGGAAGCCAGCATGCAGCACAAAGATGCGTGTCACAGACCATGACCAGCACTGAATTTGTTCGTGAGCCCCGCTCGCAGCCAACATTACTGAAGATCACGCAATGACTCAGCACTTCCTTGCCAAGGCTCAGGCCAACCTTGGCTGGATTTGCAGCTCCTTTAGCTGTAAAAAAAAAAGCATTTTCCCACAGTTATGGAATCAAATCAATCTGCAGAGCTTGTCGTTGAAAAAAAAAAAAACAAATGTCTTCTCAATGCTACATCATCATGACAGGGCTAACATTAAAAAATGGTTTTGGTGTTTGTCCCATCAGTAATGTATTGGGAATGATATGACTGAAACATGTCCCTCCCAAAAGAAGCCTAGGAGATAGTCGGGTACTAGGACAGACCAAGGCCTCTGAGTGCCCTTTTGGAAACGTGTACTTGTCATAAGTGTTCTTCAGGGATGAATAAAGAGTCAACATTTCTCGTTACGTTATTAATGGCCTTTTGAAGGGAGCTGAAGGAGCCCAGGCCTGCGGAAATGTGAGGAGCTCAGCAGATCGCCCTTTGAATGGAGCACCACAAAAGCCCCTTTCCCGAGCAGCACACATTACTCATGCTGCTTCCATCCATTAGTCCCGAGTGCTACTCGTGAATCTTTACACGAACGAGCAAGAAGTGACCAACTAGACGAACGTTGTGGATGCCATGGCTATACAAGCTGTCTCCTGACAAGATACCTTCACATCTCAGCCTTTATTCCTTAAAGGTAGCACCCACAGAATTAGACTAAGATCATTAGCTTCTTCTGGACCAAACTTTATAACAAAACCATAAGTTTGAATTCATCATCATCATCATGACACTGATAACAATCAAATATATTGCTTGGTTATCACAGCTACATATTCTTCTAGCCACCTACGCAACCTTAAGGACACCAAATAGGCCAGAGATGAGTAGTTTTAAACTTTATTTCATAACCATAATCATTATTTTTTTTATCACTTCCTTCCAAAGTCATACAGCTGTACATAAATACTATTCTTTAATAACTATTCCAACCATCTTCTCGTCTTCTAAAACCAATTATCTAGTACAAGGCTGTGGTATGATGACTATTTCACAGTAATTTTTCACCCTATCCTTAACACTGCTATACACATCTATAAGTGGTACTGATGCAAATTTATATACATGGACTGGGAAACTAATGGATTGTGGTTCACAAAAAGCCCAACCATGAATGTTTGAATCAGAATTGCAATCAGCCTTTACTTGGCCAAATACTTGGCATGAAAAAGACCTATTCTGTTGTGTTTGGTTCTCAGTCAGAACATCTCATGGGATGCATGGTGCACTGCAGAATGATAAACAAGTGCACACAATTCTTACCCTGAATGGGAGTGTAGTATCGCCAAAAATACTGCCATCCATATCCACAGAGTTAGTATTTTCACTTTTGTGTCGTTGGAATGCTTTATTAGTAAAACAGATACCCTTCTAGATTGCATCAACTGTAGTTGCATGATTGTATAACATTGTGTACATGATGTAAATGTACTATAATCATTATTTTACAAGAATAAAACGTGAACCTAAAATACTGGCCATCACCAAATCTGAAATGCCAATATGCTGTTTAGTCTACTGGAATCACACCCCACTAATTAAAGGAGCTACTGGAATTACCGCACATACTGTAGTACTTATGAAGCAGCGTCAACAATTAAATAATCTGTTTGAAAACCTGTCTTGGGGTCACTCAGTGCAGTTATGGCCTGGAAACCGCCTGGGATGTTATGAAATCTATTCGCCAGGACTTTGTCATGCAGGAGAACCTGCATCGTGTGAAGTAAATGTGGAAATTAGGGCTGCTGGCAGGTAGAAATGCAGATACTACCATCGCACACCACAAAAGAAAAATGTCTTGCATGCATTATGCAAAAATCAATTTTTTTTATCTTTAATATGATTGAATTTCCAACACGGCATCGGTAATATTACTTCTCAGATGAAGGTCCTCCCGATTCACTAACATGCAGTGTTTTATTTACAGTTATCAAAATTCCCAGAGGAAGATGACTTGAATATTGAGTGTGATTTGCATTTGAGCACAGTTCTATCTATATATGTCCACTATCATCAAATCAGTTTGTGTTTTGCCAGGAATTATGTTGCAATGAGTGTGTTAAAAATGTGGAGTGTGTTAAAAATTTTATAAATTGCAGTTAAAATAATAGTTTAGATTGAGAGAAACATACAAACAATGCACTTTTAACATCCAGCTTTGACTTGTTTAAAGTATTGGTTTCTCCTCTGTGTGTTTCTGTGTTTAAATTTTGCAAAGAAATACTAAGGGTATATCAGAGCATGAGTGTTAACGCAAGCTAAATGAATATGGAACCGATGTCTGATTCATGATAGCATCTGTTCCTCTTCTTGGCTCTGTTGGGAAGGTATGTCATCGACGTGGTTTGCCCCAGCACCAGTGAGTGGGAGATATCTCAGTGTCTCCTGCTTCAATATTACCTCCAAGCTTTAACATCATTTTCCCAGCAATTGCTCTTGATCAGACTATTGCATGGTCTTTAATTAAATGATTTATACATCTAGATACTGAATGAGAATTTTTTTATATGAAGATAATTGAAAGTAATCTATATAGGGAATATAACATGTATCGGGAGTCTGAATGTATAACTGCGGTAGCCCTTATGGACTTGAAATGACCACCTTCTGATCTCTATTCCTGGTCCCTAATTACAGTGCTTAAGAATCAGCTGCCTTGCAAAACACAGGAAAAGCTGGATTCCACTGAAGAACACTCGTCTGTCTGTCCTTTTAACACACACCAAAATTGGCTGCTGTTATTTAACAACAGAGAGTGTTTATTTCAGTCTTCCCACAGTGCCCTGCCTACCCATCATTTTGAGAATCTGTTTTTGATGAAGAACTGGGACAAGTGCAATGCGTGCCGGCAGCACTGGGAAAGCAGGTGCTGCCTCTGCGGGTGGGACAACCCCTACCCCCCCCCCCCCCCCATCCCCAGGTCGCTCACCGATCTCGGGGTGATGCCTCCCCTCGACAGGCACACTGACAGTCCTCCGCAGAAGCTTGTTTCTGTGCGATTCTGTGCGACGCTCCCGCATCAGCAGAGGGTGTACCTGCAGGTCAGGGGCAGAGAGAGGGAAAGAGGGCACTGGGTTAGCTAATCGCTATGCTTGAAACATGGGTGGCTGGGACATGGGGTTCCCCCTGAACCACTAACCATGTCGTAATTTGTTTCTAATAAACAAGTGTAGACTCCTCAGCTATACCCAACACCTCCTACACCTGCCATGAAGGATCATAAACAGAGGGTGGGCTGCCCCTTGGTTCACGCTGATGTGAGCCAACAGGCAGTTTATACAGTGCAGGTCAAACAGGGCCATGCAGGGAAGCTGGCAACAGCAGACAGAGGAGAACGTCTCTCAATGCAGAAAACCCAGACTCCTGCCCGTCACAACAAAAGCAGAATCAATTCTCGACCTCCCAGTCACAGTTATCTAACGACATACCCTAGTTATCTAACAACATAGACAACAGCTGTCGTTATTCCACTGTCATGGCAGAACAAGGCCATGAAATATTTGGTTCCTGCTGTTTTTCTATAATTTTCAACAGACCTAATCATAATAAACCATGAAAGATTCAGCCTCACTATATATCTGAAAGCATTTCATCAAAGGTAGTCATCACCATTTTGATTTTTTTTCTATGACAGATTAAACGTAGTGTTTCCACACAATAGGGAACCATTGTCTGTCACTATTTATACATTTTCCTCAACTCATCAATCTGAATCGAAAAGCATTTTGTGTTTGCACTGCACTGCCATTAATATTTCATTATTCTATTACTAATAATATACAATGCCTTTCCGTTAAGGGAAGGTGCAAGCAAGGGATTAGGCAAGTTTTCATTTAACTTTTGATTTGAATGGTAGTTGGGCGAATGTATTTTCTATCAAAATTAATTACATTCAATTTGAATTAAGATCATATTGCTCCTCAAAATTGTACTTCTATAGCTGCAAAGATTAATTGTACTTTTGCTTCTCTGTGAGCAACATTATTTCGTCACATATGCGTTTTATCACAAACTCGCAGCCAACACAACGTTCTTTATGCGGGCCAGTGGAAAAGCAAGCAGAACCGAACGGATCCCAGTTGCAGTTCTGCATGCTAAAGGGGCGGCAGCTCCCACTCTAAGACCTGCATCAAATTCCCTATTGGCTGAGCCCCCTACAGAAAAATGTAATCTGTGGACTGGCACCTATCCAGAATTCTGAGTATTGGTTCCAGCTCGTCTATAACGTTATCCTTTGGGATGTACGGCAATTATTAACAATGGATGTGAAAATGAATTTACTTAATAGGTTTAATTTTAGATAAACCATAAGCAATTTTATTGTGGCAATCCATTTACACGTCACATCACAATGGTCTTTACAAGACAATTACCCCCATTCATTAATATTGTCTTAAGTCATCTCATTCTCTGAAAGCGCAAAGACAGAAGTACACTCAAATACACAGACAGACACACACCAGCAATACAACTGTCAACACTTTCACATATCCTAGCATTTCATGCTGTCAACAATAACTATGAGAGGAAGGCCAATGAAAATTACAGTGAGTCATGTTTCAAGAGGATTAATCTGTTGCACTTTTTTGTTGTTGATTTAGTCTTTACACATTGACACCTCCATGACAACTTACAAGTGTAACTGTATTCAAGTTACGGGCACATTCCAAGAAGATGACAAAGGGGCCAACCAGTATATCTGCCCTAAAATTTATATTATTAATTTATATGTGGGCCACTAAATATACAACAGCAGTGTTTAGTCCTTGAGGAGGGTATCAGTTTCAAAAGAATGATCGATTCTAAACTGAGATCTGATCAAAAGCTAATTTTTTCCCTTTATTGATGGATACAGAGCTGTGCGAAAATTTCCAGCAGTACCACAATGTCCCAGTGGAGGCATTTGCGCACCCATCTGTTGAGCATGTGGCAAAGCCCATACTTGCGTACCAAAGGGGTACATCTGAGCTCCCAAACGAGGAAGGAAAGACTGCCAATCAGAAATCAAGTGACACCTGTGGGACACAGTCATATTAACGCTTCCAAACATTCACAATACAAATAAATTCAGCTTAAAATAATGCGTCAACAAAAAACAGAACAGAATAAAGAAACCAATTAGTCACCAAATCGGAATATGTTGTACATTACAGCCACTGAACATTATCTTTTATGTAAATTGAACCAACAAACATCCAGCTGCATAAATGACTCATTAAGTAAAATGCAGGACTGTGTGCAGAGCAAATCATGCAGAGTAAGGGCAGCAAGGGCCCTGCAAGCAAATGACGCTATTCAACGTAATAATGGATAATCATTAAGAACAAAAACTGCTGTTTGACTGTGACAAGGCCTCCGAGCAATACCGACTGAGAATACCAGTCTAAGGCTGTGGGCGGATCCACCGTTCCCGTTACGCTGGTTGTCTGCGGTATCGGCTGCGATTTGCATATTTAATTGCATGCTGCATGCTGAAGTATTAAATGCGACGTGTTTCAAGAAGCCAAAGTGTCTGAGAAGGAAACACAGCTGCCTGGAAACCTGGCACAGAGAGAAAGCCAAAGCACAGCACGGGCAGGCTTGTCTGTCATGAAGGGGCGCCATCAAACTTTCATAAACAAACATCATCAAGCATCAAAGGAGATTCTATGGCAGAAGTGTCTCCCATAGGAGATGCTACAATGGCCGTCGCATCCACTTCGTTAACAAGCCTGTAAAAAGGCACTATTAGACTCAGCCCTCTTCTTGTTTCTGCCCTTATTTGAGAGCAGTCAGCCATCTATAATAGCAACATTTTGTGACTATTTGCTAAGTGATGCATTATGATTATGATGCATCTCTACAAGGACAAGTTGTGTTTCGCTTAACTCTGGCATGTGAAAGGTTGGGTGGCATGGTGGTGCAGTGGTTAGCACTGTTGCCTCATACCTCTAGGACCCCCCACCGCCCAACCCCCACAATCCAAAAACATTGGTTAATTGGACTTATTAAATTGCCTGTAGTTGTGAATGAGTGGTGTATGATTGTGCTCTGTGAAGGGTTGGCACCCCATCCTGGGTTGCTCCCTGCCATTCACCCATAGGCTCCAGACCCCCCAAAACCCTGCATAGGACAAGCATTACGGGAAATGGATGGATGTCAAAGGTCCCTGTATACATGTAATCAAGCACATTTTCTTGTTTTCTTTCCCAATGAGATGGGGGCAAGTGCCCCAAACCAGTTCATGGTAACTCTGAAAGGCCTACAGGTCTGAAACAGGTGAGAGCACCAGCAGAAAGCAAGAAGGTCAAGTTTCAGCTCAGAGCCGAGTCTCTTTAATTACCTCGTCGAATAAATCATTAGTCACAATTAGGACAAGTGTGCTCACAGCGCTCAGATTTATGACATGGAGACACCTGCAGGACTGTCAGGCTGTGTCTTCCTTGGGGGAGCTTCTTCAGGAGCTGTTGTGTAGTCTGGATTAATTACGTTCATCGCTCACAGTGGTGAGACAGATTACGTAACAAGGAATCCCGATTCTGAGTGACTTCCTGAATCAGCACTGAGAGACCCTCATCCTGGCAGAGGTCATAAGGGGCCATTGATCTTTCTAGATTGCTAATCTGGCATAAAAGACGGATGTTTCTAAGCAGGTCACAAGCATTTCAGACCAAAATCCAGCCCCTGAAGCTGATGCATTTTTATTCCCACTCCAACGAAAGCAGTCAGCCTTCAAATCCTGAGATGTCCGAACCCTCGCCCAGGGGGCTTTTGTTTTTGGGCCGGTTCTAAATGGCTGGTGTCAGGGAAAACCAAGAGGACAGCGGGAGAAGCAGCTGGGTGGTTCTGTTTCATAGGACCCAATTACTGGGTTTAATTTAATCGGTTCCAGGCCATAGACCAGAACCCACCGACAATCACCAGAGATGACAAAAGACCGCAGGACAAAGAAAGCTACAAGAAAAAAAAACCTTTAAACTGGGTTTAATTTTGCACTGATAAAGCATCAGAAGTTTCTCGTGATAAGAACATTTCACCTGCCATTACAATATTTTAAATGTGGTTATTTACATTTACAGTTTTCATTTTATTTGCAGTTACGTGCATGTTTTTATAGGTTAAACCGTTATATTTCAATGTGCAGTAAAGGGCATACTACACTATATCATGGAAGATGTATAGTCCACATAAGGTGGGTTTGTTGGTTAAGTCCCCAGGTTACAAACAAGATCCATTCTCTAAGTCTGTCTGAAAGTCGTATTTGTAGGTAAGTCGGGAAAAATAATGCAGTAAAAATAATAAGAAGAATTATACAGTAATAATAAAAGTATATTACTCCACTACAAACCTAACCTACATCAGAAGTGTTGTGATAGTTTGCAAACCCTACAGACTATTTCCAAGGTAATAAAACTGTTACATAGATGTAAATGCGTGTGTAAACTTGCCCCAAATTGAGAACCTCACTCTATCCAGCTGACTAAATTTGGTAACCTTGGTGTACACATATTTCACTCTTTTTTCGGAGAAGAGACGTGCCCCAACCATAGATTGCTTCATTGTTTATTCTGGTCGTTATTACCTCGTTTTCAAAACAAGAAAAAACAACGGAAGCAATATAATAACAGAAGTAGCTTCATCTTTGAGGCTAGAGAAAATGCTGAAAACGAAGTGGAAAGTAGAGGTATCCCCCCACTTATACACTGAATAAATTCCGCGAAATTGCTCCTGGAGACAAATGGGCTCTTTGAACACAAAGTATTGACGTCATATCCGCAAGCTTTGTGTTTGAGGAACTATGAGCGCAAGAAAGGATGGACTTGCATTTCATAAACTAGAAAAACAATATACCACAAACACTGTTGTTTCATAAGTGCACAACATATTCAAAATATAATCGATCTCTAGTTTCCACGCGTACCGCTGGTCAATTCAGTAAATCCAACTAACCGCAGCATGTTTTTGGACTGTGGGGCCGGGAAACCGGAGTGGCCGGCAGAAACTCCATACACATGGAACCTTAGCGGAGACTTGAGCACAGGTCCCAGAGGTGCAATACAACAGCGGTAACCACTGCACCACCACGCCCATATGAAGGATCGTTCAAACAACCAAATGCATAAATAAAATTACCAATAAATAATTAAAACAGGGGAAAATGTTAATATATTTATGCTAACATTTCTTATAATTTATTGTCACATTTTACAATCTATTAATGCACACATTTCATATTATTTACTGCAAGAAACCACCAAGTATTTATTTGTGTGTAGTTGATTTATTTAATACAGTTCGAATAATCGTTCCATACAAATGGGCTCATCTCGTGAATCCAGTAAACACGACCCTATTTGAACGCACCATAGAATACTTGCAACAACAAAAGCAATAACAGAGGCCAAATGGAACGTGGCCATATTTTGCACATGCAACACAAATCTGAACATTGAACAGCTTGAACTCAAACCTTTTAGAACAGTTGAACTTGAACTCTTGAGTGCTGCCCTACTTTTACACTATGAGGGCTGTCGTGCTGACTTATGAATCTGAAGCAAAAAGCCCGTACGGCAACCTCTCCTGTTTCCGTGATTCTGTTTGATACTAAAGAACAGCAAACACGGATTAACCCAATATGTACTTAGGCACATATAGAACACATTAAGTTAGACATTCTCCGCTAGAATGACTGGGGGTGTTCATGGATACTTTACTAGCACATGCACTATCACTGTCCGGGAGTTATGTTTATTAGCGTAAGCTGTAGCTAACGCCAGCCACTCCCCCTCATATCCCTGGATACAAGGCATACACCTTAAAGCCCTTCTCCAATTTACTCGTTGGTGCTTTGGAGAAGGATTTACAAAGGCGACGTTCGTCGTTTATCACATGTTTGGGAGGGTCCTGTAAACAGACATTTTCATAGACCGGAAGTGAGCCACCAGCGAAATGGCAGCGCCTGTTGGCGGGAACTTGGAAACTTCCCACGCGCTCAGTGCGTGTCATTCGTAACCCCCTAAAATCAGCATTATATCTGGCCTTAACTCTAGGAAGCGTATTCATTTCAATCATATACGCAGAATCTTGCACGTCAAAGATATCTCGATTATTGCCTGTGACTAGGTACTGTGAGAAGAAGCACAGCTAAACTTAGGAGCAAAGAACAAAGTTTAAGGAGACAGAATAACCAGCAAATCTATACATTTATCACATTGAAAAAATACCATTTAACATTACTTAATTTGGCATTTACTTAACGAATTTGCTGCTTAACTAACACACTTTTCAGGGGATATTGTGTACTGAATTACCTCTCTTCAGATAGGTGGATTCCTGTGCTCTGCCAAATGTCGGCTCCATAAAGGAAAATGGGTGTTTCGGCGTTGTTTGTGTTTTACTTCTTGACGTTGTAATTCAAAAAGACAATCAATTTCTAATTCAGTAAATTAATGCTGTAATAATTCGATGGAGTCATGCATATCACGCAGGATCGTGTTAACTCAGTTTTTTCTAATAGGATTGTAGCAAGTAGCCAATCGCTTCCCTCTGTCTCCCCCTCGTGGGGAAGAACGGAAATGCGCATTTCTGTGAGGCACCTAGTTTTCACCACGTGAATTAGGCCGTGTGAGTCCAAACAGTGAATGAAAAACAATCTTACATGTTGAATGTAATTTGTAGAATTCTTAAAAATAACAAAAGTATTAGGAGAACATTTAAATATAGGCACTTTAAATGTATCGAACAAAAACTGACTGGGATGGATGAATGATAATTTTGTTGGGTTCACTATTAATGAAACCTAAAGCGGGAGTACCTTAAAAAGTAAAAAAAAAAAAAAATGTATTCGGTAACCCGAAAAATCGACTGGTACTCATGAGGCAAACAATCGGAATATGTCTGAATCTCCATGTGACTGGAGAGGGGTAATGACAGATAAGCCGTCATGACTGATTCAAATTCATTGTCACATTATCCCGATGCTTTTGTGAAATGGACAATTACGTGGGAATAAATGTTCAGATTCGTCATTCATCTCTCTCACTACACATAATGTACAAATTTGAGGATCTATTTCAAATCATAGCTTTACGGGTATGGATGACAAGTACTGGCATTATTGCTTTCATTGTGACAATTTTCCTAGCTATACAAGACCGTACTATATAATCCTACGTATGTATGTACTTTATGATTTGCATATTGAAGCTAATGTCATCAGAGGCTATTCTGGGGACACTGGGGGCCCTAAGCAAAAAACTCCCTCCAAAGTACCCCACCCAACGAGGTGAAATTTATGACCGTTATTTTACCATGAAGTCGAAAGTAATTAGATAAACAAAGACAATTTAATAAACACAATTCCTTAATTTTCACTTTACTGTGAAAAACAGAATACACAGATAAAGCAGATTTGTCATTTCAATGTATTACGTAATCGGCCCAGCTCGAGGGCAATCACCTGCCTTGCCTATGCCTCTGAACACCATCATCTAATGCAGGTACATTTTGAAAGTTACTCAAATTAGTTCTCAATTTAGTTTTAGTTTTGCGTCCATAAAGAAATAACTGCACTGTAATCGGAGCCAAATGTAGGGGGGGCCCTGGGCTAAAGTCATTGCTGGGGCCCTAACTGGAGCACAAAATGTTACAACCCAAAAAAAAATTAAAAATCTGGGGCCCCCGCACTACAGCCTAGGTCAGCCCTAGCCAGTTATGCAATAATACACTTAAGCTATATTCGCAGTTTCGCAACATGGTAAAAGTTCAGTGTTTAACTAAGTCAGAGTGGGTTCATTTGAACACCTACGCATATTAAGATCTGATTTGTCACATCCTTTAGCCTGTATATATAAATGATATGTCAGCAGGCATGCCTCCGGCGATAAACAGGTAACGTTTCTCGTCACTCTTTGAATACGCCAAGCACCCCTTACCGGCCCCTGCTCTGTTGTGTCTCTTCAAACACAGATGTGTGTGACTTATCACGCTCACATGTTTCTCAAAGATTAAAGGAGCGGGTGCGATGTTCCGCGGCCGGGAATATCGGCGGCGAGGCAGTGAGTGGTTCGTGTGCCTCTTGAGGAGAACGTGAGGTGGACTCCGTGAGAAATGTGCTGATGTCTGAAGAAGGCGTTTGCAAACTCAACTCCTCCGGCACCTAACATCAGTCAGACTCCTTTTATTTGCCGGAGTATGTTTTAAGTTGTGATTAAAGTGTGCATGAAATGCAGAGGGAATGGAGGACCACTAAAAAAAACTACCCAGAAGGGGAGCAAATCTAAAATATATTCCCAATCAACGTGGTGAAAGGCAATTGTGTATACAATTAATTTTTACAAATATTTCAATGCATTTAAATATACAAAAATAATGGCAATATCTCTTTTTCTCACCCACAATGTTGTACTAAACAACAAGTTTGAGCCACTATATGTTGTACATCTTTTCACAAGTCATTAAATCTATCTCACACACTGTCAGAAAAAAGAGTACCAGTTTGTACCTTTGCCTGTCACTGGGGCTGTACCATCAAGGGTCTGCCAATTGTACCCTAGCTGTAGGTCAACAAACCTTTTAGTCTAATTTAAGAAATGGACTCTGAGGAACATCCCCAAGGTACAAACAACATTACTGTATCCCCAATGGTAGAAAAATGTTCCTCAGAGTCCATTTTGGAACCTTAAAAGGTATATATAACTACACTTAGGGTATTGATATTAGAGGTAGTATTGATCATATTCCAAAGTATTTGTAGAGTGGACGTGACTTTTTAGAAACATATGGTTTTTAGTGCAAATTTTCTAGGGGAAATTGGCATTTCCAATTTTGTCAGAGTTCCCCGCAACCCTCAGTTGTTAACACAGGAGCAACAAACATTCAGGTGAACAGACAGTCAGTCCTAAGCTCCTTCCCTTTGTTAAATGTTGCCAACCTTGTTGTTAAGTCATAATGCAATTGGTAACCTTGTAACAACACGTGACAGCGGCTATGTACCTCTGACAGACGAGCCTCCTCCTGCTCCAACATATAGAGCTGATTCCCAGGCATCATACTGAGGCGTGGGTTCCATCCAGGCCGGTCGTAGGAGGGGGTATGGGCGGGGGGGTGAGCCCGATAGGAGGGGGGGATGGCATACCTCGCATCTGAGAAAGGGAGCAGGAAGGAAGGAGGGAATTTTGTTACAATAAGAACTCAATACGATTCACAGGAAAGTAGTCAAAAATGAAACGTTTTGTGCATAATTCACTGAGCAACTTATAATATGCACATGCAAAAGGAAAATAAATATTCAAAAGTTCTGAATCCTATATTAAGTGAGAAAGATAATTTTGCCATATGTCAAAGACAATCGTTGAAGCAGTAAACATAAATGCACAAAAATATACACCAGAAACAATAACTGCTCAGTCTAATTGCCAATCCAACGTGCTACGCACTGAACTTAAATCAATAAATGAGTGAGACTGGGAGAAACTGGAGCAGAGGGCTGTAAATTTTGTGCAGCACATGTGAAATGACGATGAATGCTATTCGCATCTAACGGCCGCAGTGCGACGCAGCACATCCTGGAGTATCTGGTACATGTGCATACTTAGCAGGAAGAACGCTGCATGGCACAATCATGCACTTCAGCACCACGGAGAGCGCAGACTCGACTGCTGAGCCGCCGCCGGAACGCGGACGACGGCATCGATATGAGGCGAGATATGTTCCGTCATCAGAGGTGGCTGCCACTGGTTGCTAAGAAGGCCTGGATGTAACATGCCATGTCAGGATTTCAGGAAGCCAGGCTTTGACAAAGGAAACTGCACTGCTGGGTGTGAGTAAGGGCAAGTGATCTTGGCAGGACCCCAGAGCTGAGCGTGTGTGTCTTGCATGGAGATGCAGTGCAGTTCAGGCATGATCCCACTGCGCTGACTCAGCTCCAGGGCACCAGCAGGCAAGCGGGAGTCAGGAAGCTCAGAGATGCACACGGCATTTAGCCCACATCTACGCCCTGATAAGTACTGAGCACTTCATGAGTCTAGACAAGCTCGTCCCAGGGAAACTTAGGACCAATTACGTGATTCTCACTACATACAGCAGGCATATATATGAAATACATCATTTCTGTTTGTAACTGTCATTTATATGGCGTTGGGTACCGTTCACAAACCAACACGGAGGCGCTATGTCAACTTAACTGCATGTTTTTGGAATTTTTGGAAAGTGGAATGTCCGAAGTTAACCCACACAAATGTGGGGAGAGCATGTATGTTTCACATACACAGTTCCAGGCCCGTCATCAAAGCCCAACCTCCCAGTGCCGCCCACTAATCCACTCCATGTATATTGAATAATATGTTTACCTATAACAGCAAAAATGGTTAAGCCTCGATGATCTTTCCATGCGTTTTCAATTATTGCTTATTCAGTGTATATCGTGGTGATTTGGAGCTTTTTCCACCAAAGCCTATCTCAGCATGGATAATAATGTACTCATACAGACACACACACACACACATACACATACACACATTTGTATTCATACCTGTGTGGGGACCATCCATTAATTTCTATGGGCAAAACTCTAATCCCGACAATGACGACCTTAACTACTACCCAGCCCTAACATTGACCATAAGTAACCAAACAAAATACAAGACATCTGGCATTTTTTGTTTATTGATTGCAGTCACAGATTTTTATAAAATCAAGTTTCTCCTTAAGGGACTGAAAAAATGGTCGCCTATACATCAAAATAACAGGTTTTTATCACACTCTGGAGGGATTTGGTCCCCACAATGTAATATATACATGACCCCCCCCCCCCACACACACACACACACACACACACACAGATACACATACTAATGACTATTCAGTTATCAAGTAACCAAAAGTCTCACAGTGTCATCAAACTGGAGCACATGCTGAATCAGTATTGACCATAATACTTTATTTTATGCTGCAAAAGAAACCCTGAAGGATAAATAGCCAAACCAGCTGAAGATGTCCTGCGCCAATGAGGTGACAATTCACATTAGGTGAATGAATTAAAAGCTTCAGCTGTTGCTCTTAAGGCAGGTGGTCCATAAAAATGCTGCGGACTGTGGCTATTTTGCAACATGTTTTGTTTGCGGAGAAGGTTCTTTTTTTATAGGGGGACAGCTAACTGCACCTTGACAGTCACAGGATTCATAACCTCCTGCATCCATGGTCGGTGTCAAAGTTGACCATTTATGGCTATTCGTCACTGATCATAACTCAGCTTGTTGGATGACTGGCCACTATCTCCTGATGCCAACTGTGACAATCCACGTTTTAGAAGCAGCAAAAGTTCTAACTCTGGCTAATTCCTTTGGTCAGTCTCATTGTCTGCTTCACCTCTTCTAGATGTGATTGGCATGATCTTGGTTAGATGCCTTCTTGGGAAATTAGCTGGTAAAGTGGAATGCAGAGTATTTTAATGGCAGCACATGCGGAGAAGAGGAGAATAAAGCTGTGGTGACCATGAAGGTCTTCAGCGGTATAAATGACTTCAAAGGGAAATTGCTTTCAATAAGGCAACTGCTTAATATTGTTTACAGAGTTGGGAAGATTACTTTTAAAATGTAATTGGTTACAGTTTACTAGCTACCCTAATAAGTAATGAACTATTTTAATTGCTTCATCAAAGTAATGTAGCTTATTATTTTTTGATTTCTAATAACTGTTTTAAACTGCACAGTAATGCTGAAAAGTCCCAGTGACTCTGCTAACTCCTGTAGACTGGAAATATGCTAAAAAAACATGTCTGTACGGCAAAGAAGCACACTGTTACAAGCAACTAGTTAGTCCTCAAAACTGACTGTATATTAGTGGTCTAGACCAAATCTACCTAAATATTATTTGTTACATGTCTGTTATATGTTGCATGCGTGTTATATGTTACATGCGTGTTATGTTACATTGCAATCAGCCGTATATAACTGCCCAGTGCTGCTCTCAGTGTTTCACAGCTTCAGGAAAATGAGAGACGTCAGTCTTTGGACACCAAGGTACTGTTTTTGGTTCATTACACTTTTATAGAAAAGTGAGAGTTTGATCAGTTCATGAATAATAAATGTATTTGTTCCTACAAAAGGGGACAGTTGGCTAATACTGGCTTTTGCCCAAAATTCCTGATTCATTAACAAGCAAATGCTCTACAGTTTTATGACATTCTGGTCAGTGCTCCAGTTCCTAGCAATACACAAGCAACCTGAACAAATTTATTTCGAATCACATTTTTCAAATTCATTTAAAACAATGTACTGGGTGCCTGACATGTGCATTTTGTTTAATGAACTTCTTCCTGGAGGCACTAAACAATGTGAATGGCGTTGGCTTGCGAAGGCGTTATTCTCTATCTGCAATGACCAACGAGCATCGCCAAATGTCCTAGTAATGTCCCAGACAGCAGATTTGTGAAACGGCGCTCATGTCCCTCTCAGGCCTCCAATGAGGGTTATAAATAAAGTGACACAGATTGTTGGTGAAAAGTTTTCATTGTGAAACTTTGCAGCTGAAGCAGAACCATTGCAGGGGGTGAAGGTTGGGGGAAAACAGATAAAGGAATTTGATTATAATCCCAAGGCTGACCTTCCTATGGCACTTATAGCTTAATCAAAGCATTTTCTGAGCAGAAACCAGGCATAAGGGCTGTAAAAAACTACAACCTTGATACTGCTGAACAGTTATCATATTAAATATCTAGTTTAATTCAGGTAAGACAATAAACACTAAGAAAAGTGTTTTGTTGATATCTTACAGTTTTGTTTCCTGGATTTTAAAAAACATTTACAATTAAAGCTTTAAGTTTTGATTAGGCATACCTCCAAGACACACCTTTTGAAATATCTCGGTATATGTATTTAAAATGATATTTAAATAAACGATTAATATTTTGGCATTGAAACCCCCAGGTTCCCCTAAATAAGTTTGCCCAACTAAACCTCGTTGTTTGTGTCAATACCCTCTTTCCACATGGCGTCACTGTTGCTACACTTTTTAAATGTAAAGCACAGGAAACAAGGTTACTGCCCAAGAGATGTCACTTCCGAAACACCCACTCTCGCTCACTCTTTTGCTATTTCACGCCCCCAGCCCGTTGCCATGGTGACTCAGAAAAGAATAGAATAGATGTGAGTGTTAAAAAGGCTGATGATCAGAGAGGAAAGACTGGGGAGAGGATGGACAGAGCAGGAGAGGGATGGAGGAAGAAGGGGAGTGGGAGAAAGGAAGGGAGCTGGGGACTGACAACACATGGAAGGAGGAAATGCTGAAACGGGGGAGTGTGGGAGAGAAGAAAAGAGGAGTAGAGCTGGACTTCCAGGGAAAGTGAGGGAAGCAAAGAGGATTAAGCAATTATAACAAGTCAGAAGAGGGGAGAGTGAGTGAGAGAGAGAGAGAGAGAGAGATGGGGGACGAAGGAGGTATACAGGGAAGGAGGACACTTTTTTGGAAAAGGTGCCCATATTCTGTTCCCATAGCAACCCAGCCACATATGAAATACTGTCTTGTTTTTTGGCGTCTCTCTCTCTCTCTCTCTCTCTCTCTCTCTCTCTCTCTCCTTTCCTTGCATGTCTGCATGACGGTCAGCAAAACAGAGGACGCGGCAAAGCCAAAAAGACAGCAGGGTAACTGCGGGGCAGGCCTCGCCGGCCGCGGGGATTAGTAGCTCGTGGAACTTGGGGCGGCAGGACACTGGGATTAGAGCTTTAGTGGAGACTTTGAATGTAAGACTTTAGAACGACGCAGTCGCACGCAGAGCTGCACGACACTGCACACACACTGCACACACACTGCACACACACTGCACAATGAAGACTGAACTTTACCGCCAAGTCACTGATGGCCTCACTGCTCCATACATGCCCCCCCCTCTCCCCCTTTTTCTCAACCCATCTGTCTTTCAGCCCCCTCCTATAGCCTGTGCCACCACTCTCTCCCTCCCAACCTCTCGCTCTCTCTCTCTTCCTCTCATGCCACCATCTCCGTTTCCCTTTCTTTCCTAAATCCAGTCAGGTAACATTCAGGGAAGGCGGACTCTCGGGGAGGGAACAGCAGCGCGGCGGCGGACGTGGACGGCCAGCCGCGGTCAGAGTCCTCGATTAGCACCGGCAAAGGCTGCCTTTCCCTTCCCCTCTCTCCCCCTTTGCTCTCTGTCTTCCAGCCAGCCCATCTATGGGGCTCTGCTGCCAGACCTCAGTGTCTGGTGCCAAATTACAGTCATGTCTGATTAGAACAGCACGCATATGCACATGTCTCAGCGCCCTTTGCCTGTTCATCAGAAAAGAAAAAAAGCATCATTCCAGAACACCTCCAGTTCTGATTATGCGGCCACACTTTCAGTCACACCGCCTCAGCTGTTTTTAGCTCGTCTGTGTGTTTGCTCGTCTTTTTTCTTTTCGGAGGTGCAGGGTGGAAGGTCTTGAGACATTTATCTGTCAGATCCATCCATCTTCCAGGTGAGAGCAGCAGTAGCTCCAGCCATACATTCACATATTTATGTGCCGGCGAATAAATTAAAGCCTCCTTCTGAAATATCTTTTTGACGTTGCCTGGTAATGTACGATTTCTGCCACGAGCTGGATAAATACTCTGATGCTTAAATTAGGAAAGAAATGACCCAGTTCTAAAACTCCTCCAAGTAATTTGACACTCAATTACTTTTATTAACTTAAAATATATGTGTTGCTACACTTGTCCAGCTCTGCGCTTCCTCCCTGATTTTTGAGAATTCCCCAATGCTGTTTGCCTCACGGTTTCTCTTGATAAAAGCTTGTGTCAAATAAATTATTATAATATGTGACTCCTGACAGTATAATTAAGTGCCATCTGCCTATACAGTAATTAGGTTTCAGACCTATTTGTCTGTTTACAAATGATATGTATTTCTTATATACTTAATTAACAAAAATCACATAAATACTCCCATAGCCAAATGCTTCTTAACAGCAGATTTTAGTTTATAATAAATTTATTTTAATAGGAGGTGGGCCATTATATATATACACACACACACACACACATATATATATAGCTATATATAATGTGTTTTGTATTTGCTATTCCTGATTTTTGGCTCTTTTATCGCCACAGTGTGACAGATATTTCAAAATTTATATCAGTGTTTCATTAGTGGATGGCTACGTCAATGTGCATTTGGTGTGTGCGTGTGTGTGTGGTTGTGTGTGCATGCTCTATTAAGTATGTGTGGTTGGGTTTTGGCCCCAAGAGATGAAGGATAATTATACTCAGCCGTCCTAAATCCAGAGATAGACAGAGAACTGTGTCATTGTTTCATTACGCTAAGGACACACACCTCACCTCACTGAGCTCGTACCGATGCCTTGGGCTAAGAATGTAAAGGAATCTTCTTATTGAGAAAAAGAAATGAAAAGCAGGGCGAAAGAAACTCAAAGCTGCGTTAGGGAAGCACTCAGCTTCAGCTTCAGCTGACCATGGCCTGCGGAAGGCGTGTAGTCGGGAGAATTACGCTATACCCACATGAGGGGAGAAAGAGTGAAATACTGACCAAGGCAGAGAATGTGTGTCATTGTGGGCAGACGGTGCCACTTTGCCCTTGATGGGGGCTATTTCTGTGGCTTTTCCTCAGAAGAGAGCCGGCGCGGCGCGTGGCCGCAGAGAGCGACACGAGTCAAGAAATCGAAGTAACAGTTCCACTGGCACCTCTGAGTTCTGTCTGGATCCAGCTGAGGACATGGAGACCCAACTGCGAGGCACGGCGCTTACATAACAGCAATCTGAAATGAATTCAAAGACGACGGCATCCTTGAATTGCATCTACTCTCCAGGGGGAATTTGACTGGTTGAAGAAAATTCAGGCAAAAAATAAAAAAATAAAAAATAACAGCACTCGCTTCATACTGCCTCGTGAAAAGAGGAAAAAAAGGATAAGAGAAAACAAGCGAGAAGATGGGTTGAGAATGGCGTGTGAAACGGCTTCTTGTGACTCAGTATACATGAAATGTTACAGGCTGCTGTCTTGAGTTTGTAACTCTGTTATTGACACCAAACAAAACAGTTAGCAGCTGAGTTTTAGCTGGTAACACGACCCATGCTGCTTGTGGCAGGGCCAAGACTGCAGTGCATAAAATACAACAATCAATAATAGTGCTGACCAAGGAATAATAACCCATACATCCATTCATCCATCCGTCCATATATACAACCAGTCATCCAACCATCCATCCATACATTTTCATTCAATTTTGGAGAATCAGGTTTATGGTAGAGGGCCGACCCCAGGAAACAGAGAATCGAGAAAAGGCTGCATCCTACAGAGGACCCCAGACCATCGCGGAATAAACAACATAAATTAAAATGAAGTGATAGAAACTGCGCATTAACATAACCTGCAGAGCACTATTCTCATTTTCTGCCATTAGATGTTGTCATGAATTCTCTCGTCAGTATTTCATTCAATGTACAAAAACTCCTGGCAAATCGCACCACCCACAACGGCGAGCATATAAAAAGAACCACTTTGAACTCTGTGACCACGCTCTCAAATGGCCGACCGTGGTACGTCCTGCGACGAATACATAAGCCAGCCCTGTCAGAACGATGTAGCTGCTCGCTCCAAAACAGCTCGTCACTCTGCCCCCAGCTTGGCAGAACCGCGTCCGTCTTACAGTGATCTAATGCAGCTAGTATGAAGCAAATCGCTGGCCAGCAGCATGCCAATTCTGCCACTTAGTACAAACCCTGTGCGCGTCCAAATACGGCCAGCAGGTGGTGCAGCGGTTTAGGATGCAGATGTGTACACTGAAGGAGAGTCTCTGCTGTTGAACTCTTTCAGCAAGCAATTTTAACCAAAAAAAAAAAAAAAACGAATCTAAGTGCTCAGGTATAATTATAGGCTGCTTTGGAAAACAGGAACAGACAAGAAAAAATCACAGGGAGTCTCACAAAAGATCTTCAACAAGTAGTATTTTATACAGTCTAGAGATTAATCTGAAGGATCGATCTGCCAAAACTAAGAAATGCAGCGCAAGTTAGATTAGATGCACAGGGTACTCACAAATCATCTGTTCTTTTCGTCTCTTTAGACTCTGTCTGTTGTCATTGGAAACGCAGTCAAATCCATTGATCAATTACTGAATCTGTCACGTGGAGATAAATCCGAAACGGTCTCAGCATCGTTACTGAAATCTGAAGCGTTCTAAACTTATACACAAAAGCAGATTGTAGAGAACCAAGAAGGCAGCTATAGATAGCAAAGTGAATTAAATATGGTGGAAACTGAAAGGGAAAATTGTTAAGTGTGTGACTGGCGCTATACAGGAAATAAAGTCACTATTGAGGGCGCCCAGTAATGCCTGATGCTTGGGTAGATACACCCGCTGATCCTGCCATGTTGACGGCAACAGCTAAGTATTCCTCGCCGAACAACGACACAGCCGAAGTTCTGAGAACATCTGAAGATGATTGTAACCCACCTCCACCCCATCTTCATCTTCTATCCTCAGTTCGAGATGCCCTAAAAGAGGCGGGTGGGCAACCCCAGCCCCCAGCAGCCAGCTGCAATCCCTCCAGAACATTCCAAACCATGGACGATGTAGGAATGCTGCCAAACCAACACCCACTGCCTTGGTCTGAAGGACTTCTGCCTTGTAAATTGTTTCGAGCGGAATAACCGGCGAGCACGCTGCTTAAAGACATTCATTTCTCACTCTCCATGCCCTGAGAGATTTTAAATAGTGAAACTTCGGATCCAAAGAGGGAGAACAGCATGAGACACCCCGGGAACACAACAGGAAAGCAGCCTCGTTTGATTATAGCCAAAAATAGCCCGTCCTCTCTAAAGCCCTTTCTTATATAACCTTTGTTTAGTTTGCTTCTCACAACTGGCTTATGTGTGATAGCATTGCTTGTGTTAAGATTCTAAATTAAAGTTAATATGATAATATTGTTTGCAAGTCCAAGATTGTGTTTTTACACCTATTATATGTTGTAAGACGTAATAAATACAAAAAGGGCACTAAGTACGGTGTTTGCGTTATTATCATCAATGAAACAAATGCTGCATCACGCCAGCGAATGTGACCTGACTCATGGGAGACGCATCCACCTGGATTTAGAAGCCCTTGGTCTCTGTGGTATGTCACATTCCGGATAGAATTCCAACAACTGTCATGGAGTCTCCACTTTTTGTACCTGGGGTGAAAAGGAAGGCATTGCTTCCCATCCCGAATTCTCTACCCGCCGCGAAATGCTGTCGTTTTTTTTTTGTTTTGGTTTTTTTTTAACAAACATTTACAAAAATGCTGTCCAATCAGCACGATCGTTATCACTCTCTCCCGCTCGCCGCTTAGCGTCGCACTCGCCGTTGGTCGTTTCGCGAGGTGTTACGAGGCCAGCTCTGTAGAACGCCGTGACATCACAGCGGAGCGGATGGGGGATCTGCTGTCATTGGCTGGCACGGGACAGAGCACCCAGTGGGGGCCTTCGTGCTTATGGGCGAGGTGGGGCTACCTCAGGCCTGGGCTATCTGGCAAGTCATGGGGAAAGGCTCTGCTGCCCGTTCCAGACACATGTCCATGTGTTTACAGTCCAGGTCCATTGCGAGCAGAGCCTTTCTTTACCTAAGTCACCAGTAATACATCCTGCACTACAGACGCTTTTAGACCAAAGGCCCAGATAAAAGGTGATGTTACACAAGGTCACATGTACAAAGGCCCTTCTACACAAAATGCACAGCCGTAAAATCATAAATTTAGTTCACTCATTCGTTCTTTTGCATGACTTTGCAGGATGTCACATCCATTCAATCTTAATTCTATTCCACACACCATGTGAAATTTGCTTCAGCCATCACTGAGATCCTCGTTAATCATCTGTGCTGTACGACATCAAATCTCCATCATCGGGTCAAAACTGCCCTCACCTCTACTGCAGCGAGTTGTTTAGCATACAGTGTACACACACACACACACAAACACACGCACATACACACACACACACACACGCACTTGTATTTTGAATTATTCTGTTCAGCGCGCTTACATAAGTATACAATGTCACCAAAAAGTCACTGGCAAATTATAGGCATGCAAGTATTCAAAAAAAAAATCAGTATTTGCTGCTTTGTATTTCCTGAATTACTGCTCCCACTTCAAGTACTTTTTTGGTGTTTTGTGGGTGTCCAGAGAACCTATTCCTAGTGAATATTAAACACTTGACTGCATTTCAGCCATTTAACATACCCAGGTTATAATTAACCATAACGTGTTAAGCATATTCTTAAACACCATTGCCAAGCTTGCAGTAGACACTTTGGATGGAGATCTCAGGTGCTTTAAGCACTTGCAGATGCTCTATTGATGAAGCTATCTCAGGCAGCACCTTCGCAGAGTGTCTGGACCCCGGCAGACCAACCCCAGGCCAGGTGCCGCAAACGGGAGGTAGAGCTTTCTTGTATGTCTGGTGTCAGACGCTGCATTTCTTTCTGCCATGAGCGAGACCCATGTGCTTAATCCATCAAAACGGCAAAGAAACGGCAGAGGGTAGATGGCAATCTGCGGAGCCGAGTGACATGATGAATCGAGGCGGGGGGGGTGGGACAAGGGGGTGCCGTCCCTGCAAGGGAAGCGGTCGACGGATTTGCGCCGGAGAGTTGAGTACATGCTGTACTCCATGACAGCAGCCTAGGAGAGGAACCCAGGGAGATGAGCAGGACAGCCTGACTTCCTGGGGTTTAATGTGCCCCGACGTCCCAAGCTGCAACGTGCTATTCTGCAAAGCAACAACAACAAGAGCTCCACAGCTTCCAAACATTCCCCCCCCCCCCAAAAAAAAGAAAAAAATTGGCAGGGTGGGGTCTTCTTGTAGCAGCTGTGGTCACAGCCAGGAACAAGTGGCAGGAAGCCAGCATTTGGGGAGGGGGGGGGGGGGCGCAATCCCAGCTCGCGCTCTGGTCACAGTTCAACTCGTTTCGGGATGGGTGGGGCCACAAGGCGGTGCCAGTGGTGTCATGGTAACCTGGGTCTGCCACACGAGGTGAGCGAATCAGGTTTTAAAGGGGCGGCGCCTAATCGCCCAAGGGAACGATGGCGAGACGCAGGGAGCTGAAAGTCACCTGAGGGCAGCAGGCAGGAAAGGGCAGAAGCGCTTAGGGTGACAAGCTGCGAATTTATCATTCACCAAACAGACCGGCGATTACCCAGAGTTTCACTTTCAACAGTCTGTTGACTCATGCCATCGCAGTTAAAAAGTCTTTTGTCCTTCTTACCAGCATATATGATTAACTGCACAATAAGACGGCAAAATATCTTTGTCCAGAGAATAAAAATATTGCTTTGCCCTTCAGTCTTTGACACCCACAGACCTCTCTTTTTATGTCCAAGGTTGGAATCCCGGAACAAATCCAGAAATGATTCAGGTCGACATTCCCACAGGTTCTGTAACGGCTTGGAAACACGCTCCGGTTTCTGGTCTGGGGCAACCAGGCGGTCGGACCGAGCTGATGAATCCCGGACGGGATTCTGCTCTTTTGCCGCAGGGTTGAGACTCGCAGCTCAACCCCAGTAAGACACTTCAGACGCGAGCCGCTTTACTGCAAGCGGCCTAGAAAACCGAAGCCCTGCTGAGCAAACAAATTACAATTTTAATGCGTCCCACATATAGAGGCCAAACAGCAGGATGCTCACTGTGTGGCACAAGGCTGCCTCTCACTATCAGGCACTCGTAAGGTTTCACTTTCCCGACGGACAAAATCTCCCGCTTAGGGCAAGGAATACTGTCTGCCCTTACGTTATTATTATACATGATTATTTTTTTTCTTAAACTTGTGATTGTACATAAAACGTTGCCAGTCCCTGCACTCCAGTCACGCACAAGCTTGCGGCTTCCTCTCCTCTTTTTTCCGTCTTTGACCGTGTGGGTAGGAATCAGATAGCCGATCGATGGCGGCTATCGTTCACGCTGCCAGATCCTCCGCAGGCTGAGAAGCGGCGCTCTGACGGGGCACAGATGCTCACTGGGAACAGGCGCTAACAACCAACCCCCTCCCCAGTCACTGAGAAGCCAGCAGGCCTCACTGAGAGGGGTCACCCAGGTCACCTGCCTCAATGTACGTGATACAGGAACAAGTGGAACGTGAGGAGAGCAGAAACCAACCTGACTGACCCACATGATCCCGTCTGCACTAGTGACACTAATCGTGCGACACCATGGGAAAAGTGTCATCGCTCCAGGACTAGCCTTCTGGAAACGTCCATATGCTTCCCCAGATGTACCTGATATCTGTGCCGCACACACTGGCAGCTGACCTAAGGGGGGGTGATTGGGTGCTCGAAGCCGGCTTCCTGCCCACTGAACGCCAGTCCCACCTGCGTCGGCCCCCCCATGATATCTCCACACCGTATCCCAAGAGGCTCTTCACGGTTACCAACGGCCGCCATGTGAACCTTGCATCGCACCCCTGTCCCAAATGGCTGCTATAGCAGGGGGTGAACTGGGAGGAAATGACCTCAACGGCAGCAGAAGCAGCAGAGGGGGCAAGAATAGCCAGGTTGTTGAAGGTGTCATTTCTGTGAAAACATTAGCAGACGCTGAACTTGTATGTTCCAGCACTAAAGGCGCACAAAGTGCTCACAGCGACCGCATGCTGAGGGATGCAGCAGCAAGACTGTAACCTACAGGACCTTGCCAGACGGTCACAGGTCCCAGCAGGCTGGGCACCCCACAGGGAGGCAATGTACTCTGGGTTATGCCCAGTGGCTGGGCTGTAAATATATTTCAAGGCGGATGGTGGGGGGGGGGTGGCGGGGGGAGATTGCACAGTCCAGTTAAACTACGTTACGAACCAGAGTCAGTTGAGTAGCCCTGATATGTTCAGCAGATTAAAATTTACACAAGTGAAATTACACTGAACAATTTAGGAAGATACTGAGGGGGGGGGGGTATATTTCCAAAGGCATCTGCATGCGCCGCATGACAAGCCGAGTCCTGGTTATGCCACAGAACAGGCCTCCCAAGCTAATGACTGTTTATTCCACTGCACTTGACTGGCAGAGTAAATGCTTCATAAACGTCGCAGATCCATCCAGGCATAGAAAGCCGAGGGGGGGCGGGGGGGGGGGGGGTTCTCCCCGCAGCTGGGGGCCACTTCAAGGCTCACTTTGGCTACCATGACTACAGACCTAACAGAAGCTCCGATGAATGAAGCTGGGGCTTCCAATGGCAGGATCCTCGTCACCTGGGCGGCATGTTCGGCCGCTGCACTTCCTCCGCAAAGGCGGCAGGCGGCCATCCGCAGCCGGGCCTGCGGTTTCCTGTCGCAGCCTGCAGCCTTTGTAAAGTTCTCCAAACGATTGCACAGCCTCCATTAAATCTCGATTTTCAGTCCTGTGCCGGTTGTTTCGAGGTTTTAGATATAGCGTATAGACTTCATTCTGAAGCTGTATTTGATAGAAACGAGGATATACCGCGAGAGGTCATTCCCACAAAGAGAGACTATTTCACACGCCTCGCAGATGCAGCCCCAGAGACCCTTGAAGGGTCCAATTTGCTGCCGGGGTGATTGTGGTTTCCAGCAGCCCCTGAGTCGCCTCCTCCGGAGCCCCGCCAGTCCGCAGCGGCCTTGACCTCACCCCGACCTTCATCCTCCTGATCAGTACCCCTACTTAAGCAGCGTCACCCCAGTGTCGGGTTTCACCCCATGATCCCAATGATGCATTTTTACCCCCACAGCCAGCTCAGGAAAATGCACCCTAAAGCTCCGATTTCAACATTCGGTTTTCTAACACGAGGAAGAGGAGAAGCAGCGCCCACACCGATCGAGCATCTCAAGGTGGCATTGAGACGTCTCCTGTTATGGGTTCACTGCTGCTTTAATTTTTTTCCACTCATTGGTGCATATTTTAGCGATTCAGTTGCTTAGCAAATGCTCTTGCGGCAGGCAGCCTACACACCGAAAACTGTAACACGCTTATCCTCATGCACAGCACCTTACTGAAGGGAATCAGGTTACGTATCTGAAAAAAAAGCTCCTGTAATGGTACTTGACCCAACAACATGCTGGACACAAACCCAGCTTTCAGAATGCGCTATTAATCCCTCAGTGGGTTTTTGGGATTTAGTGAAACTGACACGGTTATCTGAATCAAACATGCATCAGAAATGTGGGGGAGGGGGGGGCGAGGTAGGCCGGCTTTATCTGAACTTTGCAGCTTGTCTCCCTCCCAGTGCTGAGTGCAAACAGGTGACTCGCTGTAAATGTGACGCTGAGTGAGCATAAGCGAAAAAAGAACACAAAACACATTTCAACGCAGGTGTGAGAAGCAGTGGGCGTGGCTATCTCAGGAGAGGGGGCGTCGGTCACTAGGATCCTTCATGCTGATTCGTTACACCTGTCCCTCATGTATAACTGACAGTACAAATTTACATGTTCTGTGCTCTCTGTTTGTGATTGGCTGAGGTATCCCACAGGGGAGCTCCGCCCAGGCCGGTGTGCACATGAGCGGAAGAGAGACACTTCATTACAGTTCACATTTGCTCAGCGTGGTACAAATAACCACAGTGACCACAATCCAGCATCTGATATATTTCACGCACTGCATATTTATTAAAAGCATTTGCACACGGTTGACGCGGTTCAATGGCAGATCGCCTTTCGGGGTCTGACCCTGGACTCTTTTGGGTCCAGTTTCTGATCCCCTGCATTACCTCCATCTGCTCGGTACCTCGACACATAAACCTACTCTGGAAGGTAAATTTACCTAACAGAATGACATTGAAACCCAAATCAATCCAATTAAACATAATCGCAAGGAGCCGCAGAGTGTAAAATGGATATTTCCAAGTCTTCCATTCTTTACATTGTATTTCATTATAACATTTAAAGCTGACACTCATTGCTTTTTACCTCTGATATGTGCAAGTATAATATACAGGCCTATACACACACACACATGCACCAGACAAATGGCCATTACTCCTACAGGAACGTTTATGACATTCCATTCTAAATCCATAGGTATCAATATGGATGTGGTCCTTCCTTTACAGCTATAATAGCTGCCACTCTTCTGGGAAGGTTCTGGAGAGTGTCTGTGGGAATTTTTGCCCATTCATCCAGGAGAGCATTTCTGAAGTCAGGCACTGATGTTGGACATGAAGACCTGGTTCACAATCTCCATTCTAGTTCATCCCGAAGGTGTTTGATGGGGTTGAGGTCAGGGCTCTGTGTGGGCCAGTCGAGTTCTTCCATACCAAACTCACCCAACCATATTTTTATGGACTTTGCTTTGTGCACTGGGACAACTAGAACAGAAAAGGGCCTTCCCCAAAACGTTCTCACTAAGTTGTAAGTAGAGAATTGTCCAAAATGACTTGGTATGAAGCATGAAGTGTTCTCCTGACTGGAACTAAGGGGTCTAGCTCAACCCCTGAAAAACAACCTCATGCCATTATCCCACCTTCACTAAACTTCACAGTTGACACAATGCAATCAGGCAGGTAAAGTTCTCCTGGCATCCGCCAAACCTAGACTGATCCATTAGACTGCCACACAGAGACGTGTGATTTGTCACTCCACAGAACACATTTCCACTGCTCCAGAGTCCAGTGGCAGTGTGCTTTACACCACTCCATCCGACCGTTGGCGTTGTGGTGATGCGAGGCTTACAGGCAGCTGCTCGGCCATGGAAGCCCGGTCCATGAAGCTCCCAGAGCAGTATTTGTGCTGTGGTTAATGCCAGAGGAAGTTTGGAACTCTGCAGTTACTGAGTCAACGGAGCGTTTGGTGACTTTCACACACTATGCGCCTCAGCACTCTGTGACCCCGTCTGTTATTTTACATGGTCTGACACTTCATGGCTCACTGTCTGTTTCCTAAACACTTCCACTTTGCAATAATACCTCTTACAGTTGACTGTGGAATATCTAGCAGGAAAGAACTTTCATGAACTGACTTATTCTATGACAGCACCATGCTTGAATTCACTGAGCCCTTCAGAAGGACCCATCCTTTCACTAAGAAAGAAACCTGACTGCATGGCTAGGTGCTTGATTTTATACAGCTGTGGCAATGGGTCTGAATGAAAGACCTAAATTCAATGACTGAGAGGCATGTTCCAATACCTTTGTCCATATAATGTGTGTGTGTGTGTGTGTGTGTGTGTGTGTGTGTGTGTGTATGTGAGTGTGTGCAAACAAACAGTACTAGTCAAATGTTTGGACACACTAAGCCACAAGGAGACTGAAAGATAGCAGCCAAGTGCTCAGCATATGTGTGTGTGTGTGTGTGTGAGTGTGTGTTTTACCATGACAACAGATTGGAAAGCATTTCATATATTTACTGAAAACCATTTGTTGTTACGTGCAAGAGAACTTTAAGCAAATAAATAAATTATGGGCTAAGTCTTATTTTCAGCACTGGTGTGTGGTGATTAACAAGTAACAATGTGCAGTGATGATGTGAATAACAAGAAAAACGTTCCTCCTGTGACAAATGAGGAAGTTAGCTTCACGGTGACACCGCATGACAAGGTGGCCTTAATGTGGCTTAACACGTAAAGACATCTTGCTTAAAGGTTGGCTTGGGATGTATAAACATTTACCTAAAAATAACCCACATAAATGAAAAATTAAATGGAGTCTCAATTAGCAACAAGTTAATGTCTGCTTCAGAGGGATACATCCCAGACATAAATGTTAACGACACTCTTGATTGAAAGTTAAATGGTTTAATTGCTATTCATAATGTACAAAGTTCATAATACAATGTTTCGTTGCTTATTTTAAAATGTCATCTGTCCTGTTTTTAACACCATTTAAATTGCTGTTTACTATTTAATTATGTCTTATTTTAGTTATTATAATTTTTTTTTTTTTTTGCCATATTAACAACATAACAGTAACTGACCTCAATTATGGTGCCAGTAACCAATATGGATTTACAATGCAAGACCTGAAGCTTCTTTAACAGGATGCATTAGGATGTAGTAAAAGCTTAAAGTAAATCCCGCTGTTCAGTATCAAGACTCAATCAAAGATTTGAGAACTTGCCGATGCAATTCTGAACACTACACAAAGGCATGGAAGAACAAATTAAAACTAACTTCTGCACTGCACTCTTGCATCGTGGGAAAATGACCCATTCGCATCTTCGTGGTACTTTATTTTGGGCACTTGCCAGCATCGTTCCATGTCCTAATGCTTTTCCTAATGTTGGTGTGCAGGAATAATGGACACTATTTTCCCTTTAAATTTATCGGCTTCAACGATGGTAGCTTAATTGACTGTACAAAGGGTGCATTACTTTGACAGTTCTGAGAAGATGCACTTCACTATGTAATCCATATGCACTTTAATCAGTATCACGGCCCCCAAATGGGGATGCCGCCTCTTCTATTTTAATCTATTTGAGTGCATTACACATAAATATTCAGACTACAAGGACGTCATAATTGCAGCTGATCACACATATTACGACCCAAAAGACACGTGTGGAGTTTAATTTTCGCCAGCGCTGTCAGTTACCTCCTGCCATTGCTCAGGGTTGAGGTTTGTCTTTTGTGAACGTGCCGTACACACAGCAACAGGGACCGGTTCCCGTTCAGGACCCTGCAGCGGCTGCAGCCGCCACTTTGTCGCACGGGCGGACAGGCTCGCGCACACACTCCAAGTACTCATTAATAAGGACTGAAGTAAGGTGACGTTTGAGCAAGGCAAAATATCATCCAATCAGGATGGAATGACATAAAAGTCTTTAAGAGGCGCACTAAGTTATTTTTACTATCACAAAAGCAAAGTAGCCTACGAAAAAAAAAAACATTATTCAAATGAGACCATGGACTGAAATGGATTTCCAGACTTTAGGTCGATATGAGAGGAAAACGTTCTTTCTTACATTTAATTTAGTTTCTTCACATCTTGTTGACAATTGCATGACATTCCTTGATAGTACGATGACTTACTTACATGAAATGTATAGCCTATGTGTGTCCTTAACGTTAGGCTGCGGCTTGGTGTAATACTACTTTTTTTTAAGAGGGCTCTGAGATTGTTAAATATAAAAGACTGTTACTGATGCTTAATGAAACGGCTGGTCAAGAATTCGTAGCACTAATCGTCACTGTGCAAGTGATTCCGAGAAAATGACTTTAAAGTAACCCCGAGTTCTAGTTTACACAGCTGCAGCATCGTTCAACTCCTGAGGACTTTGAGAATAAATCTGAATATTGGCTTCAGAAAGTGGTGATTTCGCTGTGTTTACTTTAATTTAGATCTACGGACTTAATTGGTGCTTTGCAAGATAAATCTTTCATATGGAACTAATCTCCACCTCTCACGCATACAGCCATCTCGATCATCAGAAGCTGCAGGAGCTCTCATCATTTAACCTATAAACATGCATTCCTTCAGATTCATAAGAGACTCCAATAAACATCATCACAGTCTGTGAGGAAAAAAAGGTATATGGACATACTATTTGCATGAATGAAGCAAACTGACACACAACGATCTAGCCTACTGTACTGATACTACGGAAGCACAGGTATGTAGAAATATACTGGCACATAGTACAGAACAATGACATACTGGAACCGCACCACAAATAAATTCACCACATTTCCCACTATGCCGCTTGCTGCACCCATATTTCTAGAGCAGGAGAGAGTGAGGAAGAGAGAGAGTGAGTGAGAGAGAGAGAGGGAGAGAGAGAGGGAGAGAGAGACCGAGAGGGAGAGAGAAAGAGAGGGAGGGAGGGAGATGCGGTGGTGAAATATATCAGTTCTTACCTTGAAAGGGAACATAGGACATGTTCCAAAGGCATTGAACGTGGTCTTCGGGTCTCGGCAATACCTCCGCGCGTAAAAAAGAGAGATTACCACTTCAACCGGGCGCAAAAATAAATAAATAATTTATATCATGTACAAATGTAGGCGGCGTTGAAAGATATTCCAGTGATTTAAAGGAAAACGGAATGTTACAATCCACGTCCGCTTAGAGCCATTTGCGGCGGAAAAAAAGAAATATATAGCTACACCTGTGCATATAAATTCTATATACAAATATATCACACGAGCAGAGGTGTGTGGAAAAAACACGAAAGAGAGAGAGAGAGAGGGAGAGAGAGAGATGGAGAGAGAGGGAGAGAAAGAGAGAGAGAGGAGGGAGTCTATGACTGCGCGTGTGTATTTCCCAGTATATATAATGTATTTGTTTCGTTCCCTCGCTACTTGAAGCATTAAAAGTCTATGGCCGTTCAATTTAAGCGTACTGTACAAAAAGGCTCTCTTTACTGCTGTCACACACGCACTCGCACGCACACTCACTCTCAGTCCCTCTTTCCCACACACACACACAGACACACGGACAGGCACTATATATATGGGGGGTGGGGGTGGTAAGGATGCCAATAACGAGCTCCCTATCTCACATTCTTTTCCTCTCCGTTTCAAACGTGGATGGCTTCGTATGCGCCTCTACTGATACGAATGCAGTTATTCCGGTTGATCGTGTTTAAGGACCGTGTATATAGTAAAGCAGATGCTAAATATGCGTTTGTTCGTGTCGAAGTTGCTGCTGATTGACGTAAAATTATTTTTACTTACTAGATATACTTCATATTCTGTAGCAGACAGGCCCACAGAAAAAAAAAGATTAGGAGAAAGGTGTTATCTTGACACTATTAGAATTATTATTAAAGCGTTTAATTGTCCGTTTAAGAAGGGAACAAAATGTTTTTCTGCGGTAAAAATATTTTTTTTATTAGATAGGCCTAATAATATACATATAATGATGCTTGGTTTGTTCTTATGTTCTGTAAGTAGCTGAATTTATAACGGGCTACTTAGAAATTACAATAAACCTCCACAATAATGCAACTAATATATGCTCCGCTGAACGTTGTAGATAGGTATATTCTACCAATTTTACCAAGTTCAAGCGGAATTAACTTTATGGTTCAACTGTGCAGGTGCACGGGCGATAATATGGAAACTGATGCGATGAATCTTTTGACAGCGGCATAGGAATGTGTACAATTTTACGGCGTGGAGCCAAGATGGCGATGCTCAGTTGGAGCAGTTTCCCTGCGAAGCGAGGACTCAATTTTAACACCATACTACCACCTGGCGGTAAAGCATAGTAATAACACCAAATGCGCAACGATACAATTTTTGGTTTACTGGACGTTAACTATATTTTTCCGTCATGGCATTTACAAGATAATTATGAATAAATATTTAAAATCTGCGTTTTATTTTAGCGGAGGGTGTACGTACTGTCCTAGTGAGTAAGTTCCAGTGAGATGAAACACCTCCCCCATCTAACTAAGGTCTGAACTGCTGTCCTCTTTTTCCAATGTTTGCACTTGTGTCTGTTGCTGCCGCAAACCTTCTAAGTTTGAACCTCAAGGGCTTATTGGTAATGAACCCATCAACTTCAGTCAACTGAGGTGGGAACACATGTTCAGAGACTTATATCTGCTGTAGAAGTGAGACTTCATTCATAAATCACAACAAGCCCTGCGGAGAAGATTCTTTTCAAACCAGGTACAATCCTTCTATTGTATTGTTTGGCTTTGCTTCTGTCCAAATTAAAACCATGAACTGATCTGTAATGGGTAATCCCATATTTTAAATCTGAAGTCTTATTGGGGGAAACTATTTTGTTCTCTGTAACTTTGTTATTATAAACCTTTACAAATCTTTATTCAGATGATACTTTTTATGTGGAACAACTCACAATGTTTATCAAATTTTTAATCCCCGGATATTTCCATTTGTAATTCTTATAAAGTGTACTAACATGTGACAGTGGTGACATAATGGTTATGGATGTGCACTTTTAATGGAAAGATTGCTAGTTTGAATCCTGGATCAGTGAGGTACCACACCCAAGCACTGCCCCCTGCTATGCCACAATGTCACATATGGGTTAAATGCAGAGGACACGTTTCATTGTTGTGTGCTGTGGTATGTCAATAATCACTTTCCCCGGTTACTAGAGCAGAGTCCTTCGTAGGAGCTGCCCAACAGCATCTCGGTTATGATTTCCTGTTCATGAAACACTGAGAAACCATAAAAAAGTATTACAACTATATATATAAAAAAAATATCTTCATTCAATGATGTTGCTTTTATTTGTAATGTTATTATTAAAATGCTTTTAACTATTAAGATTAAGGTTATCTGTAGGTTCCAGACCCCCCTGCGACCCTGAATAGGATGTGCGGTTTCACTAAATGGATGGACGGGTTATCTAAAGTTCCATAATAATTCCTTTTAGTCCTATTAAGGTCAAGCTGTGTTTGACACTCCCCCTGCTGGCTACTGGAGAACATCGACAAAAGCTGAGAGGTGGATGAGACCCAGATCACTGCTGACCTTTGGATGGATGGATGGATGGATAGATAGATAGATAGATAGATAGATAGATAGATAGATAGATAGATAGGCAAACAAATAAAAAAAATCATGTCTTAAATTCAGCTGAGATTTTCAAAAGGCCAAAAAATGCATCACTTTGCACTTTGGAGTGATGGCAGTCACTGGTGCAGTTTGACCGAGATCAACAGTGACCTGCTTTTCCACAGTGGCGATTAATGCGATGAATTCTTGACCTACCTTTTCATTTAACATGAGTAACACAGTCTTTTGTCTTTATCAATCTCAGTACCCTCTCGCTTTCCGCGAATCAAAGAGCCACCTCACTTCTGTTGTCCTTTCCTACACGCCTTGCTAGGTTTAAATATTATGACAATATTATTATTATTTACTTTTTTCCCTACACAAAGCCAGCCAAATTTTACACAATTCAAACTCCCCTGGGATGAAAATGTGGAAGAATGTGGCACATTTATGCTGCTTTATTGGTCTAATCTTTCCCCGATAACCCAAAAAAGAACTGAATTTTACTGCGGTCCCTACATCTGTAAACATCTTGAGGTTGTCAGTACCTCTGGATATTTTATAGAGGGCTATGGGCAAAGAACCAGCATCCAAAGCGTTCTGAAAACACCCAGCTGTCTGCTTTTTTTTTTGGTCCTGATCCTCCCCCTCCCCCCCGAAACATGACAGCAGGCTGAGGCTGCCTATCAATGTCTGATCTGAGATGAAGCATCTGACGGCGGGGCGGGACTTTCTGCTGCACTGCAGTTTTCTTTCAAGGTCTCTGTGCCTGGAGCGTAAGGACAGCAGGGTCCCTGCTAGGCGTCTCCATGCTGCTCCAGGTCCGCAGCCGTCCGGCTGGCCGACGTTTCCCACATTGTGCCGTTTCACATCACGCATCTCATGTTCGCTACTGTGCGTATGGAAGAATTATGGGTATTTTTAAAGTATACATGTACACAGTGAATTACATGTTCGAAAAACCAACAACATACTGTATTTGAATTTATTCAATAGAAGTGAACACAATTACAATATGAATAAATGTTATATCCTGCAAGCACTGAATGGAAGGAAATATGTGACAATAAAATATCATTGATGTTAGCAAAAATGGGTCAAAGGAGCATTATGTAATAGAATACCACTCAGAAATGAGATAAAAATAGTTCAAAGGAAGTGAAAAAAAACCAAATGCGAGCAAGAAAGAAGTGAATAAGAAATGTAGGTTCATGAAGCAGGTTTTCAGAACAGCTTCTCTGCCACTTCCTGTAAACTTGGTACTTCCTCTAAACTTAAAAACAAGGACCTTCCTGTTTTCTGACCTCACCGGGGACACACGTGACATCACCCCATTTGCGTGTTTTTCTCGGGAATCCACCTTCTGCTATGTCACCTTATCCTCCTCTTTTTCGGTTCCCTCGTTTCCTGCGTGTGCGTCTCCCTCCCTGACGCTCAGCAGACGTTTTCCCACTCCACCAGGTACTGCACTTTTCCATCCAGCGTGACCCGCTTCGCCAAAATCCTCACCGCCTCCCCGCTCCCCAGCCCCCGCTCCAGCACAGACCCCTGTCCCTCGTCTCCGTCTCCACCAGGACAGGATATGATGTCATGTGGGAAGAGTGGGGCACATACGTCGTTCTTCTGCACAGTGTGGTGGACGGCAGACCGGGGAACAGGGACACAGTTTGCAGAGAGGCCACAAGACTCCTCCACTCTGTAGGAGGGAGACACAGTCAGGTCAGCTTCGGGTTCGAGGCCAAGACCTGGAGCATAACAAAGTCATCCTGTAACTGGACATATCAAGCTATCCTGAGAATTCAGTCAACATCTGTTTGTCAGGTCAGAGGAGGATGAAAGAGAGAGATATGACTCTTATCTGAACCAACAAACTGACTAATTAAACACCATCTTGTGACAAGTACACAAACAGCACATAACAACACCATATAATGGACAGTGTTGGGTAACATAAAATATTAATCCAGCATTATCACATTTGTTTAAACTTTCCTAGAGCTTCATACAATATAAATATATTACGCAATAAACTGAAGCATTTTAACCATCTTAAAAGACATGAATCATTCTGGGAAAGTTGTGCGTCCGCTGAATATTAATGGCGAAATCTAAACGTGAGCAGTGTGTGTGCAACGTGAATGGGTCGGTTCTGGTGCGGTGACCTGGGGAGGCCCGGTGGCCTGTTGCAGGAGGGGTGATGGAGGGCAAACATCCGCTTGGGGGCAGATCTAAGGCGGGGGGGGGGGGGTGGGGAGAAGGATCAGAGAGGCCTGCAACCGCTAACATCTCCAAAACAACAAGAACGCCCTGAATGGCTAAATATGCCACTGTGACCAATTTCTCAGCGCAAACTAGGAAAATAAGACACACAACAGATAAATAAACATTTAAAATGTAATTATATACAATTTTCCTACACGGCATCCATCTTGATTCACCTCCCTGAAGCACTTAACCCCAGATGCAGCTGCACATTACAAACAGATACAAAACAATTACACAGTGTTGCTCAAGGAGAGTTTAAAAAAACATGCAAAGCAGTAACATCCATCCGTGCAGCAGGTTATCCTGGTTGGGGGGGCACATCTGAAGCAGCACAGTACTAGGGTACCACTTTGAGGGGGGGCCAGTCCATCACAGGCCGCATGCACACACAATTTTTCTGTATGGGTGAGACACCAGTTCGCTTCACTGCATGTCACTGGATGGCAGGTGGCAGCCCACAAAACACAGGAACACAGACTACACAGCCACTGGTAGGATTTGAACGCCAACCCTGGCAGTGTGATTCAATTCAATTCAATTCAATTCAAGGTAAAAGCATTTCTTTAGAACCTTTGGGTTCTTTTAAATCAGAGCTAGATAAGGTTTTAACAACTTTAAGCTATTAGTCAAATTCTCCCCAAGTAAGCTTGATGGGCCAAAGGACCTCCTCTCATTCGTAAATGTATGTTCTTATGTTCTACTTCATTTTTATATAACAGAGGGCACCCCAAGGAACTTTACATGGGCGAGATGTGGTACAGCATCATTACGGCAGAACAACACAGGGAATAGGGAAGACAAAGAAATGAAAGAAAGAAAGGCAGACGACAACGGAGGAGAGGAACCAAAAACTCCCAAGTAGGGAGAAAAAAAACCTCTGGGGGTCCAAGGACAACTGGCTACCCAACCCAACCCCCCCCCCCCCCCCATCTTAATATTATTATATGTACAGCAACAGGTTTACCTAATGGGCCACCATACCACTCCAGTATCACCAGCATGAACATCTTCTTATTTCCCATTTGCAGAGTAATATTTTCTACCAACCCGTTCAGTTCATCTTCTGTTCTCTTCAAGCCGAAGCGATTGGTTCCGCCCACACGACAAAATGACATCAGATCCACCGGATTGGCCCCAGCACCTTGGGGGCTGGGCTGGAACGGAAGGAGAAGCAGCATCTGATTATAAGCAAATCACAGTTTCATCATCTTCTTGCCAGACACATTAAAATACTGCAAATGTCACAAATAGCATCCCAGCATCCCCGTCTCTGTATTCACTCTGAAAAAAGTACTACTAGAGTTTGTACTGCTTAATCATTTCCCAAAAACCATTCTTCTAAGTGAGAAAAACAGAGAAAATTGTTCCATCACACAATTGTTAGATTTATTGAGACAGCACCTCCCAGGAAAAACACTCAGCCTCACTAAATAGTCACAATGGACAATTTCTTGAAAAATGCTCACTGTTCTTCCAATCTTTAAACTCACCATGATAATAGTACAGCACTTCATGACACGCACAAACACACATTGTTCCCTCTTCAGATACACTCAAATGTGAATATGTGAATCTAAAATTTTATTCTGTCATCAGATGCAGTTATTAAACTGTTTTTTTTTTTGTGCTGCTGTCATTGTTTTGAATATATCTTTTAAAAAAAGAAAACCAAGACTGGCTGAAGATCATGGCCTGGTGTTGACTTGCATTTTTTCTGGCAGAAAAGAGGAATTGCGTGTCCCCTGGGCCTCGCAGTCACACGCGTCACGCTGCTTTTCTGGATCTGAAGCGGCCTTTCAGCATCTGAGTCATACAGGACTGTAATCCTCTAAAAGGCATGATACTCGTGACATTGCTGTTCTCAGGGATTCGTGATCCCGCTCAAATCGACAAAGCGGGTCGATTTCTCCATGCCCCATACAGAGAGGGATGCGTTCCAGTACATTCTGAATGTCTTTTTTTCTCACATGTGACATATGAGGCCTACAGGACAACAGGATGAATGTTACATTTATATAGCGCTTTTCAGGACACCCAAAGAACCAGTGGGGAGCCACTGCAACCAGCCCTGTGTAGCCCCCACCTGGATGATGCACCAGTACGCTACCACACAGTAACTAAGGTGGTGAAGGGGCAGGAGGGAATTCATGACTTAGATATAGGGGATGATTAAGAGGCCAGATTTGAAAGGGTTACAGTGGGCAGCCACTGGGCATTGGGGTACCACCCCTACTCTTTCAAAAGACGTCCAGGGATCTTTTATCACCTAAGAAGGTAAAGACCCGCGATTTTGCATCTCATTTAACAGACAGAACCATTCCAAAAGCACGGTGTCCCTGTCACTGCACTGGGATCCACACAGACCTCAAGATGGGCTAACCCAGGGGTGGGCAATCTTATCCGCAAAGGGCCGGTGTTCAAATCCAGGTGTGAGGACTCTTCAGCCAATCAGTCCTCTAATTAGGGAGTTGCTGCGAAAACCCGCATACACACCGGCCCTTTGCGGATAAGACTGCCCACCCTTGGGCTATAACCTGTTGGCCACATCAACACCTCTTCCAGCAGCAATCCAGCTTTCTCAGGTGGTCTCCCATCCAAGTACTGGCCAGGCCCAAACCTGCCTAACTTCACACGGATTGCCCAGTCTGATCTGCAGGTGGTACAGCCACTGACAACTATTAATCCCATATGTAACAATGAGACTTACGACTCTCTAATTTCATGTTTTTCTCTTGGTTTATCAAAGTGGTTCTATGCGAGTGGGGAGTATCAGTGACACCAGGGGGCGCCACTGAGAGAACTCTGCAAAAGAATAATGACAGTTTTTACATACATGACAAGCAGCAAAAAAAAATGAGAGTCGGCCCTCATTAACGTCCTGCCAAGATCTCACTCCGCATCGCAGCAGGAGGACAACAGCTGCCAAGGAGAACGTGACTTTGTTCCCTGTTAATCGTTCTCCTTCCAGAGTCCTGACGGCTGCCTGCCGAGACCAATCCCTACTTTCCCTACAAGCCGGAGCTGAACGTTCTCGGTCGGGATGATCGCGCAGAAGCATTTCGCAACTGACAAAGCAACCGATCGCCGAGGGCGCAGACATCACGGCCCGGATGTCCTCCATAACACCACCGTCTGACCAAGCCCAGGAAGGTGAACCGGAGGAGCCTCAATGAAGCGAGCCGGCCCTTTAAATCATCGTGCTCTAATAATGCTGTGCTGTCAAAATGCCAGCACCACCTGGCCAAACTATAATAGACTGCAAAATGTGCTTGGACTACGTCCCAAGCCCACATATTAGCATACCTTCTCCCAGTAGCTCTGTAATAAATGCCTTCCCAAGGCATGATGGGAAGAGATTTCATCTGTCCCCCCATCTCGGAGTATAATCGCTCGGTCGGGCGGCAGTGTGTATGTGTAATTTCCTAAAATGTCTTTCTGGGGCTGTCCATCTTCAATCCGGACACCGTAAATTGCTGCCAGATGCGTACAGGTACTTCCATGCTGTCGTCTTGCATTCAGACAAAAGCAGACGCCAGGCTCATGGTGCATTTTAAACAGGCCGGGCTGGAAAAGCAGAGCGCCAGGCCGCTAGGTCGGCTAAGTAAGCTGCTCCTGGTAAGAGACGCACAGATAAATACGAGGGAGAGACACCCTCATAAAATAAACACAGTGATGATGAGCAGCTGTCCCAGAAGATGGCGCTATCGAGGCACCGGGTGTCACGCCCAGCTCCGTCCGATCCTCGTGTGTGCCACGCCCACCTCGTTACCTCGTGTTAATCCCTGATTGTCATCACCTGTTTCCTGTTCCTTTTGACTTGTCCGTTGTATATTAGTCCGCGTCTCCCACTATCTCGCAGATCTGTCATTGTATTGTCCGGATGTTCGTGCCTGTCTGTCCTTTCGTGACCATTAAAAACCCGTTTGCCCGTCTATCCGGCTGATCTCGCCTGCTTCCCGGCTCGCCTGCCTGACGAACCCGACACCGGGGGAAGCATCAGGCCTGTGCTGGAGCCTGGATAAAGGCCGGTACTCATTCCGTCCCAGGATTCTCCCTTCCGCAGCACTGACCTGCACCTCCTTGACGTGCCGCTTGGACTTCCTCGGCCCAGAATCCACGGCCCCCTTCTGGCACAGCGCTGAAAGAGGACTGAGAGAATCGGGTCTCGTCAGGATGACCTCACCCTTCAGATCTATTCGCTCCTCGTCAGTGGGTATATCAATACTTATCCCCAGATCCAGCATTCCATAATTAATTCTTAGTTTCTCTGTTTTTCTTCTGCCCACGGCCCGAATTATTAAAACAAAATGGCAAGAAAAGCCCACCCCCCCTAGACAAACCTTTTACGTAGAACTTCACAACACTTGCGCCTCTGTTTCAACACAAATGGCATAAAAACACCATGGGATGTACATTCAGCTCCATAGAATATGTAGATTCTCCTCTGCAAAATGTTACCAGGCAACAGCTGTTACAAGCTCACAGGCATCTCAGTGCTTTGTCAGTCTGCCTGTAAATCATCCACATGCCTGACACTGACCAGAAAATCTGTCCTCTCACCTTCTCTTGGGTGAGATGCCAAGGGGCGGGTCCATGATGAAGGGTGACAGGTCGGAGGTCAAGGGGGGCGGAGCCCGGACCTGGAGACCAAACAGGCACTTCTTCTTCTTGATCTCCTTCCCAGACACAAACCTCAACATCAACAAGAATAAATCAGTGAAGCTGCTCCCCCATTCATTGACTGGATATAAACGTGATCCTTCTTTTATGAATTTTATGCTTACTAATATGAGTTGACAATCTAGGCTCAGGAATCTGTGAGGTGCCATATTTTGTCACAGAATCGATCTCAAAGCAATCATAAGATTTTAAAAAATGAAGCAAACTTCAAACTGCATTCTCCTTTCTGCAGATTCGAATTATGAATGTCATCTGGTATATACTCAGCTATGGTTTAGGCTCTGAATATATAAGGATAGTTAAGTAACAGTCTAATTCTGGCATCTTATTCACTGCACACACACTGGGATCCAGTTCTCACCTGTCTTTATGGGAGTTCAGCGCATCGAGAAGGTTTTTACAGCGGTCTTGTCGGGGGGTATCTGAAAGCTGTGTGAACAAAGCGAGCGGAGAGGAAAGTGATGAGGTTTTCCAAAGATGCTCTTTGTCGTACGCCGACTGTAATATTACAAAAAGCTGACTCCTGAAAAAATTAATTTGCTGTGTAAAATGCAGCATGCAATGTGTGGCGAGCCAAATGACACAAAGTCAGTGAATGATTCCAAGGACAATTCTCACCTTAAGAAATACGCATTATAGGTGCCATTGATACAGGTACACCATATAGTTTACTCACTACTAATGCCCTTCAAATCTATCACTAACAGTAATGAGCGCGACATTAAAATTACAGATTAACACAAAGATAAATAATAAACAAGTCGCAACAATAATGGCTCCATGTGACAGGATTCCTGCATGACTCATTTAACAGAAGACGTCCAGACCGTGCCCAGTAGCAGAGATTCCCAGTTTTCGTTGGCAAAGGACAGGATTTCATGGTCGAAATCAAAATATTTCCTCTTGCAGCAGAGGGAGAGGTGATACAGCACCAAATGGGCCAAATCTACCCTGCAAAGGTCACATTGCTATAGTAACTACATCATCACCAGAGAAATACACACCTCCCTAGTTATAAAGAGGGTGCCCTGCCAATAAAGGAATAGTACAATAATCATAAAATAAATTGTAATTATATAAAATGTACTGGCAAAAACACAAACTTTCATCAGAAGGAATAAGTAAGAAAATAATTCTTAGAAAGCACAGATGAATCACAGTCACCTGTATTTAACAGTAACATGTTAGGCTATTTAAATACCACTGATGCTTAAATGCACAGCACACATGTTGCCTATTAAAGAAAAATGGAAAGTTCAGCTCACCAGCTCATAGGGAGTCTTTCAATAGTTTCTGGTCCTTTTGTGCACACTGAACACTCAAACTGGTAGAACCTTAGATCAAAATGATAGGATAAGTGTATTATTCAATAAATAAATAACACATCTGCAACTAATTGTTAAACCAAATATAGTGGAGGCCAAGTCTGCATTCAGGGTCCAGCTTTTGTACCAGCATGCATTTTTTTCTTTAATATTTCGATAAAAACTGTGACCCAGCATTAGTGACACTTTAAACATTCAGGTGCTAAAGTGCCCAGTATTCCTGGTTAACGGAATTACACAATGGTATCCAGGGAACGGTTTTGCTAAGTGGTGCTGCTGCTTTTCAGTGCTGGTTGCTCACCGGTCTCCGTACAGCAGTGGTTTGGTCAAGCACTGCATGCAGGCCTCATGGAACCACTGGCCACAGCCTCCGCACTGCAACATTTTCAGGTTCCACCTGCAGACAAAGACACACCAAGCCTCAGCAACAGCACCCAATGATTCCTGGGCCTCATCAGATAGTCTGAGCCTCTCTGACACTCCATTCCTAACAGCCTATATCTGAGCGGAGATAACACAGAGGACAATCACTGCCGAATACATTAAACAGATTTGCTATAAATCTACAGCTTTGTATTCAATGCATAAACACCTACACTGCACAGTGACAAAGGAAAAATGGCATGGTTTAAAAAACAAATATTCCTTTGAAGTTTGCAACTTCACTCACTCTCCAGGACCTGCGCAGTAGCAATAGCACTGTTGCTGATTGGTCAGATGCTGTGGATCCCAATCTAACTCTGAGAGCTGATAGGGCAACCGCAGTTTCATGATTTGCATGAGCCGGGCGAAGCGTCCTCGTTTCATCGCTCCTCCTCTCTGTCAGAGAAAGAACTCTGTTACGACCCGCACACTGTCCACAGGTGGCCTTTGGACAAGAGATCCATAAGAGTAAAGTCGCTTTCAGTTTCAGTCAGGTTGCATGAAGTATGATGATTCCTACTTACGGATCATCTAAAGGTTTATCTAACTGCTCAAAAAATCTGGTGTGGACCACAACAAACAAATGTTTAAATGTCGACCAGTCCAATCCAGAATCAGACTAGACAATGTGGTTTACTGATTTGAGTTATCTCAATTATTTATGTGTGGAGGTATGTGTATGTGTGTATCCAGGGTGTAACCCCATCCTTGTACTACCTGCTGCCTGAGATGGGCTCCAGGCCAACCAAACCCTGCCCAAAAGCGGGTAGAGGATGGATGGATGGATGGATTTATAACTTAGGTTAAGTCTGAAGAAGTTACTAAAATGATGTGTTTACCTACTAAACTAAGATGTTCCTTTTTAACAGTGAATTAACTCTCCTGATTCTTAAAATTCAGACAGTTATTTCTAATATTCTGCATGCTTTATTAGATCACAGTTACATTGTAACCTACAATCAGTTTCTGGTTTATTAGGTTCACCTGCTCATTAATGCCAACAGGCTGTAAATCACGTGGCTTAATACACACAGCTGACAGACAGGGTGAAGAGGGTCAGTGTTTGGCAAAGCTTCAGAATGGCTAAGACGCCTGATCTAAGCAATTTTCAATGTGTTATGATTGTTGGGTCCAGATGTGGTGGTTACAGGAACTGAGTAACATCCTGCAATTTTTACACACTACAGTGTTGAAAGTTTACAAAGGATGATGCAGCAAACAAAAAAAAAAACAGTCAGCGGATGTTTGATGGGTGAAAACACCTTGTTAATGAGAGAGATTGGAGTAGAACAGCCAGATTTCTCATGATTTAAAGTGGTTCCAGCGGCAAAAGTGGGCCCTACCCAGTAGAGTGTTGATTAATCAAAGTGGGATATTGATCAAGAAATGTACCTGCTTTTATTTTGCAATAGGATGAAAACATTTATTTTCAGGATCTTTACAGTGTTTACTAAACGTTATTACCTTGGTCGCAACTGCAAAGACACACTGTCTGCAAATCCAGGAGCTGCAGTCAGCTTCAAGTTCAATAGTTGGGACGTGACACTGAGGGTGGAACCCTGTGAAGCACCAGAGAAAGACGGGAAACATTGTCATTCAAAAACAACATGCTGCTTGGTAGTAAGGTTCTATGGCAGGGGTGGGGAACCTGTTCCATGGAGGGCCAGTGTGGGTGCAGGTTTTTGGGATGGCCTCTCAATCAGCCAATAATAAAGCAGTGGTTCTCAACGCCAGTCCTGGGGACCCAATGTTATTGGCTGATTGAGAAGCCATCCCAAAAACCCGCACCCACACTGGCCCTCCATGGATCAGGTTCCCCACCCCTGTTCTATGGTATGAAAAAGGTCTTTGGTGCCAAACCTCACAAGTATTTAGATTTTTCAGCTCATTATTCAAAGCAGTGCATTACTTGATATTCCAAAAAAGTGACTTCATTTCAGTAGGTAACATGCACAAGAACTACATCTCACCAAAATTAAGATTTCTGTAACTATCTGGACCTGTAAGGTTCTATAGCAGCAATCTGCATGGTAAGAAAAATGTGGTTGTGCATTTTTCTCTCACAATATTTAAGCAGGTTTCAGCCACTGTCAAATAAACAAAATAATTCCCAGCAGCTATAACTACAACAGTGATAAATGCAGAGACTATTAAGGGAGTTAGCTAATTATATACTATCTCTGCATTAACGTAATCAAATTCACACTATTTACTGCAGCAAGTTCAGTTTATCTAGTACTGTAATTAATTATGTAATTGGCATAGAGTAATAATGTTAGAATTATGCCACATGTTGATTCCCAGCACCAGGCAGCAGAAACACACCTGAGAACCTTTTCAAACCCTCGGCAGTACCACTTAAATTACATTATGCATGTTATAGGATGTGAGGTATTTTGTTACCATGGCGACACTTGTGACAGTTTACAAGGGGCTCTTTGAGAGGTGGAGCATCACAGACACAGCAAACTCCCTCAATTCCAGCAGAAACTGAGCAACAAACGACAGACAGAGAGACAGGGTGAGGAAAGAGAGAGACGGGGGGCAGGGAGAAAGAGAAGAACAGTGAGGAATACTCCGAAACACGCCTTCCCTCGGGCTGATTCACCTCCCAAGCATGCCTTCGAATTCCACTACCTTTGACCTTTTTAGTATTTAGCCTTACATAATTTCCATTAAATAGTCATTTCTGAACCTGCCTGCATTAAATGAGGGGGCGCTCTTATACACAATAATTACAGTTCCAGCATTGACTCTGTGCAAACATTACCTGGTTGCTTACTTTTTCGTATAATTTGTAGGCCAGAAAATATTGAGTGTTGTTAAATACTCACTTGATTGCTTGTTGTCTGTATGAACTGATACATACAACATATATCAGTATGAACCAAAATTATGCGGCAATATTTTACAGTTATTTCAATTAATTTAGTTTTAGACCTGACCTCAAGGTTTGCTTCTTTTATAATAGCTTGAAAATCTTTACAAAGAACATTAGGTTGATGCCTGTATCTTAATCGTCCCCCATATTTCAATTTACACCAATGTGAATTAAATCAAGCAATGCATCAATCAGTGCCTTACAAGAATGAATATCTTTTCTCAGCACCCAGAATTCAGAATTATCTTCAAATCGAACCAAGCAACACTGTTTGACCCCATCTACCTGGAAAACAGAAAGAGACCAAGGTGAAGAATGGGTACAGCCAGAGGGACACGGAAACAGGACGGGGACGCGGCCACAGAAAGAGACTCACTCTTTTCACATTGCCCAGGTACAGCAGTCCATCGCTCCACCGAGCCAACACATCATCTCCCTCGCTCAATCCTCCCATCCTAAAAAAATACAGAGGTCCAAAGATAAGTGAAGAGACACAGTTACCAACGTGAGGGCTCAAAACAGGATCTAAGAAGTACTTCAGGGGGACAGGATCACACACACACACAGATCGATAATTGACTTTCTGACGACAGACCAAAGGGGTGACAGACCCAGAATATTAATCCGCATCTGACTGAGAGACAAGGGGCAAAGGGTTAAGTCATGCTGTCGGGCTATCCATGGATACGAAGAAGACGCTACATATGTGTCCATTTACCTGACGGGAGATATTAGCTTATTATTGTATGGTCAAGTTTGCAATATAGTTTACTTTATTTGAAACATGTTGCTGAGAGACTGCATGAGGAACATCTGCAGGAACATTCCGTGATATAAAACTAATTAAAAACTAATTGGATCAATTGCAAAGCTCGTGGCAGAGCTGATTAGAAATCTCGGTAAACTATGCCACAAACCACAAACTGAAAAGATTACAGATTAATTAACAAATTGATAAATCTCAGCAAAAAAAAATACCCTTGCATTTTCAAAAAGCGGTACCTGAAAAGTCGAACTCCTCTCAGTCTCGTGAAATAGAAGCAAAGTAACGGTATAAGATTAACATCCAGATGTATTTTTCCACTGTTTTCGGTCTCGGTCACTGTATGGCAGCGCCTGTGCCGAGCAGCGCGTCAATCAGCCCGTCAGCGCCGCTGCGTCTGTCCGTCAGTCGCCCCTTCTGTCTGCCTTGCAGGGCGTCGTTCCGTCATGCTCCCGTCTGTTTCCCCCCCACTCCAATTCTCGCTCCTCCGGACCGTAAAACGAGCGTGTTTGCCTTAGAGTCAAGCCGAGAGAGACGCCATCATCCTCGCCTCTGGCTGCCGACCGAGTGACTTGTTGTGACGCAGACATAAAACACAGAGAGATAGAGAGGGAGACAGGGGGACGGGGGACGGGAAAGTGGGCGAGGTGTTCCTCACATCCTTCTTACTGATCTCGGTCTACAGTAAGAAGGATGGTAGAAAAAAATACGTGCTAATGTCTGCTACTCCGTAGAATCTACGCCTTTGGTTAAAATCTAATAATTGGGAGTCTAAATATGCCGAATTACGGAAGATTTCAAGTGGAAATTTAAAAGAAAGTATGACAACAAGAACACCATCGTGGGACAGACACTTTAATCGGATGTTCAAGCTGCCAAGCTGCACAAATTACGGATTCTGTGAGAAATATGCAGTTTTGAAACTGAGTAGTAGACCCGGTGTATTAGCCTATTTTTAAAATTAATGTTATTATCAAATCTATACCCAGTTACTTCAAATCAGCAAACCTGGCCCTAAACGAATATGAACAAGATGTCTCAAGTGGTAAAACAATTGTTAAACATACTATTGTTAAAAACAAGATGTGCTCTAATTTAATTTATCGGACTCTAAGTGAAGCATAAATGCCCTCACTTCCGAATATCAGCCTATACCTCATCACCTAGTTTCCACGTAGGCGCGTATTCTAACCCTTAGCCTAAGTGGTTTTTTTTTTATGCTTTGCATGCTTCCTTCCATTGAAGGCAAGCAATAAGACCTCAAAGGTCTACTCCCATTTCTACGAGCTCATTTTACCCCCGTTCCAATAGTATGGCCCAACGAGAGGCTTCACCTGCACCACTGCTGCCCTCCATTCTGCTATTATTGCAAGAGCAATACGACTAGCTGTCTGTGTTTCAGATTCAGCTTCCAGCCCAAAAATCTACATACAGCTTTGTTGCAGACAGCATGTTTTGCAACTTATCTAGGAAGCTCAATAAGAATGGACAGAATGTATAGTGTTAACCCATCCATCCATCCCTCCATCCATCCATTCATCCATCCATCCATCCATCTGTAAAATGCTTGTCTTGGACATGGTTGGGGCAGGAAGGGGTACACCGCGGATGGCATGATGTAGTATAGTGATTAGAATATTGAACTTGTAATCTCCAGTTGAGCCGGAGGTGTTTCAGTGGTACCCTTGAGCAAAGAATGGAACTGTTTCTGTAAAATATAAATCTGCAAAAATACATCACCTAAGCAATTTAGTGCAATGAAGGTAACTTACCAGTGAAGTGTTGAAATAAGCAGAGACACGAGAGATCTTCTGTGACCATGTATGGGATGGAGGACCCGATGGCGCTGCATTTGTAATGTACTGGCAGGTAGTAGTATTATTACTATTAACGACAAAATTAAAATCAATTGTGACAGTAAATTAATTACTAATTACTTTATTTAGTACGGTACATTTTACAAAAGTAAACTGCAGCACAAGTACAATTAGCCTACATTAAAATTCAAAAGAGACATTTTTAAATGTTGAAAGACATGAAATGAAATAGTACGAGAGAGTAGCTCATGTATATTCAGGAATGTTAAAGAAATAAAGTAATACAAAGAAAAGTAACTGAAAGTGCTAAAATAAATACGGCCACGAGAAGATGCGTTTTGATGTGATCCTTGAAAACGGTTTATCTTACCTTTACGTTTGGATTATGCAAGCCGGACCTTATTACAAATAAAAACTATTTCTGAAAAGTTAAATTACAACGCATAGTTACAGGCTATGCACATCACATGCATTGATTATGCTTAATTCTGATGAAAACTTATGAATAATTGTGTGCTTGTCCTGCATCCCCATGATTTCTCCGGTTACGTTAAAAATGGACGGAAGGAAAATATGAAGTAGTATATGTTATGTACAATGAGGATTTAAGGGGCATTCGAAATAAAAAGGTGAAATTAAGAATATTTAATGAAGGAATGAGAGTGTATTGTTTCCGCACTGCATATGCTTAGCAAAACGCTTCTAAAATGTCTGTCAGGCTGCTCAACTGTTCGGCGCTGTAGAGAAATATAATAAGCATGTTCTCTGTATATGACCACTAGATGTCACTCTTATATTCACCATACAAGGAACCTAGGAAATCGTTAAGCTATGCTTAATCGTTGCCTCAAGACACAGATTTCACAGTGCGACAAAGATCAGATATTGGCATTATTTCGTTTGTTCATGCTGTTTTTTCCAGTCATATTGGCTTTAGCTGTCCTGCAACTTTCTTGCAAATATAGACTACAGATGCTCAGTAAAAAAAATCCAGATTGAGGAAATGATCAGATGTTAGCAATTCTGGGAAATAAAAGGTTTATTGCATTTCCAAAAAAAAGAAAAGAAAAAACACATCACAGATCAGTATATACACATCTGCACAGCATATATTAAATATACTTAATTTTTATATCTTACAAATGCCAACTATTACTACAACTACAACAATGTAAATTTAGATCAACATAAAAGTCTATATGTAAACCTTCTTATAAAACCTACAGTTGACATAAGACTCAACCTTAAAGTGGAATCAAAGCCATTGGTAGTTGCATGTAAACACTTGTATAGTGTTCTAATAGACGGTCAGTTCACACAGGCAAATTCTGAAGAAATTCAGAAATTCCAAGCGAAGCCAAGTTCCCAGGTGTGTTCAGACGCAGTACAAGGAATGGTGGTTACCTGAGCACAAGTACTGTCACAAAAAACATCCGTGTCCCCGCAGAAGGGACAGTGACGCAACCCAGCAGAGTTCTGTTACTGCTTCTAGAGACATTTATATTAGAAAGTCATGGCCAAACCTGTTGTTTTAATAAAGTTCACTTTAACAGGAATAGAATATTATTATACATGTAACATTTTAAACTGTTTAATGTTTGTACAAAGTAAAGAAATGCAAGTATAACAGAGTGCCATAAGAAATTGGAATATCCTGCTAAAATATGAAAAAAAATATTTGTATATTTTACACGTCATAATAAAAAAGTTGCCCATGCTAAATATAAGGAGATGTGGTACCTTAATTCACAAAAGAGATAGATTATATATTCATTTGTGATATAGCAGAGCTCGTTCAATTTAAAAAGATACAAATTTTCATAAAGTTCCAAAAAGGAGAATTTACTAAAGGAACTTAAAAAAAAAAAAACACTCAATGAAACCTTACACAATTACACAGTATGGTCTACTGTATATATACACATTGTTAAATAGTATAATTCTCAAAGCAAATTAGGCATTTTTACTTGACAAGTGTTCTGTGACTACAAATATCATTTGAATATTGTATCAGCAATTGCACCTAGCAACATACACAACCACGCACTTAAAAAACCAAGTAAAAAATGCAATTTGTCAGTGCTTGGCTTGAAAAAGAATAATCTGACAGCGATTATCAAACGGCATTATGCGTGCAAAAAGCTTAACGTTTGATGACTTTTGAGAGGTTTGCTTCCATATTCCAAATTACTTCTGACGTCTTAACAGCATCATACACAGATATCTGATGACAGACCAATTGTTCAAACTGCCACTTGTTTTACATGGAGTGTTTCTGACTTCATCACCTGATACAACGTGTATCTGCAAATTCACATCTAAACACTGGGATCTTATCAACAGCAATACATTTTGTAGTAAGAATAAATGTACAATCAGATACCAGGTATAAAAAAACAGATACTTTTTTTTTTTTTTGGTTTTTCACATCTTTGGTAACTAGCAAATATTTCTTACATGACTCCACAATTTAAAACAAAATCCAAATCATAAGCAAAGCAACCAATTAAATCACAATAAAACCTTGGAAAATGTTATCAAATTTTATTAGTTAAATGTAAACCGTCAGTGAGCTGCTGTTTGATAGACACTCCAGTGACTTTATAGTATTAATGCCCTCAACACCAGAAATGTCTGTGTGTTCAAAGCCACAGAAACAAACAAACAAACAAACAAACAAATCTACTCTATCAGGAAGCCGAAGAGGCACAGGGCAATGACACCGGTCCAGTGGTACAGGGAAAGATCACTCAATGGGTACAACCACACAAGTAACACCATAAAATGTGCAGTATTCCTGGCCCTTGCCCAAAAATCCCAGTATGAATGTACTGGGCAAAAACCTAATCAAGTCAGAACATGTTTGAATATGTCAAGCCATGTCTCAAGCCATATTTACACCCTTTACTTCTGGCTTCATAGAAAAATGGCTTCACAATAAAATGATATAACATTCCAGCATAAAATAACGTTAAATCAAACATACACATAAACCGTGGTTTCGCAATTATTCAACAAATTCAATTAATACAAAGAACCCATGCATAATAAGGTAAAAACAGACTGACAGTTCGACATTCTGACATTTAACAAACTCATATTTACTACCCCGAAATTGTTCCTAATGTGGACAGACTCCAATTAGAAGAGGCACTGAGGGATGTTCACTTAGTGGTTGAGGCACTGGGCGAGTCACCAAAACCTCACAGGGGTCTCATGGCTGGAGCCACGAATACAGAATCCGACCCGAATAGCTTCAGGAGAATGATCCAGCTGCATAAGGGGCATCATGTTTCAATTTATGCTATGCAGATCACCTCCTGGTACAAGCATTTTATAACCCTAAGGGTTAAATCAGAAACTCAAATGGAGAACTTTGTATATTTTCTTAGACACCAGAATCTCTCCTCCGATTTTTAATCAGCTGTACCTCTCTGATTCTTCCTCTTTTAATTCCTGGCCACTCATTAACGTCCTAGACTGAGCCGCCAACTCCGCCCCATCCGAGGACACGCCCCCCAGCAAACCGCCAATCGCAGTCCCCGCCTCCCCCTGAAAATCGGACTCCTCCACCTTCACCTGGCCGCCCTCTGACAAGAAGCCCTCCCCTTCGTCGAAATTGTAGCTGTAGCCTTCGTCAATGTCAGCCGCATTTAAGTTGCTAACGCCGGCACCGCCGTCATAGCTGGGGGGCATGCCGGCCGCGGCTAGCCTCTCGCAGCGCGCCTGGTGACGTAGGAAGCTGTCCCTCCAGATCACCTTCTTTCCACAGAGTCCACATTCATAGGGCCTCAGGCCACCGTGAGTTTTGAGGTGCTTGGTGAGGTGGTGCTTCATCTTGAAGGTCTTGGCGCACACGGGGCAGGCGAAAGGACGCAGGTTCAGGTGCTGCATCTTGACGTGCCGGTCGCGCATGCTCTTCAACGTGTAGGCCTTGCCGCAGTGACAGAAATGCACCTTGCCTGAGTAGGAGGTGCCTGCAATGGAAAGGGAAGAGGAGGAGGAGGAGGAGGATGGGATGGGAGGAGAAGAGGAAGGGGGAAACGGAGCAGAGGAAGGAGGGATGTGGCGGCTATTCCCAGGAGCAGTTGCACCTCCTTGGCCCTGGGTGGCGATGTTCAGAGGCGGCCAACCTAACTCCGGAGGCCCCAAGTGATATTCATTGTCATCAGAAGGGGATGCAGGCACTAATGGCCTCTGGGAAACCTGTCCGGTGCCATCTTCAATTTCATCATAAGTGTCCCCACCAAAGGGCACGCTGCCTTCATCTGCAAAGCGCCCAAAATCAACCTCTTCCTCTTCTTCCTCATCTTCTTCCTCCTCTCTTCTATAATCCTCCTCCCTCTCCATTGGCCTGCTTCCCTGCTGCAACCAGGGACTTGCCTGCCACTGCATGCGAGCAGGAGGACCAGGTCCTGCACCGTTGCTTTCCACACCGCGAAGGGAGCTGACGTCAGACTCTTTCTCAAGCTCCCCCCCATCCTTGGACGCAGCCTCAGGATTGTCTCCTTTGTCCAGCTGCTCTCCTTCTCCCTGGTACACACTTGTGGGGTACTCTGCTGTTACACAGCAGAAGAGGAGGGGGAAAAAAAAAAAAAAAAAACAGGGCACACTACTTTTAACAAAATGTGCTTTGATGAAACAAAAGCTCATGCATTATGATAAAAAGCTAACTAAACATCTGCTTCAATATTATAAATTAATCGTAACATTAAAGATTTCAAGAATTTTGGTTCATCATTTTAGAAAAGATTTTTTAAAATAACTGTAAAATCAGATTTCCACTTACCAGACTGTCCTGTTCTCTCTGTTCCATCCATCTCCTCCTCCTCTTCCTCCCCCACAACTTCTCCCATCCCTTCATCTGGTTCTGTTCCTCTCTCCCCATTCTTCTTCCCTTGAAGATCTCCATCTGCCTCCCCAAAGCTCTGTGCACCATCCACACCACGTCTCTCCACCCCTCTTCCCCCGAATTTCTGGAAATCCTCCACGGAGCAGCTCTGCTGCGCCCCCTTGGGTCGGGCCCTCGGCCTCAGCCTGCCGGCTTCGCTGATGTAGCCGAGCACAGCGTGAGGGCCAGGCCTGCCGTTAACATTGTCAAAAGCGGCTCGGTAAGCGTTGCCGCCGTCGTAGCCCCGAGGGCTGGCTTTGCTGTTCGCCGACATCCAGAGCTCTTCGCAGCTGGAGTAGTCACTCTCCACACTTGGGTTGGGGTCAAGCTGAGAGTCAGCAGATGACTGTGGAGGCAGCGTCTGAGCTGCCGGCCGAGGTCGGTTCCACCTGGAGAACTGCTGAGGATGCCTCCAGCTTGCCAAGGGTGGCAGAGAGCCTTGGTCTGGACAAGGTGGCCTCTTCTCAAGTGTGGCAGGACCAACCTGCCCCCGGTCCCTAGTCTCTCTCTCCTTGGCCTCCACACCCCGCTGCCTCTCCCTCTCACGCTCCCTCTCAGTGTAGAGGCAGTCAGTGCTGCTGGGGGACTGCTGCCTGGATGGGGCATTATGAGTGTTGCCGCCGTGACTCTGAGCGCCCCCTAGTGCCCGGGGCCTCTTCAGGATTTCTGTGCACTTGTCCACGATGTGCCACATCTGCAGGAAGCTGGCCACGGTGACGTAGTTGACGATGTCGTCGCGCACAATGCTCAGGTGGCCCGTGTAGGCGGAGCTCAGGACGCTCTCAAAGACCAGGGGGTCCATGACTGAGGGGAGGGAGACGGTCGTCACGTTTTTCAGCAGCACCTATAGCAGGACACAAACACATTTTATTCAGCCATATTTTTTCACATACTACATCACAGGTGTTTAGTCAATAGCAATAATAATAATAATAATAATAATAATAATAATAATGACATTTGTATATTTGAAAATGATTGAAATTCTCTTTTCAGCTACCCCGTCTTGCTCTCCAAGACACACAAATACACACACTATTGACTATTGGGACACCTGGCCATTACACCTGCAGGAACTCTTATGACATCACATCCTAAATCCATAGGCATCAATACTGAGTTGCTCCCCCTTTTGCAGCTATAATAACTGCCTCTCTTCGGGCTTAAATGGGCAATCAAAGGCCTGGAGGTTTTGCCCGCTGAGCCACATGCTGCTCCCCACGTGAGCAATGGTCAATATTTCCTCTACCAGAAGTCAATTTGTAGAGCATCTTACTGGTGGATATGGATATTATTGTAATATATCTGAAAGACAGAATATTACAAATGGAGTCATTTTCACACACTATTGTTTTAACAAAAAGGAAATCTGTCAACACCAATGCAGCGAGGAATTTTCTAGTCTAATAGTTAAGACGACTTGTGATTACTTGCCAGATCCCTCCCTCTCACACACCACTTATCCAGATGGTTAAGTAAATGGGGAAAATTGATAGTTGATATAGCTGTGTAGGGCTTCTGATTGAATATTCTCCTCCTCAGAATATTAGCTATCACTGTTACTAACAGGAGGCACATCTTCACGCTAACAAGGTCGAAAGGCAGCGACACAGACCTGGTCGTGAAAGTAAGGCGATGATGCAGCCATCACGCAGCGATGGGCCCGGAAGACCTGGCCCTGCACCTGGATGGACAGGTCACACAGCCGGCCCTCCTCGCGCTGCCGGTTCAGGCTGTCCAACACAGCCGTCCTCACACTGGGGAAGCTCACCTCCACCACCGAGCCAGCGGAGGTGCCAGAGCCACTACTACTACAGCTCTGATCCATAGGACCTGGAAATGATACTGCTTTAGTTGCATTTTATCATTCATACAATACTTTTTTAAGTAAAAATTCGATTTAATAATATCAATTAACTATTGTATCAAACAAAGGCGCTGTTAAGCCTATTTAAGGGGGCTTTAACTCCCCTAGTCTACGACTTTGGCCATGATACAAATTATGTAGATTCCACTGAACTGAGTATACGCCGAAAATATTAATCGACAGTTCTGGAGTATTATTAAAGGCACTAAATTGCACAGTGATCACCGGCTTCGGTGTGACAAAACCGGTTTATGACACCCAACGTCAATATAAGGCAGTACATGTACAATATAAAAAGGAAATATAATTTTGTTCCAATACTTCGCTGCCATTACAAAGGGGTTAATTACTTGGTGTCTCGTCACTCGCTCCATGATCTAGCCAACATTAGCAATGGTGATTAATATTGGTCAGGGGGAACGACAGACGCGCCTGAGAGTCGCGAGTGGCCACAACAGCGGTTAGTGGTTCACTCGAGGCCCCGGATTAATCTGCGAATAAGGCCTACATACAAGGTTCGACACGGTATCATGGCCAATATTAAAAAAATCCCGGATAGATTTGTATTGTCAAAAACCAGGAGATAGGAAGACATTGTTTATTAGTTATTCATAATACTATCAGTGTCTGTCAGCTAATTTTACTGTCGTTAACTGCCAGGTGCTTTAGAAAACGAGCTCCACAAAGCTAGCAGGCTAGTTAGCGGAAAATTAAATACTTGATATCTATTAATATAATCAAACGCGTAGCCGGCCGCGTTATTTAAATAATGCATAGATATAATTATTCCCATCATGACATTTTTTTCCATGAGCACAGAATTACTGGATCTTTTACACGTCCATTTAGTACGTCGGTTATTAGCTTTCACGGATAACTATACGTACCTTTGTAAATGCCCAAATGTATACTTGTACAGTCCTCCGCAATTGCAAAGTGTTGTATTCGGTGATTTGTATTGGATTCAGATACAATGTCAACTTTCACTTGCAGCCTAGGGAGATATAAAATCCATTTGAAAATGCGCAGCCGTGGCAATGCCCACTTTTCTCTGCTTTTTATAACATTTAGATGGTTGACTGTGAGATCGCCCCTTTCCAAGCTGAACGGCAGTGGGTGTTGGGTGTGAAAAGTTCGCTAGCGGTCTCTAGGAAATTGTCCATTTGGGCCTGCATGGATCACAGGCGATTCCTAAAAATAAGGCTCTCAGTCTAACTAGCTTCCGTGGCAACGCCAATGAATGCATAATGTTGTTTACGATGTACGAACACTCATATTACGTCGCAAATACGTTTGGTGCAAAACAGGTTAACTCTCCCTGTTGTCTCTAAACTCGTTAAGTATCGCAAAATTTTTGTCATAAACTCGTTATATATGAACAAAGAAATGGTTCTTAGAAAAGAGAATGTGATACTGGGCTTGTGTGATCGTATTCGGTGACACCAGTGCACACGCTGGGAGAGATGTGGCTGTCTGGAGGGGTGTAACATGGAATAATGTGGAAGAACTGTATCTTGGATCTAAACCCAAGCGGTGAAAGCTTATTGAACTTGTGCGCATTGATCATACGTAATAAACACCCGGCCATAAGGATACCCATAAATGCACTTGGTATCAGAGACCTTATACCAATGGTCAATGATTAGCTTTGCACCTGTGCCATCTGATTTCAGGGCGTGTGTTTTGGACACTCAGGTGAGAAGGCAGGGGTGGGAATTGTCATTTGATTTTGAAAAGCAGCTCCTGCTCCCTCATATTGAGAGGAGCCAGCTGATGTGGTTTGGTCATATTATAAGGATACCACTTCATCAGTTTCCCAGGGAGCGACTCTCGGCACATTTCCCTGGGCATTAGACCCAGGACACCCTGGAAGGATTATATCCCTCAACTGGCTTGGGAATACCTGTGGATCCCCCAGATTGCTCAGCACTGTGACATGAAGAAGTGGTTTGAAGGTGGATGGATCAATGAATATGAGTTGCAATAAGAGCTAGTCCACAAAATATATGTCCCTTGTAAAACCTGTATTTTGGTCACGATAAAAGATGCAGTGCACGGTAACATGCATATCAATGTTAACGTTTATAGTTATATGTTGACTTTCATACTAACTGCAAACTAACAGTACACAAAGAATAACAGTAAGTAGCAACATATTTATGTATATATATGTACGTATAACGGAATATTACACTGTATTCGTGCTACATCAGCATTTCAAGAAAAATATTCGCAATCAAGTTAACATCAAGGGAAATATGCGTATGTTTAATTTCACATAAAGACTACCATTTCACTATAAACTCTGCTGTACTGAAATAAATCCGTATAAATAATAAAACAAAGTCAGCCGAATTTCTTGTTTACGCCCTAGCGTTGCTCTGGCCCGATTGGTTAATTTGTAAAAGTATTTAAATACGATTGGATAGTCGCGAAGAATATTTCTAATATTACCTCTGATTGGCTCTTGCCACTGCGCCGGAACTCCAAAATACGCCAATTATATTACAAGACATAAAGCGGCAAGGAAAGTATTCAATTTGAAATTCAAACGGTTGTAGGTCGTTGAATAGTGGTAAGTACTACGCAAACCTTTTTAAGTCAATATTAACAACATTAAGTTTTTGATTATCCGACATTTTATGAGTATTAACTTATTTTTGCGATTGTGAAGAATCACTAGCGATGCGATGATACGACTTTAAAAAATTACTGTAATGTACTTTCATAACGATTCTTCTTTTCGCAGTTCGCGGATCAAGCAAGAGCAAAATGAATAAGGAGGTTGGTTTTCTGCTTTGTTCGTGGAAGCATTCGAAACTTTAATAGGTTCGACCTTCTTAGCCAGTTAATTAGCATGTTACATGGACATAATGGACTAATGTTAAGAAAGTTGTAGTCAAATACTAGTAGTTAGTGATCAACGAGTAACTCAATGCGAACATTTTTTCTTTGAGAAAAAAAGTGATGGACATATGCTCCCCTTTTTCAGAATGCATCGCGCCTACCCGTATTCTCTGTTAAGAGGACTTACACAAGTAGCACAGAGAGCAACGGCGAACAACCTGCACAGGTAATTCTGTTCCTCTGAATAGTTTGCCTATTTACCTTAATGACAGACCCTTAAAGACGTAATGCATTCGGGTGTGTTTCTGTGGTTGAAAATTTCTTTCTCCTTTATGCAATAGAAACTGCGCAAAGTTGATGGAGACGCTGGAAAGGTGAAGCAGGCAGTCAGCATGGCTAACACACGTAATCGTCCAGTAGCTGCAGCCCACCGAGTAATAGGTGAGTAACCTTTCGTCCTCTCACACTACCCAAATCATTTCCCCCAGGCCAAAATAATGCATGGTTCACTGTATAAATTGAGGCATCCACTTGCAGACCGATCTTAAACACTGTATCGATTTGTTATTCATTTCAATCCTCTACCCCAGTCAAACCACTTAGACCAACAGGAGCTGCGACAGTGGCAGAAGGTCCTTCTAAAGGTGAGTTTACAATGAAACCACTTGCATGCCTGATGTTAAATGTTTGTGGCTAGATCGTTACTATTTATATCATTGCACATCAAACTTTTCCCTTTTGCCCTCTTCCCGTCTTTTCCCAGCTATTCAGAAGCGCCCAGTTGCCTCAGTCCCGAAAGCAGGTAACTCACTAGAAAACATCCATTGCTTAAACATGTGGTCTCTACCGCCAGTCGCAACCATAATGTTTATCTTATGATGGGTGTGCAGTTTGATTTTAGTGGGTTTTCATATAGCTTTCAGTATTGTTATTTAACTTAAGTCACTGTTGGAGATTATTGTATATGTCCCTTGTATATGTAAACTAGAAATAAGTTTGATTTTAAAGAATATTGATAGTTACTTGATCCTGAACTAATGTAGTTATTTGACATTTCATTAAGCTGAAAAGAATGTGTAATTCAGGGTCTCTCTACAAGAGACAGTTGACTTGAACTGGGAAGTTTCCTGTCCTTAGTGCCAGCGACTGGTAAAACTGGAACACGGCGACCAGCCTGGGATTTAAAAGGTAAAGTGACTGATATGGAAAACAAAGTCCAGGTGTATCAGAACCGGGTCAAAAGTACTGCCCAAGAAAATAAGGATTTGAAGGACTCTATGGCCAGGGGGCAAGAGCGGCAACAGCTGATGGATGAGGAGATTCAAACATTGAAATACCAGCTGAGGTAAAGGCTTAGAATGTGTTTCCATGGTAATGCCAACCAACATTGGGTGCTCTTGTGTTTTGCAAAGTTAGGTTTTTACAAAACATTTTGTAATGTTTTGTATAACTCCAAAGCTAATTTGCTCTTGTTACTTGTCATTTATTGGAAGCCTAACAGTACTTATACCAATGTTGGATCCTTGACAGCTATATGCTTATCATGTATTTGCTTCACTGTATATCACTTTGTATGAAAGCACCTGCCAAATGATCATCTGTGTTGGTGGGAATTTTCAGGCATTTTGTTAGTGAGGGGTTTGTATGTTGGGGGGTGTGCAGGTCTGAAAGTGTGCCTGCTTTCCATTGTAGCCAAGCTGTAGCAGAGTTGGCAGACCTGTCTGAAGTCAAAGACCAACTGGATAAGGTGACTGAAGACCGGAATAATCTCAGGGAGAAATTCACCACCTTGAGTCAGGAACATGGTGTACTTTTGAGCCTGAGACAATCTCTTGAGTCTCAGATTCAGAATATACAGGTAATGTGCAGTACTTTTGCCTCTGCAAAATGAGCTGACCCAAACAATGTTTCATGAAACCCTCGCTGAATTTCACAAGGGGGAAGAAATTTGTAAGGGCAGCTGCTAAATATTCCATAGTGTTTGCTAGTTTTGAATTGCCCCACATCCCCCCCCACCCATACACTTTGTGTTGCAGACTCAGATGACAGTGCAGGGCTCCGTGCTATCCTGCTGTCAGTCTGATTTGAAGGAGGCACAGGAAATGGTGAGGAATCTTGAGGAAAAGGTGGCCCACCAATCAGATGAAATATACCGGGGAGAAATGGAGCGCCGGAAGCTGCATAATACCATCCAGGAGCTGAAGGTGATGATGATTATGGATTTAAATGGTCACAAAATGAAAAATACTATGGATGATCAATAACCAGATACTCTTATGATTGCAGGGAAACATTAGGGTGTTTTGTAGAGTTCGCCCCCTGCTGACAGCCGACCAGTTAAACATGGCACACATGGAGTTTCCTGCTCATGATGATAAGACCCTCAAACTGGCTAAGACTGAGGAGGTACTTGCATGAATCTTAGTGCTTCACTGCTGAATATGGCAGAGAATAGTGCACATCACTTTATAAGCATATATGTGTTTAGCATGCAGCGTCATATATCCTGAAACTGACTACATTTCCTGTTCCTATGCAAAGAGTAGCTCTGCAGGAAAGTCCACTACTAGATACAGGCAATCTGTTACTTTACAGCCATATATATACAGTATATAAATAAAAATAAAAATTTGTATTTATTCCTGCTGTACAGAATTTCTTCTAAGATGAAGCAGTGTTTTTAGAACTATGTATGCTCACTTGGATAACCCTGACATGTTTTTATGTATGGAGCATACTGTGGTCCGTCTGAAAAATCATAATTTTCCTGTCCATTTCTAGTCCCACACGGGTCGAAACGGTGACACCCAGCGGAGCTATAACTTCAGCTTTGACAGAGTGTTTGGACCCAAAGCTTCCCAGAAAGAGGTCTTTGAGGAAATCGCCCTGCTGGTTCAGTCTGCTCTGGATGGGTTTAATGTCTGTTGCTTTGCATATGGCCAGACAGGCAGCGGTAAAACTTATACCATGGAGGGTGCAGAAGTGGAGGATACTCAGGGGGTTATCCCCAGAGCAGTGCACCAGATCTTTACCACTGCGAAGGCTCTAGAAGAGCAGGGCTGGCAGGTATGCTTGCTACTATGTCTAGTTGAAGCCTTATTTATTTATTATTCTAATCCGTAGCTCAATGCTGATAAGATCCAACTGTGCCTCAACATTCAACTAACCAGTAAATGCAATAACCCGTGTGGCACTTGAGTACTAGAAAAATGTCTGTCTTTCTGTCACAGTACAAATTTGTTGCAAGTTTTGTGGAGATCTATAACGAGACACTGAGAGACCTCCTGTACCGGGGCAAGTCCAACAAACGTCCAGAGCATGAGATCAAGAAGACATCCAGCTCTGACATCACTGTCACCAATTTGACTTACCAGCAAGTCACCACTGAGGATGAGGTTAGATTCTTCCCTATTATTCCAGTACTGTTTCTGTCCTTTGATTACACTGACTTCAGATTCTTAAAGCAACTGGTTTTAAGTTTACTATAAAATTCAGACATTTTCAAAACTTAGGTCTAGTGTTCTTGTTCACCACCCATGCTCCACCTGTCCCGTCCAGGTTTGTAACCTCATCCTGCTGGCCAATCGGAATCGATCAACTGCTCGGACCAACATGAATGACTACTCCTCTCGCTCTCACTCCGTGTTCCAGTTAGACATAGAGGGTGAGAATGCAAACAGAGGAATCAAGAGTAAATGTGAGTCTCAATAATTTTTATTAAGTGTTGAATTATGGATGCATACTTTGATTTCGAATTGTTGTACTGTAGGGTTACTGTGAAATGGGTATAATACTAACGTCCATATTTTCCTTCTTGGCTACATGAAGATAATGGATTGTGCATAGATTTAAACTTGTCCGTTTTTTAAATATATTGATTTGGAGTTGACCCAGTTGCTTCGACTTGCTTGTAACATGCAGCTACCCTGTGCCTGGTTGACCTCGCTGGCAGTGAGAGGGTTCAGAAGAGCCAGTCTCAGGGAGAGAGGTTTAAGGAGATGACTGCAATTAACAACTCGCTGACCAACCTTGGCATTGTGATAACAGCACTTGCAAATAAGGTTGGTCTTTTCTATCCACCTTCATTACAGGGTTCCTGCGGGGTCTTAAGTCTAAAATTCAGAAAGTTAAATTTAAGGCCTTAAAAGTGCAGTATGTCCTGCTCCTCCCGTGTGCCACGCCCCCTCGTTAGCCCAGTGTGGATTCCCTGTGTTTATCAGCTGTTTCCAGTTGTTTTCATTATTGCTGATGGGTCTGGAACGTAACTTCCGCGATAGGCGGGGGGATCACTATATATTTAAGGCTTAAACTATAAAAAAAAGTTTATGTATATGGTCTTTCTATATCGTGGATTTTCACCTATGGCTGATGGGTCTGGATCCCCCACCTATCGCAGAAGTTACGTTCCAGACCCATCAGCGAAAGGTGAAAATCCACGATATAGAAAGACCATATACATAAACTTTTTTATAGTTCAAGCCTTAAAGTACCACTCCTACATGCTTTAAACACATGTGAACTTAAACACATGATATGTGGATGTTAGGCTAAGGATATGATCGAGTGACATAAAATATGAGAATTTCTGGTATCATTCGAATGTTTTTAGTAATGCATCGGTTGGTCTTAAATTTTACTCATAATGGTCTTAAAAGGTCTTAAAAAGGTCTTAAATTTAACTTAATGAAACCTGCAAGAACCCTGTCATTAAATTGTTAAATTAGATGCCATCCAAACCTAATTTTCATACCATCTAGATCAGTGGTCACCAACCTTTTTGAAACTTGGTACTGAGCCATACGAAGGGCTACCCGGGTACCCATGGTCATGGAAAACCTGGAAGAGTTTTGGAATTTTGAAATAATTTTTCCAGGCTCAGGATAAGTTTTGGAATTCTTGGATAGAGAGGAAAAGTTTCGGAAACTAGCCTTGTTCATTTTTGTTTCCCGCTTCGTTCCGCAAGGCGCTAACGGAAATGTATGTGCGGAAGTCAATAGTTAACTACCTTATACAAATACTGTTATATCTACTTTAATTTTACAAACTTGTGGGTTTTGGGGAGAAAAATTCTTATGGTACTGGAAAAGTCGGGAAATTTATTCTGCCAGGATTGGGGGAACCCTGCCTACCAGTTTGAAATGCCCTCCTAAACTTCATGCATAATAAACATGTTTTAAATGATATGATATTTAAAGATATTGTCATTTTCAAATCTATATAAATGCAAATGTGATTGAAAAATTAAATTTTAGACACTGCTCACTGGTGAGTTGTGCTATTTTTAGAACAGGTCTGCGGTTGACTCGTGTGGTTGCTGGGGGCATCCTGGTGCCCGCGGGCACCATTTTGGTGACCCCTGATCTAGTTATTATACTGTAGTATACTGGATTAGGATTTAAGCAATACCTTTCCATTGCCATAATACCGCCCAAGCCTACTGTTAATGTATGAGTTCAAATGTATTAGTGGTTTTTAGAATTTGATCGACATCTCAATGTCTGTTCTTTCAATTCAGGACAACTTCATACCATACAGAAACTCAAAGCTCACATATCTGCTTCAGAATTGCTTGGGGGGAAACAGCAAGACGTAAGTCTGTTGCCCTCTGCCTAACTCTTAAGATGCACATTCTGCTTTGGAAACTTAGGCGAGTGATTGGAAAGTGATTACTCTGCTGTTACTGATCTTTGGTACATTAAAGAGTTTTTGTCAAGCTGTTTCTTCTTACCCATCAGCCTCATGTTTGTCAACATTGCCCCAGAGGAGGAAAGCTTTGGAGAGTCACTGAACTCCCTTCGATTTGCCAGCAAGGTTGGTACATGATTAACCAGCTGTGCAAAAAATCTTGTACTTTCATTGCTCCCATCTCATTCTCAATGACAGTTTAAGGTGCAAACTATGAACCACTTTGTGTGTAAATGTACTTAAACATGCTTCTGATCTTTTATGCTTGAGAGCTTTCAAAATAAGTAATCTGAAATGTTCTTTACAGTGACTCAGTTTTTCATTCTGTGTCCCACTCTTTTAGGTCAATGAATGTGTCATCGGGACAGCTTCAGCAAACAGAAAATGAGCATCAGGCTTTCAAAAACAGAATTTATAAACCAAACATGGCATCGTTTTAAAAATCTGTGTACTTATTGCTTTGAATATTATGAGCGCATGTGTAAATCGTGTATTTGACTATTAGAGCCTCAATTGCATTGCTTTTTGTGCTTTTCATGTAGAGCAGACTTTCTCAATAAAATTGTAATAGTCACTAAGCCTGTGTTGCTTGTACCCTAAATTTAAGAGAAATAGAAGATTCCATGAATGTTACACGTAGAACGAGGCAACGAAAATAATCTAGCATTTTTACTAAATGAAGATTGGTTTAAATTTGGTCCATCTCTGTTTGAAGGGCACTGCTGCCCCGTAGCCACGCCTCTGCCATGCATTCTGCTTTTAAAGACAAAAATCGAGAAGCTTTAAGTTTATTTTAATTTAATTTTATTTTTTAACATGCTACAATTTAGGTCTGCAATATACTCTCCATTTAAAGCATGTTTTCATTTTTAAGGTTTTATGTTAAAACTACTAGTTGATAGCCTGGGGGGGAAAATCATGTTGCTTTTGTCTACCTATGGGAAAATGGTTTCAAAATGGTGGGTTAGGAGACCAGATGCTTTGGCTTACCTGCCTGCCTTAATTCTATCGGTTCAATTGGTTCTTTTTAGTCGGCTAAAATCCGCAGCTTGGCATCTCTTAAAGGCGCCTGGCGGCGAGACATTGGTACAATATATGAAGACGGAGTTAAATCCAGTTGTGATCCAAATTTGCTGAACTAGTTAGAGGGGAGGGAATTTGGTCGTTCAGACCGTAACATCGATTAAAGATAAACCGTAAGTTTCTTTACGAGGGGAAAAAAATCCTGTAGCATACATAGTAATCGCTGTAAATGGTTAGACGTTGCTTCGATTAGCCGGCTACATAACGATTGTAGCGAGCAGATTACTGGTTTGCGCGTAGATGTGTAACATCTTTAATTATTCTTCGTTTAGCTATTGCCTCAAATACGTAAACAGGTAATGCACGCGCCATGTAGCCCTCGAGCCAGCTACTTTACGTTACTTGGCAATCAAGTGTCTCCTACCATAGGTAACTATCCAGAATAACCAATAAGCAGCAGAAAACTGTAACTGCTTTGTTCCTAACGAATCTCGCATGCGTGATATTCGAGGTTATTTTCTTAACGTTTCACTTTTGAAAAGACTTAATGTTTCCCGGAAAGTGGTGGATTATCCGCGAGCGGCGCGCTAGCTAACATGACGGCGCGAGCAGCCGAGGACAGCCGCGTGACTAGTTATCCGACTGCTCACGTATACAGCAACTTCGGGCTTTGGTGAGAGGAGGGACACTTTCCCGGCTAACCCGTAACTAGTAAGCGGCCGCTTCACAAAAGACTGTTGGCAAGATGGCTCGGGCCCCCCGGTGCTGAGCGAAATCCCCGGACTCAAGTGACTGGGACCCGCTGTCAGGTACGGAGTCCCCGCCGCCGCGGCACAGGGGCGGTCGGGGTTTATTAGGGTCCTTATGCTTCGGCGATACACCTGTGACTAACAGGGTTGTCAAAACTGTTTAAAACTCCAAGTCCCTTATGTATAAATGAAATGTGTCTCGCTTTTTTTCCCTAAGTCATGTGTCCGGCCAGTTAGCCAGCTGCTGTGCCGCCAGATGTGGTGTTTCCATGCCAAGTTTAATCCTTTTAATGCCAAATGCACACTGCGCATTACAGTAATGCGGGCTTTCAAATGGTTTTCTGATACTATGATAAAGGTATGCAGTTTGCACAGTATTTTATCATATATTTATATAAACCGTTTATGCCAAGATTAGGGTCAGTTTTGCTATGGTTGCTATGATTTGTAAGGCATGACTTCCTTATGTACATTGATGAATGAGCCTCTGTATGCATAACTGCGAGAAATAATAGCATTTAAATGGCATTACATTTTAAATAATGTCAAAAACTGCTGTCGCAAAATATGAATCCAAAGGTTCTTTGGGGAACTCCTCACTGTTGAGAGGTCAGTAATAAAGACGATTGGAAACGCACAGCCCTACAGTAGTAAAAGGCATGTTTAGAAAATACTTTCAATTGCTTGTAAGTAAAGTTTATTAGGAGCAAATTGTATATATGGTATGGACGGTTTATCTTTGACATTATAAAATAATTTCCTACAAATTTCCATCACAAACTTAATTCATGACTTGTTTGTGCATGATTTATGTGGAATACCCTAGATACCAGGTCCTGGGTGTTGGATCTAAACCAGCCTTTTCCTTGCCTTTCTCCTCCAGCCCTAATGTCCGTGTCAGTGGAGCAGGGCTGCAGCAGCAGCAGTTGCTCTGGCACCCCCGCTGGCTCGGTGGTGGAGGTGAGCTTCCCCAGCGTGAGGACGGCTGTGTTGGACAGCCTGAACCGGCAGCGGGAGGAGGGCCGGCTGTGTGACCTGTCCATCCAGGTGCAGGGGCAGGTCTTCCGGGCCCATCGCTGTGTGCTGGCTGCATCCTCGCCCTACTTTCATGACCAGGTCTCTATGTGTTTTGCCTCTGCCCTTTGACCTATTTTTCCTAGTTCCTGCTGTGGTCAGACCTCAGACTTTTGTCACTTTGTCTACTCAGTCTCAGGTTGTTACATTTTCTCGGGTTATCTCTTTATATTTTTCTATATATAATTATGAGAAAATGAGTGATATGCTATATTAATGGGCAGATCTTTTCCTTTAGTGTAGGGGTTCCCAGCCTTTTGATTTCCACAGAGCAGTTTGCTTCATACATTGCTTCATTTCGTGGACTACTAAAACGGCCCAGTGTCAATGGATCTATCGGCAATTTTAGTAGTTTAACATTTCTGTTTCTTTCAGGTGTAATCAGATTGTAAAGGGTTGTAAAACATTGAAAATATGTAGCTTAGTTTTGGAAATTTACCACCTTCTCTGCAAACCCCCCATGATTTTGTGGCTAGGTGGAATACTGGCCGTACTGTAAAAATGCTGTTGGTCGCCTGTGGGTTAATGGAATATTAGTGGTGTTAGACCAGTAACCCCAGATTCCCAGCATAACTTGCTTTGCGTGTGTCTCCTCCTAGGTGCTTTTGAAGAACATGTCCACGGTCTCCATCCCAGCTGTCATGGATCCTCTAGCTTTTGAGAGCGTGCTGAGTTGCGCCTACACAGGGCAGCTCCGCATGCTGCGCGAAGACATTGTCAACTACCTCACTGTGGGCAGCGTGCTGCAAATGTGGCACATCGTGGACAAGTGCACCGAACTCCTGAAGGAGAGCCGAGGGTCGGGGAGTGGCCCTCATGCCGGTGGCACCCAGGGTAACACTGGCTGCAGCAGCAGCAATAGCAACAGTGGCAGTGCTAGCGGCATGCTAGGGGTCGGGGCCCATGCTGGGGATACCCATTCTGGAGCTCCGCCCCCCAGCCGACCGGCCCTGAACGAGAGCCAATCACCCAGTAGCACTAACTATTTCAGCCCTAGAGAGACAGGCTTTGGAGGGGGCACTGCAGCTGCTGGAGCATCAGGAGATGGGGCCATAAACTCTACCCCCAGCTATTGCACTCCATCCGGGGGCGATGAAAGCTTTCTGATCGAAGAAGATGACGAAGACGAAGAGCTGCTTTACCCCAGAAAACAGGAGAGGGGGAGCGGCAGGAGGAAGAAGACAAGCTCAGTTTCTGATCAAGAAGTTGGCGTGAGCGACAGTTTCGGGGTGTCCTCCTATCAGGATGGCGACCCCTGTCCTCCCCAGAAGCGCCCTACCTACAGCCAGCCCAGCATCATGCCTCGCAAGCAGTGGGTGGTGGTGAAGACTGAGCGACCCCAGGATGATGAGCTAATCGTGGTGTCCGGGGAGGAAGGTGGAGAGGAGGATGAGGACAGGGATATGGAGCTGGAGAGAGTGCGGGAGAGGGAGAGGACATTCAACATATCTGACGTGAGGACCCTCTCCGGGGAGATGGGCACCAGAGGCGAAGCTGAAATGGAGGCACAGGTTAGTGTCTCGCGTTGTGTGAAAATGTCCCCGCAACGGAAGTAGTTCCTGAAGATCAGACCATCTGTTTTTATTAGTTATTACATTTTGGTTGTTTAAGCTTTGTCATGTACAGAGTCTAGGAATCAAAATGAGAATTGATGGGAAGTCCTACCCTGGAACCAGCTAACATTCGGACGGCTGAATCTTGATTGAAAATACATGAGCACATCGCAATCCTTTTCAATAACCGCTTATCCAGTAGAAGGTCACAGGGAACCTGTATCCTGTTCCAGTACGCATGAGGCAGGGGATATGCTCTCACACACTACAGGCAGGGGACATGCTCTCACACACTACAGGCAGGGGACATGGGGACACAGCGAGGGGCAGGAATCAAACCCATAACTCTTGAGGATCAAAGCCAAAGTGACATATGAGTAGGGATCAGAGGGCAGAGCCAGTCAGTGTCCCTGGAGCAATTGTGGGCTAAGTGCCTCTCTCAAAGGCCCAGCAGTCACATCACTCTGCCAGCTATAAGACTTGTTCCATTGAACTTCCAGTCACAGAGACCTAATCCACAGACCCACACATACTCCCATTGCAATAGTTGAAAATAAAAACAGTACAACTTTCATCTGTGTGACTGTATTCTCGGGCTTCATTTTCTCTTTCCTGTAGGTAGATTACTGCCAGTCCTCTGAAGACTACCTCAAGTTTGACAGTGACCTGATGGATCAGTCAGCACCACAACACGCTCACAATACCTCTGGTAACTCAAGTGGCAGAGCAATCTCTGCCTTACTGGGACCCGTTCAGTCTGGTGCTACGAGAGCCCAGCTTTTCCCTATTGACATGCAGGGAAATCAGATCCTGCTCTACAGCCAAGGAACCCTGGAGCCCTCCCCTGCAGGTGCAGTTGTGAGTGGGGCATCCCTGAAAGGGATGGGATTGGAACACGGTGCCGTCCATCTGTCAGGACAGGGCGGGCTGGATGGCTTAGATGGAGCTGGGGGCGGGGCCTCTGGCAAGGTGTTCATGTGCCACTGTGGGAAGACCTTCACCCACAAGAGCATGCGGGACCGGCACATCAACATGCACCTGGACCTGCGGCCGTTCCACTGCCCGGTGTGCGCCAAGAAGTTCAAGATGAAGCACCACCTCACCGAGCACATGAAGACGCACACAGGCCTCAAGCCTTACGACTGCCACAGCTGTGGAAAGAAGTTTATGTGGCGCGACAGCTTCATGAGGCACCGCTCGCATTGCGAGAGGCGCGGGGGCGGCAGTGCCGCAGAGGCGGGGGCTGGCCTGGAGGGGGCAGGCATCATCTCCTCGCCCCACCACACAAACAGTGATGTCAGCCAGAGGCTTCCCACCAGTGGTGTCGGTGGCAGGAGCGGAGTCCCTGTCATGTCCCCCCATCATTCCAGCAGTGGCAGCAGCGTGTCCAGCCTGACCATGACAGGTTCGGGGCCTCTGTTAGGGGTCTCTTCTCAGAGCTCGGCACACAGTCTAGGGTCCGCCGTTTTTGGGCTGGGAGGTAACCGTGGCGGTTGTGAGGACGAGGTGTGCGAGGTGACTGTGAGCGAGAGCAGCGTCACATAGATTTCATTCTGGGCACAAAGACAAGCGTGTAAGACGGCGGTCTAGACTTTGGGTTTTCTACGTCATCTGTCATCTTTGTAAGTCAAACATCAACACCCCCCTTGGGGGCTCAGTGGCAGCCTGGAGGCTGCCCTTTGACTGAAGCACGCCGCCCTGGTGTTCTCGTCATGCGTGTCATGCAGTGAGACCCCATGCGTGCACATGTGTCTCCACAGTGCTGCCCACCTTTCTGTGACACACTCCTGTCACAAATGGTCTCCTTAAGGTTTATGACCAGTGTCACTGTCCCGTCCCAGTCAGTGGCAAATCAGTGTTGGTTATTCCTATTCCCAAAAACATGATTCCATTGTTAATACAGTGTGCGTGCGCTCACAGTACGTGTTTACAGAGTCTTCAGATTATTCAATGTTTTAAAGTTTCGGTCTGTTGTAGAAACCGATGGTTGAATGGAGCCCCTTCACAGCATTTTCCACATATCAGCTAAGACAAGAACGAGCTATTGGGGAGTCGTGTGTGGAAATCGGAAGGATGCTGATCTTTTCATCTGGAAAAAACTCACGCAGACACATTTTTAAAAAATGATGTCTAGGTTACAGAATCTCTTACTCTGCTTCGAATCACTCGTCGCTGCCTTCTATGAAGGCTGTTCATGATGGAATCAAAATGGATATATGAGAAACGTGATACTGTCCATAAAAAACATAATTAGGGAAGAATCGTAAGGAGGCTTAAGATACATTTCAGGTGTGAATTTCCCAAAGCCGCTTTTATGCTGCATCATTCGTAAATTCTATCTTTCAACATAGATCTTATGAATGACATAGTGTTAAGAAGGCTTTGGGAAACTCACCCCAGTCCATTATTACGTCACATCCATGTCCGTGTCACACCCATCAGAAATAAATATACCTGAAATTAATTACAAAGAATATGCTACATGCAGCCAGTCAGATGTGAGGATTCATTTTATATTAACTGCTGGCTTCTGGAAGTTTTCCATTCACATATTCGCCTTGGTCATGAATGATTTTATGTGTCTGGATTGTGGAAGTCTTTAGAAAGAAACTGTGAATGGGCTAATATTAATATAATATTATTTGGGGAAAATTTTGAGATTTATGTGCATCTGAGATTTTACAAGGCACATTAGTCTTGCTTTGGACTAACTGCTGTTTTGATAATATTATGTAAATACTTAGAGCGATCTAGAAATATTTATGTTTGGACAGCGATTTTGACAAAACAGGTAAAATGGAGAAATTTTACAGACACTATACATGAAATCCTTTTGCCTTATTGGTACTTAGACACATTGAATGAGTGGAGAATACAGATATTAGAGGTAAGCAGTGCAACATAATTATCCTCACTGGCTCAAAACGGCATAGCAGAGATGAGTCAAATTTAATATTTTGATACATACGATACAGGGAAGTATTTGTAGATATCTGTAAAATACTTGGACCATTTTGTAGCATTCCTTTCCCAATTTCTTCCAATTTCCAGATGTCTATGTTCATTGTAGTCATTTGAGGAGGCTCATGGAACAGGTGTGCTGGAATGTGGCCGTTTGTGGTCCTGGATCCATTTTTTGGCACATGTGACACGTTGGATGCTTAATATCCCTACAATGTGGTGTAGAAGTGAAACACATCGGCACTCAAGGAATTGGCTGATGTTTAAATGTACAGTTCCATTTTCAAAATGCCTGGGGGAAAAACAGTGAAAATTGAAAGAAAGTAGTATTTTAGTTTAATATCTTAAAGAAAAAATACTGTAGCCGCTGCATTGTAGAAAGAAAGCAGCCAGTTTTTCATTGGATCCTTTGTTGTTAACTGCTATACAACTCTGTGTGGATTTTAACTTGCATTTGTTTATAAGTCTGCAAAAGGACACTAAATATTCATCATTACACAAGCCTGTTTTTGCCACACTATGGGCATCAGTTAAAGTTCTCAGACTGTAACTGGAAATATAGACATCGGTGTTGTCATTGCTAACCTCCATAGAAGCGTGAGATGGGAAATAAATAATCTCTGTCACAACTGTCTTGATTCCATTTCCTTCTGTTTAAGGTATTGTCATCTTTGGTCATTGCTGGGTGTGTTTTGATAGAAGCTTTTTTTTTTCCTCATAGATATTGCTGGAGAGCCCGTGGAAAGGAAGCTAGGAGAATATTTCTGCATCCATTTATTCGTGATTTTCTTGCAGTTGGATTCGTTTGTTGGCTTGCATCTTAAAAAAATTTGTGCTTTTGATACAATGAGGATCTCTACTCTAATGAGGGGTTATGTTCCATCATTCTGCACTCTAAATTAGGCAATGCGCACGAATGCATGGATGCAAGCGGTATAGAATTCATGATTTGTGGTGGATTCCCCAAAAGACTCATAAGTCACTGTGTCTCAGATTTTAATGGAGATGAGTGGTTTTTGTTCTCTAGATAGAAATGAAAAGAAACACCATAACTGGCTGTTTGCATTATTCAGCAACCCCACAGTTTGTCCCTTGGAATCAGAAAGAGTTTTAGAATTTTACAGTCTCTACATTATAATCAATTAGTAGCTAATTAGTCTGGGCAATTAAGAGCTTGCCCAGATACATTATTGGCTTGTGCATCGAGGCTTTACGATTTGAAAATCCTGCATAATTATCACTTTACGGCTGACGCACCGGCAGCTCAGTGACATCAATCATATTCACTTTTTACAGATGTGAGCCCAGACACCTACACATAAGCATCTCTATGGTTACAGAACTAGTTGCTATGGTAATTTTTAGTCACTATGGAGACAGTGCCACTCACTTCAGTTGGCATCAAGTTGAAGTGGCAGCTGTAAAGGCTTATGTGTATTCACGGTGACTGGGAAGGCGTTCAGATGACTTCACGGAGGTTGATCCCTTTGCCGTGGTAATTAAGGTTTCCCATTGTGTCAGGTTAATTGTATTCATTATTGTTATAAATATGTTGCCTTGGGACAGAGTGGTTTTAAATTGAAATAATTGATTTTTTCTGTTACCTAGCCAGAGAGCTTTGAATTTTCACCAGACGTGAAGGTGATAACTGTCGTGAAGTCACATTATTGCCCTGTAGATGACACAGCACAGATTGACTGGACCCTGTACATTTCTCAACAATGACAGCTTAAATGACACATCTACTCACTTGACAATGTCATATATCCAGTCACTCTGCACAAATGTGTCAGGGATGTGTTAACATTAATGCAGGTTTTGGCATTTCAAGTTTCCAGAAAACCTCACTTTTGATATCAAACTGTAATTGCCATTTGGTTCTGATGTATTTTACAGGGAATGGGAAATGCATGTGCCATGATGCAGCAGTTTCATTACTTTGGACCAGACTGCAGGGTTGACACTAAAATGTGTATCTCTATTGAATATATAATTTATGCAAATAACTTGCAGTTTAAATTGAGATGTGGGGCACTTATGAAAGTGCACACCCACATCTATACATAATTCAATAGTGCATTAAGCTGACGAATCATACTGAGATCTTAACCCTTTTAAAGGTCAGTTAAACGGATAACAACTTTTTAGTGGTTTTCTTCCAGAGAACAGTCACAAGAGGGAAGATGGTGAGATGGCTCCACCTGCAGGTGGCGATACTGCCCTGTCGAAAAAAAGTGAAATATGACTATAATATGGCAGCGGTATCTATAAGGAAATTGCGGGAAAACTGCTATGGTTACTATTTCAATTTCAGAGTACCAGTTATCCTCTAATTAGCTTTTTCATAATACTGCCTCAATATACAATTAAAAAATGTACTCTGCTGTCAGTATTCCTTAACTGAGTGCAGGGTGATAGTGAATCCAGATGCTGTATCAGGAACAGCAAGGCAAAAGGTATGGAGAGACACCAGTCCAGTGCAAACTGTCTATAATCACACATGAAGAGCCCTTGGACAAGAAAAAAATCAAAAGCATTTTTATTTACATAAAACATTTTTTAAAAACTATTTATTTGCATAAATTAGAATTTTTTTTATAATCAGCTGCTTCTAAATTTTTTTCATAATGTTTCAAAGGTTTTCAGATTCAGCTGACTAATTTTTGTATTTGTGAAAAGAAAAACACCCTGCTTCAACTGCTTTACGAAAATATTCTCATCGCCTGGGTCTATAAAATAATTTTGTAATTTATTTCACATGAAATGCTATGCACAGAAAACTGATGGGAGATTAATGAATGTTAGCATCACTTCATGCAGACAGGAAATAAGTCTTGACTACCAACTGAATTTCAACCAAATAATATTAACTTTGTTTACACTGTTAAGCATATGACTGTACATACCATTTCTGTCTATATAATGTGTAGCTATGACACAGTCACAGGGTTTTTATGTTATGGGAGGTACAGTGAGTAACACTGTTGCCTCATACCTCCAGTTTGGAGATCCTCTCACTATCCAAAAACTAAATTGTCCATTATGTATGTTGATGTTTGCCCTGGAATTGGCTACAAATTTTCTTTGACCCTGTATTAGAAAGGTGTAGGAAAGTGTTTGAAAGATGGAGCAATACTTCGTAGTTCCATATGGATTCACTGCAACAGTAACCTGACTTACTTGTGTGCGTTCACTTAATTGTCATAGTTTAGAATCCCAGCCATATATACAGCGTCATGGTTGGTGTCCTTGTGATAGTTCACATGCTGTAAAACTGAAAGATATCCTGATAATCTGGGTCATTCCTACTAAACTTGAATCACTTTGGGATATTATTCACTGCTTATGAATTTTCCATTGATATTTTCTGCATTCTTTGCCCATCTATATTGGTGTATTAGTTTCATTTTGAACTAAATTTCTGACTTCATCTTGCCTTTATTGGTAGAACTGAAATCTTGAACCCCGTATCTCATATATGGAAAGGCTATCAGAATCACAGCCAGTAAACAGGCATATTAACAAACATGTTTATTCATTTTCCCTCGTTTCCACAAATGACTACAAAACATACAATACATTATTACAAAACATGGGTTCCCCCACCTTCTGCTCTAAAGACAGCCCACATCTCCTGAGTTATATTGTTTTAATACATATACTGCTGAAGCTTGAGGTCTGCAACAGCCACATTTTCTCTCAATTCATTTCTATTCTAGTCCAGTGTTTCCCAATCCAGTCCTCGGGGACCCACAGTCAGTCCATGTTTTTGCTCCCTTCGAGACCCCCACCAGGCAGTACCTTCCTACTGGGAGCTCGGAGGGAGCAAAAACATGGACTGATGGTGGGTCTCCAAGGACTAAATTGGGAAACACTAGACTATCCATTTTCTGATACTGCTTATCCCATTCAGGGTCATGGGGGGTCTGGAGCCTATCCCAGAGACTACGGGCACAAGGTGGGGAACAACCCTGGATGGAGCACCAACCCATTTCAGGACGGGCACGGGCACGCGCACACACACACACGCTCACGCTCACCTGGTGGGGGGAAGGGAGCCGGAGTACCTGGAGGAAACCCCATGACAACCCAGGGAGAACATACAAACTCCACATGGAGCCCTGCCAGGGACTCAAAACCCAAGTCCCAGTGGTGTGAGGCAACAGTGCTAAGCACTGCACCACTGCACCACCCCCACACTAGACTAGTCCATTAGAAATGATTCAGCACTGATTTTCAGTAGTTTACAAGTTAATTTAATTAACATTGGTTTCAGATAAGAAAAGTACCTTTTTAGGAAAAAACACTTCTGTTTGTGGAATTCAAAATGAAGAAAAAGTCCCGTAACTCCAGCATCAGATTTTATTAGCATTGTTGGCTTCTTTAATAAGCTGATAAATAAACTCCTATAATGATGAAACAAAGATGGTGGAAAAGAATGAGCCACAGGTGGCTGCATAGCATATGGAGAAAAGCTCATGAGTTGCAAGACCCTAAAGACCAATGCTGGGCACTGCTGGGATTCCATCTCCCGTCAGACTGTGCTAAGTGATCAGCAGGCCTTGTCTCGGTGCAAAGCCTCCCCTTCGCTTAAATTATGCAAACCCTGTTTGAACTGGGGAAGAATCAACAAATTGCAAGTGATCTCATTTGCAACAAAGGAACCCAACAGTCAAATAGGTGGAGGAGAAACCAGTTGTAAAAACTGGCCGCAAAGACCCTTTTCCTGTCCCCACAAAAAAAAAACAAAAAAATGAATTAAAAACCCAGCTAAAATAACCTAAAATGTGAAAAGCTGCTCCGAGTCCCCCTCTTTCCCAGGATGTACAGCCATCTGAATGTCCATGTCAGAGGCTGAAGTCTTGGCGTTCACCCACACGCGGACACCCATACCATGACTTTGGCGCTACCAGCTCATTCCGACCAAGGAGTGACTGCACAGGGAGGGGTAGGGCTGAGGCCCATTTGCTTCTAGGGGTTCCTAGCGAGGGAACGGTCAGTCGGAGTCCGACAGCACGATCACCTCGTCTGGATCACACTGCGTTGCCACGTTGACCTGAAATTGAGACAGTTACAACTTTCACTCCTTTGACAGAATTAAGGGGTTATAATCAAAAGCACCTCAAGGAAGACAGAGAGGGTGAACACAGAGGATTTAGCACATTGATGCTTATGCCGCATAATACAGAGTACCTGAAATGAGGCTAGGCTTATGCCGCATAATACAGAGTACCTGAAATGAGGCTAGGCTTATGCCGCATAATACAGAGTACCTGAAATGAGGCTAGGCTTATGCCGCATAATACAGAGTACCTGAAATGAGGCTACGCTTATGGCGCATAATACAGAGTACCTGAAATGAGGCTAGGCTTATGCTGCATAATACAGAGTACCTGAAATGAGGCTACGCTTATGCTGCATAGTACAGAGTACCTGAAATGAGGCACAAAGGTTGCAAAGAATTTCTTGCTGACAGAAGAGAACATAACCACAGAGATTCTCTGCTACATTTGCAAAGGAGTAATGAGGAGTACCTTGTTTCTCTTGGGGGGAGGCGTGCACTGTGAACTGCTGACCAGTTCCTGGCAGGGGCTGTCTGCACGGGTGGAATCAGCTTGTTGGGGGCTGCTGCTCACCACACCCATATCCAGGGGGATGTCGTCATCACTGGCAATAAGGAAGATGGGGGGGGGGGGGGGCGCTCAGATCTTAAAGGTCATACTAGCGTGAAAAAAGCGCATCATCTGTGCGTCATTCGAAAGTGGATGTGATACAGGATGTGACGTTTTGCTTCAAGATAATGTTGGTGCGGTGATGTTAAAGAATAATGTTAAGGAATAAGTCACACGTAGTTTACCTTTAAAATAATAGATATTTGAAAACTACGTATTAATTTTTTCTTGTCCAAGCCACTCAGAAATCAGCAATTTCCTTAAATGCTTATTGTAATTTTGGCCTTTTAGTCCAGTAAGCTAATTGTGACGCGTACTAACTAGCGATGTTATAAAATGAAATCAACCCCACCCACACCGTACTGGATTGGCTGAGCTACGTGAATTCGCAGGTCAAAGCTCAATTAAGTTGAGCTTTGTTTGAAATCGCCCTGTGAAATTGCTCTGGAACTGCTACCGGAAATGAGGAATCTGATTTTTGTACTGTACAGCTATAATTGAAATGAAAGTGATATTTTTTTACGCTAGTATAACCCAACCTTAACATCGGTATGACAGCTACGACTGCTCCTCTGTGCTGCCATCTTACATTTGGCTAGTCATGTCACAAGACGCAAATATGGCCATTGTGTTACATAGGAGTTATTCTAAGTACCTTAAATGACAGGTTTATGCATCTTCATCCTTAATGTTCAGTCCTTACCTGTCCGCACATGCCCGTTTGTGGCTGCCATTGAGGGCACTCTGACCACTTGACCCTGTCATCCTCTTCCTTTTCCTTGAACTAGGAGTCTTCATAATTGCCTGAGGGCTTAGTGGCAGGGGACTGCAATTGGCTGACCTCGAGTCATGTGGTGGGGATAGTGAATGCTGATTGGATAAAACCATTGCAGGTGATGAAGGCAAAGAGTCTGGATTTGCCATGAGGGAAGAACAGGAACCAATTTCAGTGTCCAGTATGGAGGAAGGCAGACAGACCTCTGCACCTGAGCTTGGTGAAGCAGCTATTAAATGGTCAGATGAGGCAGATTTGCTAGCGACAGTGAGCAAACACTTGTCCGGATCCACAGCTTCTGATTGGCTGGGGCTAACTGGAGGGGTGGAGCCATCCTTCCCCTCCTCTCTGACACTTGGTGGGCGTTCTTCACCACCATGGCCTTGACAACTGCTCACCGATCGACTGTCTTCCTCGCCGTTCATATCCACACCCTCCGGGCTAGTGGACACTCCAGCTCCCCATTGCTGCTGTATATCACTCTCATCGGTCGCCTCCTCTTCCTCCTCCCCTCCATCTTCTTCATCTGAAACACCCAACAGCGAATCAGAATGTCTACAGCAGCATTGTGGACACATATGCAAGGTGATTATTAAAAGCTTAAATATACGGAAGCCCTGACAGAGCCATTAGACTTATGACAGGATCACAAACTCATGGATCAAATGTTAGAGTCAGGAGCTCCTGGGAAACCCATTGGTGGCTGAGATGCTGAATTACTCGGCTCCTCTGGGGACTATATGAAAAATGATGGGAAATGTATCCTACTAAACGTTATTTGAACCCAGATATGCTTTTAATACTTATTATTGTTGTTCTTGTTTTGTTGTTGTCATTCTAATTATTATAATTTATTCTTATTCTTATAATTATATTATTATTATTATTATTATTATTAGTAGTAGTAGTAGTAGTAGTAGTAGTAGTAGTAGTAGTAGTAGTAGTAGTAGTAGTAGTAGTAGTAGTAGTGATGATGATGATGATGATGATGACAACAACGTTATTTAGTGCCCACTTTGATCCCAAGTGACAAACAAGTGAGGAAACCTTGGGCTCAGAGAGTGGAGCCAGCCAGCGTCCAGCGTAGCCCTGCAGCAGTTGGCAGCTAAAGGCCTTGCTGAAGGACTTAACAGTGATATGATTACTTTGCTGGCTTTGGGATTCAAACCCACAGCCGTCGCAGGCACAAACCCATGACCCTTTGAGCTACACACAGATCATCAAGCAAGTATTGACGGGTGAGAAATGCTTCTGTGAAACAATGCAAAAAAATACAGGAAGGAAAAGTACAGGAAGTCAGGAGGTCTGTGTAGCATTTAGAGCAACAGTTAGTTTACATTTGCCGTAATGCCTTCCCCACCTGCTCCCTCCTGTGATTGGCTGGCCGTTAGCTCCTCCTCAATGTCTGGGTCAGAGGATACCTCCTCTTCTTCGTCTTCATCATCTTCCTGTCCCTCGCTCTCTGCCACCTCTCCGTCGCTCTCGCATCCCTCGTCCTCTTCCTCGCCTTTCGTCTCATTCTCGGCCGGCGTGGCCTCCTGTTTGTCGTCAGGTGCCTTCTGCAGGGATAGAGAGACCGGCACGTTTACTCTGTGCGGCTTCGCAGAAAACCTCACGGCGAAGGCGGTGGGATCGGGGCCCGGATCCCGGCCCCAGCCGCCCATCCCTCGGGGCCCCACCTCCTTCTTCAGCTTCTCCTGCCGCTTCTTCCTCTCCTGTTCCTCCGAGTCGTCCTGGTGCAGGGCGTATTTGGAGACGACTTCTTCGAGCCGGGTCAGCGCCAGTTCCCTGTTGGAGCGCAGCTTGCGAGCGAGGACGGGGTCGGAGAGGGCGGGGTCCAAGGCTGGCAGGTCAGAAAAGAGGGTGAGGTCAGAAGCTGAGAAACACCATTACCCTACAACGTCTCCACCCAAACAACATTATTCCTGCGACATCATAGGGCTTCGTACCAGGTTTGTACTCGTCGGTCAGGTGACTGCCGAAGTTGAACACCATGTCCAGGTGTCGCCTCTCCTGCAGCCGGTTGCCCGTCTCGCGGAAGCTGTCCTGGGCGATCTGAGTCACCTGCTTTTGGCTGAGCAAGAGGCCGTGCCTCTCGTTGACCCGCCGCACCAGCCGCAGGATGTCCGCATAGTCAGGAGGGTTCTGTCGGGACTCCAGGCTGTTTATGAAGCGTTCAATCTGGGGGGGGGGGGCGGAGTCAGAATGCTCATTAGTCATCCTCCATTTCGACTGCTTGCTGTATTTACAAGCCATCTTATCATATGATGTCATAATATTGTGTACGGAATCCCCCCCCATGGTCATGTGGACCAAGAAGAGCCGTGACCCCTGCTAGGACACTGATTTGCTACTGTGATCCGCTGGGTCGGCGCTGTGTGTGCAGTCATAAAAAATTAACCAACACCCTTCAGATTCAGCAATGTTGTAGTATAAATGAGTGTAATGAATGTCCTTCATGCAGACACACACATCTTCCAGAACAGAGAAGTCAAACATAACATCAGTGCTCAGCTATTTCTGCAAAAAAATTATAAAAAATTAAGAAAAAATGGTATTATGTCATATCTATATTTTTTGCACCAAATTATGGAGAGTAGTATCAATAAGAGTATTGATAAGTATCGGATATCGGAAAGCAGCATCAGTATCGATTGCCGTATCAATAAAATCCCAACAACACCCATTCCTACGTTTACACACAAGTACACACAGACATACATGTGTGTGCTTCTGCACGGCCTGTAATTGGCTGACATGCTGTCTGCAGCAGTGTATCCCAACCTGGTCCTCGGGACCCACAGATACTGTCTGCTGGTCCCCAATGACCAGCCTAGAGTCACTCCTGGGCAATCCGGCACTTAGCTGGGACGCACCTTCTTGTTGATCTCGGGGTAGCGGGTCCCTGTGTACGACACCTTCTGCTCGATCACCCTCCCCGTCAGAGTGTTGCAGCCCTTCAGCTCGCACAGCTTGTCATAGATCTTCATCATCTGAAGTGGCGAGAAGGAACCCGGAATGTGTCACTCCCAGAATGCACTGCTGTCACATGAGCACTGCGGTAGTGTTCAGAGAGCACGGGGGCCATATGCCGGCGGGGGGGGGGGGGGGGGGGGGGGGGGAATTCTCCAAACAGATATGTTTTTACAATGAGTAGGAGAGATTTGTAAAGATACAATATTATTTAATAGGTTGACTTACACTATCACCCAAAGCTACTTATTTTATAATCACTAAAATATTAGTCACACTTCCCATGTACACAGGTAACCCCCCCATATCCTCCACCCCCACCTTGCGTTTCAGCTTGTGCTCCTGTATGTAGCTGCAATCCTCCTCCACCATGTCGTCCAGACTTATCTCTTTCTCCTGCAGCCGGCGGATCTCCTCGTAATACACCTTCAGCAGGTTCTCCAGGTATGCAATCTGCAGGAGGGATGGGGGACGAGAGTGAGAGGTGATGGGGGGGGGGGGGGGGTCTGAAAGGCTTAAACATACCAGTTTAAATCATCTATACATACAAAATGTGCAAATAAGTACATTCATATTACATGCATCCATCCATTCATCCTTCCATTTAGGACAGGAGACATAATGACAGGCTTACAATGGGCACAGGGGGACCCCCTGGACAGGATGCCAGTCCATTGCAGGGCACAGTGCCACACAAACACACACACACACATACAGCCAAGCATTATGCACAGTTTAGCAAAGCCTAACTGTGTTTTTGGACTACAGAATCCCTGCACAAAATGGTGGGATTTAAACCTATGGATGGTGCACAGCGGCTACAGGCCCACTGACCACAGGCAAACCGACCTGTCTCTTAGAAGCCTTTACTGTTTTTTTCTGTTCTCCTGGCTCAGGTGAGGTGGGCCGTCCCTCCTGCGGCTGCTCCGCCCCACCGGGATCCCCCTCGGCGGCGGATGGCGCCGGAGTGACCGGCAGCCTCTTCTTGGCGGCGTGCTGCTTCAGCACGGTGCACAGCTCGTTGATGTAGACGAAGGTCTTTGAGCGGCCGGCCTGGGCCCGCGTCAGGCAGCGGCCCAGCGTGTTGCGGAGCTCCACCGAGGCCAGGAAGTCAGGTGAGACCTTGGCGTGCTTGGCCTGAAGGAACGTTATGACCTCCGGGTGGTCCTGCGTGAGAGTCCTGCAGTGCTCCACAAACTAGGGGGGAGGGACAAACGCGGCATAATAAGGCAGAGAAGTGCATGAGGGCAAGAACATTAACGCAAAATAAGACATCTGTTTTACCTCAAGAAAAACCACATCTGTATGGTGCCCTAACATAAAACAGGCCCTTACATTTCCATAAGTATCACAGGGTTGCTAGATCTGAACCATAAACTCCATAATCATCTATCCTACAAAATCTTTAAGAAGCCCAAGTCTTCTGATCATAACACTGTAAAAATGAAAAATAGGAATTCTGCTGAAACTATGCTGAATTTTCTAAGACAACTGGAGATGCAAAATAAAAGTTGCTGACCTTAGGAGCAAATGACTGGGTGAGGTCCTCAAATCATACCCTACTGAAGAGTGTGTGAGTTTTTACATTTGCATTTACTTATTGATCAGATGCTCTTTTTTTTTTTTAAGTCATGTACAGCTTAGACACTTTGTCGACCACAGGATTTGAACTGTCGACCTTCTGATCACAGACACAGAGTTCTACCCTACAAATGGCCCTTTTTTAGTGTAAGTGTAATACCACTGAACACTGATATTAGCGCAGCTGTCAGCTGAACTGAGCCCTCTACTGGGAAAACAGCTCCGGGACAGTTTCTTCCACCAGGTCATCGGGATACTGACCTCCAGCTAACATCAGCCACCCCCCAGGTCACCATCTCCACTCCCCACTGCACTAGTGAATGCCTCTGGTGTACTAAACTGTACTGGGTTCACCTACAGCCTGGCTCTCTCCTCTAAGGTGTATGGTATTTATATTTTAATGTCTTATTGTATCACATAGTATGCCATACATCTGTAGATTTGTTCTGTGTACAGTTTGCATTTCTTTAAAGTACCGCACTGCTGAGAGGAACTCATGACCCAAGACTTTCACTCACTAGTTCACTCGTTCTATAGATGTGACAATAAAAGCGATTTGATCTGAAAAGACGCTGTGGGAGGTCAGTATGTAACTCCTGGTTTAACTTAGCAACGGAGAGCTAAGAGCGATGAGCTAAGATTTAGCAGATTTTCTCACTCGCCTCCATAAAGAGCTTCTGGTTCTCAATGCGAAGGATGGAGCTGTCTTTCTGGGCGGAAGCGAAAGGTGACGTGGTGATGTGGGTGGGGACAGGCACAGAGACCCGCGCAGATCCTGAATCGACAGGCAGCTGAGACGAGGAAGATGAGGCACGCGAACAAGCTTTTTCCTCCTCCTCTTCCTCGTCGTCCAAGATCACGATACTTTCCATCACCTTGCTGTCTGCTGCCATTCGCCGCAGGAACTAAAGACGATACAAATACTGCAATCAGGTTACACAATTCTCTCCATATGTATATAACTGTTGAAAATGCAGGTCATAAACAGGAACTGACACCCACACAATAACAAGCATGGCCATATGGTGGATCGATCGCGTGGTCAGAAAATACGGGACGATTCGCATTTTATTTATATTGTATTTATACAGCACTTGACATGGGGCCGTAGAAAGGGGGAAGCAAAAATTGAGCTGCTGGAATAATTTTTACACTGCAATTACATTTTATGCATCAAATAATATCTTTTTTCCCTTCCGTCTCTATATTTCTGCATCAGAAAATTCGATCACTAACCAATATTTTTTCTAATATCACCAATTCCAGCGGTGAAACTTGCCGGCACTTATTAGCGGGATAACGTTACCTCATTTTCTATTCTGTGGAAAACAAAAGATCAATCTATGGCCAGATTTAATAATGAATTATAAACATTGGCGGTCATATAAATAAAAGGCAGTCTGCCGTTTTGATCACAATCGATGCCCCCAGTAACTAACAAATAACTATAACAAAACAACTTGTTCGTCCTCCATTTTTTTGGTTCATAAAGGTCCCATTTCCTAATGTGTGATGCAAAAAGTACAATCAAAAGTGGCCAGGAGTTACAGAAGTCCGCAGTCAAAACAGCCCAGGGATTTGTGAAAAGGAACCAGTTTCAAGTTCAAGTTAAAATGATTTATTTGCCATTTGCACATGCACAGACAGTATGGTACAGTTTTGGAACTTTGTTGTAAAAGCACCTCAAGGTAGCACTGGTGCTTGCGGTCAACCAATCAACAATGTTTATTGGGCAAGAGAAAAGTACCTACTCCTGAGTAATGAGTAAAAAAAGTAGGTTCAAGAACTACAATCAAGACAAATTCCTGCAGTGAGAATGTGACAGAAGCTCCAGATTCCTGAAAAAGGTTCCTGAGGTGGGAAAGCACCTTATTAAAGTGTTGGTCCAGTGCAGCAACTATTCAGCAGGAAGTTCCACCAGTATACTCACAGATCTCTTCCGAGCAGCTTCTGAACGTCTACTAGCCTTGGTACGAGGCATCTAAGAAAAGAAAAGAAAAGAAAAAAAAAAAAACACTGTCCATTTCCAATAATACTACATTAAAGGCCTATCAAATTGTGCCTCAGGAACTACTCTGAGGCAGTAACAATAAATACAACAATACTGAGAACCACTGATTCAGTTTTCCACTTTGTATTGTTCTGCCTTAAAATGCATCCCTATTATCCAATGGACATGGACACAACATCAAACTGCAAATAAGCCTACTTCAGATGATAGCATTTCCCAGGACCATGATGCAATTTACTGACGCAGTTACATATTGAAGCAGCGCCACAGATAAACCAGTATTTGAAGGCACAGTTAATTTTTTAAATGAGCGCCTTAATGGATATTTATTTTATTTATATTTACTTGAGAGAATTTTCATTTTTATTTACCTTTAAGTAATTTTACTTTTTAATTAGCATGCTGTGGCAGTATTGACAGACTTTTTTTATGTCAGTCATACGTTGTTCAGGAAACCACTATTTAATAAAGAAAAAAAAGAAGCAATTTATGTTTTGTTTCTTTTACCCCCACTTTACCAAAAACGTACCAAACCGTGATTTTAAAAACCAAAGTATGTAATGAACCGTGATTTTTGTGCACCGTTACACACAATTAAGAACCCAGGAATCAGAGCACCAAGTAGTCCAACAGAATTTCTGTCCACAGACATCAACATAAATGTTTATTATAGCTATTCTAAACCACTTAGACAGTAAAGCCAGTAGACAGTAAATTCTCGTAAACCATTTCTTCAGTTACCAAAAGAACCTCTTTTTTCCATAAATTCCAAACACTACTGTTTGCTTTCAGCATATTGCAAATTTGTTGCAGCTTTTGTGGAAAAACTCTGCATACAAATCCCTCCATAAAGCATATTTAGAAAGCACTACTACACAATACAACTTACTCAAGTTATCTAAACTTGAACTCAATGAACACACAACTCTCCTCTCTATGAGGAGAGGTTAGCTGAGCTGAATCTGTTCAGCATCGCGAAAAGGAGATTAAGAGGGGACATGATCCAGGTATATAAGATTCTAACAGGTCTGGATGTTGATCAGCCAAATGGCTCCTTTAATATTTGTTTAAATACTAGAAATCGTGGCCATAGGTGGAAATTAGCAGGAGAACATTTTAAACTGAATTTAAGAAAACACGTCTTTACACAGCGTGTAGTTGGAGTATGGAATAATCTGCCTGCTAGTGTAGCGGAAGCTAAAACCATGGGTTCATTTAAATCAGAGCTAGATAAGATTTTAACAACTCTAAGCTATTAGTTAAGTTCTCCCCAAACGAGCTTGATGGGCAGAATGGCCTCCTCTCGTTTGTAAATTTCTTATGTTCTTATGATCTTATGAGAGGAAGGTACTGTCTGTTTACAGACATCCCACCTGAAACTTCCATCAAATTGGAGTCTCCCGCAAATTGACAGCAGCTCCCTGATACCTGCCAATGATGCACAATGTTCCAAAAATCTGTCTTTCCACTTTTCAGTGGTGGTAAAATTACCTAGCAAGAAGTTTTACCACTGCAACCCGCTGTAAATTCCCCCGTCAGCTATATATGTGGTATTACCATAATACCAGCCAAGCATTGGCCAGCACCCCCACCCTCCCGGATGCCCCTCATTTGCCTCCCTGAAATCAATATCCTTAAGGTGGGATGTCTGTGTTTGTGTTTATCATTTCCCAAAACATGCAGAATATTATCACCAAACACCAAACAAGATCTCACAAAACAAACAGCACAACATATGTAACAAACAATGCACAAAGGTAGTAGTGTTGTATTCTGTCATCTGAAAACTGACTGTAAAATCTCTGGAGGACAAAAACAACTTTGTAACGTTTCAACCAGCATCTAATCAACAAGATACGGTGATTTTCATGTTTGTTTTTTTTTTTACTTAACTATGGTTAACCAAAGAGCCAGTTGATGGTCGATCTAGAGACAAAAAAACGAAACAACCAGCCAGTTACTAGCTATGGGTGTTCCACAAAGCGGATAATTTAAGATAGAAGTCATGACTGTACAATAAGAGTTTAAGTAAGGGGAATTCCTGTTGGATAATCATGACTTTTAGCTTAAGTTAACCCAGCCAACTTAGAAATGTTGCTTTGTGAAACACCCCCTGGTTAGCTAGTTGTTAGCTATTCAGCTAGAAACAACCTATAGCTAGCTAGTAAACAAAACCTGTAAATGTATATTCGGTACATAGCCGTCCTATTGTTACCCAACGCGAAGCAATGCGTTCAGTCTTATGACAGCAATATTTTAACTGACAGAGTAGTACAGTTGTTAACGAAAACAGTACACAAAATCTCAAGATAACTTACCCGCTCCAGTACAGAAATCAGCCTCTGAACTTTTCCAGTCGGCAACATTCTGGCCATCCATTGGCTGCCTTTCAGTAATCGAGTTCTTCATTGGCTAATTCCTTTGCTTTCCCTTGGCTGGCTGAGTACATCTGCAGGAAGAGGTCCCCGTCATTGGCCAACAAAGCATTTCGGCATTTAAAATGACCGATCGCGTTTACGTTTCGTTTTGCCCTGATGTTGTGTTTAATACTAAAAGTGGCCAGTATTACGAAAATATTGTAGTGGACTGAGTATACCCATTTCAAACTATTTGAAACTGCTTGGGTCTACAAATAGTGGATTATGAGTTTGTAGGCAGCCTCAAAAGTCGATAGGTCAGTTATGGATTTTAAACTGTATTGTGTTTTTGTTTCTTTATCAAACGCTTCTGTGCGTTTTTGAAGAATCACACACAAAATGCAAAATGACAAAACGAAGTTTTTTATTACATAATAAAAAGTATAATGGGGTTTACAATACATTTCAAATATTACATACTTCCGATCTCTTCATAATGATGGAATGTGATTTGTGTCATTCTATTTTGGAGTAAAATTAACGCAGAATATAATATATACATAAAATATATTATACATAAAATATTAGATAAGTAAAACATTTTACTTTGACAGATAAAACGTATTAAACGTTTTGTTTCATCTGAAAGCCAAATATTCTGTATTTCAGTTATTTGTAAAGTATGTTACCTGTTTTAAAAGACGTCAATAATTAGCTAAAACCTAGTAAATAGCCTTTTAATCGCTCAAATCCTAACTACGCAATTATGGCAAGCCAAATTGTTATTAGTATAAGGCTTACTCATCATAACTTAATTCTTACTAGTAAAAATATGAATTTAAAATATCTACAATGGAATTTTCACTAGTATTAATGATCATTTTTACTAGTAAGGATTCGCATTATAGAGTTCTGTAATACAATTTTTACTAGTCATAGACATTCATTGTTTTTTTGCCTCACATATCCTAGATTTTTCACTAATGAAAAGTCATGGTGTAAAGCTATTTACTAGTAAGAACTCCTACTGTAGATATAATTTAGTTTTTACTAGTAAAAATATAATTACGGACCTCTATAATTACATTGTAGATATCTGAAATCACATATCCATTAATTAAAGCCTTATACTAATAAAAGATCATTTGGCCTGCCGTACCGCAATATGTACGTGGAGCTGAGTGTACAGTATGCACCCTGACATGGACTGGCATATCGTCCAGGTTTAACCACCATAGTTTTGTTAACACAAACACAAAATATTTTTTCATCACCTGTTCTTAAAAATCTGTGAAAACCACTGCCGGGAGTGGGGTCACCAGTCCGCATGCACCGGACCGCGCGGCAGCCTGGAGCCGCTGTTCTGCCCGTTTGCGACGACGGATGTCTTTACCAAGAATTTCAGGGGTATATTAGAGAACCTTTCGTAGATATCACTATATATAAAGTTAAGGAAATTATTTAAAATAAGCACGAACAAAAAAACGATGCTTTAATTTTAACATTTCAAAATTTTATTTGTGTTCACTTAAATCTCTACTGTCTCACCGACTGCAGCTTTAACAGTAACGTCTTTAAAGAAATCTACCCAACAACCATGGGCGTAATTTCCAGGGGGGTTAGGGGGGTCATGACCCCCCCCCCCCCCCAATAATCAGATCCAGCCAATATAACCCCCCCAATAATCATGTTACCCCTGTAATGGGTGGAGACCTCGACCCCCCCAATGTTCCAGCCAAAGTTACGCCCTTGCCAACAACAATGAAAATGTCCAAAAGTAGAAAACAAAGGAAGAATTTAACTAAATTAGGAGTTCAAACTGTTAAAGACAAATTGCACACAACTGAAATGACAGAAAAATGTACACAGATTTAATTAAAACTGAAGAAGTTGTCACATGCTGGTGCTGGGTGACATCCAGGATCATCTCACTGAATGGCTCCATTAAGTCCCCACGGTTTTGGTGACTCAAATCATTTTCTCTGCCGCCTTCCTTGTGTGCCCATCTACTCCTCTGAGGGATTAAACCCTATACACATCAGTTTACCACATTCTTAAAAAAATAAAAATTTCTCAAAACAATAATCGTTACACACAGTACATTCACAGCCTCCCACTAACACTCTACATTAGAATTAAATTTTTAAATATGGTATTGTAATGTATTTTAGATACCAGACATTTATTCAAAAATAAAACAACTTCCCATTGACCAAAACGGTTTGATGTATTTATAGCAGAACTGCATTCACATCTGCAAAACAATAATATACTGATGAGTACAACAGCACACCTTTTATATGTCAGACTTGTGTTATCATACATAGTCAAAGAAATCATTTCTTCACTGGCATTCAGCTCTTACTGGCTGCTTGGCGTGTAACTGAATTTAACTGCACATTAAAATGGGGGCAAACAAAGAAGTAAATAAAATCACATATTACTAATCACCACAGTTTGACATGATTAACTGTATGAGACATTTTCTTACAGTATCTCCTCTGCCATTAGCACTATGCTGTAATACATACCTCAGCATCTCCATCCATCTTTGTTTCCTCTGGTTCAATTTTGTTTCTAAAAATGGACAGAATGTGGATCATTGAATAGCAGGTATTAGTTTCATGCTTTGTTTGGAAGATGCTGTGTAGCTTCTGCTCCAGTACAGCTAACATTTGTACTCAGGCTTATACTGGAACCTCAGCCTAGCTGCACCTTGCCTGCTCAACTCCCTGACAGCTGTATGTTTCTAATGAACTGTTTGCCTCACTTGCACATCACTCTGGACAAAAGGCTCTGCTAAATCAGTTTCCCAACCTTTTTCTGCCACGGCACACTGTTCATAAGGCAGTTATCCCAGGGCACAGCATTTATTAACACATCCTACTAACTGGCTCTCACCAGTTATCACACTGCCCTTAACCTGCTGCTTCAGGATCAAGTATGTTTTCAAAAATGTGTCCACAATCTTGTCTTTTTACTACAGGGCAGTTTGCAAATTGTGGAACATATAAAAAGTCGCATATACACAAAGCTTTTTCTTCAGCTAACCCGCTTAAAGTAGATTCATAATTTAACTATTAATACAGAAGATTATTTTCTTAAATTTATTTATACACATACAAACACACGTCTTCTTTGTGGGGACCCTCCATTCATTTCTGTGGGCAAAACCCTAATCCCAACAATGACAACCTTAAGCCCGACCTATTTTGATTGCAGTCATTCTTGTAAATTTGGGTTTCCCCATATGGGGACCAAGAAATAGTCCCCACAATATCAAAATAACAGGTTTTTATTACATTGTGAGGACATTTGGTCCCCAGAATGTAATATACACATGACCACACACACACACACACACACACACACACACACACACACACACACACACGGCACACCTAGCCAATTCTAATGGCACACTGGTTGAAAAACTTGCTAAATAAAAGTAAAATGTAAAGGAAGACAGGAAGATACACTAATACTGATGGGAAGGCAGGTAAACTGGTAAACTCAGTATATACACATGGTTGTCTTACCTTGTCTTCTGAATCGCCGTTACCAGATCCTGTAGGAAAAAGCTTATATATCATAGCAACCACAGTGGACAAATAGCAAATACCTGACAGTATCAAGCAATTGTGTAGACAGATTCATGTTAAGCAAAATGTGTTTGCTATGGAAAACCTCAATATCCAACCAACTGTTAAATATAAAACTTTTGATGGCCTTAGAAAATGCAGGTCCATAAACATACAAAGATGACACCATAACTGAATGAATGGCATGAAAACTGAGACTGTAAATGGGGGAGGGAGTTACCAAAGGAGCCAAATGTCCAGGAGAAGACCTTGATCAGGCCATAGAGACCCAGGGCCACAGCCACCATAGCCATTGAGTCTTCTATGGAAGGGGCGCTCACTCCTGACACACAGAGGGCAGGGGAGGTATTACACATGGTCCCTCATGCTCCAAGGGCATATAAAACGTGTCCAAATTGACAAATCAAGATCTCCACAGTGTCCTAAAATAATACAGTAACTATACACTCATTTCTAATTTATCAATACAGTGCTTCCATCTAAGTTCTGGTTTTGGCAATACTACCTTAATTCTACTGGTCAAATGCCTAGGATTCAAACCAATACTAAAGACCACAATTCAGTTTGCGCAGATCTACAACCAGCTGTTGCATCTGAATTATCCTGTAAGGCCTGGTTTGTCTTTTTTATTGTCTTAAACCCATGCATGCATAGACTAAAGCAGTGTTTCCCAGCCCAGTCCTCGGGGACCCCCCAGACAGTCTCAGTTTTTGTTTCCTCCCAGTTCCCTGTCAGACAGTGCAGAGCAAAAACATGGACTGTCTGGCAGGGAGGGAGGAAAGACATGGACTGTCTGGGGGTCCCCAGGACCGGGTTGGGAAACATTGGTCGGCAGATTGGATACACCAGTTCTCATACAGCTCAGGAGCAGTGCATGTTGCTGCTCACCAACGATGTTGACAGTGGCGCTGACCCGCCGGGTCCCGCCAGAGTGCACCGCCACGCAGGCCAGCTCCCCGCCGCGGCCCAGGTCCAGTCGGTTCGTGTCCAGGTCCAGCCAGGAGCTCTGGCTGAAGGTGCCATCGGAGGCCTGACGGTGACCCGACATCCTGCCTTCGCCCAGAACCTGCACCTTACCATCCGCCCCCAGGAACTCCCAGCGCAGCTGCAGCGAGAGCGGGGCGAAGCCAGAGGCGTCGCACTGCACGGAGACGGACTGCCCGGGGATAACGACAGGGAGGGGGGAGGGGGAGATGGAAATGGAGGGGGGCTCTAATGAAGAAAAAAAAAAAGAGATAGAGAAAGCACATCAATACTGCACATGCAAGTTCCTACAACCGTACATAACGCACAGACAATTTAATTTTGTAATAAAAAGTTAGGCCACGATATATCGATAAAATATCATATCGTTATCATGAATGTTCATGTTGTCATCGATTTGTGAGTATTGTGGTATAGCTGAAACACTTGTTTTCTTGCATAATTAACTGCTATAATGCAAATTCCATCAAGGTATGAGTCTGTTGTTGCTGTCATTTATCATTATACCTGTCACACACTCCATAACTATTAGTAAAACAATTTGGTCATCATAATTAGAAAAACTCAAAATCATCTGTCATATTTTACCGTTTTCTACATATGAATTTTAAAATACCATGATAAATATCAAAAATCTCTGAAAATATCGTGATATCATTTTTAGGGCATATCGCCCTGCCCTACATTACAGTATTTTATATTGAAGTTGAACTGGTGCATTACTCTTACTGTAAATTCATTTACACTCCCCTACATGATTGCTTAAGAGAGGCAAACATTTTCATTCATGCATGAGAAGCCAGGGCATCGCAGGACACACACACACAATTCAGTTACCAAATCTCTTAAATGTCATGTCTTTGGACTGTGTGAGGAAACCAGAGTAGATGGCCGAACAGAAATGAACACAGGAAGAAGAATCAAAAGCAGGGCAAGAATCAAATGCTTGAGGGCCGATGCCCACATTTCTCCATGGTCAAATTACAAGCGGATTCAAATAAAGTTAAAAGAACTTAATGTGTCCTTAATGACATTAATGTAAATCATCTGAATTGTTACATGTTACAAAAATATTATTCCATCATGGTTTGAACAATTGTTTTAGTTTGATTCTACTCAATGACGTCCTCTCACCCTGTATCTCCAAGTCCAGAGCCACCTGGGCCAGGAGATACGGGAGGTAGATGGTGCAAATATAGGTCCCAGAATGTCTGACTTGGGTCTCCTCCAGCAACAGTGACGCGTTCCTCGTCTGGTGCAGGGCGGTGAAATTTAGCTCCGCCCCCTTCTCCGAGGTTTCAGCATACCGGTCGGTCTTGCCATCATAGGCCAAGACCAGTCGCCCCTCTCCTCGGTACTGGTAGCGCCACTCTACTGAGAAGCCCGACCCCGAGAGAGGCGAGGATGGGTCTGCCCAGAAGCCACAGTCCAGCGACACCGGCACACCCAGTCGGGAGCGGATGGAGGCAGTTTTACTGAACACAGAGAGGATCACTGGAATGGTAATGTTGGAAAGGGAGGGGGGAGGGGGTTATACAGGGGGGGAAAAGAGATTAACAGCCAGAAGATGTGAAGACAAACCATAAAGGAATACAAAGCAGCATAATAACAGTTTATACCCATAATAAACACTAACTGAACCAATCAATGAACACTATTTACTTTGTCTTTGAAAACAAACACTTTTCAGTTCATTTCTAACAGCTGTCACCCAATGATGGATGGGGATCTCTCGTTACCGTTAGGCTTGTTGGTCGCTGATGCAGCCCGCATTACATTGGACAGGACCAACTGTCCATCCAGGCCCTGCAAGGCTACTGAGGACCAGTCGGCCTGCAGGTAGACTGGGCTGAGGGCCGCGCTGGTGAGTGGAGCTGCCCACTGGACCATAGCCGGCTGAGGCAGGAAGGGATTGATTTCACACTGGGGCTTCTTCACAGAGCCCTGTGGTGGATGGAGAGCTGATCTGCACATTGTGGCACTTGGGTCTAAAGATAAAAAAGTAGAAGTAGAAGTCTTATCACACACAGCAAAAGGTGTGATTGGTTTATAAAACAAATAAAAACTATTGGTAGCAGTGCTTTCTGAACTAATGTAATATAAGTTCAACATGCTTGTATCTGTGAATTTTCCATATGCATTTCAGTTTCTCTATAACCATATAGCAGTGAGGTCAGACAGTCACTAACTGGGTATATAACACTCAGTCGGTAGGTACTGACCCGAGATATGGTATATTCTAGATGGACTGATATCTGCAGGGGGGCGTCGGGTTGGTTCTGCTTCTGTCCTGTCCACTGTGTCAGAGCTAATGTAGAGAATGGATTTCTCCTGGGTCATGGCTGCAGGGAAACCCCCTCCTGGCTTCTCCTGGACAAACCAGCACTCCAGGACAGGACAACTTGTCCCACAGGCTGAGAGACAGAGATGTAGGGCGGGATCAGTATGGGAAAGAAAATAAGGGGATAAAATGCCAATGAGAAATTATCAATTGTTAATTTAGACAGCTTAAGGAAAACAATTCTGGCCCATTACGATTGACATTCAGTCTTTCGGCTGTCACTCATATTTTGAATTTCCAATTTTGTTCGATTCTTTTAATTTTTTTCTTCCTAATCTTTTCCATTGATTGTTTAGCTCGCCAGAGCACAGATCTGACTGCATTAAGAACAGGAGGAATAGGATTATAAAGACGGGAGAATATAATATCTGTATAACAATACTAATATTAATAATACAAAATTAATTACTGTAATGTCGCATTCCACGTACACCACGACACAGACGACGCCATACAACGTTGTAACCAATTCAAAACGTCAATTGCAACCGATAAAACAGCTTATGCACTAAAAAAGGTAACAGAAAATATTTTGATGTATTTAATTAATATAGTGGACAGCAGACCTAAAAAATATAAATATATTTTAAATGACCAGTACAATACCGAAACTGATAAGTAAAACAAATGCGTACTTCCGTCAATACAGGGTGAACTTTTTCTAGAACTCGACATTTCGTACACAAATAATAAGGATACAGCATGTAATATTTTATTTCTAATTAGAATAAATAAAGAAATGCAAAGAGAAAAATAAGCGTACATTGCGTGTAAAGTCGCGTCTACGTACCTCGCAGGATCGTAAAGAGGATCAAGGAGAGTTTGTATATTGTCAAAATATCAGCCATGGTAATCTATAGGTTTTTTAATTTGTGAAGCAGTACACAACTGCACATTTAGTGCTGTATTGCTGTCAAGAAAACGGATGGTTGTTTTTTGACCGAGTCGGTTTTTCTCTGCATTAAGTCAGTCTCACTTTCGGTTTCATGTTGGTGCTAACCAATCGCATTAAATTTCCTGTAAAGTTAAATATCATGCACATACATGAGTGAAAGTAAATTAGTACTGGAGGTCACTTATGTGGTAAAAAAATATATAATAAGGCATACAATAACTTGAAATCGTATATTTGGAGTATTACTAAGTTTCGGCAAGAACAGCACTTTGCAAAGAAAGGCGTTTGTTGTCAGTGCACAACTTACGTCACTGGAGAGCGTCTGTTGCAGTGTACCACTTGCGTCACTAGACAGCGTCTGCTGTCAGTGTATCATATTGTCGCCAGAGGGCGTCTGTAAGCTGAAGATGAAGTTATACTAATACGGCAACTCTGTACATTAGCAGGGTTGCCAACTTTGCCCACCTAGCTGGAGTGAGATTTCCATTTCAAGTCTGCACATACATGGACACACATTTGCATGTATTTCAGAGTTTTATTACTTTGTAAATAGTCTATATAGTTTGCAAACTACCCCAGCGCTTTTGATATAGCTAATGTTAGGTTTATAATGGAATAACATAGATTCGCCTTAAGATATCTTGCGAGTCTGAAAGCGTGAATGTCATGCCACATCCGCGAGCAGGCAACCCAGCATCAGGAAATCGTGGAATGAGCAATAATGCAGCACTTTCTATTTATATTTTGATCCTGCTTATTAAACCACTGGAGAAGTAATACTGAAACAACTAAAACTGCTAATTATTTGTGTTTTAGTTGTTATTATCTGACACCCGTCCGATTTGCAGCACCGTCTTTGCGCATGTGTCAAGTACTTTTTTTTGTAAAGCGCACGCCCATGAAATACACAGCGTTTACATTTGATGTTTGTTAGATAGCATTTATGGCAATTTTATTATAAACTTGCTGCAAGTTACGTAGACATATGTCCTTCTCCCTCTGTTTATTCTCCTTTTAACGTACGCTGATTTTTATTCTCCATTAAGCATGTCAACTACCTGTCAGATGAGTAACCATTGTTGAAGCACTGGACCAGGATACCACAGCAAATCCATGAACCTTTAATCCAAGAGAATACACTTGCTGAAAGAACCATGACTAAATTTGTATTACACAGCTGGATGCCCCTAGAGATTTGTCATGTTGACTTTTTTTCTTGGTTACTATTGGTTAAGATAGACTCACCCCGCCTAATATATATTTATAACTTTCTTGGTCCAAGAACTGCATAAACAACTTTGACAGACGAAGGCTTGTCTAGTAGTGACACTTTTCATTTTGATGCAAATCCAACTCTAATCCAGTGCTGATAAAAATGAGGAAAATTGCACTTTCTACACTTCTGCTTTTTAGAATTCACTCCATATTTTCATGTAAGTTTTAATGCATTTATTTTTTGTTTTTTAAATTTTACTATGGGGTGGTGTGTGACTGTGCAGGTTAGGATTCTGTACTCAGATGGTCACCAGTTTGAATCCTGTGTTGGGCTCTGAAGCAAAGAGCTTAACCTCAAAATCTGTTCCAGGGGCTTCTGACCCACAGCTTATCCATGAGCTCTTGTGTTTGTGTCTCATAGAAGAGTAAGACAGGGTAAATGAAACCTCAAGAATTCCTATGTGCCTGTGTTTTAGTTTTCATGATGGCACATGAAATGTGTGGGGAATATGTTTCTGTTTCTGTAAAATCTAATGTAGAAAATGCAGAAATCTTTAGTAGCTTCAGTATGGAAAAATATGTATTTTTATCTTATGTAGCTTTCGGCACAGTTTAGATTGTAGAGTATGTAATCAGGTTTATTTTCTGTTGTATGTCCTGTTTTGATTTTGTCAGTTAGGTTTCAGCACAAGTTGTAGTATGAGGTGATATTCTCAAATGCTTTAATAATCGCTCTCTCAGGTGGAATATATGTTCTGCTTTTGCAGTGACCTACTCCCTTCGGTACGTCTTCACTGGCACGTCAGGCATCCCAGACTTCCCAGAGTTTGTGGGTGTGGGGCTGGTGGACGGGGAGCCCATCGATTACTATGACAGCAGAATAGGCAGAATGACCCCCCGTCAGGACTGGATGACCAAGGCTGTGGACGCTGATTACTGGGACAGGGAGACTCAGCATCTTCGTGGTGGAGAGCAGGTGTTCAAAACCAACATAGAAGTGGCAAAGCAGCGCTTCAACCAAACAGGAGGTAAGTGCTGCATGTTTACAGAAGTGAGCCTGACATTTTATACATTCGCTTGCTGTATTTAATTGTCTGGTTGCTTTTTAAAAGTACTTATTAATATTCATAGATTAAACTAGATTTCTCTTTTTTTCCTGAGAATTGATATTGTATACATACACAATAGCATATATATTAGAGTCTAAGAGTTTCATATGAATCGGTTTCATATGAAATTACTAAGCAATTTCTCATCAGAAGACAGATCTGTGCTCTGCTCATTTGATATTGTAACTCTGAAGATATAATTTTTGTGTAGGGGAGTTCTGAAATCTCTGCGTGACCATGGCATTTTACTTACAATTAAAGAGGAAAGGTGGCATCAAGAGCCTCTGTCCTTTATACACAGAGCTTATAGACTGACACTGTGCTCACAGACTGACACTGTGCTCACAGACTGAAACTATATCTCTGAGGTACATTGGGGGGGCATTTATTCTCTTAGGAAGCTGTGGATTCTGTTCAGTTTCACTTCATTTTTCCTTTGCCACTGGACAGATTTAATTGGAGCATTTAAAACGACTGACATCCCTGGGCTAAGGTGACAGTCAGACTGTGCCACTGACTGCAGAGTGCACAGGGACTAATGCATGCAGCTGCGTCAAAACCACCATGCCATGTGGTGACAAACAGGAAATGTATTTATCGATGACACTCTCCCTTCATTTCCCTCCATGGTAACCATGAGATCCTGTTTGACTGGGTCTCATCAGATGGTGGCCGTATGAACCTTGGCTTCTCTCCTTCATCCTGACAGTCTCACATCCCACAGGACGCAGTTCTCTGGGCTGCTCAGTACACAGTGACACAGGACGTGTAGTTGGGGGTGAGAGCAGTGAGCTCAGCCCTCAGAGTGACACTGCTCTCCACAGCATCTTTCACAAGTCAGAGCAGAAGGAGCAGGAATCGCTGATGGAGGTGGAGCTCTGCAAAGCTGCAGATTAGCTTTTCTCTCCTGGATTTGGGGACAAAAGACTCACCGAAGCTTCTAGTAGCTGGTTCCCACCAAAGTTTCCCTCTAGATCAGTGTTTCCTAATCTGGTCCTCAGGGACCCACAGACAGTCCACGTTTTTACCGGGAGCTGAGCACCGGATTGGGAAACACTGCGTGGGAAATAGGCGGAGCTTGAAATCTCACAGTAAATAATTAGAGTCTCAGGGCCGAAGCTGTACCAACCTATGCTGAACCCAGAATGGCAGATGAACATTGTCGCCACTCACTGTTACTCATTTTAATCAGGAAACGTGCAGCAGGCGGACCTGAAACCGCTCACACCAGCATCTGTGTGACTCATTTCGGTTCACTTATGGATGCCATATCTAGCTGTTCAAAAAGCCACTCGGCGCACTGGTCATGTGATGTGTGGTTTTCATAATGATGAGACTCATTACTCATTAGAGCACAGCTGACTGTAGCCATCTGAACCTGGCAGAGTCAGTCTGCTGTAACCCTGCTAACCCACTCTGCAGCCTTTCATAATAACCAAATTCACTTTTAATGCACCTCCTTTAAACTCCTGCACACAACGCGGACACAGTTCCTCCATCTCAAAGAGTCTAAAGGCAGCAGCTACTTGCTTGGTTCTCAATTTGCGCGTCGTCCGCCTCGTTCCCCGAGACCCAACAGCTGGCGGCTCTGAGCGTGACCCAGCATCCCGTAAATAAAAACCGCTGCCAAAGGCAGAGTCTCTGCTACGGCCGCAGAGAAGCTCCGTCTGACTCTGCATCATCCAGCTGGCTCACATGTCCTGCTGTCGGTGGTCCTGGTGAAGCTCTTCTCAGGACTGATCGCTCCCAATGTGGCTAAAGTCTCAGAGCCCAGCTCTCCTGCCTCTGCCCTGAAGCAGCTTCTCTCCATTGCCTCACTCCTTTACTCAGTTTTCTCCCTGTTTTCTGGGACAGCTGCTCAGCACCCCTGTACATGCCCCTGGTGGACACCGCTGGTATTGTACTTAGAGTTTTTTATATATATAAAACAGAATAGGATGATATTCTCTTTTTGCCTGCCCCATCCTGCTCTCCATGAGACACAAACACAGATGAGAGCAAACTTGGGGTTCATGCCACAGGGCAGCCGCACATGGAGCTGGGGGTTAAACCAGCGACCTTTGGACCTCAGGCTGAGCCACACACCCTCCCGTAACATCTTCACCTGTCATGGGCTGTTTTGGCAGGCATACACACAGCCCAGATGATGTACGGCTGTGAGCTGGATGGTGACGGCACCATTCGGGGGTACAATCTGCAGGGGTACGACGGGGAGGATTTCATCAGCCTGGATCTGAACACTCTCACCTGGACGGCGGCCAACCAGAAGGCTGTAATAACCAAGCTGAAGTGGGACCCTAAGTATCAGCATATTCAAGGTTGGAAGAATTACCTGCAGATCACATGCATCGAATGGCTGAAGAAGTATCTGGACCATGGCAGAGACACCCTGCAGAAGAAAGGTGCAGGAACATGTGTTTGTCCATGATCAGTCACAGCATCTCAGCATCTCATATTAATATAAATGTTAATATAAAACCTTCCTCTTCCTCTTTCACCACAGTCCCCCCAGTCGTGTCTCTCCTCCACAGAGACGACTCCTCTCCTGTGATCTGTCACGCCACCGGCTTCTCCCCCAGCGGTGTGGTGATGTTCTGGCAGAAGGACGGGCTTGAGCTCCACGACGACGTGACGGTGGGCGAGACGGTTCCCAACGGCGACGGGACCTTTCAGAAGAGAATCAGCCTGAGAGTGTCGCCTGAGGACCTGCGGGAGCATGAGTACACCTGCACTGTGCAGCACATCAGCGACGACCGCGACGTCGTCAAGGCGGTGATGGAGAAACAGATACTGAGCAACAGCAGTGAGTGATATGAAGCAGCAAAGAGCTCAGGCTGAGGACTGGCGTTTACCTCAAAGGCAAATTTGGCTCATGTTGCCTTTATTCCTCGTTGCTGTGCACGCATGTGAACAGCCCAAAGCCCAACTGGCACCCATTCGCTCTCACTCCATCTCCACTGCATCCCCCTGTTTCTGATGAAATAATGACCATCCTTTGCTCTTTCTCCTGATGTAGTTTGTTTTACCTGCATTTGACTAAATGTAATCTAATACTTTAAATCATAAAGAAGACGGCGCCTGCAGATATCTAGCCAGTCTCTCCTCAAAGCTAAACATTTCTCGTATGAATGTGTATTCATTATTTATTGTGCTGGAATCGTCACCAAACAGTCCAGGAGAAGATCAGTCTGCTGGACAGTGTGTTTAATAATGCATCAGTCTCTCTGGATTTCTTTCTCCTTTTCTCCCATCACTCCTTCTCTGCTTCTGATTCCAGATTCCGGCTCTCCCCTTACCCTCATCGGCGTCTATGTTTCAGTCTCTGTTCTTGTGGTGACCGTTGGCATTGGTGCATTTCTGGTCTGGAGGAAGAGGAGTAACTCTGGTGAGTGAGGCAATGCCATGGTCACATGACACAATCAAACAGCAGCTTGGAAATGATATGTGTTTTAAACGAAGATTGTTTCTGTGATAAAAATTATCATCACACCGGGTGCAGGAAAGAGCCAGAGACACAGGAAGTGATCGAGTCCCCAGGGGGTGGTTTATTTATGGTGTGGGTGAGGTGGTGAGGGGGCTGGGGTCCAGGTGCATCGTCCTCGGTCCTCTGTGGTCAAGGGGGGGTTCTGGCGCTTCGAAGGGTGAGCCAGGCGGATGGGTGGGGGTCGGACCTGGCAGCAGTCAGTTGGATTGGAGTCATTCTGCCCCCTTTGCTTGGGAGTGAGTGTGGGTGCTCTGTAACGCCCAGAAGAGCCAGGAACAGCTGCCCATGATAACTGACAGCCACCTGGGAGTTGGTTGGGGCACCATTACCACTGCCCCCCCCACCCCCCTGGTCATATTTGCCAACGTGTGGTTTTTGAAATGCGATGTTTATTGCTGCTAACACACCGTCTCTTTCTGGGTTACAGGCTTCGTTCCAGCTAAAAGTAAAATTTACATACAAAAACTGTCCACGTATTGACCCCATTTTAATAAAAATAATACTCTGGATGTTGCCACATTTTTCCCTCCGTTGTATCCGATGATGATGACGATTACAACAATGACAATGATGATGATAACGATGATGGTGATGACAATGATGATGATGACGATGATTATGGCTCCATTCATCCCAGATAGACTTCACCACAAAAAATGAGGGATGTCTAAGCTGAGGAATTACAAACTCAAATTTAAAATGATTTGCTAACAAACCAATGTAAAATAAATGTGTAAATGTTGCATTATGCAAATAATTCTTATTGACCTGGGGTAGTAAAATAATTGTGATGATGTCAGGCTAATTTGTGATTTCGCTTTTGTGTTGCCACATTAACTGAAATTAAGATTTTATATATTTCCTGAAATGGGGAAAAAGAGCATTTTGTTTTATTCTTGAAATTATGTATTAAACTTAACATATACCTTTCTAAGACTTCCTTTCTTCATTTTTCATCTTCATTTTTGTATTTATATAAACTCTGATACACAAACAAACTCTGAACCAGTGGAGTCACATCACTTTTGGTTTCCACAACTGATTACTAATAAACAACAGATGACATGCTAGGTCACCGCTGCCTGTCTGTTTGCAGCCCTGCACTGTGTTTGTCATTTGCATGCTCTCAGCACACTAACACGGGTTTCGTTTTTGAACTCCAGCTTCCCTTTTCAGTCCAAAAATATGCGGTCAACATGCTGGTGCTTCTAAAATCTCATTAATGCATAAATATGTATGTCACATACGGGTTAAATGCACAGGACACATTTCGTCGTTGTGCACTGTGTGCTGTGGTGTGTCAACATTGACAATTAATCCCCTTCACTTCATATTCATCACTTCATACACTCCATCATCCAGACTAGCGCCTGTGTGTTTCCTCTGCAGGTGCTTGTGCATAGTGCTACTGTCGCTATGATACGCCACCGAAACTTTGGACAGTGAAAAACCACCTTTTGTTTTGTGTTAATTAAGGATAACAGGAATCAAATGTAACGGGGCTCTACACTCAGGTGGAACAGACGATGGCCAGGGAACCCTACAGATATTATATGAATGGAAGGATTGTTAGGGCATTTAGGTTTTATATGACCTGCTTGACCACACTGATATCATACTACCCCTTTCTGTCCCGCTTCCTTAAACCCAGTTTAGTAGGACCACCCCTTTCACTCATGCACTTACCTTCTCCAGATGTTCTTGATGCAGGTGAAGGTACCTGGCATGGCTTCCCAATATCCTTAGCCCCTTTCCACCCACTTTAAGTCCATGTCTGGGTTTTCCTACCTGCTGCCCCATATACATCTACCAAGGCTGCAGCCTCCCCCACTGAACCTGTGTTACCTTCCCAGATCCATACTTGAAGCTCTGGGGCCAGCAGATGGAGGTCCTGCTCCAGAACAATCATACTTCTCCACCTCTTCCTCATTCTTCTCTTGTGGCTGCATCCATTTTTGATGGAGCTCTGAGTTACACATAAAGCTCCCCTGGGGTCTCATCGGTTCACAGCTCAGTGGAACAGAACTGGAGCAGGTCAATCTCTGCATGCATTTCATATTTAGCTAATATAGCTGCCTTGACCTTGCTACAGTCTAGTGACTCATATATACATATATATATTCACATATGCACTCCTAGTCTGGCCTATCAGGAGGGGCACTAACCTACCTGCCCAGTTGGTTGTTGGGCACTGACACACCATAACTATTCTCTCAGATGTTGAGAGGAAGAGCCCAATATCATCATCCTCCTGTAGACACTGCAAGTTAGGCTCCCTAACCAGCCTTGGGGCTGTTTTGTCTTGTTCATTCAACTGATGTGAAGTTGCAAGGTTGGGCTGGGGAGTTACACCTTATAGATCTGAGGAGCTGGAAGATGTCAGGGTTGCCTCTCCTGGAGACATGCTGTGCTAAACACGACTCCTTCCTGAACCTGATGTCGGGCCAGTCCGCAGATGTACCTTCTGTTGCAGCAGGGTGAACTGAGGTTTCAGGGCCTTAGATCAGGATTGTTGCTGATCTGACTCTTGCTGCAGACACTATTCTCTGGCCTGTTGCATGGCAGGTGGGTCTGTACTGTAGGAGGTCTGATACCCTTTTCACTGACATATCCTGGTCGACAGTGTTTGAGGATCACCTCCAACAGCACCTTCTGGAATCGATTCATCTACCAACTCAGCATAAATCCTCTTGGGAGGCATTCTCACCAAATATCTTGGAGAAGAGTTTCTTTAGTTAAATTTCTACTCACTATTACCTCCTAGTGGCTGGTCCCACTTATGACACCTGCTGTGATACCCTGAGCACCATCACAAACCAGGAGGTAGGCCTCAAAAGACAGGAGGACAGCAGGATGGATTCCAAAAATATATTTATTTTATTATAAAAACCCCGGAATTCAATACCCCTTCCCCAAAAAAGGACAGAAGAAAAAATATCTACGCACAAAACAACTCTGAGCGGCATACAGGATACACCTTAACCAAAGCCATGGTGACCTCAGAGGTCTGACCAGCCATTTCCTTTCCCACGCTTCATGCTGCCCCCCCACCTCTATAATGATGCTCGACACCATCACAACCTCAAACATCACACATTGTCTCGTTAACAGTTAAAAAGGATAATACACATAATTTGACTAACTAACGAAATTCAACACATTTTATTTAACCCCTCCCCTGTCACCAACCCAAAAACACAAAATCCCCCCTTCTAACCTGCATCATACTGAAAAGTCCAGTTACTTGGTACCACATAAAACATCCACATTTGACCATAGGACCCATTTAATGGTTGTACTTCCCCTGGTAAGTTTGAATGAAACATCTGCAGACTGTTCTTCACTCCATTCTGTGCGTTTAACTAAGCAATAAATCAATGTTTTAATAAGTACTGAGGTATCAATTTATAGTGTTACTCTGGGTCCAACTTAGCAAAAATAAATAAATTAATTAATTCTTTAAGATCTGCGTAACAACTTTTCGTGAGCACATTGCTCAGACGGGGGCATCACACACTGCATGGATGTCAGTGCGTCGTTTCACATCCTAATGATTAACACAAAGTGGTGATGTCAGGTACTCTCTTGGTTACTATTGGCTAACAACGTGTCCGTGTTCTGCTCTCATAAAAACGCAACAGGCTATGAAGTCTAACAGTGTCCAGGAGGTCCATCTGTAAGTGGGTTGTACTTTTCATTCTTACCCAGAAATCCTCTATTTTGCACGACATGTGGAACAATCTGCTTTTTGTGCTCATTTTGTTTGGCATTGACTTCATACTTGCCAGTAAGTGTCAATTTAACTTTTAAACATTTCTAAAGTTAAGGCTTCTGTCAGGTGATTTTTAGTTTTGAGATTTCTTGGTGAACGATATTCAATTGTGAGCGAATTTCAGATTTAAACTTAAATTTTATATGCAAATCCGCGGGGTGGTTCTAGGGTAAGGGGAGATCTGGGGCTTTACTAATGAGTTGAAGTTCAAGATTTGAAAGGTTAATCGGTTCAACTTTTGTTGCTTTTCTTAATATGCATCCAGCACTAACAACACTGTTATATGCACTTTTTAGTCAAAAAGGGGAAAAAAATGTGTAGCTGAATGTATTCAACTTGTCCATCATGTGGTGTCTGTAGTCTAGCTCTGGTAGAGCAGCTAATAAGGCTTGAACTGTTACTTCTGCTGCTGTGGTTTGCACTGGTGGAGCCGTTTCTTCTTTCCATCCATATTTTGTTCTCTTCACTCCTTTTTCCTGTTTCCTGTATCATGCAGAAGTTCTAAATTCAAAGGCTGATACATTTCCTCTGTCTTTCTAGCTCAACTGAAGCACATTCAATTAACAATCTTAATTGTATCATAATTTACAGTATCAAATAATTTCATTCATTTCAAGTCCAAAGCAACCAGTTCAACAATGGTAATCCAGTGAGACCCAAAAGGAAAGTCCACAGGGATATTCAATAGGGGTGTAAATCACAGCTTTCCTCGCGATATGATACAATATTGATTCCTTAAGCCAATGGTTTGATTTTTTTTAATTCCTCAGAAATTCCCAGGATATAATACGATACAATATGATTCGATTCAGTTCACACAATCCTTTACATTTCAATGGATTAAAAAAGGCTAATATAATTAGCATTTTATCATATTTTATTGGGAACTGTAAACAAAATCTAGTGTAGTCAAGTATGTCTCATAAATCAAGAAAAATAAAGTGCAATAAGGTAAAAATGGAGACCTGAAAAATGGTCCCCACTACATCAAAATAACGTCTTTTTATCACATTGTATGGGACATTTGGTCCCCACAATATAATATAAGCCTAATCCACACAGAAACGTACACACACACGCACACACACCATCAGGTATAATTTACTCTAACTGTCATGCCCACGAGGGCAGGACCGAGCACCGGGAGGCAATCGGTAAGCCTAGCTAATGTCTCCGCTTCTTAAAGCTGTCCATGTCCAGGCTCATTGCGAAATATTGTTGCCATTGTTCGAATGTGCCATACTAAGCGATTCTATGTCTCTTGTCTTCCCCGAACGCCCTGCCTGCTGTGTCCTGCCCTGCTGTTTCATCTGCCCTGCCTGTCTCGCCTGTTCCATCCACCCGCCTTCTCCTACCTGCTGTTGAGGTAGGTGAGCGAGCGAACCGGGAAGCAGGCGAAGCAAGCCGAGAGTGCAGACAAACGGGGTTTATTCCGGACAACAGGGTAGAGACACCAACAAACATCAATGACGGATCTGGGGTAACAGACTCAGACGCGGACTAAATACAGCAGACAAGCCAAACTAACAAGGAACAGCTGGGCACGATCGGGAAAGCACACGTGGATAAGGAGGGGGCGTGGCACACATCAGGAGCGGACGGAGCAGGGCGTGACAGAACCCCCCCCCCAAAGGCGCGCACTCCGGGCGCGCCAGAGAGGAGGCGACGGACGAGACGAGACCGGGGAACAGGACCTGAAAGACAAAACCAAAAACCATCAACGAAGAACAGGGAACAAGACCGAAACACAGAACAAGAACAAGGACGAAACGAAAGACAGGACCCGACAAAGAACAGGAAACGCGGACAGGCAGACAGAGAAAGGAGACACAGAGGGGACAGAAAACGGAGGAACAACAGGGCGAGGAGTGAACACAGGAGACACAGAGGGACGAGGAGCAAAGACAGGCGGGACAAAGGGACCAGAAGGGAACGGAGGAGACACAGAGGGACGAGGAGCAGAAACAGGCGGGACGGAGGGAAAGGGAGGAGGAAGCAGGGGAGCCCAAGGGAACCCAGGCGGGCGAGGGAAGGCAGCCGCAGGGGCCGCAGGCGGAAGGGAGGCCGGAGCAGGAGGGGACCACACAGGGGACAAGGAGACAGACGGAGGGACCGACAAAGGAAACGAGGAGGGAGCAGGAGGGAACCCCGGCGCAGGCAGGCAGAAGGGGGAAGCCGCAGCAGGCGGAGGTGCAGCCGGAGCCAGGGAAGGCGCCGTCCGACGCCCAGCCGAAGCGGGGGGGCCCGGAGGCGGCCGACGAGGCGCCGACGGAGGGACCGCAGGCGGGCGACGAGGCACCGGAGGGGGACCCGGAGGCGACAGCCGAGCCGGAGCCGTAGGACCCGCAGGCAGCCACCGAGCCACGGCCAGGGGGCGCACGGGCGAGCCAGAGGGCAGGGCGGGCGGGACCCGGGCCCGACGCCTGTGTCCCCGTCCCCCACGGGAAACGGACAGGCGGGGTCCTGGGGGGTGTCGGCCTCGCTGAGGCAAGGGCGTGGGAGTCAGGGCCTCTAAGGAGGCAACAGGCAGGGCAGTCGGCGCCGCGGGCGTGGCCGCGGGTGTGGCCGCGGGTGTGGCCGCAGGCGGGGCAGCCAGAGCCGTGGACAGGACTGGAGAGCTAGCCTCAGGCGGGGCCGCGGGCAGAGCGGCGGCCTGGACAGGCGAGCCGGGCTGGGCCGACCGGACAGGCGAGCCGGGCTGGGCCGACCGGACAGGCGAGCCGGGCTGGGCCGACCGGACAGGCGAGCCGGGCTGGGCCGACCGGACAGGCGAGCCGGGCAGTTCCGGCGAGCAGGGCTGGCCGGACAGGACAGGGGAGACGGGCAGGACCTGCGAGCAGGGCTGGCCGGACAGGACAGGCGAGACGGGCAGGACCGGCGAGCAGGGCTGGCCGGACAGGACAGGCGAGACGGGCAGGACCGGCGAGCAGGGCTGGCCGGACAGGACAGGCGAGACGGGCAGGACCGGCGAGCAGGGCTGGCCGGACAAGACAGGCGAGACGGGCAGATCAGGCGAGACGGGCGAGACAGGCAGGTCGAGAGCCGGCAGGACAGGCAGTTCAGGAGCCGGCAGCACGGACGAGACAGGCAGGTCGAGAGCCGGCAGGACCGGCAGTTCAGGTGCCGGCAGGACAGGCAAGACGGGCAGTTCCGGCGAGCAGGGCTGGCCGGGCAGGACAGGCAAGACGGGCAGTTCCGGCGAGCAGGGCTGGCCGGGCAGGACAGGCAAGACGGGCAGGACCGGCGAGCAGAGCTGGCCGGACAGGACGGGCAGGTCAGGCGAGACGGGCTTGGGCATGCGGCCAGCAGGGGGCGCCTCTGCGGGCACCTCGGGCGTGCGGCCAGCAAGGGGCGCCTCTGCGGGCACCTCGGGCGTGCGGCCAGCAAGGGGCGCCTCTGCGGGCACCTCGGGCGTGCGGCCAGCAAGGGGCGCTGCAGGGGGTGCCGCCGTCACGCGGCCAGCAGGGGGCGCCGCAGCGGGCGCCGCCATCACGTGGCCAGCGGGTGTGGCTGCTGGCGAGCAGGGCAGGACGGGTAAGTCAGGCAGTTCAGGTGCCGGCAGGACGGGCGCCGCCGTCATGTGGCCAGCAAGGGGCACCTTGGGTGTGTGGCCAGCAGGGGGTGCCTCGTCAGGCGCTGCAGTCATTTGGCCAGCAGGGGGCGCCGCAGCGGGCGCCGCCAGCACGCGGCCAGCAGGGGGCGCCGCGGCGGGTGCCACAGCCAGAGTGGTGGCAGCTGCAGGGACTGCAGGCAGAGCAGGCAGGACAGGCGGGTCGGGCTGGACAGGCGGGTCAAGGGGTGCTGCAGGCAGATCGGCGGCGGCAGCAGGCAGTGCAGCCACGGGCAGATCGGCGGCGGCAGCAGGCAGCGCAGCTGCGGGCGGATCGGCGGCGGCAGCAGGCAGCGCAGCCGCGGGCAAAGCGGCGGCAGCTGCAGCAACAGCCGCGGGCAGAGAGGCGGCAGCTGCAGGCAGCGCAGCCGCGGGCAGAGAGGCGGCAGCTGCAGGCAGCGCAGCCGCGGGCAGAGAGGCGGCAGCTGCAGGCAGCGCAGCCGCGGGCAGAGAGGCGGCAGCTGCAGGCAGCGCAGCCGCGGGCAGAGAGGCGGCCTGGACAGGCGATGCAGCGGCGGTGTCATCCCAGGCGGGGAGTAAGGAGCAAGCCCCCAAGAGCAGCGTCGGGGCGGCTGCTTCTCCTTTCCCCTTCCGCTTCTTTTTTTTCTTGCGGCTGGGGCATGTCGCTTGCGGCGGGGTAACCTCGGAGACGGCGAGCGGCCGAAGCGGACCTCCGCCATGACAGGTGCCGCCGTGAGTGGGGTTACCTCCTGAAGGAGGGTCCCGCTTTTGCTGGCTAAGGCCAGTAGTCCGGAGTCCTCCCGGACCTCCGGCTGGTGGAGCCAGTAGATGACCTCCTGCAGCAGGTCGACGCGTTGATCGTCGACCTGCGGAGGTGCGTTGGGGAGATCCGTCATTCTGTTGAGGTAGGTGAGCGAGCGAACCGGGAAGCAGGCGAAGCAAGCCGAGAGTGCAGGCAAACGGGGTTTATTCCGGACAACAGGGTAGAGAAACCAACAAACATCAATGACGGATCTGGGGTAACAGACTCAGACGCGGACTAAATACAGCAGACAAGCCAAACTAACAAGGAACAGCTGGGCACGATCGGGAAAGCACACGTGGATAAGGAGGGGGCGTGGCACACATCAGGAGCGGACGGAGCAGGGCGTGACACCTGCCTGCTCTGTCCTGCCCTGCTCCTCTATCGACTACGTGTCCCTTCCCCTCGTTGTCTTGTCCCGTCACTCCGTGTAGGACTGACTTCTCTGGACATCAACCCTTTGCCTGCTCTACAACCACGATCTCGCCTGCTCCCTCTAACTTTGATTGCTGTCTGTTGGAGTATTAAACCTGTTGCACACTGCATTCCGGGGTCTGTCTCCTCTGTCACGACCGACCGTCACACTAACACTGTAAACTAATAATCGTAAATTTAAACCACTACATAAACTAAACATTATGTTCCTATAATACTAAAGCTTTTATGCTACGCTCCAGCTTCACGGCTACCCCGAAGACTTCAAATTACACTAAATTATAATAATATGAAACAATCTGTTACATTTGACATCAGTTTAATTTAAATCGATCTGAACTCCACATACTGTACTAAACAGCATGAGCCCTTTTTCTTTATTTCTGCCCCCCACAATTCTTCCCCCACCCTTCTTCTCTGTCTCCCCTAACCTCTGCTTGTTGTCTTTGTTACATAAAAAAGGAGAAAAAAAGCTTGCATTGGAAATTAAAAATAAAGCAGTCCTCCGTAGACTGGGGGTGGTGGAGGGAATATAAAAAAAGAAGAAAAAAGAACGAAACAATGATTCAATGAATTGAATCATTCCAGCGAACTGAGCGAAATGAATCAAATCACAAATAAGATTCGGATTGCACATCACTACCCACACTGCAGTGATGTTCTTGGTTTGTTCTTTGTTATAAATAAAGCTTTAAAAATTATTGGCCAATGGGCCATTCATTCAAAGACGGAGGCGCACAAGTATAGCATACTTTTTAATCTTAATTCAGCTATATAAATATCAATCTGAACAGGAAATGAACTGTGATGATCTTCAAGAGCATTTATAAAGAATTGTAAATACTTACAAACTGTAATGTGTGTTTTGTTTTTCCAGTCACACACTCCCTGCAGTATGTCTACAGCGGTTCATCAGGGATACCAAACCTCCCAGAGTTTATGACCGTGGGGCTGGTGGACGGGGAGCCCATCACTTACTATGACAGTAACATACGCAGAGAGGTTCCTCGTCAGGAATGGATGGCAAAAGCTGTGGATCCTGATTACTGGAACAGGAACACTCAGGTCTCCATGGATACAGAGCCGGTGTTCAAAACCAACATAGAAGTGGCAAAGCAGCGTTTCAACCAAACCGGAGGTAAGTGCTGCATGTTTATGACAGTGACCCTGACAGTGTGACATGTTTGTCATCTGAACGCTCTGCTCAAGCTGAACATATTAAAGCAGCACAGAGCCAAACACACAGTTATAGGGTAACATTCCATAGTACTTATATTTACAGGCTGCGTTTATTTAGCTGATGGTCAATGACACACACACACACACACACACACACACACTGACACACAGATTCACGCACACACAGTGTGCACCAGGAATTGCGCGTCTCACAGACACAGAGGTTTAACTGCTGATAAACTACTGAAAGCTGTTTTAGGGCAACACTCCACATTTTTACTTATGTGGGCTGCACATGTTTAGCTGATGACTTTATTTACAGTGATTTATTCTTACATGAGAGAAAAAATAAAATGACAGAAAAATAAGAATTCTGTTAATGTGCTTTTACACACTGATCCGCAGTCACACCGTCCAGTAACTCACTAGACACACTGGTACGTAGCTTCAGCAGGGGAATCAATACTGAGGCTGTTTATTTGTCTTTTTTATATCAAGGTACAGTTGTTTTTAAACAAGGTGTTTAGAAACACTTGTGATCAGACACACTTAAATCCTCAGCCTTTTGTGCTGTGTGTGTGTGCTGTGATGTCGATTTTTACTCCTTTTCCAGCTCGTGTGTGAATTTAATGTCACAGTTAAAAAGGCCTGAAAGCTGCAGTGTACATGCAGGATGCTGAGAGTGAGGAGCTGCTGACAGACCTGTTTGAAATCCTGTGAAAATGACGCCCAGAGGATGAAACCGTATCAAACCTGCCTGCTAATTCTCTCCTCTTTCTGTTCAGGTATCCACACAGTTCAGCAGATGTACGGCTGTGACTGGGATGATGAAACTGGGGCCACAGGTGCTTTTCATCAGTATGGCTATGATGGGAGTGACTTCATTGCATTGGACTTCAGAACCATGACTTACGTGGCTCCAGTGATGCAGGCGATTCCCACTAAAGAGAAGTGGAACAGTGACAGAGCTGAGTTAGAAAACATAAAAAGCTATTTTACCCAGGGATGCATTGGCTGGCTGAAGAAGTATGTGAGCTACGGGAAGAGCACACTGGAGAGGACAGGTACAATACAGCAGGTCTGGGGCTGTGCTGCTTAGCAGATACACTGAGTGTCAGGTTGTAACACACTAGAGGGCACAACAGGACCTAAAGCCAAGTTTATAGTTCTCTTTTCGGTATGTTCTCACAGTTCACGCACAGTCACTTTTGCATACATGCTACATTTGTTCATGTGTGCAGATGGTCATGATCAGCACATGCATACAGCAGTGATATTCCAGCTGAGCAACAGATTCCACCTACTGGAAACACCTAGTAATCAGTTCCTTCCACATGTGCAATTGACACACATCAACATGCCAAAAGTCTGCTACACCTCATTATATGACCACACAGACCGCGATGCCCGACCACATCAACAATTTTATTTTTTTTTAAATCCTAATCCTTAGCCCCACCCCCACCCCTACGGTGATGTTAATCTCCTCTTAGCTCCTGTCCCCCCCCACCATGTGCTTCTGTCTGCCATCCCACCTGGACTGATTCTCACAATCAGCAGTATTAGATGGTATTAGATCATTAAGACCTTCCTGGCAGAAATACTAAGAAATACGAGGGGGGGCCACAGCTGTCCCTGTCCTGATGCAGGCTTATAGCTACAATGTGTAGAATATTAATCACATTATGTATTTACAGGAGAGATTGCTGGTGATGAAGTGCAGCATTTTATTTATGGATGTTTTTGTCTTTCTCCCCAAGTCCACCCTGAGGTGTCTCTGCTGCAGAAGGACCCCTCCTCTCCTGTCACCTGCCGTGCAACCGGCTTCTTCCCCAAAGAGATCATGGTGACCTGGCAGAAAGATGGAATGGACATGTACTATGATGTGGAGGTGGGGGAGACCCTGCCAAACGGGGACGGAACATTCCAGATCACATCAAAACTCACGGTGAAGCCTGAGGACCGGAAGATGAACAGCTACAGCTGTGTCGTGCAGCACAAGAGCCTCCAGGATGACATTGCTGTGCTGCTGGAGGAGAAGAACATAAGGACCAATCAGGGTAAGAGGAGCAGCGACACAATAATGAGAGAGAGCAGCTAATGGGCGTAAGACCCCCCCTAGAATATTGTGTGCAGGTTTGGTCACCATACCTTAAGAAGGACATTGCTGCCTTAGAAAAGGTGCAACGAAGAGCTACGAGAATGATTCCTGGTCTTAGAGGAATGTCTTATGAGGAGAGGTTAGCTGAGCTGAATCTGTTTAGCCTTGAGCAAAGGAGAATAAGGGGGGATATGATTCAGGTCTATAAGATTCTAACGGGTCTGGATGCTGTTCAGCCAAATGGCCATTTCAATATTAGTCTAAATACTAGAACTCGTGGCCATAAGTGGAAATTAGTGGGAGAACATTTTAAATCAAATTTGAGGAAGCACTTCTTTACACAGCGTGTAGTTAGAGTATGGAATAGTCTTCCTGCTAGTGTAGCGGAAGCTAAAACCCTGGGTTCCTTTAAATCAGAGCTAGATAAGATTTTAATAAGATTTAACTCTGAGCTATTAGTTAAGTTCTCCCCAAACGAGCTTGATGGGCCGATGGCCTCCTCTCGTTTGTAAATTTCTTATGTTCTTATGTCTCTGTCAGAGGTGAACATGGTGCTTTGACCTTATTTTAGGAGGCCTTCCCTGGGGCATCAGCATCATCGCCAGCGTCGGCTTGATGATTCTCTTTGCTATTGAGAGGTTGTGGATTAAGAACAGGACAGGTAACAAAAAAATCGACAGACACAGAGAACAATGTGAACAATTATTTTCACTGCAGTACATTAATTTCTAAGTTATTCTTCTTTGTTGTCTTATACATTATATACACTCACCTAAAGGATTATTAGGAACACCTGTTCAATTTCTCATTAATGCAATTATCTAATCAACCAATCACATGGCAGTTGCTTCAATGCATTTAGGGGTGTGGTCCTGGTCAAGACAATCTCCTGAACTCCAAACTGAATGTCAGAATGGGAAAGAAAGGTGATTTAAGCAATTTTGAGCGTGGCATGGTTGTTGGTGCCAGACGGGCCGGTCTGAGTATTTCACAATCTGCTCAGTTACTGGGATTTTCACGCACAACCATTTCTAGGGTTTACAAAGAATGGCGTGCAAAGGGAAAAACATCCAGAATGCGGCAGTCCTGTGGGCGAAAATGCCTTGTTGATGCTAGAGGTCAGAGGAGAATGGGCAGACTGATTCAAGCTGATAGAAGAGCAACTTTGACTGAAATAACCACTCGTTACAACCGAGGTATGCAGCAAAGCATTTGTGAAGCCACAACACGCACAACCTTGAGGCGGATGGGCTACAACAGCAGAAGACCCCACCGGGTACCACTCATCTCCACTACAAATAGGAAAAAGAGGCTACAATTTGCACGAGCTCACCAAAATTGGACAGTTGAAAACTGGAAGAATTTGGTGTAAACAGAATGAGAACATGGATCCATCATGCCTTGTTACCACTGTGCAGGCTGGTGGTGGTGGTGTAATGGTGTGGGGGATGTTTTCTTGGCACACTTTAGGCCCCTTAGTGCCTATCCTATCAATATGGGCCAACATTTCTAAAGAATGCTTTCAGCACCTTGTTGAATCAATGCCACGTAGAATTAAGGCAGTGCTGAAGGCGAAAGGGGGTCAAACACCGTATTAGTATGGTGTTCCTAATAATCCTTTAGGTGAGTGTATGTGCTTGTAGTTTAGGAAATTATTGGAGATAGTACTTGGTAAAAAAAGACATGATTTTTTTAAATTCTGATTTTCATCAGTACAGTCTACTGTTGAATCTCTGCTCTGTCCAAACGCATATTACCCAGTTAAGCCAAACGCCCTGGTTATTCGGTATCTGACCCAGGCAGCTCTGTGTGGCTTTGGGGCTTCACTACACAGAATGTGGCCTGTGGCTCCCTCACATGGACACAGCTGATAGTGTCACTTGTCATTTGTGTTTGAAGCTGCAATGACAGCAAAGCTTATGCTTGTAGATACAGCCTGGACTTCAGCTGAGAATCCATTCAATAGAATGTTTTTGAAATTTTAACTTTTAGAGAATGTAAATGTCATTAAGAAACATTAATAATCAGTAGTGTATAGAATTAGATGTTTGTGTGATGTTGTATTTAAAGTGTGTGATTTTCCGTTTATTCATTAAATCCAGACCTATGTTATGTCTACAGAATAACTGCACTTCGTGGTTCAACAGTGCGTCTGTTTTAATATTGATATCATTATCTGAAATTGTTAAATACAATTGCCTTACCTGAAGAAGTTTTATTTTGTTTGAACTTTATATAACATAAGTTCACACAGAGAATCTGTGTCTGATTTGTCCTCCAGCTGCATTCAGGAATTTTTCTTCTCATTTTGGTCTGGTTTTCATTTCAGGTTAAACACCTTCTCTGCCAGAAGGCAACAGAGACAACAGCTTTTAGCAGCTTTACAATCAACAACAGTCATGACATTCAAACTTACTCCATACACGCCTCGAAGGCTCAGGTTCGAACATAACATTACTGCTTCTTGTGGCAATGAGCACCAAAAGTAAAGAAACAGCAAACAGGAAGATGGCTAATAGAATGAGGAATGTAGCTGGTACAACATAAGTAACAGTGTAACAGAACATTGTGATACATGTGAGCTTGATTGATTGGAGATTTATTATTACAGGAAACCATTATTAATGACCTGATATAACTTCTGATCTGGCTGAGTTACATAGTTAGATTTTAGGGCCCATGAAACCACATCATACTGCTCCCCCGCAAGCCGGACCAATCCAGTTATGTTCTGAATGTTTAGGGCCTTGTCACTCAGGGGCCCTGGGAATTGTCCTGCCTCCCCCGCCCCCCCCGCCCTATACGGCACCCCTGTACTCAACTGAGGGTTATTGGTCACTTACTGGGTAGAAAATATATATTTAAAATGCTTTTTAATAAGTGAGTATCTGGCACCGTTCCTGCAGGGTTTACATGCAGTGTTGTCTATATGCGATTTATTTTCCTGTGTAAGTTTGGTTCCTACAAACCTGTTGGTTGGTGAATTTGGTTCCTTTAGAATGAATGTGAAATGATTGTCTTTTTCATATAATCTAATCACAATTATTGTTGGTAATAAGTCATCCTAAACATTATCTTTTAGTGGTGTTGAGTATGGAAGTGTGTAAGTAATAATAAAATAATCCATCCACATTAAATAGCGTGTGTTTCTGACAATCAGTCTGCCCTAATAGCTGCAGTTCAGTGAATCTAAACTGCCCTTAGTGATGCTGTTAGTAATGAGCAATACTGGAGCCAAAAGACACACGTCCATAGAGCCACAGTGGCGACTCCAACCTGCTCTTCAGGTTTGTATGTGGAGCTGAGCTGCTTGCTGCCCTGGCTTAGCTGTACATGAACATAGCATGATACACACGGTCCAAGCACTTTGGAAACAATGGCCAAATATAGCCTGGAATTTTAGGATAAAAAGAAGACTGACAAACTATCCATCCATTTTCTGAAACCACATGCCCTAGTCAGGGTCACAGGGGATCTGGATCCTACAGGCACAAGGCAGGAAACAACCCAGGATGGGGCACCAACCCATCACAGGGCACAAGACAGGGAACAACCCAGGATGGGGCACCAACCCATCACAGGGCACAAAGCAGGGAACAACCCAGGATGGGGCACCAACCCATCACAGGACACAAGACAGGGAACAACCCAGGATGGGGCACCAACCCATCACAGGGCACAAGACAGGGAACAACCCAGGATGGGGCACCAACCCATCACAGGGCACAAACCCATCACAGGGCACCAACCCATCAGAAGGCAGACTCACACACCATTCACTCACACCTATGGTAACTTCAGTTCATCATAGCATGTTTTTGGTCTGTGGGGGGAAGCCGGAGAACCCAGAGGAAACACTATGACAGCACAAGGAGAACATGCAAACTCCACACACATGGAATCCTGGCAGAGACTCAAACCCAGGGCCCAGAGGTGACAGTGCTAACCACTGCACTACTGCAACACCCCACTGACAAGCTACAAAAGGATAAACTTTACTATACCTGAATGTATATAGTTGAAGCAGTACTTCAAGCAGCTGAATCGGTAATCGAAATATCTAAAGCAGTATAACACAAACATGTATTTTTGCTGCAGGAACAAACAGAAGTCATTCACTTCTGATCATGTAAGTACCAACATCACACAGGTATTTCAAACCGGCTGGGATGACAGACTCAGTTCATACAAAGAGCTCTGTACTGTCACCATCGTAGTTCAAAATGAAGCATTGAAGTTGAAACAGTCTGAGAGTTATTTTAGAGCTCGATGAGATCTGTAATGAAAGTTAGAGGGAGGGTGATATGAGATTCTGTGCATTTTTTTGCTGGACTAAAAATGAGAGACAGGAAAAATAAGTCATAGACTCATTTTGGTTTCACACAAATTTCATAGCTCTCTAGGAAGAATAAATGAAACCGCTTTGAGATCATAGGTGGTCCTAGACCCTCTTTCTCCCTGGCTTCCATCATTACGCTGGTGACAGACACACGGCTCCCTCGCTGTTATGAGGTGGCTTCCTCACTCCAGGCTTGAACAGCAATGATGGCTGGTTTTCTTCTATAAATAAGCTTGGATATACTGCAAAACCTTTTAAAATAGCTGTTATTAGACCTATTTAAAAGAAATAAATTCTTGAACCTAGTGATTTAGGAATTTATAGGCATATCTCAAATCTTATCATTCGTCCACTTGAACAATGAATCTTCCAAGCCCACCAAAGTACCCCTTGTAAGAAAACAAAAATTAGGTAAGTAAATAAAAAATTGTGACAAAAGTTCAGAATTTCAGTTTTATTTCATGGTATGTGCATTTTTATGTGTCAAACAACAATGAACACAGCACTGTTTGTATCAGACAAGCCAATGTTTGGTGAGTGAAAGTATAAGAACAAATGATCGTAAAGAAAATTAAGGTAAATAACTTTTAATATTTCATGGCATTTTCCTTGCATGCAATAACTGCATCAAACCTCTAACTCACTGACATCACCAGATTGTTTTCTTTTCTTTTGTGATGGTTTTCCAGGCTTTTACTGCAGCCTGTTTCAGTTGTTTGTTTCAGGGTGTTTCTCCATTCAGTATTGCCTTTAGGAGGCACAGTGCATGTTCAGTTGTGTTAAGGTCTGATGATTGACATGGCCAGTTGGAATTCTTACACTTTTCCCCCAATGAAGTTCTTTGTTCAGTTGGCAGTGTGTTTCTGGTCATTGTCTTGCTGTATGATAAAGTTTGTCCACATTAATTTAGATTCATTTCTTTGTAAGTTGACAGACAACATATTTCCATAGACTTCTGAAACTTTCGGCCCAGATTCAATCTTTTTATCAGAAACCCAAACATCTTCGGTGTAAAGCAAAAATAAATGAATCTGCCTTGCCGTTCCAAAACTTTCAGAAGGGACTGTATAGGAAGTTAAACACTCCCCTTTATATGCCAGTCCCTGGTTCAGCCATCTTTTCAGAAGTTACAAAGATTTTGAAGTTAAAGGTGTCTTTTATAAAACACTGCTTTGAGTTATGTAAAGTTGTAATGTAATGCTGGCTTTTCCCCCTCATTGCTAAAGTCATAGGTCATAAAGTCATAGTCATAATTTATTAGGAATATATTATTTATTAAACCAGTATTAGTACTTGTTGAAACAATGCTAATGCACCACTTAGCCAAGCTGACTGGAATATACAGAACTCAATTCTCAACAACATCTTGGGTCATATTAACTTTGGCCTCTGATAGAACACTCATCGTCATCTCCAAAACATCCTGGAGATGTGTGATGTCAGGTCTTCGCTTGGTTACAGTTGGTAAATTTTTTTGTTTGCTTTGATAAAACATCCAGGTCTGCAGGTACTGGTACAGAGTCTGTTTTTCTTTCTCTTACCTATTAAATCCTCGATCTCCCACAACATGCGGAAAGCTCTGCTTTTTGCACTCATTTTGTTTGGCGTTGACTGGATATTTGCAGGTAAATTGAAATAAATTTGATTTTGCTTCAGCTATTTCTAAAGCTTTATAGGGTTTGGTTATGTGATTTTTATTAGTTTTGAGATTGCTGAGTAAATGGCATTCAGTTTGCGGGCAATTTTCATATTTAAAGTGTTTCATTTTATATCTGAAAGCATAGTGTGACGCCACGGGACTGACAAGTAAACACTGATTTTAAAAATGCACTCAGAATTTAGGTTTAGGTCATACATGTCAACCCAACTGCAGTGAAAACCTGTACATTTCCGTGAAAACCATAAGCCATCAAAAAGACTGTTTATGATCATATATTTTAGCTTTGATTTCTCGATCCAGTCACACTGTAGCGGCGGTGAGGTGGCTCCACATAGCAGAGCCTGCTACATCTGCATGTCCAGACATGCTGGCGGGCCGTGATTATAGCCCTGTGTATGTCTGGTAAATAGCTGTCTGTTTTAGTGTAACACCTGCTCCCGTTTAACGCGTGTACCTTTACCAGTGCTGTATGTGTAATCCTGACATGACCCATCATTTGTGTGCTTTACCATCTACTGTGTAACCTCCCTGCATTTTCCTCCTATGTTGTCACTTTGTTGTTGTTACTTGAGATCGGCCATTTTAAGGGTTCTAAAAAAAAAAAAAAAGCAACTTTGTGTTAAACCGGTTCTCCTTATCTTTTTTGATGTGGCTGCAAAGCTTTTGCCTACCTGATACTACAATGCTGAAGACGCACCTCACCTGAAAGCTTTGATAAATAATGCAGGGGGTGTTTCGCATCGCGTTGACATGTCTCAGTTATTTTAGGCACAACTGACAGCAGTGTCACAAACAGAGACCCCCGGCATATTCCTTTATATCCCGGAAATGAATGCAGGGAGGCTAAGGAGGGTGGCAAATATTTTTAAGTGTATTCAGATAAGCCTTCAGGGCCACGTCCTGAGGTTGGTGCATGGAGCCATCGGGGCTGGCCACTTCAGGGTGATGAAGATGGTGGAAAAGCTGTGGAAAAAGTTTGGAGATCACTAAAAATATTGGTTGGGACAATTTGGTATTCCCAGAATATTGGTAGAGACATCTCTACCATCCATACCCAAATCACCGTCCTTGCCACCATGTCTGGTACCTGCACCACACTGGGGTCAGGATTGGGGATGGAAGTGGAGGTGTTCCAGCTGAGCTGGGAACGCGCCCCCAGACTTTCCACGGCGCACTGCCGCCTGTCCCTGAGCTGTCACTGGCTGAACTGCCACTGCAGTGTGGTGATTAGGGCTCGGCAGTTACCCTGTTCCCTGGGAGAGAGGCTTAGGGGGGCTGGCAGTGCCTCCCCTTCCGGCAACATCACCAAGTGGCCTGCAGTCTCTTCAGAGGACCTGGGTGAGGTAGGGTTCCAGGGACCCTTTCCCATCATAGCAGGTTCAGCGCCCCTACTAGCCAGGCTGCGCGCAGGATATTGAGCTGTTCATACGCTGCTCTGATGCTTGCTTGGCTCAGAAGGGTCCCAGTCGGGAGTCTCTAGCTCCCCTGCAGCTATACCGGGTGGATGCCCCCATGAAGCATGTGGGGATGGACGTCCTGGGCCCCTTTACTCACACATCACCCAGGAACCGCTACACACTCGTGGCCATGGACTACTTCACAAAGAGGCCTGAGGCTAAAACGCCACCACCACAGCAACGACGCTCTTACTGGAATTTTTCTGCTGCTTTGGAGCCCCGAAGGAACTGCACAGCAAACAGGGGAGGAACTTTGAAGCGCCGAGCTCATCAACCAGCACCTGTGCAAGAGGGAAGTCCCCCTTCCCCTGGTCCTGTGGGCTTATTATGCAACGGTGCAGGAGAGAACCGGCTGCACCCCCCCGCCACTCTCATTTTTGACTGTGAGGTGCGGACCCCCAGTGGAAATGGTGTTTGGCTTTCCCCCAGAGAAGGAGCTACCGAAGACTCCAGGACTGGACTGCCTACAACATCTTTGGGAGCGCAGAGGACTCTATTTGGGCGTACTGCCCCATCGGGAAGAAGGGGCAGTCGCCCAAACTGGGCAGCCAATGGAGAGGCCCCAAGGAGATCCTGGAGCAAATCTCCAGTGTGGTGTACAGGGTGTGGATGCCAGAGTGGCACCGGACTGTCGTCCTGCATCATTACCACCTGACTCTGCACCAGCCCCTGGGCCACCACCCTTCACCAGGACCAAGGGTGAATACCTCCGCAGGTGAGACGGAGGATGGTGGTGGACTTGGGACCCAGCAGCTGCGGAGGGCTCGGCCCAGTGGGGGTACAGGGATGGGTAACCCCTCTAGGAGGGGGGTAGTGTAGCACTAGGGGTACCCATCGGGGAATGTGGCAGCATGCAGGACTGCTGGCAAGTGGAAATACTATAAGTAACTGTGTAGTTAATGTGTATTATGTTGTTAATGTGTTGTACATTAATGTCATGTGTAGTGTTTAATGTTATGTGTGGTAAATAATGTGTGTATGTGTGTGTGTGTGTGTGTGTGTAACACGGTGGGCAGTGTGTGTAAACATCTATAATGCTGCCTTTTGTTTCTCGCATCTGCATTTCTTTGAATTTAGTGTATCTTTTTTAGTTCTTTTGAAAAACTAGGGACAATCAAAGAATATGTTTAAAGCTATTTATCTCAGTAATAAATGTATATTTGCTTGGAAAAAACACACAATTCAGTATTATAAGCAAATTAACTGGAACACAAGAAAAAAAATAATAAGACTTTCTTATGTTCACCAAAGGGTTACTGATATCTTGCTGGATGGCTAGATGAACATCACTTCAGTTCCCTAACCTCTCCTCAGAGACACCTCAGACATTCCATGTATTCATTAAATTTCACCACCAGCTCATTAATTCATTCATTTAATTAGTTAACAAAAGTCAATGAGGTATTGATTAGCCATAGGATGTTGATCAAATGAAAAAATACATGGGTGTATTGGACGGTTGCTGCAAATACCAGGGTGACTTTAGGAATTGCAAATAGGAATAACGAAACCAAATTTCCCCCTGGGATAAATAAAGTATTCCGATTGTGATTCTGATTATTAGTGTGTTTTTTTTCCCCAGTGTCGCACTCCCTGCAGTATGTCTACAGCGGCACGTCAGGGATACGGAACCTCCCAGAGTTTATGATTGTCGGGCTGGTGGATGGAGAGCCCTTTGTTTACTATGACAGTAACATACGCAGAATGACTCCTCGCCAGGACTGGATGGCAAAGTCTGAGGGTCCTGATTACTGGGACAGGAACACCAACAAATCCAGGATCCATGAGCAGGTGTACAAAGCCAACATTGAAACTGCAAAGCGGTGTTTCAACCAAACCGGAGGTGAGTGTTGCGTGTTTATGACAGTGACCCTGACAGTGTAATATGCTTGTTATAGCTCTAGAGATTTGGCTGAGATTTCTGGGATTGCTGTAGAGCAGGGGTGCCCAATCTTATCCGCAAAGGGCCGGTGTGTATGGGGGTTTTTGCTGCAACTCCCTAATGAGATTACTACGGTAATTAGAGAACTGATTGGCTGAACAGTCCTCATACCTAGGTTTGAACAGCTGACCTACAGGATATCCCAAAAACCCGCATACACACCGGCCCTTTGGGGATAAGATTGGGCACCCCTGCTGTAGAGGCTGCTGGGATTGCTTCGCTGTGCAGGAGTGGTGTAGACGCTGTGTGCACTTGTGTTGTGCGCCGGTTGAAGCGGTTGACGGCAATTATCTGGAAGAATATTTCAGTGTTTGTGTGCCAGTACGGTTACGTGGGTGGTTGTTATTTCATTTTTAACTTTTTTTTTTTTCTCGGTCTATGTGAGTTCTTGTCTGTCCTTGTTAATTGACTGCGTGAGTGATAAAGCCTTCAAAGGAAAGCTGCTTTATGAATCGGTGTTCTAATAGACACCACCTGAACAACACACCATCCTCAACTAGCATGATAGTCCTATCCTGACACGTCACCAATATGTTGAGGTAAAATTGAGTTTTATTTTATATTTTATTATATTAAGAGAGGGGCAATTAAAAGTACGGTAAATAGCCTACGTATTTATGTATACCGCTGGAGTAAAACGTGGGCACAATTTTTAGTTGAGTATTTGTTAAAAAGGTAGGAAACATGTCTTGCTGGCCCCAACAGGTGCTCCACGTGAATCGGATGCCATCTTCAACAACTTCCCCACGGATAGCCACTGCAGGCGGGTACTATATATGCCGATGGCACGGAGGCCGTCCATTACGTTACTACGTTAGGCTGTCACTCATCATTCCACGCCCCTCTCAGCTGACACCACGCCCCTACGCCAAATCAGTCCCAAAAGTCCGAAACTGAAAAGGAGATCCGAATCCGAAAAAAAAAAACTTGAAACTGAGAAAAAAAAACCTGAATCTGAACTGAAAAAGATAAGACCTAAAATATTGAAATATATATTAAAGTGAAACATGAAAATAAAACATTTATTTAAAAAAAATCCAGCACTGAATCAAAATCATTTTTAAGCCAAAAAAAACTTTCAAACGTCTTTTTATTTTGAATACATCGTTGTACTTTTTAAAGTTCAACAGCAAAACTTGAACTTTCAGTTTCAGATTTTTTTTTCAAATTAACGAAACTTTTAGCCCTAATTTAGCTCCATATCAGAAGAGCAAAGTCGAAATTAAAAGTATACAATGTTAGTAAGGCTAACTTTAAAGGTATGAGACTGAAACTAGAAACTGTAAACTGGATGGAGTTAAATAGCAAACAGTTGAAGAGGCATGGGAATTTTTCAAAAGCACATTGTTGCAAGTGCAAGAGGACTTCATACCTCTTTCCAGCAAAACTAAATCTAGGAAATGACAACCAAGGTGGTTTACTAAGGAAATTAAGAATAAAGTCAGGAGGAAAATGGCTCTGTTCCACAATTGGAAAATAATTAAATAATTAAAATGATTTCAAAATTAAGCAGGAGTATGTAAGTCTACAGGTAGCTAAAAAATAACATTAGACTGTCCAAGAGGGATGTAGAAAGAAAAATTGCATTGGAGACTAAGGATGACAATAAAAGTTTCTTCCAATATTTTAACTCCAAAAGAGCTCTAAAAGCTGAAATCACTAATTTGCAGGATAGTAAGGGACTTATAATTGAAAATGAAATTGATATAGTAAATGAGTTTAATGATTATTTTTCACGGGTGTTCACAGTAGAGAACACAAGTAACTTGCCACCAATTAGTACGAATACAGCGTCGTCTATGACCAATATATGTATAACTGAGGTTGATGTGATACTAAGCCTAGCTAAACTCAAAATAAATAAATCGCAGGGGCCTGATGGCATCTTACCTATAGTCTTAAAAGAGATGAGGGATATTATTAGCCAACCTTTAACTTTAATATTCCAGAAATCGTCATCTGTGGGTGTGGTACCTTCAGATTGGAAGCATGCTAATATAACACCCATATTCAAAAAAGGGGATAGAAGTAATCCAGCAAACTATAGACCAATCAGTTTAACTAGCATTACTGGAAAGATAATGGAAGCTATAATCCAAGTGAAAATGGTAGATTACCTAGATGCAAATAACATTCTGAGGGATAGCCAACATGGATTTAGGAGAGGTAGATCCTGTTTAACGAATCTACTTGAGTTCTTTGAGGAAGCTACAAGTGAAATTGATCACAAAAAGGCCCACGATGTGATCTACTCAGATTTCCAGAAGGCCTTTGATGTTGTCCCCCACAAACGGCTCTTGCTAAAGCTCAAAGCTGCAGGGATTTTAGGAACTGTGGCAGCTTGGATTGAAAACTGGCTAACTGACAGGAAGCAGCGAGTAGTTATTAGAGACACAAAGTCACAGTGGGCCTGTGTTCATAGTGGGGTACCGCAGGCTTCAATTTTAGGACCACTGTTGTTCCTAATTTACATGAATGATACAGTACAGTGGGTATGGAAAGTATTCAGACCCCCTTCAATTTTTCACTCTTTGTTATATTGCAGCCATTTGCTAAAATCATTAAAAATATTTTTTTTCCTCATTAATGTACACACAGCACCCCATATTGACAGACAAAAAAAAGAATTTTTGAAATTGTTGCAGATTTATTAAAAAAGAAAAACTGAAATATCACATGGTCCTAAGTATTCAGACCCTTTGCTGTGACACTCATATATTTAACTCAGGTGCTTTCCATTTCTTCTGATCATCCTTCATTCATTCATTTGAGTCCAGCTGTGTTTGATTATACTGATTGGACTTGATTAGGAAAGCCACACACCCGTCTATATAAGACCTTACAGCTCACAATGCATGTCAGAGCAAATGAGAATCATGAGGTTAAAGGAACTGCCTGAAGAGCTCAGAGACAGAATTGTGGCAAGGCACAGATCTGGCCAAGGTTACAAAAAAATTTCTGCTGTACTTAAAGTTCCCAAGAGCACAGTGGCCTCCATAATCCTTAAATGGAAGACGTTTGGGACGACCAGAACCCTTCCTAGAGCTGGCCGTCCGGCCAAGCTGAGCTACTGGGGGAGAAGAGCCTTGGTGAGAGAGGTAAAGAAGAACCCAAAGATCACTTTGTCTGAGCTCCAGAGATGCAGTCAGGAGATGGGAGAAAGTTGCAGAAAGTCAACCATCACTGCAGCCCTCCACCAGTCAGGGCTTTATGGCAGAGTGGCCTGTCGGAAGCCTCTCCTCAGTGCAAGACACATGACGGCCCGCATGGAGTTTGCTAAAAGACACCAGAAGGATTCTGAGATGGTGAGAAATAAGATTCTCTGGTCTGATGAGACCAAGATAGAACTTTTTGGTCTTAATTCTAAGCGGTATGTGTGGAGACAATCAGCCACTGTCACTTGTCCAATACAGTCCCCACAGTGAAGCATGGCGGTGGCAGCATCATGCTGTGGGGGTGTTTTTCAGCTGCAGGGACAGGACGACTGGTTGCAATCGAGGGAAAGATGAATGCGGCCAAGTACAGAGATCCTGGACAAAAACCTTCTCCAGAGTGCTAAGGACCTCAGACTGTGCCGAAGGTTTACCTTCCAACAAGACAATGACCCTAAGCACACAGCTAAAATAACGAAGGAGTGGCTTCACAACAACTCTGACTGTTTTTGAATGGCCCAGCCAGAGCCCTGACTTAAACCCAATTGAGCATCTCTGGAGAGACCTAAAAATGGCTGTCCACCAACGTTTATCATCCAACCTGACAGAACTGGAGAGGATCTGCAAGGAGGAATGGCAGAGGATCCCCAAATCCAGGTGTGAAAAACTTGTTGCATCTTTCCCAAGAAGACTCATGGCTGTATTAGCTCAAAAGGGTGCTTCTACTAAATACTGAGCAAAGGGTCTGAATACTTAGGACCATGTGATATTTGTTTTTTCTTTTTTAATAAATCTGCAACAATTTCAAAAATTCTTTTTTTTTTGTCTGTCAATATGGGGTGCTGTGTGTACATTAATGAGGAAAAAAGTTATTTTAAATGATTTTAGCAAATGGCTGCAATATAACAAAGAGTGAAAAATTGAAGGGGGTCTGAATACTTTCCGTACCCACTGTATTGACACCAATACATACAGTAAACTGGTTAAATTTGCAGACGACACCAAGGTGGGTGGTGTAGCAGATACTGATCTAGCAGGAGAGAGGCTACAACGGGATCTGGATTTAATTAGTGACTGGGCTGATACTTGGTAGATGAAATTTAACATGGATAAATGTAAGGTAATCCATGCAGGGAGCAGAAATATAAAGTACAGATATTTTATGGGTTCCACTGAAATAAAGGTAGCTGATTATGAGAAAGATCTCAGTGTGTATGTTGATGCTTCCATGTCCCACTCTCGCCAGTGTAGGGAAGCAATAAAAAAGGCCAATAGGATGTTGGGTTATATCTCTAGGTGTGTGGAGTTTAAGTCAAGGGAGGTGATGTTACATTTATATAATTCCTTGGTAAGACCCCACCTAGAATATTGTGTGCAGGTTTGGTCACCATACCTTAAGGAGGACATTGCTGCCTTAGATAAGGTGCAACAGAGGGCTATGAGAATGATTCCTGGTCTTAGAGGACTATCTCTTATGAGGAGAGGTTAGCTGAGCTAAATCTGTTTAGTCTTGAGCAAAGGAGACTAAGGGGGGACATGATCCAGGTCTATAAGATTCTAACAGGTCTGGATGCTGTTCAGCCAAATGGCTCTTTCAATATTAGTTTAAATACTAGAACTCGTGGCCATAAGTGGAAATTAGCGGGAGAACATTTTAAAACAAATTTGAGGACGCACTTCTTTACACAGCGTGTAGTTAGAGTATGGAATAGTCTTCCTGCTAGTGTAGCGGTAGCTAAAACCATGGGTTCCTTTAAATCAGAGCTCGATAAGATTTTAACAACTCTGAGCTATTAGTTAAGTTCTCCCCAAACGAGCTTGATGGGCCGAATGGCCTCCTCTCGTTTGTAAATTTCGCATGTTCTTATGTTATCTAATGGCTCTGCTCACGCTGAACATGTTAAAGCAGCACAGAGCGCAAGACACACTGTTATAGGGCGACTCAGCACATTGTGTACATTTGCAGGCTGCGTTTATTTGGCTGATGCCATTTAAGTCATTTAACATGAGAGCACCTTAACTCATGATGGAAAGTAAAAATAAAATGATCCAAAAATAAAAACTCAGAAGAAATTTGTTTTATCATTACTGTTTGTTTTTTTTTTCCACAAAATGTTTTCAGATGTTGAGGCATGTGGCTGTTTTACTGCAGAATGTTTTCTGCTGTTTACTTTCTGAACATAATCAGTCGTGACAAATTTGGAAAGCAGTACAAATTTCCCGGTGCATAAATAAAACTGCTGCAACTGGGCCATAAAAAGCAGTGTTTACTGTAATTTAACTATAAGGTCAATAAGTCTTATTTTCATAATAAGCATGTGAACTGTGGCAGCAGCGATTATAATTGATGCATGCTGCAGTTTTGGAACTAGAACTGGCTTAGAGGCGGACAGGCTCATTTGGGAGCCTGGGCCGCTCATTCACAAGCTTACAGCACTGCAACGCTAATCACACCTCGACCAATCAAATACAATGTATGGATGGTCCCTGGAACTTGATCTCTTCTTGTTGAGCTACAGGAGCACTCAATGGATGCATCCCTTCCCTCTACTATTCGTCTTTCTTAGATCAGTTGTGTTTATTATTTAAAAATACAAAACAATATAATAGTGATAATCAACAATCATAAGCTTTTTGTGGTGTGTGTATGTGTGCTGTGATTTCAATTTTTTCTCATTCTCCAGCTCGTGTGTGAATTTAATGTCACACAGTTAAAAAGGCCTGAAAGCTGCAGTGTACATGCAGGATGCTGAGAGTGAGGAGCTGCTGACAGGCCTGTTTGAAATGCTGTGAAAATGACGCCCAGAGGATGAAACCATATCAAACCTGCCTGCTAATTCTCTCCTCTTTCTGTTCAGGTATCCACACAGTTCAGATGGTGCTTGGCTGTGAGTGGGATGATGAAACTGGGGCCACAGGTGCTCTTGAACAATTTGGCTATGATGGGAGTGACTTCATTGCATTAGACTTCAAGACCATGACTTATGTGGCTCCAGTTATGCAGGCGGTTCCCACTAAACAGAAGTGGGACAGTGGCAATGCTAGGAAAGATAGATATAAAAGTTACTTTACCCAGCAGTGCATTGAGTCACTGAAGAAGTATGTGAGCTATGGGAAGAGCACACTGGAGAGGACAGGTACAGTACAGCAGGGATGGGGTGTGGACATCTTGGGCTGGGGTGAAGATACTGATGTTGATGTCAGTTTTGTTTTTATGATCTTCATATTTAGGCTCCCCCTCCTGCCCAGTGATGTTTAAGCTCCTCTCAGCTCCTGCTCCTCCTTCCCATCCCCCCATGTGCTTCTGTCTGCCGTTCCACCTGGACTGATTCTCACAATCAGCAGTATTAGATGGTAGATCATTAACACCCTCTGGCAGAAATACTAAAGAATACAGCCGGGGGGGCACAGCTGTCCCTGTCCTGATGCAGGCTTATACTGTAGCTACAATGTATAGAATATTAATCACATTATGTATTTACAGGAGAGATTGCTGGTGATGAAGTGTAGCGTTTTATTTATGGATGTTTTTGTCTTTCTCCCCAAGTCCGCCCTGAGGTGTCTCTGCTGCAGAAGGACCCCTCCTCTCCTGTCACCTGCCACACAACCGGCTTCTTCCCCAAAAGGATCATGGTGACCTGGAGGAAAGATGGAGTGGACAAGCACAGTGATGTGGAGGTGGGGGAGACCCTGCCAAACGGGGACGGAACATTCCAGATCACATCGAAACTCACGGTGAAGACTGAGGACTGGAAGATGAACAGCTACAGCTGTGTCGTGCAGCACAAGAGCCTCCAGGATGACATTGCTGTGCTGCTGGAGGAGAAGAACATAAGGACCAATCAGGGTAAGAGGAGCAGCGACACAATAATGAGAGAGATCAGCTAATGAGCGTCACTGTCAGGGGTGAACATGGTGCTTTAACCTTATTTTAGGAGGCCTTCCCTGGGGCATCATCGTCGGCTGTGTGGCTGCTGCTCTGGCTCTCGTTGCTGTTGTCGTTGGGGTCGTGTTGTGGAGGAGGAACAGGACAGGTAACAGAAAAGCCGACAGACACAGACAACAATGGCGTCCAACTGAAACACCAGTGACATGTTTCAAAGCATGTAACTGCACACAGTCATTATACTGGGGCCTCTGACACTCGAATGATGCACAGAGTCTGAGTGCCTGTGTCTGACTCTGTGTCCCTCTGTGTTTCAGGCTATGGGAAAGCCGGCAGTGAGTATTGTTACCCTGTATCGCTGTTGCCACAACTATATACATGTATAAAGAGCATTTAAATCTGAAATTGATTTAAGTGGAAATATCACCTTGAATTAATTGCCTGCAGTCCTTTAGTATGTATGTATAGAATATAACCAAACCCTGTGACTTTATCTGTGGTTTTTCCCTGTAGCGTCTGACACTGATTCTGAGAACTCCAGCCAACTGCAACCAACAGCATGAGTTCATCCTCCATGATGTCACAGTAAGTCCTGTTAACATGGAACAAACCTTCTGACAAGTTATTTACATTGTTACGGGCACATTCATTTAAAATTTGTATTATTCCTTGTTGTCATATGAACCATGTATTAGGGCTGCACGATTTATCGATTTCAAATCGCAATCGCAATTTGAAACAATGCGATTAGGAAGTCGCAAAAATCGTGATTTAGGATACACATTATACAGCACGTCGGACCCAGGGTTTAAAACTGCTGTGAGAATAATTTTAGAAATCCATGCCGTGCTCCCTGTGTGACAGTCATTCTCACCAATCACAAGCGCCGTGCTTTTCGCATGCCATGCAGTCATGCTCACCAATCAGAAGTGACGCAAGAAGGCGTATAGGCCCACAAACAGCAAACACGTGAAACCCAAGGAAAATGTTACATTGGCGGTGCGGAAAAATACTGATTCCGCCACTGAGCTGTAAGTGAATTGGCTTCCTATTTCATGGTCCGAGATTGTTTCAGAAAGGTCCTATCATCAATATAACTGGCGAGCTCCTTTTAAACACCAGCTGCAATATACTTCAGTGTATCATACCTTTGGTTTTTTAATAGACAATAGCATTAGTATACCGCTAACCCATCAAAACAACGAGACAGTCAGTAATTCTCACAGCAATGGAGTCGGTGACCTCCAAAAAAGCCGTAAAACCCACAATACAGTGGAGATTAATCCCACAACAGTAATAAAATAAAAGTATTGCTTTAACATAAATACTAAAAGAATAGATCGCTTTAATCGGTATTACAGTTGGGTGTGGGCACACGGTCTTATTTAGAAAACATACAAAAAGAGATGCATATAATGTTTAATCATTCGTTTTGTATTTGTCCGAGTAACAAAGCAAAGGAATGAGAAGTTGCTTCAGTCGAAACCTGCATTTTACTTCTCATTTAAAATAAAATGCAGAGTTGGCAACTTTGGTCAGCTGCATGGAGTGAGATTTTCTGTTCTCTGTTCTGCATACACATTTACATGTATGTAAGTTTTATTACCTTGTAAATAGTCTGTATAGGGTTTGCAAACTGCCGTAACGTTTTGATGCAGCTAATTTTAAGTTCAGAATGGAATATACTGTATATTTGGGTTATATCGCAAAAGTTTTGAAAAACATGACTTTTTTTTTTTTTCCTCCTGCCGTTTTTTTTTCTGCTCCTTTGTCACCTTAAGGGTTCCCTACCTTAGGGGCTCCGTACATAAGTGTTTAATAATGCGTTTAAATAATGTAATGTGCTCTGTCCAAATAGCACACTCATTACATCTAGAAAACATTTCTTTTTCCATAAGCACAAGTGCACATTTGCCATACCTTTGCCTCAAGCATAGCTGTCAAGTCTCCCGTTTTGGCCGGGAAACTATCGTATTTTACCCCTCTTTCCCGCCGACCTCCCGTATTAGTATTTTCCCATAAATCTCCCGTATTATAATATCATTTTTAAAAAATTCCTCTGCCTCTCCAAACTGAACTGTCAGTAGCCTCGCGAGAACTGCCACCTGCAGTAGTCTGCAGGTCATTTACAACATTAACCAGGTCATAAATGCAGAGGTTAAAATGGCAATTCTGTGTGCGAAAAACAACGTTACTTTCACCTTCTGTGACGACTTCAACAAGGATACAAAGTCTGCAACAAATCTGTATAATAAGTCATTAGTGAATGCCAGAGAGCCACATGAGTGAACATTAGAAATTAAAAGAAAATGTGTAATGAAAATAAAATGTAAATGGTTATTTTTGATTTCTTGTACACCTGTCTTAAAATGTAAGGGATACTGGAGCTTGTTTGGGGTGCTGGGATGGCTCGCGGCGGGTGCCGGAAAATTTCCCTTATTTTCAAATCCAAAACTTGACAGGTATGGCCAGAAGTGGGCCAGAGCAGCAAGCCATTAACTATTTTTTAATAAAGTATTTAATATGTGGCCCATATCTGTTTTGTGACATTTTGGCCACATATGTCTAATCAAAAGTGGGCCACTTTTGGCATGCATCCGTTTGCCGGTGCCGGAACCGGGCCAGCAGTGGCACACATTTGCCAGAAGTGGCCCACATCCGCATGCTATCTGGGTCTGTTCTGTGGTTTTTATTTCTGAGATTTCTTGATAATCAGTATTCAGTTGCAAGCATATTTTAGATTTAAAGTGTTTAATTTTATATATGAAATAATGTTGTTTTCTTAGGCCTAATATACTGTAAGTCCCATTTGAGGCCTTAAGTTACCTTCTTCTTTGGCAAGATCTCTGCCACCTTAGGGGATGTTGTTTTGACAGAATCCTATAGAGGGCGCTGTGAATGCTATATCGAAGATTCCAGGAATGTTTTAAGCATGACATTTTTGTGTTATTACTAAAAGAATAGTAATAACTCAAATGTTTTTGCTACCGATGTTAGAGACACATGGCCACTGGTTCCCAAATTTTATTTGTTCATTTAAATAAAATTCATTACATTTGGGATTTGAGTTGTGTAATGAATAATTTTGTATTATTATTATTAGACACTGCCTGGCCAAAAAAAAACGTCATCATTTGAATTTATATCAGCAAATACTTAAGAGCCAATGACTGGATCATTATTACAGTTCAGCAACATTATGCACCAATAAAGTAAAGTCAGCTGAGTACCTGAATCTACTGAATGGCCAGGTTACAGCTCCATTCATCATCAATGGATTTTTTCTTCCCTGTTGGCATGGGCATATCCCAGGAAGAGAATGCCAAAATTCAATGGGCTCGAATTGTCAAAGAGTGGTTCAGGGAGCATGAGGAATCATTTTCACGTATGACTTGGTCATCACAGAGTTGTGACCTTAACCTCATTGAAGGTCTTTGGGATGTGCTGAGGTGTGCATGTGTGTGTGAATGGTGTGTGAGTGTGCCCTGCGATGGGATGGCCCCCCATCCAGGGTTGTTCCCTGCCTCGTGCCCATTGTTTCCGGGATAGGCTCCGGACCCCCCGCGATCCAATAGGATAAGCGGGTTGGACAATGGATGGATGGATGGGATGTGCTGAAGGAGGCTTTATGGAGGTTCAACTCACTTGTCAATACAGGATCTCGGTGAGAAATGAATGCAAATCTGGATGAGAATAAAGGGTGAGATGTTGCATGAGCTTGTGGAAACAATGCCATGACCAATGTGCGCCATAATGAAAGCTAAAGGCGGTCCAACGAAAAATTCAAATTTTTTTAGCCAGACAGTGTATGGTTACCAGGCTGCGGTCTGGAAAGGGCTTCTGCCGTCTCTCACTGAGAGCTGAGAGGCTCTGATGGAGCTCCTACCCCCAAAGCCATCACACTGCTTAATACTTAGTTGACTCTTCAAATTCATGTTCTCTCCTTATTTATCTCACAATTGATTTGATTGGTGCTGCACATCTTTGGTCTGTTCATTTTTTAGAGTATAACTTTACTTATTTATGACTGTTTGTTATATTTTTACTTTTAATGTTTGTTTTGTTTATTATGGCGGAGTTCACACCTTGCATTTCATTGCATGTCACAAATAAAAACCTTTAATCTTTCAATTCTTACAAAATTTATTTGTATAAATGATCAGAAACATACAGTGATCACTGTGCTCCAGTGTCAGTAACTGTAATGTGTGTCTTGTTGTCCCAGTGACGCACTCCCTGCAGTATGTCTACAGCGGTATGACAGGGATACCTGAGATTACTGGGACAGGGAGACTCAGCACTTCGTGGTGGAGAGCAGGTGTTCAAAATCAACACAGAAGTGGCAAAGCAGCGTTTCAACCAAACAGGAGGTAAGTGCTGCATGTTTACAGCAGTGAGCCTGACATCTTATACATTCGCTTGCTGTATTTAATTTTCTGGTGGCTTTTTTAAAGTACTTATTAATATTCATAGATTAAACTAGATTTCTCTGTTTTTTTCCTAAGAATTGATATTGTATACATACACAATAGCATATATATTAGAGTCTAAGAGTTTCATATGAATCAGTTTCATATGAAATTACTAAGCAATTTCTCATCAGGAGACAGATCTGATACTGTAACTCTGAAGATATTATTTTTGTGTAGGGGAGTTCTGCCCATCTCTGTGTGACCATGGTATTTTACTTACATTTGAACAGAAAAGGTGGCTTCAAGAGCCTCTGTCCTTTATACACAGAGCTTATAGACTGACACTGTGCTCACAGACTCACACTATAGCTCTGAGGTACATGGGGGGGGGTCATTTATTCTCTGAGGAAGCTGTGGATTCTGTTCAGTTTCACTTCTTTTTTCCTTTGCCACTGGACAGATTTAATTGGAGCGTTTAAAACAACTGACATCCCAGGGCTAAGGTGACAGTCAGACTGTGCCACTGACTGCAGAGTGCACAGGGACTAATGCATGCAGCTGCGTCAAAACCACCATGCCATGTGGTGACAAACAGGAAATGTATTTATCGATGACACTCTCCCTTCATTTCCCTCCATGGTAACCATGAGATGCTGTTTGACTGGGTCTCATCAGATGTTGGCCGTATGAACCTTGGCTTCTCTCCTTCATCCTGACAGTCTCACATCCCACAGGATGCAGTTCTCTGGGCTGCTCAGTACACAGTGACACAGGACGTGTAGTTGAGGGTGAGAGCAGTGAGCTCAGCCCTCAGAGTGTCACAGCATCTTTCACAAGCCAGAGCCGAATGAGCAGGAATCGCTGATGGAGGTGGAGCTCTGCAAAGCTCCTCATGTGCAGATTAGCTTTTCTCTCCTGGATTTGGGGACAAAAGACTCACCGAAGCTTCTAGTAGCTGGTTCCCACCAAAGTTTCCCTCTAGATCAGTGTTTCCTAATCTGGTCCTCAGGGACCCACAGACAGTCCACGTTTTTACCGGGAGCTGAGGACCGGATTGGGAAACACTGCGTGGGAAATAGGCGGAGCTTGAAATCTCACAGTAAATGATGAGAGTCTCAGGGCCGAAGCTGTACCAACCTATGCTGAACCCAGAATGGCAGATGAACATCGTCGCCATTCACTGTTACTCATTTTAATCAGGAAACGTGCAGCAGGCGGACCTGAAACCGCTCACGCCAGCACCTGTGTGACTCATTTCGGTTCACTTATGGACGCCATATCTAGCTGTTCAAAAAGCCACTCGGCGCACTGGTCATGTGATGTGTGGTTTTATAATGATGAGACTCATTACTCATTAGAGCACAGCTGACTGTAGCCATCTGAACCTGGCAGAGTCAGTCTGCTGTAACCCTCCTAACCCACTCTGCAGCCTTTCATAATAACCAAATTCACTTTTAATGCACCTCCTTTAAACTCCTGCACACAACGCGGACACAGTTCCTCCATCTCAAAGAGTCTAAAGGCAGCAGCTACTTGCTTGGTTCTCAATTTGCTCGTCGTCCGGCTCGTTCCCCGAGACCCAACAGCTGGCGGCTCTGAGCGTGACCCAGCATCCCGTAAATAAAAACCGCTGCCAAAGGCAGAGTCTCTGCTACGGCCGCAGAGAAGCTCCCTCTGACTCTGCATCATCCAGCTGGCTCACATGCCCTGCTGTCGGTGGTCCTGGTGAAGCTCTTCTCAGGACTGATCGCTCCCAATGTGGCTAAAGTCTCAGAGCCCAGCTCTCCTGCCTCTGCCCTGAAGCAGCTTCTCTCCATTGCCTCCCTCCTTTACTCAGTTTTCTCCCTGTTTTCTGGGACAGCTGCTCAGCACCCCAGTACATGCCCCTGGTGGACACCGCTGGTATTGTACTTAGAGTTTTTTATATATATAAAACAGAATAGGATGATATTCTCTTTTTGCCTGTCCCATCCTGCTCTCCATGAGACACAAACACAGATGAGAGCAAACTTGGGGTTCATGCCACAGGGCAGCCGCACATGGAGCTGGGGGTTAAACCAGCGACCTTTGGACCTCAGGCTGAGCCACACACCGTCCCGTAACATCTTCACCTGTCATGGGCTGTTTTGGCAGGCATACACACAGCCCAGATGATGTACGGCTGTGAGCTGGATGGTGACGGCACCATTCGGGGGTACAATCTGCAGGGGTACGACGGGGAGGATTTCATCAGCCTGGATCTGAACACTCTCACCTGGACGGCAGCCAACCAGAAGGCTGTAATAACCAAGCTGAAGTGGGACCCTAAGTATCAGCATATTCAAGGTTGGAAGAATTACCTGCAGATCACATGCATCGAATGGCTGAAGAAGTATCTGGACCATGGCAGAGACACCCTGCAGAAGGAAGGTGCAGGAACATGTGTTTGTCCATGATCAGTCACAGCATCTCATATTAATATAAATGTTAATATAAAACCTTCCTCTTCCTCTCTCACCCCAGTCCCCCCAGTCGTGTCTCTCCTCCACAGAGACGACTCCTCTCCTGTGATCTGCCACGCCACCGGCTTCTCCCCCAGCGGTGTGGTGATGTTCTGGCAGAAGGACGGGCTTGAGCTCCACGACGACGTGACGGTGGGCGAGACGGTTCCCAACGGCAACGGGACCTTTCAGAAGAGAATCAACCTGAGAGTGTCGCCTGAGGACCTGCGGGAGCACGTGTACACCTGCACTGTGCAGCACATCAGCGACGACCGCGACGTCGTCAAGGCGGTGATGGAGAAACAGATACTGAGCAACAGCAGTGAGTCACTATGAAGCAGCAAAGAGCTCAGGCTGAGGACTGGCGTTTACCTCAAAGGCAAATTTGGCTCATGTTGCCTTTATTCCTCGTTGCTGTGCACGCATGTGAACAGCCCAAAGCCCAACTGGCACCCATTCGCTCTCACTCCATCTCCACTGCATCCCCCTGTTTCTGATGAAATAATGACCATCCTTTGCTCTTTCTCCTGATGTAGTTTGTTTTACCTGCATTTGACTAAATGTAATCTAATACTTTAAATCATAAAGAAGACGGTGCCTGCAGATATCTAGCCAGTCTCTCCTCAAAGCTAAACATTTCTCGTATGAATGTGTATTCATTATTTATTGTGCTGGAATCGTCACCAAACAGTCCAGGAGAAGATCAGTCTGCTGGACAGTGTGTTTAATAATGCATCCGTCTCTCTGGATTTCTTTCTCCTTTTCTCCCATCCCTCCTTCTCTGTTTCTGATTCCAGATTCCGGCTCTCCCCTTACCCTCATCGGCGTCTATGTTTCAGTCTCTGTTCTTGTGGTGGCCGTTGGCATTGGTGCATTTCTGGTCTGGAGGAAGAGGAGTAACTCTAGTGAGTGAGGCAATGCCATGGTCACATGACACAATCAAACAGCAGCTTGGAAATGATATGTGTTTTAAACGAAGATCGTTAGTGTGATAAAAATCATCATCACGCCGAGTGCAGGAAAGAGCCAGAGACACAGGAAGTGATCAAGTCCCCGGGGCGGGGGGGCGGTGTTTATTTACGGTGTGGGTGAGGTGGTGAGGGGGCTGGGGTCCAGGTGCATCGTCCTCGGTGCTCTGTGGGCAGGGGGGGGTTCTGGCGCTTCGAAGGGTGAGCCAGGCGGGTAGGTGGGGGTCGGACCAGGCAGCAGTCAGTTGGATTGGAGTCATTCTGCCCCCTTTGCTTGGGAGTGAGTGTGGGGGCTCTGTAACGCCCGGAAGAGCCAGGAACAGCTGCCCATGATAGCTGACTGACACCTGGGAGTTGGTTGGGGCACCATCACCACTGCCCCCCCACCCCCCTGGTCACATTTGCCAATGTGTGGTTTTTGAAATGCCAATGTGTGGTTTTATTGCTGCTAACACACCGTCTCTTTCTGGGTTACAGGCTTCGTTCCAGCTAAAAGTAAAATTTACATACAAAAACTGTCCACTTATTGACCCCATTTTAATAAAAATAATACTCTGGATGTTGCCACATTTTTCCCTCCGTTGTATCCGATGATGATGATGATGACAACAATGACAATGATGATGATAACGATGATGATAAAGATGATGGTGATGACAATGATTATGGCTCCATTCATCCCAGATAGACTTCACCACAAAAAATGAGGGATGTCTAAGCTGAGGAATTACAAACTCAAATTTAAAATGATTTGCTAACAAACCAATGTAAAATAAATGTGTAAATGTTGCATTATGCAAATAATTCTTATTGACCTGGGGTAGTAAAATAATTGTGATGATGTCAGGCTAATTTGTGATTTCGCTTTTGTGTTGCCACATTAACTGAAATTAAGATTTTATATTTCCTGAAATGGGAAAAAAGAGCATTTTGTTTTATTCTTGAAATTATGTATTAAAATTAACATATACCTTTCCAAGACTTCCTTTCTTCATTTTTCATCTTCATTTTTGTATTTATATAAAGTCTTATACACAAACAAACTCTGATCCAGTGCAGTCACATCACTTTTGGTTTCCACAACTGATTACTAATAAACAACAGATGACATGCTAGGTCACCGCTGCCTGTCTGTTTGCAGCCCTGCACTGTGTTTGTCATTTGCATGTTCTCAGCACACTAACACGGGTTTCGTTTGTGAACTCCAGCTTCCCTTTTCAGTTCAAAAATATGCAGTCAACACGCTGGTGCTTCTAAAATCTCATTAATGCATAGATATGTATGTCACATACGGGTTAAATGCACAGGACACATTTCATTGTTGTGCACTGTGTGCTGTGGTGTGTCAACATTGACAATTAATCCCCTTCACTTCATATTCATCACTTCATACACTCCATCATCCAGACTAGCGCCTGTGTGTTTTCTCTGCAGGTGCTTGTGCATAGTGCTACTGCCGCTATGATACACCATCGAAACTTTGGACAGTGAAAAACCACCTTTTGTTTTGTGTTAATTAAGGATAACAGGAATCAAATGTAACAGGGCTCTACACTCAGGTATAACAGACGATGGCCAGGGAACCCTACAGATATTGGTATGAGTGGAAGGATTGTTAGGGCATTTAGGCTCCCAAAAAGGAAGGAAGAAAAAATATCTATGCACAAAACAACTCTGAGCGGCATACAGGATACACCTTAACCAAAGCCATGGTGACCTGCTTGACCACACTGATATCATACTACCCCCTTCTGTCCCGCTTCGTTAAACCCAGTTTAGTAGGTTCACCCCTTTCACTCATGCACTTACCTTCTCCAGATGTTCTTGATGCAGGTGAAGGCCCCTGGCGTGGCTTCCCAACATCCTTAGCCCCTTTCCACCCACTTTAAGTCCATGTCTGGGTTTTCCTACCTGCTGCCCCATATACATCTACCAAGGCTGCAGCCTCCCCCACTGAGCCTGTGTTACCTTCTCAGATCCATACTTGAAGCTCTGGGGCCAGCAGATGGAGGTCCTGCTCCAGAACAATCATACTTCCCCACCTCTTCCTCACTCTTCCCTTGTGGCTGCACCCATTTTTGATGGAGCTCTGAGTTACACATAAAGCTCCCCTGGGGTCTCATCAGTTCACACCTCAGTGGAACAGAACTGGAGCAGGTCAATCTCTGCATGCATTTCATATTTAGCTAATATAGCTGCCTTTACCTTACTATACTCTAGTGACTCATATATATACATACATATTCACATATGCACTCATAGTCTGGCCTATCAGGAGGGGCACTAACCTACCTGCCTAGTCGGTTTTCTCGCCACAGACACACCACAGCTATTCTCTCAGATGTTGTGAGGAAGAGCCCAATATCATCATCCTCCTGTAGACACTGCAGGTGAGGCTCCCTAACCAGCCTTGGGGCTGTTTTGTCTTGTTCATTCAACTGATGTGAAGTTGCAAGGTTGGTCTGGGGAGTCACACCTTGTAAATCTGAGGAGCTGAAAGATGTCAGGGTTGCCTCTCCTGGAGACATGCTGTGCTGAACGTCACTCCTTCCTGAGCCTGATGTCGGGCCAGTCCGCAGATGTACCTTCTGTTGCAGCAGGTGAACTGAGGTTTCAGGGTCTTAGATCAGGATTGTTGCTGATCTGAGTCCTGCTGCAGACACTATTCTCTGGCCTGTTGCATGTCACCTCCAACAGCACCTTCTGGAATCGATTCATCTGCCAACTCAGCATAAATCCTCTTGGGAGGCATTCTCACCAAAACTCTTGAAGAAAAGTCAAATTTTTACTCACTATTACCTCCTAGTGGCTGGTCCCACTTATGACACCTGTTGTGATTCCCTGAGCACCAGCAAAAACCAGGAGGTAGAGGCCACAAAAGACAGGAGGACAGTGTCACGCCCCGCTCCGTCCGCTCCCGATGTGTGCCACGCCCACCTCATTACCTCCTGTTTCGCCCTAAGTGTTCCCACCTGTAGCTCGTTCTCTGTTACCTAGTCTTGTGTATTTAGTCCGAGTCTCAGTCTGTATTCGCCAGATCTGTCATTCTGTCACGCTCGCGGGTAGAGCAGGCAGGCAGTGCAGCCGTGAGCAGATCGGCGACAGCAACCGCAGCAGCAGGCGGTGCCGCGGGCAGAGCGGCGGCATCAGCAGCAAGCGGTGCCGCGGGCAGAGCGGCGGATGCTACAGCAGGCGGTGCCGCAGGCAGAGCGGCGGCAGCTGCAGCAGGGTCCGGACCATGCAGGTCCGGAGGCGGCAGGAGGGGTGCCGAGCGCGCAGGCGCCTTCCCTTTAAGGGCTCTCGGGACCCGGGGAATAGCGTCTCTTACGGCGCGGATACCTCCGACGCCCAGACGCTCCAGCCGGTAATAGTACGCCTCCATCGGAGGTGGCTTCTCCGGATGGAGGCGGGCCAGGCTGGTAGTGGCGGTGTCATCCCAGGCGGGGAGGAGAGTGCAGGCTCCCAGGTAGAGCGTGGGAGTCGCCTCCGGCTCTTCCTCTCCTCGCTCGGTGAGCCGGCGCTGTAGCCGACGGAGGCATTTCCGGGCTTTCGTCAGCGGGTAATGCTGTCCGGGCGGGCGCTCCTCTTGAAGCAGGTCCCGGCCCCGGCTAGCCAGCTCCATGGCTACCGGGTCCTCCAGGACCTCTGGCTGGGATTGCCAATACACGAAAGTTTGCAGCAGTCCGAGCCGGTGGTGCTCGGACTGCTGCTTCGTGCTTTCGGAGAGATCTGTCATTGTGTAGTGTCCGTTGATGTCCGTGCTTGTGCGTCTGCTTGCTATTAAACCCCGTTACCCTGACTACCTGGCTACGCTCGCCTGCTTCCTACTCACCCAACCCGCGAGCGTGACAGAATGACAGATCTCTCCGAAAGCACGAAGCAGCAGTCCGAGCACCACCGGCTCGGACTGCTGCAAACTTTCGTGTATTGGCAATCCCAGCCAGAGGTCCTGGAGGACCCGGTAGCCATGGAGCTGGCTAGCCGGGGCCGGGACCTGCTTCAAGAGGAGCGCCCGCCCGGACAGCATTACCCGCTGACGAAAGCCCGGAAATGCCTCCGTCGGCTACAGCGCCGGCTCACCGAGCGAGGAGAGGAAGAGCCGGAGGCGACTCCCACGCTCTACCTGGGAGCCTGCACTCTCCTCCCCGCCTGGGATGACACCGCCACTACCAGCCTGGCCCGCCTCCATCCGGAGAAGCCACCTCCGATGGAGGCGTACTATTACCGGCTGGAGCGTCTGGGCGTCGGAGGTATCCGCGCCGTAAGAGACGCTATTCCCCGGGTCCCGAGAGCCCTTAAAGGGAAGGCGCCTGCGCGCTCGGCACCCCTCCTGCCGCCTCCGGACCTGCATGGTCCGGACCCTGCTGCAGCTGCCGCCGCTCTGCCTGCGGCACCGCCTGCTGTAGCATCCGCCGCTCTGCCCGCGGCACCGCTTGCTGCTGATGCCGCCGCTCTGCCCGCGGCACCGCCTGCTGCTGCGGTTGCTGTCGCCGATCTGCTCACGGCTGCACTGCCTGCCTGCTCTACCCGCGAGCGTGACAGACAGCAGGATGAATTCCAAAAATATATTTCTTTTATTTTCAAAAACCCCAAAATTCAATACCCCCTCCCCCAAAAAGGAAGGAAGAAAAAATACCTACTGTACGCACAAAACAACTCTGAGCAGCATACAGGATACGCCTTAACCAAAGCCATGGTGACCTCAGAGGTCTGACCAGCCATTTCCCTTCCCACGCTTCATGCTGCCCCCCCCCCCCCCCCTCATTAACGATGCTCGACACCATCACAACCCCAAAGGGGGAGAGTGAAGAACACAGTTTACATTAAACAAACATCACACATTGTCTCATTAACAGTTAAAAAGGATAATACACATAATTTGATTAACTAACGAAATTCAACACATTTTATTTAACCCCTCCCCTGTCACCACCCCAAAAACACAAAATCCTTCCTTCCAATCTGCACCATATTGAAAAGTCCAGTTACTTGGTACCACATAAAACATCCACATTTCACCATAGGACCCATTTAATGGTTGTACTTCCCCTGGTAAGTTTGAATGAAACATCTGCAGACTGTTCTTCACTCCATTCTGTGCATTTAACTAAGCAATAAATCAATGTTTTAATAAGTACCGAGGTATTAATTTATAGTGTTACTCTGGGTCCAACTTAGCAAAAAAAAATAAATTCTTTAAAAACTGCATATAACAACTTCGGTCGCGCAAGTTGCTCAGACGGGGGCATCACACACTGGATGGATGTCAGTGCGTCATTTCACATCCTAATAATTAACACAAAGTAGTGATGTCAGGTATTCTCTTGGTTACTATTGGCTAACAACATGTCCGTCTTCTGCTCTCATAAAAACGCAACAGGCTATGAAGTCTAACAGTGTCCAGGAGGTCCATATGTAAGTGGGTTGTATTTTTCATTCTCTTACCCAGAATTTTGCACGACATGTTGAACACTCTGCTTTTTATGCTCATTTTGTTTGCCATTGACTTCATATTTGCCAGTAAGTGTCAATTTAACTTGTAAACATTTCTAAAGTTAAGGCTTTTTAAGGATTTTTAGTTTTGAAATTTCTTGGTGAACGATATTCAGTTGTGAGTGAATTTCAGATTTAAAGTTTAATTTTATATGCGAATCCGCGGGGTGGTTCTAGGGGAGATCTGGGGCTTAGCATAAAACCCTGTTGATGTGTTGAAGTTCAAGATTTAAAAGTTTAAACTTTTAATCGGTTTAACTTTTCTCTGTTTTCTTAACATGCATCCAGCACTAACAACACTGTTATATGTACTTTTTAGTCAAAAAGGGAAAAAAAATGTGTAGCTGAATGTATTCAACTTGTCATGTGGTGTCTGTAGTCTATCTCTGGTAGAATAGCGGCTAATAAGGCATGAACTGTTACTTCTGCTGCTGTGGTTTGCACTGGTAGAGCCGCTTCTTCTTTCCATCCATATTTTGTTCTCTTCACTCCTTTTTCCTGTTTCCTGTATCATGCAGAAGTTCTCATTTCAAAGGCTGATGCATTTCCTCTGTTCTTTCTGGCTCAACTGAAGCACATACAATTAGCAATTTTAATTGTATCATAATTTACAGTGTCAAATAATTTCATTAATTTAATTTAATTAAGTCCAAAGCAACCAGTTCAACAATGGTAATCCAGCGAGATCCAAAAGTAAAGTCCACAGTAATATCCAACGGTGAGAAATCCTGACAGTAATAATCCACAGAGAATTAAGAAAGATACGAAAAATGTCAGCAGTGGCATTTTTTCATCGATGACTAAAATAACCTGTAATCTATCTTAGACGTGTGAAATGCAAAATGCTATTTGGCAGTAATGGCCAAAATGTTTTTAAAGCCCACATGACACATTTGGTTTCGTAACACCTGTTAGCTTTCAGCCCTTTTTTGAACAGAGATCTATTGTGGTCAGAAAATAGAACACAGGGTTCCGGAAGCATCATTTTGACCATCATTACAATTTGTCACGTTCTGACGATAAATACTAGTTTATACCTATAATTAACAATCTGATTTTTTTTCAACTTTAACTTGGGAGTAAAAATCAGTCTTAAAACGGGAAAGAAATAATGATTTAACATTTATCGTGATAATTATCGACTGATATGAAAAATGTTGTCATGATAACATTTTTGGCCATATTGCCCAGAGTTACAGATGAAACAAATCTTTAATTTTTCATGTGAATTATCTGAATAGTTCCCCATATGTTAGTTTCTGTGTCTGAATGTGAATTTTGTTTCTGTGCCAAAGAAACATGAATATCGATACTTGGTTATTAAATGCTATCAAACGTGGCCCAGTGGGCCTTGACACCATACAGTGATATATAGGTGGCCCTATATTCAGGGGCGCCGTAAGGGGGAGGAAAGCTAGGACGATTCCAAGGGCCCCTGAGTGACAGGGGCCCTAAAAAATTAGGAAAATAACTGGATTGGTTTGGACTGGGGGGCCTAATATGATATGCTTTCATGGGGCCCAAAATCTCTAGCAATGCCCCTGCCTATATTTACCTGTCACAGAATGCCCGCCCTGACATAATCGCAATTTTTAAAGGTAAAGTTGCTTCGCTTCTCCTGCACGGCAGAAGCGACCGCTCGCTGTAACTTCATTTTTCTTGCCTTAAGCAGAATTTTAGAAACTCGCATTACTTGTTCATTATGGTATTTTACAATGAAACCTTAAGTTAAAAATGAACAACCTCCTGTAAAACACTCGAAAGTGACAGTAATGTCTTTCTTTTCGACAATGGTCGCTTGTGTAAATACAGTCGCCTTCAGTCACAAGGAGCGATTCATTTACTTGAATAATATGTTTGACACTTTGTTGAAGTCATTCTGCTTTAGCATTTCTCCTATTCTGTCTTCTTTTCATACCTATAATGCGGCGATTAGTTTCACACTCGGCACCGTCACACCTGGAAATACGACATCAACCAAACACCAAAAGTAATCAGAATGTAGTTTTTTTACCGCTGTCACAGACTTTTTATAAAATTGAATTTCCCCTTGTAAGAACTAAAAAAATTATCTTAACAATGTCAAAATAACAACTTTTCATCACCTTTACCAAATATCTCCACAATGCAGCGGCGTTAGAAGCATTTTGAATGTGGGGGGACACACTGGCATAAAACTAATACTTTATGTTAAATGTGGGGGGGTCCAAATGAATAATTATGAAATGTGAGGGGGACACGTCTCCCTCAGATTTAATGGCGGCGACGCCCATGCCACAATGTAATGTATACCTGGACCACACACAGACACACACACACACAAACACACGCATACACACACACACACACACATACAGGGGGTTGTAATTATATCTTTGTCGGGAATCTCCAAACATTTCTATTGGGAAAACTCTAATCCAACTCAACCAACGTGACGACCTCAGCCCCTACCCAGCCCTAACCTTAACCATAAGTAACCAAACAAAATATGAGACTTTTGGCATTTTTATTTTTTAATTGCATTCACAGATCTTTGTGGGGACCTGAAAAATTGTCCCCACAACATCAAAATATAACAGCTTTTTATCACATTGTATAGGACATTTGGTCCCCACAATATAATATAAACCTAATCCACACAGACACGTAGATACACACACATTAACACCATCAGGTATAATTTACTCTAACACTGTAAACTAATAATCGTAAATTTAAACCGCTACATAAACTGAACGTTAAGTTCCTACAAAACTAAAACTTTATGCTATGAGATTCACAGCTAACCCGAAGACTTCAAATTACATAAAATTATAATAATATGAAACGATCTGTCACATTTGACATCAATCTCATTTAAATCTATGTGAACACCACATACTAAACAGCAAAAGAATATGCAGCCATAGCGGGCACGCTTAAGTTCACCAAGCACCTCCCACTAACTGTACAATTCCACTGACTTGAGATCAGCAACAACACTGACATCATACTCGATCTGTCTGATCACCACTCGATCTGAGCGCCCCCACTGACCTGAAGGGTTATTGCAGTTCAGAACGATTCACTGAACTAGAAGACCCGCTGATCACAATAGTCATCGGGTCTGGTCGTTCACCAGTTCGTTCAGCGGTTCACGTCTTCTCGCTCACTCGTTCGTTCAGTGGTTCTTTGGTTCGCCAGTTCACTTGGTTCACATCGTTCACTGAAAATTCCAGTTAACTGGGTCTTTCGGTCGTTCTCTGAATCTACGGGCCCTACGCTGTCTATGTAGTGCAGTGACATCTGTTGGCCAGAATAAGTATTGCCACAAGTGAGGACCGGTTTGTACAAAAAATATTGACTAACAAAACTTCCGTGTGGAATCCCCATGTCACCGGCTGTGTCTAGTTTCGTTCAGTGTAGTCTGGTGTATTTAAGTACCTCCCTGTTCGTCTTCCCCCAGTACTGTCATTGACGTTACTGCCTGTTTGTCCCAGGTGCCCGACTGTCTCCCCCGTAAAACCCTTGTTTCCCCAATAAATCCTTCCCTTCCCCGACGTCCGGGTCTCTCTCTCCTCTCTGTCTCCGCTTCGTGCCCATTCAGCACGCAACATATGGATTTTTCTCTAATAACAAAAGGTTAGTTTTCCTAATAAACAATATTATTTTGCTGGGGAAATTATCAAAGGTTCTAAAAATGATTCAATCAATGATTCAGCATTTGTATTTTCAGAAAGAGTTACGTAGGCCTACTTTTTAATGGGTTCTTAAGCATATGAAAAAAGAATGCAAAATATTTGTTTATACTTTTTGAATATCTTAAGATTATAAAGACAAATTTTCTTTTTTTCCTCATTTTCTTTTAATCTATCTCATGTGCCTTTTGTACTTGTTATAATTAATATGTAAGATTGTCTTGTACTTTGTAGTAATTGTCACACTGCAGTGATGTTCTTGATTTGTTCTTTGTTATAAATAAAACTTAAAAAATTATTCGCCAATGGGCCATTCATTCAAAGAGGGAGGCGCACAAGCATAGCATACTTTTTAATCATAATTCAGCTATATAAATCTGAATCTGAACAGGAAAATAGTTGACATTTCCAGGAATGAAATGTGATGATCTTTAACAGCATTTAAAAAAAATTATAAATACTTACAAACCATAATGTGTGTTTTGTTTTCCCAGTCACACACTCCCTGCAGTATGTCTACAGCGGTTCATCAGGGATACCGAACCTCCCAGAGTTTATGACCGTAGGGCTGGTGGACGGGGAGCCCTTTACTTACTATGACAGTAACATACGCAGAGAGGTTCCTCGTCAGGAATGGGTGACAAAGGCTGTGGATCCTGATTACTGGGACCAGCAGACACAGATCTCCATGCGTACAGAGCCGACATTCAGAACCAACATAGAAGTGGCAAAGCAGCGTTTCAACCAAACCGGAGGTAAGAGCTGCATGTTTATGACAGTGACCCTGACAGTGTGACGTGTTTATCTGTTTTAGGGCGACACTCCACATTTTTACTTACGCAGGCTGTGCGTGTTTAGCTGCATGACTTTATTTACAGTGATTTATTCTTACATGAGATCAAAAATGACAGAAAAATAAGAATTCTGCTAATGTGCTTTTACACACTGATCTGCAGTCACACCGTCCAGTAACTCGCTAGACACACTGGTACGTAGCTTCAGCAGGGGAATCAATACTGAGGCTGTTTATTTGTATTTTTTATATGAAGGTACAGTAAACCTTTAAACAAAGTGTTTAGAAATACTTGTGATCAGACACACTTAAATCCTCAGCCTTTTGTGCTGTTTGTATGTGTGCTGTGATGATGATTTTTACTCCTTTCCAGCTTGTGTGTGAATTTAATGTCACACAGTTATTAAGGCCTGAAAGCTGCAGTGTACATGCAGGATGCTGAGAGTGAGGAGCTGCTGACAGGCCTGTTTGAAATGCTGTGAAAATGACGCCCAGAGGATGAAACCGTATCAAACCTGCCTGCTAATTCTCTCCTCTTTCTGTTCAGGTATCCACACAGTTCAGCGGATGTACGGCTGTGAGTGGGATGATGAAACTGGGGCCACAGGTGGTTATGATCTAGATGGTTATGATGGGAGTGACTTCACTGCACTGGATTTCAAGACCATGACTTATGTGGCTCCAGTGCAGCAGGCATTTATTTCTGCACAGAAGTGGAACAATGACAGAGCATTACTTGAAAGGTTCAAAGCCTACCAGACCCAGATCTGCATTGAGTGGCTGAAGAAGTATGTGAGCTATGGGAAGAGCACACTGGAGAGGACAGGTACAGTACAGCAGGTCTGGAGCAGATTGTGGGGTGTGGTCTGGACATTCTGAGGTGGGATGAAGTCAGGAGATGAGCGCATACATTCAGTTCACCTCTTTCTCATTCATGGTCATAAATCCTACACAGACCCCAATGCCCGATCACATACACAATTTTTGCCTCTTTGTGATCTGATTTTTTGTGTGTATGTATGATCCTTAGGTTTGGATGATGTCTAATTTTTATACCATCATACCGTCCCAATGTTATACTATGGTATGCAGTATTTTGAAAGTATTTTAAAAATGAAAGTTTGTCAGTATAATTCCCAGCACACGAGGCATGATAGTCAGCAAACAGGACCACACGCCGTGCTGATGTCATAATAACACACTGTACAGTGATGTACCATATTACATGATTGTAAAGCCGGCCTAATGATCCTAATCCTGAGACTTTCTTTGTTAACCTGCCCCTCCTGTGATGTTTAACCTGCTACCCCTCCGCCCCCCCCCCCCACCGTGTTTCTGTCTACCGTCCCACCTGGACTGATTCTGACAATCAGCAGTATTAGATGGTATTAGATGTCCCTGTCCTGATGCAGGCTTATAGCTACAATGTGTAGAATATTAATCACATTATGTATTTACAGGAGGGATTGCTGGTGATGAAGTGTAGCTTTTTATTTATGGATGTTTTTGTCTTTCTCCCCAAGTCCGCCCTGAGGTGTCTCTGCTGCAGAAGGACCCCTCCTCTCCTGTCACCTGCCACGCAACCGGCTTCTTCCCCAAAGGGATCGTGGTGACCTGGCAGAAAGATGGAGAGGACATGCACAGCGATGTGGAGGTGGGGGAGACCCTGCCAAACGGGGACGGAACATTCCAGATCACATCGAAACTCATGGTGAAGCCTGAGGACTGGAAGATGAACAGCTACAGCTGTGTCGTGCAGCACAAGAGCCTCCAGGATGACATTGCTGTGCTGCTGGAGGAGAACATGAGGACCAATCAGGGTAAGAGGAGCAGCGACACAGTAATGAGAGAGAGCAGCTAATGAGCGTCACTGTCAGGGGTGAACATGGTGCTTTAACCTTATTTCAGGAGGCCTTCCTTGGGGCAACATCATCGGCTGTGTGGCTGCTGCTCTGGTTCTTGTTGCTATTAATGTTGCTGGGTTCATGTTGTGGAGAAGGAGCAGGACAGGTAACAGAAAAGCCGACAGAAACTGAGCCACAGAGAACAATGGCGTCCAACTGGAAACATAAGTGCCAAGTTTCAAAGCATGTAACTGCACACAGTCTTTATACTGGTGCCTCTGACACCCGAATGAGTCTGAGTGTTTCTGACCGTCTCCCTCTATGCTGAAGACAGCAGCTTTTTCCCTTGTATTGCCTGTTTCAATGACCATATGTAAGGATTAATGCACTATGAGCTGAGTTACTTTCTACTGCCACTGATTAAATATTTTTCTTAAAACCCAGGCCACCATTGTTAATTCTAAAATTATGCACCGCTAAGACCATAAACAAGTCATTTGTTAGAAACTGTACATTCAAAGTTCCAAAAACATGTGCCAATAAAGAAAAGTTCAGAAAAGTCTGAGATAAAGTGTCCATGCAAGGCTATCACTGAAATATTTGTAGATGATCTCATGCATTTTCAGTTCATAAACGTGAAATTAATGTATTTAGGTATAAAAGTGTCAGCCAGATGTGTAAGCACGATATATTCCAGGGCTATTCAAATCACAGTCCTCAACGGCCAACACCTGCCGAACTGAAAACAAGGCCTGGATTTGGAATCAAGGGTCAGATCTGGAGACCCCTGCTATAAAGTCTGGATGGTTCTTTACCTCTGTATCTTTGTGTTAAAAAAATGTATAATGAGTAACTTTTTGTGTATCACCCCTTACTTGGTTAGAATTCCATCCATTTTGTATGCCTGCTTGTCCTATGCAGGGTTGTGGGGGTCTAGAGTCTATCCCAAAAGCTATGGGTGCAAGGCAGGGAGTAACCCAGGATGGGGCACCAACCCATCACATGGCAGGGAGTAACCCAGGATGGGGCACCAACCCAACACAGAGAAGGAAGTAACCCAGGATGGGGCACCAACCCAACACAGAGAAGGAAGTAACCCAGGATGGGGCATCAGCCCATCACAGGGCAGGGAGTAACCCAGGATGGGGCACAATCCAACAGAGGGCAGGGAGTAAACCAGGATGGGGCACCAACCCAACACAGGGCAGGGAGTGACCCAGGATGGGGCACCAACCCAACACAGAGAAGGAAGTAACCCAGGATGGGGCATCAGCCCATCACAGGGCAGGGAGTAACCCAGGATGGGGCACAATCCAACAGAGGGCAGGGAGTAAACCAGGATGGGGCACCAACCCAACACAGGGCAGGGAGTGACCCAGGATGGGGCACCAACCCAACACAGAGAAGGAAGTAACCCAGGATGGGGCATCAGCCCATCACAGGGCAGGGAGTAACCCAGGATGGGGCACAATCCAACAGAGGGCAGGGAGTAAACCAGGATGGGGCACCAACCCAACACAGGGCAGGGAGTGACCCAGGATGGGGCACCAACCCAACACAGAGAAGGAAGTAACCCAGGATGGGGCATCAGCCCATCACAGGGCAGGGAGTAACCCAGGATGGGGCACAATCCAACAGAGGGCAGGGAGTAAACCAGGATGGGGCACCAACCCAACACAGGGCAGGGAGTGACCCAGGATGGGGCACCAACCCAACACAGAGAAGGAAGTAACCCAGGATGGGGCATCAGCCCATCACAGGGCAGGGAGTAACCCAGGATGGGGCACAATCCAACAGAGGGCAGGGAGTAAACCAGGATGGGGCACCAACCCAACACAGGGCAGGGAGTAACCCAGGATGGGGCAACAACCCAACACAGAGCAGGGAGTAACCCAGGATAGGGCACCAACCCAACACAGAGCAGGGAGTAACCCAGGATGGGGCACCAACCCATCACATGGCAGGGAGTAACCCAGGATGGGGCACCAACCCATCACAGGGCAGGGAGTAACCCAGGATGGGGCACCAACCCATCACAGGGCAGGAAGTAACCCAGGATGGGGCATCAGCCCATCACAGGGCAGGGAGTAACCCAGGATGGGGCACAATCCAACAGAGGGCAGGGAGTAAACCAGGATGGGGCACCAACCCAACACAGGGCAGGGAGTAACCCAGGATGGGGCAACAACCCAACACAGAGCAGGGAGTAACCCAGGATAGGGCACCAACCCAACACAGAGCAGGGAGTAACCCAGGACGGGGCACCAACCCAACACAGAGCAGGGAGTAACCCAGGACGGGGCACCAACCCAACACAGAGCAGGGAGTAACCCAGGATGGGGCACCAACCCATCACAGAGCAGGGAGTAACCCAGGATGGGGCACCAACCCATCACAGACCACACTCCCCATTCACGCGCACATTCACACTATTGGCCAATTTGGCAATTGCAATTCACCTTAGAATATTTTAGACTGCGGGCGGAAACCGGAGTACCCAGAGGAAACCCCCAACCCCCAGAAGACAGGATGAGATGATCATGTAGATATGATACACACACACACACACACACACACACAAAGTTGGTTTTCCTGTCTAAATGTGGACTGTCCATTCATTTCTATGGGAAAAACCCTAATCCCAATCACAACACCCATCACTAACCTTAACCATAAGTAACCAACCCAGATACGAGACTTTTGGCATTTTTACTTTTTTGATTGCATTCACAGATTTTTTTTTATAAAACTCAGGTTATCCAAATGGGGACCTCAAAAGATGCCCCCAAAAGTAGGGAATTTTCAGGTTTTACTACACTTTGAGGGACAATTTGATCCTCAAATGTGATCTATGCAACCCCCCCCCCCCCCCCCACACACACACACACTCTGCTCTGTCACTGTGCAGCACTGCAGTCTGTTTGCATGATGAAACGATGAATGTGTCTGATAAACGTATGAAACAGTGTAACAGAACATCAGGATACATGTGAGCTTTGGCTGGAGCTTCATTATTACAGGAAACCATTATTAATCACCTGATATAGCTTCTGATCTGGCTGAGTTACATAGTTACACACTGGTGAGGGTTAAGTAATCTACAATATGACTTTGTAGTGGTTTTCAATATGGAATATTGGACATATGAACCATAACAGCATGGTTAATAAAATTACCATGCACATAAGATGGTGTGTGGTTCTCAAGGTTGGACATCAATGCCCAGAAGGCTGTTGGTTCAAATCCCGTGTCCCGCAGAGTATCATATCACCCCTGGGCCCTGCAGCAAGGCCCTTATCCCCAGTCACTGCCCCAGGAAGCTGGATAAATGGCTTTGCTCTCACCAGGATGAGTGTGTCTAAGGGGGGGGGGGCACTTTTGTTGGGTGCTGTGTAGGGCTGGGCGATATGTAAAAAAAAAAATATCGATTATCGCCTTTAAAAATATCGTGATATTTGATAATATCGTCTGCCCCAGGGCTTGTCCTTTAAGGTGCACAATTGCGCATGCACGCCATCACGCGCCTAAAACGGTGAAGAGCTGCGCAAAGAAATGCGCGCATTTTATTGAATGATCAATAAAAAAGAATTAAATTGTACGCGCCTCATAATTTGTCACGTGACCACTCGACGCTCCACGGAATTATTCATGACAACAATGGCGTCGAAAAAAAGCATGGATAGCAAGGGTCATCCGTGTCAGAATGCAACGTTTTTGGGGAGGGGAGGGATGGTTGTTGTTAAATAATTAATTCATAACGAATTAATTAATTGTAGCCTACCGTTTCCACTACCTGACCCGCATGGTCTTTGTTTTACCCATAACCAAACCATAAATAAATAAAGATAAGTTACACACAAATTACCACCTGTCAATCACTTTTTCCGCGGGACTCTGGCATGAATAGGCGTCGACAAACTTGGTTGGTAAAAACGGTGCAAATTCACCTTTCTGGCAATACTTTGGCTTTAGACCGAATGAAACAGGGCAGCCACGGGATACGTCTGAAGTGGTGTGTAGGATTTGCGGTCAAGTTATCCGCGCAAAAGATGCGCAGACGAGATCTGTTCGTTATGGTAAAACCATGAAAAAGGCATATTTGGTGTAGTTTATTTAATCTAATTTAATTAAAATTATTTTGATTTTTTTTCTACTGTTTCTGTATGCCTCATTTATTAATGTAAACGAACTAGTTCGTGTAATTCGTTTGGAGTTCACTGTAATTTGTATTGTGATCGCTAACAACTTCCTTGTTATTATTATTAATAATAATAAAATAAGTAAAGATGCGGAAATGGAAAGCATGCATTTAATTTGGCTATATAGTGTGACTAAGTGTGTGTTTTTCGTGAGCTGGTTGCTGCTGCGGCGGGGGTGGGGCGGAGGATCGCGATGTCGGCTCAGCATCGTGATGTCTATCGGCCATCGGCGATGGACGATGGCATCGTCTATCGACCCAACCCTATTTAAAATATTTCACCTATCTAAAAAACATTTATCCCAAAGTGTTACATTTGCTTTTATTCAGCACAAACTCAGCACCAATAATCTGAGACCTCTTATAATGTTGTTATTCTATTTTTTGTTAAAATCAACTTTAAACATATACTTTTCAAAAACCTATTTTCAGACATGCTGAGAAATTGTAAAAAATCACATTATAGACATTTGTAGGTAAGACTTTTGAGCTCTGAAGCTTATAGACACAGGGGTTGGCTACACATAGGTGAAAGTGACATTCTGAAATTTTATGTAGTTTGATTACTAAAGTGTTAGCACTTTAGAGTGACACTCTTTTTCTCAAAGTCAGTGGCCTTCACAATGAATATTGATGAGGCAGGTGTCCTCACACCTGTAGTAGTTTGCATACTGTCAATGGCCCATCAGTCTGGAATGTCACTGCACCCCACACCCATCACTTTGGAAAGGCAGTTTGAAACGCAAGAAAAGTAGCAACAATAAAATCCCTTTCACAGTTTATTGGTAGATGGAATGAAAAATTAAAAACTGTGACTATATAAATATAGAAAGCGATAAATATGATGCAGTAACTATTATGGACGAGGGCATGGTTGAGCGCGTATCTTTCTCGTGTATTTCAGTTGATATCTCGCTGAAATCATTATGTAAAATCATGAGAAAAAAAACACTTACTAAATCCGTTATCTGTCTTCTTTTCAAAACTTCCATTGTCAGAAGTATTAAAGTTTTTAAAATTAGGTTAAATAGGCAAAAAAGCAAATCGTGTCACCTTTCTTTGTTTTACTTGTATCGGGAGCGTGTAGGACCGCTCTCAGCGGAAGATCGCTATTCACGTTCTAAATACGCTGCGTTTGAATCGGCGACCACGTGATTGCAGGCACACAGGCTTAGCCCACTGAGCCATAAACACAGGTATGAGCTTCGCTGCTGAAAGTGGCAACACTGGCGCAAAACTTCAGCGGCAGAGACTTATCCGTGAGCTATATTGTAGCCGATCAGTGTAAACACTACCCAGCCATGTGCTCTTGTTTATTTCGGTCACAATGGGCGTATTCACATATTTCTTTACCCAATACTAACTGTCTGATTATCATGTTATTATCATGCGAATAGCGCGATTTGCAAGTGGGTGGGCGATCAGAGCCGCTTCGAGACGCAGACGCTTAAGTCAGTCACTCTTGTTCTTTGTATTCGTATCACGAAGCTGTAAAAATATATTTAGTTTCTACCTATATATATTTGAAAAGTAGACCGTCCAAGGTTTCTGAAGGTATTTTTAAAATGTGTATATGACAAAAACTCGCGGAGTTATTTAAACGGATTTGCGAAATTTCTGTCAGATCCCGCCGGCGGGACCGCTTCTCTGCACAATGAAAATAGACACAGCGGCTTTTTATCAACCTTTTAATGATGTGCTTTAAGGTGTATGCATGCATTAAAAACAAAAAAGGTAAGTGAATGATAGGCTTCTACTAGTCTATTAAAATTTATATTTAGCTCCTTCCTCTTTATAGCCTAATTGTTATTTTCCGATATTTTCGATTATCGTGTGGTACTGATTTTCAACATCGACATCGTGATTCTTAGGAGACATCGTCGATATATGATAATATCGTCATATCGCCCAGCCCTAGTGCTGTGTGGCTCTGAGGCAGGGTCCCCAACAGGCAGCCCGCAGGCCAAATCTGCCCCATAATAGTGAATTTCAAAATGATGGTCAGAATTTATCTTGGAAAACTGGAAATCTCTTTAAAAAGAAGACTTATACGTAATAAGAAAAAAACCTAAATGCCTATATGCTTAACAGTTAATTGATCATACTTCCATTTTCTTGTACAGACATATCTGTAAACAATCTTTCAATAAATCAAAGGAATTAAAATAAATAACACTTAAAATAGCAGTCAAACCTGATTAGGAAAAAACATTAGAATCAGTTGTTTAGTCCTAGTTTTAATAAAATCACTTCTTGGAAGTGCAATTTAATCAGAAACACAGCCTTGCAACAACTTTAGATTCAAGAGTCCTTTTTAAAAATAGGGACGTCCCTTCAGGTTGTTTGTGTATTGCTAGGAACTGGAGCACTGACCAGGATGTCATAAAACTAGGGATGGCACGGTTCATGAAAAAAAACCGAACCGTTCGGTTCGCTTGTCTCGGTTCGGAGCATGCATGCGTCGCACGGTTCGACGGTTCATGACATGCGCAATGTAGCCTCGTGCCCCGTATGTGACGTCAGTGTGTTTCCCTTTCGCGCGAAAGAATAGGCTATATGCACAGAACGGTGTGACGTAGTTCCGGTAAAAGTTCAGCCAGCTAAGTAATTTCCGGTAGCCTTTCGTTTGCTGCGTTTAGCTCGTGTTTTCGGCGTTACCACCCTGTCTCTGAAGAAAACGTTTAAATTTCAGCCAACCGATAGCACAACATCTGAACACTTTATTTAATGTGCGGTTAGGCACTTTGTTAAAGAAAATTAAGTTATCTGTGACAAAGCACTCCAGTGAGTGTCATGCCTCGATCGTCCGCTCTTTCCGTGTGCCACGCCCCCTCGTTAACCCTGTGTGGATTCCCCGTGTTTACCAGCTGTTCCTGATTGTTGTCAAATTTGTCATTACTCCATTGTATTTATGGTGCGTTCGTTTTTCTCTCGGAACTCGGAAATTCCGAGTTGAGTGACATCACGTCCGACAATCTCCTGTTCGAGCTACCCACATCTCGGAACAAACATGGCTGCCTCCATGAACATGTTGCTGTGTGTTGTTGCTTTATATTTTAGCAGATTTGGAGTTTTCCAAATGGAGAAATGGAGATTTTTCCGAGAGACAAACAAGAAACACGAACTAGTCAAATCACATTAAAAGCTTTATAAAATATTTTAGTACATTCATAGCGATATTCTTTTTTCGATCTGTAAACAAACTACAAACAAACCAAGTCGCCATGTTGAAGTTACGTCACAGGGGCAACTTGAACGTCATAAAAGGGGCGTGTTTCCGACGGGAAGTGACGTTTTTCGTGACGTTTTCATCCGAGTTCCGACTTGGAGAGAAATAATTGAACGCACCATTAGTCCGCGTTTCCGTTTCTTTCTCCAGTCTGGTCAATATATTGTAATTCTGCTTTACCGCTCGTCTGTGTTCCTTTTGCTCAATAGACCCCGCATTCCCCCCATCCTAGGTCTCCTCGCCTCTGCTTCCCCGGTCAGCGTTGTAACAGTGTGCCTGCTTCCATGCTGCAATGAATGTGAACATTTGCCATGTTCCTAAAAAAAACGGGTGCCCATACCCAACTGTAATAGCGATTCAATTTTAATACTGTATCCTAAATTGTGGATAATTAAGCTATATATCATATGCTGAAGTACATTTCTGGAGTGTTAAAGATTAAAAGAAAAAATAACAAGAACCGTACAGAACCGAAAACCGTGACCCTAAAACCGTGATACAAACCGAACCGTGGGTTTTGTGAACCGTGCCACCCCAACATAAAACTATAGAGCATTTGCTTGTTAATGAATCAGGAATTTTGGGCAAAAGCCAGTATTAGCCAACTGTCCCCTTTTGTAGGAACAAATACATTTATTATTCATGAACTGATCAAACTCTCACTTTTCTATAAAAGTGTAATGAACCAAAAACAGTACCTTGGTGTCCAAAGACTGACGTCTCTCATTTTCCTGAAGCTGTGAAACACTGAGAGCAGCACTGGGCAGTGATATACGGCTGATTGCAATGTAACATAACACGCATGTAACATATAACACGCATGCAACATATAACACGCATGTAACATATAACAGACATGTAACAAATAATATTTAGGTAGATTTGGTCTAGACCACTAATATACAGTCAGTTTTGAGGACTAACTAGTTGCTTGTAACAGTGTGCTTCTTTGCCGTACAGACATGTTTATTTAGCATATTTCCAGTCTACAGGAGTGAGCAGAGTCACTGGGACTTTTCAGCATTACTGTGCAGTTTAAAACAGTTATTAGAAATCAAAAAATAATAAGCTACATTACTTTGATGAAGCAATTAAAATAGTTCATTACTTATTAGGGTAGCTAGTAAACTGTAACCAATTACATTTTAAAAGTAATCTTCCCAACTCTGTAAACAATATTAAGCAGTTGCCTTATTGAAAGCAATTTCCCTTTGAAGTCATTTATACCGCTGAAGACCTTCATGGTCACCACAGCTTTATTCTCCTCTCCTCCGCATGTGCTGCCATTAAAATACTCTGCATTCCACTTTACCAGCTAATTTCCCAAGAAGGCATCTAACCAAGATCATGCCAATCACATCTAGAAGAGGCGAAGCAGACAATGAGACTGACCAAAGGAATTAGCCAGAGTTAGAACTTTGCTGCTTCTAAAACGTGGCTTGTCACAGTTGGCATCAGGAGATAGTGGCCAGTCATCCAACAAGCTGAGTTATGATCAGTGACGAATAGCCATAAATGGTCAACTTTGACACCGACCATGGATGCAGGAGGTTAACGAGCTTGGTTATGAATCCTGTGACTGTCAAGGTGCAGTTAGCTGTCCCCCTATAAAAAAAGAACCTTCTCCGCAAACGAAACATGTTGCAAAATGTTGCAAAATTGCCACAGTCTGCAGCATTTTTATGGACCACCTGCCTTAAGAGCAACAGCTGAAGCTTTTAATTCATTCACCTAATGTGAATTGTCACCTCATTGGCGCAGGACATCTTCAGCTGGTTTGGCTATTTATCCTTCAGGGTTTCTTTTGCAGAAAAAACATATAACGGCAGTAGAGGGCGCTGTAAGGCTATAAATATATATAAGTTCTGCGTTGCTTTTTCTAGTATCTCTCAGGGACTTTCCAGCTCAAACTCCCTTAGTTACAAGATGCTCTACACGAAATGCCTTTGCCTTCGTGCAGGGGTGGCCGGTCTTATCCGCAAAGGGCCGGTGTGTATGCAGGTTTTTGGGATAACCTTTAAGTCAGCTGTTCAAACCCAGGTATGAGGACTCTTCAGCCAATCAGTCCTCTAATTAGTGACCTAATTAAAGAGTTGCAGCGAAAACCTGCATACACAGCGGCCCTTTGCGGATAAGATTGCCCACCCCTGCCTCAGTGTCTCTGCTTTATACACTGTAACCCACAGTCTGACTCGTGTCCATTATCCTTTGCTACCAAAATCTCTCCCATCCTGTTGAACTTCTTCAGTAGGGGTGGGAACTGACAATTTTGAGATTAAATTTTATTTCCTTTAATTGCTTGTTAAGTGCTTTCCCGCACTCTGGCTTCTCTCCCCCAGCCCACATGCATTTATGTTCCCGTGTCTGTAAGTCCCTCTTTACCGTGTGTCTCTGTGTCTTTTTATATCACAATTCCAACCCTCCTCCTTAAGCCGGACTTGGGACCTGAAAAAGTGACCCCAACACTCTGGTGGAGAGTGACAGTGTGTGGCTCAGTGGCTAAGTCTGTGTGCCTGTAAATGAAAGGTCACCAATTCAAACCCAGCCTCAGCACATCTGTATGTCCTTAAGCAAAGCTGTTAACCCCCAGCTCCCTGGGCACCCCAATAGGTTCTACAAAGAGCTAGTTGAGGGATGTATAAAGGAAGTTTCCCCATGGGGATCAACCATATCAATTACTATTATTACAGTACTTATTTTTGACTAAACCAGGGCAGGATCAGCCAGAAGCGGATTCATGCATGCGCAATTCATTTGCATTTGGGGCAGCGTGTGGCTCAGTGGGTTAAGCCTGTGTGCTTGTAATCACAAGGTTGCTGGTTCAAACCCAGTCTCAGCATGTTTGCGGGTCCTTGAGCAAGGCCCTTAACCCCCAGCTCCCTGGGCGCCGCTACAGGTGGCTGCCCTTTGCAGACAGCTTGTTCTACAAAGAGCAAGTTGATGGAGGCATAAAAAGAATTTCCCCATGAGGGACGATAAAGGTTAAATTATAAATTATTATTCTGGACGCGGAGGGGTGAACATCTCCTGCTCTGGCTGCAGCTGGGCGGGGCTGCTGCGCGCGGACTGTCCGCCTGTGAGCGCTTTGGGACGGGAGCGGAGCCCACGGCAGCACCCGCTGCTCGGTGAGGAGAGTAAGAACGATACGTGCTTTCACGTCAGAGTCTCCAAAAGTCTCTAATAACACCGGAAAAAGTTGCTAGAGTTGTTGCTAGCTTTTTTGAAAACGAGTCGCTAGCAGGGTCTAAAACTCGCTAAATATAGCGACAAAAGTTGGCAACTCTGCTTCATCACCAAACATCCTGGAGATCCGTGATGCCATGTCTTATCTTGATTTTTATTGGTTAAAATGAATTTTTTGCTCTGGCAAAAAATGCACAGCCCACTGCAAATTCCTACAGTGCCTTGGAAATCCTCAACTAACACGAAATGGAGAAAGTTCTGCTTCCATATTGTTTCTGATATAAAAAAAGTTTTGTCATGATGAAGTCAGACTTTAAAGGTATAACATTAGAGAGCTACATGGTCATATAAGGCAAATCTGAAGCTGTGATTAAGATTTACAGGAAAAAACCGAGACGCTCTAAAGCACTGATCATCAACTGGCGGCCCGCGGGCCGGATTGAACGGCTCAGCGGGCCGGATTCGGCCCGCGGGCCGCCAGTTGATGATCAGTGCTTTAGAGCGTCTCGGTTTTTTCCTGTAAATCTTAATCACAGCTTCAGATTTGCTTTATATGACCATGTAGCTCTCTAATGTTATACCTGTATAGATTATGACACAGGAGTCTAACATGGGTAAAGCTCCAACAATCATCTATCCAAATGAGTGGGGGTTAGCATCAGACATGCTCACTCTCCTTAGTCCTTTTGAGGAGGTCACACGGGCGCTATCAAAACACAGCGCCTCCATCTCTGAGGTCATCCCCCTCCTGCATGGCCTGTGCTCCATCATCAGGTCACTGCATGCTGGTGAGGAATCTGAGGATGAATCTGATCAGTTCATGGCTGGTGATGACAATCAGGATGCCACAGTGGGGCTGGGCCAAGATGTTGCGGCTGAGTCCAGGGAAAAGTTAGGCACAGCAGCAAGGAAACTGGCAGCCAATCTGAGCAAAGAACTAAAATGGCGTTTCAAACCAATTTTTGCAAACTCCACATTTCTGCTTGCCACTCTCCTTGACCCCAGATATAAGGCCAGCTGTTTTCCAAACAATGTTGATGTGGAGGCACTGAAGAGGACATTACTCTTCAGGATGGAGCTCTGTGACCCTGTGGCTACACCTGCAAGAAACACAAAAGAGACACCTGCCACCAGCAGCACTTCAGTCTTGTCTTTCCTGCAGAAAAAGAAATCGGCTATTCCAATGAGGACACATTTACCATCAGGTGATGTGGAGGCCTACCTGGCAGATGGGGACATCAGCCTTACCGATGACCCAGTAAAATACTGGTCAGGCAAGCTTCAGTGCTGGCCCAATCTTACACACTTTGCACTGCAGCATCTCAGTTGTCCACCTACAAGTGTCCAGTCTGAGCGTGTTTTTAGCACAGCTGGAAATGTGGTCAGTCCACAGCGTGCAAACTTAGACCCTAGCCATGTGGAACAACTGGTCTTCATTAAAGTCAATGCAGATCTGAAAAACAGCGTCGGACTATTTGATCCGTAGAACACAGTCCCCCCCGCCCCCCTCTCCTCTCTTTCTCTCTCTCTCTGTCTCTCTCTTACTCACTCACTCACTCACACACACATACCTGGTGTGGAAATAAAAAAAATAAAAAAGAACCAAAAAAAAGAAATCACACTGATCATAAAAAAATTAAAAGTTAAAAAAGAAAGTTATGTTGAGATGAAAACTCTTGTTCATTACATTTTACTTCATAATTGCAACCGCATGTGTTGTATTCATTGTTGCAAAACTGTATATAGTTCGTTTGTTATCGTGATGAAAACCACTGATCTGAAGCTCAATGCTGATGCTGTCATGTAAATAGTTTTCTAATCAGCAATAAATATAACAATTTCTGATCAACCCATATCAATTGCATGCTTAAAATAACATACCGGTTAAAGCCCCACCCATTTAAAGACAACCCGACCCACTTCCAGGTCAAACCCCGCCCACTTCCGGGTTAGGCCCCGCCCATTCCGAGTACAGATACAGATACAGATAATTCATATGGTTAACAGATACGGATACAGATACAGATAATGCTGTACTCGCTCATCCCTAGTATGCATACAATGTATTAATTAATAACTGTTACAGAGAAAGTTATTCTGAAAACCCAAGGGGTGTGCATTGTTCCCTGTTGTCCACTGATCAAACCACACTTCACTAGATGTCCCTGTCTTGTCTAGTTTTAATGTTATTAACCCATTAATGTATTGTCGACTGCACAGTATACGGATACATTCAAACATTCAAAAATTAATAAAAATTCATATGTAAAGCAATCTGGGAAACAAAGGGGTGTGCAACAGTCACCATGAGCCCAAAATACTAAACCACCGTGTCATTACTGTCATGATCTGCTCCGTCCGCTCCTGATGTGTGCCACGCCCACCTCGTTACCTCGTGTTCAGCCCTGATTGTGATCACCTGAGTCCTGTTATGTCTAGCTTGTCTTTTGTATTTAGTCTGAGTCTGAGTCAGTCTTCCCCAGATCCGTCATTGTATTGTTATGCGTTTTGTGAGTGTCTGCCTTCCAAAGTCCGATTAAACCCTGTTTGTCCGACGTCACGGCTCCGCTTGCCTGCTTTCCTGCTCGCCTGCCCCACAGCCGTAACAGAATGACGGATCTCTACAACGTGCCTCCGCGGATCGAGGACCAACGCCTCGATCTGCTCCAGGAGGTCATTTACTGGCTGAACCTGCCAGAGGTCCAAGAGGACCCCGAGCTGCGGGATTTAGCCAGCCGGAGCGGGACCCTCTTAAGTGAGATGTCGCCTTCCGGGAACGCGCACACGATGGCGGAAGTGTGCGAAAACCTCCGGCAGCTTGTCGACGGGGTGACGGAGAGGCGGCTCCAGCCACTCACCCTCTCTCTGGCAACCCCGTCGCAACCACCCAACCAAAGCCGGAGGAAAAAGAGGCGCAGAGGGAGAGGACTGGAGGAAACCCCGACCGTTTCCCTGTGGGCTTGCTCTCTCCGTTTTGCCTCTCTCCCCGCTGATTATCGGGAGGAGCCCCTTCCGACGCCGAAATCAGCGGGGATCACTGCAGCTGCGCAGCTGCCGTCACCAGCAGCCTCCATATTCCAGGGTGGCCACCTGGAATATGAGGGGATCAGGGCCGTCTGGGATGCTATTCCCCGGATCCCCAAGGCCCTGAAAGCGGCAGCGCCTGCACGCCCGGCGCCGATCCTGGTGCCTATTCCGGACCTGCCGGCTCCAGACCTGCCAGCAGCGCCTGCTGCTGCTGCCGCCGCACTGCCCGCGGCACCGCCTGCTGCAGCCGCCGTCTCTCTGCCCGAGGCCCCGCCTGCTGCAGCCGCCGCCGCTCTGCCCGCGGCACCGCCTGCTGCAGCCTCCGCCGCTCTGCCCGCGGCACCGCCTGCCGCAGCCTCCGCCGCTCTGCCCGCGGCACCGCCTGCTGCCCGCGGCACCGCCTGCTGCAGCCTCCGCCGCGCTGCACCGCTCTGCCTGCGGCGGCTCCTGCTGTCCACTCACCTGACCTGCCCGTCTCGCCTGTCCTGTCCGGCCAGCCCTGCTCGCCGGTCCTGCCCGTCTCGCCTGTCCTGCCCGGCCAGCCCTGCTCGCCGGTCCTGCCCGTCTCGCCTGTCCTGCCCGGCCAGCCCTGCTCCTGCTCGCCTGTCCTGCCCAGCCAGCCCTGCTCCTGCTCACCTGTTCTGCCCGGCCAGCCCTGCTCACCTGCAGCTGCACCGCCGGAGGAGGACGCTGCTTTGCCCGCGGCGCCCCCTGCTGGCTGCACGCCTGCGGAGGATAACGCCGCTCTGCCCGCGGCGCCCCCTGCTGGCCGCACGCCTGCGGAGGATGATGCCGCTCTGCCCGCGGTGCCCCCTGCTGGCCACTCGCCTGACCCGCCGGTCTCGCCTGTCCTGCCGGCGCCTGACCTGCCTGTCCTGCCGGCGCCTGAGCTGCCTGAGGTGGCCGTGGTTGCGCCCCCCGCTGGCCGCGTGATGGTGGCACCCGCTGCGGCGTCCCCTGCTGGCCGCGTGACGGCGGCGCCCGCTGCGGCACCCCCTGCTGACCGTACGCCCGAGGCGCCTGCCCAGGCGGCCCCTGCTGGTCGCACGCCTGCAGCTGCCTCCGCTCGGCCTGAGGTGCCCGCCGAGGCGCCCCCTGCTGGCCACACGCCCGCGGCCATGTCCGAGGCCGCTTCTCCTGTCCTGCCCGCGGCCCCGTCCGAGGCCGCCTCTCCCGTCCTGCTCGCGGCCCCGTCCGAGGCCGCCTCTCCCGTCCTGCCCGCGGCCCTGGCTGCCCCGCCTACGGCCACGCCTGTTGCCCCCAGGGAGGCTCTGACTCCTTTACCCTTGCCTCAGCGAGGCCGACACCCCCCAGGACCCCGCCTGTCCGTTTCCCGTAAGGGACGGGGACACAGGCGTCGGGCCCGGGTCCCGCCCGCCCTGCCCCCTGGCTCGCCCGTTCGGCCCCTGGCGGTGGTTCCCTCCTGCTCCCTCCATGTCCCCTCCGTCACTCCCTCGTCCCGTTCCCTTGGTCCCTAGGCGGTCCCCTCCTGCTCCCTCCTTCCTCTCGCCTGCGGCCCCTCCGGCCGCTGCCCGTCGCCCGCCTGGGTTCCCTTGGGCTCCCCTGCTTCCTCCTCCCTTGTCCCTCTGTCCCGCCTGTTTCTGCTCCTCGTCCCTCTGTGCCTCCTCCGTTCCCTTCTGGTCCCTTTGTCCATCCTGTCTTTGCTTCTCGTCCCTCTCGGTCTCCTCTGTTCACTCCTTGCCCTGTTGTTCCTCCGTTCTCTGGTCCCCCTGTGTCTCCTGTTTCGGTCTGTTTGTCTGCTTTTCCTGTCCTTTGTCGTGTCCTGTCTTTCGTTTCGTCCTTGTTCTTGTTCTGTGTCTCTGTCTTGTTCCCTGTTCTTCGTTGATGGTTTTTGGTTTTGTCTTTCAGGTCCTGTTCCCCGGTCTCGTCTCGTCCGTCGCCTCCTCTCGGGCGCGCCCAGTTTGCGCGCCTTTGGGGGGGGGGTTCTGTCATGATCCGCTCCGTCCGCTCCTGATGTGTGCCACGCCCACCTCGTTACCTCGTGTTCAGCCCTGATTGTGATCACCTGAGTCCTGTTATGTCTAGCTTGTCTTTTGTATTTAGTCTGAGTCTGAGTCAGTCTTCCCCAGATCCGTCATTGTATTGTTATGCGTTTTGTGAGTGTCTGCCTTCCAAAGTCCGATTAAACCCTGTTTGTCCGACGTCACGGCTCCGCTTGCCTGCTTTCCTGCTCGCCTGCCCCACAGCCGTAACAATTACAGCTGAAAGGACCTATTATATTAGCTATTAACATGATTTGGCACAAATCACAAAATGTTTTGAAGCGGAAAAATAATCGGTGTGCATCGATGTCTGTGTACTGGACATCACAATTCTGTCATTAAAAACGCCCACCTTCCGTAAAGATATTAAAGCCAGAAAACTGAATATGGAATATGAGGCTAACTTAACCGCGGTGACAGGTTCCTAGTCGTTTTCTCACTACACATATGCTTCTGTTTTGTCCTGTTGTAAATCATTTAATTGTTTGTTAAACAGTGACTCACCTTCTATTAAGTGTCATATGAACAGACACCTTTTTATTATTAGCTGTAAAACATAGAAACACGCTATTAAGTGGAGGCTAGACACAACAAATCTTTCATAATGAGTAGAAATATAAATACATAGCCCTACTGTACCACTTCACATGTTTTTATATTTCATCTTGACTTGCTGCCACGTACGCTTTCCACTACTATTGCATTTGAAATCAGATCAGTTATTGTTAACATTAGGTTTACATTATGAGTAACATTACAGTAATGGAACTTCAGGGAGCATTACATTACTTAGCAGCGTATAATATGTGACTTCTGAATTGTGTCGCATCTGTTAGCCTCTGTAATTTATTAACAGTATTTCAATTCTTTTCAGAAAACACTTCATTGTCTAATACTCGGTCGTGAGATATTTTAGACCACTTTTTATGACCGTGAAAATGTACGTATGCATTTTCTGTCAGCAATACGTTGCCAACAAGCCTGCCTGCTTTTGTTGGCTGCAGTGGTATTGGACTTTCTTTATAGCGTTGATTTAAACTCCTCATAACCCTGCAAAATTAGCATGCAGTCTTCCTCCGTGAAACATATGGAGATCGCGCTATGGGTCAAACGGTACCTTGCGTTACCGAACGTGCTCCATATAGGCCTATGTGAACGCGCACAAACTCCAATGCAGTTAACACCGATTTAACAAATGAACTTCTTAACTGGCGTCGTAGTACTGATTAGCCCCGATGGAGTCAACCTCGTGTTCGCAAATTACCTCGGGGTTAAGTCTGATTTGGTTAAACCCCCTTCGTAGTACAGGCCACAGATGTCTCCAAGCTGCAGAAATTTGGTTCAATGTGTTTTGCTTACAAGCAAGAAAAAGGGAAGTTAGACTCCTAGTGTGAGGAAGGTGTTTTTATTGGCTACAATAGAAACAGTCCAGCTTACCTAGCGTACTACCCAGACACAGAGAAAGTCCAAAGACTTGGTGAAGTTCACGAACAAAACATCCAAAGAAAAAGAAACACAAAAATTGGATTCATACATAGTACAGGAAGATAAGATATTACGTCCCAAAACAGACAAAGAGGAAGATGATGTTAATGAAAGTGTACAACATATACCAAAAGAGAGTGTTCAAAGCGACATTTCTGTGAACTTACCTGAGACGACTCAATGCCCACAACAAGGTGAGGTCACTGAGACAGTGATCGAAAGAAATCCACCAAGAACGAAAAGAAAGCCACCTTATTTACAGGATTTTGAGGCAGGAAATATGGAGGATAAACTACAAACCTGTGTGGACTCTTGTTATAGGGCAGTTTGTGACATACCTCAAACCTACCAGGAAGCTATGTCATCAGCCAAGTCACAACAGTGGAAAAAGGTCATGGATGAGGAAATGCAGTCACTGGAAGAGAATGAGACCTTCAGTCTCACCTGCTTGTCACCAGGTAAACAGGCAGTGGGGGGCAGATGGGTCTATGCACTCAAATGTGACAGTGATGGTCTGGAAAAATATAACGCGAGATTTGTGGCAAAAGGTTAGAGTCAGAAACCAGGAACTGACTATGAGGAGATATTCTCACCTACAGCTGACATGACCAGCATCAGAGTCATCATGCAAAAGGCAGCACAAGAGGGATTAATCTTACATCAGATGGATGTTAAGACCGCTTATCTGCATGCACCCATTGATCGAAATATATATGTTGAGCAACCAGAAGGTTACGAACAAAAGACAAATACAGGAGGGAGACTTGTATGTAAACTGCAGAAATCTATTTATGGTCTGAAACAGTCGGGTAGGAATTGGAATACTATGTTACATACATGTTTGATCCAAAATGACTTTGTACAGAACTCTGCAGATCACTGCTTATACACAAAAGAAAAACATGATGGAAAAGTAATTTTACTTACATGGGTTGATGATCTGATTATAGCAGCAAGTAATGAGAATGTAGTTCAAAATGAAACATGACATGGGAAAGTTAAAATATTTCCTAGGTATAGATTTTGAACAAACCGAAGGTGAAGTTAAAATGTCACAGAGGAAATATGTGAACAAAGTATTGCAGAAGTTTAGAATGCAGGATTGTAAGCCTAGAGAAACCCCATGTCAGCCAAAACTAGAGTACGCAGAAAATGATGAAAAATTAAAAGAGCCTCAAGAATACAGAGAAGCAGTAGGGAGTTTAATTTACTTATCCACATGTACACGCCCAGATATTAACTTTGTGGTCAGTAAACTGTCTCAGCATTTTGTTGAACCTACAGTGGAACATTGGAACACAGTGAAACACGTGTTGAGATTCCTCAAAGGTACAGCTGAACAGGAGTTACACTTCAGAAGAAATTACACTGAAAAACTGTGTCTGAGAATGTACTGTGATGCTGACTGGGCATCAGACACAAAAGACAGACGCAGTACAACAGGATATTGTGCCAGTCTAAGTAAAGGAAGTTCTTTAATTTCCTGGAAAACGAGGAAACAACCAACAGTAGCGTTATCCACTTGTGAAGCAGAATACATTGCCTTAGCATCAGGGATTCAAGAATGTATTTACTTGGAACAGCTACTGAGAGGTATGGACAGTTACCATTATGCACAAACAAAAGTGGTATGAAGACAACCAGGGTACTGTGGCACTAGCCAGAAACCCAGTGAACAGGCAATGCTGCAAGCACATCGACATCAAGTACCACTTCATCAGGGAAGCTGTAAATAGTGGAAAATTAATCTTGGACTATTGTCCTACAGATCGAATTATTGCTGATGTGATGACAAAGCCATCTACAAAGATAAAGTTAAAAATGTTTGTTAAAGATATGTTTGGTATTTCAAATGCATAGACTGTGATTTGCATAATTAAAGTAAAAGATAGAATTTACTTTATTCATTTGTTTAGATGTCATAGAAGTTATAGAGCCAAGAGCGAGTGGGGGTGTTAAATGTTGCCAATAGATGACGCCCTTGCTCTTTATACAGTGGTACCTCGGTTCTCGAACTTAATCCTTTCCGGTCTCCGGATCGAATCCTAAAAACTTCGAGTTCTGATCGAATTTTTCCCATAAGAAATAATGGAAAACCAATTAATTGGTTCCCGGCCCCCCAAAATTACACCTAAATATGTTTTTTTTTTCTTATCCCAACATTACCCCTGTCCTGCTCCGATTGTCTGCTCCTTCCGAGTGCCACGCCCCCTCGTTAACCTCGTATGGGATCCCCATGTGATCAGCTGTTTCTGGTTGTTGTCATTAGTCCTCTGTATTAAGTCCGTGTGACCGCTTTTCAGTTTGTTTCCCCAGTCCGGTCATTGGGTGCGTTCGACTTGCTTACAGCGCTGTCTTAAAGCAACGCATTCTGATCCAGACGCAATGCATTACGGTTAGATGCATTGCGACCTCTCACCCAGCTGCACAAACTGGAACCGCCTCTGTGACAACACACCTTTGCCCTTATTGGCTGAAGAGTTTAGTTACACGCATGACGTTTGTATCCCAGGCAGTTCCGATGCGTAATCTGCTATTTCTCCCGAATATCACGTAAAGCAGTGAGAACTGATTTTCAGTTAATTTACCTGGTAAAATAAAGTTTAAATAAATTACATAAATGCTCTAATATTACACGTAAGTTAGTGGTTTATTTATTATTAGTTACTGTAATGTTGTGCTGCTTTATTTGGTTAATCGTCCAGTCTGTGAAGAAGGCATTCAAGTAAGAAGAATTGCATTGTAGTATGACTCATTTCCTGGCGCGTACACTTTATATTAGGTCAGCGTTCACGGTTCGACTTCTGATATTCAGATCGAGTTCTAGATCAAACTGGTTTGTTAGACTTTCAAGATATTCGAGTTCTAGTGAGTTCGAGAACCGAGGTACCACTGTACTATATAAGTTTCACGTATGGCTCTTCTTTGTGAGTTGTACTATATAAAAAAAGGAGAGAGACACGGTTGATCGTGGTGCGGCATGTTAAAAGTGAATACTACAGAATTATCAGAGAATATTAGAGACGTTGTTTGAGAAGTTTGTTAAGTTGCTCTAAATAAAATACACCCAGGAAAAAGGTTAAAGTAATTGTGGATAAATTCATCCTTTGAAAGCTTGGAAGAGCTGTGCGCTTAATTGCTTTAACAGTTTTTATTCTCTGCTTTCTCGTCTTGCTTTTACTCACAGCACTGACTACAGGGTTCAATTTTTTTATATACGTATATACAAGACTCATTCTCCCGCTAACTCAAACAAAATCATGTCATTTTGGTACACCTTACAGATTAACAAAAAAATTTAATCAGATAATGTAAAATATAACGTCAAATGAGGACATATAATTCAACAGATTACATGTCATGAATAGTAAGACCGCGGAATTTCATCCATGGGAACGATCTTTTGGGAATCTGTTCCCACACGTCGGACGTTCTTTGAGACAATGCACATGCAGGAGGGGGGGCAGGCAGGACGTCACACGCAGGAGGGGGGGCAGGCAGGATGTCACATGCAGGAGGGGGGGCAGGCAGGACGTCACAGGTGTGGGGAGGGCAGGCAGGACGTCATAATATGCAATATGTAAGCTCCAGCAGATATGGCTATGGCAGCATAAGTAGGAGGGAGAGGCAAGTGGGAATGCAGGCGGGCCGGGGGGGGGTCCCTGTAACATCAGCACTCCAATTACTAGAGGTGTAACGATACGCGTATTCGTATTGAACCGTTCGGTACGAGGCTTTCGGTTAGGTACGCATTACAAACCGAACGATTCAGAAAAATACTTTTATCCCTCTGGAGTCGACGGCATCGTCAGCGATGCCGAGTATCTTTCTTGTCTATTTCAGTTCATAACTCGCTGAAATCCATCCATCCATCCATTTTCTCCCGCTTATCCGAGGTCGGGTCGTGGGGGCAGCAGTCTCAGCAGGGAAACCCAGACTTCCCTCTCCCCGGCCACTTCCTCCAGCTCCTCTGGGGGAATCCCGAGGCGTTCCCAGGCCAGCCGAGAGACATAGTCCCTCCAGCGTGTCCTGGGTCTTCCCCGGGGCCTCCTCCCAGTGGGACATGCCCGGAACACCTCACCAGGGAGGCGCCCAGGAGGCATCCTAATCAGATGCCCGAGCCACCTCATCTGACTCCTCTCAATGCGGAGGAGCAGCGGCTCTACTCTGAGTCCCTCCCGAATGACCGAGCTCCTCACCCTATCTCTAAGGGAGAGCCCAGCCACCCTGCGGAGGAAACTCATTTCGGCCGCTTGCACTCGCGATCTCGTTCTTTCGGTCACTACCCACAGCTCGTGACCATAGGTGAGGGTAGGAACGTAGATCGACTGGTAAATCGAGAGCTTCGCCTTTTGGCTCAGCTCCTTCTTCACCATGACAGACCGATGCAGCGCCCGCATCACTGCGGACGCCGCACCGATCCGCCTGTCGACCTCCCGTTCCATCGTCCCCCCACTCGTGAACAAGACCCCGAGATACTTAAACTCCTCCACTTGGGGAAGGATCCCATCCCCGACCCGGAGAGAGCATTCTACCCTTTTCCGGCTGAGGACCATGGTCTCGGATTTGGAGGTGCTGATTCTCATCCCAGCCGCTTCACACTCGGCTGCGAACTGTCCCAGCGAGAGCCGAAGGTCACGGTCTGATGAGGCCAACAGGACCACATCATCTGCAAAAAGCAGAGACCTAATCCTGAGGTCACCAAACCGGACACCCTCAACGCCCTGGCTGCGCCTAGAAATTCTGTCCATAAAAGTTATGAACAGAATCGGTGACAAAGGACAGCCCTGACGGAGTCCAACCCTCACCGGAAACAAGTCCGACTTATTGCCGCTCATGCGGACCAGACTCTGGCACCGGTCATACAGGGACCGAACAGCCCTTAAAAGGAAGCCCGGCACCCCATACTCCCGGGGCACCCCCCACAGGACTGCCCGAGGGACACGGTCGAATGCCTTCTCCAAGTCCACAAAACACATGTAGACTGGTTGAGCAAACTCCCATGAACCCTCCAGAACCCTGCGGAGAGTATAGAGCTGGTCCACTGTTCCACGGCCGGGGCGAAAACCACACTGCTCCTCCTGAATCCGAGGTTCTACAATCCGGCGGACCCTCCTCTCCAGAACCCCCGAATAGACCTTACCAGGGAGGCTGAGGAGTGTGATCCCCCTATAGTTGGAGCACACCCTCTGGTCCCCTTTCTTGAAGAGGGGGACCACCACCCCGGTCTGCCAGTCCAGAGGCACTGCCCCCGATGTCCACGCGATGCTGCAGATGCGTGTCAACCAAGACTGCCCTACAGCATCCAGAGCCTTCAGGAACTCTGGGCGGATCTCATCCACCCCCGGGGCTCGGCCACCGAGGAGCTTTTTAACCACCTCAGCGACCTCCGCCCCCGAGATAGGGGAGTCCACACCCAAGTCCCCATACTCTGCTTCCACATCGGAAGGCGTGTCGGTGGGATTGAGGAGGTCTTCGAAGTATTCCTTCCACTGACCCAAAACGTCCCGGGTTGAGGTCAGCAGCACCCCATCCCCACCATAAACAGTGTTGATGTTGCACCGCTTTCCCACCCGGAGCCGCCGGATGGTGGACCAGAATCGCCTCGAAGCCGTCCGGAAGTCGTTTTCCATGGCCTCACCAAACTCCTCCCAAACCCGAGTTTTTGCCTCAGCGACCGCCGAAGCCGCATCCCGCCTGGCCTGCCGGTACCCGTCAGCTGCCTCTGGAGTCCCACAGGCTAAATAGGCCCGATAGGACTCCTTCTTCAGCTTGACGGCATCCCTCACCACTGGTGTCCACCAGCGGGTTCGCGGATTGCCGCCGCGACAGGCACCGACTACCTTACGGCCACAGCTCCGGTCAGCCGCCTCCACAATGGAGGCACGGAACATGGCCCATTCGGACTCAATGTCCCCCGCCTCCCCCGGGACATGGGAAAAGTTCTGCCGGAGGTAGGAGTTGAAACTCCTCCTGACAGGGGATTCCGCCAGACGTTCCCAGCAGACCCTCACTATACGCTTGGGCCTACCAGGCCTGGCCGGCTTCCTCCCCCACCAGCGGAGCCAACCCACCACCAGGTAGTGATCAGTTGACAGCTCCGCCCCTCTCTTCACCCGAGTGTCCAAGACATGCGGCCGCAAGTCCGACGACATGACTACAAAGTCGATCATCGAACTGCGGCCTAGGGTGTCCCGGTGCCAAGTGCACATATGAACACCCTTATGCCTGAACATGGTGTTCATTATGGACAATCCGTGGCGAGCACAGAAGTCCAACAACAGAACACCACTCGGGTTCAGATCGGGGGGGCCGTTCCTCCCAATCACGCCACTCCAGGTCTCACTGTCATTGCCCACGTGAGCATTGAAGTCCCCTAGCAGAACAAGAGAGTCCCCAGAAGGAATGCTCTCCAACACCCCTTCCAGAGACTCTAAAAAGGGTGGGTACTCTGAACTGCCGCTCGGCGCATAAGCGCAAACAACAGTCAGAACCCGTCCCCCCACCCGAAGGCGAAGGGAGGCTACCCTCTTGTCCACCGCGGTAAACCCCAATGTACAGGCGCCCAGCCAGGGGGCAATAAGTATGCCCACCCCCGCTCGGCGCCTCTCCCCGCAGGCAACTCCAGAGTGGAAAAGGGTCCAACCCCCTTCAAGGAGACTGGTTCCAGAGCCCAAGCCGTGCGTCGAGGTGAGCCCGACTATATCTAGCCGGAATTTCACAACCTCGCGCACCAGCTCAGGCTCCTTCCCCATCAGAGAGGTGACATTCCATGTCCCAAGAGCTAGCTTCTGCAGCCGAGGATCGGACCGCCAAGGTCCCCGCCTTTGGCCACTGCCCAGCTCACAATGCACCCGACCCCTATGGCCCCTCCTACGGGTGGTGAGCCCATTGGAAGGGGGACCCACGTGCCTTGTTCGGGCTGTGCCCGACCAGGCCCCATGGGTATAGGCCTGGCCACCAGGCGCTCGCCATCGAGCCCCAACCCCAGGCCTGGCTCCAGGGGGGGGCCCCGGTGACCCGCGTCCGGGCAAGGGAAAACGTGTTTCCAAAATCTTTTTCATCATATGGGGTCTTTTGAGCCGAACTTTGTCTGGTTCCTCACCCCGGACCTGTTTGCCTTGGGTGACCCTACCAGGGGCATAAAGCCCCGGGCAACTTAGCTCCTGGGATCACTGGAACACGCAAACCCCTCCACCACGATAAGGTGTCGGCTCCAGGAGGGGTGTTCAGTTCATAACTCGCTGAAATCTTCTTATAGAAATATGAGAAAAACGCTGATTAAATCCGTAATCGGTCTTCTTTTCAAAACGTCCATTGTCGGAAGTATTAAAGTTTTTAAAATTAGGCTAAATCGGCAAGAAAGTAAACCATGTCACCTTATTTTGTTTTACCTGCATCGGGGCCATAGTACCGCTCTCACCCGAAGATCGCTATTCACATTCTAAATAGCCGCATTAGCGCGTATTCAAATCCCATTCGCATGGTAATTTTATTAACAGCGCAACGGTGAAACACGATCCAGAAACATTCCAGTCAGAGCCATAAAAGGGGGGGAGGGACGTGGCCAGGTGACAATGGCTCATTCATACACATGAAAGTTGCTACATATTCAATGAAAGGAGCCAGAAATAGTGACATGAGTTCGGTTTTTCTTATTTATAAATCCAACTGAATGTTGCAACTATACCATTTAGTCATCTTCATGTAGCCAAGACTTTGTTGATCAGATATCTTGGATCAAAACAAACTGCCAGCATTGCTTACTACTGTATGTACTTTTATTATGTGTCTGCAATTATTCCAAGCTGCATTTTGCAATGTATATACTTTGATGTCAAATTACAAACTTAACATAAATCTGACATATTTACAAAGTACACTAAGATTAAGATGAGTTTAATGCCAAAACAAATATATAAGAAATAATTTATTTGCCATGAATTAAGTTTATGATATTGAATGAAATGTGTGATCATGCCCCAGTCAGTGAAAGTGTGTTCCCTACCCCTAGACTCCAGAGGGTTATATTTGAAAAAAATAAAAGGGAATAAAGTGTGTAAAATATAATGTTTTCAGTGCTACTACGCTCAACAAGGCAGCCCAAACGGCATGACAGGCAACGTGTTGACTGCCCCTCCCACCCCCAAACACTACTCCAGTCAGTCAGGCATTTGCTGCACTAGCACGTTGCAAAATGGCTAGTAACGTTAATGCAATTATCAGACCAGAAATAGAGTATCCTCCTATAACCAACAGGTCTGGAGTTTGGGAGCACTTTGGTTTCCCTGTAAGTTAGGAGGGTGATGGCAAGAGAGTGGTCGATAAAATGTGGACACACTCATCTTTCTGGTAAAAAAACTTAAAAATTGATTGAAACTGAGTTCCATATAAAAACAAAATTGTTCTTTTCTTTCTATTAGTTTATAACTACTACAAAATTACATAAAAAATTTTTATCAGGAGCTTTTTGGTTTTGGTTATAAAGGAGGTTTTGTTTTATTTGCTGCTAAAAAGAAACCTCAGAAGATGGGTGAAGAATAGCTTCATCATTGTTTAAAGTAAAAGAAAAAAACAAGATCATACTTTTTTGATGTTTTAATAAATAAAAAAGTGAAAAAAATCAAAGAAATTATCTGGCATTTGTTTTTATTTTTGCTGTATCGAAAACATACCGAACCGTGACACCACTGTGTCGTATCGAACCAAACCGTGATTTTTGTGAACCGTTACACCCCTACCAATTACACAAGGGGGGGTGAAGCTAGAGTGACAGCACTGAAAGTTCAGTTCTTCCAAAGCCAATGGCACCGATCCCCCCTGGCTCAACACCCCACACTGTAAAGATGTCCCCCACAAACACACCTAAGCTGTAACGTGGGCGTAAGCTGCATGTCATACCACTCGCAAACAGTGACAAAATGCAAAGTGTGTCATTTATTTAAAGTGCATGAATAGACAATGAAAATAAACCACAACCAAAGTAAAACAACAAACCATAAACAAAACACCAATTATAAAGGCAAAACAACAAACCATAAATTAAGTCAAAAATCTCAACACTCACATTTACATTTACAACATAACCGTACAAGGCAACCAAAGCGAGACCCCTCCATACTGACTGTATAAATACACTACTTCCAGGTCCAATGCAATAAGGCAATTAATTAATATAGCAATTAATCAATAATGCAAGTAATAAAGCAATCCAATAAAGCAATTAATCAAAAAAAAAGTGATCAATAAACCACACCTTTCAAAGGCTGAAAACCATATGGCAACAACACAATTTAGTATAAAAATATCAAATCTGAATACAAATTTTTCAATGTAACATTTATCATGCATCACACACACTATAGGCCTAGCTGGGGGTGAGCAGTTAGCTAGAGTCCATCACTTTGACTCACCATCTTGAGTTGTAGTATCTTGTAATCAATCTAAGACTTAACTGGGAAGAAGCATAGAACAGGACTTTTATTGTTTGTAAACTATCTGGTAGCTGCATTTGTTGCAGATGCTTGTAAGCTGAAGTTTACAAGGATCCAGATGGGCAACCAGAAAGCAGGTCATTACAGTAGCCGAGGTATAAAGGCATGTATTAGTGTCTCTGCATTATGGAAGGAGAGCATCTTCCAAAGCTCACCTGTGTTAGAATTTAGTGATTAATTGTCATTGTTGACACACCACAATGAAATGTGCATATGTGACATAGCATGGGACAGCTAATTCTGCACCCGGGGAGCAGTGCTTGGGGGTAGTACCTTGCTCAGGGTACCTCAGGGGTGCCTTGATGGTCAGGGATTCGAATCTGCAATTTTTCAATTACAAGCACGCTTCCCAAACCATTAGGCCACCACTGCCCACAGTGTTCTGTGGATGGTAGAACGCATTTATATTTATTGTTGTTAGATGAGCATCAAAATGTAGATCTGAGTCAACAAGGACACCCATGTAATAACCTGAAACATTATACATTGGCTTTGCTCCACCTGTAAAAAATAAGTTCATGGGCCATGCGCCTCCAAATGAGCTTTCTGACATGCTGCCCATCTAGGACACTGTTTTTTTGTTTTTGTTTTGTTTTTTGAATGTCAAAGGATTTCATCCTAAAATGTGGTAGGCTGCGGATCATATGCTAACCCAATGCTCTGGCACCAACACCGTAATTACATTGCCTTGGATCACTGGCCATTTTGGTTCAAAACGGAATGCAGCATTTTATTTTACAATACAAGACCCGTTAAATACAGGCTGGATGGCAATTCTGGTCCCAGCCTGCGACATTTCTTATTAAATCTGGCCCACAGATCAGTCTTTTGTTTTACACATAATAAAAAATTATGTAACATCATTGCACTGACGTGTGCTGACCCCCCCCCCAGCTCAGAGGTTATCCGGTCATCTGTAGAATAACAAAAATGTATTGTATTTGTCAAAAATCCCATATTAGCTCAACACTAATTTTAAACTTTAGAAATCATATATTATTACAAAAATGTAATACATGTACAGTCAAATAATTATCTAACCTTAATTATTACACAAATTATCATCAATTACCTAACTTTCCGGAGACATGTTACACAATGTTGTAATGCCCTAGGAGTGCCCACAGTAAAGATGTAACCCACATTTGAGTCTGTGTCTTCAGTAGTGTGAGCATTACAGATTTTCTCTTATTTCTGCATAGTTCTTAAGGATGTGTGAAAGTCGAATGACTCTCATAACCTCTGTTTTGCCCCTCTTGTCATCCCACATGTACTCCGGCGACAGAACCTTAGACGGTTTATTGTGAAGCAGGTACCAGTTTAGGTGACTCTCTTCCTGCCAGGCTGCCTCTATTCCCTTTGCTTTGTCTGCTTCTATATTTTCATGACACTTTTTAACCAGTCTATAGACATCATCAACTGTGCCCCCAAACATGGCTCCGATATAATAGAAGTCTCCTACCCCTGAGGGAATGTAGGCCGTAGACTCAGGACGCCGTTCGTAAGTGAACTGATCGCGGCTCAAATCATAGAACCAAGGGTGTATTTGGCCCACCAGCCGATCCAGTGTCTCTGCACCCCAGCGAAAGTGGAATTTTGCATCGACGTCCTGGCAGTAGATGTAATCTGCCTCTCGGTGAACCTGCTTCTCAATGATGGTCTGGATCATCTGCATCCTCGAAGCAGAGATGTCCTGCCAGCGGTCTAACTTCGGCACCTGATGGACAAAGATTTTTCTTCCAGCAGCCAGATTCACTGCTGGCACTTTGTGCAGCTGGTCAGTGAAAATGTGATAGTGCACTTTGAAGTCAACCATAAAGTGCTTCTCTGCCGTTTCCAAGAATTCACCCAGAAACCTGATATACCTTCCAGAGACAGACACAGACAAGCTTAGATTAGTGCTCTGAAAGTAACTCTTAATATGAATAGATTTTACACTTGCCAAAGTTATGCTCACTTTCCAACAGCAAACACAGTGGTTGCGATGGTGAGATTCATTGGCTTGTATATGGCATCAACCAGCTCAGGGTTAAAGGTTTCTTCCCAGATGATCGGCGCCAACCAGGGGGTTACGGCCATGACATCAGGACGCCTACGAAACACGAGACATGAGGAAGATCAGTCAGTGTGGTTCTGTTACGGAACTCTTCCACAGATACCATCTAATAATTTGCTGATAGTATCAACTCAGCCCCTCAAACCTCACAGCGTCGCCCATTCTGCCCCTCTAGCTTCACAGCGGCGTCCGTTCTGCCCCTCAAGCCTCACAGCGTTGCCCATTCTGCTCCTCAAACCTCACAGCGTCGCCCGTTCTGCTCCTCAAACCTCACAGTGTCGCCCGTTCTGCCCCTCGAGCCTCACAGCGTCTCCCGTTCAGCCCCTCGAACCTCACAGTGTCGCCCGTTCTGCCCCTCGAACCTCACAGCGTCGCCCGTTCTGCCCCTCAAGCTTCACAGCGTCGCCCGTTCTGCCCCTCAAACCTCACAGCGTCGCCTGTTCTGCCCCTCGAACCTCACAGCGTCGCCCGTTCAGCCCCTCGAACCTCACAGTGTCGGCCGTTCTGCCCCTCGAACCTCACAGCGTCGCCCGTTCTGCCCCTCGAACCTCACAGCGTCGCCCGTTCTGCCCCTCAAGCTTCACAGCGTCGCCCGTTCTGCCCCTCAAACCCCACAGCGTCGCCCGTTCTGCCCCTCTAGCTTCACAGTGAAGCCCGTTCTGCCCCTCGAACCTCACAGTGTTGCCTGTTTTGCCCCTCTAAGCTCGATTTTGTTATTTTGTGGTTTCAAACTAACCTCACGTCATTACAAACTATACGGATGATCGCACTTTGGTTAATGAATTACAAACACTTTGTTTAGTGCACTGGTGATAGTGTGTGACAATGTTTGCAGGTGGATCGTGAAACGTTCTGTTTTAAACCAATGCAGGAGCATTTTTTTACGTAAGCACCTGATAGGAGGAAATATCCATCATTCCACTGTTTTCTACTAGCCCACATTACTGCATGTTGGGTATTACCTCATCTTCTTTTTTTTTTTTTTCTTTTTTTTTTATATATTCCCTCCTCCACCCCCCCTCTGCGGGGGACTACTTTATCTGTATCTATTTATTTATTTATTAATTTATTTTATTTTTATTATTATTATTATTTATTTATTTTTTATTATTATTATTTATTAATTTATTTTTTATTTTATTTTATATTTTAATTTACTTCCTCAAAAGAAGGAGAGGGAGGGGGGGACAAAGGAGAAGGAGGGAAGAGAGAGAGAGGGAGAGAGAGGAATGGAAAGAAAACAGAAAAAAAACAAAAGAGAAAAAAAAAAAAAGAAAGAAAAAAAAAAAAACAAGAAAAAAACAAAACAGATAATCTGCTTCCATGTCTGCTGAAAAGAGAAAGACAACATACAACATCTGTACTAATCACAACGACCATCAAACGTTAATTGTTGTTGAACAGCACACACAACCAGCCTTACAATCCATGCCCAGAAACAACAGCCGATCAAGACAGTGTGTGTCCGTGAGCACCTGTGTGTCAGCGCGCTGGTGTTCCTAAGGTTTCTCCATGTAATTGTCTAGTAGTGTGTGTGGGGAGCCACAGCCCCGCCCACCCAGGACATGAAGTCGACACGGAGGAGACCCGGGCCCCAGATATCCAGAGGCCCCCCAGGGCACGGGAACCCCAGGAGAACCACCGCAGGGACAATTGCAGCCCCCACCGAGAAAAGGGCAGAGGAGCGCTCCGGAGAGGGGCCATCCGGCAGCCACATCGCAGGAGCCCCAGGGGGCCGTGGCAGCGAGCACGCAGGCCCCGCCAGCGGCCGGCCACACCAGGGCAGACCGGACCCCGGGCCCAGAGATCCAAGGGCCCCCCCACCCCCCAGCCAGGGCCCCGACAGAGCCGGAAGGGCCAGGCCCCGGCAGGCAACCGCCGAGAGTGAGCCAGCACACACCAGAGCATCCAGCCCCGGACATCGAGAACCACCAACGCATCGGCGGCCGGGGGCCTCATCCACCAGCAGGGAGTGTGGCGGGGGGGAATAGAGCCTGAGATGTTATTTCAGGTGGAGTCTAAGACCCAACCTGACACATACGTATAGACAAACAGGCGTACACATACACAAGCATACGTTCCCACCCTCATGCACACATAAACAAATATTCACCCATTCGCCCAACATGAAGACACAGAAATGAACGCCGTACACACATTCACACTCCCCATATATACTCTATACTCCGAGATCTAGGCACCACCGCCCCCAGAGGGGCAATCCGCCACCAGACCTCGGAGATGGATCCCTTTTTTCCTCTGGCATGGGGACAAGAAGACCACCCCGGACCCCACAGCAGCCGAGAAGCCCACCAGCCCAGACCCCGACCGGACGGCCAGCTCCTCCCAGCCCCCGGCCCCAGATGGTGAACAGAGAACAGGGGTGTGAAAAGACCCCATGCTTCCCTCCGCCCTCTCATATGTGGTGTTGGTGCGTGTTGTTCTAAAGTGCTTTAAAACAGGGGAAGGGCATGGTGCTAACCACCCTCTGCCAATCAGCAGCTGGTGTCAGCTCGGCCCCTCCCCAGAACCCTCAATGTCTATGTGCAACTTAAAATTGAGAAGTGGGCACTGGCACCAGAGGTAAGGCTGAATGAACAGACTGCCCTCTGGACGCCATTCCTTGTGCCCACCCCCAAGGCCATAAATGTATGTGTCATGAGAGAGTAAGTAATGAGAGTGTCTAAGTTGTGATGTGTGATTGAGACACAGGTGGTCACGGGGGGACAGAGGAGGAATACCTCCCCTGCATCCCAGCGACGCACCTGCACCTCAAAGCCCTACATGTGTGTTGGGGTGACAGAGCGGGAGGAGGGAAGCATTTAGGGATGGGGAGGAAAGGATCGGGGGGGGCAAAGTACCCCCCCTCTGGAGCCAGCCCCCCCGCTGACCCCCATAAGCACCCCCGTTCCCCGAAATCCACCCAGGGCGGGAGAGCCGAGGCCCATCCAGTCCGGGGGCCCAGAGCAGCAGCACCACCGGGCACCACAGAGCCCGGGGCAGCCAACCAGACCCCACCACAGAGGGAAAAACTACACCCACCCCACCATTCAGTCAACTCCCAGACTACATAAGACAACAGACACCCAGGTTGGGTCCATTCTCCTACTCTATTGGATTCCCCCCCACCCCCACAGAGTGGATACCCCTAAGGCAGGGACCACCTGCGGGCAGATGGTAACAACCTCCCCACCAGCTAAAGAGGCCCCCAGTCCCTCCAATGCGCTGAAGGTCCCCGCGCCGGGGCCGGGCCCCAGTGCACGCGCCAGCCCACACCCCGGCGACCCACCCACCAGGACCCAAGCCCCCCCAGCCCAGCCGGAACCCCAGCCCGGAGGCAGAGCGCCCCCAGAACCCCAAGCCCGCCCCGGACCCACCCAGGAGCAGCACGGCCGCCAGGCTGGTACCCTACGTCCGCCGGCACAGGCTACCCCAGCAGCGCTGCATGCAGCCGCCAGAAAGACGCCACCCAAGAGCCACCAAAGCCCCATCCAGGCCAGGACCGCAGTCCCAGCGCCGAACCCCCCCAGAAACCCCCCCCCCAGGGAACCCCCAGACACCCCAAGCCCATAGGCCCCCCCCACACCAACAACAAAGACCGAAGCGGGACAAACCTGCGACCCCCCACCGCCACTAGGTGATGGAGCTGATCAAAGGAGCCCAGAGAGATTGGTCTAATGTGGCGGCAGAAGCTGTATCAAGACTAATATGATCCAGCAAACTCTCTCTATATTGGTTGATATTAAGGTTATTTTTATTTTTCCAGTTCATGAGGACAGTCTTCTTAGCAATGCATAAAGCGGTGAAAGCCATGTGGGTTGTGTTAATCTCGGTAGTGACACCATCTAAGTCACCCAACAAGCAGACTGAAGGAGAGGCTGGAATGGTACATTTCAGACACTTTGATAAGTCCTCACAAATCCTGCGCCAAAACATCTGAACAGGTGGACAGAACCAAAGAGCATGGATGTAATTGTCAGGTGTATCCCCTTGACAGTGTGAGCAGTTGTTAGAAGATGTAAAACCCATCCTGAACATCCGATGCCCTGTATAGTGCACTCTATGCAGGATTTTGTATTGTATTAATTGTAAATTGGGACTTCTAATCAGTTCAAAGGTTTTTAAGCATGTCTTAGACCAGAAATTGTGGTTCCAGCTGATTGATAAATCTGCCTCCCATTTTGCAACAGGAAGGGATATTGAATCATCCATTTTGGAAAGTGTCCTGTATATTTTAGACAGTAATTTGGGGGTTTTGAGATTAAGGAATTCTGCCACCCTTGGTGGTGTCACGCCCCGCTCCGTCCGCTCCCGATGTGTGCCACGCCCACCTCATTACCTCGTGTTCAGCCCTAATTGTGATTGCCTGTGTCCTGTTAAGTCTAGCTTGTCTTGTGTATTTAGTCCTCGTCTGAGTCAGTCTTCCCCAGACTTGTCATTGTAGTGTCTCGTTGGATGTCCGTGCCTGTCCGTCCCTGAGAATAAACCCCGTTTCCCTACTTCTGGCTGCTACTCGCCTGCTTCCTTGCTCGCCGCCCCGTCTGACGCTGACAGAATGACAAGTCTCTGGAAGAAAGGATCCCCCCTAGCCGAGGAGGAATACCTCGGCTTGGTTGACGAGGTCCTGTACTGGCTAACCCAGCCCGAGATCCAGGAGGATCCCGCGGCTCGCTGGTTAGCGTATCGAAGCCGGGATATCCTGGAAGGGATGTCCTTACCCGGCGACGCGCACCAAGCGAGCGAGGTGCGCGAAAACCTCCGGCGGCTTCGAGAGGTAGCGGCTGCAGCAATGCAGTGGCAGGTGGATCAAGACAGCGGGCGGATGTACAGCTCGCCACCCGCCGATGCGACCTCGCTGCCTCCTACCGGTTCCGGAAGGAGAAAGAAGAGGCGAAGGGGAAAGGGGAAAGAAGCCGCCCCGACTCTCTTCTTGGGGGCCTGCTCCTTGCTCCCCGCCGGGGATGACCCCGTCGCTACCCACCTAACCAGCGCCCGCCCGGAGAAGCCGCCTCCATTGGAGGCGTACGGCTATCGACCGGCGCGTGGGATAAGCGCAATCAGGGACGCTATTCCCCGGGTGCTGAGAGCCCCTAACGGAGCAGTGCCTACTCGCTCTGCGTCTCTCCTGCCGCTGGTGCCGGACCTGCATGCTCCGGAACTGCCCGCGGCACTGCCTGCTGCTGCCGCCGATCTGCACGCGGCTGCGCTGCCTGCTGCCGCCGCCGACCTGCCCGCGGCTGCGCTGCCTGCTGCTGCCGCCGCCGATCTGCCCGCGGCTGCGCTGCCTGCTGCTGATGCCGCCGCTCTGCCCGCGGCTCCGCCGGCTGCTGATGCCGCCGCTCTGCCCGCGGCACCGTCTGCTGTGGCTGCTGCCCGCAGCGCCCCCTGCTGGCCGCGTGATGGCGGCGCCCCCTGCTGGCCGCGTGATGGCGGCGCCCGCTGCGGCACCCCCTGCTGGCCAAGTGACTGCGGCGCCCGCCGAGGCGCCCCCTGCTGGCCAAGTGACTGCGGCGCCCGCCGAGGCGCCCCCTGCTGGCCAAGTGACTGCGGCGCCCGCCGAGGTGCCCCTTGCTGGCCATGTGACGGCGGCGCCCGTCCTGCCGGCACCTGAACTGCCCGTCTCGCCTGTCCTGCCGGCTCTTGACCTGCCCGTCTCGCCTGTCCTGCCGGCTCTTGACCTGCCCGTCTCGCCTGTCCTGCCGGCTCTTGACCTGCCCGTCTCGCCTGTCCTGCCGGCACTTGACCTGCCTGTCTCGCCTGTCCTGCCGGCACCTGAACTGCCTGTCTCGCCTGTCCTGCCGGCTCTTGACCTGCCTGTCTCGCCTGTCCTGCCGGCTCTTGACCTGCCTGTCTCGCCTGTCCTGCCGGCTCTTGAACTGCCTGTCTCGCCTGTCCTGCCGGCACCCGAACTGCCTGAGGTGGCTGCGGTTGCGCCCCCTGTTGGCCGTGTGATGGCGGCGCCCGCTGTGGCGCTCCCTGCTGGTCGCGTGCTGGCGGCGCCCGCCGAGGTGCCCCCTGCTGACCGCGTGCTGGCGGCGCCCGCCGAGGCGCCCCCTGCTGACCGGACGCCCGAGGCGCCTGTCCAGGCGGCCCCTGCTGGTCGCACGCCTGCAGCTGCCTCCGCTCTTCCTGAGGTGCCCACCGAGGCGCCTCCTGCTGGCTACACGCCCGCGGCCCCGTCCGAGGCCGCCTCTCCCGTCCTGTCCGCGGCCCTGCCTGAGGCCGCTTCTCCCGTCATGCCCGCGGCCCTGCCTGAGGCCGCCTCTCCCGTCCTGCCCGCGGCCCTGACTCCCTCGCCATTACCCCGGCAAGGCCGACGCCCCCCAGGACCCCGCCTCTCCGTCTCCAGCAAGGGACGGGGACATAGGCGTAGGGCCCGGGTCCCACCCGCCCTGCCCCCTGGCTCGCCCGTTCGGCCCCTGGCGGTGGCTAGGTGGCTGCCTGCGGGTCCTCCGGCTCAGGGTCGGCGGTCCCCTCCGGGTCCCCCCCTGGATCCTCGGTGCCGGTCCTCGGTCCCGCCTCCGGGTCCTTGTCGGTCGCCTCCGGGCCCCCCTGCTCCGGCTGGGCGTCGGACGGCGCCTTCGCCGGCTCCGGCTGCGCCTCCGCCTGCCGCGGCTTCCCCCTCCTGCCTGCCTTCACTGGTGTTCCCTCCTGCTCCCTCCGTGTCCCCTCCGTCACTCCCTCGTCCTGTTCCCTTGGCCCCTGGGTGGTCCCCTCCTGCTCCCTCCTCCCTCTCCCCTGCGGCCCCTCCGGCCGCTGCCCGTCGCCCGCCTGGGTTCCCTCGTGCTCCCCTTGCTCCTCCTCCCTTTCCCTTTCTGCCTCCTGTCTCTGCTCCTCTGCCCTCTGTGTCTCCTCTGTTCACTCCTGGCCCCTCCGTGTCGCCTGTGGGTGTTCCCTCCGTGACGCCCTTTTCTGTCTGTCTGTCCGCTTTCCCTGTTCTTTGTCGGGTTCTGTCCTTCGTCTCGTCCCTGTTCCTGTTTTGTGTCTCTGTCTTGTTCCCTGTTTTTGGTTGATGTTTTGCTTTGTCTTCCAGGTCCTGTTCCCCGGTTCCGTCTCGTCCGTCGCCTCCTCTCGGGCGCGCCCGGTGTGCGCGCCTTTGGGGGGGGGTTATGTCACGCCCCGCTCCGTCCGCTCCCGATGTGTGCCACGCCCACCTCATTACCTCGTGTTCAGCCCTAATTGTGATTGCCTGTGTCCTGTTAAGTCTAGCTTGTCTTGTGTATTTAGTCCTCGTCTGAGTCAGTCTTCCCCAGACTTGTCATTGTAGTGTCTCGTTGGATGTCCGTGCCTGTCCGTCCCTGAGAATAAACCCCGTTTCCCTACTTCTGGCTGCTACTCGCCTGCTTCCTTGCTCGCCGCCCCGTCTGACGCTGACAGGTGGTATTTGTAATTTGATTTGATTAGACTTGAATTTCCTTTTTACTATAGATTTAACTTGTTGATATTCTAAAAATCTATTCTTGTTAATCCCATGTCTTTTAACTAATAAGTCAAAGGGGATAAAGTCTATTTCTTCGAATATATGTTCCAAGTATTTAATACCTTTACAACTCCAATCCGGGAAATTTATCATATTATTGTTTAGTAGTCTGTCAGGGTTGTTCCAGATGGGAGTACGTTTGCATGGGATTAATGAAGACTCAGTCATTTTAAGAAACTCCCACCATGCTGTCAGAGAAGAGCTGATACTGATGCTTTTGAAGCATTCATGTCGTTTAATGTTTGAGCTAATGAATGGTAGATCCGAAATGTCTATGTTATTGCATAGAGCCTGTTCTACGTCTAGCCAAGGTTCATCTAAGAGGGTATGTTTTAGCCATCCTGAGATGTTTTGAAGCCTGTTGGCTAAGAAGTAGTGGTGAAAGTTAGGCAAATCTAGTCCTCCTTTGTCCTTGGTCCTTTGCAGCGTTTTTAAGCTAATACGCGGTGGTTTATCTTTCCAAAGGAATTTAGAGATGGCAGAGTCCAGAGATCTAAACCAGTCAGGTGATGGTTTACTTGGAATCATTGCAAATAAATAATTAATTCTTGGTAACACCATCATTTTTATTGATGCAACCCTTCCCATGAGTGATACTGTATGGGCAGGGACTTCCATCTAACCAGCTCATCCTCTACCTTCTTTAAAAGTGGGATGTGGTTTAATTTAGTTAAGTCTGCCAGCCTACTGTAGGTGAAACATTAATACCTAAATATTTAATATCCCCAGATTGCAGTGGAGTGGAGGAAGAGTTCTGAAAGGAGCAGTTAATTGGAAGAACTGTAGATTTTAACCAGTTTATTGAATAATCTGAGACTCTTGAGAAAGAGTTTATTAATGTAATTACCTCAGAGAGAGTGGTTTGTGAATGCTGGAGAAAAAGTAACACATCATCCGCATAAAGACTGACCTTATGTTCCACATTCTTGCATTTGATGCCTTTAATCACTATAGCCTGTCTAATTGCTGCTGCTAGTGGTTCAATAAAAATTGCAAACAGTGAGGGGGAGAGAGAGCATCCCTGCCTGGTGCCCCTCTTGAGACAGAAGCTAGAGGATGTTTGGTCATTCGTCCTAACACATGCTGTTGGGGAACTATATAATATTTTTAACCAGCTTATAAAAGAGGTTCCAAAACCAAATTTGTGTAATGTTGCAAATAAAAAACTCCAACTAACTCTATCGAATGCTTTTTCTGCATCTAGAGACAATATTATGATTTGAAGGTTTTTATTTCACGAATAGTCTATCAGATTGAGTAATCTACGTGTGTTTGTTGATGAGTGCCTCCCTTTTATGAAACCAGTTTGGTCAGGATGAATTATGTGAGGGGATATCTTCTCTATTCTTTTTGAGAGAGCTTTGCAGATTATTTTAAGGTCAACATTAATAAGTGATATTGGATGATAGCTGGTAGGCAATATAGGGTCTTTGCCTGGTTTTAGCAAGAGACTAATGTTGGCAGAATTCATATTTGGTGGTAGTCTACCATTTTCCTTGGTTTCCTGCAACATTCTGTAGAATGTTGGTGACAGAATTGTCCAGAATTCTTTATAGAATTCTACTGGAAATCCATCTGGGCCTGGAGCCTTATTATTGCCTCATCTTCTTTTGATTTAGCCTGGGGGTGACATGGTGGTGCATTGATTAGTACTGTTGCCTCAAACCTCTGGGACTTGGGTTCAAGTCTCATCCAGGGTTCTGTGCCGGGATTGCATGTTCTCCCCATGTTGTTGGAGGAGGGGTTTCCACTGGGTACTTTGGCCTTCCCCCCACAGTCCGAAAACATGTCGAGGCTAATTGGAGTTACCAAATTGCCCATAGGTGTGTGTGTGTGTGTGTAAATATGTGCCCTGCAATGGGTTGGTGCCTCATCCTGCCTTGTGCCCATAGCCTCCGGGATAGGCTCCAGACCCCCCCACAACCCTGAATAGGATAAGCAGTTTCATTAAATGGATGGATTTAGCTTGGCTGATCCAAGGATAATAGCCATTCAGGTAAGCACTTACAGTATTTGTTAAGGTATAATGGTATATAAGAAACCATTATCTTTACTTACCCCCTTGTCGCACTGGGCTGTTTGTATAGTAACCTGAAGGAGAGAATATTCATTACCTGCCAGGATAAGGCACATAGTATGTGCATGTACTACAGGCTCACGTTACTGCTAAAATTTAAGAATTTTAACCCATTGTTGATTGATGTCACTTGTAGAAAGTGACAACTTCAAAGTAGTGAGACACCTACCTCTCAGGAGACACAACATTCCAGCTCCTCTTTCTGGAGAGATCTTCCCTCTGGCTAAAGGGCAGAAGAATACAGTAAGGTAATGGATTTTCCAACCTGGGCTATACAAGTAAACCAAGACATCTTCTACTTAGATTAAATGAGCAGACTGAAGCAGAATCAGAAAAAAAAACTTAATTGATCCTACAGAGAAATTGCTTCTGCTACAACTGTACAGATAATCGGACACCATTGAAAACGATGAGCATTATATATAGCAGGAAGGAAAAGTGATATCACCAACAGGAATTAAATAGAATTAAATTCAATTTAAAATATAAAACACATAATAGGTATCAAATAAAATACAGTATAACTCTTTAGGAAAAAAGATATATAATCTGTTTTCAATCTACTGTATACGATTACGTAACTAGTCCCTTATAAAGGATAAGGGGTAAATTAGCTAAAAACAGCTGTACAGTGGAGGTATTTGGTAGGATGTATCTTGTAGACACAGTAGTCGCTCACTAACATGATAATATTAATATTGCACATGGTGTGGTGGTATTGCACATTCAGCCAGACTGCAGAAGTTACTGCACAAATTAGTGGCAGCAGGCCAGTTATTGCACAGCTCAGAAGTATGTGAAACATAAACCAAAGACCGTAATGGAGGGGGAACCAGCTTATTTTGTGGGTGAGGGATATTGGGAGGAGTTACAGAGGCTGATGGCTGCGGGGGGGAAGGATTTCCTGTGGTGTTCAGTGGAGCACTTCCTGCTAGTCACTCCCTGCTAATCAGAGGATTTCCCGTGGCGTTCAGTGGAGCACTTCCTGCTAGTCAGAGGATTTCTCATGGCGTTCAGTGGAGCACTTACTGCTAGTCACTTCCTGCTAGTCAGAGGATTTCCTGTGGCGTTCAGTGGAGCACTTCCTGCTAGTCAGAGGATTTCCCATGGTGTTCAGTGGAGCACTTCCTGCTAGTCACTCCCTGCTAGTCAGAGGATTTCCTGTGGCGTTCAGTGGAGCACTTCCTGCTAGTCACTCCCTGCTAGTCAGAGGATTTCCTGTGGCGTTCAGTGGAGCACTTCCTGCTAGTCACTCCCTGCTAATCAGAGGATTTCCCGTGGCGTTCAGTGGAGCACTTCCTGCTACTCACTCCCTGCTAATCAGAGGATTTCTCATGGCGTTCAGTGGAGCACTTCCTGCTAGTCAGAGGATTTCTCATGGCGTTCAGTGGAGCACTTACTGCTAGTCACTTCCTGCTAGTCAGAGGATTTCCTGTGGCATTCATTGGAGCATGTAGTAGGTAGATGATAGCATCCTTAACCCCAATCTTCTCCTGGTAGGCAAACTGAAAGGGGTCGAGTGCCAATCTTACTAGGGAGTGGAGGATATAAAGGACCAGGCACTCAAAAACTTTCACGCAGTGTGAGGTGGGTGCCAGAGGCCTGTAATCAAATGGGGCACAAGGGCATGTCTTCTTTGGTACCGGCTTCCAGACAGGATGTTTTCCATAGTACTAGCACATTTTGGAGAGTCAGTCATGTTGAAGATTCTGAGAAGAACGCTACTGAGCTGGGAGGCGCAGATCTTCAGCACCTGTGGGCTGATGCCATCAGGGCCCAACACCTTAGTAGAATGAAGTCCGCATAGTTTTTTCTTAACTAGGTCCTCAGTGATGGTGATAGATGGTATACAGGAGTCAGCATTGCGGGCAGAGTGGGGGGGGGGGTAGTGTGTTCGGCTGTTAAGGTGGGGGGAAGTGCTGATTTGACACCGCCATTCACTTGTGACGACAGGTGAGGGAAGGAGCAGTGAGCAGGATAGGCGAGGCTGATGGCGGTACCAAGGGGTGCATTTTTAGTGGCAGAGGTGGGGCTACATAAATTAGGGTTAGATAATTAAAGAACTAGTTAATCTCGTTGGCCCCCTCCCTGTCACCCTCGATTCTCTGGCATTTGGGTATTTTGGCCCTATATACCTGTTGTTCTGCTGCATTTTATCTCCAGTTTCTTCCTGCATCTGCCCCCCCTTCCTTTGTCTTCACAGACAGCTGCTTCTGTACCCTTTTAACTGCTTCCCTGTGTCCAGAAATGAAAGCTCTCTTCTTCTCATTCAGACGGCCTTTGAGCTGTTGTTGGGGAAGCAGCGTATGGATTTTTGAGGCACAGTATTTTCCACACAGAAACTAATGCATTCTGAGACACAGTCCGTGACACCATTTATGTCCTCTCCATGAGGCTCACAAAGAGCATCCTAGTCAGTTGATTCAAAACAGTGTTGCAGAGATGCACAGGCTGTCGTTGACCATCCCCCTTACAGCTCTGACAGTGGCTGGCTCATAAAGGAGAAGGAGGTGCACCAAGTTGTGGTCTGATCTGCCCAATGGTGGAATGGGTGTCCAGTTGTAAGCTTCTTTAACATCAGCATACAATAAGTACAGTGTTTTGTTTTCTTTAGTGGGACAGTTCACAAACTAGGTGAAAGTACTAAGCATCCTGTCTAAGGAGACATGACTAAAGTCACCAGAGGTGAAGACAAATGCATCCGGGTGTTTTGTCTGAAGGCCAACAGTTACATGGTATGTTCTAAATAGTAATTATTCTTGTACAAGATATGTGATATCTTTATTGTCACAAATACAATGAGATGACATTTAGATCATCCTATGGAAGCCTCAATAAAAACTATACAGGCTAAAAGAAAAATTGAAGGGAAAAAAAATTATTTGTCAGGAAATTTACAGTTTTTAAACATCAAGTGTTTTGTGTTTAATATGTGTATAAGGTATGTGGTGATAATACAGTTTGACTGTTCTTAATTGTAGGATTAACTGAAGTCTGGGTGAAAAAGGTACAGATTTTTATCCTTTTTTTTGAGAGTGTTGTGGAACCAGCTTTCTGCAGTACATTATCTAATTGTCTGAAGGGGCTTGATCCATCTTGTACCTTCGCTGTGAAAGTAAACATGAATTCTGTTGAGTTCTCTAAATCTGTTAGCTAAGTGTACAACAGAATTATGTGTGAACACTTACATCCACCAAGTCTGCCTCTCTCCATTAGAAGTGTGTTGGATGTTTGAGATGGAACATCTGTTGAATAAAGGAGCTGTTAAGCATCAAACTGTGAATGTTTTCTGTACTCGAACACTAGAAACAAAGATTTACTTCCTTGCTCTCAGCACCTCCAGATAACAGAACCACAGTAACCAGAGCCACTTAGCAGTCAGTAGTTAAAATGGAATTAATAAAAAGATCATTGTTAAGAGATTAAATATTTCATCTATTGATCTTACCTCAGATTTGCAGCGTACAAGCCATAGGCAAGGATAATCCTTTGAAAGTAACAAATAAGGTTAAAGGACACATTTTAAATTGATCATGTTAACACACATAAACAGCAAGCAAGGAATTCAATGCACCATTGGTGAAGGCGTGAGGCAAGTGTGCTAAGCACAGAGCTACTGAGCTACCAAAGCTGGCTGCTAGGATGCATATGTGACCCTGTTAAGATGGTCTGGTGGCCAAAACACAGTGAGATTCCAGAGTAAGGAAATAGGATCTGGCTACACAAGCTCCATGGTTCTGGTCCACTTGGTTCTGATAGGTTACAGTCAAATCTTGCGAGCAGAAGTTATAGTAGGCCTCTTATGACTGTCACAATTACTTAAACTCAATTACCTGATTTTAAAAAGAAGCACTGATTAAATAGACAAATGAAACAATTTTTCCTTCTTGATGACTTGGCAATACGGCGGAAGACAGAGCCCAGCAGATGTGGGTCCAAATAAAGAGCGAAGCCACTGTTGTGTGGAAGCACTTCACATTAAAAACGAATGAAAATGCAGCTGTCTGTCAGTTTCCATCCATCCATTTTCTGTAATCGCTTATACTATTCAGGGTAGTGGGGGGTCCGGAGCCTATCCCAGAGGCTACGGGCGCAAGGCAGGGAACAACCCAGGATGGGGCGCCAACCCATGGCAGGGCACAGTCCAGGATGTGTTTGTCAGTATTGCAAACTTAAATATCACCACGGCACAACTAGAATGCAACTGTCTCCTAAAAGAAGACATTCAGGTTTGACAGACTAACCTAATAATGTGAGGTTAGTCACTGATACGCGCCGTTTAGCCTCTTGGAGTAGCCTAGCCTGTCTGCACAATGTGTGATGTTAATGTCGACATGGCATTTCATGCATATGCAGTTGTCACACTGCAAGGATTGTGATATTTAAGCCATCAAAAAATTGTGCTAAAACATTTTTACTCAGTCATAGGAATCAAAACTTAGCAAGATATGCAATTTTAATGACGCGTCATTTTCAACATTACATAGTACATATGAAACCCTGGTCATCATATAACGATAAAAATTATATATATCAGGACAACATTTAAATATATCACAAATGAACAAATAAAATGTGGCCACGATTTAACCAAACAGACAGAACAAACTAATAAAATGTCAACTGTTACACTGTGTGAGATGCCTCTCAGGTCTCTCACAGGTCCCTCCCTCCATCCCGATCCAACCCTTCTGTTCCAGCTCTTCACCACTCCCATTGCTGTAGTCCATTGCCAATCGCCTACTCCATCCTGTGCTACTCCACCCCCTGCTACTCCATCACGTCTTTACTCTGGGCATCTACTGCTGGGGTTTCCACTGCCGCAGACTGAAAAGCCACCGTACCTACTGCATCAGAGCTGTTTTGCTGTGTATCTGACCCTGGTTCATGTATCAGTTTTCTCTCTTTGCTCTCTGGATTGGTAACCGGGTTTGGCACAGTCAGTTGGGATTTTGTTTATTATTTTGACTGTGGGCCACCTTCAAAGTCTGCACCTGGATTTACTGTAGCCACTGTACACTGTCCTGTTATGACCATAACCAGTCACGGCTTTCACCGCCCACCCATCTTGTCCCATGTCTGTTCACTCCATTTTGTTACGGCCTTTCCCCTAGACTAGGTCGTAACACAACTATTTAAAACAAGGGAACGAATTAATAGAATGTCTCAATATTCTAGATTAGTATCTCTCACTAATAATTGCTTACAATGCAAGGCTTTTAAGAGTGTGTTTGTAGGTCGAACCCAACCTAGGGTTGCCACTTGCAATCTGAAGAAAAATGAGACTTTGTACACTACAAAATATGCTGGGGCGGGGAGACAAAGCGCGTCCCGTACTGGTTCAAATTCAGAGGAGCTTTATTCATTTCAATATGACGGGACGGGTGCTGATTGGAGCCCCGCACAAAAAAAACATTGTCTGTATTGTGGGCACGTTTTACTAATTGGTTCCCACGATGTATTAACTCATAGTAAATTAAGTAAAATAATTTAAGTCAAAGGGTGGCATGGTGGTGCGGTGGTTACCGCTGTGGCCAAGGAGCAGAGTTTGAGTCTCTGCCATGGCTCCATGTGTGTGGAGTTTCCTTGTTTTTCCCACATAGTTGTGGGTTTTCCAGTTTCCCCCTATAGTCCCAAAACATGCTGAGGCTAATTGGAGTTACCAAATTACCTGTAGGTGTGCATGTGTGAATTCCCTGCTCTGTGCTTCTAGGCTCCAGACACCCCATGTAATAGGGTCAGTGCCCGTCTGACCCTGTCCTTGTGTCTCTTCCCTGTGTGGCAAGCAGCCGTTATCAGCCATTGTCATTGGCCCTAGTGTATTGTGCCTGTTCCCTGCACTGCTGACTACAACATGGCACTATGGGTCAAGCATGTGGCACAGAAGCTGGAACCCTTTGGGCATGGGTTCGAGGCTGCTCACGAATCAATGACCTTCTGATTGCTGCCCCAACCTCGGAGGCGGCCCTACAAGCCACCCAGTCAGTGCTGCTCTGACTGTCGGACAAAGGGTTCAAGGTCAGTAAAGATAAACTGCAAGTTGCGCAGACAGTTGTGTCCTTTTTAGGTCGAGTGCTGTCCAGTGCAGGCACAGGCCTCTCCCCAGCTCATCGTTCAGCTATCCTACATCATCCAAAACCCATTACAGTGAAAGACATGTTGTCCTTTTTAGGCCTTACAGGGTACAGTCGCACTTACGTTCCAGATTACACGGGGCTCACACAGCCCCTGCGGGCTTTGGTCCGTGAGCATGGCCTGTGTCGCCTCAGTGCATCCCTGAATTGGGATCAGCCGTCAGAAGAGGCTTTTATTGCCTTAAAGCAAAGATTAGCTCAGGCCGCAGACCCAGCCCTCCCAGATTACTCTCTCCCGTTCCATTTGGATGTTTCTGAAACGGATGATGTTGCGAACGGCATCCTGTTTCAGAAAAAAGGGGGAGAAAGGAGAGTGTTGATGTACGTCTGTGTAAAATTAGATACTACAGAAAAAAGACACCCGGCATGCACAAGGCACGCAGCAGGAGTGGCCAAAATCATTCAGAAAACAGCACATATAGTGATGGGACATGCACTGCATATTTTGACTTCACACAGCGTGGTGGCTTATGTTAACTCACAAACGTTTACCATGACGTCCCTCAGGCAGCAGAGACTTAGCAAAATACTAGAGGCACCCAATTAAAATTTTTCCCATGAAGGGATTAATATGGCTGACCGGATGAGTGGGGGAGAACCTCATGTGTGTGATTACAGAGTTCAGAAAGAGGAGAAGGTTAGACTAGATTTGGAAGCAGAAAAAATAGAAGGGACAGAGGACTGGTTCACAGATGGGTGTTGTTTCAGAACAGACAAAGGAGGTTTGCAGGCAGGATACGCAGTGGTTGCCAAACAAGGCCAGGACTATGTGACCTTGAAGGCAGAAAGACTGGAAGGAGCCCAGTCAGCTCAGAGGGCCGAAGTGATAGCAGCGATCGAGGCGCTAAAACTAGCAGACGGAAAAGAAGTCACCATATACTCAGATTCAGCATATGCTGTAGGCGCCGTGCATGTGGAACTCAGCCAATGGCTGAGAGCAGGATTTTTGACTGCAGGAAACAAGCCAATAAAACACGAAGCAGAGATGAAAGAACTGGCAGAAGCCCTAATGCTTCCTAAAAGAATCGCAATAGTGAAGTGTAAGGGCCACGAAGGGTCAGGAACAACGGTGGCAAAGGGAAATCAGGTAGCAGACGAAGAAGCAAAGTTAGGCTGAGCGATAGACTAACTTTAGAGAAAGTCAAGCAAGAACAGGACAAAGCATCTCCAGAGGAGAAAACTATGTGGATAAGGAAAGGGGGATGCAAGGAAGGGGGGCTGTGGCAGAATAAGGAAGGGAGACCAGCTTTGCCCCCTGGTATTCGGCAGACAATTTTAACAGAGGCTCATGGGGTTGGTCATGCAGGGGTGAGACAATTGTTAGAAAACTTGACAATGTGGTGGCATCCGTTTATGAAAGAAATGGTGCAGGGACACGTCCAGGGATGTGCGACCTGCACCCTTCATAACTCGCGACCCACAGTCAAGCCGGAAAAAGGGCAGTTTCCAATATGCATCAGCTCAGGGGAAGAAATCATTATAGATTACACTGATATGATAACTCCAGTAAAAGGGTTCAGGTATGTGTTGATGTGTGTGGATGCGTTCTCAGGGTGGCCAGAAGCATGGCCCACAAGAAAGGAGGATGGGGCATCCGTAATAAAGTTCCTGATTAATCAGTATATACCGCGACACGGGTTTCCCAACAGGATTCGATCGGACAATGGGACCTATTTTAAGAATGAAGATCTCCAGACAGTGAAGAAAGCATTGGGATTGAGACATGCGTTCGGAACTGTGTATCATCCGCAGTCCCAGGGAAAAGTGGAACGAATGAACCAAACAATAAAACAAAAATTGGCAAAAATCTGTGCAGACAAAAATGAATTGGGTTGATGCTTTACCGCTGGCACTGATGTCAGTGAGGTGTTCCGTAAACAGGGGGACTGGGTTCACCCCCTTTGAGCTCCAGACAGGCAGACAGTTCCCAGGACCCCAGAGAGGGTTAACCTGGACCCCCGATGAGAAGGGGGAGCGAAATCCTAAGGTATACTATGATGGTTTACAAGTTCTCGTTGCAGATTTTTTCAAACAGATTCAGGAGATGAGACCCAAGAATCAGCAACCCGAACCACATACGGCAGAGTGGGTGCTCCTGAAAGTCATCGAACGGAAGTGGTCAGAGCCCAGGTGGACTGGCCCCTTCCAGGTCACCGAAAGGACGTCACACGCGGTCCGTCTGAAAGGCAAAGGTGACACGTGGTTCCATTGGAGCTAGTGTGCGGCCACGGAGGAGCCAGGCAGAACCACAGCAGAAATCCAGAAGGCACTCGGAGAAGACATACAGAGCGTCAGTTCGGCTGAACTAGACGTGACTCAGGTCTTTACAGAAGGGCAGAATAATCCCTTGGCCTGAGCAGGTCAGCAGGGAAGTCTACCCCTGACTGATTGAAGAGAATCAACACCTCGTCCGCTGCAGATCAACAGGACCAGCATGCAGAGATTCGGGATGAAGAAGGGAAATTTGGGGGAAACAAATGTATTATGTGTAATGCTTAAATTGCTGATGATTATGTTGTTGTCCATTGTCCAGACTGGAGAGGCCAACCATCCCGACTGCGTGGGTTTTGAGGGACAGGCGCCTCTGCAGCTTTACTATATAAGAGGCACCCCCACCACCTTCGTGTTTGACTTATGCAACGTAATAGATTGTCATGAACAGAACGCGTCATACCGGGGCTATGCTATGTGGCTTTGCCACGCTTACTCTACAGGCAGAGTTAAAAAATGACATTAGGCTATCAAAGAGGGATGTAGAAAGAAAAATTGCATTGGAGGCTAAGCATGACAGTAAAGGTTTCTTCCAATATTTTAACTCCAAGAGAGCACTAAAAGCTGAAATCACTAATTTGCAGGATAGTAAGGGCCTTATAATTGATAACGAAATTGATATAGTAAATGAGTTTAATGATTATTTTTCAAGGGTGTTCACAATAGAGAACACAAGTAACTTACCACCAATTAATACGAATACAGTATCGTCTATGACCAATATATGTATAACTGAGGTTGATGTGATACTAAGCCTAGCTAAACTCAAAATAAATAAATCGCAGGGGCCTGATGGCATCTTACCTATAGTCTTAAAAGAGATGAGGGATATTATTAGCCAACCTTTAACTTTAATATTCCAGAAATCGTTATCTGCGGGTGTGGTACCATCAGATTGGAAGCATGCTAATATAACACCCATATTCAAAAAAGGGGATACTGTAGAAGTAATCCAGCAAACTATAGGCCAATCAGTTTAACTAGCATTACTGGAAAAATAATGGAAGCTATAATTCAAGTGAAAATGGTAGATTACCTAGATGCAAATAACATTATAAAGGATAGCCAACATGGATTTAGGAGAGGGAAAGCCTGCTTAATGAATCTACTTGAGTTCTTTGAGGAAGCTACAAGTGAAATTGATCACAAAAAGGCCTATGATGTGATTTACTTAGATTTCCAGAAGGCCTTTGATGTTGTCCCCCACAAACGACTCTTGCTAAAGCTTAAAGCTGCAGGGATTTTAGGAACTGTGGCAGCTTGGATCAAAAACTGGCTAACTGACAGGAAGCAGCGAGTAGTTATTAGAGGCACAATGTCACAGTGGGCCTCCGTTCATAGTGGGGTACCGCAGGGTTCAATTTTAGGACCACTATTGTTCCTAATTTACATTAATGATATTGACACAAATACATACAGTAAACTGGTTAAATTTGCAGACGACACCAAGGTGGGCGGGGTAGCAGATACTAATCTAGCAGCAGAGAGGCTTCAACGGGATCTGGATTTAATTAGCGAATGGGCTGATACTTGGCAGATGAAATTTAACACAGATAAATGTAAGGTAATCCATGCAGGGAGCAGAAATATAACGTACAGATATTTTATGGGTTCCACTGAAATAAAGGTAGCTGATTACGAGAAAGATCTCGGTATGTATGTTGATGCTTCCATGTCCCACTCTCGCCAGTGTGGGGAAGCAATAAAAAAGGCGAACAGAATGTTGGGTTATATCTCTAGATGTGTGGAGTTTAAGTCAAGGGAGGTGATGTTACACTTATATAATTCCTTGGTAAGACCCCACCTAGAATACTGTGTGCAGGTTTGGTCACCATACCTCAAGAAGGACATTGCTGCCTTAGAAAAGGTGCAACGAAGAGCTACGAGAATGATTCCTGGTCTTAGAGGAATGTCTTATGAGGAGAGGTTAGGGGAACTGAATCTGTTTAGCCTTGAGCAAAGGAGACTAAGGGGGGATATGATTCAGGTCTATAAGATTCTAACGGGTCTAGATGCTGTTCAGCCAAATGACTATTTCAATATTAGTCTAAATACTAGAACTCGTGGCCATAAGTGGAAATTAGCGGGAGAACATTTTAAAACAAATTTGAGGAAGCACTTCTTTACACAGCGTGTAGTTAGAGTATGGAATAATCTTCCTGCTAGTGTAGTGGAAGCTAAAACCATGGGTTCCTTTAAATCAGAGCTAGATAAGATTTTAACAACTCTGAGCTATTAGTTAAGTTCTCCCCAAACGAGCTTGATGGGCCGAATGGCCTCCTCTCGTTTGTAAATTTCTTATGTTCTTACTACTATCATTCGATATGCGCTTTTGGTCGACACTGGGCGACACGTGTGTTCAAGGGGTGCGACGATTGGGACATGGTGGCTAAGTACACTGGGCCCTGGGAGCCCACTGGTCCAAGATTCAATAGGGACTGGTGGACTAACATTACCTTCTCTAGGGTAGGTTATATGGGAAGATCGGGTTTTAATCCACTAGCGTTGTCTGTGGGGGAGTATTACTGTCCCCCGACCGCAGGAGACCAGCTAACCATCCTGCTGGGTGTTGACCAATCTGGAATAGATCGTCCACTTTGTCGGCCCTTCCACAGAAGCGCCACAACCCCCGGGAGGCTCTCCAGTACAATTGACTATTACTCCATCTCTGTCCGTGAATGTGTCTAGGGTGCTTCAGATAGATTATACCAGACTTAATCCTTTAGACCTTTTGGGATTGATCACGGGGTACAAAGACGGCAACCTTTGGTTGGCCTGGATTGCTCAGACAGCGAAAGAGCAGCAGATGGAGGGCTGTGTGGCCTGTGCCTCGGGCAGACCCCAGCTCTATACAGAGCCAGCCCCATTGCATGTTTCGGATGCCTGGGGCTACGGCTGCATGATAGCCCTGACCCGAGAAGCCACCCCGGCGAACTGTACCACCCTAGCATCTCTTTTTCCACCTATCAACCCCCGGACCAAAGCAGGACCATTTGTCCCCCGAATAGGGGACTACGTCTGTTTTAACTTCACAGGCACTGGTCCGCACATTGGGGACATCCCTAGCGAGTGGTGCCAAAGGATCGTACATAATGGATCCGGGGACACAGTGATTGGACATCTGGCCCGTTCAGGCCTCTATTGGTACTGTGGTCGCGATAAGTTACATGTCAGGATGACTCTCAGTGGTCAAGGAACGTGCGCCATGGTAAGGTTAGGGGCGCCATTAGTTTTGATAGGAGAACGCCCCGATATATTGGCTAGCACTACCACACCACCCCTTGCTAAAATATGGCAAAAGCGCGTAGTCAGCAGACGCAGACGCGAGAATCCTAATTTTGATCCGACGGTAGATTCCCTGACATACATCGACGCCATAGGGGTACCGAGAGGACTTGCCGGATGAGTTTAAATTGGCAGATCAGGTGGCCGCGGGATTTGAGAACATTCCCCTTGTGGCGGCGTTATTCCCGATTACCCCTAATAAAAATGTGGATCGCATTAACTATGTCCATTATAATGTGTTGCGCCTTTCGAACTTGACTAGGGACGCAGTGGCGGGCCTTGCAGAACAGTTAGGCCCCACGTCCCTCATGGCCGTGCAAAATAGGATGGCGCTGGACATGTTATTGGCTGAAAAGGGGGGAGTGTGCGTTATGTTCGGGGAAGTATGTTGCACTTTCATCCCCAATAATACTGCACCAGACGGTTCAGTGACCAGGGCACTTGAGGGTCTTCGGATCCTCTCCAAAACGATGCATGACCACTCCGGGATTACTAACATCTGGGATGACTGGCTGACCTCCATGTGCGGACAATGGAAAGGCTTGATGACTTCGCTGTTATTATCCATGGCTTCTTTTACGGCTATCCTAGTCACTTGCGGGTGTTGTTGTATTCCCTGTGCACGCGCACTGTCAGTTCGCCTCATTACCACGGTGATAGAGAAGCGTGATAACGCCTATACCCAGATGATGCCTCTTCTCCCTGTCAGGAGGGAGGAAGATGATGGCCTTCATCTGGAGGTTGAGCTTTCCCGTCCGTAAGGTGATCTCCTTGCGGAGATCAAAAGGGGGAAATTGAGGGGTTAATTGTACAATTATGCAGCTACTAATTTCTAAGAAAATAGCGTCTAAAATAAAGCAGATAGCAGAAAGGGGAACTGATACTAGGCCTGTATGATGGACAGATCTCACCCATGCAGTTGCAGAGAATTAAGAACTGATAGTGCGCAGAAAACAGGAACCCATCATCTAACCAACACTTATTTATACTTAGTGCTAGACAAAGCGGGGAGATGAACCCGCTGCTTAATGGGCTGGCTGGTAAACTAGAGCAAAAGTCAAAACATTTATGCATATACTGGCTAAGCAGAGCAAATGTCAAAACATGTTGTAGTCACGTACACGGAAAGGTACCAAGAAGAGGGGGGTGACCCCCAGAAGGCCTCAATCTATCAAGATGTCCAGCACACCCTGCAACATGTGACGTCGCCACTACCAATGACGACCGTGCATCCAGCTCGCCGTTCTGCCTGTCATCTTCCTTGTATGACCCGCTCCCTGCCTTCTGGCTGCCTGGCGATTGGAGGGAGTGGTGGCACCGGCTTGTCATCTCCCCCCTGCTCCCCGTTTGTGTTTCAGATTTAACTGTATTTTACTCTCCCTGCCGGCCCCTGGAGGATAGGCTCCCCCTTTGAGTCTGGTCCCTCCCAAGGTTTCTTCCTTCTAGGGAGTTTTTCCTTGCCACTGTCGCCTATGGCTTACTCACTGGGGGCTTTGGGTGGGGATGCTGTAAAGCGCTTTGGGACAATGTAATGTTGTGATAATGCGCTATACAAAAATAAATTTGTTGTTGTTGTTGTTGCCTATAAAGAGACAGAGCCGATACATACGGCTCGAGCTTCTTCCTGTACATGCTGAATGTATGTCAGATAGTTGTTCCCAGATTGCAATCTGTCAGAGAATAAAATGGTGACTTGCAACTACTCCTCGACTGTGCAGTGAATCTCTTCTCATCAACGGACCTGGCGGAGTTCTGACTCCAACAGTACATTAAAGGTTTTAAGTAAAATGGACACATACGCGTCTTAACGTGTTTTATTTCTTTTTACATTATGTTTAAATGTAACGTTTAAATGTTAGTTTAAAGCTGCACAATTAGCCAGTTGATACGTTTTACTGTAACGTTCTCAAAATGCAGACACTTATTTATAACTGAAACAGTTATCGAAATTCAACATAATAGACAATGCAATTTACTCACCCAAGTATTGTCAGTCCCATATAAAACACAAGAGTGTGCGACCGAATATTGCAAGACATGTTTTAATAAAAAAGGTGACCGGAACTGATAACCCTGCTTGTTACTGGGAAAAAAAAAGTTTAACACAACCAGTAGCCTCGCATCAGCGCTAATTGTGCCTTTCTGCGTTGCCCGCATCAGTGCACCGAACGCGGAAGACGCCGCGCTTATAGTGGCGCTACCGCTAGACCCAGCACATACTCACTAGGCAGTTGTCGTGAAGATACGTGCAAAATAGTTGCGAAACGGAAATACATCCACATTTCACGGTTGATAGAAACAATGAGAACTGTACCTGGTTACAAAAAGAGATCACTGGCTCTGATATTTTACCATGCAAAAAGCAAAAAAGTGTGGGTGTACGAAACTCTCCGGGCCTGTTTACACTTAGTTTTAAAATGCGTATTGGGCGATCGGATCACAAGCAGACAGTCGAGACACATCGCCGTATACACCTGTGCCTACCATGCAACTAAGGTGTGTCCAGCTGACCACTTGTGTTCATATTTAGAGCAGCTTGGAGTGTTTAATAAGGGAGCTCCATTTACACATCGGCTGGTTTCAGGTCTACTTTCCGCTCAGCAGCAAGCAATATGAATCTCTGTTGGTGAGAGCTGGACCGAAGTAGTGATAAGAGGATAAGTGGTGATCTGGAGGGTAATAAGAAGCTACATTAGAAATACTCATTTAAATGCATAGAATAGGAATGCTTTGCAACTGTTTTGTGTAATGTATATTTTAAACTGGAGCCTACCTCTCATACAATTTGTTTATTCTGAATGGCATTATCGTGGACTGTAAACAACTGAGTAACTCGTATAAGTTTCTTTGTGATAATGATACACACACATCAACACGTACTTGGTAAGTCCTTTCGTATCAAATCACCCAGTGGAGGAGAAATTTCTCAGGTCACCTTCTCAGATTTCTCTGAAAATCACAGGTGCTGCTATACCGAAGGTGTGCTCTCGTACAGTTTTGAAACTACAGCCTTTAGAAAACTTAATGAATTTTATTTCATTCATTTTATTCAAAACTTATTTTTTTAATTCAGTGTTTTGGTGGAGCTTCCAACATTCATGGCCCCTTTGATATGGAAGGTCCAGGTCTGAAACGCCATGAGTAGGGCAAACTTTGCATGTAGAATTGAAGAATCTCATCTGATCAGTTATATCGTATGACTTATTATGGAAACAAATCTGTCTCATCACAATTTGAATTTTATATGCCACTGAAATTCTAACATTGAATATTTATGCATTGGAAATATGCATCAGGTATTTTTTTGCCTCTCAATTACAGTCTTCAAATTTTCTATAATGCAGTTTCACTGCTATTTTTCCATGTTCAAAAATTCACGATAAATCAAATTCAGGGTTTAAAGATACAAATTACAAAAAACTCAAGTTTCAAAAATTCAAAGAGAACATTCCAAAGTTGCTCCAATTTGATGGTCCGAATTCACATGTAAAAATACAAAGTTAAAAATAAGAGTTATACATCTAGGATACCAAGGCTAAGCAATCGAATCTGTGGGTGCGTCCCAATAGAGTCTGGCTGCAGATCCACTGAGAGTCACATCCACTGACAGGCAGGAAATGACATCACAGATCCACTGAGAGACACAGCCATAGACATCTTCTATGATACATCCATTGACAGGTGGGAAGTCCACTGTTGGTCCGGAAATGATGTCACAGATCCACTCTGAAGCACATATTACTGCTTTACAGCAGCTGCTCCTTCTCGATTTTACAATTTAGTTTATTAGTTCATTTAAAAATGGTTCATAGTTATCACTCACTTGTTTGTATGCATGTATTTCTAAATTATATAAAGATTATTGTCACATTCAGCTCCGAACGATCCTCGTGTGTGCCACGCCCCCTCATTACCTCATGTCGATTTCTGATTGTTCTCACCTGTTGCCTGTTACATTTGCCTAGTCTTGTGTATTTAGTCGTAGTCTGAGTCAGTTTCCCTAGATTTGTCATTGATGTTCGCTGTCGTGTTTCCCCGGTCCTGTCTATCTTTAATAAATCCCCGGTTTTACCCGACTTTCTGGCTCCGTTTCCCTGCTTCCCGGATCGCCTGCAAGCCGATCGTGACAGAATGACAAATCTCCCCCACACGCTCAGCGCTACCGGGGAGGAACTCCCCATAGATGAAGAGGTCATCTGGTGGACCAACATGCTGGAGCTCCAGGAAGATCCAGTAGCCCGCCTGCTCGTGGAGAGATGTTGGGTGCTCATCAAAAAGAGGTATGACATCGGTGAGGAGCAGCTGCATAAGAAGGTGGGAGAACACCAATGGCGGCTGAGGGAGAGAGCGGCAGTCTGGTTGTCCCCTCTGGGATACGCCTCCTGGGAGCCGCCCCCCGACTCACCACCTACCTCCATCCCAGTCTCCAGCAAGACGGCAAGGGCTCCAGCCTCCACCGCACAGCGAAAGACGCCTCTTAGGCAGCGCAAGACTGAGCGTAACGCGGCTTGTGCCGCTCAACCCCCCAGCTCTGAAGACCTGCCCTGGGTGCTAGAGAGCCCCGCTCTTCCGAAGAGGATGAGGCGCAGGGGAAAGAAGAGAGCCGCCCCGACGCTCTTCCTGGGAGCGTGCTCACTTCTCTCCACCTGGGAAGACGCCGCTGATGCCGGTAAGCCTCACGTTGAGGAAAAGCCACCTCCGTTAGAGGCGTACTACTATCGGCCGGAGCGTCTGGGCCTCGGAGGAATACGCGCGGTAAGAGACGGCATTCCCCGGGTACCAAAAGCCCTTAAAGGGGCAGTCCCAGGTGTGCCTATTCCGGACCTGCCTATTCCGGACCTGCTTGCTCCGGACCTGCCTGCCCCGGACCTGCCAGCACCGCCTACTGCTGCTGCCGCCGCACTACCCGCGGCTCCACAGGTCCAGCCTGACCCGCCTATCCAGCCTGACCCGCTTATCCATTGGTAATGAAACAACTTCCACAGTCCTTCAGCCTTACATCTGAAGCATCATGTATAAATGAAATTGAACAGGCAACTGCAAACATGGAAAAATCCCTTCGTAGTGCACTAGATCTTGTAGCTCCACTTAAGAAGATAAAGCATAGAGATAAGAAACCTGCCCCCTGGTACTCTGATCATACATGTGAACTCAAACAGGCATCACGCAAGCTAGAACGCAAATGGTGCTCAACTAAACTAGAAGTTTTCAAATCTGCATGGAAATCTGCCTGTCTAAATACAGACAAGCACTAGTGACTGCTAGGTCTGTGTATCTCTCCAGATTAATAGACAGGAACAAAACCAATCCAAAATTCCTATTTGAATCCGTGGCTAGGTTAACACAGAATTCTCCATTAAACTCGCAAGTCCCGCAAGCTCTTAAGAGTGATGACTTTATTACATTTTTTTATGGTAAAATAACTAAGATTAGACAGACCATCCAGTGCACGTCCTTAGCTACCTACGGCTGCCAGGCTCCTGCTAGTCTTATGCCTATCAATAATGAGACCTTTGAATCTTAAATTCCTATAAAACACTCAGAACTCTTGAGCTTAATTTCCTCCTGTAAATCCTCTACAAACCTTGTAGACCCAATTCCTACAAAATTCTTCAAGGAAAATGCACCGCAGATTAGCAATACCCTGTTAAATGTGTTAAACTCATCTCTTAAGGTTTTGGAACATATCCAAGCTTTTAAAATGGCTGTTATTAGACCCGTCCTAAAGAAACCAAATCTTGAACCTAGTGTTTTAGAAAACTATAGACCTATCTCAAATCTTCCTTTCATTTCAAAGATCATGGAAAAGGTTGTAGTTCGTCAGTTGTCTTCTTTCCTGCAAAAAAATAATACTAATGAATTATATCAGTCTGGCTTTAGACCAAACCGTATGGAGTTAATTTTGTGCCAAAAGTATCAATCAAAATTTTGAAAACCGCAAGCAAATCATTAAGTATCAGAATGAAAATTTGTATTCCAAATATCAAAAAAGTCTAATAAAATCATTTTATCCTTCTTCTTCTCTAATGTGTTTTGCTTCTGGAATGTTTTTCTTTGCTTTTGGATATTTTTTTTTTTGCTTCTGGAATATTTTTCTTTGCTTTTGGATTTTTTTTTTTGCTTTTGGAATGTTTTTTTGCTTCTGACTTTTGGCACTGTTTTAACGGGTGGGCGGGCCTTAGCAGCTTACACGTCTATTGGTCAGCTGGAATTTGGAGTGAACACGCCTTTAACCATCTGAGCACGCCCACTACATGATGCCTCAGAATATAGCAACATGGCGGGAAGCTCCGGAGCCAGTTTACAGCATGGAATTGCATCTTTGTAGTTCTACAATAGTGTACTTTTATTAGGAATCGGTGTATGCAACACATATTTCGCGTTCATAAAATGTCACCAACCCATCCAGTTCATTAACTTTAGCTATTCCACCAATGCGCTGACCAGGGGAGTTTCTAGCTAAAGCTTCTAGCTTCCAGCTGAAGTTTGCCTTGATCAGGTGAACCTGGGGGATAATGCACACCCCTTACATTTTCAGAATAACTTTCTCTCTAACAGGTATTAATTAGTGCGCTGTATCCATATTACTGTAGATGCCATTGAGGCAACACACTAAATCTTAATGCTAATGTATTAAATGTGACGAAACATCAAGCAATTCAGCTGTGGTACATTTGCTTTGTCCCACGGTGCACTGCCTTAATCACACTTTACAACTTAATGAACTGGATGGGTTGGTGACATTTTATGAACGCGAAATATGATCTAAGACCCGAAACACCCTGTGACCCTGGGTTCATCACTGAGGATGTGTCCAAGCTGCACCACTAAGGTGTTTCTTATAACTGTTGCATAAATTTACGCAATATGCAGAAATTCTTCCATATAATTCATCCTGACCAAACTGGTTTCATAAAAGGGAGGCACTCATCAACAAACACACGTAGATTACTCAATCTGATAGACTATTCGTGCAATAAAAACCTTCAAATCACAATATTGTCTCTAGATGCAGAAAAAGCATTCGATAGAGTTAGTTGGAATTTTTTATTTGCAACATTACGCAAATTTGGTTTTGGAACCTCTTTCATAAACTGGTTAAAAATATTATATAGTTCCCCAACAGCATGTGTTAGGACAAATGACCAAACATCCTCTAGCTTCTGTCTCAAGAGGGGCACCAGGCAGGGATGCCCTCTCTCCCCCTCACTGTTTGCAATTTTTATTGAACCACTACCAGCAGCAATTATACAGGCTATAGTGATTAAAGGCATCAAATGCAAGAATGTGGAACATAAGGTCAGTCTTTATGCGGATGATGTGTTACTCTTTCTCCAGCATTCACAAACCACTCTCTCTGAGGTAATTACATTAATAAACTCTTTCTCAAGAGTCTCAGATTATTCGATAAACTGGTTAAAATCCACAGTTCTTCCAATTAATTGCTCCTTTCAGAATTCTTCCTCCACTCCACTGCAATCTGGGGATATTAAATATTTAGGTATTAATGTTTCACCTAGGCTGGCAGATTTAACTAAATTAAACCACATCCCACTTTTAAAGAAGGTAGAGGATGAGCTGGCTAGATGGAAGTCCCTGCCCATATCACTCATGGGAAGGGTTGCATCAATAAAAATGATGGTGTTACCAAAAATTAATTATTTATTTGCAATGATTCCAAGTAAACCATCACCTGACTGGTTTAGATCTCTGGACTCCGCCATCTCTAAATTCCTTTGGAAAGATAAACCACCGCGTATTAGCTTAAAAACGCTGCAAAGGACCAAGGACAAAGGAGGACTAGATCTGCCTAACTTTCACCACTACTTCTTAGCCAACAGGCTTCAAAACATCTCAGGATGGCTAAAACATACCCTCTTAGATGAACCTTGGCTAGACGTAGAACAGGCTCTATGCAATAACATAGAGATTTCGGATCTACTATTAGCTCAAACATTAAACGACATGAATGCTTCAAAAGCATCAGTATCAGCTCTTCTCTGACAGCATGGTGGGAGTTTCTTAAAATGACTGAGTCTTCATTAATCCCATGCAAACGTACTCCCATCTGGAACAACCCTGACATACTACTAAACAATAATATGATAAATTTCCCGGATTGGAGTTGTAAAGGTATTAAATACTTGGAACATATATTCGAAGAAATAGACTTTATCCCCTTTGACTTATTAGTTAAAAGACATGGGATTAACAAGAATAGATTTTTAGAATATCAACAAGTTAAATCTATAGTAAAAAGGAAATTCAAGTCTAATCAAATCAAATTACAAATACCACCAAGGGTGGCAGAATTCCTTAATCTCAAAACCCCCAAATTACTGTCTAAAATATACAGGACACTTTCCAAAATGGATGATTCAATATCCCTTCCTGTTGCAAAATGGGAGGCAGATTTATCAATCAGCTGGAACCACAATTTCTGGTCTAAGACATGCTTAAAAACCTTTGAACTGATTAGAAGTCCCAATTTACAATTAATACAATACAAAATCCTGCATAGAGTGCACTATACAGGGCATCGGATGTTCAGGATGGGTTTTACATCTTCTAACAACTGCTCACACTGTCAAGGGGATACACCTGACAATTATATCCATGCTCTTTGGTTCTGTCCACCTGTTCAGATGTTTTGGCGCAGGATTTGTGAGGACTTATCAAAGTGTCTGAAATGTACCATTCCAGCCTCTCCTTCAGTCTGCTTGTTGGGTGACTTAGATGGTGTCACTACCGAGATTAACACAACCCACATGGCTTTCACCGCTTTATGCATTGCTAAGAAGACTGTCCTCATGAACTGGAAAAATAAAAATAACCTTAATATCAACCAATATAGAGAGAGTTTGCTGGACCATATTAAGAACATAAGAACATAAGAACATAAGAAATTTACAAACGAGAGGAGGCCATTCGGCCCATCAAGCTCGTTTGGGGAGAACTTAGCTAATAGCTTAGAGTTGTTAAAATCTTATCTAGCTCTGATTTAAAGGAACCCATGGTTTTAGCTTCCACTACACTAGCAGGAAGACTATTCCATACTCTGACTACACGCTGTGTAAAGAAGTGCTTCCTCAAATTTCTTTTAAAATGTTCTCCCGCTAATTTCCACTTATGGCCACGAGTTCTAGTATTTAGACTAATATTGAAATAGTCATTTGGCTGAACAGCATCCAGACCCATTAGAATCTTATAGACCTGAATCATATCCCCCCTTAGTCTCCTTTGCTCAAGACTGAACAGATTCAGTTCCGCTAACCTCTCCTCGTAAGACATTCCTCTAAGACCAGGTATCATTCTCGTAGCTCTTCGTTGCACCTTTTCTAAGGCAGTAATGTCCTTCTTGAGGTATGGTGACCAAACCTGCACACAGTATTCTAGGTGGGGTCTTACCAAGGAATTATATAAGTGTAACATCACCTCCCTTGACTTAAACTCCACACATCTAGAGATATAACCCAACATTCTGTTCGCCTTTTTTATTGCTTCCCCACATTGGCGAGAGTGGGACATGGAAGCATCAACATACATACCGAGATCTTTCTCGTAATCAGCTACCTTTATTTCAGTGGAACCCATAAAATATCTGTACTGTATATTTCTGCTCCCTGCATGGATTACCTTACATTTATCTGTGTTAAATTTCATCTGCCAAGTATCAGCCCATTCGCTAATTAAATCCAGATCCCGTTGAAGCCTTTCTGCTGCTAGATTAGTATCTGCTACCCCGCCCACCTTAGTGTCGTCTGCAAATTTAACCAGTTTACTGTATGTATTCGTGTCAATATCATTAATGTATGATACAGCTTCTGCCGCCACATTAGACCAATCTCTCTGGGCTCCTTTGATCAGCTCCATCACCTAGTGGCGGTGGGGGGTCGCAGGTTTGTCCCGCTTCGGTCTTTGTTGTTGGTGTGGGGGGGGGCCTATGGGCTTGGGGTGTCTGGGGGTTCCCTGGGGGGGGGGTTTTCTGGGGGGGTTCGGCGCTGGGACTGCGGTCCTGGCCTGGATGGGGCTTTGGTGGCCCTTGGGTGGCGTCTTTCTGGCAGCTGCATGCAGCGCTGCTGGGGTTGCCTGTGCCGGCGGACGTAGGGTACCAGCCTGGCGGCCGTGCTGCTCCTGGGTGGGTCCGGGGCGGGCTTGGGGTTCTGGGGGTGCTCTGCCTCCGGGCTGGGGTTCCGGCTGGGCTGGGGGGGCTTGGGTCCTGGTGGGTGGGTCGCCGGGGTGTGGGCTGGCGCGTGCACTGGGGCCCAGCCCCGGCGCGGGGACCATCGGCGTGTTGGAGGGGCTGGGGGCCTCTTTAGCTGGTGGGGAGGTTGTTACCATCTGCCCGCAGGTGGTCCCTGCCTTAGGGGTATCCACTCTGCGGGGGTGGGGGGGAATCCAATAGAGTAGGAGAATGGACCCAACCTGGGTGTCTATTGTCTTATGTAGTCTGGGAGTTGACTGAATGGTGGGGTGGGTGTAGTTTTTCCCTCTGTGGTGGGGTCTGGTTGGCTGCCCCGGGCTCTGTGGTGCCCGGTGGTGCCGCTGCTCTGGGCCCCCGGACTGGATGGGCCTCGGCTCTCCCGCCCTGGGTGGATTTCGGGGAACGGGGGTGCTTATGGGGGTCAGCGGGGGGGCTGGCTCCAGAGGGGGGGTACTTTGCCCCCCCCGATCCTTTCCTCCCCATCCCTAAATGCTTCCCTCCTCCCGCTCCGTCACTCCAACACAAATATAGGGCTTTGAGGTGCAGGTGCGTCGCTGGGATGCAGGGGAGGTATTCCTCCTCTGTCCCCCCATGACCACCTGTGTCTCAATCACACATCACAACTTAGACACTCTCATTACTTACTCTCTCATGACACATACATTTAGGGCCTTGGGGGTGGGCACAAGGAATGGCGTCCAGAGGGCGGTCTGCTCATTCAGCCTTACCTCTGGTGCCAGTGCCCACTTCTCAATTTTAAGTTGCACATAGACATTGAGGGTTCTGGGGAGGGGCCGAGCTGACACCAGCTGCTGATTGGCAGAGGGTGGTTAGCACCATGCCCTTCCCCTGTTTTAAAGCACTTTAGAACAACACGCACCAACACCACATATGAGCGGGCGGAGTGAAGCATGGGGTCTTTTCACACCCCCGTTCTCTGGTCACCATCTGGGGCGGGGGGCTGGGAGGAACTGGCCGTCCGGTCGGGGTCTGGGCTGGTGGGCTTCTCGGCTGCTGTGGGGTCCGGGGTGGTCTTCTTGTCCCCATGCCAGAGGAAAAAAAAAGGGATCCATCTCCGAGGTCTGGTGGCGGATTGCCCCTCTGGGGGCGGTGGTGCCTAGATCTCGGAGTATAGAGTATATATGGGGAGTGTGAATGTGTGTACGGCGTTCATTTCTGTGTCTTCATGTTGGGCGAATGGGTGAATATTTGTTTATGTGTGCATGAGGGTGGGAACGTATGCTTGTGTATGTGTACGCCTGTTTGTCTATACGTATGTGTCAGGTTGGGTCTTAGACTCCACCTGAAATAACATCTCAGGCTCTATTCCCCCCCGCCACACTCCCTGCTGGTGGATGGGGCCCCCGGCTGCCGATGCGTTGGTGGTTCTCGATGTCCGGGGCTGGATGCTCTGGTGTGTGCTGGCTCACTCTCGGCGGTTGCCTGCCGGGGCCTGGCCCTTCCGGCCCTGTCGGGGCCCTGGCTGGGGGGTGGGGGGGCCCTTGGATCTCTGGGCCCGGGGTCCGGTCTGCCCTGGGGTGGCCGGCCGCCGGCGGGGCCTGCGTGCTCGTCGCCACGGCCCCCTGGGGCTCCTGTGATGTGGCTGCCGGATGGCCCCCCTCCGGAGCGCTCCTCTGCCCTTTTCTCGGTGGGGGCTGCAATTGTCCCTGCGGTGGTTCTCCTGGGGTTCCCGTGTCCTGGGGGGCCTCTGGATGTCTGGGGCCCGGGTCTCCTCCGTGTCGACTTCATGTCCTGGGTGGGCGGGGCTGTGGCTCCCCACACACACTACTGGACAATTACATGGAGAAACCTTAGGAACACCAGCGCGCTGACACACACAGGTCTGCACACAGGTGCTCACGGACACACACTGTCTTGATCGGCTGTTGTTTCTGGGCATGGGTTGTAATGCTGGTTGTGTGTGCTGTTCAACAACATTTAACGTTTGATGGTCGTTGTGATTAGTACAGATGTTGTATGTTGTCTTTCTCTTTTCAACAGACATGGAAGCAGATTATCTGTTTTGTTTTTTTTTTTTTCTCTTGTTTTTTTTTTTTTCTTTTGTTTTTTTTTCTGTTTTCTCTCCACTCCTCTCTCTCCCTCTCTCTCTCTTCCCTCCCTCTCCTTTGTCCCCCCCTCCCTCTCCTTCTTTTGAGGAAGTAAATAAAAGTAAAAAAAAAAATAAGTAAGTAAGATAAAGTAGTCCCCCGCAGAGGGGGGGTGGAGGAGGGAATAATAAAAAAAAAGAAAAAAAAAAAAGAAATTTCTGCTTTTTGTACTCATTTTGTTTGGCATTGACTCCATATTTGCGGGTAAGTACTAATGAATCTGATTTTATTTACAAACTTTAGTTATTTCTATTTAAAGTCAGAATTCAAATAATATTTTCATGGTGGCCCTAATCCTCTTCTGTACCTCCTTAACGGTATCCATCTTCCTTTTTTTGAAGGCGCGCAACGTTGGTGACGTCAGATGCCACATGACTTTGTATACTCATAAATTACGATTTAGTGAGCAATGTTAACTCAAAAACATATAGTCAGGTAAAATTAATACAGTATGACACACAAAAGTTTATTGTTGGGTTAACTAATAGACAGGTTTTGATTGCTATACCCATAATGTTTATGAGTTCGTAGAACTGTTGGGTTTACAGTGTACAATGAAACATTAGTTCATTATAATGTTGCATAAGTGTTTAATAATGCGTTTAAATAATGTAATGTGCTCTGTCCAAATAGCACACTCATTACATCTAGAAAACATTTCTTTTTCCATAAGCGCAAGTGCACATTTGCCATACCTTTGCCAGAAGTGGGCCAGAGCTGCAAGCCATTAACTATTTTTTAATAAAGTATTTCATATGTGGCCCATATCTGTTTTGTGACATTTGGGCCACATTTGTCTAATCACAAGTGGGCCACTTTTGGCATACATCCGTTTGCCGGTGCCGGAACCGGGCCAGCAGTGGCACACATTTGCCAGAAGTGGCCCACATCCGCATGCTATCTGGGTCTGTTCTGTGGTTTTTATTTCTGAGATTTCTTGATAATCAGTATTCAGTTGCAAGCATATTTCAGATTTAAAGTGTTTAATTTTATATCTGAAATAATGTTGTTTTCTTAGGCCTAATATAAGTCCCATTTGAGGCCTTAAGTTACCTTCTTCTTTGGCAAGATCTCTGCCACCTTAGGGGATGTTGTTTTGAGAGAATCCTATAGAGGCCGCTGTGAATGCTATATCGAAGATTCCAGGAATGTTTTAAGCATGACATTTTTGCGTTATTACTAAAAGAATAGTAATAACTCAAATGTTTTTGCTACCGATGTTAGAGACACATGGCCACTGGTTCCCAAATTTTATTTGTTCATTTAAATAAAATTCATTACATTTGGGATTTGAGTTGTGTAATGAATGATTTTGTATTATTATTATTAGACACTGCCAGGCCAAAAAAAAACCTCATCATTTGAATTTATATCAGCAAATACTTAAGAGCCAATGACTGGATCATTATTACAGCTCAGCAACGTTATGCAGTATAAAGTCAGCTGAGTATGTGAATCTACTGAATGGCCAGGTTACACCTCCATCCATCATTTTTTTTCTTCCCAGGGAGACTCAGCATCTTCGTGGTGGAGAGCTGTGGCCTGTACTACAAAGCGGGGTTACTGGCTTATCGCGGTAAATTGTCAGATTTAAGGTACCACAGTTTAAATGAACTTAATATTCCTTCGCTTACATTTTGCCCAGACTACCTTAAATCCGACAAGTTACCCCGATAAGCCAGTAACCCCGCTTCGTAGTATAGGCCACAGGTGTTCAAAACCAACATAGAAGTGGCAAAGCAGCGCTTCAACCAAACAGGAGGTAAGTACTGCATGTTTATAGCAGTGAGCCTGACATTTTATACATTCGCTTGCTGTATTTAATTGTCTGGTGGCTTTTTAAAAGTACTTATTAATATTCATAGATTAAACTAGATTTCTCTGTTTTTTTCCTGAGAATTGATATTGTATACATACACAATAGTATATATATTAGAGTCTAAGAGTTTCATATGAATCGGTTTCATATGAAATTACTAAGCAATTTCTCATCAGGAGACAGATCTGATACTGTAACTCTGAAGATATTATTTTTGTGTAGGGGAGTTCTGCCCATCTCTGCATGACCATGGCATTTTACTTACATTTGAACAGAAAAGGTGGCATCAAGAGCCTCTGTCCTTTATACACAGAGCTTATAGACTGACACTGTGCTCACAGACTCACACTATAGCTCTGAGGAACATGGGGGGGGGGGTTATTTATTCTCTTAGGAAGCTGTGGATTCTGTTCAGTCTCACTTCTTTCTTCCTTCGCCACTGGACAGATTTAATTGGAGCATTTAAAACGACTGACATCCCAGGGCTAAGGTGACAGTCAGACTGTGCCACTGACTGCAGAGTGCACAGGGACTAATGCATGCAGCTGCGTCAAAACCACCATGCCATGTGGTGACAAACAGGAAATGTATTTATCGATGACACTCTCCCTTCATTTCCCTCCATGGTAACCATGAGATCCTGTTTGACTGGGTCTCATCAGATGGTGGCCGTATGAACCTTGGCTTCTCTCCTTCATCCTGACAGTCTCACATCCCACAGGACGCAGTTCTCTGGGCTGCTCAGTACACAGTGACACAGGACGTGTAGTTGGGGGTGAGAGCAGTGAGCTCAGCCCTCAGAGTGACACTGCTCTCCACTGCATCTTTCACAAGTCAGAGCAGAAGGAGCAGGAATCTCCGACGGAGGTGGAGCTCTGCAAAGCTGCAGATTAGCTTTTCTCTCCTGGATTTGGGGACAAAAGACTCACCGAAGCTTCTAGTAGCTGGTTCCCACCAAAGTTTCCCTCTAGATCAGTGTTTCCTAATCTGGTCTTCGGGGACCCACAGACAGTCCACGTTATTACCGGGAGCTGAGGTCCGGATTGGGAAACACTGCCCTACAATAGGCGGAGCTTGAAATCTCACAGTAAATGATGAGAGTCTCAGGGCCGAAGCAGCACCAACCTATGCTGAACCCAGAATGGCAGATGAACTTCGTCGCCACTCACTGTTACTCATTTTAATCAGGAAACGTGCAGCAGGCGGACCTGAAACCGCTCACACCAGCACCTGTGTGACTCATTTCGGTTCACTTATGGACGCCATATCTAGCTGTTCAAAAAGCCACTCAGCGCACTGGTCATGTGATGTGTGGTTTTCATAATGATGAGACTCATTACTCATTAGAGCACAGCTGACTGTAGCCATCTGAACTTGGCAGAGTCAGTCTGCTGTAACCCTGCTAACCCACTCTGCAGCCTTTCATAATAACCAAATTCACTTTTAATACACCTCCTTTAAACTCCTGCACACAACGCGGACACAGTTCCTCCATCTCAGAGAGGCTAAAGGCAGCAGCTACTTGCTTGGTTCTCAATTTGCTCGTCGTCCGCCTCGTTCCCCGAGACCCAACAGCTGGCGGCTCTGAGCGTGACCCAGCATCCCGTAAATAAAAACCGCTGCCAAAGGCAGAGTCTCTGCTACGGCCGCAGAGAAGCTCCCTCTGACTCTGCATCATCCAGCTGGCTCACATGCCCTGCTGTCGGTGGTCCTGGTGAAGCTCTTCTCAGGACTGATCGCTCCCAATGTGGCTAAAGTCTCAGAGCCCAGCTCTCCTGCCTCTGCCCTGAAGCAGCTTCTCTCCATTGCCTCCCTCCTTTACTCAGTTTTCTCCCTGTTTTCAGGGACAGCTGCTCAGCATCCCCCCCCCACCAAGCCTACAGGTCAAAACCCGGCTCTCAAAGCCTCTGCATCCTGCCTCTGTGTTTTGTTTTGGGTTTTTTTCTGCACCATTTCCATATCATTTCAACAATTTTAATGATGCCATGTTAACTCTAGAGATTCCCTTACAGTAAGTCTGATCCCATCCCAACAGCCACCCAGTACATGCCCCTGGTGGACACCGCTGGTATTGTACTTAGAGTTTTTTATATATATAAAACAGAATAGGATGATATTCTCTTTTTGCCTGCCCCATCCTGCTCTCCATGAGACACAAACACAGATGAGAGCAAACTTGGGGTTCATGCCAGAGGGCAGCCACATGAGGAGCTGGGGGCTAAAGGCTCTAGGGCTCACGGACATGTAACTATTCCGCCAAGACTGGGGTTTGAACCAGCGACCTTTGGACCTCAGGCTGAGCCACACACCGTCCCGTAACATCTTCACCTGTCATGGACTGTTTTGGCAGGCATACACACAGCCCAGATGATGTACGGCTGTGAGCTGGATGGTGACGGCACCATTCGGGGGTACAATCTGCAGGGGTACGACGGGAAGATTTCATCAGCCTGGATCTGAACACTCTCACCTGGACGGCGGCCAACCAGAAGGCTGTTATAACCAAGCTGAAGTGGGACCCTAAGTACCAGCATATTCAAGGTTGGAAGAATTACCTGCAGATCACATGCATCGAATGGCTGAAGAAGTATCTGGACCATGGCAGAGACACCCTGCAGAAGGAAGGTGCAGGAACATGTGTTTGTCCATGATCAGTCACAGCATCTCAGCATCTCATATTAATATAAATGTTAATATAAAACCTTCCTCTTCCTCTCTCACCCCAGTCCCCCCAGTCGTGTCTCTCCTCCACAGAGACGACTCCTCTCCTGTGATCTGTCACGCCACCGGCTTCTCCCCCAGCGGTGTGGTGATGTTCTGGCAGAAGGACGGGCTTGAGCTCCACGACGACGTGACGGTGGGCGAGACGGTTCCCAACGGCGACGGGACCTTTCAGAAGAGAATCAGCCTGAGAGTGTCGCCTGAGGACCTGCGGGAGCATGAGTACACCTGCACTGTGCAGCACATCAGCGACGACCGCGACGTCGTCAAGGCGGTGATGGAGAAACAGATACTGAGCAACAGCAGTGAGTGATATGAAGCAGCAAAGAGCTCAGGCTGAGGACTGGCGTTTACCTTAAAGGCAAATTTGGCTCATGTTGCCTTTATTCCTCGTTGCTGTGCACGCATGTGAACAGCCCAAAGCCCAACTGGCACCCATTCGCTCTCACTCCATCTCCACTGCATCCCCCTGTTTCTGATGAAATAATGACCATCCTTTGCTCTTTCTCCTGATGTAGTTTGTTTTACCTGCATTTGACTAAATGTAATCTAATACTTTAAATCATAAAGAAGACGGTGCCTGCAGATATCTAGCCAGTCTCTCCTCAAAGCTAAACATTTCTCGTATGAATGTGTATTCATTATTTATTGTGCTGGAATCGTCACCAAACAGTCCAGGAGAAGATCAGTCTGCTGGACAGTGTGTTTAATAATGCATCCGTCTCTCTGGATTTCTTTCTCCTGTTCTCCCATCCCTCCTTCTCTGCTTCTGATTCCAGATTCCAGCTCTCCCCTTTCCCTCATCGGCGTCTATGTTTCAGTCTCTGTTCTTGTGGTGGCTGCTGGCATTGGTGCATTTCTGGTCTGGAGGAAGAGGAGTAACTCTGGTGAGTGAGGCAATGCCATGGTCACATGACACAATCAAACAGCAGCTTGGAAATGATATATGTTTTAAACGAAGATCGTTAGTGTGATAAAAATCATCATCACGCCGAGTGCAGGAAAGAGCCAGAGACACAGGAAGTGATCAAGTCCCCGGGGGGGGGGGGGGTGTTTATTTACGGTGTGGGTGAGGTGGTGAGGGGGCTGGGGTCCAGGTGCATCGTCCTCGGCGGTCTGTGGTCAGGGGGGGTTCTGGCGCTTTGAAGGGTGAGCCAGGCGGGTGGGTGGGGGTCGGACCTGGCAGCAGTCAGTTGGATTGGAGTAATTCTGCCCCCTTTGCTTGGGAGTGAGTGTGGGCGCTCTGTAACACCCGGAAGAGCCAGGAACAGCTGCCCATGATAGCTGACTGACACCTGGGAGTTGGTTGGGGCACCATCACCTCTGCCCCCCCCCGCCCCCCTGGTCACATTTGCCAACATGTGGTTTTTGAAATGCGATGTTTATTGCTGCTAACACACCGTCTCTTTCTGGGTTACAGGCTTCGTTCCAGCTAAAAGTAAAACTTACATACAAAAACTGTCCACTTATTGACCCCATTTTAATAAAAATAATACTCTGGATGTTGCCACATTTTTCCCTCCGTTGTATCCGATGATGATGATGATGATGATGATGATGATGACGATGACAACAATGACAATGATAATGATGATGATGGTGATGACAATGATGATGATGACGATGATTATGGCTCCATTCATCCTAGATAGACTTCACCACAAAAAATGAGGGATGTCTAAGCTGAGGAATTACAAACTCAAATTTTTAAATGATTTGCTAACAAACCAATATAAAATAAATGTGTAAATGTTGCATTATGCAAATAATTCTTATTGACCTGGGGTAGTAAAATAATTGTGATGATGTCAGGCTAATTTGTGATTTCGCTTTTGTGTTGCCACATTAACTGAAATTAAGATTTTATATATTTCCTGAAATGGGGAAAAAAGAGCATTTTGTTTTATTCTTGAAATTATGCATTAAAATTTCCAAGACTTCCTTTCTTCATTTTTCATCTTCATTTTTGTATTTATATAAACTCTGATACACAAACAAACTCTGAACCAGTGCAGTCACATCACTTTTGGGTTCCACAACTGATTACTAATAAACAACAGATGACATGCTAGGTCACCGCTGCCTGTTTGTTTGCAGCCCTGCACTGTGTTTGTCATTTGCATGTTCTCAGCACACAACACGGGTTTCGTTTGTGAACTCCAGCTTCCCTTTTCAGTCCAAAAATATGCAGTCAACACGCTGGTGCTTCTAAAATCTCATTAATGCATAAATATGTATGTCACATAAGGGTTAAATGCACAGGACACATTTCGTTGTTGTGCACTGTGTGCTGTGGTGTGTCAACATTGACAATTAATCCCCTTCACTTCATATTCATCACTTCATACCCTCCATCATCCAGACTAGCGCCTGTGTGTTTCCTCTGCAGGTGCTTGTGCATAGTGCTACTGCCGCTATGATACGCCACCAAAATTTTGTACAGTGAAAAACCACCTTTTGTTTTGTGTTAAGGATAACAGGAATCAAATGTAACGGGGCTCTACACTCAGGTGTAACAGACGATGGCCAGGGAACCCTACAGATATTGATATGAATGGAAGGATTGTTAGTGCATTTAGGTTTTTTATGACCTGCTTGACCACACTGATATCATACTACCCCCTTCTGTCCGGCTTCCTTAAACCCAGTTTAGTAGGTTCACCCCTTTCACTCATGCACTTACCTTCTCCAGATGTTCTTGATGCAGGTGAAGGTACCTGGTGTGACTTCCCAACATCCTTAGCCCCTTTTCACCCACTTTAAGTCCATGTCTGGGTTTTCCTACCTGCTGCCCCATATACATCTACCAAGGCTGCAGCCTCCACCTCTGAGCTTGTGTTACCTTCTCTGATGCATACTTGAAACTCTGGGGCCAGCAGATGGAGGTCCTGCTCCAGAACAATCACACTTCCCCACCTCTTCCTCACTCTTCTCATGTGGCTGCATCCATTTTTGATGGAGCTCTGAGTTACACATAAAGCTCCCCTGGGGTCTCATCGGTTCACACCTCAGTGGAACAGAACTGGAGCAGGTCAATCTCTGCATGCATTTCATATTTAGCTAATATAGCTGCCTTGACCTTGCTACAGTCTAGTAACTCATATATATATATATATATATATATATATATATATATATATATATATATATATATATTCACATATGCACTTCTAGTCTGGCCTATCAGGAGGGGCACTAACCTACCTGCCCAGTTGGTTGTTGGGCACCGACACACCACAGCTATTCTCTCAGATGTTGAGAGGAAGAGCCCAATATCATCATCCTCCTGTAGACACTGCAGATGAGGCTCCCTAACCAGCCTTGGGGCTGTATTGTCTTGTTCATTCAACTGATGTGAAGTTGGAAGATCTACACCTTGTAGATCTGAGGAGCTGGAAGATGTCAGGGTTGCCTCTCCTGGAGACATGCTGTGCTGAACATCACTCCTTCCTGAGCCTGATGTCGGGCCAGTCCGCAGATGTACCTTAAGTTGCAGCAGGGTGAACTGAGGTTTCAGGGCCTTAGATCAGGATTGCTGCTGAGCTGAGTCCTGCTGCAGATACTATTCTCTGGCCTGTTGCATGGCAGGTGGGTCTGTACTGTAGGAGGTCTGATACCTTTTTCACTGGTCGACACTTAATGTCTGAGGATCACCTCCAACAGTACCTTCTGGAATCGATTCATCTGCCAACTCAGCATAAATCCTCTTGGGAGGCATTCTCACTAAAACTCTTGAAGAAAAGAAGTCAAATTTTTACTCACTATTACCTCCTAGTGGCTGGTCCCACTTATGACACCTGTGGTGATGCCCTGAGCACCAGCAAAAACCAGGAGGTAGAGGCCACAAAAGACAGGAGGAGAGCAGGATGGATTCCAAAAATATATTTCTTTTATTTTCAAAAACCCCAAAATTCAATACCCCTTCCCCAAAAAAGGAAGGAAGAAAAAATACCTACGCACAAAACAACTCTGAGCGGCATACAGGATACACCTTAACCAAAGCCATGGTGACCTCAGAGGTCTGACCAGTCATTTCCCTTCCCACGCTTCATGCTGCCCCCCCTCTATAACGATGCTCGACACCATCACAACCTCAAAGGGGGAGAGTGAAAAACACAGTTTACATTAAACAAACAACACACATTGTCTTGTTAACAGTTAAAAAGGATAATACACATAATTTGATTAACTAACAAAATTCAACACATTTTATTTAACTCCTCCCCTGTCACCACCCCAAAAACACAAAATCCTTCCTTCCAATCTGCACCATATTGAAAAGTCCAATTACTTGGTACCACATAAAACATCCACATTTCACCACAGGACCCATTTAAAGGTTGCACTTCCCCTGGTAAGCTTGAATGAAACATCTGCAGACTGTTCTTCACTCCATTCTGTGCGTTTAACTAATCAATAAATCAATGTTTTAATAAGTACCGAGGTATCAATTTATAGTGTTACTCTGGGTCCAACTTAGCAAAAAAAATAAATTCTTTAAAAACTGCATATAACAACTTGGGTCGCGCAAGTTGCTCAGATGGGGGCATCACACACTGGATGGATGTCAGTGCGTCGTTTCACATCCTAATAATTAACACAAAGTGGTGATGTCAGGTATTCTCTTGGTTACTATTGGCTAACAACATGTCCGTGTTCTGCTCTCATAAAAACGCAACAGGCTAAGAAGTCTAACAGTGTCCAGGAGGTCCATCTGTAAGTGGGTTGTACTTTTCATTCTTACCCAGAAATCCTCAATTTTGCACGACATGTGGAACACTCTGCTTTTTGTGCTCATTTTGTTTGGCATTGACTTCATATTTGCCAGTAAGTGTCAGTTTAACTTTTAAACATTTCTAAAGTTAAGGCTTCTGTCAGGTGATGTTTAGTTTTGAGATTTCTTGGTGAACGATATTCAGTTGTGAGTGAATTTCAGATTAAAAGTTTAATTTTATATGCAAAACCTCAGGGTGGTTCTAGAGTAAGGATAGATCTGGGGCTTAGCATAAAACGCTGTTGATGAGTTGAAGATTTAAAAGTTTAAACTTCTAGTCGGTTTAACTTTCATTGGTTCTCTTAATATGCATCTAACACTGTTCTATGCACTTTTTGTAAAGTCAAAAAGGGGGAAAAAAAATGTGCGGCTGAATGTACACAACTTGTCTATCATGTGGTGTCTGTATTCTATCTCTGGTAGAGCAGCTGCTAATAAGGCATGAACTGTTACTTCTGCTGCTGTGGTTTGCACTGGTAGAGCCGCTTCTTCTTTCCATCCATATTTTGTTCTCTTCACTCCTTTTTCCTGTTTCCTGTATCATGCAGAAGTTCTCATTTCAAAGGCTGTTACATTTCCTCTGTCCTTTCTGGCTCAACTGAAGCACATTCAATTACCTATCTTAATTGTATCACAATTTACAGTATCAAATCATTTCATTAATTTAATTTAACTAAGTCCAAAGCAACCAGTTCAAGAATGATAATCCAGCGAGATCCAAAAGTAAAGTCCACAGTAATATCCAACGGTGAGAAATCCTGACAGTAATAATCCACAGAGAATTAAGAAAGATACGAAAAATGTCAGCAGTGGCATTTTTTCATCGATGACTAAAATAACCTGTAATCTATCTTAGACGTGTGAAATGCAAAATGCTATTTGGCAGTAATGGCCAAAATGTTTTTAAAGCCCACATGACACATTTGGTTTCGTAACACCTGTTAGCTTTCAGCCCTTTTTTGAACAGAGACTCCATCTATTGTGGTCAGAAAATAGGACACAGGGTTCCGGAAGCATCATTTTGACCATCATTACAATTTGTCACGTTCTGACGATAAATACTAGTTTATACCTATAATTAACAATCAGATTTTTTTTCCAACTTTAACTTGGGAGTAAAAATCAGTCTTAAAACGGGAAAGAAATAATGATTTAACATTTATCGTGATAATTATCGACTGATATGAAAAATGTTGTCATGATAACATTTTTGGCCATATTGTCCAGCTGTATTTATTTGCTGGGTTGTTCCCAAAACAGGAAAGGAGATGAACACTGACGGCTGCTGGAGGATCACTCAGCATGTTTGGGACTATTCTTGTTAAAGCTTTGAGTTACAGATGAAACAAATCTTTCATTTTTCATGTGAATTATCTGAATAGTTCCCCATCTGTTAGTTTCTATGTCTGAATGTGAATTTTGTTTTTGTGCCAAAGAAAGTACATTTTTTGAAATATGAATATCGATACTTGGTTATTAAATGCTATCAAACGTGGCCCAGTGGGCCTTGACACCATGCAGTGATATATAGGTGGCCCTATACACTAACCTAAAGGATTATTAGGAACACCATACTAATACGGTGTTTGACCCCCTTTCGCCTTCAGAACTGCCTTAATTCTACGTGGCATTGATTCAACAAGGTGCTGAAAGCATTCTTTAGAAATGTTGGCCCATATTGATAGGATAGCATCTTGCAGTTGATGGAGATTTGTGGGATGCACATCCAGGGCACGAAGCTCCCGTTCCACCACATCCCAAAGATGCTCTATTGGGTTGAGATCTGGTGACTGTGGGGGCCATTTTAGTACAGTGAACTCATTGTCATGTTCAAGAAACCAATTTGAAATGATTCGAGCTTTGTGACATGGTGCATTATCCTGCTGGAAGTAGCCATCAGAGGATGGGTACATGGTGGTCATAAAGGGATGGACATGGTCAGAAACAATGCTCAGGTAGGCCGTGACATTTAAACGATGCCCAATTGGCACTAAGGGGCCTAAAGTGTGCCAAGAAAACATCCCTCACACCATTACACCACCACCACCAGCCTGCACAGTGGTAACAAGGCATGATGGATCCATGTTCTCATTCTGTTTACGCCAAATTCTGACCATTTGAATGTCTCAACAGAAATCGAGATTCATCAGACCAGGCAACATTTTTCCAGTCTTCAACTGTCCAATTTTGGTGAGCTTGTGCAAATTGTAGCCTCTTTTTCCTATTTGTAGTGGAGATGAGTGGTACCCGGTGGGGTCTTCTGCTGTTGTAGCCCATCCGCCTCAAGGTTGTGCGTGTTGCGGCTTCACAAATGCTTTGCTGCATACCTCGGTTGTAACGAGTGGTTATTTCAGTCAAAGTTGCTCTTCTATCAGCTTGAATCAGTCGGCCCATTCTCCTCTGACCTCTAGCATCAACAAGGCATTTTCGCCCACAGGACTGCTGCATACTGGATGTTTTTCCCTTTGCACACCATTCTTTGTAAACCCTAGAAATGGTTGTGCGTGAAAATCCCAGTAATGAGCAGATTGTGAAATACTCAGACCGGCCCGTCTGGCACCAACAACCATGCCACGCTCAAAATTGCTTAAATCACCTTTCTTTCCCATTCTGACATTCAGTTTGGAGTTCAGGAGATTGTCTTGACCAGGACCACACCCCTAAATGCATTGAAACAACTGCCATGTGATTGGTTGATTAGATAATTGCATTAATGAGAAATTGAACAGGTGTTCCTAATAATCCTTTAGGTGAGTGTATATGCCCCCCTGTCACAGAATGCCCCCCCTGATATAATCGCAATTTTTAAAGGTAAAGTTGCTTCGCTTCTCCTGCAAGGCAGAAGCGACCGCTCACTGTAACTTCATTTTTCTTGCCTTAAGCAGAATTTTATAAACTCGCATTACTTTTTCATTATGGTATTTTATAATGAAACCTTAAGTTAAAAATGAACAACCTCCTGTAAAGCACTCGAAAGTGACAGTAATGTCTTTCTTTTCGACAATGGTCGCTTGTGTAAATACAGTCGCCTTCAGTCACAAATAAGCGATTCATTTACTTGAATAATATGTTTGACACTTTGTTGAAGTCATTCTGCTTCAGTATTTGTCCTATTCTGTCTTCTTTTCATACCTATAATGCGGCGATTAGCTTCACACTTGGCACCGTCACACCTGGAAATACGACATCAACCAAACACCAAAAGTAATCAGAAGGTAGTTTTTTGATCGCTGTCACAGACTTTTTATAAAATTGAATTTCCCCTTGTAAGAACTAAAAAAATTATCCTCACAATGTCAAAATAACAACTTTTCATCACCTTTACCAAATATCTCCACAATGCAGCGGCGTTAGAAGCATTTTGAATGTGGGGGGACACACTGGCATAAAACTAATACTTTATGTTAAATGTGGGGGGGTCCAAACGAATAATTATGAAATTTGAGGGGGACACGTCTCCCTCAGATTTAATGGCGGCGACGCCCATGCCACAATGTAATGTATACTGTACCTGGACCACACACACACACACACACACGCACACACACACAAACACACACATACACACACACACACACAAACACACACATACACACACACACACATACAGGGGGTTGTAATTATATCTTTGTCGGGAATCTCCAAACATTTCTATTGGGAAAACTTAAGTTCTTATGTTCTTATAAGCACTTCTTTACACAGCGTGTAGTCAGAGTATGGAATAGTCTTCCTGATAACGTAGTGCAAGCTGAATCCTTGGGTTCCTTTAAATCAGAGCTAGATAAGATTTTAACAACTCTGAGCTATTAGTTAAGTTCTCCCCAAGCGAGCTTGATGGGCCGAATGGCCTCCTCTCGTTTGTATAGTTCTTATGTTCTTATGTTCTTATGTTCTTATCGGACATTTGGTCCCCACAATATAATATAAACCTAATCCACACAGACACGTAGATACACACACATTAACACCATCAGGTATAATTTACTCTAACACTGTAAACCAGGGGTCATCAACTATATTTGTCAGAGGGCCAGAGTTTTACCGGACCCCCAAGAAGAAAATCAACAATAAATGCTTAATGCCGCATAGTCTGTCTGAGTCTGTCCTCATAGCCTAAATATAGTCATAAATGGTGGTTATTCTGACAAGAGACTCAGTTGTTGTTATTTTTAGTTGCTTTAATAGTGTGGACCACTATTTTCTTTTTGATCCTCACAATTTTGGAATCCAGTCGCGGGCCGGATTGAACGGCTCAGCGGGCCGGATTCGGCCCGCGGGTCACCAGTTGATGATCAGTGCTGTAAACTAATAATCGTAAATTTAAACCGCTACATAAACTGAACGTTAAGTTCCTACAAAACTAAAACTTTATGCTATGAGATTCACAGCTAACCCGAAGACTACAAATTACATAAAATTATAATAATATGAAACGATCTGTCACATTTGACATGAATCTCATTTAAATCTATGTGAACACCACATACTAAACAGCAAAAGAATATGCAGCCATAGTGGGCACGCTTAAGTTCACCAAGCACCTCATACTAACTGTACAATTCCACTGACTTGAGATCAGCAACAACACTGACATCATACTCGATCTGTCTGATCACAATGACCACCACTCGATCTGAGTGCCCCCACTGACCTGAAGGGTTATTGCAGTTCAGAACGATTCACTGAACTAGAAGACCCGCTGATCACAATAGTCATTGGGTCTGGTCTAGTCATCGGGTCTGGTCGTTCACCAGTTCGTTCAGCGGTTCACGTCTTCTCGCTCACTTGTTCGTTCAGTGGTTCTTTGGTTCGCCAGTTCACTTGGTTCACATCGTTCACTGAAAATTCCAGTTAACTGGGTCTTTCGGTCGTTCTCTGAATCTACGGGCCCTACGCTGTCTATGTAGTGCAGTGACATCTGTTGGCCAGAATAAGTATTGCCACAAGTGAGGACCGGTTTGTACAAAAAATATTGACTAACAAAACTTCCGTGTGGAATCCTCATGTCACCGGCTGTGTCTAGTTTCGTTCAATCTAGTCTGGTGTATTTAAGTACCTCCCTGTTCATCTTCCCCCAGTACTGTCATTGACGTTACTGCCTGTTTGTCCCGTGTGCCCGACTGTCTCCCCCGTAAAACCCTTGTTTCCCCAATAAATCCTTCCCTTCCCCGACGTCCGGGTCTCCCGCTCCTCTCTGTCTCCGCTTCGTGCCCATTCGGCACGTAACATATGGATTTGTCTCTAATAACAAAAGGTTAGTTTTCCTAATAAACAATATTATTTTGCTGGGGAAATTATCAAAGGTTCTAAAAATGATTCAGTCAATGATTCAGCATTTGCATTTTCAGAAAGAGTTACGTAGGCCTACTTTTTAATGGGTTCTTAAGCATATGAAAAAAGAATGCAAAATATTTGTTTATACTTTTTGAATATCTTAAGATTATAAAGACAAATTTTCTTTTTTTCCTCATTTTCTTTTAATCTATCTCATGTGCCTTTTGTACTTGTTATAATTAATATGTAAGATTGTCTTGTACTTTGTTCTTGATTTGTTCTTTGTTATAAATAAAACTTAAAAAATTATGTGCCAATGGGCCATTCATTCAAAGAGGGAGGCGCACAAGCATAGCATACTTTTTAATCATAATTCAGCTATAAATCTGAATCTGAACAGGAACAACAGCAACAACAACAAATTTATTTTTGTATAGCGCATTATCACAACATTACATTGTCCCAAAGCGCTTTACAGCATCCCCACCCAAAGCCCCCAGTGAGTAAGCCATAGGCGACAGTGGCAAGGAAAAACTCCATAGAAGGAAGAAACCTTGGGAGGGACCAGACTCAAAGGGGGAACCCATCCTCCAGGGGCTGGCAGGGAGAGTCAAATACAGTTAAATCTGAAACACAAATGGGGATCAGGGGGGAGATGACAAGCCGGTGCCACCACTCCCTCCAATCGCCAGGCAACCAGAAGGCAGGGCGCGGGTCATTCAAGGAAGATGACACAGGCAGAACGGCGAGCTGGATGCACGGTCGTCATTGGTAGTGGCGACGTCACATGTTGCAGGGTGTGCTGGACATCTTGATAGATTGAGGGCTCCAGGCAGCTCCCCCCAGGAGAAGTAGGGGAAATAAATGCAATTAGTCAAAGTAAGGGAGACTATAGGCAGTGCTAAAAGTTAGATGAGTGCAATATGAAGTGCAATGCTCCGGCAGATATGGCTATGGCAGCATAAGTAGGAGGGAGAGGCAGGTGGGAATGCAGGCATGGGGAGTCCCTGAAATGTCAGCACTCCAATCCCACAAGCAATTGTGAAGCTAGAGTGACAGCACTGTCAATTCAGTTTATCCAAAGCCAATGGCACCGATCCCCACCCAGCTCTACACCTCACACTATAGGTTTAACTGGGAGTGAGAAGCTAGTTAGAGCTAGAACTAGTGTCCCTATAAGCTAAACTAAAGAGATGTGTTTTTAGTCTAGACTTGAATATTGAGAGTGAGCCTGAAACCCGCACATCCGGTGGAAGACCGTTCCACAGCTGAGGAGCTCTATAGGAGAAAGCTCTGCAGCCTGCCGTAGCTCTTTCTACCCTAGGTACTAACAGATATCCCGCACCTTGAGATCGAAGCAAGCGTGGGGGATTGTATGTGGCCAGCAGATTATTAAGGTAGTCTGGTGCAAGGCCATTCAGTGCTTTATAGGTTAACAGCAGTATCTTATAGTCAATCCGGGACTTAACTGGTAACCAATGAAGGGAGGATAAGACTGGTGTGATGTGATCAAATTTTTTAGTGTTTGTGAGAACTCTGGCTGCCGCATTTTGTACCAGCTGAAGTTTATTTAAGGAACCAGACGGGCAACCAGAAAGGAGGGCATTACAGTAATCTAGTCTGGTAGTTACGAAGGCATGTATTAATTTTTCTGCATCACGAAGTGAGAGCATCTTATGAAGCTTGGCTATGTTTCGTAGATGATAAAACGCAGTTTTAGTAATACTTCTTATGTGAGCATCAAAACATAGATCTGAATCTACTAGAAGACCAAGATTTCTAACCACTGTGTTAGGTTGTGTAGGAAGGCCACTAACGCTGAGGTAGTGAAACTTATTTCTTGCAGCCTTGGGACCAATCACCAGTACTTCTGTTTTTTCTGTGTTTAACATTAGAAAATTTTTTGCCATCCAGCACCGAATATCTAACAGACAATCTTCTAACCAAGATAGGAGTGATGTATCATCAGGGTTAACAGATATATATAACTGTGTATCATCTGCATAACAATGAAACCCAACACCATGTTTTCTAATAATGTTACCAAGCGGTAGCATGTATAGGGTAAACAGTAGTGGGCCCAGTACTGATCCCTGTGGGACACCGTATGTGACTTTGGTGGCCTTGGATGATTCGTTGTTCACATGTGCATACTGATAGCGATCAGTTAAATATGAGCGGAACCAAGAGAGTGCTGTCCCTGTAATGCCAACTACACCTTCTAACCGGTCCAAGAGGATATTATGGTCCACAGTATCAAATGCTGCAGTTAAATCTAGTAATACCAACAGAGATGTCAAGCCACGGTCAGAAGCCATAAGTAAATCATTCATTACTTTGACTAGAGCAGTTTCTGTGCTATGGTTTGGTCTAAAGCCAGACTGATATAATTCATTAGTATTATTTTTTTGTAGGAAAGAAGACAACTGACGAACTACAACCTTTTCCATGATCTTTGAAATGAAAGGAAGATTTGAGATTGGTCTATAGTTTCAAAATGTCAATGTCAAAATAGTTGACATTTCCAGGAATGAAATGTGATGATCTTTAAGAGCATTTAAAAAGAATTATAAATACTTACAAACCGTAATGTGTGTTTTGTTTTCCCAGTGACACACTCCCTGCAGTATGTCTACAGCGGCTCATCAGGGATACCGAACCTCCCAGAGTTTATGACTGTAGGGCTGGTGGACGGGGAGCCCTTCACTTACTATGACAGTAACATACGCAGAGAGGTTCCTCGTCAGGAATGGATGGCAAAGGCTGTGTATGCAGCTTACTGGGACCAGCAGACACAGATCTCCATGCGTACAGAGCCGACATTCAGAACCAACATAGAAGTGGCAAAGCAGCGTTTCAACCAAACCGGAGGTAAGTGCTGCATGTTTACGACAGTGACCCTGACAGTGTGACGTGTTTTTCTGTTTCAGGGCGACACTCCACATTTTTACTTACGCAGGCTGTGCGTGTTTAGCTGCATGACTTTATTTACAGTGATTTATTCTTACATGAGATCAAAAATGACAGAAAAATAAGAATTCTGCTAATGTGCTTTTACACACTGATCCGCAGTCACACCGTCCAGTAACTCGCTAGACACACTGGTACGTAGCTTCAGCAGGGGAATCAATACTGAGGCTGTTTGTCTTTTTTATATGAAGGTACAGTAAACCTTTAAACAAAGTGTTTAGAAACAGTTGTGATCAGACACACTTAAATCATCATCCTTTTGTGCTGTTTGTTTGTGTGCTGTGATGCAGCTCGTGTGTGAATTTAATGTCACACAGTTAAAAAGGCCTGAAAGCTGCAGTGTACATGCAGGATGCAGAGAGTGAGGAGCTGCTGACAGGCCTGTTTGAAATGCTGTGAAAATGACGCCCAGAGGATGAAACCGTATCAAACCTGCCTGCTAATTCTCTCCTCTTTCTGTTCAGGTATCCACACAGTTCAGCAGATGTACGGCTGTGAGTGGGATGATGAAACTGGGGTCACAGGTGCTTTTCATCAGTATGGCTATGATGGGAGTGACTTCATTGCATTGGACTTCAGAACCATGACTTATGTGGCTCCAGTGATGCAGGCGATTCCCACTAAACAGAAGTGGGACAGTGACAGAGCTGAGTTAGAAAACATAAAAAGCTACTTTACCCAGGGATGCATTGAGTGGCTGAAGAAGTATGTGAGCTACGGGAAGAGCACACTGGAGAGGACAGGTACAGTACAGCAGGTCTGGAGCAGATTGTGGGGTGGGGTCTGGACATCCTGGGGTGGGATGAAGTCAGGAGATGAGCGCATACATTCAGTTCACCTCTTTCTCATTCATGGTCATAAATCCCATGGTATGCAGTATTCTGAAAGTATTTTAAAAATGACTGTAGTATGAGGAAAGTTTGTCAGTATAATTCCCAGCACACGAGGCACGATAGTCAGCAAACAGGACCACACACCATGCTCATCTAATTTGTTCTCCAAGATGTCAAAATAACACACTGTACAGTGATGTACCATATTACATTATTGTAAAACCGGCCTAATGATCCTAATCCTGAGACTTTCTTTGTTAACCTGCCCCTCCGGTGATGTTTAAGGATTCAGCTTGCGCTACGTTATCAGGAAGACTATTCCATACTCTGACTACACGCTGTGTAAAGAAGTGCTTCCTTAAATCCAGTTTGAAATGTTCTCCCGTTAATTTCCACCTATGGCCACGAGTTCTTGTATTTGAACTAATGCTGAAGTAACTATTCGGTTGAACAGCATCCAAACTTGTTAGAATCTTATAGACCTGGATCATGTCCCCCCTCAGTCTCCTTTGCTTGAGGCTGAACAGATTTAGCTCAACTAACCTTTCCTCGTATGACATTCCTCTAAGACCAGGAATCATTCTTGTAATCAGCAGTATTAGATGTTATTAGATTATTAATCAGAAATACTAAGAGATACACCCGGGGGGGCGGGGGGGGGGGGGCACAGCTGTTCCTGTCCTGATGCAGGCTTATAGCTAAAATGTGTAGAACATTAATCACATTATATATTTACAGGAGAGATTGCTGGTGATGAAGTGTAGCGTTTTATTTATGGATGTTTTTGTCTTTCTCCCCAAGTCCGCCCTGAGGTGTCTCTGCTGCAGAAGGACCCCTCCTCTCCTGTCACCTGCCACGCAACCAGCTTCTTCCCCAAAGGGATCGTGGTGACCTGGAGGAATGATGGAGTGGACAAGCACAGTGATGTGGAGGTGGGGGAGACCCTGCCAAACGGGGACGGAACATTCCAGATCTCATCGAAACTCACGGTGAAGCCTGAGGACTGGAAGATGAACAGCTACAGCTGTGTCGTGCAGCACTCACAGGAAGATATTCCTGTGGATAAGAACATAAGGACCAATCAAGGTAAGAGGAGCAACGACACAGTAATGAGAGAGAGCAGCTAATGGGCGTCACTGTCAGGGGTGAACATGGTGTTTTAACCTTATTTCAGGAGGCCTTCCCTGGGGCAACATCGTCGGCTGTGTGGCTGCTGCTCTGGTTCTTGTTGCTATTAATGTTGCTGGGTTCGTGTTGTGGAGAAGGAGCAGGACAGGTAACAGAAAAGCCGACAGAAACTGAGCCACAGAGAACAATGGCGTCCAACTGGAAACATAAGTGCCAAGTTTCAAAGCATGTAACTGCACACAGTCTTTATACTGGTACCTCTGACACCCGAATGAGTCTGAGTGTTTCTGACCGTCTCCCTCTATGCTGAAGACAGCAGCTTTTTCCCTTGTATTGCCTGTTTCAATGACCATATGTAAGGATTAATGCACTCTGAGCTGAGTTACTTTCTACTGCCACTGATTAAATATTTTTCTTAAAACCCAGGCCACCATTGTTAATTCTAAAATTATGCACCGCTAAGACCATAAACAAGTCATTTGTAAGAAACTGTACATTCAAAGTTCCAAAAACATGTGCCAATAAAGAAAAGTTCAGAAAAGTCTGAGATAAAGTGTCCATGCAAGGCTATCACTGAAATATTTGTAGATGATCTCATGCATTTTCAGTTCATAAACGTGAAATTAATGTATTTAGGTATAAAAGTGTCAGCCAGATGTGTAAGCACGATATATTCCAGGGCTATTCAAATCACAGTCCTCAACGGCCAACACCTGCCGAACTGAAAACAAGGCCTGGATTTGGAATCAAGGGTCAGATCTGGAGACCCCTGCTATAAAGTCTGGATGGTTCTTTACCTCTGTATCTTTGTGTTAAAAAAATGTATAATGAGTAACTTTTTGTGTATCACCCCTTACTTGGTTAGAATTCCATCCATTTTGTATGCCTGCTTGTCCTATGCAGGGTTGTGGGGGTCTAGAGTCTATCCCAAAAGCTATGGGTGCAAGGCAGGGAGTAACCCAGGATGGGGCACCAACCCATCACATGGCAGGGAGTAACCCAGGATGGGGCACCAACCCAACACAGAGAAGGAAGTAACCCAGGATGGGGCACCAACCCAACACAGAGAAGGAAGTAACCCAGGATGGGGCATCAGCCCATCACAGGGCAGGGAGTAACCCAGGATGGGGCACAATCCAACAGAGGGCAGGGAGTAAACCAGGATGGGGCACCAACCCAACACAGGGCAGGGAGTGACCCAGGATGGGGCACCAACCCAACACAGAGAAGGAAGTAACCCAGGATGGGGCATCAGCCCATCACAGGGCAGGGAGTAACCCAGGATGGGGCACAATCCAACAGAGGGCAGGGAGTAAACCAGGATGGGGCACCAACCCAACACAGGGCAGGGAGTGACCCAGGATGGGGCACCAACCCAACACAGAGAAGGAAGTAACCCAGGATGGGGCATCAGCCCATCACAGGGCAGGGAGTAACCCAGGATGGGGCACAATCCAACAGAGGGCAGGGAGTAAACCAGGATGGGGCACCAACCCAACACAGGGCAGGGAGTAACCCAGGATGGGGCAACAACCCAACACAGAGCAGGGAGTAACCCAGGATAGGGCACCAACCCAACACAGAGCAGGGAGTAACCCAGGATGGGGCACCAACCCATCACATGGCAGGGAGTAACCCAGGATGGGGCACCAACCCATCACAGGGCAGGGAGTAACCCAGGATGGGGCACCAACCCATCACAGGGCAGGAAGTAACCCAGGATGGGGCATCAGCCCATCACAGGGCAGGGAGTAACCCAGGATGGGGCACAATCCAACAGAGGGCAGGGAGTAACCCAGGACGGGGCACCAACCCAACACAGAGCAGGGAGTAACCCAGGACGGGGCACCAACCCAATACAGAGCAGGGAGTAACCCAGGACGGGGCACCAACCCAACACAGAGCAGGGAGTAACCCAGGACGGGGCACCAACCCAACACAGAGCAGGGAGTAACCCAGGAAGGGGCACCAACCCAACACAGAGCAGGGAGTAACCCAGGACGGGGCACCAACCCAACACAGAGCAGGGAGTAACCCAGGACGGGGCACCAACCCAACACAGAGCAGGGAGTAACCCAGGACGGGGCACCAACCCAACACAGAGCAGGGAGTAACCCAGGACGGGGCACCAACCCAACACAGAGCAGGGAGTAACCCAGGACGGGGCACCAACCCAACACAGAGCAGGGAGTAACCCAGGACGGGGCACCAACCCAACACAGAGCAGGGAGTAACCCAGGACGGGGCACCAACCCATCACAGAGCAGGAAGTAATCCAGGATGGGGTATCAGCCAATCACAGAGCAGGGAGTAACCCAGGACGGGGCACCAACCCATCACAGAGCAGGGAGTAACCCAGGACGGGGCACCAACCCATCACAGAGCAGGGAGTAACCCAGGACGGGGCACCAACCCATCACAGAGCAGGGAGTAACCCAGGACGGGGCACCAACCCATCACAGAGCAGGGAGTAACCCAGGATGGGGCATCAACCCAACACAGAGCAGGGAGTAACCCAGGACGGGGCATCAACCCTACACAGAGCAGGGAGTAACCCAGGACGGGGCACCAACCCAACACAGAGCAGGGAGTAACCCAGGACGGGGCACCAACCCAACACAGAGCAGGGAGTAACCCAGGACGGGGCACCAACCCAACACAGAGCAGGGAGTAACCCAGGACGGGGCACCAACCCAATACAGAGCAGGGAGTAACCCAGGACGGGGCACCAACCCAACACAGAGCAGGGAGTAACCCAGGACGGGGCACCAACCCAACACAGAGCAGGGAGTAACCCAGGAAGGGGCACCAACCCAACACAGAGCAGGGAGTAACCCAGGACGGGGCACCAACCCAACACAGAGCAGGGAGTAACCCAGGACGGGGCACCAACCCAACACAGAGCAGGGAGTAACCCAGGACGGGGCACCAACCCAACACAGAGCAGGGAGTAACCCAGGACGGGGCACCAACCCAACACAGAGCAGGGAGTAACCCAGGACGGGGCACCAACCCAACACAGAGCAGGGAGTAACCCAGGACGGGGCACCAACCCAACACAGAGCAGGGAGTAACCCAGGACGGGGCACCAACCCAATACAGAGCAGGGAGTAACCCAGGATGGGGCACCAACCCAATACAGAGCAGGGAGTAACCCAGGATGGGGCACCAACCCATCACAGAGCAGGGAGTAACCCAGGACGGGGCACCAACCCATCACAGAGCAGGGAGTAACCCAGGATGGGGCACCAACCCATCACAGAGCAGGGAGTAACCCAGGATGGGGCATCAACCCAACACAGAGCAGGGAGTAACCCAGGATGGGGCACCAACCCATCACAGAGCAGGAAGTAATCCAGGATGGGGTATCAGCCAATCACAGAGCAGGGAGTATCCCAGGACGGGGCACCAACCCATCACAGAGCAGGGAGTAACCCAGGACGGGGCACCAACCCATCACAGAGCAGGGAGTAACCCAGGATGGGGCACCAACCCATCACAGAGCAGGGAGTAACCCAGGATGGGGCATCAACCCAACACAGAGCAGGGAGTAACCCAGGATGGGGCACCAACCCATCACAGAGCAGGAAGTAATCCAGGATGGGGTATCAGCCAATCACAGAGCAGGGAGTAACCCAGGACGGGGCACCAACCCATCACTGTGCAGGGAGTAACCCAGGACGGGGCACCAACCCATCACAGAGCAGGAAGTAATCCAGGATGGGGTATCAGCCAATCACAGAGCAGGGAGTAACCCAGGACGGGGCACCAACCCATCACAGACCACACTCCCCATTCACGCGCACATTCAGATATGTAGATATGATACATACACACACACACACACACACACACACACACAAAGTTGGTTTTCCTGTCTAAATGTGGACTGTCCATTCATTTCTATGGGAAAAACCCTAATCCCAATCACAACCCCCTCAACCTCTACCCATCACTAACCTTAACCATAAGTAACCAACCCAAATACAAGACTTTTGGTATTTTTACTTTTTTGATTGCATTCACAGATTTTTTATAAAACTCAGGTTATCCAAATGGGGACCTCAAAAGATGTCCCCAAACGTAGGGAATTTTCAGGTTTTACTACACTTTGAGGGACAATTTGATCCTCAAATGCGATCTATGCAAACCCCCCCCCCCCCCCCCCCCCACACACACACACACACACACACACACACACACTCTGCTCTGTCACTGTGCAGCACTGCAGTCTGTTTGCATGATGAAACGATGAATGTATCTGATAAACGTATGAAACAGTGTAACAGAACATCAGGATACATGTGAGCTTTGGCTGGAGCTTCATTATTACAGGAAACCATTATTAATGACCTGATATAGCTTCTGATCTGGCTGAGTTACATAGTTACACATTGGTGAGGGTTAAGCAATCTACAATATGACTTTGTAGTGGTTTTCAATATACAATATTGAACATGTTCAATAGTGAAATTACCATGCACATAAGATGGTGTGTGGTTCTCAAGGTTGGACATCAATGCCCAGAAGGTTGCCGGTTCAAATCCCGTTTCCCGCACAGTATCATATCATCAATGGGTCCTACAGCAAGGCCCTTATCCCCAAACACTGCCCCAGGGTGCTGGATAAATGGCTTTTGCTTTCACCTGGATGTGTGTGTCTAATAGGAGGGGGGGCACTTTTGTTGGGTGCTGTGTGCCTCTGCTTTTAGGTCTCTGTACCCAGGGGCGGACTGGGACAAAAATTCAGCCCTGGCACTGTAGCCACACCAGCCCACATTACCACACTGACACAGCCCCACCCACGGACACGCACATTCACTACTTATATTGGTGTATAGATGGTGAAATAATATAAGCAGTACCATATGTAATACATATTTAAACATGTAATGTATGTGACTGGAACAAAAATAACCCGTTTATAACAAATTTATACATACAGTAAAAACTAAATAAAAAACAATCTGTGAATCTTGTAGAGTCCGTGTGCTGTCTGTTTATGCTGTTTGTCTGCTATTACTTATGATAGGAGAAACCTGTGAATGTGTATCACACACACACACACACACACACACCTTTACAGTACACACAAATGGACATGCAGCACTAGCAACACTTCAGCATACTTTTATTGACAAATAACTATATATGTCATTCTCTGCAGTGTTGTTCTTTATTGCCACTGTCTATATGTTCGCTTCTCCTTGTTTCTATATTGTACACATTGTCTGTCTGATTCTACATCTTCTCGTCCATTTTAACTCTGTAACTCTGCAATTTTAATACATTGTCTAACTATTGCATAGATATATTACACTAATGCCTGTAATAGAAGTCTATGTTCCACCCTACCTAAGGATTAATTACATACTGTAACCTATGCATGTATTTAATGTTTTACTTTAAAGACTAGCTATGTATTCAGAGTTCACTACAAATGCCTACAGTACTATGGCTATAGCTATAGGTTCTTTTGCATGTTAGACTATATTGCTAGTAGCATACAGTATACCCTAAATCCCACGTTATCTGCTGATAATGACATTTTAAAATGTACGGGAGTTCTACGCTAAGCTTACAACTGTTAAACACAGTGTAGGTTACTGTCAAAAACTGTCAGAAGTAGCGTGAATGGTGTGAAAATTACTTAGTATATTTTAGTATAATGACTTAGAAGTATATTTTCTGTTTTCTTCTTACCTCCTCTACCGCGCTACTGTCCTCCGATGCAGCAGCCGAATTTAAACCTTTGGAGAATATTTCAGTTAATTTTATGCATTTGGCAGCGTCTGATTTTAGAGCCTTTTTCTTGCTTTCTCTGAGCTTTTCGGCACCGCCTTTCCTTTTTTTACGGTCCATCTCTGACAATTAGCTTGTGTTGCACTTACTGTTTGACATTCTTGCCAGATTTTGATTACGTCCGCGTAACCTCTGATTGGGTCGGATTGGGTCGGCCCATCTCGAAACCAGCCGGCTGTCGCCGATTGGGCCAAATGCTTAACATTTATTATTATTATTATTATTACTATTATTATCATCATCATCATCATCATCATAATATTCACATCTTGCAAGAGATAAAAGCTGCCTGCATGTAAAAACAATACATATTAAAAAAAAAAAAAAAAAAAAAAAAAAAAACTGACCGGCCCACATTTAAAAAATGGTCCGGCCCTTCTGGCATTTGCCAGAATTGCCAGATGGCCAATCCGCCCCTGTCTGTACCTGTGATTGGAAGGTTGTCAGTTCCAATCACACGGCTGATACAGTGATGCACTCAGGTTCTTCAGCAAGGCCCTTTACCCTCATGGCTCCAGGGACAGTCTGACCCTGTGCTCCGATCCTTCATTCTGCTTCGCTTTGGGCAGACATGTTTGTAAATAAATAAATGTACATAGCAAATGACAGAATGTGGTTTAATTCTGTAATCATGAACAGACGCGTAAACTGTCACTTTGGACTAAAATGTCTACTGAATAAAAAGCTGTAAATAATTCTGGAATTTTGATAAACAGGAATAGAAATTTGTATCACATTGTATGTAAGTGTTCTGTCTGAGCTGGGATACACAATATAAAGACACAACACCTATACATTTTCATAATTTAATTCCATGATGTACTGTAGTAATAAGCCGAAACTGAGTGAAAAAGTAAATCAGCAGTAAAAACATGCAACAGATAAAGAACATAGAATGCAGTACATGCAATTACCAATATTACAGTTTTTTCCAATCATTTTCACACTTGTCTCAATACCATGTCCACTTTTTCAAAAAACTTTACAAACATGCACCTGAGCATATCAGTTAACTTTCGGTGCAAAACCACCAAAACACTTCACACTTCACCCAAAAGTGACCCATGCTGCCAAACCTATAGCACATGCACTCTCTCACTCTCACTTTGTCACACAAAGTACAATGCCTGAAAAAACACAACTTGAAGTGCTGCAAAATGCATATATATGATGTGTTGTTGTATCCTATATTTTCACACAATGTTTATTGCAAAATAAAATTCAAACACAGCCTCAGCATGTCTGTGGGTCCTTCAGCAAGGACGGCCCTTAACCCCCAGTTACCTGGGCGCTGTCACGGGTATCTGCCTGCAGACAGCTTGCTTACAAAAAAGATCAAGTTGAGGGAGGCGTAAAAGACAAATTTCCCCACGGGGATTACAGTTTTTTCCAATCATTTTAACGCGTGTCTCAATACCATGTCCACTTTTTCACAACACTTAACACATGCACCATACCATTGGACCATGTGAGCTAAACTATGTATACGTTTGCATTGCTTTGACACAATATACATTCAATCACCACTTCCCCCAAATTTCATGAATACTTCTCTCAGTCAGTGTTCGCCACCAGCAAAACTTCGTACAACTACAGCCGATTTTTCAGACGTTTAGATAATCTGTTCAAAACAGTTAACTATCAGGTCAAAACCTAATGAAATTTAGAGCACTGTAATTTGAAATATGCTGCATTCTGACAGACAAAGGACACTATGCACTTGCACTAACACAAATAATTATGCTTTTAGCAGTAATTGTTACCATTTATTCAAATGAGGTCATGGAGTGTCCCTTTCCTTTTTGCATTGCAACACAATGTATTCTGTGCAAAAACAGTGGGTATGGCAACACATATATTACAGTAAAACATTTACATTTATTCATTAGCGACTTACAGTGAAGAACTGTATCTACAGGGACAGTCCCCCTGCAGTAAGTTGGGGTCAAGGGCATTGCTCAAGGGCACAATGGTGGCACCCCCTGGGAGTGAACTCACAATCTTCTGGTGTTTGTAATGAACACTAGACCACCACCATCCCCCTAGATCACCACCAAGCATTTTACAATGCTTGAAGCTGGAAAGCTAAACGAAAACACACGCCTGCCTGTAATTTCAGCTAAGCACCTATCTTGGAATTTCTGTGAAAAAACTGTAGAAAAGGGGTTTAAAAGTCTGCTGATCCGCTATATGAGCTGCCCAGCCGAAAATATTTCTCCAGCATTGCCATTCCACATCTGTACTCCGAATGCCGTGAAAAAACGGAACGCGAGGTTCAGAGGTATTGATAAGCACAGGCCAGTCTCTTGCGCAATTTATTCGCATATGCTGCTGGCGTGCCCGCTGTTGCTAAACCGGAAGCGTTATTGTCCTGAAGTATTGTGTTCAAGGGAATGCGGGCCTCCTGTCCATGAGCCAGAAAGAAGGGTGTCAGTCCTGTGCTAGTGTGCGTAGTGGTGTTGTAAGCCAATGCAACCTGTGGGCGGTGCTCATCCCACTCCGTACCAGAGTCAAAAAGATGTTTGGAAAGTTCATCTTTTAGAGTACGATTAAATCGTTCAACTGCTCCGTCACACTGAGCATGATATGGGGACGTCCGGAGCTTCTTGATTGACAACAAGTTACAAAGGTGCCTTATGAGGTCAGATTCAAACTGTCTGCCCTGATCCGAGTGTAGAGCCTCAGGGACACCATGCTGTGGAATGTAGTGGTCAAAGATGCAACATGCCACTGAGACAGCTGTCTGATCTTTTAATGGATAGAGATTGACAAACTTGGTGTACAGGTCCATCATTACTAGTACATAGCGGTTACCCTTGGTTGAAATAGGCAACTCTGTTATGTCTGCGGCCACTATTTGGAATGGACGTTCAGGGGAGATAGGAATGAGTGGCGCCTGTGGTCGGGGTACAGGAGAACGCCGCGACTGGCAAGCTGTACATTGGGAGCAATGCTTGGCGATGTCTTTAGACATATATGGCCAGTAAAAGGACCGCATTGCTCTGTCCAATGTTTTGGCCAGACCATAGTGACCCACTGATGGGTGTCCATGGACATGACTGAGTTCCTCAGGAATCAATGATGTAGGAATGACCACCTGTAAGGTATTATCGCCAAAAGAGTTGCGTAAGTGTCGGCATAACACACCATTGTGAATGATGAGGCGACTAAACTGCGTCCACAGCTTTCTGAGAGATGGGGAAGCATCACGTACTGTAGCCTCCATAAGCGTGGTCTAAGCCTTGTTTCTATCCAAGAGAAAACAACAACCAAATCTGGATCCGACCTTTGTTTTTCCATCACATCCCACTCACTTTGGATTAAAACGAGATCTGACGTTGCGTGACTTAAAGCAGATATCAGCAACAGATCATTTTTGTTCATGGACAATGTTTGGCTGTATGCTGACACCGGTTTTGCTTGCAGAAGTATTGACGTGGTCTGAGTTGCTACCGAAAAGGTGGTCACATCACCCCAAGAGTGTCAGGGATCCGGGCGGCTCGGGCACGCGAACGTGGCATGGTGCAGGCACAAAAAAGGGTGGATGACCCACTAGCGGCTCCAGGAATATAAAAGGGGTTTATTAAATAAAACAGAAAAACACTACAAAACCAAAAAGGACCACGAGGGGTCAAAAACTGAAGGGAATTAAACTAAGACTACAAATCACAAATAAACAAACTGGGCAGGTAAACAAAAGACAGATCTAACTTCAAACTAACAAAGCTTAGACAAGCGACCGGCAGCGACAACACACACAATGAACCACTGAGGAACTAAACAGAAGCAGGAACTAAAACACTAAAGGGGTAACGAGACTAACACAGGACAGGTGAGACTAATTAACAAAGACCAGGGAAACAGGGCACAGGTGAAACTAATAAACTCAAAGGAACTAAAAAACAGGGAAACTAAGAACTAACCAAGGAAACAGGGAAACAGAAACCAACACTAGGGAATTAAACAGGTAAAGACACAAGCAGGGGCACAAGGAACAAAACCAAACCCAACTACAAAATCAGACACAAGAACTAAAGAAACTCAAATGAAACACTAGGGAGCAAAATACAAAAACAGAGGAGGCGGGATTCAAACACAGGACAGAAGGGTACACAGACAACTACACGCTCAACTCATAGAGCCACATGACCAGATAGGTAACAGGGGAAACTCAAAGACTAACATAAAGAACGGGATGACACGGAATCGCTGGAAAACTTCACGTAAGTGCTATAAGTGTTGTGGGAAATCGGCACTGTAAACGATAATATCGTCTAAGTAGATCAAACAAACGCTCCAGTGCAGACCCCGAAGCACAAGTTCCATCAAGCTCTGGAAACTGGGTGGGGCATTAGAGATGCCCATTGGCATCATACGGAATTGATATAGCCCGGTACCAGTAGAAAAAGCAGTATTTTCTTTGTCATTCGGGTTAAGTGGTATTTGCCAGTAACCAGCAGTCAAATCGATAGTGCCAAACACCCTAGCTCCAGAAAGCCTGTCAAGGGTATCATCCACCCGAGGAAGAGGATGTGAATCTTTAATTGTAACTTCATTGAGGCGTCTGTAATCCACACAGAACCGGTGTGTGCCATCCTAACCAGCACAACCGGAGCTGACCATGGACTATGAGACTCCTCAATGATGTTGTGGTCCAAGAGCTTTGACACCTGTTGCTGCAGTACAGCCTGAGTAGCTGGTGATGTTCTATATGGGCGCAATTTTATTGGAGCAGCATCACCAGTATTAATGCTATGTGTAATCACATTAGTTTTGCCATAGTCATGAGAACGAGAGCTAAAAATGTCAGCAAACTCTGTCAGCAGGCACTTGAGCCTTGCCTGTTCTTCAGCATTTAACTCTGTATCCTCCAAATGCACGTCAGGGATTGGATGGACAGCTTCTGTAGAAGTAGTCACAGCTGAGACTAACATATACTCATCATGTGTATTGCCAGTGACTGAGAAAAGCTGACCTAATGGGCATCCAGCATCAAGGGAGACTTGTCTGCTAGTCAGGTTAACAACTCGACTCATGCCCCTCCCTTTCTGAATGGAGGTCAGTGTTCAAGCGACACCTAAAGTCACAACTGGAGGAGGCTGTGGTTCCAGTATACCCACATATGTGTCAGTGAAAGGATTCGTTACGCCATTATCTGTGACAGAAATTGGGATTACCATCTCTGACGTAGGCGGGACAGTCACCTGAGCGACACTAACTGCAGAACTTTGTACTGGAATCAGTGACTGGGGTGGTGAAAGAGGCACTGAGGTGTTATATAGTTGTAAACGTGCATTTGGTATGTCAACAGCAACGTTGTGCTCAATTAGTAAATCCCATCCTATGAGAACAGGATGAGTAGCGGTACGTACTACATGGAATACATGGGAAAATGTGACATCCCCAATATGTATGGGAGCTGTCACAGAACCAAGTATGTCCAGTAGCTGTCCAGTTACTGATGACGCCAACACAAATGACTTGCTGATAGATTGAGTAGACAAAGCTGGAATGGATTTACGACAGTCATCAGTAATGAGAGATAGACCCGACCCTGTATCTACCAAAGCATTAAGTTCAGTACCAACTAGTGCAATTTGAATAAACGGTGTGGGTGGAGTAGAGTTATAAGCAACTAAATCAGAGTGGACCATTATTGGGGAAGAAGCTGGCATTTGGTCCCCAATGACAGCTTCTACTCGTTTCCCCGCTGTGGTGAGAGGGGGGCTTTCTCTCTGTGAGACTGAGAGACATGTACATGGCGCATGGGGGAGGTATAATACCTCCGTAAGCTATAGGAATGCGGGGGTGGCGATGGAGAGCTATGTCTGCGATAACTGGAATGTCTGTACTGTGGACTGGGTGAGGGTGAGCGAGCATAATGGGCTCCATGGTCACGATCGAGATCAGGCCGGCGCTCCCGTTAAAACGAGCGGCCAGACCTGGAGTTCTCATAACGATATCTGTGGGAGATGTATTGGTTAGATTGTGTGGTGTGAGGGGGGTGTGACTCACGACTGCGGGAAGAATTAGAGTAGTTACAATGTCTTTGGTAAGAGATGTCACCAATTGGGGAAGGCTGATCATGTTCTGAGTGGCCACGGTGGTGCTGTGAAGAACTACATTCATCCCGAAGGTGTTGGCGTCGACCTCTCTGTGCATGTTGTGCAGCACAGCAGCAGTCTCCATGACGATGATGGTCATCCAAGCCCGGCTGGCGATGGCGTGCTGTGATGTCGTAGTCGACGGCTGCACAGGTCTGATGTGAAGAGAGTGTGGAAGATGTTACCTCGTCCTGAAGACTGGAAATCCGCTGCGAAAGCTGGTCCACACGATCATCCGTCCGTTGTAAGTGAGACAGGCGTAAGGCATGCAAGTCAGTTTGGGGTTCAGCTATGGCTGATGCCAGTTCAGTGATGTGGGTTGCTGTCACTGTGTTAGCTGATGGTTGTTGATGCACCACCACAGGCATAACAGCTGAAGGGTTAGCAACACTGATGGCCAACTGAGCACGTTCACATTGAGTGGCAGCTTTCAAAGCATTGTCCAAAGTCACAGCGCCATGCTCATGAATTTTCAGTTGAAGCGATGGATCTAAACCGGTCATAAATCTACGAAAAATTTTGCAATTCCGTGCTGCTGCATCATATTGTGGGAATGCTCCAGTCATTTTGATGGCGTGGGTTCGAATCCCACCGCTGCCACCAGTGTAACACGCGTTGTTTCTCTATGCAAGCTTCACAGTTCTTACCGCGCGCTGGCTCATGAGTTCTTGGCTTTGTAGCACGGAGGACGCCGACAGGGAGCTCCGGGAGTCATAACACTTGCTTTACTAAACATGAAGAAGTGAACATCGCAGGTTAGCCACATCCGATTACCCAGTGCGCATCATCTCTCTCCCTCTCCGCTCTTCTCTCTCTGCGCACTACCTATTCTCTCGCAAGCCTAATCGCGGATCTCTGTTCTCGCGATATTACCTCTACGTCTTATTTAAAGTTATAGAACATTCGTTTTAACCTTAAATTTCACTCCCTACAATATACTCACAAGAAACCGAATAGCTTTGTCTTAGACATTCTTTTATTTAAATAAACCAATTGCACATTCAAAATACTTAGAAATACAAAAAAATATGAACTGAATATATGAAATACAATATAAATAGCTTACATAATAGCTTACATAATGTCACGTCCAGCTCGTCCAATTCTCGTCCGATCCTTCATTATCCACGTGTGCTTCCCCCATTGTGCCCAGCTGTTCCCTGTTGCTCCCTGTTATTTCGGCTTGTTTCACGTGTATTAATCCACGTCTTCCTTAGTTGGGTGTCCGTTATTGATGTTATGTGCGTCGCTATTTGCCCTGTTTCCCTGAATAAACCCTCGTTTCCCGCAATCCTGCCTGCTTGACTCGTCTATCGCCGCTTCCTGCCTGATAGACCGCCTGTCATCCCAGGTATCATTCCCATATGGGGCCCATATGGGAAAGACATGGGCCATCTGGGCTGGCCCAGCTCCACATTTTACCCATGTGGGGCCCATATGGGCAGAATCTGGGCCAACCCATATGGGGTTGAACGATATGGGCCCCATATGGGTAGGATCTGGGCAAACCCATATGGGTTAAAATTGGGATATGTGTTTATTTTGAGAAAAACAATCAAATTGATGAGGAACACATTAAATAATGTGCTATTGTATTGTTTTCAATGTAATACAATGTTTTCAGTTTGATATTAATTTAACATACTGTCCCAACTGATTTGGGGTTGTATTTCCTGTGTCAGTGTGTCACTGTTTCACATCATAATGGCCGACAAAAAATGGCTGCATGTTACACAGAGACAGTGATGGAGCTGCTGGGAGCCAGAACTCTCCCCTCCATCGTCTCTTTCCTGCACTCTGACTCCTCCCCCAGCCCACATGCATTTATCTTCCCATGTCTGCAGGTCCCTCTTCACTGTGTTTGAAGGTGACAAAACATCCATCCATCATCTAACTCAAGGGTGCCCACACTTTTTCAGCTTGCGAGCTACTTATAAATGACCAAGTCAAAATGATCTACCTACTATAAAAATGCAAAACATATATTTATTTACAAATATATAGACTATAGAGTATTCTTTATTATTATTCTTTATTATTGTCAATTTTCCTTTGGGATAAATAAAGCATTTTTGAATTGAATTGGGATTTTAGTTCCTTCACCTTTCTCTTTCTCAGCTTTTTGGAGGGAAGTTAATGTCGTAGTTTTTATGAACAGTCCCAAAATGTCGCTCCACATTTCCCTTCTTCAGAATAGCGACGTATGGTAGACTGACAGATGAGGCAAACGCACTTCGAATATGACATTGTGAAAAAAGTCCTCCTTCCATTCCACATGGAAGTGGTAAATTTTTGGCTTCTTACTTGGTCCAGCTCCCTCGTTACTACCGAGCTAGGCTGCCGTAGAGCTAATCGATAGCCCTGACCCTAACTCTTACCCTAACCCCCCCTAAAACCCTTACCTTAACAGTTATGTTTTATTTGTCTCTTGGAAAATTATGTATATCTTTAAAAAATATTAATAACAACATAGGCACACAAACTTCTGAATGTTATTATGGTTTCAAATCTGAGCAATATTAGAGACTAAATGCATCTCTGTAATGTATGTAACTACTTATACCATTAACATAGCATGGCAGTGTGATGAGGGAAACTTTAACTCAATTTTATTTTTTACTTAGTAATACATTAGAATATTTATTACCCTGTATTATCTTGCATTGGTGTTTCAACTTGTTGACTATTCGCTTACTGTTTTGGAGCAACTGTAACCATATAATTTCCTTAGGGATTAATAAAGTATTTTGATTTATTGATTGATGTGAGTCCATGATTCAGCCATTTTCAGCAGTTAAAAATGTTAAAGATGTCTTTTAAAAAGCGCTGCTTTGGGTGGTGTAAAGCTGCACCTCGGTGCTGTAATGCTGGCTTTCCCTCCATAGCTCAATTTAATTATAATAACAACACCCTAATACATCAGGACATGCATGAAACTGCATTGAAACAACCGCTCATACGTCATTCGCCAGGCAACTGTGCAGTAATGTACTGAACTCAATTTCCCAGAACATCTTGAGCTATATTAACTATATGGTTTCGATTAGGAACCTCTTCATTCTAAATCTTTCTAGCGATTTGTGATGTCATCTCTTCTCTTCATTTTTATTGGTTAAAAATGTCTTTTTTCGCTCCGACAAAAGCACATCCCGCTGCAAAGTCCTTCGGTGCCTTGGGAATCCTCAGTTTTACGCAACATGCAGAAAGTTCTGCTTTTTACACTCATTTTGTTTGGCATTGACTCCATATTTGCAGGTATGTACTAATTAATCTGATTTTACTTACGAACCTTAGTTATTTCTAAGGTGAAAGTCTTCTGGTCTGTGGTTTTTCTTTCTGAGATTTCTTGGTTGTCATTATTCGGTTGCAAGCATATTTTAGATTTAAAGTGTTTAATTTTATATCTGAAAAAAATGTTTTCTTAGGCCTAATATAAGTCCTATTCGAGGCTTATGTTACGTTCTTCTTAGACAAGATCTCTGCCACCTCAGGGGATGTTGTTTTGACAGAGTCCTGTAGAGGGCACTGTGAATGCTACATCGAAGATTCCAGGAATGTTTTAAGCATGACATTTTTGCGTTATTACTAAAAGAATGGTAATAATTCAGTTTTTTTACTACCGATATTAGAGACACATGGCCACTGGTTCTCAAATTATATTTGTTTATTTAAATAAAATTCATCACATTTGGAATTTGAGTTGTGTAATGAAAATCATGTATTATTATTATTATTATATAACTGCATGGTTACCAGGCTGCGGTCTGGAAAGGGCTTCTGCCGTCTCTCAATGAGAGCTGAGAGGCTCTGATGGAGCTCCTACCCCCAAAGCCGTCACACTGCTTAATACTTAGTTGACTCTTCAAATTCATGTTCTCTCCTTATTTATCTCACAATTGATTTGATTGGTGCTGCACATCTTTGGTCTATTTATTTTTTAGAGTATAACTTTACTTATTTATGACTGTTTGTTATATTGTTAATTTTGATGTTTGTTTTGTTGACACCTTGCATTTCATTGCATATGACAAATGAAAACCTTGAATCTTTCAATTCTTGAATTTTAAGTAAAAGTTAAATTCTTGCAAAATTAATTTATGTAAATGATCAGAAAAGTAGAGTGATTATTGTGATTCAGTGTCTATAACTGTAATGTGTGTCTTGTTTTCCCAGCCACACACTCCCTGCAGTATGTCTACAGCGGTTCATCAGGGATTCCGAACCTCCCAGAGTTTATGACCGTAGGGCTGGTGGACGGGGAGCCCTTCACTTACTATGACAGTAACATACGCAGAGAGGTTCCTCGTCAGGAATGGATGGCAAAGGCTGTGTATGCAGCTTACTGGGACCAGCAGACACAGATCTCCATGAATACAGAGCCGGTGTTCAAAAACAACATAGAAATTGCAAAGATGCGTTTCAACCAAACCGGAGGTAAGTGCTGCATGTTTATGACAGTGACCCTGACAGTGTGACATGTTTGTCATCTGAACGTTCTGCTCAAGCTGAACATATTAAAGCAGCACAGAGCCAAACACACAGTTATAGGGTAACATTCCATAGTACTTATATTTACAGGCTGCGTTTATTTAGCTGATGGTCGTCTCTAAAGTCTCTCACACACACACACACACACACACACACAGACACACAGATTCACGCACACACAGTGTGCACCAGGAATCGTGCGTCTCACAGAGGTTTAACTGCTGATAAACTACTGGAGGCCTGAAAGCTGCAGTGTACATGCAGGATGCTGAGAGTGAGGAGCTGCTGACAGGCCTGTTTGAAATGCTGTGAAAATGACGCCCAGAGGATGAAACCGTATCAAACCTGCCGGCTAATTCTCTCCTCTTTCTGTTCAGGTATCCACACAGTTCAGTGGATGTACGGCTGTGAGTGGGATGATGAAATTGGGGTCACAGGTGCTGTTCATCAATATGGCTATGATGAGAGTGACTTCATTGCATTGGACTTCAGAACCATGACTTACGTGGCTCCAGTGATGCAGGCGATTCCCACTAAACAGAAGTGGGACAGTAACAGAGCTGAGTTAGAAAACATAAAAAGCTACTTTACCCAGGAGTGCATTGACTGGCTGAAGAAGTATGTGAGCTACGGGAAGTGCACACTGGAGAGGACAGGTACAGTACAGCAGGTCTGGGACTGGGGCTGTGCTGCTTAGCAGATACACTGAGTGTCAGGTTCCTCTCAGCTTCTGCTCCCACCTCCCATCCCCCCCCATGTGCTTCTGTCTGCCGTCCCACCTGGACTGATTCTCATAATCAGCAATATTAGATGGCAGAAATACTAAGAAATACAGCCGGTGGGGGGGATGCACAGCTGTCCCTGTCCTGATGCAGGCTTATACTGTAGCTACAATGTATAGAATATTAATCACATTATGTATTTACAGGAGGGATTGCTGGTGATGAAGTGTAGCGTTTTATTTATGGATGTTTTTGTCTTTCTCCCCAAGTCCGCCCTGAGGTGTCTCTGCTGCAGAAGGACCCCTCCTCTCCTGTCACCTGCCACGCAACCGGCTTCTTCCCCAAAGGGATCGTGGTGACCTGGCAGAAAGATGGAGAGGACATGCACAGCGATGTGGAGGTGGGGGAGACCCTGCCAAACGGGGACGGAACATTCCAGATCACATCGAAACTCATGGTGAAGCCTGAGGACTGGAAGAGGAACAGCTACAGCTGTGTTGTGCAGCACTCACAGAAAGATCTTCCTGTGCTGCTGGAAGAGAAGAACATAAGGACCAATCAGGGTAAGAGGAGCAGCGACACAGTAATGAGAGAGAGCAGCTAATGGGCGCCACTGTCAGGGGTGAACATGGTGCTTTAACCTTATTTTAGGAGGCATTTCCTGGGACATCATCATCGGCTGGGTGAGCAGTGCGCTGCGTTTTGCAAAAAGGTAACAGAAAAGCCGACGGACTCTGACTCGCAGAGAACAATGGTGTCCACACTGAAACATTGGGGCAGCATGTTAAGGGGGGATAGCGTGTGGCTCAGTGAGCTAAGCCTGTGTGCCTGTAATCAGACGGTTGCTGGTTCAAACCCAGCCTCAGCATCTCCACAAGTCCTTGAGCAAGGCCCTTAACCCCCAGCTCCCTGGGTGCTACTACAGGTGACTGCCCTTCATGGACAGCTTACACTACAAAATAAAGAGCAAGTTGAGGGAAGTGTAAAGAAAATTTCCTCATGGGGATCAATGCGATTATGTTTATTTACAGACCCTTTCCAAAAAATTAGAATATCATGGAATAGTTTATTTATTTCCATAATTCCATTCAAAACGTTAAACTTTCATAGATTATAGATTCAGGGCCCACAACTTAAAAGATTTCATGTACTTAGTTGTTTGTTTGTACATAATTTGGGCTTCCAGCTCATAAAACCCACGAAAACAGGGATTAAAAAAATTAGAATACTGTAAAGACATCACCATTTACTTCTCAGTTTTTGCAGAAAAAAAAGAAAGAAATTAGGAGCACATCAAATCAATCAAAATATGGTACTTTCAAAACGATATGTCAATCTTCAATACTTGGTGGGGAATCCCTTTGCCTTAATCACTCACCTTGAAGAAATTGCCTGCAGTCCTTCAGTATGTATGTATAGAATATAACCAAACCCTGTGACTTTATCTGTGGTTTTTCACTGTAGCATCTGACATTGATTCTGAGAACTCCAGCCAACAGCGACCAACAGCATGAGTTCACCCTCCATGATGTCACAGTAAGTCCTGTTACCATGGAACTTACCTTCTGAGGTTATTTACACTGTGAAGAGCACAGTATTTTTAAAAAATCATTATTATGGCATGCTGTAAGCTTTCTCTGCAATAGATCAGGAAATTGCACAGATTTTTCATTCTGTATTGAGTTTCTCTTCTGACCAAATTTGTACTTAGTTAAACCAAACCCCAGTTAAACCAAACCCCCTGGTCATCCTGAGACTGACACAGTTACAGGACAGTTCTGCTCAGCTGTGATTAATCCCTCCAATAAGAAGTCATTCTCAAACATTAAAAAACAACATTATATAGATCCCACACCAGTGCCTATATCTGTGGTGTCACTGTCACTGTGAAATTCACACTGGAATTTTCTGTTTAGTTTTTTACTTTTAGCTACATGAAGTCTGCAGAAATTCTGCAAATATTTTCAATTTCATCATTTGTGGAACAATCAGCATGTACATAATGAGTTTGTTTTACTCATTTTGTGTAATTTGTCCTCCAGCTGCATTCAGGGCATTTTCTTCACATTTCTGTCTAATTTTGGTTTCAGGTTCATCTCCTTCTCTGCCAGAAGGCGACTGAGACAAGATGAAATGATTATAAAACCAGATACACACACAATATAATACAATACAATATCTATTCTTATTTAATCCTAAGCATATAGCTGCATTACAATCAGCTGCAGTCACGAGACCAAAACTATCTATAGCAGAATACATGTAATCCAGTTCCGAAAATGAATCAGTGACTGACGGTCAGGAAGGATCATTAGTGCAGGTTTATTTCTCTCTCTGTAAGTTACTGTATTAGCAGCTAAAGCTAATTTTATAAAGCTGTTTTATAGCTGCTCTGCTCTGTCACTGTGCAGCACTGCAGTCTGTTTTTATCATGATCCGTCTCTTTAAATGCCGCACAGCCTGCTGGTGAGGACGCCTGTGTGACCTTGTGTGTGAGACACACTGATCGTTACTCATTTAATGTTCTTTGAACAGTGTACACTAATGACCCCTGTTGTTGAAAAAGGTGATGGAAAAATGGGGCTTCTGAGAGATAGAGAATTGACACAATTGATTCCATCTTTCAAAGCATTCAAACCATTACTTTACAGAAACATATAGTGATTTAATGCCACTGAGTCTGTTATATAACTACAGTATCTATTTCATTAGCCAACAGTGACATTGCAAATTTTGCATAATTATTGTTGCTGTATTTATTTTCATTTTTATACTTTTATATCAAGTTAAAAGTATTTTAAAATGATACAATGATGGTGTGTCAAGTATTTTTTATTAAGAAATACAATCTGTGCTTGGACTGAGACTGAAGACTCCTCAAAAACTGCAGTTACCAATAGTGACCTTTTCACACAACACCCCAAAATCCTTAAACCAGCGAATACAGTCTAGAAACCCTACAGGGCTTTACTTGCTTGTATCGACAATCCGAAACTTGAAACAAATCAAGAGGATGTCCCACTGGGAAGCGAGGCTTCATTAGTCAGCGATCACATCATTTTCTGAGAATAATACATCCCTCGAAGCGAGACACGCCCCTTCTTACCCCAAACACGCCTCGAAGGCTCAGGTTTGAACGTAACATTACTGCTTCTTGTGGCAATGAGCACGAATAGTAAAGAAACAGCAAACAGGACGATGGCTAATAGAATGTGGAACGTAGCTGATAAACGTATGAAACAGTGTAACAGAACATTGTGATACATATGAGCTTTGACTGGAGCTTCATTATTGCAGGAAACCATTATTAATGACCTGATATAGCTTCTAATCTTAGTTACATAGTTATACTCAGACAGGGGGGCTGCTAGAGATTTTATGGCCCATAAAACCACATCATACTGCCCCCCCCCCGCGCGAACCAATCCAGTTATGTTCTGAATGTATAGGGCCTTGTCACTCAGGGGCCCTGGGAATTGTCCTGCCTTCCCTTCCCCCCCTTTACAGCACCCCTGCACTCAGCTGAGGGTTATTGGTGACTTACTGTGTAGAAAAATATATTTAAAATGCTTTTTAATAAGTGAGTATCTGGCACCATTCTTGCAGGGTTTACATGCGGTGCTGTCTATATGCGATTTCGTTGTTGTGAATTTGGTTCCTTTAGAATTAATGTGAAATTATCGTCTTTTTCAAGTAATCTAATCACAATTGTTGTTGGTAATAAATAATCGTAAACATTATCTTTTAGTGGTGTTGAATATGGAAGCATGTAAGTAATAATAAAATTACCATCCACATTGAATAGCGTGTGGTTCTGACAATCAGGCTCCTGTCTGTCATAGTCACAGTCTCATTTTGATTTCATATTGCAGACCCTCTTTCTCCTCGGCTCCCTGGCTTCCATTGTTACGCTGGTGACAGACACACGGCTCCCTCGCTGTTATGAGGTGGCTTCCTCACTCCAGGCTTGAACAGCAATGATGGCTGGTTTTCTTCTATAAATAAGCTTGAACATGCTCCAAAACCTTTTAAAACATCTGTTATTAGACCTGTTCTAAAGAAAACAAATCTTGAACCTAGTGATTTAAGAAATTATAGACGTATCTCAAATCCTTCTTTTATTTCAAAGATCCTAGAAAAAGCTGCTGTTCATCAGCTGTCTTCTGTCCTACAGAAAAATACTGCTAATGAATTATGTCAGTCTGGCTTTAGACCGAACCATAAGACAGAAACAGGCTGCTAGAAATAAGCTTAACAGCCTCCACCTTGGTGCTCTTCATACTCAGCTTAACACAGTGCTCAGAGATCTTGGTGTCCTGGTTGATGCAGATTTATGTTTCGATGCTCACATACGAAGTATTACTAGAACTGCCTTCTACCATCTATGGAACATAGCCAAGCTTCAGAAATGCTCTCCTTCCATGATGCAGAAAAACTAATACATGCCCTTATAACTTCCAGACTGGACTGTAATGTCTTCCTTTCTGGTTGTCCATCTGGATCCTTACATAAACTTCAGCTAGTACAAAATGCAGCAGCCAGAGACATACAAACACTAAAAGATTTGATCATATTAGCCCTGTTCTGTCCTCCCTTCACTGGTTTCCTGTTAAGTCTCGGATTGAGTACAAAATACTTCTGTTAAGTTATAAAGCAGTGAATGACCTTGCACCAGAATATTCAAAAATTGAAATATGCAAATATTCAGACAGAATATGTATTACTTATTACAGTACTTATTAAAAATAAAACATCTGAAAGAGTAACAAGAAGATCAAGAAAGACTAAGGTATGACAACCATTTCTCAATTATAAATTATAATTATAAACATGTACAAGGCCATGAAGAGTTTCTCCAAATAAACATTTACAATGAAACAATAATCATAAGGCCCCTAACTACTAAAACAATGTACAGTGGTACCTCGGTTCTCGAACTCACTAGAACTCGAATTTCTTGAAAGTCTAACAAACCAGTTTGACCTAGAACTCGATTTGAATATCAGAAGGCGAACCGTGAATGCTGACCTAATATAAATTGTATGCGCCAGGAAATGAGTCATACTACAATGCAATTCTTACTTGAATGCCTTCTTCACAGACTGGACGATTAACCAAATAAAGCAGCAACATTACAGTAACTAACAATAAATAAACCACTAACTTACGTGTACTATTAGAGCATTTATGACATGTATTTAAACTTTATTTTACCAGGTAAATTAACTGAAAACCAGTTCTCACTGCTTTACATGATATTTGGGAGAAATAGCAGATTACGCATCGGAACTGCCTGGGATACAAACGTGTAACTAAACTCTTCAGCCGGGTGAGAGGTCGCAATGCATCTAACCGTAATGCATTGCCTCAGGATCAGAATGCGTTGCTTTAAGCCAGCGCTGTAGCCTCTAAGCAAGTCGAACGCACCCAATGACCGGACTGGAGAAACAAACTGAAACGCGAACTTAATACAGAGGACTAATGACAACAACCAGAAACAGCAGATCACATGGGGATCCCACACGAGGTTAACGAGGGGGCGTGGCACACGGAAGAAGGGGACGATATGGGCAGGACAGGGGTAATGTTGGGATAAGATCTTTATCGTTTTGGAAGCCATTAAGAAAAAAAATGCTCTTCTTGTTCTATTCTGTTCATTTTGTGTTTAAATGCTAAAAAAAATAAAAACAACAAACCATATTTAAGTGTAATTTTGGGTGGCCGGGAACCAGTTCATTGGTTTTCCATTATTTCTTATGGGAAAAGCTCGATCAGAACTCGAACTTTTTAGGATTCGATCCGGAGTCCGGAACGGATTAAGTTCGAGAACTGAGGTACCACTGTACAGCAGGGCTGGACTGGTAATCTGGCATAACGGGCAAATGCCCGGTGGGCCGACGCACTTGGGGGCTGGTCGATATAATATGATTTTTATTTTTATTTTTTTAATTGGCCAATGACCGGCCCATAAAGCAGGGACAGCAGCCCATTGGTTCATTTTCCATACTGACACTGGGCTGGCCTAATCATCTCTTAACAGGCTCCACCCCTCCCCCTCTGTTTCTTGTGTCAGATGCAGTCAGTGGCTCAGAGCCAGAAATCAGTGGATTTAGGATGGAGAAGCAAAAGCGCAAGGGCAAGGGGGGTGCGGAGAAGTTGCGGGCCAAAAAAATAAAAAATCTAGAGGTTGATGCCTCAGCATGTGCAACAATAACCGACATGTTTAGTGCTGTAGCTTCAGTTTCCAAGCCAACAGTACCTGACGACACTTTGCAAAAACAGGTGAACATAGCACATGGAGGAGAGGTGACTAGCCGTGGCGGCACCCAGGCAGAGGAGCAGGTGTCTGACAGTGAAGTCAAGGAAGGACAGAGTGAGCAGGACAGTGTAATTGAAACGGTATGCATGGAGGCTACATGATTTAACAGAGAGGGAGTGTTAATCAGGGCGGATGCAGGAGGATAGCGTGTGTGGGCCTGGCTGGGCCACGACGAAGATGATGATGATTTACCTAAATTAATGAATATTATAATAAGACAACATAATCGTTGTCGCTATTATAAAGTCTGTCAGATTGTCACCTACTGCACTAGCCACTCAGTCAGCTAAAGTCTACAGGGACCGCAAGGATGGTGTACTTGTTGGCTGTGTCCGACCGATTGTGGTGGGCCGGTCTGAGCAAAAATGCCAGGGCCCTTTCTTTGTCCCAGTCCAGCCCTGCTGTACAGTCATCCCTCGCCACTTCGCGCTTCGATTTTCGCGGCTTCACTCTAACGCGTTTTTTTTGTATATTCATTAAAAAGTTGCTTGAGACAGTGAAAATGATACATCGCTACACAGAACACGCGCTGTGCGTAGGGCCCCACGATCCATGGGGGGCCCCATTTTCCGCAAGGGGACGCATTCTCTGCAAATGTGCAAAGGATGCGCATCGCTGCCATGAGTCAGCCCAAGGCAGGACAGAAAAAAAAGAGACGAGTAATCTGACATGACACACGTTGCCGCAATGATTGACAGCGCTCAGTGGTCCGGCTTGACAGTGTTTGCCAAGAAAGTACCTTTACTGTTGGATTGAAATATTTGTTGATATTTGGGGTGTGTCTCTGCTTTCTGAAACGATCTTCCTTGATGGTATGATCTGGCAACAGATCCTTTACCAGGCGGTTTGTGACTGGATGCATACTGGATTCCATTTTTTGAGCATACTGGGCTCTCTTTATATGCGATTTATTTTTATTTATTTTTAAGTTGTGAATTTGGTTTATCGCGAATTGTGAAATAATGGTCTTTCTTATTTGGTCTAATAAAAATTGTTGTGGGTAGCAGGTCATTCAAAACATAATGTTTCATTGCTTTTGAATACAGGAGTGTTTTAGTAGTAATGAAATCACCATCCACATAAGATGGTATGTGGTTCTCCAGGTTGGACATCAATGCCCAGAAGGCTGTTGGTTCAAATCCCGTGTCCCGCAGAGTATCATATCACCCCTGGGCCCTGCAGCAAGGCCCTTATCCCTAGTCACTGCCCCAGGGAGCTGGATAAATGGCTTTGCTCTCACTTGGATGAGTGTGTCTAAGGGGGGGGCACTTTTGTTGGGTGCTGTGTGGCTCTGAGGCAGGGGTCCCCAACAGGCAGCCCGCAGGCCAAATCTGCCCCATGATAGTGAATTTCAAAATGATGGTCAGAATTTATCTTGGAAAACTGGAAATCTCTTTAAAAAGAAGACTTATACGTAATAAGAAAAAAACCTAAATGCCTATATGCTTAACAGTTAATTGATCATACTTCCATTTTCTTGTACAGACATATCTGTAAACAATCTTTCAATAAATCAAAGGAATTAAAATAAATAACACTTAAAATAGCAGTCAAACCTGATTAGGAAAAAACATTAGGAAATAAAATTATCAGTTGTTTAGTCCTAGTTTTAATAAAATCACTTCTTGGAAGTGCAATTTAATCAGAAACACAGCCTTGCCACAACTTTAGATTCAAGAGTCCTTTTTAAAAATAGGGACGTCCCCCCATGTTTGCCAGTACAGAGGAGCATAAACCATGTTAACCCAACAACATTCAATACTTTCAGCCTCGCTGTATGGATTTCATATACCATTGCAGCCTCTGCACCATAGAGCTACTGACCACCACAGAGACTTGAACTGCAGCGATAGCAGTTCCAGCAGAAGTAGGTGTTGCTTAACCCAGAGGAAATTCCCTCTCACCAGAACACTGCCCCCTGTCTGGGAGATGAGGGAGAGGATTAAGAAGATCATGCTGATCATCAGGGAGCCCATGGAGCAAACCCAACGCACCCAACAACAGGTGTATAATTGGCCTGTCCAAGCACAGCAATCAAATCCTCATCCCAAACATCTCCTGCATGATCCTGGCCTCCTGGCAGAGACCTCATACCATGGTGGAAAAGGCGGGTTTTGTGACCGATCAGGTCTGGGATCCCTGGCAGCCGCCACTCCTCTGAGCTGCTTCACCACGTCAGTCTGCTGACGCAGTGGATCGAGCTGCAGCCCCTCCTGCACAGGGCCTCCGGGGGAGGTTCATACATCAGGAACCTCAGGAGGTCATCAGCAGCTACCATGTTCTCCAGCCTCTTAGGCCACACCCCCTGTCACATGACACCTCATGGAGACGCCCCCTGGGGGTCGCCATCCGAAGGCCGTACAGGATCCTGGAGCCCTGTCATCCTCATCACTGCGTAGCTCCACTGGGGACGCACTTGGGGGGGGTGATGTGAATCTGCCACACACTACAGGCGTCGCTCTGGACTGTGCAGGTGGACAACAACAGCGGGGTTCTGACAGTCGGCCCAGAAACCTCCTGTAAGGAATTATAACGGGTAACGGCTGGTGGTCACTTACTGCCCCACCGAGGGGCGGGATGGTCTTCCCCAGCAGAGCTGACACCCTGAGGGTCCAGGGTAAGCCAGCTGTCTGTGCTTCCTCTTCCCCTGACAGCCTGGGGGGCGATCGCCCTGAGGACCCCCTGCCTCCTGTGCCACACCCCCCCCCCCCCCCCTGCCTGGGGAGAGAACCACACCCCCCTGAACCTACAACCTCAGCCCCTTCATCACCTGAATAAACTTCACCCCGCCAGGGGTATTTTTTTTGCACCCACATCACTCACGCCTCCTTATGTTACCAAATGAACTTTCCTCCTACAGCAGAGCAGCTGTGGAGTCGACACCAGCACTGATGATTTTAATGCAACCTACTGTGTGAAATTAGAATTTCTGCTCTTCTGAGTGGCCAGATTCAAGTTTCAAGATTTAAGCACTTTATCACAATTGTTTATTGTAACACAATAACACAAAAGTATTTGCCAGTTGTGAAGTGACAAAGCAGCCATTTTGCCTCTGAAAAACTGGTCTGTCAAAAGCCCTGTCTCACTGTTAGTTACTGGATTATCCTGATAATAATGTCAGTGAGTAACGCCAGTCCGAGGAACACATGTGATTTCCCTGAAATGCAACGGGAAAACTGTAGGGAGAAAAAACATATAACGGCAGTAGAGGGCGCTGTAAGGCTATAAATATATACAAGTTCTGTGTTGTTTTTTCTAGTATCTCTCAGGGACTTTCCAGCTCAAACTCCCTTAGTTACAAGATGCTCTACACGAAATGCCTTTGCCTTTGTGCAGGGGTGTATGCAGGTTTTTGGGATAACATTTAAGTCAGCTGTTCAAACCCAGGTATGAGGACTCTTCAGCCAATCAGTCCTCTAATTAGTGACCTAATTAGGGAGTTGCAGTGAAAACCTGCATACACAGCGGCCCTTTGCGGATAAGATTGCCCACCCCTGCCTTAGTGTCTCTGCTTTATAACCCACAGTCTGACTCGTGTCCATTATCCTTTGCTACCAAAATCTCTCCCATCTCTCTTCAGTAGGGGTGGGAACTGATAATTTTGAGATTTAATTTTATTTCCTTTAATTGCTTGTTAAGTGCTTTCCCGCACTCTGGCTTCCCTCCCCCAGCCCACATGCATTTATTTTCCCGTGTCTGTAAGTCCCTCTTTACTGTGTGTCTCTGTGTCTTTTTATATCACAATTCCAACCCTCCTCCTTAAGCCGGACTTGGGACCTAAAAAAGTGACCCCAACACTCTGACACTCTGGTGGAGAGGGACAGTGTGTGGCTCAGTGGCTAAGTCTGTGTGCCTGTAAATGAAAGGTCACCAGTTCAAACCCAGCCTCAGCACATCTGTAGGTCCTTGAGCAAGGCTGTTAACCCCCAGCTCCCTGGGCACCCCAATAGGTTATACAAAGAGCAAGTTGAGGGATGTATAAAGGAAATTTCCCCACGGGGATCAACCATATCAATTATTATTATTACAGTACTTATTTTTGACTGAACCAGGGCAGGATCAGCCAGAAGCGGATTCGCGCACGCACAATTCATTTGCATTCTGGACGCGGAGGGGTGAACATCTCCTGTCTGACTGCAGCTGGGCGGGGTTGCTGCACGCGGACTGTCCGCCTGTGAGAGCACTCCTCCTGGGGACTCTCTTGTTCTACTGGAGGACTTCAATGCTCACGTGGGCAATGACAGTGAGACCTGGAGTGGCGTGATTAGGAGGAACGGCCCCCCCGATCTGAACCCGAGTGGTGTTTTGTTATTGGACTTCTGTGCTCATCACGGATTGTCCATAATGAACACCATGTTCAGGCATAAGGGTGTTCATATGTGCACTTGGCACCAGGACACCCTAGGCCGCAGTTCGATGATCGAATTTGTAGTCGTGTCATCGGACTTGTGGCCGCATGTCTTGGACACTCGGGTGAAGAGAGGGGCGGAGCTGTCAACTGATCACTACCTGGTGGTGGGTTGGCTCCGCTGGTGGGGGAGGAAGCCGGCCAGGCCTGGCAGGCCCAAGCGTATAGTGAGGGTCTGCTGGGAACGTCTGGCGGAATCCCCTGTCAGAGGGAATTTCAATTCATACCTCCGGCAGAACTTCTCCCATGTCCCGGGGGAGGCGGGGGACATTGAGTCCGAATGGGCCATGTTCCGTGCTTCCATTGTGGAGGCAGCTGACCGGAGCTGTGGCCGTAAGGTGGTCGTTGCCTGTCGCGGCGGCAATCCCCGAACCCGCTGGTGGACACCAGTGGTGAAGGATGCCGTCAAGCTGAAGAAGGAGTCCTATCGAGCTTTTTTAGCCTGTGGGACTCCAGAGGCAGCTGACAGGTACCGGCAGGCCAAGCGGGATGCAGCTTCGGCGGTCGCTGAGGCAAGAACTTGGGTTTGGGAGGAGTTTGGTGAGGCCATGGAAAACGATTTCCGGACGGCAGGCGTTTCTGGTCCACCATCCGGCGGCTCCGGATGGGAAAGCGGTGCAACATCAACACTGTTTATGGTGGGGATGGGGTGCTGCTGACCTCAACCCGGGACGTTTTGAGTCGGTGGAAGGAATACTTCGAAGACCTCCTCAATCCCACCGACACGCCTTCCAATGTGGAAGCAGAGTATGGGGACTTGGATGTGGACTCCCCTATCTCTGGGGCGGAAGTCGCTGAGGTGGTTAAAAAGCTCCTCAGTGGCCGGGCCCTGGGGGTGGATGAGATACGCCCAGAGTACCTTAAGGCTCTGGATGCTGTGGGGCTGTCCTGGTTGACACGCATCTGCAGCATCGCGTGGACATCGGGGGCAGTGCCTTTGGACTGGCAGACCGGGGTGGTGGTCTCCCTCTTTAAGAAGGGGGACCAGAGGGTGTGCTCCAACTATAGGGGGATCACACTCCTCAACCTCCCTGGTAAGGTCTATTCCGGGGTTCTGGAGTGGAGGGTCCGCCGGATTGTCGAACCTCGGATTCAGGAGGAGCAGTGTGGTTTTCGCCCCGGCCATGGAACAGTGGACCAGCTCTATGCTCTCCGCAGGGTTCTGGAGGGTTCATGGGAGTTTGCCCAACCAGTCAACATGTGTTTTGTGGACTTGGAGAAGGCATTCGACCGTGTCCCTCGGGGAGTCCTGTGGGGGGTGCTCCGGGAATATGGGGTGCCGGGATTCCTTTTAAGGGCTGTCCGGTCCCTGTATGACCGGTGCCAGAACCTGGTCCGCATGGGCGGCAATAAGTCGGACTTGTTTACAGTGAGGGTTGGACTCCGTCAGGGCTGCCCTTTGTCACCGATTATTTTCATAGTTTTTATGGACAGAATTTCTAGGTGCAGCCAGGGCGTTGAGGGTGTCCGGTTTGGTGACTGCTTTTTGCAGATGATGTGGTTTTGTTGGCCTCATCGGACCGTGACCTTCAGCTCTCCAGTCCACGTTTTCACTGCTACTTTACACTCTGCTGCATCTACAGTACACCCGCGGACACACTAGCGTACATGCTGCACACAGCAAGACAACATGCCTATATGCAAGTTTTTCAAGAAAGTATGTCTTCATCACTGCTGGTAATAACAATTACCAGCAATTAGCTCCAGCTAACAGCAGAGAGTCCCATGTAATTAATGAACCAGGTGCTCCCCATTTTGATAAATAAAATCCTGGCTAGCACACTAAGTTAAATTGTTAGCATAATGTTGATTTCTGTCACTTGTTTTAGCTATGAAAAATCAAGTTGAGCTCGCTCAGGTATGGTTATCATCAGTGGAAATAATAATAATAATACACTAATAATAATCACTCCTCCATCCCTATTAACCTGTAGGAGTCAGGGCAGAGGAGCACAGAGAGTGAGAGGGGAGAGACCTCTACTGGAGAGGTGAGTCAAGGATTTCACAGGACAGAGTCATTCGTGATGCAGACAGTCTGATTAGAATTTTATGGAACTCAATATGGATATGAAAAAAACTCTTAAAAACAGTCGGCATTCTTTGATGCTTCCACCCACCAAGTAACTGGTGATTGCAGCCATAAAAATTATGTACTTTTTTATTTTCATTTTTTTTCTTGTTGTTAATGCAGCAAACATATTTCCTGTGTTTTCTTGTTGTATTGTATTAAAAAACAGACTGAAATAAAACAACAAATCTATTGGTGGTCTAAGATGTTTAATCTGTCCAAAAAAGTTCTCAGTCTTTGTTTTCTGTTCGTGAAATTTTGTGCTCATGCGCTACTTTTGTTCATATCGTGTGCATTTCTTGGGGGCTAAGCCCCCCCTGTCCTTAAAACCTAGTGACGCCCCTGGTCTAGGAGGCATCTGAGTTAGAAACCTGAATCACCTCTACCGGCTCCTTACGATGCAGATGTGATGATGACATTAAACAAATTGTATATTAAAAATACAGCCGCTGAAAAAATTAAGAGACTACAACACTTTTTCTTATTATTTCACTAATTTCTCAATTTTCAGTGGTTAAATATGTTAGAGATGTCTTTTAAAAAGCACTGCCTTGGGTGGTGTAAAGTTACACCTCAGTGCTGTAATGTTGCCCCACCCACCCCCCATAACTCAATTAAATTATAATAACAACACCCTAATATATCAGGACATACAAGACAGCACTAGCATAAGTACCGCATTGAAACAACCGCTCATACGTCATTTGCCAAGCAGTCAGTAATGTACCAAACTCAATTTCCCAGAACATCTTGAGCCATATTAACTACGGTTTCTATTAGGAACCTCTTCATTCCAAAACATTCTAGCGATCTGTGATGTCAGGTCATCTCTTGATTTTTATTTGTTAAAAATGTCTTTTTTTGCTCCTTCAGCCTTGGAAATCCTCAATTTAGGCAACATGTAGAAAGTTCTGCTATTTGCACTCATTTTGTTTGGCATTGACTCCATACTGTATTTGCGAGTAAGTATTAATAAATCTGATTTTACTTACAAACTTTAGTTATTTCTATGGTGAAAGTCTTCCCCAGATAGCAAAATCTTTTTGTCCAGATGTGGCCCACATCACGCATTTTCATCTGGCCATCATACCACATGGAATGATGGCGACTGAGTGGGCCGCTCTCGGTTGCTGCATCTGGGTCAGAGCTGGGCCTTATGTTAGCCACAAGTGGCCAGGCTCTGGTTGGGATCTGGCCCTATTGTGGCCCATTACAAGTTTCTGAACCTCACAGATGTTAACCTCATAAGAGCTACTTTTCTACAGGAACTGCATACAGTCCCTGATCAGGTTTCAAATGTGTTTAAAAACAACAAAAGTTCAATGTCTTCAAGGATTTTGAATTTGAGAAAAAAAAACAAAACAATGTCCATGGACATCTGGTGCTGAGTGGGTGCTGTCCTCTCGAGGTGGACACACCCTTTACATTTACAGCATTCAGCAGACACTCATATCCAGAGAAACTTCTTTTTTCAGCTTGGGGTTTAGGGTCTTGCTCATGCTAGTATAGGTGGGACTCAAACCCACAATCTTTTGGTTCAGAGGAAAACACCATAAACACTAGACCACCAACACACCTTCGTTTTCATGCACCTACCACTGGGAAAGTATTTTGTTGGAAGTGGTCCCATTCCCAGTTGCATAGAAAGTAAATACTTTACCAGTATTGAGATGCATCAAAAATCATTGTGCATTGACAGACCAATTGAATTAAAACAACAAACTACCCTTCTTTATAGATTCCATTACAATCTTTTTATTGGTCCTATTAATTTAATTTATTTGATGCAGTGAGCAACTACGGAAAAACAATGCTAAGTGCCTGTTGGCCCTAAAATAATGCAGCTAGTACTACACTGTAGGGCTGAACGATTTATCGATTTCAAATCGAAATCTCGACTTGAAACTACGCGATTAGCAAATCGCAACGACTGCGATTATTTTGGAAACTCTTAATCAGACCCATAAGTTAATCACATTGCGTCAAAGTCCCAGTGTGATACACAGTCATGTTCAGCAATCAGGAGTGTGTATCCACTTACGCGCACCAATCAGATGTGTCCCAAGTTAAAGCGGCGTCCACTAACAAATAAATGCGCAAGTAAACGTGTAACGCTGCTGAAAATGGCTACTGCCGATGCTAAAATTGCGGAGGACGATGACTTGGTGCCTAAGAAAAGCAGCACTGCTGTTATATGGAAGTATTTTGGCTTCGAAAAAAACGATGTACATCAGGTGAAAGTAATGTATAAAATGTGCCGCTGAACTATTACCACTTCCAGAGGTAACACGACAAATTTATATCAACACTTAAGAAATCACCACAGGCAGCAGTATGGTGACTGTAAAGCTCCTGCAAAAAAGCCAGCTGAATGCGGTGCTCCCCAAGATACAAGAAAGCAGACTTCTATTACAGAGTCACTTGCAACTGTGACTCCTTACGACAAGAGCTCACGTAGGTACAGGGAAATAACGAACGCAATAACAAATTACCTTGCAAAAGGCATGGTGTCGTTGAACACCATTACGAAAGACGGCTTTCAAAAGCTAATTTATACACTGGTCAAACGATATAACATTCCGTCGCGCACATACTTTAGTCAGGTGTCCATCCCACAACTGTATGCTGAATGCATGGAGAAAGAACTAAATCATGTGGAGTTTTATTCTACAACGATGGATTTGTGGTCCAGCAGGACGACCGAGCCATATTTGAGCCTCACGGTACACTTCATTAATGAGAACTTTCAGTTGAATAGTCGCTGTCTTCAGACAGCATACTTTCCACAAGATCATACAGGACAAAACATAGCCCATGGTCTTAAGGAGCTTCTATCAAGATGTTAAAATGGTTAAATTGCTATAAATAGTTTGTAACAATACGTAGGATCACACATGCACATATCACAGGGCCTAAATTCCAGGTGGCCTGAGACAAGGCCGAGCCTGGTACGAGAGGCACCAAAGGGGGGTTACACACTTAAACACACACACACAGATAACAAGGGAGGCCAGCACTCCAACTTTTATTGCCCAAAGATTTAGGGACCTACAGACAGCAGAGTGGACCTAATGGACAGGGGTCCCTCGACTTGGGACACAACCCCCTCCCCATACACTCTGCCTTACATATCACTCACCCAACAGACGAACACCCTAAAGGAAGTTTCATTTAAATTTGGCTTTTGTATACCCTGTATATTGATTTACTCATGACTACTAGTCTCAATATAGATAGGTTATGTTTGTATGTGTCCTTAGACAATCTTAGTGTTTTGTGTGCCACCCTTTGTGTATCACCTATTTTACCCTTTGCACTTGAACACATATAAATTTAAATAAATAGATAGGTATAGCTACCATTGTATATACACTCACCTAAAGGATTATTAGGAACACCTGTTCAATTTCTCATTAATGCAATTATCTAATCAACCAATCACATGGCAGTTGCTTCAATGCATTTAGGGGTATGGTCCAGGTCAATACAATCTCCTGAACTCCAAACTGAATGTCAGAATGGGAAAGAAAGGTGATTTAAGCAATTTTGAGCGTAGCATGGTTGTTGGTGCCAGACGGGCCGGTCTGAGTATTTCACAATCTGCTCAGTTACTGGGATTATCACGCACAACCATTTCTAGGGTTTACAAAGAATGGTGTGCAAAGGGAAAAACATCCAGTATGCGGCAGTCCTGTGGGCGAAAATGCCTTGTTGATGCTAGAGGTCAGAGGAGAATGGGCCGACTGATTCAAGCTGATAGAAGAGCAACTTTGACTGAAATAACCACTCGTTACAACCGAGGTATGCAGCAAAGCATTTGTGAAGCCACAACACGCACAACCTTGAGGCGGATGGGCTACAACAGCAGAAGACCCCACCGGGTACCACTCATCTCCACTACAAATAGGAAAAAGAGGCTACAATTTGCACGAGCTCACCAAAATTGGACAGTTGAAGAACTGGAAAAATGTTGCCTGGTCTGATGAGTCTCGATTTCTGTTGAGACATTCAAATGGTAGAGTCAGAATTTGGCGTAAACAGAATGAGAGCATGGATCCATCATGCCTTGTTACCACTGTGCAGGCTGGTGGTGGTGGTGTAATGGTGTGCGGGATGTTTTCTTGGCACACTTTAGGCCCCTTAGTGCCAATTGGGCATCATTTATATGCCACGGCCTACCTGAGCATTGTTTCTGACCATGTCCATCCCTTTATGACCACCATGTACCCATCCTCTGATGGCTACTTCCAGCAGGATAATGCACCATGTCACAAAGCTTGAATCATTTCAAATTGGTTTCTTGAACATGACAATGAGTTCACTGTACTACAATGGCCCCCACAGTCACCAGATCTCAACCCAATAGAGCGTCTTTGGGATGTGGTGGAACGGGAGCTTCGTGCCCTGGATGTGCATCCCACAAATCTCCATCAACTGCAAGATGCTATCCTATGAATATGGGCCAACATTTCTAAAGAATGCTTTCAGCACCTTGTTGAATCAATGCCACATAGAATTAAGGCAGCTCTGAAGGCGAAAGGGGGTCAAACACCGTATTAGTATGGTGTTCCTAATAATCCTTTAGGTGAGTGTTTGTTCTCATGGTATACCAGAAGAATCTGGAAAATTAGTGTAACCAATGTGTCCTAACTTTTAGAGAGTCTTCTTTGTTAAAACCCCCCCTTCTCTTCCAACATTCCTTTGTGGTCCTTATCTGATCTTGGTGGACCGTCACCAAGTTTCTTTGTTCTAACATTATTTGTTTCCAGATGTGCAACTTATATTGATATTACCACAAACTAACGGCCACGCCTATCTATGGATAAGATGTGCTGTTTGGAATATGAATATTTGATGTAATATCTGCACAAAGTGTAACATCTGTTGAGGTGCAACCCAAAACACCTGTATCCTATACTGATGTGAATGAGTCACATAGATAAAATAATTAATTGTTTAATCAATTAATACAGATGGTATAAGGTATGTACCTGTGAAGCTGGTATGGCATGTTTGGTGTCAAACTGATTGTTAATCACCCCTGATTCCAAATCTGGTCAGTGATTACCATAAAAGTGGATGTATCAAAAGTTATAACAGCTTAATGAAAATCATCAGTAAAGGGAGAATCAGTCAAATCATAAATCCCAAAAGGACTGATACAGACCCCCTTCCAAAAGCCCGCCAAATGGATGGCCAGCCATTGGGCCAGGAGTCGAATTCCTGGTTATCCCTATTCATGAACTTTAGACCATAAAAACCTGGACCTCAGAACAAAGGTGCGCAGAGAACAACCATCAGCCCGAGGAAAGACCATCAGCCCGGGAAAAGAGAAGCCCACAAGAAGCCCTCCGGTGAAGGCTCAGCTGAACAGAGAACAGCACCCAAGACAAAGCTTCACCAGGAGAGAGAATCCAAAGGGGCTCCACTCCACTGCTCCAAACGCCGCGCCTTCCTGAGTGCCATCAGCTCAGCAGCTCTGCCATCAACTGCCATCAACTGCGCCCCCCCCACTCTTCAACCAAGTAAACCAACTTCCTTTCATTCTAACAACTTAAGCTGTTCTGTTAACCTGCTATAAGACTTTAGGGTCGTGTTTCCACAAACTGTGCTTGCTTTGCAGAACAGTATTTCCCATTTAAGGTTAGGGGTGCAACGATTATTCGACATTGTCGACAAAAATCGACAATAAAAATAGTCGCCGACAAATTTGATTGTCGATAATTGTCGCCAGACGTATTTTTAAACGGAGTGAGACGTTTTCCTTCCTTTATACTTGTGCAATACTACCGCTTTCCAATAGACTACACCAATACACCACACAGGTGAGATTCGCTCTTGCGCAATAGCATTCAGCAACAGGTAGAAGAATGGTGGCCACAAATCAGGCATCGTCGCATATTAAACGCTCTAAAGTCTCAAAGGCTTTTATGTCCGAAAACAAAGACGAGATCTACAAAAGGGTGAATAACACGGACTTCTTGTTGTCTGGTGTATCTAATAATAAATAATAATAATTATAATAATAATAAATAATTATAACAACAACAACAATAATAATAGGGCATAATAATAGGCTAGTAGTAGTATATTTTACATTTTCAAAAAAGATCAGAATAGAACGTATTTTTGTTTGGAAGTCGGTGGTGTGTCATGAAGTGTCTCATTCGCTAAAAATTTTGCTATAATAAAGGTCAGAAAACAGTGTAGAAAACCCATTGCTTAAATAAAGAAGCCAAAACTCTGAAGCTCAAGATTCAGGACAGTGGCTCCGATGTCGCAAGTGCTGCGAGAGCTTATGCTCCCTTAAAAATAAATAACAGCAGTTTAAGTCCGTTTTCTTGCTGTTAACAGAGGAATGGCAATGGGAAGCCTGCTTTAAAATGAGTTTTTATTTGTAAACATAGGCTATATAAATAGCTGATATGACAAGAAATTACCATGCATTTTAACCCCTATACCGCAAATGAAGTACGAATTAGCATATACAGGTTAAAATGCATGATAATTTCTTGTCATATCAGCACAAATGCACATAAAATACGTATTTGCACTGTCACAGCAAGAGATTGCCGCACGTATCGCTTATAAAAGGTGAATGCGTACTTGCGTACCAGTTATATGCAGCCCTGATTATAACAAATATTGTATCAGAAATTCGGATCGGTGCCGATCCAGACCTATTTGACGGATCGGGTATCAGCCATGTGTGACCAATCCACACCCTATACTTACTTATTTAGTTTTTGGCAATCTCTAAAAAGAAACCTCCCATTTCGTGTTAAATCTATTTGCACAATCAATCGCACGACAGCTCTTTCCCATTTTACATGTGTTGTTTTGCGGCATTGATGTCGAACAATAACCTCATGCTAAGTTGCTCTAAATAAAACGCACCCAGGAAAAAGGTTAAAGAAATTGTGGATAAATTCATCCTTTGAAAGCTTGGAAGAGCTGTGCGCTTAATTGCTTTAACAGGTTATGGGCCCAGGCACTGAAGTGAACATGTACGAGGTAAAAGCTAATTCCACTGAAGTTTGTTGTAAAACTTTTAACTGTCTAAACCAGCTTGGAGAAGCATAGAAGTGAAGCATATGTGGAAGAACTATAACCCGCTATATAACGTGGAAATTAATGAAAATTAGCAGCAAACGAAAGCTAACAAAATGGCAAGCAGAGCAACGGGAGTTCTTGCCCCGCATCTGTACTTCGACGGATCTGAAGATAAGTATAAATTAAGGGAAACAAGATTCCTAGGCCATTTACACACGTTAAAACTAAAGCAAACTATCTTAAACGAGCCTCCTATCGATGATACTGCCGCTTAGCTAACCAAAGATGCAAGAAATAATGCAGACTGTTATGCAGAACTGATAAGGCTAATTGATGATAAAAGCTTGTCGCTAATAAGACACGATGCTGCTGATGATGGTAGGAAAGCTTTGAGGTTCCTGAAAGAACATTATTCTGGAAAAAGCAAGCCTAGGATAATCAATTTGTGGACAACTCTAACCAAGTTATGCATGGCAGACAATGAAATCGTCACAGAATACATTATAAGGGCAGAAAATACGATCACAGCTCTAAGAGATGCTGGAGAGACGCTCAGTGATGGCCTGACCATAGCCATGATATTAGGAGGGCTACCAGATTCCTTCAAGCCTTTAGCTGTACATGTAACACAAAATGAAGATGATGTTACATTCACAGACTTTAAAAGAAGACAGGATTTATGAAGAGTCTGAGAAAATTAGTACGGCAGGATCTACAGACAATGTGATGAAAACACATGTAAGACAAGGTAAAGCCCCTACGAAATTATACACTCACTACAGAAAAGATGGAGATACCTCCGTGACGTGTTACAAGTGTGGTGTTAAAGGACACAAGGCCAGAAAATGTTTCCGAAAAGTGTGGTGTAGCTATTGCAAAAATAACACACATCAAGAAACTCTTTGTAAGAAAAAGGGGTCACAGGATGATGTCAGAAACGTCATGGAGGAAGCAGACAGTGACCAAGACTATCTGTTCAAAGCTGAACACATAAAGAACGAACAGTTGCAAAGTAATGTAAAGACTGGCAGTATGGTGGATGCAGGAGCAACATCACATATAACTAATGACATCGATAGATTTAAAAACTTTAATGACTCATTCCTGCCTTAGTGCCAATTGGGCATCATTTAAATGCCACGGCCTACCTGAGCATTGTTTCTGACCATGTCCATCCCTTTATGACCACCATGTACCCATCCTCTGATGGCTACTTCCAACAGGATAATGCACCATGTCACAAAGCTTGAATCATTTCAAATTGGTTTCTTGAACATGACAATGAGTTCACTGTACTACAATGGCCCCCACAGTCACCAGATCTCAACCCAATAGAGCGTCTTTGGGATGTGGTGGAACGGGAGCTTCGTGCCCTGGATGTGCATCCCAGAAATCTCCATCAACTGCAAGATGCTATCCTATGAATATGGGCCAACATTTCTAAAGAATGCTTTCAGCCTGCAGCCTGCAGCCCGAAGACGATAGCAGGTTTGACATCCACGAGAGTGGAAATTTATATTACTTGTCTACTGTTGAAGAAAATGTTGACCAATGTAAAGGGTGTCATGACATGCAATCCAAAAATTTTGGGCCATTGTAATTATGAGAATGTACAAAGGCTACAAGGTGTAGTGAAAGGTATGGAAATTAAAGGGAGCGCAGTTAAACCAGCACAGTTATGTGAAGTGTGCACACAAGGAAAATTTGCACCTGAGACAAGGAGTAGGAAACCAGACAGAAAGGCAAAGAAACCTTTAGAACTAGTCCATACTGACCTCGCCGGTCCCATGCCAACTCCAAGTATGGAAGGATACAGATATGCACAATCTTTCACAGATGACTACTCGGGAACTATGATGGTATATTTTTTTAAAGTTTAAAAGTGATACAGTGCAAGCTACAGAAAAGTTTTTAGCAGACATAGCACCTTATTGAGATGTCAAATGTATCCGTTCAGACAACGGAACTGAGTTTACAAACCGAGACTTCCAAGCACTGTTAACAAAGAACAAAATCAGACATGAGACGTCTGCACCGTATTCACCCCACCAAAACGGGACAGCGGAGAGAGGCTGGCGGACTCTATATGATATGAGTAGATGCTTATTGTTGGAGAGTCAGTTACCCAACAAACTCTGGAACTGTGCTATGCAGACAGCAGCATATGTGCGAAACAGGTGTTACAGTAGGCGCACAAAGTAAACGCCATATGAGCTGTTTACAGGAAAAGAACCAGGGGCCTGTACTATGACAAGGGGTGTGCATTGTTCTCTGTTGTCCACTGATCAAAGCACACTTCACTAGATGTGCCTGTCTTGTCTAGTTTTAAAGTTATTAACCCATTCATGTATTGTCGACTGCACAGTATACGGATACATTCAAACATTCAAAAATTAATTAAAATTCGTATGTAAAGCAATCTGGGAAACAAAGGGGTGTGCAACAGTCGCCATGAGCCCAAAATACTAAACCACCATGTCATTACAGCTGAAAGGACCTATATTATATTAGCTATTAACATGATTTGGCACAAATCACAAAATGTTTTGAAGCGGAAAAATAATCGGTGTGCATCGATGTCTGTGTACTGGACATCACAATTCTGTCATTAAAAACGCCCACCTTCCGTAAAGATATTAAAGCCAGAAAACTGAATATGGAATATGAGGCTAACTTAACCGTGGTGACAGGTTCCTAGTCGTTTTCTAACTACTCATATGCTTCTGTTTGTCCTGTTGTAAATCATTTAATTGTTTGTTAAACAGTGGCTCACCTTCTATTAAGTGTCATATGAACAGACACCTTTTTATTATTAGCTGTAAAACATAGAAACGCTATTAAGTGGAGGCTAGACACAACAAATCTTTCATAATGAGTAGAAATATAAATACATAGCCCTACCACTTGACATGATGTTTTTATATTTCATCTTGACTTGCTGCCACGTACGCTTTCCACTACTATTGCATTTGAAATCAGATCAGTTATTGTTAACATTAGGTCTACATTATGAGTAACATTACAGTAATGGAACTTCAGGGAGCATTACATTACTTAGCAGCATATAATAGGTGACTTCTGAATTGTGTTGCATCTGTTAGCCTCTGTAATTATTAACAGTATTTCAATTCTTTTCAGAAAACACTTCATTGTCTAATACTTGGTTGTGAGATATTTTAGACCACGTTTTATGACCGTGAAAATGTACGTATATGCATTTTCTGTCGGCAATACGTTGCCAACAACCCTGCCTGCTTTTGTTGGCTGCAGTGGTATTGGACTTTCTTTACAGCGTTGATTTAAACTCCTCATAACCCTGCATAATTAGCATGCAGTCTTCCTCCGTGAAACATATGGAGATCGCGCTATGAGTCAAACGGTGCCTTGCGTTGCCGAACGTGCTCCATATATGTGAACGCGCACAAACTCCAATGCAGTTAACACCGATTTAACAAATCAACTTCCTAACTGGCGTCGTAGTACTGATTAGCCCCGATGGAGTCAACCTGATTTTGTCAACCTCGTGTTCGCAAATTACCTCGGGGTTAAGTCTGATTTGGTTAAACCCCCTTCGTAGTACAGGCCACAGATGTGTCCAAGCTGCAGAAATTTGGTTCAATGTGTTTTGCTTACGAGCAAGAAAAAGGGAAGTTAGACTCCAAGTGTGAGGAAGGTGTTTTTATTGGCTACGATAGAAACAGTCCAGCTTACCTAGTGTACTACCCAGACACAGAGAAAGTCCAAAGACACCGGTTGGTGAAGTTCACGAACAAAACATCCAAAGAAAAAGAAACACAAACATTGGATTCATACATAGTACAGGAAGATAAGATATTACAAAGAGGAAGATGATGTTAATGAAAGTGTACAACATATACCAAAAGAGAGTGTTCAAAGCGACATTTCTGTGAACTTACCTGAGACGACTCAATGCCCACAACAAGGTGAGGTCACTGAGACAGTGATCGAAAGAAATCCACCAAGAACGAAAAGAAAGCCACCTTATTTACAGGATTTTGAGGAGGATAAACTACAAACCTGTGTGGACTCTTGTTATAGGGCAGTTTGTGACATACCTCAAACCTACCAGGAAGCTATGTCATCAGCCAAGTCACAACAGTGGAAAAAGGTCATGGATGAGGAAATGCAGTCACTGGAAGAGAATGAGACCTTCAGTCTCACCAGTTTGTTAATACTCCTACCAGGGGAGAAGCCCTTCTTGATCTCGTTTTTTGTAATAACCAGGATAGGACTGGAAAATTAGAGGTTTTAGACCCATTGTACGGTAGTGATCATAACATGGTTAAATTCGAGGTTAATTTTAGTGTCCGAAGAGCAAAGTCTAAATTAAAAGTATACAATGTTAGGAAGGCTAACTTTAATGGTATGAGACGGAAATTAGAAACTGTAAACTGGACAGAGTTAAATAGCAAAACAGTTGAAGAGGCATGGGAATTTTTCAAAAGCACATTGTTGCAAGTGCAAGAGGACTTCATACCTGTTTCCAGCAAAACTAAATCTAGGAAACGACAACCAAGGTGGTTTACTAAGGAAATTAAGAATAAAGTCAGGAGGAAAAGGGCTCTGTTCCACAACTGGAAAATAACTAATGATTTCAAAATCAAGCAGGAGTATCTAAGTCTACAGGCAGAGTTAAAAAATGACATTAGGCTATCAAAGAGGGATGTAGAAAGAAAAATTGCATTGGAGGCTAAGCATGACAGTAAAGGTTTCTTCCAATATTTTAACTCTAAGAGAGCACTAAAAGCTGAAATCACTAATTTGCAGGATAGTAAGGGCCTTATAATTGATAACGAAATTGATATGGTAAATGAGTTTAATGATTATTTTTCAAGGGTGTTCACAATAGAGAACACAAGTAATTTACCACCAATTAATACGAATACAGCATCGTCTATGACCAATATATGTATAACTGAGGTTGATGTGATACTAAGCCTAGCTAAACTCAAAATAAATAAATCGCAGGGGCCTGATGGCATCTTACCTTTAGTCTTGAAAGAGATGAGGGATATTATTAGCCAACCTTTGACTTTAATATTCCAGAAATCGTTATCTGCGGGTGTGGTACCATCAGATTGGAAGCATGCTAATATAACACCCATATTCAAAAAAGGGGATAGAAGTAATCCAGCAAACTATAGGCCAATCAGTTTAACTAGCATTACTGGAAAAATAATGGAAGCTATAATTCAAGTGAAAATGGTAGATTACCTAGATGCAAATAACATTATAAAGGATAGCCAACATGGATTTAGGAGAGGTAGATCCTGCTTAACGAATCTGCTTGAGTTCTTTGAGGAAGCTACAAGTGAAATTGATCACAAAAAGGCCTATGATGTGATTTACTTAGATTTCCAGAAAGCCTTTGATGTTGTCCCCCACAAACGGCTCTTGTTAAAGCTTAAAGCTGCAGGAATTTTAGGAACTGTGGCAGCTTGGATCAAAAACTGGCTAACTGATAGGAAGCAGCGAGTAGTTATTAGAGGCACTATGTCACAGTGGGCCTCCGTTTATAGTGGGGTACCGCAGGGTTCAATTTTAGGACCACTATTGTTCCTAATTTACATTAATGATATTGACACGAATACATACAGTAAACTGGTTAAATTTGCAGACGACACTAAGGTGGGCGGGGTAGCAGATACTAATCAAGCAGCAGAGAGGCTTCAACGGGATCTGGATTTAATTAGCGAATGGGCTGATACTTGGCAGATGAAATTTAACACAGATAAATGTAAGGTAATCCATGCAGGGAGCAGAAATATACAGTACAGATATTTTATGGGTTCCACTGAAATAAAGGTAGCTGATTACGAGAAAGATCTCGGTATGTATGTTGATGCTTCCATGTCCCACTCTCGCCAATGTGGGGAAGCAATAAAAAAGGCGAACAGAATGTTGGGTTATATCTCTAGATGTGTGGAGTTTAAGTCAAGGGAGGTGATGTTACACTTATATAATTCCTTGGTAAGACCCCACCTAGAATACTGTGTGCAGGTTTGGTCACCATACCTCAAGAAGGACATTGCTGCCTTAGAAAAGGTGCAACGAAGAGCTACGAGAATGATTCCTGGTCTTAGAGGAATGTCTTACGAGGAGAGGTTAGCGGAACTGAATCTGTTCAGCCTTGAGCAAAGGAGACTAAGGGGGGATATGATTCAGGTCTATAAGATTCTAACGGGTCTGGATGCTGTTCAGCCAAATGACTATTTCAATATTAGTCTAAATACTAGAACTCGTGGCCATAAGTGGAAATTAGCGGGAGAACATTTTAAAACAAATTTGAGGAAGCACTTCTTTACACAGCGTGTAGTCAGAGTATGGAATAGTCTTCCTGCTATTGTAGTGGAAGCTAAAACCATGGGTTCCTTTAAATCAGAGCTAGATAAGATTTTAACAACTCTGAGATATTAGCTAAGTTCTCCCCAAACGAGCTTGATGGGCCGAATGGCCTCCTCTCGTTTGTAAATTTCTTATGTTCTTATGTTCTTATGCTTGTCACCAGGTAAACAGGCAGTGGGGGGCAAATGGGTCTATGCACTCAAATGTGACAGTGATGGTCTGGAAAAATATAAAGCGAGATTTGTGGCAAAAGGTTAGAGTCAGAAACCAGGAACTGACTATGAGGAGATATTCTCACCTACAGCTGACATGACCAGCATCAGAGTCATCATGCAAAAGGCAGCACAAGAGGGATTAATCTTACATCAGATGGATGTTAAGACTGCTTATCTGCATGCACCCATTGATCGAAATATATATGGTGAGCAACCAGAAGGTTACGAACAAAAGACAAATACAGGAGGGAGACTTGTATGTAAACTGCAGAAATCTATTTATGGTCTGAAACAGTCGGGTAGGAATTGGAATACTATGTTACATACATGTTTGATCCAAAATGACTTTGTACAGAACTCTGCAGATAACTGCTTATACACAAAAGAAAAACATGATGGAAAAGTAATTTTACTTACATGGGTTGATGATCTGATTATAGCAGCAAGTAATGAGAATGTAGTTCAAAATGAAACATGACATGGGAAAGTTAAAATATTTCCTAGGTATAGATTTTGAACAAACCGAAGGTGAAGTTAAAATGTCACAGAGGAAATATGTGAACAAAGTATTGCAGAAGTTTAGAATGCAGGATTGTAAGCCTAGAGAAACCCCATGTCAGCCAAAACTAGAGTACGCAGAAAATGATGAAAAATTAAAAGAGCCTCAAGAATACAGAGAAGTAGTAGGGAGTTTAATTTACTTATCCACATGTACACGCCCAGATATTAACTTTGTGGTCAGTAAACTGTCTCAGCATTTTGTTGAACCTACAGTGGAACATTGGAACACAGTGAAACACGTGTTGAGATACCTCAAAGGTACAGCTGAACAGGAGTTACACTTCAGAAGAAATTACACTGAAAAACTGGGTCTGAGAATGTACTGTGATGCTGACTGGGCATCAGACACAAAAGACAGACGCAGTACAACAGGATATTGTGCCAGTCTAAGTAAAGGAAGTTCTTTAATTTCCTGGAAAACGAGGAAACAACCAACAGTAGCGTTATCCACTTGTCAAGCAGAATACATTGCCTTAGCATCAGGGATTCAAGAATGTATTTACTTGGAACAGCTACTGAGAGGTATGGACAGTTACCATTATGCACAAACAAAAGTGGTATGAAGACAACCAGGGTACTGTGGCACTAGCCAGAAACCCAGTGAACAGGCAAGGCTGCAAGCACATCGACATCAAGTACCACTTCATCAGGGAAGCTGTAAATAGTGGAAAATTAATCTTGGACTATTGTCCTACAGATCGAATTATTGCTGATGTGATGACAAAGCCATCTACAAAGATAAAGTTAAAAATGTTTGTTAAAGATATGTTTGGTATTTCAAATGCATAGACTGTGATTTGCATAATTAAAGTAAAAGATAGAATTTACTTTATTCATTTGTTTAGATGTCATAGAAGTTATAGAGCCAAGAGCGAGTGGGGGTGTTAAATGTTGCCAATAGATGGCGCCCTTGCTCTTTATACAGTGGTACCTCGGTTCTCGAACTTAATCCGTTCCGGACTCCGGATCGAATCCTAAAAAGTTCGAGTTCTGATCGAATTTTTCCCATAAGAAATAATGGAAAACCAATTAATTGGTTCCCGGCCCCCCAAAATTACACCTAAATATGTTTTTTTTTTCTTATCCCAACATTACCCCTGTCCTGCCCCGATTGTCTGCTCCTTCCGAGTGCCACGCCCCCTCGTTAACCTCGTGTGGGATCCCCATGTGATCAGCTGTTTCTGGTTGTTGTCATTAGTCCTCTGTATTAAGTCCGTGTGACCGCTTTTCAGTTTGTTTCCCCAGTCCGGTCATTGGGTGCGTTCGACTTGCTTACAGCGCTGTCTTAAAGCAACGCATTCTGATCCAGACGCAATGCATTACGGTTAGATGCATTGCGACCTCTCACCCAGCTGCACAAACTGGAACCGCCTCTGTGACAACACACCTTTGCCCTTATTGGCTGAAGAGTTTAGTTACACGCATGACGTTTGTATCCCAGGCAGTTCCGATGCGTAATCTGCTATTTCTCCCGAATATCACGTAAAGCAGTGAGAACTGATTTTCAGTTAATTTACCTGGTAAAATAAAGTTTAAATAAATTACATAAATGCTCTAATATTACACGTAAGTTAGTGGTTTATTTATTATTAGTTACTGTAATGTTGTGCTGCTTTATTTGGTTAATCGTCCAGTCTGTGAAGAAGGCATTCAAGTAAGAATTGCATTGTAGTATGACTCATTTCCTGGCGCGTACACTTTATATTAGGTCAGCGTTCACGGTTCGACTTCTGATATTCAGATCGAGTTCTAGATCAAACTGGTTTGTTAGACTTTCAAGATATTCGAGTTCTAGTGAGTTCGAGAACCGAGGTACCACTGTACTATATAAGTTTCACGTATGGCTCTTCTTTGTGAGTTGTACTATATAAAAAAAGGAGAGAGACACGGTTGATCGTGGTTGATATTAAAAGTGAATACTACAGAATTATCAGAGAATATTAGAGACGTTGTTTGAGAAGTTTGTTAAGTTGCTCTAAATAAAATACACCCAGGAAAAAGGTTAAAGAAATTGTGGATAAATTCATCCTTTGAAAGCTTGGAAGAGCTGTGCGCTTAATTGCTTTAACAGTTTTTATTCTCTGCTTTCTCGTCTTGCTTTTACTCACAGCACTGACTACAGGGTTCAATTTTTTTATATACGTATATACAAGACTCATTCTCCCGCTAACTCAAACAAAATCATGTCATTTTGGTACACCTTACAGATTAACAAAAAAATTGAATCAGATAATGTAAAATAAAACGTCAAATGAGGACATATAATTCAACAGATTACATGTCATGAATAGTAAGACCGCAGAATTTCATCCATGGGAACGATCTTTTGGGAATCTGTTCCCACACGTCGGACGTTCTTTGAGACAATGCACATGCAGGAGGGGGGCAGGCAGGACGTCACACGCAGGAAGGGGGGCAGGCAGGATGTCACATGCAGGAGGGGGGGCAGGCAGGACGTCACAGGTGTGGGGAGGGCAGGCAGGACGTCATAATATGCAATATGTAAGCTCCAGCAGATATGGCTATGGCAGCATAAGTAGGAGGGAGAGGCAAGTGGGAATGCAGGCGGGGCGGGGTGACGGGGGGGGGGTCCCTGTAACATCAGCACTCCAATTACTAGAGGTGTAACGATACGCGTATTCGTATTGAACCGTTCGGTACGAGGCTTTCGGTTAGGTACGCATTACAAACCGAACGATTCAGAAAAATACTTTTATCCCTCTGGAGTCGACGGCATCGTCAGCAATGCCGAGTATCTTTCTTGTCTATTTCAGTTCATAACTCGCTGAAATCTTATTATAGAAATATGAGAAAAACGCTGATTAAATCCGTAATCGGTCTTCTTTTCAAAACGTCCATTGTCGGAAGTATTAAAGTTTTTAAAATTAGGCTAAATCGGCAAGAAAGTAAACCATGTCACCTTACTTTGTTTTACCTGCATCGGGGGCATAGTACCGCTCTCACCCGAAGATCGCTATTCACATTCTAAATAGCCGCATTAGCGCGTATTCAAATCCCATTCGCATGGTAATTTTATTAACAGCGCAACTGTGAAACGCGATCCAGAAACATTCCAGTCAGAGCCATAAAAGGGGGGGAGGGACGTGGCCAGGTGACAATGGCTCATTCATACACATGAAAGTTGCTACATATTCAATGAAAGGAGCCAGAAATAGTGACATGAGTTCGGTTTTTCTTATTTATAAATCCAACTGAATGTTGCAACTATACCATTTAGTCATCTTCATGTAGCCAAGACTTTGTTGATCAGATATCTTGGATCAAAACAAACTGCCAGCATTGCTTACTACTGTATGTACTTTTATTATGTGTCTGCAATTATTCCAAGCTGCATTTTGCAATGTCTATACTTTGATGTCAAATTACAAACTTAACATAAATCTGACATATTTACAAAGTACACTAAGATTAAGATGAGTTTAATGCCAAAACAAATATATAAGAAATAATTTATTTGCCATGAATTAAGTTTATGATATTGAATGAAATGTGTGATCATGCCCCAGTCAGTGAAAGTGTGTTCCCTACCCCTAGACTCCAGAGGGTTATATTTGAAAAAAATAAAAGGGAATAAAGTGTGTAAAATATAATGTTTTCAGTGCTACTACGCTCAACAAGGCAGCCCAAACGGCATGACAGGCAACGTGCTGACTGCCCCTCCCACCCTCAAACACTACTCCAGTCAGTCAGGCATTTGCTGCACTAGCTCGTTGCAAAATGGCTAGTAACGTTAATGCAATTATCAGACCAGAAATAGAGGATCCTCCTATAACCAACAGGTCTGGAGTTTGGGAGCACTTTGGTTTCCCTGTAAGTTAGGAGGGTGATGGCAAGAGAGTGGTGGATAAAATGTGGACACACTCATCTTTCTGGTAAAAAAACTAAAAAATTGATTGAAACTGAGTTCCATATAAAAACAAAATTGTTCTTTTCTTTCTATTAGTTTATAACTACTACAAAATTACATAAAAAAATTTTATCAGGAGCTTTTTGGTTTTGGTTATAAAGGAGGTTTTGTTTTATTTGCTGCTAAAAAGAAACCTCAGGAGATGGGTGAAGAATAGCTTCATCATTGTTTAAAGTAAAAGAAAAAAACAAGATCATACTTTTTTGATGTTTTAATAAATAAAAAAGTGAAAAAAATCAAAGAAATTATCTGGCATTTGTTTTTATTTTTGCTGTATCGAAAACATACCGAACCGTGACACCACTGTGTCGTATCGAACTGAACCATGATTTTTGTGAACCGTTACACCCCTACCAATTACACAAGGGGGGGTGAAGCTAGAGTGACAGCACTAACAGTTCAGTTCTTCCAAAGCCAATGGCACCGATCCCCCCCTGGCTCAACACCCCACACTGTAAAGATGTCCCCCACAAACAGATGGCCGTTACACCTAAGCTAAAATGCAAAGTGTGTCATTTATTTAAAGTGCATGAATAGACAATGAAAATAAACCACAACCAAAGTAAAACAACAAACCATAAACAAAACACCAATTATAAAGGCAAAACAACAAACCATAAATTAAGTCAAAAATCTCAACACTCACATTTACATTTACAACATAACCGTACAAGGCAACCAAAGCGTGACCCCTCCATACTGACTGTATAAATACACTACTTCCAGGTCCAATGCAATAAGGCAATTAATTAATATAGCAATTAATCAATAAAGCAAGTAATAAAGCAATCCAATAAAGCAATTAATAAAAAAAAAGTGATCAATAAACCACACCTTTCAAAGGCTGAAAACCATATGGCAACAACACAATTTAGTATAAAAATATCAAATCTGAATACAAATTTTTCAATGTTACATTTATCATGCATCACACACACTATAGGCCTAGCTGGGGGTGAGCAGTTAGCTAGAGTCCATCACTTTGACTCACCATCTTGAGTTGTAGTATCTTGTAATCAATCTAAGACTTAACTGGGAAGAAGCATAGAACAGGACTTTTATTGTTTGTAAACTATCTGGTAGCTGCATTTGTTGCAGATGCTTGTAAGCTGAAGTTTACAAGGATCCAGATGGGCAACCAGAAAGCAGGTCATTACAGTAGCCCAGGTATAAAGGCATGTATTAGTGTCTCTGCATTATGGAAGGAGAGCATCTTCCAAAGCTCACCTGTGTTAGAATTTAGTGATTAATTGTCATTGTTGACACACCACAATGACATGTGCATATGTGACATAGCATGGGACAGCTAATTCTGCACCCGGGGAGCAGTGCTTGGGGGTAGTACCTTGCTCAGGGTACCTCAGGAGTGCCTTGTTGGTCAGGGATTCGAATCTGCAATTTTTCAATTACAAGCACGCTTCCCAAACCATTAGGCCACCACCGCCCACAGTGTTCTGTGGATGGTAGAACACATTTATATTTATTGTTGTTAGATGAGCATCAAAATGTAGATCTGAGTCAACAAGGACACCATGTGTTAAACTGAAACATTATACATTGGCTTTGCTCCACCTGTAAAAAATAAGTTCATGGGCCATGTGCCTCCAAATGAGCTTTCTGACATGCTGCCCATCTAGGACACTGTTTTTTTGTTTTTGTTTTGTTTTTTGAATGTCAAAGGATTTCATCCTAAAATGTGGTGGGCTGCGGATCATATGCTAACCCAGTGCTCTGGCACCAACACCGTAATTACATTGCCTTGGATCACTGGCCATTTTGGTTCAAAACGGAATGCAGCATTTTATTTTACAATACAAGACCCGTTAAATACAGGCTGGATGGCAATTCTGGTCCCAGCCTGCGACATTTCTTATTAAATCTGGCCCACAGATCAGTCTTTTGTTTTACACATAATAAAAAATTATGTAACATCATTGCACTGACGTGTGCTGACCCCCCCCCCCCCCAGCTCAGAGGTTATCCGGTCATCTGTAGAATAACAAAAATGTATTGTATTTGTCAAAAATCCCATATTAGCTCAACACTAATTTTAAACTTTAGAAATCATATATTATTACAAAAATGTAATACATGTACAGTCAAATAATTATCTAACCTTAATTATTACACAAATTATCATCAATTACCTAACTTTCCGGAGACATGTTACACAATGTTGTAATGCCCTAGGAGTGCCCACAGTAAAGATGTAACCCACATTTGAGTCTGTGTCTTCAGTAGTGTGAGCATTACAGATTTTCTCTTACTTCTGCATAGTTCTTAAGGATGTGTGAAAGTCGAATGACTCTCATAACCTCTGTTTTGCCCCTCTTGTCATCCCACATGTACTCCGGCGACAGAACCTTAGACGGTTTATTGTGAAGCAGGTACCAGTTTAGATGACTCTCTTCCTGCCAGGCTGCCTCTATTCCCTTTGCTTTGTCTGCTTCTATATTTTCATGACACTTTTTAACCAGTCTATAGACATCATCAACTGTGCCCCCAAACATGGCTCCGATATAATAGAAGTCTCCTACCCCTGAGGGAATGTAGGCCGTAGACTCAGGACGCCGTTCGTAAGTGAACTGATCGCGGCTCAAATCATAGAACCAAGGGTGTATTTGGCCCACCAGCCGATCCAGTGTCTCTGCACCCCAGCGAAAGTGGAATTTTGCATCGACGTCCTGGCAGTAGATGTAATCTGCCTCTCGGTGAACCTGCTTCTCAATGATGGTCTGGATCATCTGCATCCTCGAAGCAGAGATGTCCTGCCAGCGGTCTAACTTTGGCACCTGATGGACAAAGATTTTTCTTCCAGCAGCCAGATTCACTGCTGGCACTTTGTGCAGCTGGTCAGTGAAAATGTGATAGTGCACTTTGAAGTCAACCATAAAGTGCTTCTCTGCCGTTTCCAAGAATTCACCCAGAAACCTGATATACCTTCCAGAGACAGACACAGACAAGCTTAGATTAGTGCTCTGAAAGTAACTCTTAATATGAATAGATTTTACACTTGCCAAAGTTATGCTCACTTTCCAACAGCAAACACAGTGGTTGCGATGGTGAGATTCATTGGCTTGTATATGGCATCAACCAGCTCAGGGTTAAAGGTTTCTTCCCAGATGATCGGCGCCAACCAGGGGGTTACGGCCATGACATCAGGACGCCTACGAAACACGAGACATGAGGAAGATCAGTCAGTGTGGTTCTGTTACGGAACTCTTCCACAGATACCATCTAATAATTTGCTGATAGTATCAACTCAGCCCCTCGAACCTCACAGTGTCGCCTGTTCTGCCCCTCTAGCTTCACAGCGGCGTCCGTTCTGCCCCTCAAACCTCACAGCGTCGCCCATTCTGCCCCTCTAGCTTCACAGCGGCGTCCGTTCTGCCCCTCAAGCCTCACAGCGTTGCCCATTCTGCTCCTCAAACCTCACAGCGTCGCCCGTTCTGCTCCTCAAACCTCACAGTGTCGCCCGTTCTGCCCCTCGAGACTCACAGCGCCTCCCGTTCAGCCCCTCGAACCTCACAGTGTCGCTCGTTCTGCCCCTCGAACCTCACAGCGTCGCCCGTTCTGCCCCTCAAGCTTCACAGCGTCGCCCGTTCTGCCCCTCAAACCTCACAGCGTCGCCTGTTCTGCCCCTCAAACCTCACAGCGTCGCCCGTTCTGCCCCTCAAGCTTCACAGCGTCGCTCGTTCTGCCCCTCAAGCTTCACAGCGTCGCCCGTTCTGCCCCTCAAACCTCACAGCGTCGCCCGTTCTGCCCCTCGAACCTCACAGCGTCGCCCGTTCAGCCCCTCAAACCTCACAGCGTCGCTCGTTCTGCCCCTCAAGCTTCACAGCGTCGCCCGTTCTGCCCCTCAAACCTCACAGCGTCGCCCGTTCTGCCCCTCGAACCTCACAGCGTCGCCCGTTCAGCCCCTCAAACCTCACAGCGTCGCCCGTTCTGCCCCTCAAGCTCCACAGCGTCGCCCGTTCTGCCCCTCAAACCCCACAGCGTCGCCCGTTCTGCTCCTCAAACCTCACAGCGTTGCCCGTTCTGCTCCTCAAACCTCACAGCGTCGCCCGTTCTGCCCCTCTAGCTTCACAGTGAAGCCCGTTCTGCCCCTCGAACCTCACAGTGTTGCCTGTTTTGCCCCTCTAAGCTCGATTTTGTTATTTTGTGGTTTCAAACTAACCTCACGTCATTACAAACTATACGGATGATCACACTTTGGTTAATGAATTACAAACACTTTGTTTAGTGCACTGGTGATAGTGTGTGACAATGTTTGCAGGTGGATCGTGAAACGTTCTGTTTTAAACCAATGCAGGAGCATTTTTTTACGTAAGCACCTGATAGGAGGAAATATCCATCATTCCACTGTTTTCTACTAGCCCACATTACTGCATGTTGGGTATTACCTCATCTTCTTTTGATTTAGCCTGGGGGGTGACATGGTGGTGCTTTGATTAGTACTGTTGCCTCAAACCTCTGGGACTTGGGTTCAAGTCTCATCCAGGGTTCTGTGCCGGGTTTGCATGTTCTCCCCATGTTGTTGGAGGAGGGGTTTCCACTGGGTACTTTGGTTTTCCCCCCACAGTCCGTAAACATGTTGAGGCTAATTGGAGTTACCAAATTGCCCATAGGTGTGTGTGTGTGTGTGTGTATGTATCTGCCCTGCAATGGGTTGGTGCCTCATCCTGCCTTGTGCCCATAGCCTCCGGGATAGGCTCCAGACCCCCCCACAACCCTGAATAGGATAAGCAGTTTCAGTAAATGGATGGATTTAGCCTGCCTGATCCAAGGATAACAGCCATTCAGGTAAGCACTTACAGTATTTGTTAAGGTATAATGGTATATAAGAAACCATTATCTTTACTTACCCCCTTGTCGCACTGGGCTGTTTGTATAGTAACCTGAAGGAGAGAATATTCATTACCTGCCAGGATAAGGCACATGGTATGTGCATGTACTACAGGCTCACGTTACTGCTAAAATTTAAGAATTTTAACCCATTGTTGATTGATGTCACTTGTAGAAAGTGACAACTTCAAAGGAGTGAGACACCTACCTCTCAGGAGACACAACATTCCAGCTCCTCTTTCTGGAGAGATCTTCCCTCTGGCTAAAGGGCAGAAGAATACAGTAAGGTAATGGATTTTCTGACCTGGGCTATACAAGTAAACCAAGACATCTTCTAATTAGATTAAATGAGCAGACTGAAGCAGAATCAGAAAAAAAAAACTTAATTGATCCTACAGAGAAATTGCTTCTGCTACAACTGTACAGATAATCGGACACCATTGAAAACGATGAGCACTATATATAGCAGGAAGGAGAAGTGATATCACCAACAGGAATTAAATAGAATTAAATTCAATTTAAAATATAAAACACATAATAGGTATCAAATAAAATACAGTATAAACTCTTTAGGAAAAAAGATATATAATCTGTTTTCAATCTACTGTATACGATTATGTAACTAGTCCCTTATAAAGGATAAGGGGTAAATTAGCTAAAAACAGCTGTACAGTGGAGGTATTTGGTAGGATGTATCTTGTAGACACAGTAGTCGCTCACTAACATGATAATATTAATATTGCCCATGGTGTGGTGGTATTGCACATTCAGCCAGACTGCAGAAGTTACTGCACAAATTAGTGGCAGCAGGCCAGTTATTGCACAGCTCAGAAGTATGTGAAACACAAACCAAAGACAGTAATGGAGGGGGAACCAGCTTATTTTGTGGGTGAGGGATATTGGGAGGAGTTACAGAGGCTGATGGCTGCGGGGGGGAAGGATTTCCTGTGGTGTTCAGTGGAGCACTTCCTGCTAGTCAGAGGATTTCCTATGGTGTTCAGTGGAGCACTTCCTGCTAGTCACTCTCTGCTAGTCAGAGGATTTCCTGTGGCGTTCAGTGGAGCACTTCCTGCTACTCACTCCCTGCTAGTCAGAGGATTTCCTGTGGCGTTCAGTGGAGAACTTCCTGCTAGTCAGAGGATTTCCCAGGGTGTTCAGTGGAGCACTTCCTGCTAGTCACTCCCTGCTAGTCAGAGGATTTCCTGTGGCGTTCAGTGGAGCACTTCCTGCTAGTCACTCCCTGCTAGTCAGAGGATTTCCTGTGGCGTTCAGTGGAGCACTTCCTGCTAGTCACTCCCTGCTAATCAGAGGATTTCCCGTGGCGTTCAGTGGAGCACTTCCTGCTAGTCAGAGGATTTCTCATGGCGTTCAGTGGAGCACTTACTGCTAGTCACTTCCTGCTAGTCAGAGGATTTCCTGTGGCGTTCAGTGGAGCACTTCCTGCTAGTCAGAGGATTTCCCATGGTGTTCAGTGGAGCACTTCCTGCTAGTCACTCCCTGCTAGTCAGAGGATTTCCTGTGGCGTTCAGTGGAGCACTTCCTGCTAGTCACTCCCTGCTAGTCAGAGGATTTCCCGTGGCGTTCAGTGGAGCAGTTCCTGCTAGTCACTTCCTGCTAATCAGAGGATTTCCCGTGGCGTTCAGTGGGGCACTTCCTGCTAGTCACTCCCTGCTAATCAGAGGATTTCTCATGGCGTTCAGTGGAGCACTTCCTGCTAGTCAGAGGATTTCCTGTGGCATTCATTGGAGCATGTAGTAGGTAGATGATAGCATCCTTAACCCCAATCTTCTCCTGGTAGGCAAACTGAAAGGGGTCGAGTGCCAATCTTACTAGGGAGTGGAGGATATAAAGGACCAGGCACTCAAAAACTTTCACGCAGTGTGAGGTGGGTGCCAGAGGCCTGTAATCAAATGGGGCACAAGGGCATGTCTTCTTTGGTACCGGCTTCCAGACAGGATGTTTTCCATAGTACTAGCACATTTTGGAGAGTCAGAGTCATGTTGAAGATTCTGAGAAGAACGCTACTGAGCTGGGAGGCGCAGATCTTCAGCACCTGTGGGCTGATGCCATCAGGGCTCAACACCTTAGTAGAATGAAGTCCGCATAGTTCTTTCTTAACTAGGTCCTCAGTGATGGTGATAGATGGTATACAGGAGTCAGCGTTGCGGGCAGAGTGGGGGGGGGGGTAGTGTGTTCGGCTGTTAAGGTGGGGGGAAGTGCTGATTTGACACCGCCATTCACTTGTGACGACAGGTGAGGGAAGGAGCAATGAGCAGGATAGGCGAGGCTGATGGCGGTACCAAGGGGTGCATTTTTAGTGGCAGAGGTGAGGCTACATGGCGGGTTTGGTTAAGGCCAGTTGTCAAACCTGTTAAAGAACTAGTTAATCTCGTTGGCCCCCTCCCTGTCACCCTCGATTCTCTGGCATTTGGGTATTTTGGCCCTATATACCTGTTGTTCTGCTGAATTTTATCTCCAGTTTCTTCCTGCATCAGCTCCCCCCTTCCTTTGTCTTCACAGACAGCTGCTTCTGTACCCTTTTAACTGCTTCCCTGTGTCCAGAAATGAAAGCTCTCTTCTTCTCATTCAGACGGCCTTTGAGCTGTTGTTGGGGATGCAGCGTATGGATTTTTGAGGCACAGTATTTTCCACACAGAAACTAATGCATTCTGAGACACAGTCCGTGACACCATTTATGTCCTCTCCATGAGGCTCACAAAGAGCATCCTAGTCAGTTGATTCAAAACAGTCTTGCAGAGATGCACAGGCTGCCGTTGACCATCCCCCTTACAGCTCTGACAGTGGCTGGCTCATAAAGGAGAAGGAGGTGCACCAAGTTGTGGTCTGATCTGCCCAATGGTGGAATGGGTGTCCAGTTGTAAGCTTCTTTAACATCAGCATACAATAAGTACAGTGTTTTGTTTTCTTTAGTGGGACAGTTCACAAACTAGGTGAAAGTACTAAGCGTCCTGTCTAAGGAGACATGACTGAAGTCACCAGAGGTGAAGACAAATGCATCCGGGTGTTTTGTCTGAAGGCCAACAGTTACATGGTATGTTCTAAATAGTAATTATTCTTGTACAAGATATGTGATATCTTTATTGTCACAAATACAATTAGATGACTTTTAGATCATCCTGTGGAAGCCTCAATAAAAATTATACAGGCTAAAAGAAAAATTGAAGGGAAAAAAATGTATTTGTCAGGAAATTTACAGTTTTTAAACATCAAGTGTTTTGTGTTTAATATGTGTATATGGTATGTGGTGATAATACAGTTTGACTGTTCTTAATTGTAGGATTAACTGAAGTCTGGGTGAAAAAGGTACAGATTTTTATCCTTTTTTTTGAGAGTGTTGTGGAACCAGCTTTCTGCAGTACATTATCTAATTGTCTGAAGGGGCTTGCTCCATCTTGTACCTTCGCTGTGAAAGTAAACATGAATTCTGTTGAGTTCTCTAAATCTGTTAGCTAAGTGTACAACAGAATTATGTGTGAACACTTACATCCACCAAGTCGGCCTCTCTCCATTAGAAGTGTGTTGGATGTTTGAGATGGAACATCTGTTGAATAAAGGAGCTGTTAAGCATCAAACTGTGAATGTTTTCTGTACTCGAACACTAGAAACAAAAATTTACTTCCTTGCTCTCAGCACCTCCAGATAACAGACCCACAGTAACCACACCCACTTAGCAGTCAGTAGTTAAAATGGAATTAATAAAAAGATCATTGTTATGAGATGAAATATTTCATCTATTGATCTTACCTCAGATTTGCAGCGTACAAGCCATAGGCAAGGATAATCCTTTGAAAGTAACAAATAAGGTTAAAGGACACATTTTAAATTGTTCATGTTAACACACATAAACAGCAAGCAAGGAATCCAATGCACCATTGGTGAAGGCGTGAGGCAAGTGTGCTAAGCACAGAGCTACTGAGCTACCAAAGCTGGCTGCTAGGATGCATATGTGACCCTGTTAAGATGGTCTGGTGGCCAAAACACAGTGAGATTCCAGAGTAAGGAAACAGGATCTGGCTACACAAGCTCCACGGTTCTGGTCCACTTGGTTCTGATAGGTTACAGTCAAATCTTGCGAGCAGAAGTTATAGTAGGCCTCTTATGACTGTCACGATTACTTAAACTCAATTACCTGATCTTAAAAAGAAGCACTGATTAAACAGACAAATGAAACAATTTTTCCTTCTTGATGACTTCAATACGGCGGAAGACAGAGCCCAGCAGATGTGGGTCTAAATAAAGAGCGAAGCCACTGTTTTGTGGAAGCATGAATGAAAATGCAGCTGTCTGTCAGTTTCCATCCATCCATTTTCTGTAATCGCTTATACTATTCAGGGTAGTGGGGGGTCCGGAGCCTATCCCAGAGGCTACGGGCGCAAGACAGGGCACAACCCAGGATGGGGCGCCAACCCATGGCAGGGCACAGCCCAGGATGTGTCTGTCAGTATTGCAAACTTAAGTATCATCACAGCACAACTAGAATGCACCTGTCTCCTAAAAGAAGACATTCAGGTTTGACAGACTAACCTAATAATGTGAGGTAAGTCACTGATACGCGCCGTTTAGCCTCTTGGAGTAGCCTAGCCTGTCTGCACAATGTGTGATGTTAATGTCGACATGGCATTTCATGCATATGCAGTTGTCACACTGCAAGGATTGTGATATTTAAACCATCAAAAAATTGTGCTAAAACATTTTTACTCAGTCATAGGAATCAAAACTTAGCAAGATATGCAATTTTAATGACGCGTCATTTTCAACATTACATAGTACATATGAAACCCTGGTCATCATATAACGATAAAAATTATATATATCAGGACAACATTTAAATATATCACAAATGAACAAATAAAATGTGGCCACGATTTAACCAAACAGACAGAACAAACTAATAAAATGTCAACTGTTACACTGTGTGAGATGCCTCTCAGGTCTCTCACAGGTCCCTCCCTCCATCCCGATCCAACCCTTCTGTTCCAGCTCTTCACCACTCCCATTGCTGTAGTCCATTGCCAATTGCCTACTCCACCCCCTGCTACTCCATCCCGTGCTACTCCACCCCCAGCTACTTCATCACGTCTTTACTCTGGGCATCTACTGCTGGGGTTTCCACTGCCGCAGACTGAAAAGCCACTGTACCTACTGCATCAGAACTGTTTTGCTGTGTATCTGACCCTGGTTCATGTATCAGTTTTCTCTCTTTGCTCTCTGGATTGGTAACCGGGTTTGGCACAGTCAGTTGGGATTTTGTTTATTATTTTGACTGTGGGCCACCTTCGAAGTCTGCACCTGGATTTACTGTAGCCACTGTACACTGTCCTGTTATGACCATAACCAGTCACGGCTTTCACCGCCCACCCATCTTGTCCCATGTCTGTTCACTCCATTTTGTTACGGCCTTTCCCCTAGACTAGGTCGTAACACAACTATTTAAAACAAGGGAACGAATTAATAGAATGTCTCAATATTCTAGATTAGTATCTCTCACTAATAATTGCTTACAATGCAAGGCTTTTAAGAGTGTGTTTGTAGGTCGAACCCAACCTAGGGTTGCCACTTGCAATCTGAAGAAAAATGAGACTTTGTACACTACAAAATATGCTGGGGCGGGGAGACAAAGCGCGTCCCGTACTGGTTCAAATTCAGAGGAGCTTTATTCATTTCAATATGACGGGACGGGTGCTGATTGGAGCCCCGCACAAAAAAAACATTGTCTGTATTGTGGGCACGTTTTACTAATTGGTTCCCACGATGTATTAACTCATAGTAAATTAAGTAAAATAATTTAAGTCAAAGGGTGGCATGGTGGTGCGGTGGTTACCGCTGTGGCCAAGGAGCAGAGTTTGAGTCTCTGCCATGGCTCCATGTGTGTAGAGTTTGCATGTTTTTCCCACATAGTCGTGGGTTTTCCAGTTTCCCCCTATAGTCCCAAAACATGCTGAGGCTATTTGGAGTTACCAAATTACCTGTAGGTGTGCATGTGTGAATTCCCTGCTCTGTGCTTCTAGGCTCCAGACACCCCATGTAATAGGGTCAGTGCCCATCTGACCCTGTCCTTGTGTCTCTTCCCTGTGTGGCAAGCAGCCGTTATCAGCCATTGTCATTGGCCCTAGTGTATTATTCCTGTTCCCTGCACTGCTAACTGCAACATGGCGCTATGGGTCAAGCATGTGGCACAGAAGCTGGAACCCTTTGGGCATGGGTTCGAGGCTGCTCACGAATCAATGACCTTCTGATTGCTGCCCCAACCTCGGAGGCGGCCCTACAAGCCACCCAGTCAGTGCTGCTCTGACTGTCGGACAAAGGGTTCAAGGTCAGTAAAGATAAACTGCAAGTTGCGCGGACAGTTGTGTCCTTTTTAGGTCGAGTGCTGTCCAGTGCAGGCACAGGCCTCTCCCCAGCTCATCGTTCAGCTATCCTACATCATCCAAAACCCATTACAGTGAAAGACATGTTGTCCTTTTTAGGCCTTACAGGGTACAGTCGCACTTACGTTCCAGATTACACGGGGCTCACACAGCCCCTGCGGGCTTTGGTCCGTGAGCATGGCCTGTGTCGCCTCAGTGCATCCCTGAATTGGGATCAGCCGTCAGAAGAGGCTTTTATTGCCTTAAAGCAAAGATTAGCTCAGGCCGCAGACCCAGCCCTCCCAGATTACTCTGTCCCATTCCATTTGGATGTTTCTGAAACGGATGATGTTGCGAACGGCATCCTGTTTCAGAAAAAAGGGGGAGAAAAGAGAGTGTTGATGTACGTCTGTGTAAAATTAGATACTACAGAAAAAAGACACCCGGCATGCACAAGGCACGCAGCAGGAGTGGCCAAAATCATTCAGAAAACAGCACATATAGTGATGGGACATGCACTGCATATTTTGACTTCACACAGCGTGGTGGCTTATGTTAACTCACAAACGTTTACCATGACGTCCCTCAGGCAGCAGAGACTTAGCAAAATACTAGAGGCACCCAATTAAAATTTTTCCCATGAAGGGATTAATATGGCTGACCGGATGAGCGGGGGAGAACCTCATGTGTGTGATTACAGAGTTCAGAAAGAGGAGAAGGTTAGACTAGATTTGGAAGCAGAAAAAATAGAAGGGACAGAGGACTGGTTCACAGATGGGTGTTGTTTCAGAACAGACAAAGGAGGTTTGCAGGCAGGATACGCAGTGGTTGCCAAACAAGGCCAGGACTATGTGACCTTGAAGGCAGAAAGACTGGAAGGAGCCCAGTCAGCTCAGAGGGCCGAAGTGATAGCAGCGATCGAGGCGCTAAAACTAGCAGACGGAAAAGAAGTCACCATATACTCAGATTCAGCATATGCTGTAGGCGGCGTGCATGTGGAACTCAGCCAATGGCTGAGAGCAGGATTTTTGACTGCAGGAAACAAGCCAATAAAACACGAAGCAGAGATGAAAGAACTGGCAGAAGCCCTAATGCTTCCTAAAAGAATAGCAATAGTGAAGTGTAAGGGCCACAAAGGGTCAGGAACAATGGTGGCAAAGGGAAATCAGGTAGCAGACGAAGAAGCAAAAAGGGCAGCAGGATACCAGGTGACCAAACAGATGGTTACGGTGGAGGAGGAAGTTAGGCTGAGCGATAGACTAACTTTAGAGAAAGTCAAGCAAGAACAGGACAAAGCATCTCCAGAGGAGAAAACTATGTGGATAAGGAAAGGGGGATGCAAGGAAGGGGGGCTGTGGCAGAATAAGGAAGGGAGACCAGCTTTGCCCCCTGGTATTCGGCAGACAATTTTAACAGAGGCTCATGGGGTTGGTCATGCAGGGGTGAGACAGATGTTAGAAAACTTGACAATGTGGTGGCATCCGTTTATGAAAGAAATGGTGCAGGGACACGTCCAGGGGTGTGCGACCTGCACCCTTCATAACTCGCGACCCACAGTCAAGCCAGAAAAAGGGCAGTTTCCAATATGCATCAGCTCAGGGGAAGAAATCATTATAGATTACACTGATATGATAACTCCAGTAAAAGGGTTCAGGTATGTGTTGATGTGTGTGGATGCGTTCTCAGGGTGGCCAGAAGCATGGCCCACAAGAAAGGAGGATGGGGCATCCGTAATAAAGTTCCTGATTAATCAGTATATACCGCGACACGGGTTTCCCAACAGGATTCGATCGGACAATGGGACCCATTTTAAGAATGAAGATCTCCAGACGGTGGAGAAAGCATTGGGATTGAGACATGCGTTCGGAACTGTGTATCATCCGCAGTCCCAGGGAAAAGTGGAACGAATGAACCAAACAATAAAACAAAAATTGGCAAAAATCTGTGCACAGACAAAAATGAATTGGGTTGATGCTTTACCGCTGGCACTGATGTCAGTGAGGTGTTCCGTAAACAGGGGGACCGGGTTCACCCCCTTCGAGCTCCAGACAGGCAGGCAGTTCCCAGGACCCCAGAGAGGGTTAACCTGGACCCCCGATGAGAAGGGGGAGCGAAATCCTAAGGCATACTATGATGGTTTGCAAGTTCTCGTTGCAGATTTTTTCAAACAGATTCAGGAGACGAGACCCAAGAATCAGCAACCCGAACCACACACGGCAGAGTGGGTGCTCCTGAAAGTCATCGAACGGAAGTGATCAGAGCCCAGGTGGACTGGCCCCTTCCAGGTCACCGAAAGGACGTCACACGCGGTCCGTCTGAAAGGCAAAGGTGACACGTGGTTCCATTGGAGCCAGTGTGCGGCCACGGAGGAGCCAGGCAGAACCACAGCAGAAATCCAGAAGGCACTCGGAGAAGACATACAGAGCGTCAGTTCGGCTGAACTAGACGTGACTCAGGTCTTTACAGAAGGGCAGAATAATCCCTTGGCCTGAGCAGGTCAGCAGGGTAGTCTACCCCTGACTGATTGAAGAGAATCAACACCTCGTCCGCTGCAGATCAACAGGACCAGCATATCAGAGATTCGGGATGAAGAAGGGAAATTTGGGAGAAACAAATGTATTATGTGTAATGCTTAAATTGCTGATGATTATGTTGTTGTCCATTGTCCAGACTGGAGAGGCCAACCATCCCGACTGCGTGGGTTTTGAGGGACAGGCGCCTCTGCAGCTTTACTATATAAGAGGCGCCCCCACCACCTTCGTGTTTGACTTATGCGACGTAATAGATTGCCATGAACAGAACGCGTCATACCAGGGCTATGCTGTGTGGCTTTGCCACGCTTACTACTATCATTCGATATGCGCTTTTGGTCGACACTGGGCGACACGTGTGTTCAAGGGGTGCGACGATTGGGACATGGTGGCTAAGTACACTGGGCCCTGGGAGCCCGCTGGTCCAAGATTCAATAGGGACTGGTGGACTAACATTACCTTCTCCAGGGTAGGTTATATGGGAAGATCGGGTTTTAATCCACTAGCGTTGTCTGTGGGGGAGTATTACCGTCCCCCGACCGCAGGAGACCAGCTAACCGTCCTGCTGGGTGTTGACCAATCTGGAATAGATCCCTGGGGCATAGTGCGCGTCCACTTTGTCCGCCCTTCCACAGAAGCGCCACAACCCCCGGGAGGCTCTCCAGTACAATTGATTATTACTCCATCTCTGTCCGTGAATGTGTCTAGGGTGCTTCAGATAGATTATACCAGACTTAATCCTTTAGACCTTTTGGGATTGGTCACGGGGTACAAAGACAGCAACCTTTGGTTGGCCTGGATTGCTCAGACAGCGAAAGAGCAGCAGATGGAGGGCTGTGTGGCCTGTGCCTCGGGCAGACCCCAGCTCTATACAGAGCCAGCCCCATTGCATGTTTCGGATGCCTGGGGCTACGGCTGCATGATAGCCCTGACCCGAGAAGCCACCCCGGCGAACTGTACCACCCTAGCATCTCTTTTTCCACCTATCAACCCCCAGACCAAAGCAGGACCATTTGTCCCCCGAATAGGGGACTACGTCTGTTTTAACTTCACAGGCACTGGTCCGCACATTGGGGACATCCCTAGCGAGTGGTGCCAAAGGATCGTACATAATGGATCCGGGGACACAGTGATTGGACATCTGGCCCGTTCAGGCCTCTATTGGTACTGTGGTCGCGATAAGTTACATGTCAGGATGACTCTCAGTGGTCAAGGAACGTGCGCCATGGTAAGGTTAGGGGCGCCATTAGTTTTGATAGGAGAACGATATATTGGCTAGCACTACCACACCACCCCTTGCTAAAATACGGCAAAAGCGCGTAGTCAGCAGACGCAGACGCGAGAATCCTAATTTTGATCCGGCGGTAGATTCCCTGACATACATCGACGCCATAGGGGTACCGAGAGGAGTGTCGGATGAGTTTAAATTGGCAGATCAGGTGGCCGCGGGATTTGAGAACATTCCCCTTGTGGCGGCGTTATTCCCGATTACCCCTAATAAAAATGTGGATCGCATTAACTATGTCCATTATAATGTGTTGCGCCTTTCGAACTTGACTAGGGACGCAGTGGCGGGCCTTGCAGAAAAGTTAGGCCCCAAGTCCCTCATGGCCGTGCAAAATAGGATGGCGCTGGACATGTTATTGGCTGAAAAGGGGGGAGTGTGCGTTATGTTCGGGGAAGTATGTTGCACTTTCATCCCCAATAATACTGCACCAGACGGTTCAGTGACCAGGGCACTTGAGGGTCTTCGGATCCTCTCCAAAACGATGCATGACCACTCCGGGATTACTAACATCTGGGATGACTGGCTGACCTCCGTGTTCGGACAATGGAAAGGCTTGATGACTTTGCTGTTATTATCCATGGCTTCTTTTACGGTTATCCTAGTTACTTGCGGGTGTTGTTGTATTCCCTGTGCACGCGCACTGTCAGTTCACTTAATTACCACAGTGATAGAGAAGCGTGATAACGCCTATACCCAGATGATGCCTCTTCTCCCTGTCAGGAGGGAGGAAGATGATGGCCTTCATCTGGAGGTTGAGCTTTCCCGTCCGTAAGGTGATCTCCTTGCGGAGATCAAAAGGGGGAAATTGAGGGGTTAATTGTACAATTATGCAGCGACTAATTTCTAAGAAAATAGTGTCTAAAATAAAGCAGATAGCAGAAAGGGGAACTGATACTAGGCCTGCATGATGGACAGATCTCACCCATGCAGTTGCAGAGAATTAAGAACTGATAGTGCGCAGAAAACAGGAACCCATCATCTAACCAGCACTTATTTATACTTAGTGCTAGACAAAGCGGGGAGATGAACCCGCTGCTTAATGGGCTGGCTGGTAAACTAGAGCAAAAGTCAAAACATTTATGCATATACTGGCTAAGCAGAGCAAATGTCACACATCTTGTAGTCACGTACACGGAAAGGTACCAAGAAGAGGGGGGTGACCCCCAGAAGGCCTATAAAGAGACAGAGCCGATACATACAGCTTCTTCCTGTACATGCTGAATGTATGTCAGATAGTTGTTCCCAGATTGCAGTCTGTCAGAGAATAAACTGGTGACTTGCAACTACTCCTTGACTGTGCAGTGAATCTCTTCTCATCAACAGACCTGGCGGAGTTGTGACTCCAACAGTACATTAAAGGTTTTAAGTAACATGGACACATACGCGTCTTAACGTGTTTTATTTCTTTTTACATTATGTTTAAATGTAACATTTAAATGTTAGTTTAAAGCTGCACAATTAGCCAGTTGATACGTTTTACTGTAACGTTCTCAAAATGCAGACACTTATTTATAACTGAAACAGTTATCGAAATTCAACATAATAGACAATGCAATTTACTCACCCAAGTATTGTCAGTCCCATATAAAACACAAGAGTTTGTGACCGAATATAGCAAGACATGTTTTAATAAAAAAGGTGACCGGAACTGATAACCCTGCTTCTTACTGGGAAAAAAAAGTTTAACACAACCAGTAGCCTCGCATCAGCACTAATTGTGCCTTTCTGCGTTGCCCGCATCAGTGCACCGAACGCAGAAGACGCCGCGCTTATAGTGGCGCTACCGCTAGACCCAGCGCATACTCACTAGGCAGTTGTCGTGAAGATACGTGCAAAATAGTTGCGAAACGGAAATACATCCACATTTCACGGTTGATAGAAACAATGAGAACTGTACCTGGTTACAAAAAGAGATCACTAGCTCTGATATTTTACCATGCAAAAAGCAAATAAGTGTGGGTGTACGAAACTCTCCGGGCCTGTTTACACTTAGTTTTAAAATGCGTATTGGGCGATCGGATCACAAGCAGACAGTCGAGACACATCGCCGTATACACCTGTGCCCAGGGGCGTTGCTAGAGATTTTGGGCCCCATGAAAGTGTAGCACCCCTATGCCCTTTTTTCCTAGGTGATATAAGGGTGTCCTGGGTTCTCTTTGTTTTCCGTTTTTAACCAATAAATTTAATGGATCCGATCTCACTGGTTACCCCTCCCGAGAATCTAATGTAAAACACACTTCTCACTTTTACAATAAACTTAACAACCACAGTTGGAATATAAACGAGAATGATTTACTGCTCTTCTGAATTTTAAAAGAAATTAGAAATAAAATACATTTACCAGCTAAATAAAAGTATAATAAACACACAGTTTGCAGTATAATTTGACAATTTGTATCTTCGGCACAAATTTAGCCAGGATGATACACTCCCAACTCAATAACCTCCAAAATCACACATATTATCAATAACTTCAGCTTCCAAGATAAAACACATACACTGTGGGCCCACCTCACACTTACACGCTAGACCTAAGCTACAAGCCCCAAAAATAGACTTGGTGAAGGCCTGAAACGTTGCTCAGGTACGGTGAGGCCAAAAAAAACACAACGGCCGCTTCACTCACAACAGAGCAAATCAACACGAGAAAAAGGGGAAAAAACATGTGCAGTACCGTGGCTCCCAACTTCACAGTAATCCTCAGACTCGACAGTCCGTCAGTCCAGGCCAAATTCTGGTACTCCCCGCTCCGTTAGCTATGAGCTAACTCTTGAGTTTGGATTTTCTCCAGCTCTTGTTCCCGTTCCAATATTCTCAGCAAACAAGTTCACACTGTTTTCTCCGCACAGGTTCTTCGGTGAAATCTCAGTCTTCAGTTCAAATACTCTAAAGTTTTCCTTGCTCGGCACGAGTGGTGCTAAGCTAATTAGTGCTTACTGTCCGTACCTCCGTGTAACTTTTACACTCCTCCCACTGCGGGTAGGCAAACTCATGCTCCTCCCCCTGCGCACTCTCACCCAATCCTCAACTTAAATCTTTTATGCACTTTCACAGTCGGGTTCTTTTCCCTCATAAATTCAATCTCAACCAGTCACAGGAAAGATAAACCAATGTGTTACACAAAATAATATAAATAACAGACTAACAGTACTAAAACACAAATTAAACATATACATAACACAAATACATATTCTCAATGAATAATTGAAAATGATTTTAAACCTGTGATATGAACATAAGGGTATTATCACACTGCGTTACACCCTCCCCTTTCTAAAAGATTAACATGTCCTCATGTTACACTGTCTACACATGAGTTAGATTCGCTTCTCTAGGTAATGATGTTCAACTACACATCAAGAACACTGAGCTAGAGGGTGACACCACACTGTCTCACACTTTCGCTTTTTAAACAAAGGACTGTTTACGCGAACCAACATACTCTTATTAAGTACAGTAAGTGGTCTTTCAACTGGCTTCCCTATCTCATCATAGGTAAGTCTGTTCACTGGTTTTGTCTGTCGTCTAGGACGCTCTTCACAGACCAACTCCCTATCATTAACCACATTACTGGTGGAAGGATAGTCTCCCCTTTCAACTTCTGTGGCTACAAATGGATCTACAGGAGTCTCTACGGTATTCCTCGGTTCCTCTGGCATAGGAGTTTCACCATGGTTTTCATTCTCTTGATCCCGGTTTAGTCCAGGGTTATCACACAACACCACTTCCTTGTCTGGACTTCTACCTCTAGGTGTTTCAGACAACTGGGGTATGACCATCTCTCTCACTGGCTTCTGGGTGTGTGGATATGATCTACCATACTCCTCATCTGATGAAGATTCCACCCCTCTATCTGGATCAACAACAACTCGGGTTTCCTTATTCTGGTTTTCCATTCTTACCCGTCTCTGCTTAGTCTGTGCTCTAGTCACAGATCGGGGACAACTGGGTCTAGCCTCATCTGTGGTCGACAAACGCACAGACTCTCCCACAGGTAGTAAGTGATCTCTATGAAGGGTTCGCACAGCTCCCATACCCTGTTCTGGTTTAAGTCGGTATACTGGTAAATCTGGTAATTTTTCCAAAACAACATATGGAATAGAATTCCATCTATCCTGCAGCTTATGTTTGCCAGTCAGACCAAGATTCTTAACTAACACCCTGTCCCCTTTTTCCAGGGCATGAACTCTTACTCTTTGGTCATAGCGTTCTTTATTCCTCTCATGGTTTTTGTCTGAGGCTGCAGATGCCAATCGGTATGCATTCTGCAGATCTCTTTTCATGTTTTCCACATACTGTTGATATTTCACCTCTTCTTTCTCATCAAAAGTAGGGCCAAAGCAGATATCAACTGGCAGACGTGCTTCTCTGCCAAACATAAGTAAGTATGGCGAATAGCCTGTCGCCTCGTTCTTGCTACAGTTATATGCATGGACCAAGCGACTGACATTCTGACTCCATTGGGACTTTTTGGCAGGATCCAAAGTCCCTAACATGGACAACAACGTCCGATTGAATCGTTCGGGCTGTGCATCACCTTGCGGATGATAGGGTGATGTTCGAGACTTGCGGATTCCTAGCATCCCCAAAAGATCTTTTATGAGACGACTTTCAAAGTCTCTGCCCTGATCTGAATGGATACGGGACGGTAACCCATAATGCACGAAGAACTTTTCAAAAAGGGTCTTGGCAACAGTCAGTGCCTTTTGATCTCGACAGGGAAAAGCTTGGGCATACCGAGTGAAATGATCGGTCACAATCAACACATTGGCAATGCCTTTGGAGTCTGGCTCAATACACAAAAAGTCAATACACACCAAATCTAAAGGTCCACTACTCTTCATCTGACCCAGAGGAGCAGATCTTTGTGGAAGAGATTTTCTAGTGATACATTTTTTACATAGTACTCAATCTCGGTTGCCATTCGGGGCCAATAAAATCTAGCTTTAATGAGCTCTGTCGTCCGTTCCACACCAAGATGTCCAGAGTCATCATGCAAAGACGTCATGACCATATGGCGGTACTTTTCCGGCAAAACAAGCTGTTGCACCTCTTCCCCAGTCTGTCTCTTAACCATACGGTACAAGAGATGGTTCTTCACAAATATCTTAGGCCCTTGTCGTTGCAATACCACCACATTTGGGTCTTGATTTCTAGCCAGTTTCTGCAACTGACCAGTCTCTACGGCTCTTTTTACTGGATTAATGACTGGGTCATGTTCTTGAGCTTCCCTCAAATCGCGGTGGCTCAACTGTTCCAAGGGGCTCATTTCTAACTGGGTCGGACATGCATAGATCTTCAAAACAGTGTCAGGGGCAACTCCTAAGTGGTCTATGAGTCGTCTACCTGTTTCTGTCAACTCCTTGGAGATTGAAACTTGGCAAACAGCTTTAACTCCGGGGGAAGATATCTCTGTCCAGTCAGCTGACAGGGCAGTGTCAGGCAAGTGACGGGACAACAAATCAGCATCGATATTCTGTCGCCCAGGACGATACTGGATATTAAAATCGTAAGTAGCAAGAGCTGACAACCATCTATGCCCAGTTGCGTTTAGTTTGGCACTAGTGAGAACATAGGTGAGCGGATTATTATCTGTTCTTACCGTAAATTTGGCCCCATAAAGGTAATCGTGAAACTTATCTACCACTGCCCATTTCAAGGCTAGAAATTCCAGTTGGTGAATGGGATAGCGCCGCTCTGAGGAACTTAGCTTACGGCTCGCGAAGGCAACGGGCCTCAGCCCTTCCGGATATTCTTGATTAAGGACAGCACCTATCCCATTCAAACTAGCGTCTACATGGAGCACATACGGTTTCAAAGGGTCAGCAAATGCTAACACTGGGGCATGAGTGAGGCAATTAATGATGTTACGAAATGCCTTGGTACACTCTGCGTCCCAGCGCTCACCAAAGGGCTCTGCTTCTTTGAAATAGGGCTTCTGGTCTTGTTTAACCTTGCGTCCATTTCGAACTGGAGGGTAACCTTTTGTGAGTTCTGTAAGAGGTCGAACTATGGCAGAATAGTTCTTAATGAACCGGCGGTAATAGCCACAAAATCCCAAGAATGATCTTAAAGATCTCAGGTCAGTGGGCATCTTCCACTCCCTCACAGCACTAACTTTCTCTGGATCTGTGGATATCACTGCAGCAGACACAATATGCCCAACATACTTTACTTGCGGCTGGCAAAGCTGACATTTATCCAGGGATACCTTAAGACCATATTCTTTTTAAGAGTCTTTCCTCATGTTCTTCAAGTGTACGACCAAAAACAATAATGTCATCCAGATAAACAATGACCTGGAGCAGGTGCATGTCTCCTACTGCCTTTTCCATTAACCTTTGGAAGGTTGCAGGACCTCCTGTGATGCCCTGCGGCATGCGTTCGAACTGATAAAACCCTAGCGGGCATATGAATGCAGTCTTCTCTTTGTCTTCATCAGACATGGGAATCTGGTAGTACCCACTTCGCAGGTCCAACACAGAAAACCACTGACTGCCCGAGAGACAATCTAGAGCATCGTCTATCTGTGGGGTGGTGTATTGATCAGGAACTGTTCTATTGTTCAGGGTGCGATAATCAACACACATCCGCACACTTCCTGTTTTCTTCCTGACAATTACTATTGGCGACGCATAAGAGCTTCTAGACTCTTTAATAATACCTGCTGCCAACAAATCTTTCAGATGGCGGCGTACGTCATCTATATCTGCTGGGGCTATGCGTCTGGATCGCTCTCTGAAAGGTCTGGAGTCATTTAGTCTAATATGGTGCTCCACCCCTTTAGCTAGTCCGACATCCCACTCAGTCAGTGAGAATACATTACCTCTTTCAGACAATTTCTGGCGCAATCTTATCTTCCAGGCCTCTGGAATGGGAGAGTCACCAAAGTCAATCAACGATTCATTAAGGACCTTCGAGGAAGTGTCCGGTCTCTCAGCTATAGTGACTGTGTCAGTGGGATAAACATAAGCAATGACTGTCCCAGCTAACAAAGTAGCTTCTTTTAGCGTTTCATTTTTCAACAGCACTCTGAAGTGGTTAGCATTCCATATGGAAGACGGGATTACCATAGGCTGCACAAGCACTCCAGCAGGTAGGGTCAAAGAAGATGGTGTCTCTACCATGACAATTTCTCTTTTCCATGATTTCTGGCATTCAACTCTACAGCTAACCAATCTTTCACCTCTAGCAGGAATGGACAGAGGGCCTGGACCCTTCCACCAGACATTACCAATGGATTCATCTAGGGCCATCTCTCGTGAAAGTTTTACTTCTGGGTTTTCGGGCAAGATTCTTAGTGAGCGTACCTGCTCTGAACCACCTGCGCCTTGGCATATAGCAGCCAAACGATGGAACCAGCTGGCATTTATCCCAATAATAACAGGGACATGGTTTGGACCACTGGGCTCAGGACAAACCAAGGCAAGAACTGACGTAGTCTCATACACTCCTGTACGTGTAGTTGGAAGCTCCACATCGACAACAACATAGCCCTTGTATGGGTAACTGGACGAACTCAAACCCCATATCGACAAACCAGTGATAGGGAGAATGGGGACCTTCGGTAAGTATCTCTCATACCACTTATCAAATATTATGGTTACTTGGGATCCACTGTCCAACAAGGCATTACAGGACTGACCATTTATCTTAACTAAAATAGTTGAGGCAGGGCCAACTAAGCCACTAGGAAGAGTTCTTGGTGCAGCTGCACTGACATGACCTTTTCTGGAAAAACAAGCGTCCCCACCATTAGCCTGATTTTTACTTGGTTCATTGTTTTTTCCCTTAGCTCTCTTCAGTGAATAGAGTAGCTTCTGGATCACCTGTGAAGGGTTTTCGGGAGCATGACACTTGCTTGCAATGTGTCCATCCTCACCGCATCGATAGCAGAAATAATCACTGCTCACATGAGATTCATTTCTTTTAGCAGAACGCCTAGCATGCGGCTGGGGTAGCTTTCGGTCAGGGGGGAAACTATGCTCTACCCTCATTACATTCAATTGCTGCTGCAGTTGTTGGACTTGCTTCTTTAAATTTTGTACTTCAGGATTGAACAAAGACTCATCGCTCTTGGAAGAAGCCTTTACTCCTAGTTCCACTGCTTTGGGCTCTGCAGAGGGTGTACAGGGCGCTTTTAGTTTGGCCCGCAGCTCTTTAACCTCCGCCCTCAACTGTTGTATCTCATTTAGACTAGGCTGTAATGAATCTTGGGGTATCACATGCTTAGCGGTAACATTCAGTTTGCGCCTTACTGCCTCATTCTCCTCTTTCTCACGTATCTCCTTCAGAAGACTCAAAAAGGTAGGAGGTGATTCTTTTCTTTCTCTTAGTCTTAACTGAAGTAACATCAGATCAGACTCAACAGCTCCTCTAATAAGCTGCTCAACTCTGGTTCGGTCTACCTGTGCAGACGGTAACCCACCTTTCTGAACTACTTTAGTAAGAGACCTCTCCATACGACGAAGAAACTCAGACAAAGGTTCCCCAGAATTCTGACGAAGAAGTCTGAAGGCAAAATATAAATCTGCACCAGACTCAGACGTTCCAAATGCACTTTCTAGTGCTTCGAGATATTTTGCAGCACTAGCATCACTATCAGACAGTCTGACTGCCTTCACAATCTCTAGGGCAGGACCCTTCAAACTTTCAACAATACGTTCATAAAATGTCACCAACCCATCCAGTTCATTAACTTTAGCTATTCCACCAACGCGCTGACCAGGGAAGTTTCTAGCTAAAGCTTCTAGCTTCCAGCTGAAGTTTGCCTTGATCAGGTGAACCTGGGGGATAATGCACACCCCTTACATTTTCAGAATAACTTTCTCTCTAACAGGTATTAATTAGTGCGCTGTATCCATATTACTGTAGATGCCATTGAGGCAACACACTAAATCTTAATACTAATGTATTAAATGTGACGAAACACATAATCAAGCAATTCAGCTGCGGTACATTTGCTTTGTCCCACGGTGTACTGCCTTAATCACACTTTACAACTTAATGAACTGGATGGGTTGGTGACATTTTATGAACGCGAAATATGTGTTGCATACACCGATTCCTAATAAAAGTACACTATTGTAGAACTACAAAGATGCAATTCCATGCTGTAAACTGGCTCCGGAGCTTCCCGCCATGTTGCTATATTCTGAGGCATCATGTAGTGGGCGTGCTCAGATGGTTAAAGGCGTGTTCACTCCAAATTCCAGCTGACCAATAGACGTGTAAGCTGCTAAGGCCCGCCCACCCGTTAAAACAGTGCCAAAAGTCAGAAGCAAAAAAACATTCCAAAGGCAAAAAAAAAATCCAAAAGCAAAGAAAAATATTCCAGAAGCAAAAAAAAAAAAATCCAAAAGCAAAGAAAAACATTCCAGAAGCAAAACAAATTAGAGAAGAAGAAGGATAAAATGATTTTTTTTCACTCCTATCTCAGTTAGAAGACTGTCTGTTAGATATCCGGTGCTGGATGGCAAAAAAATTCCTAATGTTAAAGACAGAAAAAACAGAAGTACTGGTAATTGGTCCCAAGGCTGCAAGAAATAAGTTTCAACACCTCAGCATTAGTGGCCTTCCTACACAACCTAACACGATGGTTAGAAATCTTGGTCTTTTAGTTGATTCAGATCTATGTTTTGATGCTCACGTAAGAAGTATTACTAAAACTGCGTTTTATCATCTACGGAACATAGCCAAGCTTCGTAAGATGCTCTCACTTCGTGATGCAGAAAAATTAATACATGCCTTTGTAACTTCCAGACTGGACTACTGTAATGCCCTCCTTTCTGGTTGCCCGTCTGGATCCTTACATAAACTTCAGCTGGTACAGAATGCAGCAGCCAGAGTTCTCACAAACACTAAAAAATTTGATCACATTACACCAGTCTTATCCTCCCTTCATTGGTTAAGTCTCGGATTGACTATAAAATACTGCTATTAACCTATAAAGCACTGAATGGCCTTGCACCAGAATACCTTAGTGATCTGCTTACTCACTGGGGACTTTGGGTGGGGATGCTGTAAAGCGCTTTGAGACGATGTAAAGTTGTGATAATGCGCTATACAAAAATAAATTTGTTTGTTGTTGTTGTTTGTTGCACTGCTTTATTTGTTTAATCGTCCAGTCTATGAAGAAATTATTTTAGGGTGGCACTTGCCCCTGAGGCTATTTCATTGGTGCGCCCCTCTGCAATACCTCTGCGCCCCCCAGTTTGGGAACCACTGGTTTAAACCAACTAGACCAGAAGGAGCCACCACAGCCACAGCAGCCATGCTACTGTGTCATTTGGGTCCATGTCAGTTTCCACAGGACTGCTGTAGTTCATGACTGGTTCACGAACAACCCAAGATTCAGCAACATATTTTTGAAGAAGAGTTTTTCTTGGCATGGCAGTGGAAGGTCTATGACAGAGACCCTACATCCGTATTCACCTCTTCCAGGCTATGGAGTTGAGGCTTGCCAGAGGTGGATTAGACATGCAAGGGGTTTCTTCCCCCACTGCCTGGCGAGGGCTGATATAGCCTGTGATGTTGATGAGACTTTATGGCATGACCCAGACCAGAGAAGCGATGCTGATTTAGGATGAATGTGTTTGTTTTTGTTTTTTTTGTTTTGTTACAGTAATCTTTTCAGTGACCTATTGATATTTGATATTGGTAATTTCATGTACTGCAGGGCTTGTCCTTTAAGGTGCGCAATTGCGCGTGCACGCCATCACGCGCCTAAAACGGTGAAGAGCTGCGCAAAGAAATGCGCGCCTATCAATAAAAAAGAATTAATTTGTACGCGCCTCATAATTTGTCATGTGACCACTCGACGCTCCACGGAATTATTCATGACAACAATGGCGTCGAAAAAAAGCATGGATAGCAAGGGTCATCAGTGTCAGAATGCAATGTTTTTGGGGAGGGGAGGGATGGTTGTTGTTGTTGTTAAATAATTAATTCATAACGAATTAATTAATTGTAGCCTACCGTTTCCACTACCTGACCCGCATGGTCTTTGTTTTACCCATAACCAAACCATAAATAAATAAAGATAAGTTACACACAAATTACCACCTGTCAATCACTTTTTTCCGCGGGACTCTGGCATGAATAGGCGTCAATAAACTTGGTTGGTAAAAAAGGTGCAAATTCACCTTTCTGGCAATACTTTGTCTTTAGACCGAATGAAACAGGACAGCCACAAGATACGTCTGAAGTGGTGTGTAGGATTTGCGGTCAAGTTATCCGCGCAAAAGATGCGCAGTCGTTCTGTTCGTTATGGTAAAACCATGAAAAAGGCATATTTGGTGTAGTTTTATTTAATCTAATTTAATTAAAAAAAAAAAAAAATTCTGCTGTTTCTGTATGCCTCATTTATTAATGTAAACAAACTAGTTCGTGTAATTCGTTTGAAGTTCACTGTAATTTGTATTGTGATCGCTAACAAGTTCCTTATTATTTCCTCATAATAATAATAAAATAAGTAAAGATGCGGAAATTGAAAGCATGCATTTAATTTGGCTATATAGTGTGATTAAGTGTGTGTGTTTCGTGAGCTGGTTGCTGCTGCGGCGGGGGTGGGACGGAGGATCGCGATGTCGGCTCAGCATCGTGATGTCTATCGGCCATCGGCGATGGACGATGGCATCGTCTATCGACCCAACCCTATTGTCCAACTCTTAATATTGAGCTATCCCCACTCCTAGTCCTAGTCCAACAGCAATATCCTTGGCTACTGTCATTACTCATCCTGTGGTCTAGTTGCAGATTCTATCCTGGAAGGCAACCTACTCAAAACTACTCAAGCACTTAAGAGATGGCATCTTCATCACTAGTTAGTATTCGCTGTATACATGTTAAGGATTGGCTGCTGCTGGGATCGACTGCTGATGTGTTCTTCATCCAAGAATGAAGTTTTCAGAGAAGACACTGGCTAACAATGCAATTTCAGTGGAGAAACAGAATTTGGCTCATACAAATTATTGGATGCCATCTCTAAGTTTTGGCCCATATAATCTTAATATTATGGTGCTCTTCCCCTCTGAGCCTTCTGCAGCAAGTGTTATGCAAATTGAGGACAATCTCCAAAGTATTGATGCAAAAAAGACTGAATTCTGAATTGCAAATTTTATTCACCAATAAAAAGTGATTCACTTTAAATGGGTTTCTACAAAATATGTTAAAGCATTAAAACTAGGACAAAATTCTCAACTAACACTAGGACTACAAAAAACAGAAATATGTACAAATACAAGTACATTTTGACCCATTGCACCAAAGTCCAACCACATTTTAGGTGCACAAAAAAGGTAAAATTGTGCACCTAGCACTTTTTAGGTGCACAAATTAGTGTGCGCCTGCATTTTTCAAAGGACAAGCCCTGGTACTGCATTCTATTTTCTTTATCCGTTGCATGTTTTTACTGCTGATTTACTTTTTCACTCAGTTTCGGCTTATAACTACAGTACATCATGGAATTAAAAAATTATAAAAATGTATAGGTGTTGTGTCTTACAGTTTTTCTCGATTGCTAAAACACTATAACCAATCTTTTGAACTAAAATTTCAAAACCATAATGCTATTTTTCAAAAAGCACACCCATTTCCCTGAACTATAAACACTATTCCCCTGCTTTAACACATGAGTCAGATTTGGTGAACTGTTACTGCAAAACTCTACACACAAATCCCTACATTTTTCAGTGCTTACACCATGTGGTCATTTAGAAAGCACTAGCATTCAATAATGTTAACTTAAGTCAGCAGAGTTTAAGCTCAGTTAGCACACAATTTACCAAGTGGAAACACTAGGAGTCAAAATTTATCACACACCAATCAGAAACTTTGATGGATAGATAAAAGGGCCAAAGTCAGCTCATTCAGGTTTGAAACAATGGATCCAAAGAGATGCAAAGGAGGAGGTCGAGGAAGAGGAGTAGAAGGAGGTCCAGGACATCAGGGAGGACGAGGTGGAGGAGGAGGTGGAGGAACATAATTGGCCATCGGGCTATTGTAAATGTCCCTAGTCAGCGTGGAGGGAATGTCACTATGTGCGCAGCCATCAGCCAACGAGGGGGACTCCACCGCCATGCCATTCTAGGACCCTATAACACTATGCTTCTCCTTGCTTTTCTTGATGGTCTAAGACAGCATATGTTCCAGCTGGACTACAGGGAACCAGCACAGCCAGAGCAGCCTCACTACGTTGTTGTAGTGAGGCTGGATAACGTCAGCTTCCATCGCGCTGCTCTGGTTCATGACTGGTTTACCAATAACCCAAGGTTTTCTAACATCTTTCTGCCTGCATATTCTCCCTTTCTAAACCCGATAGAGGAGTTATTTTCGGCATGGCGATGGAAAGTGTACGACAGAAACTTATGTCCGTGTTCACCTCCTCCAGGCCATGGAAGAAGCCTGCCTAGACATATCAGTAGATGCATGCAAGGGGTGGATCAGGCATGCATGAGGATTTTACCCCCGCTGCCTGGCTAGGGCCAATATAGCCTGTGATGTGGATGACATTCTCTGGCCTGACCCAGACCAAAGACAGGATGCTGAGGTGGAATAATGTTTTTGGTGTGTGTTGTACTGTATAGTACATAAATAAAAATGTGTCACTGTATATACATTGGTTGCGTCTTTTGTGTTCATCATGTGAAAAGATTTTTGAGGGGAAGAACCACAAGCAACATAACTTGCCAGTTTTGGCAATATTGTTTTTAATTTATTGCACCAATGTGTAAGACTATGTTGTAGTGTGTGTGTTTTTGAGGCCTTGTGTGTGATGTCTGTGGGCAAAGTTTGGTTTTTCAGCAACAGTGAATGGTTTTGAGTGTAGAACTTCATTTTGACCTGAAAATACGATGTTTGGGAAATTGGGTGAGACGTTATGGATTTGTGTTTACTGTTTTGAGAATACGAGACATAGTTTCAAGAAGTGTGTTTAAGCAATCGAGAAAAACTGTAATATTGTGTGTGTCATGTAGAGAATTTGTTCTGGGGAAACCACAAGTGCCATTATTCATGCAGTAACAAGTTTTGGAGGTATTGTTTTGAACTGATCTCGCTAGTGTGTAATTCTTATTTTGTAGTATTTATTATGTATTTGATGCCTTTTGTGTCATTACTGGAGGCAGAGTTTGGTTTAGATGTAGGATTACATGGTTTTGAGTGCAGAGTTTGTTTTTGACCTGAACAGCGGAAGTTTCAGTAGTTGAGTGAGCAGTTAAGGATTTGTATTTAGAGTTTTGGGAAATTGAGGCCTAATTTAAAGAAATGTGTTTTAGCAATCGAGAAACTGTAACACTTATGGCACATTAGCACAGACAAAGGGCTGCATAAGCCAAACTACTTGCACACTCTTTTCGGTAGTGGTTTAGCAGTAGAACCGCCTTTTCCCATGACAATGAACGTCAAAGGTCCGAATTCAAATAATATTTTCATGGTGGCCCTAATTGTCACGGTACGGGATGAAGGCGAGCAGGGAAGCAGGGAAACGGAGCCAGGGAGTCGGGTAAAGCGGGGATTTATTGGGCAGGACAGGACTGGGGAAGCAGGACGGCAAACAAAGGGTAACACTACAATGACAAGTCTGGGGAAGACTGACTCAGACGAGGACTAAATACACAAGACAAGCTAGACTTAATAGGACACAGGCGATCACATTTAGGGCTGAACACGAGGTAATGAGGGGGGCGTGGCACACATCGGGATCGTACGGAGCGGGATGTGACAGAACCCCCCCCCAAAGGCGCGCACACCGGGCGCGCCAGAGGAGAGGCGACGGACGAGACGAACCGGGAAAACAGGACCTGGAAAACAAAACAGAACGTCAACCAAAAACAGGGAACAGAACGGAGACGCAGAACCAGAACAAGGACGAGAAGAAGGACAAGACGCGACAGAGGACGGGGAACGCAGACAGGCAAACAGAGAAGGGGGACACAGAGGGAACACCCACAGGCGACATGAAGGGGCCAGGAGTGAACAGAGGAGACACAGAGGGCCGAGGAGCAGAGACAGGAGGCAGAAAGGGAGGAGGAACAAGGGGAGCCCGAAGGAACCCAGGCGGGCGACAGGCAGCGGCCGGAGGGGCCGCAGGGGAGAGGGAGAAGGGAGCAGGAGGGGACCACCCAGGGGCCAAGGGAACGGGACGAGGGAGTGACGGAGGGGACACGGAGGGAGCAGGAGGGAACACCGGTGCAGGCAGGCAGAAGGGGGAAGCCGCGGCAGGCGGAGGCGCAGCCGGAGCCGGCGAAGGCGCCTTCCGACGCCCAGCCCGGAGCAGGGGGGCCCGGAGGCGACCGACATGGAGCCAGAGGAGGGACCGAGGACCGGCACCGAGGATCCAGGGGGGGACCCGGCGGCGACCGCCGACCCCGAGCCGGAGGACCCGCAGGCAGCCACCGAGCTACAGCCAGGGGCCGAACGGGCGAGCCAGGGGGCAGGGAGGGCGGGACCCGGGTCCTACGCCTATGTCCCCGTCCCTTGCTGGAGACGGAGAGTCGGGGTCCTGGGGGGCATCGGCCTTGCCGGGGTAATGGCGAGGGAGTCAGGGCCTCAGGCGGGGCAGCCAGAGCCGCGGGCATGGCCGCAGACGGGGCAGCCAGAGCTGCGGGCAGGACTGGGGAAGCGGCCTCAGGCAGGGCCGCGGGCAGTTCGGGAGAGGCGGCCTCAGGCAGGGCCGCGGGCAGTTCGGGAGAGGCGGCCTCAGGCAGGGCCGCGGGCATGTGTCCAGCAGGGGGCGCCTCGGTGGGCGTGGGTGCAGGCGGAGGCGGCACCGGGACCCCAGACGCAGCTGCTGGCACCACCAGCACGTGGCCAACAGGGGGCGCCGCAGCAGGCACCACCCGCACGTGGCCAACAGGGGGCGCCGCAGCAGGCACCACCAGCACGCGGCCAACAGGGGGCGCAACCGCGGCGTGCACCTCAGGTAGAACGGAGGCAGCTGCAGGCGTGCGACCTGCAGGGGCCGCCTGGGCAGGCGCCTCGGGCTTCTGGTCAGCAGGGGGCGCCTCGGCGGGCGCCGCCAGCACGCGACCAGTAGGGAGCGCCACAGCGGGCGCCGCCATCACACGGCCAGCAGGGGGCGCAACCGCGGCCACCTCGGGCAGTTCAGGCGCCGGCAGGACAGGCAAGACGGGCAGGTCAAGAGCCGGCAGGACAGGCGAGACGGGCAGGTCAGGAGCCGGCAGAACGGACCAGACAGGCAGTTCAGGTGCCGGCAGAACGGGCAAGACAGGCAGTTCAGGTGCCGGCAGGACAGGCGAGACGGGCAGGTCAAGAGCCGGCAGGACAGGCGAGACGGGCAGGTCAAGAGCCGGCAGGACGGGCGCCGCCGTCATGTGGCCAGCAAGGGGCGCCTCGGAGGGCACCTCAGTCGGAGCTGCAGCAGGCACCCTCTGTTCCTGGTCACCAGGGTGCGCCGCGGCGGGCGCCGCCATCACGCGGCCAGCAGGGGGCGCCGCAGCGGGCACCTCCATTGTGCGGCCAGCAGGGGGCGTCGCGGCGGGTGCCGCCTTCACGCGGCCAGCAGGGGGCACCGCGGCGGGTGCCACCATCTCGCGGCCAGCAGGGGGCACCGCGGCGGGTGCCGCAGCCAGAGTGGTGGCAGCTGCAGGGACTGCAGGCAGAACAGGCGGGTCAGGTGGTGCCGCTGGCATAGCGGCGGAAGCTGCAGCAGGCGGTGCCGCGGGCCGAGCGGCGGCAGCTGCAGCAGGCAGGACAAGCAGGGCAAGCGGGTCAGGCAGGACAGGCGGGTCCGCTGGCAAAGCGGCGGAAGCTGCAGCAGGCGGTGCCGCGGGCAGAGCGGCGGCAGCTGCAGCAGGCAGGACAAGCAGGACAGGCGGGTCAGGCTGGACCGGCGGGTCAGGTGATGCTGCAGGCAGATCAGGCAGGACAGGCGGGTCAGGCAGGACAGGCGGGTCAGGCAGGACAGGCGGGTCAGGCGGTGCCACGGGCATCGCGGCGGCGGCAGCAGCAGGCGGCGCAGCCGCGGGCAGAGGGGCGGCAGCTGCAGCGGGCGGTGCCGCGGGCAGAGCGGCGGCATCAGCAGCAGGCGGTGCCGCGGGCAGAGCGGCGGCAGCAGGCAGCGCAGCCGCGGGCAGATTGGCGGCGGCAGCAGGCAGCGCAGCTGCGGGCAGAACCGGAGCATGCAGGTCCGGAGCTAGCAGGAGGGATGCTGAGCGCGTAGGCGCCTTCCCTTTACGGGCTTTGGGCACCCGGGGAATGCCGTCTCTTACGGCACGAATGCCGCCGTGCCCCAGACGCTCCGGCCGATAAAAATAAGCCTCCAACGGAGGCGGCTGCTCGCCGTGGAAGCTGGCTAGGCAGGCGGCGGCGGTGTCATCCCAGGCGGGGAGAAGAGAGCAGGCTCCCAGGAAGAGCGATGGCGTTTCTTCCTGCAGCTTCTCCCTTCTCTCGGTGAGCCGGCGCTGCAGGCGACGAAGGCATTTCCGTGCCCTCGTCAGCGGGTAGTCTTGTCCGGGCGGGCGTTCCTCCGCGAGGAGGTTCGCGCCCCGGGTGGCCAGCTCCAGGGCTACCGGATCCTCCAGGACTTCGGGCTGGGATTGCCAGTACACGAAGGTTTGCAGCAGTCCGAGCCGGTGGTGCTCGGACTGCTGCTTCGTGCTTTCGCGGAGACTTGTCATTCTGTCACGGTACGGGATGAAGGCGAGCAGGGAAGCAGGGAAACGGAGCCAGGGAGTCGGGTAAAGCGGGGATTTATTGGCCAGGACAGGACTGGGGAAGCAGGACGGCAAACAAAGGGTAACACTACAATGACAAGTCTGGGGAAGACTGACTCAGACGAGGACTAAATACACAAGACAAGCTAGACTTAATAGGACACAGGCGATCACATTTAGGGCTGAACACGAGGTAATGAGGGGGGCGTGGCACACATCGGGATCGTACGGAGCGGGATGTGACACTAATCCTCTTCTGTACCTCCTTAACGGTATCCATCTTCCTTTTTTTGAAAGCGCGCAACGTTGGTGACGTCAGATGCCACATGACTTTGTAAACTCATAAATTACGATTTAGTGAGCAATGTTAACTCAAAAACATATAGTCAGGTAAAATTTATACAGTATGACACACAAAAGTTTATTGTTGGGTTAACTAATAGACAGGTTTTGATTGCTATACCCATAATGTTTATGAGTTCGTAGAACTGTTGGGTTTACAGTGTACAATGAAACATTAGTTCATTATAATGTTGCATAAGTGTTTAATAATGCGTTTAAATAATGTAATGTGCTCTGTCCAAATAGCACACTCATTACATCTAGAAAACATTTCTTTTTCCATAAGCGCAAGTGCACATTTGCTATACCTTTGCCAGAAGTGGGCCAGAGCTGCAAGCCATTAACTATTTTTTAATAAAGTATTTAATATGTGGCCCATATCTGTTTTGTGACATTTGGGCCACATTTGTCTAATCACAAGTGGGCCACTTTTGGCATGCTTCTGTTTGCCGGTGCCGGAACCGGGCCAGCAGTGGCACACATTTGCCAGAAGTGGCCCACATCCGCATGCTATCTGGGTCTGTTCTGTGATTTTTATTTCTGAGATTTCTTGATAATCAGTATTCAGTTGCAAGCATATTTCAGATTTAAAGTGTTTAATTTTACATCTGAAATAATGTTGTTTTCTTAGGCCTAATATAAGTCCCATTTGAGGCCTTAAGTTACCTTCTTCTTTGGCAAGATCTCTGCCACCTTAGGGGAAGTTGTTTTGACAGAATCCTATAGAGGGCGCTGTGAATGCTATATCGAAGATTCCAGGAATGTTTTAAGCATGACATTTTTGCGTTATTACTAAAAGAATAGTAATAACTCAAATGTTTTTGCTACCGATGTTAGAGACACATGGCCACTGGTTCCCAAATTTTATTTGTTCATTTAAATAAAATTCATTACATTTGGGATTTGAGTTGTGTAATGAATGATTTTGTATTATTATTATTAGACACTGCCTGGACAAAAAAAAAACGTCATCATTTGAATTTATATCAGCAAATACTTAAGAGCCAATGACTGGATCATTATTACAGCTCAGCAACGTTATGCAGTATAAAGTCAGCTGAGTATGTGAATCTACTGATTGGCCAGGTTACACCTCCATCCATCATTTTTTTTCTTCCCAGGGAGACTCAGCATCTTTGTGGTGGAGAGCAGGTGTTCAAAACCAACATAGAAGTGGCAAAGCAGCGCTTCAACCAAACAGGAGGTAAGTACTGCATGTTTATAGCAGTGAGCCTGACATTTTATACATTCGCTTGCTGTATTTAATTGTCTGGTGGCTTTTTAAAAGTACTTATTAATATTCATAGATTAAACTAGATTTCTCTGTTTTTTTCCTGAGAATTGATATTGTATACATACACAATAGCATATACACTCACCTAAAGGATTATTAGGAACACCATACTAATACGGTGTTTGACCCCCTTTCGCCTTCAGAACTGCCTTAATTCTACGTGGCATTGATTCAACAAGGTGCTGAAAGCATTCTTTAGAAATGTTGGCCCATATTGATAGGATAGCATCTTGCAGTTGATGGAGATTTGTGGGATGCACATCCAGGGCACGAAGCTTCCGTTCCACCACATCCCAAAGATGCTCTATTGGGTTGAGATCTGGTGACTGTGGGGGCCATTTTAGTACAGTGAACTCATTGTCATGTTCAAGAAACCAATTTGAAATGATTTGAGCTTTGTGACATGGTGCATTATCCTGCTGGAAGTAGCCATCAGAGGATGGGTACATGGTGGTCATAAAGGGATGGACATGGTCAGAAACAATGCTCAGGTAGGCCGTGGCATTTAAACGATGCCTCACTAAGGGGCCTAAAGTGTGCCAAGAAAACATCCCCCACACCATTACACCACCACCACCAGCCTGCACAGTGGTAACAAGGCATGATGGATCCATGTTCTCATTCTGTTTACGCCAAATTCTGAGTCTACCATTTGAATGTCTCAACAGAAATCGAGACTCATCAGACCAGGCAACATTTTTCCAGTCTTCAACTGTCCAATTTTGGTGAGCTTGTGCAAATTGTAGCCTCTTTTTCCTATTTGTAGTGGAGATGAGTGGTACCCGGTGGGGTCTTCTGCTGTTGTAGCCCATCCGCCTCAAGGTTGTGCGTGTTGTGGCTTCACAAATGCTTTGCTGCATACCTCGGTTGTAACGAGTGGTTATTTCAGTCAAAGTTGCTCTTCTATCAGCTTGAATCAGTCGGCCCATTCTCCTCTGACCTCTAGCATCAACAAGGCATTTTCGCCCACAGGACTGCCGCATACTGGATGTTTTTCCCTTTGCACACCATTCTTTGTAAACCCTAGAAATGGTTGTGCGTGAAAATCCCAGTAACTGAGCAGATTGTGAAATACTCAGACCGGCCCGTCTGGCACCAACAACCATGCCACACTCAGAATTGCTTAAATCACCATTCTTTCCCATTCTGACATTCAGTTTGGAGTTCAGGAGATTGTCTTGACCAGGACCACACCCCTAAATGCATTGAAGCAACTGCCATGTGATTGGTTGATTAGATAATTGCATTAATGAGAAATTGAACAGGTGTTCCTAATAATCCTTTAGGTGAGTGTATATTAGACTCTAAGAGTTTCATATGAATTGGTTTCATGTGAAATTACTAAGCAATTTCTCATCAGGAGACAGATCTGATACTGTAACTCTGAAGATATTATTTTTGTGTAGGGGAGTTCTGCCCATCTCTGCATGACCATGGTATTTTACTTACATTTGAACAGAAAAGGTGCCATCAAGAGCCTCTGTCCTTTATACACAGAGCTTATAGACTGACACTGTGCTCACAGACTCACACTATAGCTCTGAGGTACATGGAAGGGGGGGTCATTTATTCTCTTAGGAAGCTGTGGATTCTGTTCAGTTTCACTTCTTTTTTCCTTTGCCACTGGACAGATTTAATTGGAGCATTTAAAACGACAGTCAGACTGTGCCACCGACTGCAGAGTGCACAGGGACTAATGCATGCAGCTGCGTCAAAACCACCATGCCATGTGGTGACAAACAGGAAATGTATTTATCAATGACACTCTCCCTTCATTTCCCTCCATGGTAACCATGAGATCCTGTTTGACTGGGTCTCATCAGATGGTGGCCGTATGAACCTTGGCTTCTCTCCTTCATCCTGACAGTCTCACATCCCACAGGATGCAGTTCTCTGGGCTGCTCAGTACACAGTGACACAGGACGTGTAGCTGGGGGTGAGAGCAGTGAGCTCAGCCCTCAGAGTGTCACAGCATCTTTCACAAGTCAGAGCAGAAGGAGCAGGAATCGCTGATGGAGGTGGAGCTCTGCAAAGCTCCTCATGTGCAGATTAGCTTTTCTCTCCTGGATTTGGGGACAAAAGACTCACCGAAGCTTCTAGTAGCTGGTTCCCACCAAAGTTTCCCTCTAGATCAGTGTTTCCTAATCTGGTCTTCGGGGACCAACAGACAGTCCACGTTTTTACCGGGAACTGAGGACCGGATTGGGAAACAATTACCTGCAGATCACATGCATCGAATGGCTGAAGAAGTATCTGGACCATGGCAGAGACACCCTGCAGAAGGAAGGTGCAGGAACATGTGTTTGTCCATGATCAGTCACAGCATCTCAGCATCTCATATTAATATAAATGTTAATATAAAACCTTCCTCTTCCTCTCTCACCCCAGTCCCCCCAGTCGTGTCTCTCCTCCACAGAGACGACTCCTCTCCTGTGATCTGTCACGCCACCGGCTTCTCCCCCAGCGGTGTGGTGATGTTCTGGCAGAAGGACGGGCTTGAGCTCCACGACGACGTGACGGTGGGCGAGACGGTTCCCAACGGCGACGGGACCTTTCAGAAGAGAATCAGCCTGAGAGTGTCGCCTGAGGACCTGCGGGAGCATGAGTACACCTGCACTGTGCAGCACATCAGCGACGACCGCGACGTCGTCAAGGCGGTGATGGAGAAACAGATACTGAGCAACAGCAGTGAGTGATATGAAGCAGCAAAGAGCTCAGGCTGAGGACTGGCGTTTACCTCAAAGGCAAATTTGGCTCATGTTGCCTTTATTCCTCGTTGCTGTGCACGCATGTGAACAGCCCAAAGCCCAACTGGCACCCATTCGCTCTCACTCCATCTCCACTGCATCCCCCTGTTTCTGATGAAATAATGACCATCCTTTGCTCTTTCTCCTGATGTAGTTTGTTTTACCTGCATTTGACTAAATGTAATCTAATACTTTAAATCATAAAGAAGACGGCGTCTGCAGATATCTAGCCAGTCTCTCCTCAAAGCTAAACATTTCTCGTATGAATGTGTATTTATTATTTATTGTGCTGGAATCGTCACCAAACAGTCCAGGAGAAGATCAGTCTGCTGGACAGTGTGTTTAATAATGCATCCGTCTCTCTGGATTTCTTTCTCCTTTTCTCCCATCACTCCTTCTCTGCTTCTGATTCCCTTTCCCTCATCGGCGTCTATGTTTCAGTCTCTGTTCTTGTGGTGGCCGTTGGCATTGGTGCATTTCTGGTCTGGAGGAAGAGGAGTAACTCTGGTGAGTGAGGCAATGCCATGGTCACATGACACAATCAAACAGCAGTTTGGAAATGATATATGTTTTAAACGAAGATCGTTAGTGTGATAAAAATTATCATCACGCCGAGTGCAGGAAAGAGCCAGAGACACAGGAAGTGATCAAGTCCCCGGGGGGGGGGGGGTGTTTATTTATGGTGTGGGTGAGGTGGTGAGGGGGTTGGGGTCCAGGTGCATCGTCCTCGGCGGTCTGTGTTCAGGGGGGGTTCTGGTGCTTCGAAGGGTGAGCCAGGCGGGTAGGTGGGGGTCGGACCTGGCAGCAGTCAGTTGGATTGGAGTCATTCTGCCCCCTTTGCTTGGGAGTGAGTGTGGGCGCTCTGTAACGCCCGGAAGAGCCAGGAACAGCTGCCCATGATAGCTGACTGACACCTGGGAGTTGGTTGGGGCACCATCACCACTGCCCCCCACCCCCCTGGTCACATTTGCCAATGTGTGGTTTTTGAAATGCGATATTTACTGCTGCTAACACACCGTCTCTTTCTGGGCTACAGGTTTCGTTCCAGCTAAAAGTAAAATTTACATACAAAAACTGTCCACTTATTGACCCCATTTTAATAAAAATAATACTCTGGATGTTGCCACATTTTTCCCTCCGTTGTATCCGATGATGATGATGATGATGATGATGATGATGATGACGATGACAACAATGATAATGATGATGATAACGATGATGATGAAGATGATGGTGATGACAATGATGATAATGACGATGATTATGGCTCCATTCACCCCAGATAGACTTCACCACAAAAAATGAGGGATGTCTAAGCTGAGGAATTACAAACTCAAATTTAAAATGATTTGCTAACAAATCATAAATGTTGCATTATGCAAATAATTCTTATTGACCTGGGGTAGTAAAATAATTGTGATGATGTCAGGCTAATTTGTGATTTCGCTTTTGTGTTGCCACATTAACTGAAATTAAGATTTTATATTTCCTGAAATGGGAAAAAAGAGCATTTTGTTTTATTCTTGAAATTATGTATTAAAATTAACATATACCTTTCTAAGACTTCCTTTCTTCATTTTTCATCTTCATTTTTGTATTTATATAAACTCTGATACACAAACAAACTCTGAACCAGTGCAGTCACATCACTTTTGGTTTCCGCAACTGATTACTAATAAACAACAGATGACATGCTAGGTCACCGCTGCCTGTCTGTTTGCAGCCCTGCACTGTGTTTATCATTTGCATGTTCTCAGCACACAACACGGGTTTCGTTTGTGAACTCCAGCTTCCCTTTTCAGTCCAAAAATATGCAGTCAACACGCTGGTGCTTCTAAAATCTCATTAATGCATAAATATGTATGTCACATACGGGTTAAATGCACAGGACACATTTCGTTGTTGTGCACTGTGTGCTGTGGTGTGTCAACATTGACAATTAATCCCCTTCACTTCATATTCATCACTTCATACACTCCATCATCCAGACTAGCGCCTGTGTGTTTCCTCTGCAGGTGCTTGTGCATAGTGCTACTGTCGCTATGATACGCCACCGAAACTTTGGACAGTGAAAAACCTCCTTTTGTTTTGTGTTAATTAAGGATAACAGGAATCAAATGTAACGGGGCTCTACACTCAGGTGGAACAGACGATGGCCAGGGAACCCTACAGATATTGGTATGAGTGGAAGGATTGTTAGTGTATTTAGGTTTTATATGACCTGCTTGACCACACTGATATCATACTACCCCTTTCTGTCCGGCTTCCTTAAACCCAGTTTAGTAGGTTCACCCCTTTCACTCATGCACTTACCTTCTCCAGATGTTCTTGATGCAGGTGAAGGCACCTGGCATGGCTTCCCAACATCCTTAGCCCCTTTCCACCCACTTTAAGTCCATGTCTGGGTTTTCCTACCTGCTGCCCCATATACATCTACCAAGGCTGCAGCCTCCCCCACTGAACCTGTGTTACCTTCTCAGATCCATACTTGAAGCTCTGGGGCCAGCAGATGGAGGTCCTGCTCCAGAACAATCACACTTCCCCACCTCTTCCTCACTCTTCTCTTGTGGCTGCATCCATTTTTGATGGAGCTCTGAGTTACACATGAAGCTCCCCTGGGGTCTCATCGGTTCACAGCTCAGTGGAACAGAACTGGAGCAGGTCAATCTCTGCATGCATTTCATATTTAGCTAATATAGCTGCTTTGACCTTGCTACAGTCTAGTGACTCATATATATATATATATATATATATATATATATATATATATATTCACATATGCACTCCTAGTCTGGCCTATCAGGAGGGGCACTAACCTACCTGCCCAGTTGGTTGTTGGGCACTGACACACCATAGCTATTCTCTCAGATGTTGAGAGGAAGAGCCCAATATCATCATCCTCCTGTAGACACTGCAAGTGAGGCTCCCTAACCAGCCTTGGGGCTGTTTTGTCTTGTTCATTCAACTGATGTGAAGTTGCAAGGTTGGGCTGGGGAGTTACACCTTATAGATCTGAGGAGCTGGAAGATGTCAGGGTTGCCTCTCCTGGAGACATGCTGTGCTAAACACGACTCCTTCCTGAACCTGATGTCGGGCCAGTCCGCAGATGTACCTTCTGTTGCAGCAGGGTGAACTGAGGTTTCAGGGCCTTAGATCAGGATTGTTGCTGATCTGACTCTTGCTGCAGACACTATTCTCTGGCCTGTTGCATGGCAGGTGGGTCTGTACTGTAGGAGGTCTGATACCCTTTTCACTGACATATCCTGGTCGACAGTGTTTGAGGATCACCTCCAACAGCACCTTCTGGAATCGATTCATCTACCAACTCAGCATAAATCCTCTTGGGAGGCATTCTCACCAAATATCTTGGAGAAGAGTTTCTTTAGTTAAATTTCTACTCACTATTACCTCCTAGTGGCTGGTCCCACTTATGACACCTGCTGTGATACCCTGAGCACCATCACAAACCAGGAGGTAGGCCTCAAAAGACAGGAGGACAGCAGGATGGATTCCAAAAATATATTTATTTTATTATAAAAACCCCGGAATTCAATACCCCTTCCCCAAAAAAGGACGGAAGAAAAAATATCTACGCACAAAACAACTCTGAGCGGCATACAGGATACACCTTAACCAAAGCCATGGTGACCTCAGAGGTCTGACCAGCCATTTCCTTTCCCACGCTTCATGCTGCCCCCCCACCTCTATAACGATGCTCGACACCATCACGACATTGACATTGTCTCGTTAACAGTTAAAAAGGATAATACACATAATTTGACTAACTAACGAAATTCAACACATTTTATTTAACCCCTCCCCTGTCACCAACCCAAAAACACAAAATCCCCCCTTCCAATCTGCACCATATTGAAAAGTCCAATTACTTGGTACCACATAAAACATCCACATTTGACCATAGGACCCATTTAATGGTTGCACTTCCCCCTTGAATGAAACATCTGCACTGTTCTTCACTTCATTCTGTGCGTTTAACTAATCAATAAATCAATGTTTTAATAAGTACTGAGGTATCAATTTATAGTGTTACTCTGGGTCCAACTTAGCAAAAATAAATAAATTAATTAATTCTTTAAGATCTGCGTAACAACTTTTCGTGAGCACATTGCTCAGACGGGGGCATCACACACTGCATGGATGTCAGTGCGTCGTTTCACATCCTAATGATTAACACAAAGTGGTGATGTCAGGTACTCTCTTGGTTACTATTGGCTAACAACGTGTCCGTGTTCTGCTCTCATAAAAACACAACAGGCTATGAAGTCTAACAGTGTCCAGGAGGTCCATCTGTAAGTGGGTTGTACTTTTCATTCTTACCCAGAAATCCTCTATTTTGCACGACATGTGGAACAATCTGCTTTTTGTGCTCATTTTGTTTGGCATTGACTTCATACTTGCCAGTAAGTGTCAATTTAACTTTTAAACATTTCTAAAGTTAAGGCTTCTGTCAGGTGATTTTTAGTTTTGAGATTTCTTGGTGAACGATATTCAATTGTGAGAGAATTTCAGATTTAAACTTAAATTTTATATGCAAATCCGCGGGGTCGTTCTACGGTAAGGGGAGATCTGGGGCTTTACTAATGAGTTGAAGTTCAAGATTTGAAAGGTTAATCGGTTCAACTTTTGTTGCTTTTCTTAATATGCATCCAGCACTAACAACACTGTTATATGCACTTTTTAGTCAAAAAGGGGAAAAAAATGTGTAGCTGAATGTATTCAACTTGTCCATCATGTGGTGTCTGTAGTCTAGCTCTGGTAGAGCAGCTAATAAGGCTTGAACTGTTACTTCTGCTGCTGTGGTTTGCACTGGTGGAGCCGTTTCTTCTTTCCATCCATATTTTGTTCTCTTCACTCCTTTTTCCTGTTTCCTGTATCATGCAGAAGTTCTAAATTCAAAGGCTGATACATTTCCTCTGTCTTTCTAGCTCAACTGAAGCACATTCAATTAACAATCTTAATTGTATCATAATTTACAGTATCAAATAATTTCATTCATTTCAAGTCCAAAGCAACCAGTTCAACAATGGTAATCCAGTGAGACCCAAAAGGAAAGTCCACAGGGATATTCAATAGGGGTGTAAATCACAGCTTTCCTCGCGATATGATACAATATTGATTCCTTAAGCCAATGGTTTGATTTTTTTTAATTCCTCAGAAATTCCCAGGATATAATACGATACAATATGATTCGATTCAGTTCGATACTGGGGACAGTAGTCAAAATGATGAAATTTCACACAATCCTTTACATTTCAATGGATTAAAAAAGGCTAATATAATTAGCATTTTATCATATTTTATTGGGAACTGTAAACAAAATCTAGTGTAGTCAAGTATGTCTCATAAATCAAGAAAAATAAAGTGCAATAAGGTAAAAATAAAAACTTTGGATGGATGTGTCACGCCCCGCTCCGTCCGCTCCTGATGTGTGCCACGCCCACTTCATTACCTCCTGTTTCGCCCTGATTGTTCTCACCTGTGGCTTGTTACCTGTGGCTTGTCTTTTGTATTTAGTCCTCGTCTGAGTCCGTCTTCCCCAGACTCGTCATTGATGTTGCTTGTCGTGATTCCCCGGTCCCAGTCCTTTGAATAAATCCCCGTTTTACCCTGCTTCCTGGCTCCGATCGCCTGCTTTCCGGCTCACTTGCGCCGCGATCGTGACAGAATGACGAGTCTCCCCGAAAGCACGAAGCAGCAGTCCGAGCACCACCGGCTCGGACTGCTGCAAGACTTCGTGTATTGGCAATCCCAGCCCGAGGTCCAGGAGGACCCGACAGCCCTGGAGCTGGCTGACAAGGGCACGGACCTGCTCGGTAGGGAACGCCCAGCCGGGCAGGAATTCCCGCTGACGAGGGCACGGAAATGCCTTCGCCGCCTGAGCCAGCGCGTAACGAGCAGCCGGGAGAAGCGGAGCCGAGAGCTGGCGGAAGCAGCCCCAACGCTCTACCTAGGAGCCTGCTCTCTGCTCCCCGCCTGGGACGACACCGCCACTACCCGCCTGCTCGGTCCCAACGGAGAGCAGCCGCCACCGTTGGAGGGATACCCTTACCGGCCGGAGCGCTTGCACAGTAAAGGGATCAGCGTCGTAAGAGACGCAATTCCCCGGGTACCGAGAGCCCGTAAAGGAGCAGCGCCTATTCACTCGGCGCCTCTCCTGCTGCTGGTGCCGGACCTGCATGCTCCGGACCTGCCAGCAGCGCCTGCTGCTGCTGCCGCCGCTCTGCCCGCGGCACCGCCTGCTGCTGCTGCCGCCGCTCTGCCCGCGGCACCGCCTGTCCTGCCTGACCCGCGTGCAGTCCCTGTAGCTGCCACCGCTCTGCCTGCGGCACTGCCCGAGGTGGCCGCGGTTGCGCCCCCTGCTGACCGCGTGATGGCGGCGCCCCCTGCTGGCCAGGAGCTGAGGATGCCCGCTGTGGCACTGCCACACGGAGGTGCACGCCGAGGCACCCCCTGCTGACCACGTGCCGGCGGCGCCCACCAGGGCGCCCCCTGCTGGCCGCCCGCCAGAGGCACCCGCCGAGGCGCTCCCTTCTGAACTGCTTGTCTCTCCTGTCCTGCCGGCTCCTGATCTGCCTGTCTCGCCTGTCCTGCCGGCGCCTGTCCTGCTGGTGCCTGAACTGCCCGAGGTGGCCGTGGTTGTGCCCCCTGCGGGCCGTGTGATGGCGGCGCCCGCTGCGACGCCCCCTGCTGGCCGCATGATGGTGGTGCCCGCTGTGGCGCCCCCTGCAGGCCGCGTGATGGCGGCGCCCCCTACTGGCCAGGAAGTGGTAGCGCACGCTGCTGCCCTGCCCCAGGTCCTGGCTTCACCTCAGCCTGCTGCTGAGGACACCGCTCTGCCTGCGGCATCCGCCGAGGCGCGCCCTGGGGGTCACGTGATGACGGCGCCCGCCGAGGCACCCCCTGCTGACCACTTGACGGAGGCACCCGCCACGGCGCCCCCTGCTAGCCAAGTGACTGAGGTGCCCCCTAGGGCGCCCCCTATTGGCCAAGTAATGGCGGCCCTGCCTGAGGTCGCCTCTCCCGTCCTGCCCGCGGCCCTGCCTGAGGCTGCCTCTCCCGTCCTGCCCGCGGCCCTGCCTGAGGCCCCTCCCCGCGAACACCGACAGAATGACAAGTCTCCTCTGTTCACTCCTGGCCCCTTCGTGTCGCCTGTGGGTGTTCCCTCTGTGTCCTCCTTCTCTGTTTGCCTGTCTGCATTTCCTGTTCTTTGTCGTGTCTTGTCTTTCTTCTGGTCCCTGTTCCTGCTTTGTTCCTCTGTCCTGTTTCCGGTCCCTCGTTGATGTTTTGGTTTTTGTCTTCCAGGTCCTGTTCCCCGGTCTCGTCTCGTCCGTCGCCTCCTCTCGGGTGTGCGCCCAGTGTGCGCGCCTTTGGGGGGGGGGGGGGGGTTTATGTCACGCCCCGCTCCGTCCACTCCTGATGTGTGCCACGCCCACTTCATTACCTCCTGTTTCGCCCTGATTGTTCTCACCTGTGGCTTGTCTTTTGTATTTAGTCCTCGTCTGAGTCCGTCTTCCCCAGACTCGTCATTGATGTTGCTTGTCGTGATTCCCCGGTCCCAGTCCTTTGAATAAATCCCCGTTTTACCCTGCTTCCTGGCTCCGATCTCCTGCTTTCCGGCTCGCTTGCCCCGCGATCGTGACAGGATGTAGATTAACATGGTAACTAATTTTTGTTTTGAATCAAGTCTTCTCCAGATAAATACAAAAGTGTAACAAAGTATAAAAGTATGTCCATAATTGTCATAACCTGCTCTTATGACCCTCACGTGTGCTACGCCCCTCATTAACTTCGTGTGCAATCCCGATTGTTCCCAGCTGTTTCTTATTGTCTCGTCTAGTCCTGTGCATTTAAGTCCACGTCAGAGTCTGTTGCCCAGATCTGACATTGAAGTTTTCCCCATGTTATGTGCTGTGCTTGCAATAACCCCCCCCCCTCTTCCCTGCTTGCTCACCCCACGCTGGGATACAACAATAACAAGTTAAATCAAGTGCAATACAGTCAAATAAAAAACATTGCATGGACAGACATATAGAATGAGGAAGATCAACATGTCTGACTTCTGCAGTGAAACAAGTATGTCAGTATTCTTCTTTGAAAGGTTTTTTTAAAAAGAAAAATTAAATGGTCAACGTGTTCAGCAGATTGTGTGCTCTGAGCATAGCGTCCTATGTCACCTGCCGTACTAAACACATGCTCTGAAGGTACGCTAGCTTTCAAGCTACTTATAAATGTTATAAATTAAGAAAGATACGAAAAATGTCAGCAGTGGCATTTTTTCAGTGATGACTAAAATAACCTGTAATGTTCTGAGACGTGTGAAATGCAAAATGCTATTTGGCACTTGTCACGCTCGGAGACGGAGGCAAGCAGGGAAGCAGGAGCGCAAGCCAGGACGTCAGGTAATCAGGATTTATTCAGGGAGGGACGGGCACGGACATCAACGTGACACTACAACAATGACTGATCTGGGGATGACTGACTCTGACAAGGACTAAATACACAAGACAAGCTAGACTTAATAAGACACAGGCGAACACAATCAGGGTTGAACACGAGGTAATGAGGGGGGCGTGGCACACATCGGGATCGTACGGAGCAGGGTGTGACAGAACCCCCCCCCAAAGGCGCGCACACCGGGCGCGCCAGAGGAGAGGCGACGGACGAGACGAACCGGGAAAACAGGACCTGGAAAACAAAGCAGAACGTCAACCAAAACCAGGGAACAGAACAGAGACACAGAAGAAGAACAAGGACGAGAGGAAGGACGAGAGGAAGGACAAGAGACGACACAGAACAGGGAAGGCAGACAGGCAGACAAGGAAGGGAGACACAGAAGGGGAGACAGGCGGAACAAAAGGGCCAGGAGTGAACGGAGGAGGAACAAAGGGACGAGGAGCAGAGACAGGCGGGACCAAAGGAAAGGGAGGCGGAAACAGGGGAGCCCGAGGGAGCCCAGGCGGGCGACAGGCAGCGGCCGGAGGGGCCGCAGGGGAGAGGGAGAAGGGAGCAGGAGGGGACCACCCAGGGGCCAAGGGAACGGGACGAGGGAGTGACGGAGGGGACACGGAGGGAGCAGGAGGGAACACCGGTGCAGGCAGGCAGAAGGGGGAAGCCGCGGCAGGCGGAGGCGCAGCCGGAGCCGGCGAAGGCGCCGTCCGACGCCCAGCCGGAGCAGGGGGACCCGGAGGCGACCGACACGGACCCGGAGGCGGGACCGAGGACCGGCACCGAGGATCCAGGGGGGGCCCGGCGGCGACCGCCGACCCCGAGCCGGAGGACCCGCAGGCAGCCACCGAGCCACAGCCAGGGGCTGAACGGGCGAGCCAGGGGGCAGGGCGGGCGGGACCCGGGCCCTACGCCTATGTCCCCGTCCCTTGCTGGAGACGGAGAGGCGGGGTCCTGGGGGGCGTCGGCCTTGCCAGGGTAACGGCGAGGGAGTCAGGGCCTCAGGCAGGGCCGCGGGCATGACGGGAGAGGCGGCCTCAGGCAGGGCCGCGGGCAGGACTAGAGGGGCGGCCTCAGGCAGGGCCGCGGGCAGGACTAGAGGGGCGGCCTCAGGCAGGGCCGCGGGCAGGACGGGAGGGGCGGCCTCAGGCAGGGCCGCGGGCAAGACGGGAGAGACGGCCACAGGCAGGGCCACGGGCAGGACAGGAACGGCGGCCTCAGGCGGGGCCGCAGGCAGGACAGGAACGACGGCCGGCTGGACAGGCGAGCAGGGCTGGGCCGGCTGGACAGGCGAGACGGGCAGGTCAGGCGAGACGGGCTTGGGCGTGCGGCCAGCAGGAGGTGCCGCAGGTAGAGCAGGCACCTCCGGCGTGCGGCCCGCAGGGGGCGCCTCAGCGAGCGCCGCCAGCATGCGGGCAGCAGGGGGCGCAACCGTGGCAACCTCCGGAGGGTCAGGCGCCGGCCGGACAGGCAAGACGGGCAGTTCAGGTGCCGGCAGGACAGGCAAGACGGGTGCCGGCAGGACAGGCAAGACGGGTGCCGGCAGGACGGGCAGTTCAGGTGCCGGCAGGACGGGCAGTTCAGCTGCCGGCAGGACGGGCAGTTCAGGTGCCGGCAGGACAGACAAGACGGGTGCCGGCAGGACGGGCAGTTCAGGTGCCGGTAGGACGGACAGTTCAGGTGCCGGCAGGACGGGCGCCGCCATCACGCGGCCAGCAGGGGGCGCCTCGGCGGGCGCCGCCATCACACGGCCAGCAGGGGGCGCCGCCATCACGCAGCCAGCAGGGGGCGCCGCCATCACGCAGCCAGCAGGGGGCGCCGCCATCACGCAGCCAGCAGGGGCCACCTCGGCGGGTGCCGCAGCCATTTGGCCAGCAGGGGGCGCCGCCAGCACGCGGCCAGCAGGGGGCACCGCGGCGGGCGCAGCCATCACGCGGCCCGCAGGGGGCGCCGCCATCACGCGGCCAGCAGGGGGCGCATCCGCAGCTAGTGCAGCAGGCCAAACGGGGCCGGCCACTGGGACTGCAGGCAAGTCCGGCAGAACAGGAGGGTCAGGCAGGACAGGCGGGTCAGGCGGTGCCGCTGGCAAAGCGGCGGAAGCTGCAGCAGGCGGGTCAGGCTGGACAGGCGGGTAAGGCGGTGCCGCGGGCAGAGCGGCGGCGGCAGCAGGCAGCGCAGCCGCGGGCAGATCGGCGGCGGCCGCAGGCAGCGCAGCCGTGAGCAGATCGGCGGCGGCAGCAGGCAGTGCAGCCGCGGACATATCAGCGGCAGCAGGCAGTGCAGCCGCGGGCAGATCGGTGGCGGCAGCAGACAGCGCAGCCACGGGCAGATCGGCGGCGGCAGCAGCAGGTAGGACGGGCGGATCAGGCGGTGCTGCTGGTCTCGCGGCAGCTGTAGCAGGCGGTGCCGCGGTCAGAGCGGCGGCATCAGTAGCTGAGGGCAGATCCGTGGCGGCGGCAGGCAGCGCAGCCGCGGGCAGATCGGAGGCGGCAGCAGGCAGCGCAGCCGCGGGCAGATCCGGAACATGCAGGTCCGGATCGGACAGGTCCGGAGCAGGTAGGAGGGGTACTGAGCGCGTAGGCGCCGTCCCTTTAAGGGCTGTAGGGACCCGGGGAATAGCGTCCCTTACGGCGCGTATCCCGCCTAGACCCAGGCGCTCCGGCCGATAAAAACAAGCCTCCAGCGGAGGTGGCTTCTCCGCCAGCTGAGGCTTACCGGCAGGGCTGAGCGGGTAGGCGGCAGCGGTGTCGTCCCAGGCGGGGAAAAGCGAGCAGGCGCCCAGGTAGAGCGACGAGGTCTCCTCCGCGTCGTCCGCGGTGGACGGCAGAGCTGCCTCCTGCACGTCGCCCTGGTTCCAGGCAACGCGTCCTGCTTTTCCCTCCGCGAGCCGGAGCTGCAAGCGGCGGAGGCATTTCCTGGCTCTGGTGAGCGGGTATTCCTGCCCGGGCGGGCGCTCCTTCGTGAGGAGGTCCGCGCCCCGGGTGGCCAGCTCCAGGGCTGTCGGGTCCTCCTGGACCTCGGGCTGGGCTTGCCAATACACAAAGGCTTGCAGCAGTCCGAGCCGGTGGTGCTCGGACTGCTGCTTCGTGCTTTCGGAGAGATCAGTCATTCTGTCACGCTCGGAGACGGAGGCAAGCAGGGAAGCAGGAGCGCAAGCCAGGACGTCAGGTAATCAGGATTTATTCAGGGAGGGACGGGCACGGACATCAACGTGACACTACAACAATGACTGATCTGGGGATGACTGACTCTGACAAGGACTAAATACACAAGACAAGCTAGACTTAATAAGACACAGGCGAACACAATCAGGGTTGAACACGAGGTAATGAGGGGGGCGTGGCACACATCGGGATCGTACGGAGCAGGGTGTGACAGCACTAATGGCCAAAATGTTTTTAAAGCCACATGACACGTTTGGTTTCCTTTCAGCATGCTTTCAGTCCTTTTTTGAATAGAGGCTCCATCTATTGTGGTCAGAAAATAGAGCATTGGGTTCCGGAAGCATCATTTTGGCCATCATTACGGTTTGTCACGTTCTTAGGATAAATAATAGTTTATACCTACAGTAACAATCTAGTTTCCTCAACTTTAACTCGGGAGTAAAAATCAGGCTACAAACGGGAAAGAAATAATGATTTGACATTTATCGTGATAATTATTGACTGACATGAAAAATTATGTCATGATAACATTTTTGGCCATATTGCCCAGCTGTATTTATTTGCTGGGAATGTGAATTTTGTTTGAAACATGAATATCGGTTCTTCTTTATTAAATGCTATCAAACGTGGCCCAGTGGGCCTTGACATATAGATGGGCCTTAATGTTGAAAAGGCTGAGAACCATGGCTCTGACCTGCCCTCCATCACGTCCACGGGGGCGGGGACGGACAGGTGCAACACCTCGACTAATGATTAGATCTCCTTTAAAAGTAGGACGTGACCATCTGTCAAACTGAAGTATTGAGCCGATGCAAAGAAGCCATACCGAGCGTTCTTCTGTCTCCCATCTCCCTGCTCTCCCGTGCCTTGCCCGTTTGCCTGTTGTAGGATCCATACCCTTTGTGCCTTCCCTCCTCAGTCTAGGACCCGATCCTGAATTACCTGCCCTGCTGAGTCCGGCTCCTCCTGTCCTCCTCCCCTCCTGTCCTCCTCCCCGCTTGTTCTCCTGTCCTGTGTTTCTCTGTCGGACGGACCTTTTGGTTATTGACCCTCGCTCACGAACAACGACCACGATCCACGCCTGCCGATTCCAAACCTGTCTGCCAGATCCCTAGAGAAGCCGCCTTACCTCGCACAGCCGCTCCGATCTCCCGGGTGGTTGGGCCTTCTCTCCTGTGCTCTGTGGGATTGCTACTCGCCTGTGCTTACCTGTCCTCAGCTTCATTAAAGCTTTGCTTACCCCGCAATACTGGATCTGTGTCTCCCTTTCTAGCCCGGTGTGACACTCCCCTGTTACAGAATGCCCCCCCTGACATAATCACAATTTTTAAAGGCAAAGTTGCTTCGTTTCTCCTGCACGGCAGAAGCGACCGCTCGCTCTAACTTCATTTTTCTCGCATTATTTGTTTATTATGGTATTTTACAATGAAACCTTAAGTTAAAATGAACAACCTCCTGTAAAGCACTCGAAACGTGTTGCTACTTTTTCATTCAAAAGTGACAGTAATGCCTTTCTTTACGACAACGGTTGCTTGTGTAAATACAGTCGCCATTAGTCACAAGAAGCGATTCATTTACTTGAATAATATGTTTGACACTTTGTTGAAGTCATTCTGCTTCAGTATTTCTCCTATTCTGTGTCACGATGCGAGTAGACGAGCCGGTGAGAGAGGCGAGAGCAGCCAGGTTGACAAACAAAGCGGGGTTTATTAGGAGGCAAACAGGCAGGACGGGTACTCACACATGGAATAGACGATGACAGATCTGGGGAAAACTACTCGAGACGTGGACTAAATACAAAAGACTAGGTAAACGGAACAGGCAACAGGTGAGAACAATCAGGGTTCGACATGAGGTAATGAGGGGGCGTGGCACACACTAGGATCGGACGGAGCGGATCGTGACATTCTGTCTTCTTTTCATGCCTATAATGCGGCGATTAGCTTCACACTCGGCACCGTCACACCTGGAAATACGACATCGAACCAAACACCAAAAGTAATCAGAAGTCAGTAAATTTTCACTGTAGCAATTATGTCAGGGTAGGCAATCCGTCGCAGGGGGGCAGTTCAGAGCACAACACTAACAAATATTTTGGCATTTTTAGTTTTTCAATTGCAGTCACAGACTTTTTATAAAATTGAATTTCCCCTTGTGGGAACCGAAAAACTGATCCCCACGATGTCAAAATAACAGATTTTCATCCCCTTTACCAAATGTCCCCACAATGTATATCTGGACCACACACACACACAGCGGTTTGTAATTATATCTTTGTCGGGACTCTCCAAACATTCCTACGGGGAAAACTAACCCAACTCAACCAACGTGATGACCTCAGCCCCTACCCAGCCCTAACCTTAACCATAAGTAACCAAACAAAATATGAGACTTTTGGCAATTTTACTTCTTGATTGCATTCACAGATCTTTGTGGAGACCTGAAAAATGGTCCCCACTACATCAAAATAACGTCTTTTTATCACATTGTATGGGACATTTGGTCCCCACAATATAATATAAGCCTAATCCACACAGAAACGTACACACACACGCACACACACACACACACCATCAGGTATAATTTACTCTAACTGTCATGCCCACGAGGGCAGGACCGAGCACCGGGAGGCAATTGGTAAGCCTAGCTAATGTCTCCGCTTCTTAAAGCTGTCCATGTCCAGGCTCATTGCGAAGTATTGTTGCCATTGTTCGAATGTGCCATACTAAGCGATTCTATGTCTCTTGTCTTCCCCGAACGCCCTGCCTGCTGTGTCCTGCACTGCTGTTTCATCTGCCCTGCCTGTCTCGCCTGTTCCATCCACCCGCCTTCTCCTACCTGCCTGCTCTGTCCTGCCCTGCTCCTCCATGGACTACGTGTCCCTTCCCCTCGTTGTCTTCTCCCGTCACTCCGTGTAGGACTGACTTCTCTGGACATCAACCTTTTGCCTGCTCTACAACCACGATCTCGCCTGCTCCCTCTAACTTTGATTGCTGTCTGTTGGAGTATTAAACCTGTTGCACACTGCATTCCGGGGTCTGTCTCCTCTGTCACGACCGACCGTCACACTAACACTGTAAACTAATAATCGTAAATTTAAACCACTACATAAACTAAACATTATGTTCCTATAATACTAAAGCTTTTATGCTACGCTCCAGCTTCACGGCTACCCCGAAGACTTCAAATTACACTAAATTATAATAATATGAAACAATCTGTTACATTTGACATCAGTTTAATTTAAATCGATCTGAACTCCACATACTAAACAGCATGAGCCCTTTTTCTTTATTTCTGCCCCCCACAATTCTTCCCCCACCCTTCTTCTCTGTCTCCCCTAACCTCTGCTTGTTGTCTTTGTTACATAAAAAAGGAGAAAAAAAGCTTGCATTGGAAATTAAAAATAAAGCAGTCCTCCGTAGACTGGGGGTGGTGGAGGGAATATAAAAAAAGAAGAAAAAAGAACGAAACAATGATTCAATGAATTGAATCATTCCAGTGAACTGAGCGAAATGAATCAAATCACAAATAAGATTCGGATTGCACATCACTACCCACACTGCAGTGATGTTCTTGGTTTGTTCTTTGTTATAAATAAAGCTTTAAAAATTATTGGCCAATGGGCCATTCATTCAAAGACGGAGGCGCACAAGTATAGCATACTTTTTAATCTTAATTCAGCTATATAAATATCAATCTGAACAGGAAATGAACTGTGATGATCTTCAAGAGCATTTATAAAGAATTGTAAATACTTACAAACTGTAATGTGTGTTTTGTTTTCCCAGCCACACGCTCCCTGCAGTATTTCTACAGCGGTTCATCAGGGATACCAAACCTCCCAGAGTTTATGACCGTGGGGCTGGTGGACGGGGAGCCCATCACTTACTATGACAGTAACATACGCAGAGAGGTTCCTCGTCCGGAATGGATGGCAAAGGCTGTGGATCCTGATTACTGGGACAGGAACACTCAGGTCTCCATGGATACAGAGCCGGTGTTCAAAACCAACATAGAAGTGGCAAAGCAGCGTTTCAACCAAACCGGAGGTAAGTGCTGCATGTTTATGACAGTGACCCTGACAGTGTGACGTGTTTTTCTGTTTCAGGGTGACACTCCACATTTTTACTTACGCAGGCTGTGCGTGTTTAGCTGATGACTTTATTTACAGTGATTTATTCTTACATGAGAGAAAAAATAAAATGACAGAAAAATAAGAATTCTGTTAATGTGCTTTTACACACTGATCCGCAGTCACACCGTCCAGTAACTCGCTAGACACACTGGTACGTAGCTTCAGCAGGGGAATCAATACTGAGGCTGTTTATTTGTCTTTTTTATATCAAGGTACAGTTGTTTTTAAACAAAGTGTTTAGAAACACTTGTGATCAGACACACTTAAATCCTCAGCCTTTTGTGCTGTGTGTGTGTGCTGTGATGTCGATTTTTACTCCTTTTCCAGCTCGTGTGTGAATTTAATGTCATGTGGTTAAAAAGGCCTGAAAGCTGCAGTGTACATGCAGGATGCTGAGAGTGAGGAGCTGCTGACAGGCCTGTTTGAAATCCTGTGAAAATGACGCCCAGAGGATGAAACCGTATCAAACCTGCCTGCTAATTCTCTCCTCTTTCTGTTCAGGTATCCACACAGTTCAGCAGATGTACGGCTGTGACTGGGATGATGAAACTGGGGCCACAGGTGCTTTTCATCAGTATGGCTATGATGGGAGTGACTTCATTGCATTGGACTTCAGAACCATGACTTACGTGGCTCCAGTGATGCAGGCGATTCCCACTAAACAGAAGTGGAACAGTGACAGAGCTGAGTTAGAAAACATAAAAAGCTATTTTACCCAGGGATGCATTGGCTGGCTGAAGAAGTATGTGAGCTACGGGAAGAGCACACTGGAGAGGACAGGTACAGTACAGCAGGTCTGGGGCTGTGCTGCTTAGCAGATACACTGAGTGCTGTAACACACTGGAGGGCACAACAGGACCTAAAGCCAAGTTTATAGTTCTCTTTTCGTTGTTCTCACAGTTCACGCACAGTCACTTTTGCATACATGCTACATTAGTTCATGTGTGCAGACGGTCATGATCAGCACATGCATACAGCAGTGATATTCCAGCAGAGCAACAGATTCCACCTACTGGAAACACCTAGTAATCAGTTCCTTCCACATGTGCAATTGACACACATCAACATGCCAAAAGTCTGCTACACCTCATTATATGACCACACAGACCGCGATGCCCGACCACATCAACAATTGTATTTTTTTTTTAATTCTAATCCTTAGCCCCACCCCCACCCCTACGGTGATGTTAATCTCCTCTTAGCTCCTGCCCCCCCCCACCATGTGCTTCTGTCTGCCATCCCACCTGGACTGATTCTCACAATCAGCAGTATTAGATGGTATTAGATCATTAAGACCTTCCTGGCAGAAATACTAAGAAATACGAGGGGGGGGGGGCACAGCTGTCCCTGTCCTGATGCAGGCTTATAGCTACAATGTGTAGAATATTAATCACATTATGTATTTACAGGAGGGATTGCTGGTGATGAAGTGTAGCATTTTATTTATGGATGTTTTTCTCTTTCTCCCCAAGTCCGCCCTGAGGTGTCTCTGCTGCAGAAGGACCCCTCCTCTCCTGTCACCTGCCGTGCAACCGGCTTCTTCCCCAAAGAGATCATGGTGACCTGGCAGAAAGATGGAATGGACATGTACTATGATGTGGAGGTGGGGGAGACCCTGCCAAACGGGGACGGAACTTTCCAGATCTCATCAAAACTCACGGTGAAGCCTGAGGACCGGAAGATGAACAGCTACAGCTGTGTCGTGCAGCACAAGAGCCTCCAGGATGACATTGCTGTGCTGCTGGAGGAGAAGAACAAAAGGACCAATCAGGGTAAGAGGAGCAGCGACACAGTAATGAGAGAGAGCAGCTAATGGGTGTAAGACCCCCCCTAGAATATTGTGTGCAGGTTTGGTCACCATACCTTAAGAAGGACATTGCTGCCTTAGAAAAGGTGCAACGGAGGGCTACGAGAATGATTCCTGGTCTTAGAGGAATGTCTTATGAGGAGAGGTTAGCTGAGCTGAATCTGTTTAGCCTTGAGCAAAGGAGAATAAGGGGGGATATGATTCAGGTCTATAAGATTCTAACGGGTCTGGATGCTGTTCAGCCAAATGGCCATTTCAATATTAGTCTAAATACTAGAACTCGTGGCCATAAGTGGAAATTAGTGGGAGAACATTTTAAATCAAATTTGAGGAAGCACTTCTTTACACAGCGTGTAGTTAGAGTATGGAATAGTCTTCCTGCTAGTGTAGCGGAAGCTAAAACCCTGGGTTCCTTTAAATCAGAGCTAGATAAGATTTTAATAAGATTTAACTCTGAGCTATTAGTTAAGTTCTCCCCAAACGAGCTTGATGGGCCGATGGCCTCCTCTCGTTTGTAAATTTCTTATGTTCTTATGTCTCTGTCAGAGGTGAACATGGTGCTTTAACCTTATTTTAGGAGGCCTTCCCTGGGGCATCAGCATCATCGCCAGCGTCGGCTTGATTATTCTCTTTGCTATTGAGAGGTTGTGGATTAAGAACAGGACAGGTAACAAAAAAATCGACAGACACAGAGAACAATGTGAACAATTATTTTCACTGCAGTACATTAATTTCTAAGTTATTCTTCTTTGTTGTCTTATACATTATATACACTCACCTAAAGGATTATTAGGAACACCTGTTCAATTTCTCATTAATGCAATTATCTAATCAACCAATCACATGGCAGTTGCTTCAATGCATTTAGGGGTGTGGTCCTGGTCAAGACAATCTCCTGAACTCCAAACTGAATGTCACAATGGGAGAGAAAGGTGATTTAAGCAATTTTGAGCGTGGCATGGTTGTTGGTGCCAGACGGGCCGGTCTGAGTATTTCACAATCTGCTCAGTTACTGGGATTTTCACGCACAACCATTTCTAGGGTTTACAAAGAATGGTGTGCAAAGGGAAAAACATTCAGTATGCGGCAGTCCTGTGGGCGAAAATGCCTTGTTGATGCTAGAGGTCAGAGGAGAATGGGCCGACTGATTCAAGCTGATAGAAGAGCAACTTTGACTGAAATAACCACTCCTTACAACCGAGGTATGCAGCAAAGCATTTGTGAAGCCACAACACGCACAACCTTGAGGCGGATGGGCTACAACAGCAGAAGACCCCACCGGGTGCCACTCATCTCCACTACAAATAGGAAAAAAAGGCTACAATTTGCACGAGCTCACCAAAATTGGACAGTTGAAAACTGGAAGAATTTGGTGTAAACAGAATGAGAACATGGATCCATCATGCCTTGTTACCACTGTGCAGGCTGGTGGTGGTGGTGTAATGGTGTGGGGGATGTTTTCTTGGCACACTTTAGGCCCCTTAGTGCCAATTGGGCATCGTTTAAATGCCACGGCCTACCTGAGCATTGTTTCTGACCATGTCCATCCCTTTATGACCACCATGTACCCATCCTCTGATGGCTACTTCCAGCAGGATAATGCACCATGTCACAAAGCTCCAATCATTTCAAATTGGTTTCTTGAACATGACAATGAGTTCACTGTACTAAAATGGCCCCCACAGTCACCAGATCGCAACCCAATAGAGCATCTTTGGGATGTGGTGGAACGGGAGCTTCGTGCCCTGGATGTGCATCCCACAAATCTCCATCAACTGCAAGATGCTATCCTATCAATATGGGCCAACATTTCTAAAGAATGCTTTCAGCACCTTGTTGAATCAATGCCACGTAGAATTAAGGCAGTTCTGAAGGCGAAAGGGGGTCAAACACCGTATTAGTATGGTGTTCCTAATAATCCTTTAGGTGAGTGTATGTGCTTGTAGTTTAGGAAATTATTGGAGATAGTACTTGGTAAAAAAAGACATGATTTTTTTAAATTCTGATTTTCATCAGTACAGTCTACTGTTGAATCTCTGCTCTGTCCAAACGCATATTACCCAGTTAAGCCAAACGCCCTGGTTATTCGGTATCTGACCCAGGTGGCTCTGTGTGGCTTTGGGGCTTCACTACACAGAATGTGGCCTGTGGCTCCCTCACATGGACACAGCTGATAGTGTCACTTGTCATTTGTGTTTGAAGCTGCAATGACAGCAAAGCTTATGCTTGTAGATACAGCCTGGACTTCAGCTGAGAATCCATTCAATAGAATGTTTTTGAAATTTTAACTTTTAGAGAATGTAAATGTCATTAAGAAACATTAATAATCAGTAGTGTATAGAATTAGATGTTTGTGTGATGTTGTATTTAAAGTGTGTGATTTTCCGTTTATTCATTAAATCCAGACCTATTTTATGTCTACAGAATAACTGCACTTCGTGGTTCAACAGTGGGTCTGTTTTAATATTGATATCATTATCTGAAATTGTTAAATACAATTGCCTTACCTGAAGAAGTTTTATTTTGTTTGAACTTTATATAACATAAGTTCACACAGAGAATCTGTTTACATGAGTTTGTTTATTCACTTTGTCTGATTTGTCCTCCAGCTGCATTCAGGAATTTTTCTTCTCATTTTGGTCTGGTTTTCATTTCAGGTTAAACACCTTCTCTGCCAGAAGGCAACAGAGACAACAGCTTTTAGCAGCTTTACAATCAACAACAGTCATGACATTCAAACTTACTCCAAACACGCCTCGAAGGCTCAGGTTCGAACATAACATTACTGCTTCTTGTGGCAGTGAGCACCAAAAGTAAAGAAACAGCAAACAGGAAGATGGCTAATAGAATGAGGAATGTAGCTGGTACAACATAAGTAACAGTGTAACAGAACATTGTGATACATGTGAGCTTGATTGATTGGAGATTTATTATTACAGGAAACCATTATTAATGACCTGATATAACTTCTGATCTGGCTGAGTTACATAGTTAGATTTTAGGGCCCATGAAACCACATCATACTGCTCCCCCGCAAGCCGGACCAATCCAGTTATGTTCTGAATGTTTAGGGCCTTGTCACTCAGGGGCCCTGGGAATTGTCCTGCCTCCCCCCCCCCCCCCCCCCCCCGCCCTATACGGCACCCCTGTACTCAACTGAGGGTTATTGGTCACTTACTGGGTAGAAAATATATATTTAAAATGCTTTTAAATAAGTGAGTATCTGGCACCGTTCCTGCAGGGTTTACATGCAGTGCTGTCTATATGCGATTTATTTTTCTGTGTAAGTTTGGTTTCTACAAACCTGTTGATTGGTGAATTTGGTTCCTTTAGAATGAATGTGAAATGATTGTCTTTTTCATATAATCTAATCACAATTAATGTTGGTAATAAGTCATCCTAAACATTATCTTTTAGTGGTGTTGAGTATGGAAGCGTGTAAGTAATAATAAAATAATCCATCCACATTAAATAGCGTGTGTTTCTGACAATCAGTCTGCCCTAATAGCTGCAGTTCAGTGAATCTAAACTGCCCTTAGTGATGCTGTTAGTAATGAGCAATACTGGAGCCAAAAGACACACGTCCATAGAGCCACAGTGGAGACTCCAACCTGCTCTTCAGGTTTGTATGTGGAGCTGAGCTGCTTGCTGCCCTGGCTTAGCTGTACATGAACATGGCATGATACACACGGTCCAAGCACTTTGGAAACAATGGCCAAAAATAGCCTGGAATTTTAGGATAAAAAGAAGACTGACAAACTATCCATCCATTTTCTGAAACCACATGCCCTAGTCAGGGTCACAGGGGATCTGGATCCTACAGGCCCAAGGCAGGGAACAACCCAGGATGGGGCACCAACCCATCACAGGGCACAAGACAGGGAACAACCCAGGATGGGGCACCAACCCATCACAGGGCACAAGGCAGGGAACAACCCAGGATGGGGCACCAACCCATCACAGGGCACAAACCCATCACAGGGCACAAACCCATCACAGGGCACAAACCCATCACAGGGCACAGTCACACACCATTCTGTTATATCTATGGTAACTTCAGTTCATTATAGCATGTTTTGGGTCTGTGGGGGGAAGCCGGAGAACCCAGAGGAAACACTATGACAGCACAAGGAGAACATGCAAACTCCACACACATGGAATCCTGGCAAAGACTCAAACCCAGGCCCCAGAGGTGACAGTGCTAACCACTGCACTATTGCACCCCCCCCCCCCCATTGACAAGCTACAAAAGGATAAACTTTACTATACCTGAATGTATATAGTTGAAGCAGTACTTCAAGCAGCTGAATCGGTAATTGAAATATCTAAAGCAGTATAACACAAACATGTATTTTTGCTGCAGGAACAAACAGAGGTCATTCACTTCTGATCATGTAGGTACCAACATCACACAGGTATTTCAAACGGGCTGGGATGACAGACTGAGTTCATACAAAGAGCTCTCTACTGTAGTTCAAAATGAAGCATTGAAGTTGAGACAGTCTGAGAGCTATTTTAGAACTCGATGAGATCTCTGATGAAACTTAGAGGGAGGGTGATATGAGATTCTGTGTGTCTTTTTGTTGGACTAAAAATGAGAGACAGGAAAAATAAGTCATAGACTCATTTTGGTTTCACACAAATTTCATAGCTCTCTAGGAAGAATAAATGAAACCACTCTGAGATCATAGGTGGTCCTAGACCCTCTTTCTCCTCGGCTCCCTGGCTTCCATTGTTACGCTGGTAACAGACACACGGCTCCCTCGCTGTTATGAGGTAGCTTCCTCACTCCAGGCTTGAACAGCAATGATGGCTGGTTTTCTTCTATAAATAAGCTTGGATATGCTCCAAAACCTTTTAAAATAGCTGTTATTAGACCTATTCAAAAGAAATAAATTCTTGAACCTAGTGATTTAGGAATTTATAGGCATATCTCAAATCTTCCTTTCAGTTCTAACATCCTGGGAAAAGCTGTTGTTCAGTAGCTGTCTTCTTTCCTACAGATAAATACTGCTAATGAATTATATCAGTCTGGTTTTAGACCAAACCATAGGACAGAAACAGCTTTAATCAAAGTCATGAATGATCTGCTTATGACTTCTGATCATGGCTGTATATCTTTATTGGTGTTACTAGATCTAAGTGCAGCATTCGATATTGTGGCCCATAATATTATCCTGGACCAGATAGAATCAGCGGATGGCATTAAAGGGACAGATCTCTCTTGGTTTCACTCCTATTTAACTGATCGTTATCGTTCGTCCACTTGAACAATGAATCTTCCAAGCCCACCAAAGTACCCCTTGTAAGAAAATAAAAATTAGGTAAGTAAGTAAAAAATTGTGACAAAAGTTCAGAATTTCAGTTTTATTTCATGGTATGTGCATTTTTATGTGTCAAACAACAATGAACACAGCACTGTTTGTATCAGACCAGCCAATGTTTGGTGAGTGAAAGTATAAGAACAAATGATCATAAAGAAAATTAAGGTAAATAACTTTTAATATTTGATGGCATTTTCCTTGCATGCAATAAGTGCATCAAACCTCTGACTCACTGACATCACCAGATTGTTTTCTTTTCTTTTGTGACGCTTTTCCAGGCTTTTACTGCAGCCTGTTTCAATTGCTTGTTTCAGGGTGTTTCTCCATTCAGTGTTGCCTTTAGGAGGCACAATGCATGTTCAGTTGTGATAAGGTCTGATAATTGACATGGCCAGTTGGAATTCTTACACTTTTCCCCCGATTAAGTTCTTTGTTCAGTTGGCAGTGTGTTTCTGGTCATTGTCTTGGTGTATGATAAAGTTTGTCCACATTAATTTGGATTCGTTTCTGTATAAATTGACAGACAAAACATTTCCGTAGACTTCTGAAACTTTCGGCTCAAATTAAAATTTTTTATCACAAACCCAAATATCTTCGGTGTAAAGCTAAAATAAATGAATCTGCCTTGGTGTTCCAAAACTTTCGTAAGGGACTGTATAGGACGTTACGCTCCCCTTTATATGCCAGTCCCTGGTTCAGCCATCTTTTCAGAAGCTACAAAGATTTTGAGGTTAAAGGTGTCTTTTATAAAACACTGCTTTGAGTTATGTAAAGTTGCAATGTAATTCTGGCTTTTCCCCCTCATTGCTAAAGTAAATAAAAATAACAGCATCATAATTTATTAGGAGATACATAAAAGCAAACCATTATTAGTACTTGTTGAAACAATGCTTATGCACCACTTAGCCAAGCTGCCTGGAATATACAGAACTCAATTCTCAACAACATCTTGGGTCATATTAACTTTGGCCTCTGATAGAACACTAATCGTCATCTCCGAAACATCCTGGAGATGTGTGATGTCAGGTCTTTGCTTGGTTACAGTTGGTTAATTTTTTTGTTTGCTTTGATAAAACATCCAGGTCTGCAGGTACTGGTACAGAGTCTGTTTTTCTTTCTCTTACCTATTAAATCCTCGATCTCCCACAACATGCGGAAAGCTCTGCTTTTTGCACTCATTTTGTTTGGCATTGACTGGATATTTGCAGGTAAATTGAAATAAATTTGATTTTACTTCAGCTATTTCTAAAGCTTTATAGGGTTTGGTTATGTGATTTTTATTAGTTTTGAGATTGCTGAGTAAATGGCATTCAGTTTGCGGGCAATTTTCATATTTAAAGTGTTTCATTTCATATCTGAAAGCATAGTGTGACGCAGGGGCGCATCTAAGGATTTTGGGCCCCATGAAAAGAATCTTGACAGGGCCCATCCTATCAGCACCACAATTTTATTGGGGGCTTCTCTGGGCCCCCTCTCAGTCATGGGCCCCGAGAATCGTCATCGTTTACCCCCCCTTTACAGCGCCCCTGGTGTGACGCCACGGGACTGACAAGTAAACACTGATTTTAAAAATGCACTCAGAATTTAGGTTTAGGTCATACATGTCAACCCAACTGCAGTGAAAACCTGTACATTTCCGTGAAAACCATAAGCCATCAAAAAGACTGTTTATGATCATATATTTTAGCTTTGATTTCTCGATCCAGTCACACTGTAGCGGCGGTGAGGTGGCTCCACATAGCAGAGCCTGTTACTGTACATCTGCATGTCCAGACATGCTGGCGGGTCGTGATTACAGCCCTGTGTATGTCTGGTAAATAGCTGTCTGTTTTAGTGTAACACCTGCTCCCGTTGAACGCGTGTACCTTTACCAGTGCTGTATGTGTAATCCTGACATGACCCATCATTTGTGTGCTTTACCATCTACTGTGTAACCTCCCTGCATTTTCCTCCTATGTTGTCACTTTGTTGTTGTTACTTGAGATCGGCCATTTTAAGGGTTGTAAAAAAAAAAAAAAACAACTTTGTGTTAAACCGGTTCTCCTTATCTTTTTTGATGTGGCTGCAAAGCTTTTGCCTACCTGATACTACAATACTGAAGATGCACCTCACCTGAAAGCTTTGATAAATAATGCAGGGGGTGTTTCGCATTTCGTTGACATGTCTCAGTTATTTTAGGCACAACTGACAGCAGTGTCACAAACAGAGACCCCCGGCATATTCCTTTATATCCCGGAAATGAATGCAGGGAGGCTAAGGAGGGTGGCAAATATTTTTAAGTGTATTCAGATAAGCCTTCAGGGCCACGTCCTGAGGTTGGTGCATGGAGCCATCGGGGCCGGCCACTTCAGGGTGATGAAGATGGTGGAAAAGCTGTGGAAAAAGTTTGGAGATCACTAAAAATATTGGTTGGGACAATTTGGTATTCCCAGAATATTGGTAGAGACATCTCTACCATCCATACCCAAATCACCGTCCTTGCCACCATGTCTGGTACCTGCACCACACTGGGGTCAGGATTGGGGATGGAAGTGGAGGTGTTCCAGCTGAGCTGGGAACGCGCCCCCAGACTTTCCACGGCGCACTGCCGCCTGTCCCTGAGCTGTCACTGGCTGAACTGCCACTGCAGTGTGGTGATTAGGGCCCGGCAGTCACCCTGTTCCCTGGGAGAGAGGCTTAGGGAGGCTGGCAGTGCCTCCCCTTCCGGCAACATCACCAAGTGGCCTGCAGTCTCTTCAGAGGACCTGGGTGAGGTAGGGTTCCAGGGACCCTTTCCCATCATAGCAGGTTCAGCGCCCCTACTGGCCAGGCTGCGTGCAGGATATTGAACTGTTCATACGCTGCTCTGATGCTTGCTTGGCTCAGAAGGGTCCCAGTCGGGAGTCTCTAGCTCCCCTGCAGCTATACCGGGTGGATGCCCCCATGAAGCATGTGGGGATGGACGTCCTGGGCCCCTTCACTCACACATCACCCAGGAACCGCTACACACTCGTGGCCATGGACTACTTCACAAAGAGGCCTGAGGCTAAAACGCCACCACCACAGCAACGACGCTCTTACTGGAATTTTTCTGCTGCTTTGGAGCCCCGAAGGAACTGCACAGCAAACAGGGGAGGAACTTTGAAGCGCCGAGCTCATCAACCAGCACCTGTGCAAGAGGGAAGTCCCCCTTCCCCTGGTCCTGTGGGCTTATTATGCAACGGTGCAGGAGAGAACCGGCTGCACCCCCCCGCCACTCTCATTTTTGACTGTGAGGTGCGGACCCCCAGTGGAAATGGTGTTTGGCTTTCCCCCAGAGAAGGAGCTACCGAAGACTCCAGGACTGGACTGCCTACAACATCTTTGGGAGCGCAGAGGACTCTATTTGGGCGTACTGCCCCATCGGGAAGAAGGGGCAGTCGCCCAAACTGGGCAGCCAATGGAGAGGCCCCAAGGAGATCCTGGAGCAAATCTCCAGTGTGGTGTACAGGGTGTGGATGCCAGAGTGGCACCGGACTGTTGTCCTGCATCATTACCACCTGACTCTGTACCAGCCCCTGGGCCACCACCCTTCACCAGGACCAAGGGTGAATACCTCCGCAGGTGAGACGGAGGACGGTGGTGGACTTGGGACCCAGCAGCTGCGGAGGGCTCGGCCCAGTGGGGGTACAGGGATGGGTAACCCCTCTAGGAGGGGGGTAGTGTAGCACTAGGGGTACCCATCGGGGAATGTGGCAGCATGCAGGACTGCTGGCAAGTGGAAATACTATAAGTAACTGTGTAGTTAATGTGTATTATGTTGTTAATGTGTTGTACATTAATGTCATGTGTAGTGTTTAATGTTATGTGTGGTAAATAATGTGTGTATGTGTGTGTGTGTGTGTGTGTGTGTAACACGGTGGGCAGTGTGTGTAAACATCTATAATGCTGCCTTTTGTTTCTCGCATCTGCATTTCTTTGAATTTAGTGTATCTTTTTTAGTTCTTTTGAAAAACTAGGGACAATCAAAGAATATGTTTAAAGCTATTTATCTCAGTAATAAATGTATATTTGCTTGGAAAAAACACACAATTCAGTATTATAAGCAAATTAACTGGAACACAAGAAAAAAAATAATAAGACTTTCTTATGTTCACCAAAGGGTTACTGATATCTTGCTGGATGGCTAGATGAACATCACTTCAGTTCCCTAACCTCTCCTCAGAGACACCTCAGACATTCCATGTATTCATTAAATTTCACCACCAGCTCATTAATTCATTCATTTAATTAGTTAACAAAAGTCAATGAGGTATTGATTAGCCATAGGATGTTGATCAAATGAAAAAATACATGGGTGTATTGGACGGTTGCTGCAAATACCAGGGTGACTTTAGGAATTGCAAATAGGAATAACGAAACCAAATTTCCCCCTGGGATAAATAAAGTATTCCGATTGTGATTCTGATTATTAGTGTGTTTTTTTTCCCCAGTGTCGCACTCCCTGCAGTATGTCTACAGCGGAACGTCAGGGATACGGAACCTCCCAGAGTTTATGATTGTCGGGCTGGTGGATGGAGAGCCCTTTGTTTACTATGACAGTAACATACGCAGAATGACTCCTCGCCAGGACTGGATGGCAAAGTCTGAGGGTCCTGATTACTGGGACAGGAACACCAACAAATCCAGGATCCATGAGCAGGTGTACAAAGCCAACATTGAAACTGCAAAGCGGTGTTTCAACCAAACCGGAGGTGAGTGTTGCGTGTTTATGACAGTGACCCTGACAGTGTAATATGCTTGTTATAGCTCTAGAGATTTGGCTGAGATTTCTGGGATTGCTGTAGAGCAGGGGTGCCCAATCTTATCCGCAAAGGGCCGGTGTGTATGGGGGTTTTTGCTGCAACTCCCTAATGAGATTACTACGGTAATTAGAGAACTGATTGGCTGAACAGTCCTCATACCTAGGTTTGAACAGCTGACCTACAGGATATCCCAAAAACCCGCATACACACCGGCCCTTTGGGGATAAGATTGGGCACCCCTGCTGTAGAGGCTGCTGGGATTGCTTCGCTGTGCAGGAGTGGTGTAGACGCTGTGTGCACTTGTGTTGTGCGCCGGTTGAAGCGGTTGACGGCAATTATCTGGAAGAATATTTCAGTGTTTGTGTGCCAGTACGGTTACGTGGGTGGTTGTTATTTCATTTTTAACTTTTTTTTTTTTCTCGGTCTATGTGAGTTCTTGTCTGTCCTTGTTAATTGACTGCGTGAGTGATAAAGCCTTCAAAGGAAAGCTGCTTTATGAATCGGTGTTCTAATAGACACCACCTGAACAACACACCATCCTCAACTAGCATGATAGTCCTATCCTGACACGTCACCAATATGTTGAGGTAAAATTGAGTTTTATTTTATATTTTATTATATTAAGAGAGGGGCAATTAAAAGTACGGTAAATAGCCTACGTAGCACGATTTATGTATACCGCTGGAGTAAAACGTGGGCACAATTTTTAGTTGAGTATTTGTTAAAAAGGTAGGAAACATGTCTTGCTGGCCCCAACAGGTGCTCCACGTGAATCGGATGCCATCTTCAACAACTTCCCCACGGATAGCCACTGCAGGCGGGTACTATATATGCCGATGGCACGGAGGCCGTCCATTACGTTACTACGTTAGGCCGTCACTCATCATTCCACGCCCCTCTCAGCTGACACCACGCCCCTACGCCAAATCAGTCCCAAAAGTCCGAAACTGAAAAGGAGATCCGAATCCGAAAAAAAAAAACTTGAAACTGAGAAAAAAAAACCTGAATCTGAACTGAAAAAGATAAGACCTAAAATATTGAAATATATATTAAAGTGAAACATGAAAATAAAACATTTATTTAAAAAAAATCCAGCACTGAATCAAAATCATTTTTAAGCCAAAAAAAACTTTCAAACGTCTTTTTATTTTGAATACATCGTTGTACTTTTTAAAGTTCAACAGCAAAACTTGAACTTTCAGTTTCAGATTTTTTTTTCAAATTAACGAAACTTTTAGCCCTAATTTAGCTCCATATCAGAAGAGCAAAGTCGAAATTAAAAGTATACAATGTTAGTAAGGCTAACTTTAAAGGTATGAGACTGAAACTAGAAACTGTAAACTGGATAGAGTTAAATAGCAAACAGTTGAAGAGGCATGGGAATTTTTTAAAAGCACATTGTTGCAAGTGCAAGAGGACTTCATACCTGTTTCCAGCAAAACTAAATCTAGGAAATGACAACCAAGGTGGTTTACTAAGGAAATTAAGAATAAAGTCAGGAGGAAAATGGCTCTGTTCCACAATTGGAAAATAATTAAATAATTAAAATGATTTCAAAATTAAGCAGGAGTATGTAAGTCTACAGGTAGCTAAAAAATAACATTAGACTGTCCAAGAGGGATGTAGAAAGAAAAATTGCATTGGAGACTAAGGATGACAATAAAAGTTTCTTCCAATATTTTAACTCCAAAAGAGCTCTAAAAGCTGAAATCACTAATTTGCAGGATAGTAAGGGACTTATAATTGAAAATGAAATTGATATAGTAAATGAGTTTAATGATTATTTTTCACGGGTGTTCACAGTAGAGAACACAAGTAACTTGCCACCAATTAGTACGAATACAGCGTCGTCTATGACCAATATATGTATAACTGAGGTTGATGTGATACTAAGCCTAGCTAAACTCAAAATAAATAAATCGCAGGGGCCTGATGGCATCTTACCTATAGTCTTAAAAGAGATGAGGGATATTATTAGCCAACCTTTAACTTTAATATTCCAGAAATCGTCATCTGTGGGTGTGGTACCTTCAGATTGGAAGCATGCTAATATAACACCCATATTCAAAAAAGGGGATAGAAGTAATCCAGCAAACTATAGGCCAATCAGTTTAACTAGCATTACTGGAAAGATAATGGAAGCTATAATCCAAGTGAAAATGGTAGATTACCTAGATGCAAATAACATTCTGAGGGATAGCCAACATGGATTTAGGAGAGGTAGATCCTGTTTAACGAATCTACTTGAGTTCTTTGAGGAAGCTACAAGTGAAATTGATCACAAAAAGGCCCACGATGTGATCTACTCAGATTTCCAGAAGGCCTTTGATGTTGTCCCCCACAAACGGCTCTTGCTAAAACTCAAAGCTGCAGGGATTTTAGGAACTGTGGCAGCTTGGATTGAAAACTGGCTAACTGACAGGAAGCAGCGAGTAGTTATTAGAGACACAAAGTCACAGTGGGCCTGTGTTCATAGTGGGGTACCGCAGGCTTCAATTTTAGGACCACTGTTGTTCCTAATTTACATGAATGATACAGTACAGTGGGTATGGAAAGTATTCAGACCCCCTTCAATTTTTCACTCTTTGTTATATTGCAGCCATTTGCTAAAATCATTAAAAATATTTTTTTTCCTCATTAATGTACACACAGCACCCCATATTGACAGACAAAAAAAAGAATTTTTGAAATTGTTGCAGATTTATTAAAAAAGAAAAACTGAAATATCACATGGTCCTAAGTATTCAGACCCTTTGCTGTGACACTCATATATTTAACTCAGGTGCTTTCCATTTCTTCTGATCATCCTTCATTCATTCATTTGAGTCCAGCTGTGTTTGATTATACTGATTGGACTTGATTAGGAAAGCCACACACCCGTCTATATAAGACCTTACAGCTCACAATGCATGTCAGAGCAAATGAGAATCATGAGGTTAAAGGAACTGCCTGAAGAGCTCAGAGACAGAATTGTGGCAAGGCACAGATCTGGCCAAGGTTACAAAAAAATTTCTGCTGTACTTAAAGTTCCCAAGAGCACAGTGGCCTCCATAATCCTTAAATGGAAGACGTTTGGGACGACCAGAACCCTTCCTAGAGCTGGCCGTCCGGCCAAGCTGAGCTACTGGGGGAGAAGAGCCTTGGTGAGAGAGGTAAAGAAGAACCCAAAGATCACTTTGTCTGAGCTCCAGAGATGCAGTCAGGAGATGGGAGAAAGTTGCAGAAAGTCAACCATCACTGCAGCCCTCCACCAGTCAGGGCTTTATGGCAGAGTGGCCTGTCGGAAGCCTCTCCTCAGTGCAAGACACATGACGGCCCGCATGGAGTTTGCTAAAAGACACCAGAAGGATTCTGAGATGGTGAGAAATAAGATTCTCTGGTCTGATGAGACCAAGATAGAACTTTTTGGTCTTAATTCTAAGCGGTATGTGTGGAGACAATCAGCCACTGTCACTTGTCCAATACAGTCCCCACAGTGAAGCATGGCGGTGGCAGCATCATGCTGTGGGGGTGTTTTTCAGCTGCAGGGACAGGACGACTGGTTGCAATCGAGGGAAAGATGAATGCGGCCAAGTACAGGGATATCCTGGACAAAAACCTTCTCCAGAGTGCTAAGGACCTCAGACTGTGCCGAAGGTTTACCTTCCAACAAGACAATGACCCTAAGCACACAGCTAAAATAACGAAGGAGTGGCTTCACAACAACTCTGACTGTTTTTGAATGGCCCAGCCAGAGCCCTGACTTAAACCCAATTGAGCATCTCTGGAGAGACCTAAAAATGGCTGTCCACCAACGTTTATCATCCAACCTGACAGAACTGGAGAGGATCTGCAAGGAGGAATGGCAGAGGATCCCCAAATCCAGGTGTGAAAAACTTGTTGCATCTTTCCCAAGAAGACTCATGGCTGTATTAGCTCAAAAGGGTGCTTCTACTAAATACTGAGCAAAGGGTCTGAATACTTAGGACCATGTGATATTTGTTTTTTCTTTTTTAATAAATCTGCAACAATTTCAAAAATTCTTTTTTTTTTGTCTGTCAATATGGGGTGCTGTGTGTACATTAATGAGGAAAAAAAATATTTTTAATGATTTTAGCAAATGGCTGCAATATAACAAAGAGTGAAAAATTGAAGGGGGTCTGAATACTTTCCGTACCCACTGTATTGACACCAATACATACAGTAAACTGGTTAAATTTGCAGACGACACCAAGGTGGGTGGTGTAGCAGATACTGATCTAGCAGGAGAGAGGCTACAACGGGATCTGGATTTAATTAGTGACTGGGCTGATACTTGGTAGATGAAATTTAACATGGATAAATGTAAGGTAATCCATGCAGGGAGCAGAAATATAAAGTACAGATATTTTATGGGTTCCACTGAAATAAAGGTAGCTGATTATGAGAAAGATCTCAGTGTGTATGTTGATGCTTCCATGTCCCACTCTCGCCAGTGTAGGGAAGCAATAAAAAAGGCCAATAGGATGTTGGGTTATATCTCTAGGTGTGTGGAGTTTAAGTCAAGGGAGGTGATGTTACATTTATATAATTCCTTGGTAAGACCCCACCTAGAATATTTTGTGCAGGTTTGGTCACCATACCTTAAGGAGGACATTGCTGCCTTAGATAAGGTGCAACAGAGGGCTATGAGAATGATTCCTGGTCTTAGAGGACTATCTCTTATGAGGAGAGGTTAGCTGAGCTAAATCTGTTTAGTCTTGAGCAAAGGAGACTAAGGGGGGACATGATCCAGGTCTATAAGATTCTAACAGGTCTGGATGCTGTTCAGCCAAATGGCTCTTTCAATATTAGTTTAAATACTAGAACTCGTGGCCATAAGTGGAAATTAGCGGGAGAACATTTTAAAACAAATTTGAGGACGCACTTCTTTACACAGCGTGTAGTTAGAGTATGGAATAGTCTTCCTGCTAGTGTAGCGGTAGCTAAAACCATGGGTTCCTTTAAATCAGAGCTCGATAAGATTTTAACAACTCTGAGCTATTAGTTAAGTTCTCCCCAAACGAGCTTGATGGGCCGAATGGCCTCCTCTCGTTTGTAAATTTCGCATGTTCTTATGTTATCTAATGGCTCTGCTCACGCTGAACATGTTAAAGCAGCACAGAGCGCAAGACACACTGTTATAGGGCGACTCAGCACATTGTGTACATTTGCAGGCTGCGTTTATTTGGCTGATGCCATTTAAGTCATTTAACATGAGAGCAGCTTAACTCATGATGGAAAGTAAAAATAAAATGATCCAAAAATAAAAACTCAGAAGAAATTTGTTTTATCATTACTGTTTGTTTTTTTTTTCCACAAAATGTTTTCAGATGTTGAGGCATGTGGCTGTTTTACTGCAGAATGTTTTCTGCTGTTTACTTTCTGAACATAATCAGTCGTGACAAATTTGGAAAGCAGTACAAATTTCCCGGTGCATAAATAAAACTGCTGCAACTGGGCCATAAAAAGCAGTGTTTACTGTAATTTAACTATAAGGTCAATAAGTCTTATTTTCATAATAAGCATGTGAACTGTGGCAGCAGCGATTATAATTGATGCATGCTGCAGTTTTGGAACTAGAACTGGCTTAGAGGCGGACAGGCTCATTTGGGAGCCTGGGCCGCTCATTCACAAGCTTACAGCACTGCAACGCTAATCACACCTCGACCAATCAAATACAATGTATGGATGGTCCCTGGAACTTGATCTCTTCTTGTTGAGCTACAGGAGCACTCAATGGATGCATCCCTTCCCTCTACTATTCGTCTTTCTTAGATCAGTTGTGTTTATTATTTAAAAATACAAAACAATATAATAGTGATAATAAACAATCATAAGCTTTTTGTGGTGTGTGTATGTGTGCTGTGATTTCAATTTTTTCTCATTCTCCAGCTCGTGTGTGAATTTAATGTCACACAGTTAAAAAGGCCTGAAAGCTGCAGTGTACATGCAGGATGCTGAGAGTGAGGAGCTGCTGACAGGCCTGTTTGAAATACTGTGAAAATGACGCCCAGAGGATGAAACCATATCAAACCTGCCTGCTAATTCTCTCCTCTTTCTGTTCAGGTATCCACACAGTTCAGATGGTGCTTGGCTGTGAGTGGGATGATGAAACTGGGGCCACAGGTGCTCTTGAACAATTTGGCTATGATGGGAGTGACTTCATTGCATTAGACTTCAAGACCATGACTTATGTGGCTCCAGTTATGCAGGCGGTTCCCACTAAACAGAAGTGGGACAGTGGCAATGCTAGGAAAGATAGATATAAAAGTTACTTTACCCAGCAGTGCATTGAGTCACTGAAGAAGTATGTGAGCTATGGGAAGAGCACACTGGAGAGGACAGGTACAGTACAGCAGGGATGGGGTGTGGACATCTTGGGCTGGGGTGAAGATACTGATGTTGATGTCAGTTTTGTTTTTATGATCTTCATATTTAGGCTCCCCCTCCTGCCCAGTGATGTTTAAGCTCCTCTCAGCTCCTGCTCCTCCTTCCCATCCCCCCATGTGCTTCTGTCTGCCGTTCCACCTGGACTGATTCTCACAATCAGCAGTATTAGATGGTAGATGATTAACACCCTCTGGCAGAAATACTAAAGAATACAGCCGGGGGGGCACAGCTGTCCCTGTCCTGATGCAGGCTTATAGCTACAATGTGTAGAATATTAATCACATTATGTATTTACAGGAGAGATTGCTGGTGATGAAGTGTAGCGTTTTATTTATGGATGTTTTTGTCTTTCTCCCCAAGTCCGCCCTGAGGTGTCTCTGCTGCAGAAGGACCCCTCCTCTCCTGTCACCTGCCAGACAACCGGCTTCTTCCCCAAAAGGATCATGGTGACCTGGAGGAAAGATGGAGTGGACAAGCACAGTGATGTGGAGGTGGGGGAGACCCTGCCAAACGGGGACGGAACATTCCAGATCACATCGAAACTCACGGTGAAGACTGAGGACTGGAAGATGAACAGCTACAGCTGTGTTGTGCAGCACAAGAGCCTCCAGGATGACATTGCTGTGCTGCTGGAGGAGAAGAACATAAGGACCAATCAGGGTAAGAGGAGCAGCGACACAATAATGAGAGAGATCAGCTAATGAGCGTCACTGTCAGGGGTGAACATGGTGCTTTAACCTTATTTTAGGAGGCCTTCCCTGGGGCATCATCATCGGCTGTGTGGCTGCTGCTCTGGCTCTCGTTGCTGTTGTCACTGGGGTCGTGTTGTGGAGGAGGAGCAGGACAGGTAACAGAAAAGCCGACAGACACAGAGAACAATGGCGTCCAACTGAAACACCAGTGACATGTTTCAAAGCATGTAACTGCACACAGTCATTATACTGGGGCCTCTGACACACGAATGATGCACAGAGTCTGAGTGCCTGTGTCTGACTCTGTGTCCCTCTGTGTTTCAGGCTATGGGAAAGCCGGCAGTGAGTATTGTTACCCTGTATCGCTGTTGCCACAACTATATACATGTATAAAGAGCATTTAAATCTGAAATTGATTTAAGTGGAAATATCACCTTGAATTAATTGCCTGCAGTCCTTTAGTATGTATGTATAGAATATAACCAAACCCTGTGACTTTATCTGTGGTTTTTCCCTGTAGCGTCTGACACTGATTCTGAGAACTCCAGCCAACTGCAACCAACAGCATGAGTTCATCCTCCATGATGTCACAGTAAGTCCTGTTAACATGGAACAAACCTTCTGACAAGTTATTTACATTGTTACGGGCACATTCATTTAAAATTTGTATTATTCCTTGTTGTCATATGAACCATGTATTAGGGCTGCACGATTTATCGATTTCAAATCGCAATCGCAATTTGAAACAATGCGATTAGGAAGTCGCAAAAATCGTGATTTAGGATACACATTATACAGCACGTCGGACCCAGGGTTTAAAACTGCTGTGAGAATAATTTTAGAAATCCATGCCGTGCTCCCTGTGTGACAGTCATTCTCACCAATCACAAGCGCCGTGCTTTTCGCATGCCATGCAGTCATGCTCACCAATCAGAAGTGACGCAAGAAGGCGTATAGGCCCACAAACAGCAAACACGTGAAACCCAAGGAAAATGTTACATTGGCGGTGCGGAAAAATACTGATTCCGCCACTGAGCTGTAAGTGAATTGGCTTCCTATTTCATGGTCCGAGATTGTTTCAGAAAGGTCCTATCATCAATATAACTGGCGAGCTCCTTTTAAACACCAGCTGCAATATACTTCAGTGTATCATACCTTTGGTTTTTTAATAGACAATAGCATTAGTATACCGCTAACCCATCAAAACAACGAGACAGTCAGTAATTCTCACAGCAATGGAGTCGGTGACCTCCAAAAAAGCCGTAAAACCCACAATACAGTGGAGATTAATCCCACAACAGTAATAAAATAAAAGTATTGCTTTAACATAAATACTAAAAGAATAGATCGCTTTAATCGGTATTACAGTTGGGTGTGGGCACACGGTCTTATTTAGAAAACATACAAAAAGAGATGCATATAATGTTTAATCATTCGTTTTGTATTTGTCCGAGTAACAAAGCAAAGGAATGAGAAGTTGCTTCAGTCGAAACCTGCATTTTACTTCTCATTTAAAATAAAATGCAGAGTTGGCAACTTTGGTCAGCTGCATGGAGTGAGATTTTCTGTTCTCTGTTCTGCATACACATTTACATGTATGTAAGTTTTATTACCTTGTAAATAGTCTGTATAGGGTTTGCAAACTGCCGTAACGTTTTGATGCAGCTAATTTTAAGTTCAGAATGGAATATACACTCACCTAAAGGATTATTAGGAACATCATACTAATACGGTGTTTGACCCCCTTTCGCCTTCAGAACTGCCTTAATTCTACGTGGCATTGATTCAACAAGGTGCTGAAAGCATTCTTTAGAAATGTTGGTATTGATAGGATAGCATCTTGCAGTTGATGGAGATTTGTGGGATGCACATCCAGGGCACGAAGCTCCCGTTCCACCACATCCCAAAGATGCTCTATTGGGTTGAGATCTGGTGACTGTGGGGGCCATTTTAGTACAGTGAACTCATTGTCATGTTCAAGAAACCAATTTGAAAGGATTCGAGCTTTGTGACATGGTGCATTATCCTGCTGGAAGTAGCCATCAGAGGATGGGTACATGTTGGTCATAAAGGGATGGACATGGTCAGAAACAATGCTCAGGTAGGCCGTGGCATTTAAACGATGCCCAATTGGCACTAAGGGGCCTAAAGTGTGCCAAGAAAACATCCCCCACACCATAACACCACCACCACCAGCCTGCACAGTGGTAACAAGGCATGATGGATCCATGTTCTCATTCTGTTTACGCCAAATTCTGACTCTACCATTTGAATGTCTCAACAGAAATCGAGACTCATCAGACCAGGCAACATTTTTCCAGTCTTCAACTGTCCAATCTTGGTGAGCTCGTGCAAATTGTAGCCTCTTTTACCTATTTGTAGTGGAGATGAGTGGTACCCGGTGGGGTCTTCTGCTGTTGTAGCCCATCCGCCTCAAGGTTGTGCGTGTTGTGGCTTCACAAATGCTTTTCTGCATACCTCGGTTGTAACGAGTGGTTATTTCAGTCAAAGTTGCTCTTCTATCAGCTTGAATCAGTCGGCCCATTCTCCTCTGACCTCTAGCATCAACAAGGCATTTTCGCCCACAGGACTGCCGCATTCTGGATGTTTTTCCCTTTGCACGCCATTCTTTGTAAACCCTAGAAATGGTTGTGCGTGAAAATCCCAGTAACTGAGCAGATTGTGAAATACTCAGACCGGCCCGTCTGGCACCAACAACCATGCCACGCTCAAAATTGCTTAAATCACCATTCTTTCCCATTCTGACATTCAGTTTGGAGTTCAGGAGATTGTCTTGACCAGGACCACACCCCTAAATGCATTGAAGCAACTGCCATGTGATTGGTTGATTAGATAATTGCATTAATGAGAAATTGAACAGGTGTTCCTAATAATCCTTTAGGTGAGTGTATATTTGGGTTATATCGCAAAAGTTTTGAAAAACATGACTTTTTTTTTTTTTCCCTCCTGCCGTTTTTTTTTCTGCTCCTTTGTCACCTTAAGGGTTCCCTACCTTAGGGGCTCCGTACATAAGTGTTTAATAATGCGTTTAAATAATGTAATGTGCTCTGTCCAAATAGCACACTCATTACATCTAGAAAACATTTCTTTTTCCATAAGCACAAGTGCACATTTGCCATACCTTTGCCTCAAGCATAGCTGTCAAGTCTCCCGTTTTGGCCGGGAAACTATCGTATTTTACCCCTCTTTCCCGCCGACCTCCCGTATTAGTATTTTCCCATAAATCTCCCGTATTATAATATCATTTTTAAAAAATTCCTCTGCCTCTCCAAACTGAACTGTCAGTAGCCTCGCGAGAACTGCCACCTGCAGTAGTCTGCAGGTCATTTACAACATTAACCAGGTCATAAATGCGGAGGTTAAAATGACAATTCTGTGTGCGAAAAACAACGTTACTTTCACCTTCTGTGACGACTTCAACAAGGATACAAAGTCTGCAACAAATCTGTATAATAAGTCATTAGTGAATGCCAGAGAGCCACATGAGTGAACATAAGAAATTAAAAGAAAATGTGTAATGAAAATAAAATGTAAATGGTTATTTTTGATTTCTTGTACACCTGTCTTAAAATGTAAGGGATACTGGAGCTTGGTTGGGGTGCTGGGATGGCTCGCGGCGGGTGCCGGAAAATTTCCCTTATTTTCAAATCCAAAACTTGACAGGTATGGCCAGAAGTGGGCCAGAGCAGCAAGCCATTAACTATTTTTTAATAAAGTATTTAATATGTGGCCCATATCTGTTTTGTGACATTTTGGCCACATATGTCTAATCAAAAGTGGGCCACTTTTGGCATGCATCCGTTTGCCGGTGCCGGAACCGGGCCAGCAGTGGCACACATTTGCCAGAAGTGGCCCACATCCGCATGCTATCTGGGTCTGTTCTGTGGTTTTTATTTCTGAGATTTCTTGATAATCAGTATTCAGTTGCAAGCATATTTTAGATTTAAAGTGTTTAATTTTATATATGAAATAATGTTGTTTTCTTAGGCCTAATATACTGTAAGTCCCATTTGAGGCCTTAAGTTACCTTCTTCTTTGGCAAGATCTCTGCCACCTTAGGGGATGTTGTTTTGACAGAATCCTATAGAGGGCGCTGTGAATGCTATATCGAAGATTCCAGGAATGTTTTAAGCATGACATTTTTGTGTTATTACTAAAAGAATAGTAATAACTCAAATGTTTTTGCTACCGATGTTAGAGACACATGGCCACTGGTTCCCAAATTTTATTTGTTCATTTAAATAAAATTCATTACATTTGGGATTTGAGTTGTGTAATGAATAATTTTGTATTATTATTATTAGACACTGCCTGGCCAAAAAAAAACGTCATCATTTGAATTTATATCAGCAAATACTTAAGAGCCAATGACTGGATCATTATTACAGTTCAGCAACATTATGCACCAATAAAGTAAAGTCAGCTGAGTACCTGAATCTACTGAATGGCCAGGTTACAGCTCCATTCATCATCAATGGATTTTTTCTTCCCTGTTGGCATGGGCATATCCCAGGAAGAGAATGCCAAAATTCAATGGGCTCGAATTGTCAAAGAGTGGTTCAGGGAGCATGAGGAATCATTTTCACGTATGACTTGGTCATCACAGAGTTGTGACCTTAACCTCATTGAAGGTCTTTGGGATGTGCTGAGGTGTGCATGTGTGTGTGAATGGTGTGTGAGTGTGCCCTGCGATGGGATGGCCCCCCGTCCAGGGTTGTTCCCTCCCTCGTGCCCATTGTTTCCGGGATAGGCTCCCGACCCCCCGCGATCCAATAGGATAAGCGGGTTGGACAATGGATGGATGGATGGGATGTGCTGAAGGAGGCTTTATGGAGGTTCAACTCACTTGTCAATACAGGATCTCGGTGAGAAATGAATGCAAATCTGGATGAGAATAAAGGGTGAGATGTTGCATGAGCTTGTGGAAACAATGCCATGACCAATGTGCGCCATAATGAAAGCTAAAGGCGGTCCAACGAAAAATTCAAATTTTTTTAGCCAGACAGTGTATGGTTACCAGGCTGCGGTCTGGAAAGGGCTTCTGCCGTCTCTCACTGAGAGCTGAGAGGCTCTGATGGAGCTCCTACCCCCAAAGCCATCACACTGCTTAATACTTAGTTGACTCTTCAAATTCATGTTCTCTCCTTATTTATCTCACAATTGATTTGATTGGTGCTGCACATCTTTGGTCTGTTCATTTTTTAGAGTATAACTTTACTTATTTATGACTGTTTGTTATATTTTTACTTTTAATGTTTGTTTTGTTTATTATGGCGGAGTTCACACCTTGCATTTCATTGCATGTCACAAATAAAAACCTTTAATCTTTCAATTCTTACAAAATTTATTTGTATAAATGATCAGAAACATAGAGTGATCACTGTGCTCCAGTGTCAGTAACTGTAATGTGTGTCTTGTTGTCTCAGTGACGCACTCCCTGCAGTATGTCTACAGCGGTATGACAGGGATACCTGAGATTACTGGGACAGGGAGACTCAGCACTTCGTGGTGGAGAGCAGGTGTTCAAAACCAACACAGAAGTGGCAAAGCAGCGTTTCAACCAAACAGGAGGTAAGTGCTGCATGTTTACAGCAGTGAGCCTGACATCTTATACATTCGCTTGCTGTATTTAATTTTCTGGTGGCTTTTTTAAAGTACTTATTAATATTCATAGATTAAACTAGATTTCTCTGTTTTTTTCCTAAGAATTGATATTGTATACATACACAATAGCATATATATTAGAGTCTAAGAGTTTCATATGAATCAGTTTCATATGAAATTACTAAGCAATTTCTCATCAGGAGACAGATCTGATACTGTAACTCTGAAGATATTATTTTTGTGTAGGGGAGTTCTGCCTACCTCTGCATGACCTTGGCATTTTACTTACATTTGAACAGAAAAGGTGGCATCAAGAGCCTCTGTCCTTTATACACAGAGCTTATAGACTGACACTGTGCTCACAGACTCACACTATAGCTCTGAGGTACATGGGGGGGGGTCATTTATTCTCTGAGGAAGCTGTGGATTCTGTTCAGTTTCACTTCTTTTTTCCTTTGCCACTGGACAGATTTAATTGGAGCGTTTAAAACGACTGACATCCCAGGGCTAAGGTGACAGTCAGACTGTGCCACCGACTGCAGAGTGCACAGGGACTAATGCATGCAGCTGCGTCAAAACCACCATGCCATGTGGTGACAAACAGGAAATGTATTTATCGATGACACTCTCCCTTCATTTCCCTCCATGGTAACCATGAGATGCTGTTTGACTGGGTCTCATCAGATGGTGGCCGTATGAACCTTGGCTTCTCTCCTTCATCCTGACAGTCTCACATCCCACAGGACGCAGTTCTCTGGGCTGCTCAGTACACAGTGACACAGGACGTGTAGTTGAGGGTGAGAGCAGTGAGCTCAGCCCTCAGAGTGTCACAGCATCTTTCACAAGTCAGAGCAGAAGGAGCAGGAATCGCTGATGGAGGTGGAGCTCTGCAAAGCTCCTCATGTGCAGATTAGGTTTTCTCTTCTGGATTTGCGGACAAAAGACTCACCGAAGCTTCTAGTAGCTGGTTCCCACCAAAGTTTCCCTCTAGATCAGTGTTTCCTAATCTGGTCTTCGGGAACTCACAGACAGTCCACGTTTTTACTGGGAGCTGAGGACCGGATTGGGAAACACTGCCCTTCAATAGGCGGAGCTTGAAATCTCACAGTAAATGATGAGAGTCTCAGGGCCGAAGCTGTACCAACCTATGCTGAACCCAGAATGGCAGATGAACATCGTCGCCATTCACTGTTACTCATTTTAATCAGGAAACGTGCAGCAGGCAGACCTGAAACCGCTCACACCAGCACCTGTGTGACTCATTTCGGTTCACTTATGGACGCCATATCTAGCTGTTCAAAAAGCCACTCGGCGCACTGGTCATGTGATGTGTGGTTTTCATCATGATGAGACTCATTACTCATTAGAGCACAGCTGACTGTAGCCATCTGAACCTGGCAGAGTCAGTCTGCTGTAACCCTGCTAACCCACTCTGCAGCCTTTCATAATAACCAAATTAACTTTTAATGCACCTCCTTTAAACTCCTGCACACAACGTGTACCCAGTTCCTCCATCTCAGAGAGGCTAAAGGCAGCAGCTACTTGCTTGGTTCTCAATTTGCGCGTCGTCCGCCTCGTTCCCCGAGACCCAACAGCTGGCGGCTCTGAGCGTGACCCAGCATCCCGTAAATAAAAACCGCTGCCAAAGGCAGAGTCTCTGCTACGGCCGCAGAGAAGCTCCCTCTGACTCTGCATCATCCAGCTGGCTCACATGCCCTGCTGTCGGTGGTCCTGGTGAAGCTCTTCTCAGGACTGATCGCTCCCAGTGTGGCTAAAGTCTCAGAGCCCAGCTCTCCTGCCTCTGCCCTGAAGCAGCTTCTCTCCATTGCTTCCCTCCTTTACTCAGTTTTCTCCCTGTTTTCAGGGACAGCTGCTCAGCACAACAATTTTAATGATGCCATGTTAACTCTACAGATTCCCTTACAGTGAGTCTGATCCCATCCCAACAGCCACCCAGTACATGCCCCTGGTGGACACCGCTGGTATTGTACTTAGAGTTTTTTATATATATAAAACAGAATAGGATGATACAGTGGTACCTCGGTTCTCGAACTCACTAGAACTCGAATTTCTTGAAAGTCGAACAAACCAGTTTGACCTAGAACTCGATCTGAATATCAGAAGTCGAACCGTGAACGCTGACCTAATATAAATTGTACGCGCCAGGAAATGAGTCATACTACAATGCAATTCTTACTTGAATGCCTTCTTCACAGCCTTCTTCACAGACCAAATATCGCAGCGCAACATTACAGTAACTAACAATAAATAAACCACTAACTTACGTGTACTATTAGAGCATTTGTGTCATTTATTTAAACTTTATTTTACCAGGTAAATTAACTGAAAACCAGTTCTCACTGCCTTACATGTTATTCGGGCGAAATAGCAGATTACACATCGGAACTGCCTGGGATACAAACGTCATGCGTGTAACTAAACTCTTCAGCCAATAAGGGCAAAGGTGTGTCGTCACGGAGGCGGTTCCAGTTTGTGCAGCCGGGTGAGAGGTGGCAATGCATCTAACCGTAATGCATTGCGTCAGGATCAGAATGCTTTGCTTTAAGCCAGCGCTGTAAGCAAGTCGAACGCACCCAATGACCGGACTGGGGAAACAAACTGAAACGCGGACTTAATACAGAGGACTAATGACAACAACCAGAAACAGCAGATCACATGGCGATCCCACGCGGGGTTAACGAGGGGGTGTGGCACTCGGAAGGAGCAGACAATCGGGGCAGGACAGGGGTAATTGTTGGGATAAGATCTTTATCGTTTTGGAAGCCATTAAGAAAAAATGCTCTTCTTGTTTTATTACGTTCATTTTGTGTTTAAATGCTTAAAAAAACATATTTAGGTGTAATTTTGGGGGGCCAGGAACCAATTAATTGGTTTTCCATTATTTCGAACTTTTTAGGATTCGATCCGGAGTCTGGAACGGATTAAGTTCGAGAACCGAGGTACCACTGTATTCTCCTTTTGCCTGCCCCATCCTGCTCTCCATGAGACACAAACACAGATGAGAGCAAACTTGGGGTTCATGCCACAGGGCAGCCACATGTGGAACTGGGGGCTAAAGGCTCTAGGACTCACAGACATGTAACTATTCCGCCAAGACTGTGGTTTGAACCAGCGACCTTTGGACCTCAGGCTGAGCCACACACCGTCCCGTAACATCTTCACCTGTCATGGGCTGTTTTGGCAGGCATACACACAGCCCAGATGATGTACGGCTGTGAGCTGGATGGTGACGGCACCATTCGGGGGTACAATCTGCAGGGATACGACGGGGAGGATTTCATCAGCCTGGATCTGAACACTCTCACCTGGACGGCGGCCAACCAGAAGGCTGTAATAACCAAGCTGAACTGGGACCCTAAGTATCAGCATATTCAAGGTTGGAAGAATTACCTGCAGATCACATGCATCGAATGGCTGAAGAAGTATCTGGACCATGGCAGAGACACCTTGCAGAAGAAAGGTGCAGGAACATGTGTTTGTCCATGATCAGTCACAGCATCTCAGCACCTCATATTAATATAAATGTTAATATAAAACCTTCCCCTTCCTCTCTCACCCCAGTCCCCCCAGTCGTGTCTCTCCTCCACAGAGACGACTCCTCTCCTGTGATCTGTCACGCCACCGGCTTCTCCCCCAGCGGTGTGGTGATGTTCTGGCAGAAGGACGGGCTTGAGCTCCACGACGACGTGACGGTGGGCGAGACGGTTCCCAACGGCGACGGGACCTTTCAGAAGAGAATCAGCCTGAGAGTGTCGCCTGAGGACCTGCGGGAGCATGAGTACACCTGCACTGTGCAGCACATCAGCGACGACCGCGGCGTCGTCAAGGCGGTGATGGAGAAACAGATACTGAGCAACAGCAGTGAGTGATATGAAGCAGCAAAGAGCTCAGGCTGAGGACTGGCGTTTACCTCAAAGGCAAATTTGGCTCATGTTGCCTTTATTCCTCGTTGCTGTGCACGCATGTGAACAGCCCAAAGCCCAACTGGCACCCATTCGCTCTCACTCCATCTCCACTGCATCCCCCTGTTTCTGATGACATAATGACCATCCTTTGCTCTTTCTCCTGATGTAGTTTGTTTTACCTGCATTTGACTAAATGTAATCTAATACTTTAAATCATAAAGAAGACGGCGCCTGCAGATATCTAGCCAGTCTCTCCTTAAAGCTAAACATTTCTCGTATGAATGTGTATTTATTATTTATTGTGCTGGAATCGTCACCAAACAGTCCAGGAGAAGATCCGTCTGCTGGACAGTGTGTTTAATAATGCATCTGTCTCTCTGGATTTCTTTCTCCTTTTCTCCCATCACTCCTTCTCTGCTTCTGATTCCAGATTCCGGCTCTCCCCTTACCCTCATCGGCGTCTATGTTTCAGTCTCTGTTCTTGTGGTGGCTGTTGTCATTGGTGCATTTCTGGTCTGGAGGAAGAGGAGTAACTCTGGTGAGTGAGGCAATGCCATGGTCACATGACACAATCAAACAGCAGTTTGGAAATGATATGTGTTTTAAACGAAGATCGTTAGTGTGATAAAAATCATCATCACGCCGAGTGCAGGAAAGAGCCAGAGACACAGGAAGTGATCGAGTCCCCGGGGGGGGGGGTGTTTATTTACGGTGTGGGTGAGGTGGTGAGGGGGCTGGGGTCCAGGTGCATCGTCCTCGGTGGTCTGTGTTCAGGGGGGGTTCTGGCGCTTCGAAGGGTGAGCCAGGCGGGTAGGTGGGGGTCAGACCTGGCAGCAGTCAGTTGGATTGGAGTCATTCTGCCCCCTTTGCTTGGGAGTGAGTGTGGGCGCTCTGTAACGCCCGGAAGAGCCAGGAACAGCTGCCCATGATAGTTGACTGACACCTGGGAGTTGGTTGGGGCACCATCACCACTGCCCCCCCCCCACCCCCCTGGTCACATTTGCCAACGTGTGGTTTTTGAAATGCGATGTTTACTGCTGCTAACACACCGTCTCTTTCTGGGTTACAGGCTTCGTTCCAGATAAAAGTAAAATTTACATACAAAAACTGTCAACGTATTGACCCCATTTTAATAAAAATAATACTCTGGATGTTGCCACATTTTTCCCTCCGTTGTATCCGATGATGATGATGATGATGATGATGAAGATGATGGTGATGACAATGATGATGATGACGATGATTATGGCTCCATTCACCCCAGATAGACTTCACCACAAAAAATGAGGGATGTCTAAGCTGAGGAATTACAAACTCAAATTTAAAATGATTTGCTAACAAACCAATGTAAAATAAATGTGTAAATGTTGCATTATGCAAATAATTCTTATTGACCTGGGGTAGTAAAATAATTGTGATGATGTCAGGCTAATTTGTGATTTCGCTTTTGTGTTGCCACATTAACTGAAATTAAGATTTTATATTTCCTGAAATGGGAAAAAAGAGCATTTTGTTTTATTCTTGAAATTATGTATTAAAATGAACATATACCTTTCCAAGACTTCCTTTCTTCATTTTTCATCTTCATTTTTGTATTTATATAAACTCTGATACACAAACAAACTCTGAACCAGTGCAGTCACATCACTTTTGGTTTCCACAACTGATTACTAATAAACAACAGATGACATGCTAGGTCACCGCTGCCTGTCTGTTTGCAGCCCTGCACTTTGTTTGTCATTTGCATGTTCTCAGCACACAACACGGGTTTCGTTTGTGAACTCCAGCTTCCCTTTTCAGTCCAAAAATATGCAGTCAACACGCTGGTGCTTCTAAAATCTCATTAATGCATAAATATGTATGTCACATACGGGTTAAATGCACAGGACACATTTCGTTGTTGTGCACTGTGTGCTGTGGTGTGTCAACATTGACAATTAATCCCCTTCACTTCATATTCATCACTTCATACACTCCATCATCCAGACTAGCGCTTGTGTGTTTCCTCTGCAGGTGCTTGTGCATAGTGCTACTGCCGCTATGATACACCATCGAAACTTTGGACAGTGAAAAACCACCTTTTGTTTTGTGTTAATTAAGGATAACAGGAATCAAATGTAACGGGGCTCTACACTCAGGTATAATAGACGATGGCCAGGGAACCCTACAGATATTGGTATGAGTGGAAGGATTGTTAGGGCATTTAGGCTCCCAAAAAGGAAGGAAGAAAAAATATCTACGCACAAAACAACTCTGAGCGGCATACAGGATACACCTTAACCAAAGCCATGGTGACCTGCTTGACCACACTGATATCATACTACCCCCTTCTGTCCGGCTTCATTAAACCCAGTTTAGTAGGTTCACCCCTTTCACTCATGCACTTACCTTCTCCAGATGTTCTTGATGCAGGTGAAGGTACCTGGTGTGGCTTCCCAATATCCTTAGCCCCTTTCCACCCACTTTAAGTCCATGTCTGGGTTTTCCTACCTGCTGCCCCATATACATCTACCAAGGCTGCAGCCTCCCCCACTGAGCCTGTGTTACCTTCCCAGATCCATTCTTGAAGCTCTGGGGCCAGCAGATGGAGGTCCTGCTCCAGAACTATCACACTTCCCCACCTCTTCCTCACTCTTCCCTTGTGGCTGCACCCATTTTTGATGGAGCTCTGAGTTACACATAAAGCTCCCCTGGGGTCTCATCAGTTCACACCTCAGTGGAACAGAACTGGAGCAGGTCAATCTCTGCATGCATTTCATATTTAGCTAATATAGCTGCCTTTACCTTGCTATACTCTAGTGACTCATATATATATACATACATATTCACATATGCACTCATAGTCTGGCCTATCAGGAGGGGCACTAACCTACCTGCCCAGTTGGTTGTTGGGCACCGACACACCACAGCTAATCTCTCAGATGTTGTGAGGCAGAGCCCAATATCATCATCATCCTCCTGTAGACACTGCAGGTGAGGCTCCCTAACCAGCCTTGGGGCTGTATTGTCTTGTTCATTCAACTGATGTGAAGTTGCAAGGTTGGTCTGGGGAGTCACACCTTGTAGATCTGAGGAGCTGGAAGATGTCAGGGTTGCCTCTCCTGGAGACATGCTGTGCTGAACGTCACTCCTTCCTGAGCCTGATGTCGGGCCAGTCCGCAGATGTACCTTCTGTTGCAGCAGGTGAACTGAGGTTTCAGGGTCTTAGATCAGGATTGTTGCTGATCTGAGTCCTGCTGCAGACACTATTCTCTGGCCTGTTGCATGGCAGGTGGGTCTGTACTGTAGGAGGTCTGACACCTTTTTCACTGGTCGACACTTAATGTCTGAGGATCACCTCCAACAGCACCTTCTGGAATCGATTCATCTGCCAACTCAGCATAAATCCTCTTGGGAGGCATTCTCACCAAAACTCTTGAAGAAAAGTCAATTTTTTACTCACTATTACCTCCTAGTGGCTGGTCCCACTTATGACACCTGTTGTGATGCCCTGAGCACCAGCAAAAACCAGGAGGTAGAGGCCTCAAAATACAGGAAGACAGCAGGATTCCAAAAATATATTTCTTTTATTTTCAAAAACCCCAAAATTCAATACCCCCTCCCCCAAAAAGGAAGGAAGAAAAAATACCTACTGTACGCACAAAACAACTCTGAGCAGCATACAGGATACGCCTTAACCAAAGCCATGGTGACCTCAGAGGTCTGACCAGCCATTTCCCTTCCCACGCTTCATGCTAACCCCCCCCCCCCCCCCCCCCCCCCTCTATAACGATGCTTGACACCATCACAACCCCAAAGGGGGAGGGTAAAGAACACAGTTTACATTAAACAAACATCACACATTGTCTCATTAACAGTTAAAAAGGATAATACACATAATTTGATTAACTAACGAAATTCAACACATTTTATTTAACCCTTCCCCTGTCACCACCCCAAAAACACAAAATCCCTCCTTCCAATCTGCACCATATTGAAAAGTCCAGTTACTTGGTACCACATAAAACATCCACATTTCACCATAGGACCCATTTAATGGTTGTACTTCCCCTGGTAAGTTTGAATGAAACATCTGCAGACTGTTCTTCACTCCATTCTGTGCGTGTAACTAATCAATAAATCAATGTTTTAATAAGTACCGAGGTATTAATTTATAGTGTTACTCTGGGTCCAACTTAGCAAAAAAAAAAAAATTCTTTAAAAACTGCATATAACAACTTCGGTCGCGCAAGTTGCTCAGACGGGGGCATCACACACTGGATGGATGTCAGTGCGTCATTTCACATCCTAATAATTAACACAAAGTAGTGATGTCAGGTATTCTCTTGGTTACTATTGGCTAGCAACGTGTCTGTGTTCTGCTCTCATAAAAACGCAACAGGCTATGAAGTCTAACAGTGTCCAGGAGGTCCATCTGTAAGTGGGTTGTATTTTTCATTCTTTTACCCAGAATTTTACACGACATGTGGAACACTCTGCTTTTTACGCTCATTTCGTTTGCCATTGACTTCATATTTGCCAGTAAGTGTCAATTTAACTTTTAAACATTTCTAAAGTTAAGGCTTTTTAAGGATTTTTAGTTTTGAGATTTCTTGGCGAACGATATTCAGTTGTGAGTGAATTTCAGATTTAAAGTTTAATTTTATATGCGAATCCGCGGGGTGGTTCTAGGGGAGATCTGGGGCTTAGCCCAAAACCCTGTTGATGTGTTGAAGTTCAAGATTTAAAAGTTTAAACTTTTAAATTGGTTTAACTTTTGTTTGTTCTCTTAACATGCATCCAGCACTAACAACACTGTTATATGCACTTTTTAGTCAAAAAGGGAAAAAAAATATGTAGCTGAATGTACACAACTTGTCCATCATGTCGTATCTGTAGTCTATCTCTGGTAGAATAGCGGCTAATAAGGCATGAATTGTTACTTCTGCTGCTGTGGTTTGCACTGGTGGAGCCGCTTCTTCTTTCCATCCATATTTTGTTCTCTTCACTCCTTTTTCCTGAATCCTGTATCATGCAGAAGTTCTGATTTCAAAGGCTGATGCATTTCCTCTGTTCTTTCTGGCTCAACTGAAGCACATTCAATTAGCAATTTTAATTGTATCATAATTTACAGTGTCAAATAATTTCATTAATTTAATTTAATTAAGTCCAAAGCAACCAGTTCAACAATGGTAATCCAGCGAGATCCAAAAGGAAAGTCCACAGTAATATCCAACGGTGAGAAATCCTGACAGTAATAATCCACAGAGAATTAAGAAAGATACGAAAAATGTCAGCAGTGGCATTTTTTCATCGATGACTAAAATAACCTGTAATCTATCTTAGACGTGTGAAATGCAAAATGCTATTTGGCAGTAATGGCCAAAATGTTTTTAAAGCCGACATGACACATTTGGTTTCGTAACACCTGTTAGCTTTCAGTCCTTTTTTGAACAGAGGCTCCATCTATTGTGGTCAGAAAATAGAGCACAGGGTTCCGGAAGCATCATTTTGACCATCATTACAATTTGTCACGTTCTGACGATAAATACTAGTTTATACCTATAATTAACAATCTGATTTTTTTTCAACTTTAACTTGGGAGTAAAAATCAGTCTTAAAACGGGAAAGAAATAATGATTTAACATTTATCGTGATAATTATCGACTGATTTGAAAAATGTTGTCATGATAAAATTTTTGGCCATATTGCCCAGAGTTACAGATGAAACAAATCTTTAATTTTTCATGTGAATTATCTGAATAGTTCCCTATATGTTAGTTTCTGTGTCTGAATGTGAATTTTGTTTCTGTGCCAAAGAAAGTACATTTTTTGAAACATGAATATCGATACTTGGTTATTAAATGCTATCAAACGTGGTCCAGTGGGCCTTGACACCATACAGTGCTATATAGGTGGCCCTATATACAGGGGCGCCGTAAGGGGGAGGAAAGCCAGGACGATTCCAAGGGCCCCTGAGTGACAGGGGCCCTAAAAAATGAGGAAAATAACTGGATTGGTTTGGACTGGGGGGCCTAATATGATATGCTTTCATGGGGCCCAAAATCTCTAGCAACGCCCCTGCCTATATATACCTGTCACAGAATGCCCGCCCTGACATAATCGCAATTTTTAAAGGTAAAGTTGCTTCGCTTCTCCTGCACGGCAGAAGCGACCGCTCGCTGTAACTTCATTTTTCTTGCCTTAAGCAGAATTTTAGAAACTCGCATTACTTGTTCATTATGGTATTTTACAATGAAACCTTAAGTTAAAAATGAACAACCTCCTGTAAAGCACTCGAAAGTGACAGTAATGTCTTTCTTTTCGACAATGGTCGCTTGTGTAAATACAGTCGCCTTCAGTCACAAATAAGCGATTCATTTACTTGAATAATATGTTTGACACTTTGTTGAAGTCATTCTGCTTCAGTATTTCTCCTATTCTGTCTTCTTTTCATACCTATAATGCGGCGATTAGTTTCACACTCGGCACCGTCACACCTGGAAATATGACATCAACCAAACACCAAAAGTAATCAGAAGGTAGTTTTTTGATCGCTGTCACAGACTTTTTATAAAATTGAATTTCCCCTTGTAAGAACTAAAAAAATTATCTTCACAATGTCAAAATAACAACTTTTCATCACCTTTACCAAATATCTCCACAATGCGGCGGCGTTAGAAGCATTTTGAATGTGGGGGGGACACTGGCATAAAACTAATACTTTATGTTAAATGTGGGGGGGTCCAAACGAATAATTATGAAATGTGAGGGGGACACGTCTCCCTCAGATTTAATGGCGGCAACGCCCATGCCACAATGTAATGTATACCTGGACCACACACACACACACACACACACACACACACACACACACACACGCATACACACACACACACACACACACATACAGGGGGTTGTAATTATATCTTTGTCGGGAATCTCCAAACATTTCTATTGGGAAAACTCTAATCCAACTCAACCAACGTGACGACCTCAGCCCCTACCCAGCCCTAACCTTAACCATAAGTAACCAAACAAAATAAGAGACTTTTGGCATTTTTATTTTTTAATTGCATTCACAGATCTTTGTGGGGACCTGAAAAATTGTCCCCACAACATCAAAATATAACAGCTTTTTATCACATTGTATAGGACATTTGGTCCCCACAATATAATATAAACCTAATCCACACAGACACGTAGATACACACACATTAACACCATCAGGTATAATTTACTCTAACACTGTAAACTAATAATCGTAAATTTAAACCGCTACATAAACTGAACGTTAAGTTCCTACAAAACTAAAACTTTATGCTATGAGATTCACGGCTAACCCGAAGACTTCAAATTACATAAAATTATAATAATATGAAACGATCTGTCACATTTGACATCAATCTCATTTAAATCTATGTGAACACCACATACTAAACAGCAAAAGAATATGCAGCCATAGCGGGCACGCTTAAGTTCACCAAGCACCTCCCACTAACTGTACAATTCCACTGACTTGAGATCAGCAACAACACTGACATCATACTCAATCTGTCTGATCACCACTCGATCTGAGCGCCCCCACTGACCTGAAGGGTTATTGCAGCTCAGAACGATTCACTGAACTAGAAGACCCGCTGATCACAATAGTCATCGGGTCTGGTTGTTCACCAGTTCGTTCAGCGGTTCACGTCTTTTTGCTCACTCGTTCGTTCAGTGGTTCTTTGGTTCGCCAGTTCACTTGGTTCACATCGTTCACTGAAAATTCCAGTTAACTGGGTCTTTCGGTCGTTCTCTGAATCTACGGGCCCTACGCTGTCTATGTAGTGCAGTGACATCTGTTGGCCAGAATAAGTATTGCCACAAGTGAGGACCGGTTTGTACAAAAAATATCGACTAACAAAACTTCCGTGTGGAATCCTCATGTCACCGGCTGTGTCTAGTTTCGTTCAATGTAGTCTGGTGTATTTAAGTACCTCCCTGTTCGTCTTCCCCCAGTACTGTCATTGACGTTACTGCCTGTTTGTCCCAGGTGCCCGACTGTCTCCCCCGTAAAACCCTTGTTTCCCAAATAAATCCTTCCCTTCCCCGACGTCCGGGTCTCCCGCTCCTCTCTGTCTCCGCTTCGTGCCCATTTGGCACGTAACATATGGATTTGTCTCTAATAACAAAAGGTTAGTTTTCCTAATAAACAATATTATTTTGCTGGGGAAATTATCAAAGGTTCTAAAAATGATTCAGTCAATGATTCAGCATTTGCATTTTCAGAAAGAGTTACGTAGGCCTACTTTTTAATGGGTTCTTAAGCATATGAAAAAAGAATGCAAAATATTTGTTTATACTTTTTGAATATCTTAAGATTATAAAGACAAATTTTCTTTTTTTCCTCATTTTCTTTTAATCTATCTCATGTGCCTTTTGTACTTGTTATAATTAATATGTAAGATTGTCTTGTACTTTGTAGTAATTGCCACACTGCAGTGATGTTCTTGATTTGTTCTTTGTTATAAATAAAACTTAAAAAATTATTCGCCGATGGGCCATTCATTCAAAGAGGCGCACAAGCATAGTATACTTTTTAATCATAATTCAGCTATATAAATCTGAATCTGAACAGGAAAATAGTTGACATTTCCAGGAATGAAATGTGATGATCTTTAAGAGCATTTAAAAAGAATTATAAATACTTACAAACCGTAATGTGTGTCTTGTTTTTCCAGCCACACGCTCCCTGCAGTATGTCTACAGTGGTACATCAGGGATACCGAACCTCCCAGAGTTTATGACCGTAGGGCTGGTGGACGGGGAGCCCTTCACTTACTATGACAGTAAAATACGCAAAGAGGTTCCTCGTCAGGACTGGGTGACAAAGGCTGTGGGTCCTGATTACTGGGACCAACAGACTCAGATCTCCATGAGTACAGAGCCGGTGTTCAAAAACGGAATAGAAATTATAAAGCCGCGTTTCAACCAAACTGGAGGTAAGTGCTGCATGTTTATGTCAGTGACCCTGACAGTGTGACGTGTTTTTCTGTTTCAGGGCGACACTCCACATTTTTACTTATGCCGGCTGTGCGTGTTTAGCTGCATGACTTTATTTACAGTGATTTATTCTTACATGAGATCAAAAATGACAGAAAAATAAGAATTCTGCTAATGTGCTTTTACACACTGATCTGCAGTCACACCGTCCAGTAACTCGCTAGACACACTGGTATGTAGCTTCAGCTGGGAAATCAATACTGAGGCTGTTTATTTGTCTTTTTTATATGAAGGTACAGTAAACCTTTAAACAAAGTGTTTAGAAATACTTGTGATCAGACACACTTAAATCATCAGCCTTTTGTGCTGTTTGTACAGTATGTGTGCTGTGATGCAGCTCGTGTGTGAATTTAATGTCACACAGTTAAAAAGGCCTGAAAGCTGCAGTGTACATGCAGGATGCTGAGAGTGAGGAGCTGCTGACAGGCCTGTTTGAAATGCTGTGAAAATGACGCCCAGAGGATGAAACCGTATCAAACCTGCCTGCTAATTCTCTCCTCTTTCTGTTCAGGTATCCACACAGTTCAGCAGATGTACGGCTGTGAGTGGGATGATGAAACTGGGGCCACAGGTGCTTTTAATCAGTATGGCTATGATGGGAGTGACTTCATTGCATTGGACTTCAGAACCATGACTTATGTGGCTCCAGTGATGCAGGCGATTCCCACTAAACAGAAGTGGGACAGAGACAGAGCTGAGTTAGAAAACATAAAAAGCTACTTTACCCAGCAGTGCATTGAGTCACTGAAGAAGTATGTGAGCTACGGGAAGAGCACACTGGAGAGGACAGGTACAGTACAGCAGGTCTGGAGCAGATTGTGGGGTGGGGTCTGGACATCCTGGGGTGGGATGAAGTCAGAAGATGAGCGCATACATTCAGTTCACCTCTTTCTCATTCATGGTCATAAATCCCATGGTATGCAGTATTCTGAAAGTATTTTAAAAATGACTGTAGTATGAGGAAAGTTTGTCAGTATAATTCCCAGCACACGAGGCACGATAGTCAGCAAACAGGACCACACGCCATGCTCATCTAATTTGTTCTCCAAGATGTCAAAATAACATGCTGTACAGTGATGTACCATATTACATTATTGTAAAACCGGCCTAATGATCCTAATCCTGAGACTTTCTTTGTTAACCTGCCCCTCCGGTGATGTTTAAGGATTCAGCTTGCACTACGTTATCAGGAAGACTATTCCATACTCTGACTACATGCTGTGTAAAGAAGTGCTTCCTTAAATCCAGTTTGAAATGTTCTCCCGCTAATTTCCACCTATGGCCACGAGTTCTTGTATTTGAACTAATGCTGAAGTAACTATTCAGTTGAACAGCATCCAAACCTGTTATAGACCTGGATCATGTCCCCCCTCAGTCTCCTTTGCTTGAGGCTGAACAGATTTAGCTCAACTAACCTTTCCTCGTATGACATTCCTCTAAGACCAGGAATTAGATGTTATTAGATTATTAATCAGAAATACTAAGAGATACACCCGGGGGGGGCGGGGGGGGGACAGCCGTCCCTGTCCTGATGCAGGCTTATAGCTAAAATGTGTAGAACATTAATCACATTATATATTTACAGGAGAGATTGCTGGTGATGAAGTGTAGCGTTTTATTTATGAATGTTTTTGTCTTTCTCCCCAAGTCCGCCCTGAGGTGTCTCTGCTGCAGAAGGACCCCTCCTCTCCTGTCACCTGCCACGCAACCGGCTTCTTCCCCAAAGGGATCGTGGTGATCTGGCAGAAAGATGGAGAGGACATGCACAGTGATGTGGAGGTGGGGGAGACCCTGCCAAACGGGGACGGAACATTCCAGATCTCATCAAAACTCACGGTGAAGCCTGAGGACTGGAAGATGAACAGCTACCAGTGTGTCGTGCAGCACTCACAGAAAGATATTCCTGTGGATAAGAACATAAGGACCAATCAGGGTAAGAGGAGCAGCGACACAGTAATGAGAGAGAGCAGCTGATGGGCGTCACTGTCAGGGGTGAACATGGTGTTTGAACCTTATTTCAGGAGGCATTTCCTGGGGCATCATCGTCATCGTCGGCTGTGTGGCTGCTGCTCTGGCTGCTGCTCTGGCTCTTGTTGCTATTAATGTTGCTGGGTTCGTGTTGTGGATGAGGAGCAGAACAGGTAACAGAAAAGCCGACAGAAACTGACCCACAGAGAACAATGGCGTCCACCTGGAAACAGAGCTGAGTTATTTTCTTCTGCCATTGATTAAATATTTTTCTTAAAACCCAGGCCACCATTGTTAATTCTAAAATTATGCACCGTTAAGACCATAAACAAGTCATTTGTAAGAAACTGTACATTCAAAGTTCCAAAAACATGTGCCAATAAAGAAAAGTTCAGAAAACTCTGAGATAAAGTGTCCATGCAAGGCTATCACTGAAATATTTGTAGATGATCTCATGCATTTTCGGTTCATAAACGTGAAATTAATGTATTTAGGTATAAAAGTGTCAGCTAGATGTGTAACCACGATATATTCCAGGGCTATTCAAATTACAGTCCTCAACGGCCAACACTTGCCGAACTGAAAACAAGGCCTGGATTTGGAACCAAGGGTCAGATCTGGAGACCCCTGCTATAAAGACTGGATGGTTCTTTACCTCTGTATCTTTGTGTTAAAAAATGTATAATGAGTAACTTTGTGTGTACCACCCCTTACTTGGTTAGAATTCCATCCATTTTGTATGCCTGCTTGTCCTATGCAGGGTTGCGGGGGTCTAGAGTCTATCCCAAAAGCTATGGGTGCAAGGCAGGGAGTAACCTAGGATGGGGCATCAACCCAACACAGAGCAGGGAGTAACCCAGGACGGGGCACCAACCCAACACAGAGCAGGGAGTAACCCAGGACGGGGCACCAACCCATCACAGAGCAGGGAGTAACCCAGGACGGGGCACCAACCCAATACAGAGCAGGGAGTAACCCAGGACGGGGCACCAACCCAACACAGAGCAGGGAGTAACCCAGGACGGGGCACCAACCCATCACAGAGCAGGGAGTAACCCAGGACGGGGCACCAACCCAATACAGAGCAGGGAGTAACCCAGGACGGGGCACCAACCCAATACAGAGCAGGGAGTAACCCAGGACGGGGCACCAACCCAACACAGAGCAGGGAGTAACCCAGGATGGGGCACCAACCCATCACAGAGCAGGGAGTAACCCAGGACGGGGCACCAACCCAATACAGAGCAGGGAGTAACCCAGGACGGGGCATCAACCCAATACAGAGCAGGGAGTAACCCAGGACGGGGCACCAACCCAATACAGAGCAGGGAGTAACCCAGGATGGGGCACCAACCCAACGCAGAGCAGGGAGTAACCCAGGATGGGGCACAACCCAACACAGAGCAGGGAGTAACCCAGGATGGGGCACCAACCCAATACAGAGCAGGGAGTTACCCAGGATGGGGCACAACCCAACACAGAGCAGGGAGTAACCCAGGATGGGGCACCAACCCAACACAGAGCAGGGAGTAACCCAGGATGGGGCACCAACCCAATACAGAGCAGGGAGTAACCCAGTATGGGGCACCAACCCATCACAGAGCAGGGAGTAACCCAGTATGGGGCACCAACCCATCACAGAGCAGGGAGTAACCCAGGATGGGGCACCAACCCAATACAGAGCAGGGAGTAACCCAGGACGGGGCACCAACCCAACACAGAGCAGGGAGTAACCCAGGACGGGGCACCAACCCATCACAGAGCAGGGAGTAACCCAGGACGGGGCACCAACCCAACACAGAGCAGGGAGTAACCCAGGACGGGGCACCAACCCATCACAGAGCAGGGAGTAACCCAGGACGGGGCACCAACCCAACACAGAGCAGGGAGTAACCCAGGACGGGGCACCAACCCAATACAGAGCAGGGAGTAACCCAGGACGGGGCATCAACCCAATACAGAGCAGAGAGTAACCCAGGACGGGGCACCAACCCAATACAGAGCAGGGAGTAACCCAGGATGGGGCACCAACCCAACGCAGAGCAGGGAGTAACCCAGGATGGGGCACAACCCAACACAGAGCAGGGAGTAACCCAGGATGGGGCACCAACCCAATACAGAGCAGGGAGTTACCCAGTATGGGGCACAACCCAACACAGAGCAGGGAGTAACCCAGGATGGGGCACCAACCCAATACAGAGCAGGGAGTAACCCAGGATGGGGCACAACCCAACACAGAGCAGGGAGTAACCCAGGATGGGGCACCAACCCAACACAGAGCAGGGAGTAACCCAGGATGGGGCACCAACCCAATACAGAGCAGGGAGTAACCCAGTATGGGGCACCAACCCATCACAGAGCAGGGAGTAACCCAGTATGGGGCACCAACCCATCACAGAGCAGGGAGTAACCCAGGACGGGGCACCAACCCAACACAGAGCAGGGAGTAACCCAGGACGGGGCACCAACCCAATACAGAGCAGGGAGTAACCCAGGACGGGGCACCAACCCAATACAGAGCAGGGAGTAACCCAGGACGGGGCACCAACCCATCACAGACCACACTCCCCATTCACGCGCACATTCACACTATTGGCCAATTTGGCAATTGCAATTCACCTTAGAATATTTTAGACTGCGGGCGGAAACCAGAGTACCCAGAGGAAACCCCCAACCCCCAGAAGACAGGATGAGATGATCATGTAGATATGATACACACACACACACACACACACACACTCTGCTCTGTCACTGTGCAGCACTGCAGTCTGTTTGCATGATGAAACCATGAATGTGTCTGATAAACGTATGAAACAGTGTAACAGAACATCAGGATAAATGTGAGCTTTGGCTGGAGCTTCATTATTACAGGAAACCATTATTAATGACCTGATATAGCTTCTGATCTGGCTGAGTTACATAGTTACACACTGGTGAGGGTTAAGTAATCTACAACATGACTTTGTAGTGGTTTCCAATATGGAACATTGAACATGTTTAATAATGACATTACCATGCACATAAGATGGTGTGTGGTTCTCAAGGTTGGACATCAATGCCCAGAAGGTTGCCGGTTCAAATCCCGTTTCCCGCACAGTATCATATCATCAATGGGTCCTACGGCAAGGCCCTTATCCCCAGTCACTGCCCCAGGGTGCTGGATAAATGGCTTTGCTCTCACCAGGATGTGTGTGTCTAATAGGAGGGGGGGCACTTTTGTTGGGTGCTGTGTGCCTCTGCTTTTAGGTCTCTGTGCCTGTGATTGGAAGGTTGTCAGTTCCAATCCCACGGCTGATACAGTGATGCACTCGGGTTCTGCAGCAAGCCCCTTTACCCTCACGGCTCCAGGGACAGTCTGACCCTGCGCTCCGATCCTTCATTCTGCTTCACTTTGGGCAGACATGTTTGTAAATAAATAAATGTACATAGCAAATGGCAGAATGTGGTTTAATTCTGTAATCATGATCAGATGCGTAAACTCTCACTTTGGACTAAAATGTCTACTGAATAAAAAGCTGTAAATAATTCTGAAATTTTGATAAACGGAAATAGAAATTTGTATCACATTGTATGTAAGTGTTCTGTCTGAGCTGGGATACACAATATAAAGACACAACACCTATACATTTTCATAATTTAATTCCATGATGTACTGTAGTCATAAGCCGAAACTGAGTGAAAAAGTAAATCAGCAGTAAAAACATGTAACAGATAAAGAACATAGAATGCAGTACATGCAATTACCAATATTACAGTTTTTTCAAATTATTTTCACACTTGTTTCAATACCATGTCCACTTTTTCAAAAAACTTTACAAACATGCACCTGAGCATATCAGTTAACTTTCGGTGCAAAATGCACTAAAACCACCAAAACACTTCACACTTCACCCAAAAGTGACCCATGCTGCCAAACCTATAGCACATGCACTCTCTCACTCTCACTTTGTCACACAAAGTACAATGCCTGAAAAAACACAACTTGAAGTGCTGCAAAATGCATATATATGATTTGTTGTTGTATCCTATATTTTCACACAATGTTTATTGCAAAATAAAATTCAAACACAGCCTCAGCATGTCTGCGGGTCCTTCAGCAAGGACGGCCCTTAACCCCCAGCTCCCTGGGCGCTGTCACGGGTATCTGCCTGCAAACAGCTTGCTTACGAAAAAGAACAAGTTGAGGGAGGCGTAAAAAACAAATTTCCCCACGGGGATTACAGTTTTTTCCAATCATTTTAACGCGTGTCTCAATACCATGTCTACTTTTTCACAACACTTAACACGTGCACCGTACCATTGGACCATGTGAGCTAAACTATGTATACGTTTGCATTGCTTTGACACAATATGCATTCAATCACCACTTCCCCCAAATTTCATGAATACTTCTCTCAGTCAGTGTTCGCCACCAGCAAAACTTTGTACAGCTACAGCAGATTTTTCAGACGTTTAGATAATCTGTTCAAAACAGTTAACTTTCAGGTCAAAACCTAATGAAATTTAGAGCACTGTCAATTGAAACATGCTGCATTTTGACAGACAAAGGACACTATGCACTTGCACTAACACAAATAATTGTGCTTTTAGCAGAAATTTCTTAATTTTGTTTTTGTTTGCTGCTTCGTTACCATCTACATCATCTATACGAATGAGGCCATGGAGTGTCCCTTTCCTTTTTGCAAGGCAACACAATGTAATCTGTGCAAAAACAGTGGGCATGGCAACACATATATTACAGTATAACATTTACATTCATTTAGCAGATACTTTTATCAAAAGCATCTTATAGTGAAGTACGGTAACTACAGGGACTGTCCCTCTGGAGCAAGTTGGGGTCAAGCGCCTTGCTCAGGGGTACAATGGTGACACCCCCTGGGAGTGAACTCACAAGCTTCCGGTGTTCCTAATGGGAGCCCAGCCAGATCCATAACCACTAGACCACCACCATCCCCCTAGATCAGGGATCTCCAAGTCCGGTCCTGGAGAGCTACTGTCCAGTAGGTTTTCTATCCTACCTGGCTTCTGATGAGCCTCACCTGCTCCTGGTATTTACTTGAGTATAGGTGTGACTCATCAGAAGCCAGGTAGGATAGAAAACCTATTGGACAGTAGCTCTCCAGGACTGGAGTTGGAGACCCCTGCCCTAGATCACCCCAAGCATTTTACAATGGTTGAAGCTGGAAATCTGAATGAAACTGCCTGAAATTTCAGCTAAGAACCTATCTAGGAATTTGTTTGGTTAGTGCCAATTTGCCATATGTACAAAAGGGGCCATCTTTGGATTGGCATTTTCTGATAGGAATGAAATATTTACATACTGCAAAAAAGAAACGGAAACACCTACATGATTTCTAATGAAATATATTACAGCATTTTAGAATTGGTTGGTATTACAATTTTTACATGCAAAAGTAGTTCTTGTTTATTTAATTTTTACAGTGCAACATGACAGTAATTTGTGCCAAACTGGAGGATACAGCCACACTTTATATATGTAATTTGCAATGCTGAAAGTTGTTAGTGTTTTTTAGCCCATTGAACATTGAGTGCCCCAGCAGTGTTGTTGGGTGACAGCATTTGTCATTGTTATGGCAGTATGAGTCACTTTTGGGTGAATTATGAAACGTTTTGGTGATTGTAGGGCATTTTGCACCAAAGGTTAAGTGATGTGCTCAGGTGTGTATTGGTACAGCCCACTGTGTGAAGTGTTGTGAAAAAGTGGACATGGTATTGAGACAAGTGTGAAAATGATTGGGAAAAACTGTAATTGTAGACACACCAATCAGGTGTTTAAGCACTATAAAAAGCAGCAGGTGAGTTCATCTGTCTTCAAGCACAATGGAAAGAGTCAGAGAAAGAGTAAGACGACGAGGAGGACAACGAGGAGGAGGACGAGAAGGAGGAGGAAGGGGAGGAAGAGGAATCAACAGAGGAAGAGATGGAGGCCATGCTGGAGGTAGAAGAAGAGGAAGAGGAAGACAAGAAGGTGCTCAAAGAGGACCGAATCTGACAAATGAGATCCGCGCAACATTGGTTGACCACGTTGTCAACCACGGCCTGACGCTGAGGGAGGCTGGACTGCGAGTACAGCCAAATCTAAGCCGATACACAGTGGCAAGTGTGATAAGAACATTTCGGCTGGAAAATAGGTATTGTACAAATATTACCATATCAAAAACATCTGCACGGTTTCAGTAACTGCTTTACAGTACTGTATTCTATGCAGTATCAGCACTTCTGTTACCTTGTCCTGTGAAATATACTGTACTATTGTTTACTGTTTTTTTTCTACATAGGATTGAGGGTCAGGAACGACAAGGGGGAAGGCCTCCTATGTTCACAGAACAGCAAGAGAGGGAGATAGTAAACATGGTTTTGGCCAACAATGCTATAACACTCAAACAGCTCCAAGCTAACATTGTCAATAACCATGCCAGTTTCAACGATATCCATCAGGTCTCAATATCAACACTGGCACGCATCCTAAAAAAAAACACTATTCAAATGAAGCAAATTTATCGAGTGCCTTTCGAGCGCAATTCCGAAAGGGTGAAACGACTGCGGCATGGTTATGCAGAGGTATGTAGTCACTTTAGCAGTGTGATCTTGCATACTGTCTCATAATCTTTTACTGTACTGTAATATGTATACTACATCTACACTGAACTACACAATTTTGCCTGACACTGTTCTTCAGGTAGTTTTACGAATGGATGGAGAGGAGATCCAGCATGAGTTCATTTACGTAGATGAGGCTGGGTTCAACCTGACGAGAACACGAAGGAGGGGAAGAAACGTCATTGGCCACAGGGCTATAGTCAATGTCCCAGGGCAACGTGGGGGAAATATAACACTCTGTGCATCCATTACACAGAATGGGGTCCTCCACCGCCATGCCCATATGGGCCCTTACAACACAGCACTCATACTTACATTCTTGGACCAATTGCACAACATAACAGCAGCAAATCAAATCGATCATATGCAATACATTGTTGTCTGGGACAATGTGTCTTTCCACTGCTCTGCTCTGGTTCAGAACTGGTTTCAGCAACATCCTCATTTCACCGTCCTATATCTTCCACCATACTCTCCATTCCTCAACCCTATAGAAGAGTTTTTCTCGGCATGGCGGTGGAAGGTATATGATCTCCGTCTCCAGGCTGAGGTACCCCTCATCCAAGCCATGGAGGAGGCCTGTGACCAGATGGAGGTAGCAGCAATACAAGGATGGATTCGTCATTCAAGACGTTTCTTTCCAAGGTGTCTTGCTAATGACAACATTGCCTGCGATGTTGATGAAATTCTTTGGCCAGATCCAGCTAGGCGAAGAGACAATGTCTAGTGTTTTTTTTGTAACAGTAAACTTACAGTACAATACGTAAAGTGACATGTTGTTACTGTACTGTGAATCTCCATGTCAACATTTTGGGCATGTTGAGAAATAAATTGGTCTTGTGTAGTGTTTGGTGGATTTACTTTATATTTGTACTTTGTTGATGGTAGCCTACTCTAATCATAGGGAAGTAGAAGTGCTAAAAGTGTTTTAGGTTTATCACAGCAGAGTGTAACTCGTGCAAACAGAGTATAGTAAATGTGAAACGTGTGTTTCTTATGGTAAAAAAGTGTGGTTTTTAAACATAAGTGTATAGTTTTTACAGGAGTGTTTAATTATGCAAAGGATCTGTAGTGTTTTGCCAATTGGGTGTGTGGTTGTGCTAATTGTGTGTACTGTTTTGAAAACACGGGCCCTGTTTTGAAAATCGTGCTTAAGCAATCCAAAAAAACTGTAAAGTGTGAGGCGCGCCCCTCTGGTGGGGAACAGAGACGTGACAAGTGGGGCGCGAAATACAGGGGGACTTTTTTGTTTATTCGTTTATTTTTTTCATTTGTGTTATTAAATCTATTACAGTTTTTTTCAATCTCTAACAAGCGCTTACCCATACTTCAGATACTTTTTCTAAACTCTTAACACAGACTCACACCTACAAAACACAATTGGCCAAATGGATAATTTTCTTCTCAAAAATACATTTTGTTAAATATATACTAACTCTTCATTTCAAAATAGAACACATCTTTCTCTGCACACACTAACTTTACAAAAACACTATAAATCTGACTCAAAATGAAATTATTCTGTCAAAGAATAACACTTGTTTTCACTTCACAAGGTACATGCAGTCAATCAAAGTACACCAGGTTTCAAAATACTGGCTATTATTGACATTACAAAAACTGCATAGACTTTTATGTTTCAGTTTTACAGGTATTTGCATGCAAAACATGCAATCCACCATTTTGACACCAGAAATGTCTTGGTTGGTAACTGTATGTCCACATGTACAGTAATGTTCACATTCAAAAGCATTCCAGTAAAAAGCAAACAAGTTTTTTCTTTACTGTTTACTACAGGAGGTACAGTAGAAACACGGTATGATAGAACAGAAAAAGTTTTACAGTATTGCTTACAGTGAACAAAATATCCATGAAACACACAAGAGCATTCTGAACAAAAAAACAACAGCAAAAAGCCAAGATAAAAAGGGGGGGAGGGGGAGGGGGGCTAAAAAAAGGCAAAACATTTGCATCTAATCTCTGCGATCTTCAGGGTTAGGCCACATGTTTCCAAAAACATCACTCCTCAAAGTCTTGCCTTATAAACCCCACTGAGTCTAAGCCAGAATGGAATAAGCTGTGGTTGGCCCAATTTACCCAACATAAATCAGCTGTGTGTCAATTATTCAATTGTTTGTTTATTATCAGCTATATAGATATAGATATATTTTTGATATTGATATTGTTTTTGAACTGATATCATTGCAGAAGCAGAGGTTTTTATACTGTATCTAAGGTTTGGAATATTGTGTTTGCTATTGTGGGATGTTGTGTGTTAACATTCGTAAATACTACAAAAACAGTCCATAATTTTGTTGGGAGGTATAGCTTGTCTGTTAAGAAAATGTAAGCATTGTGGAAATGTGTTCACTGACTGCATATTGGGTGAAAACGACATGAAATGTGTGAATGGTATGGCCACAAAAGACCGATGCTGTGCTAATTGTGTTTAAAGTTTTGAAAATGTGACAACTGTTTGGACAAACGCTTGTTAGCGACTGAAAAAAACTGTAATTCATTTATTTAATTACCATACACCCAAAACAAAACAAAGACACATTTAAACGTAATCCTAAATTAAAACAACATCAGCGAACGAATGGCATTGAAAATGTCACGTGGAACCACAGTACTTTACGACAGTGATTTTACGTCGGAGTAATTGAAGCGGAATAATTAAATGTGGAGAGGCGGTACACAGTTGCAGGTATAATTAAAATGGAACGAAAAGAAAACTGGAGATTCGGCACCGGCAGAGAAAACCAAGACAGACAGTAGACCTACGTAGGATCACACATGCGCATATCACAGGGCCTAAATTCCAGGTGGCCTGAGACAAGGCCGAGCCTGGTACGAGAGGCACCAAAGAGGGGTTACACACACAAACACACACACACAGATAACAAGGGAGGCCAGCACTCCAACTTTTATTGCCCAAAGATTTAGGGACCTACAGACAAGCAGAGTGGACTTCACGGACAGGGGTCCCTCGACTTGGCACACAACCCCCTCCACATACACTCTGCCTTCCATCTCACTCACCCAACAGACGAACACCCTAAAGGAAATTTCATTTAAGTTTGGCTTTTGTATACGCTGTATATTGATTTACTCACGACTACTAGTCTCAATATACAGATACGTTATGTTTGTATGTGTCCTTAGACAAGCTTAGTGTTTTGTGTGCCACCCTTATAACCATGTTCACGGAGTATCACCTATTTCACCCCTTTGCACTTGAACACATATAAATTTAAATAAATAGATAGGTATAGCTACGGGCCGGAGCGGCGTCTGCAGTTCTGCAGGCGCTTAACCGGTCCGTCGTGGCTAAGAAAGAACTAAGCCAAAAAGCCAAACTCTCGATCTATTGGTCCATCTTTGTCCCTACCCTCACCTATGGTCATGAGCTATGGGTAATGACCGAAAGAACGAGATCGCGAATACAAGCGGCCGAAATGAGGTTTCTCCGCAGGGTGTCTGGGCTCTCCCTTAGGGATAGGGTGAGAAGTTCGGATATCCGGGAGGGCCTCGGAGTAGAACCGCTGCTTCTTCACGTCGAAAGGAGCCAGTTGAGGTGGTTTGGACATCTGGTGCGGATGCCTCCTGGGCGGCTACCCGGAGAGGTTTTCCGTGCCTGTCCTATAGGGAGGAGGCCCCGGGGCAGGCCCAGGACTCGCTGGAGGGATTATATCTCTCGGCTGGCCTGGGAAAGCCTCGGTGTCCCCCCCGAGGAGCTGGTGGGGTTAGCTGGGGAGAGGGAGGCCTGGGTGCCTCTACTGAAGCTGCTACCCCCGCGACCCGAACCCCGGACAAGCGGAAGATGATGGATGGATGGATGGATGGATGGATGGTATAGCTACCATTGTATGTATGTTCTCATGGTATACCAGAAGAATCTGGAAAGTGAGTGTAACCAATGTGTCCTAACTTTTAGAGAGTCTGCTTTGTTAAAAACCCCCCCTTCTCTTCCAACATTCCTTTGTGGTCCTTATCTGATCTTGGTGGACCGTTACCAAGTTTCTTTGTTTCTACCATGCTATGTTAAAAGAACTGAATTTAGGTGTATCTTATCCATTCTGGAGAAGATGAATTGGCATAAGCCACACCAAACAAAATATGTTGTTTCCAGATGTGCAACTTATATTGTTATTACCACAAACTAATGGCCACGCCTATCTATGTATAAGATGTGCTGTTTGTAATATGGATATTTGATGTAATGTCTGCACAAAGTGTAACATCTGTTGAGGAGCAACCCAAAACACCTGTATCCCATACTGATGTGAATGAGTCACGTAGATAAAATAATTAATTGTTTAATCAATTAATGCAGATGGTATGAGGTATGTACCTGTGAAGCTGGTAAGGCATATTTGGTGTCAAACTGATGGAAAATCACTCCTGATTCCAAATCTGGTCAGTGATTACCATAAAAGTGGATGCATCAAAAGTTATAACAGCTTAATGAAAATCATCAGTAAAGGGAGAATCAGTCGGGCCATAAATCCCAAAAGGACTGATACAGACCCCCTTCCAAAAGCCCGCCAAATGGATGGCCAGCCATTGGGCCAGGAGTCAAATTCCTGGTCATCCCTATTCATGAACTTTAGACCATAAAATCTAGCACCTCAGAACAAAGGTGCGCAGAGAATAACCGCCAGCCCGAAGGAGAACATCAGCCGGGGCAAACAGATCATCAAGCGCAAAAGAAGAACATCAGCCCGGGAGACGAGAAGCCCACAAGAACCCTCTGGTGAAGGCCCAGCTGAACAGAGAACAGCACCCAAGACAAAGCTTCACCAGGAGAGAGAATCTAAAGGGACTCCACTCCACAGCTCCAAACGCCGCGCCTTCCTGAGTGCCATCAGCTCAGCAGCTCTGCCATCAACTGCCAAGACCCCCCCCACTCTTCAACCAAGTAAACCAACTTCCTTTCATTCTAACAACTTAAGCTGTTCTGTTTAACCTGCTATAAGACTTTAGGGTCGTGTTTCCACAAACTGTGCTTGCTTTGCAGAACAGTATTTCCCATTTAAGGTTACTCATTTAAATCCGGTCATTGCATTTTCATAATTACATTGTTTGTTTTATTCTGTTATTTCGTGTTTATTGTTTGTGTTAGGTGTAATGTCTGTCTTATGTTAGTTGTAGTGTTAGTTAGGAATAAATGCATGTCTTTTACACAACTTCAGCCTCCGTCATTGAGTACTCACACTAAGTTCCTGCCTCTGTGCGATCTTGCTACACGCTCTGAACCTCAAACTCGCCTGAAACATCGCAAGACTCTCTCTCATCGGCCGTGAGGGGAGCTTCGCCACCAATTGTTTACATTACCTGGTGACGCAGCTCGGTGGACGAGCCTTCTAACCCAGGTTACTAAGTGATACTGGTAATTAGTGAATCCCATTTAAGTCTCACATTAACAGACTCACGGGGATACCGCAATCGAGTTTGGAGGAGCCGACCATTCGGCATAACAATTGATTAATAATCAGCATTAAATAATAATTAATTAAACTTTAATTACAGTTTTTGTCCATTGCTTGAACACATTTTGCAAAACTTGGCTCATGGTGCCAAAACTCTACACACAAGGAAGTAAGGAAAAACACTGGGAAATAAACCATTCACATCTATGTCAAATACAAACTCTGCCATCAAAACTGAACAATCCTTTGTCAAAACCTCACTTTGATGACTAAATGATGCCCACTTCCACATGTCAATACACTCTCATATCAGCGGCAACACACTAGTCTACTTTATATAAAACACTGCAGTCTTTCACTTTTACTGTTTTTATTCAGTTACAATTCCAAATGTTTCACATAATTCCAAAAATAAAATACTGAAATCAAAATACTGCAATTACATTACAGTAGTGAAATTTATATGACAGGAAATTCAGTTAAAGCAAAAATAAAACAAACTGAACTTCACACAAAAGAAGTTACATGTATGGATCCTGCCGTCTGTCGGGGTCGGGCCACAGGACCTCGTCCACATCGCAAGCAATATTTTCTCTGGCTAAACATCGGGGAAAAAATCCCCTTGTGTGTCTAATCCATCCCTGAATTGACCTGATTTCAATATCTCCGCAGGCCTGTTCCATTGCTTGTAAAAGTGGCATTCGGGCGTGGGGTTGGCGGTCATATACGCGCCATCTCCATGCTGAAAAAAACTCCTCTATAGGATTCAAAAATGGGGAGTAAGGGGGCAAGTACACCACTTCAAATCCTTCATGATTAGTAAACCAGTCTTGGAGCAGAGCAGCCCGGTGGAAACTAACATTATCCCACACAACAACAAACCTGGGCTGCTCTGGTCTATTCTGTATGACTATGTCATGAAGACCATCAAGAAATGTGAGTATTCCCTGTGTATTATAGGGCCCCAATTTGGCATGATGGTGCAGTAGCCCTTGAAGGCTAATGGCAGCGCACAATGTAATATTTCCTCCACGTTGCCCAGGGACGTGCACAATTGCCCTTTGGCCAATAAGATTACGCCCCCGTCGTCTGTTTTTCGTCAGATTGAATCCAGCCTCATCGATGTAAATACACTCATGAGGCTGAGCAGCTCCATCCATGGCGAGCATTCTCTGCAAGAAAAAGTACATATTACTGTACTGTACAGTACTGTATGGATGGCATTACTCAAAGTACACAACTACACTGATACACATACAGAATTGAACCACCTCATCACACAGGGGCCTGTTTAGCTTTCTGAATATACAGTGTCAATGTGGTACTGATCCAATGGTACAGACTCAGCTATTTGACTGCTCCTCTTTCGTATTGTAAATGTAGAGGACTGAAACACTTACCTGTACGTATTCACGTCGAAGTTCCTTCACTCTGGCATTGTTCCTTTGAAATGGAACCCTGTACAGTTGTTTCATTGTAATATGGTGCTTTGTCAAGATGCGTCTAATGGTGGTAATGCTTACTGTATTTATATTGCCAAAAACCTGTCTATCTGCAATTATGTGACTCTGTAGCTGGTGGAGACGGATCGCATTATTTGCCCTGACCATCTCCACTAATACAAGTTCTTGTTGTTCAGTAAATAGGCGTTGACGTCCACCGCCAGTAGGTCTTCTAATCATTCTGTAGAAAAAATGCAACCAGAATTTGTAATTGTTTTCTTCTATTTTTCAGTACTGTACAAACTGTATTTTACTGTATTTACTGTACTTGTATTACAGTACTGTAAAACATCTCAAGACATGATTATATGTTTCACAAAACAAGGAGCCACCCTTCAGTACAGTACTGGTGTAAGAGTACATGTACGTAACATATACATGTAAGATGAGACAGTACTGTAAATACTCAAGCTACATTACTGTAGTAGAGGAATTGAAGACATACCTGTTTTCCTGTCGGAATGTCCTTATGATGGATGCGACCGTGAAACGGCTAAGATTGGGGTGGACTCTCTGTCCAGCTTCCCTCATAGTCAGACCATGGTTTATGACATGGTCCACCAAAGTTGCCCTAATGTCATCAGAAATGATGGTCCTTGCACGGCCTCTTCGTCCACGTCCTCCTCTTCCTCTGCCTCTAGCTCTCCCTCCCTCCATGCTGGCAAGTTCTCCAAAATGGCTTAGCTAAGGCCTTTTTGTAGCTGACTGATTGGTGTTCAGTTTTGTTAGTAAATGTTTTCAGGTGTGTGTCTAATTGTTTTCAATGACAGACTGTGTTTTGTATTTTGAATAGATGTGTTTTCCCAATGGTACTGCGAGATTTCATTTTTGAACAAAGTGTCTTATGTATGAAATAGTGTGTTGTGAGCAGGAGCAAGTGTGTTGTAGAAAGGAGCTAGTGTTTTGCAGAATTGCAACCAAAGTGCAAAGCAGCACTTTTGTTTAAGGTATGGTTACACTTTGTTTAAGGAACAGCCACAACAACTTCAAGTTGGGTTCCTTTGGTTTTAGCATCTGTCAATAGTGTTTAAGCAATTGGTAAAAACTGTAAATTTCTTACTTACACGGTGACTATACCCTTATTAGACTGCATTTTCCACCATCGCTGATGTATTTACCCGGGACTAAGCTTCTAACTACAGCACAAGAACTGTAGTTCGAACTACGCAACTTTACAACAGTGTTGCTCCACTATGGTCTTGGGAAATGCATCCCAGAACGGAAAGGTTAAAGAGGAGCTTTTTCCCCCAGGTCATAATGCTCCTAAATCAGGACAATACTCAATGCCTCTAAGTACTGCTTCACCCTGTCCAAATCATTGGCACATACCTCAGGCCTCTTGCACATTGCACAGCAAAATACCTCTTACCTATCACTTATGTATAGATTATGTACAGCTGAACATTTCATATATTTTTTATCATATTATTTTTCTAATTTTTTTCTATATTTTGTTACTCTCTTATCATGCACAGCTGCTCAGAGTGACCAGGGTTACATTCCACTACATGTTGTGTGTGTACAACTGTGTACATGACGAATAAATCTTTTGAATCTTCATCTTGAATTTTTGTAAAGTACAAATTCTGACCTTCCTGGCAATATATCACATGTTCTGGGGCCTCATTTCTGAGGTGTACAACTGTGTACGAGACGAATACACCTTTTGAATCTTGAATCTTCAATCTTGAATTTTCGTTAAGTACAAATTCCGCCCTTCTTGGCAATATATCACATGTGCTGGGGCCTCACTTCTACGTGCCACTTCCGTGGACTTTTAGATTATGTAGGGCAGCTTCCCTATTGTTACAGTGTATAGGACAAAATGGAGAATTACAAATCCTGCCCCAAACACTTTTAAATGTTTTTGTAAAATACAAATTTAGCCTTTTCCACTACTATATGCCAAGCCTGGGGGACTTATTTCTACATGCTACTTCCATGTTTAAATGTAACAGATCTGCTTTGCAATTTTCTTTTTCTTTCTTGTATTAATTCTGATATAATGACTTGTACAGTGCCAACCAATGTGACGTTTCTATAATAGTGTAGATATTTCACATGAGTGCTTGCAAGGTGTACAGTAGCCTTACTTAAATGAGAAAATTAAACCAGACAACACGAAGATATAGTTCGATAGTGTTTCGATATGAGATCTACAAAAATACTTAAGAATACACTTTATTGGTGAAAGAAACATTTTTATTTATTGATTTATTACGATTTATTTTACTCATTCAGAACAGGCACCCACAAACTGTGACGTTCATGGTAGCTGGACGTCCAAATGCAAATTTTACGCGACTAGAGAACGCTCAACAAATTATATATTTAAAAAAAATTTTTTCAAAAAAACCAACAATGAAATAATTGTTAAACATTAACAACAATAAGGATTTCGGACAATCGTATTGTACTCTGTAATATGGATGACAAAATTGCACTGGCTGAACGCGCAGCTGCTGCGCCTTGCTGAGCTCCTCGAATGCTCCTATGTTTACATCCAGCGTATACTCCACCCCTGCAGCCGACGGCAGATCGCGCTCCACGTCACGTCAGCTGCAGACACACCTCGAACGCACCCCGTGATTAAGTAACGTCCTATGGGTTTCTTTCTATGCCACGTGATCTGTCTACGCGGCGTGCGTCTTTTGCGACACGTCTGTTTATAAACACGGATTCCGCTGTTTGTAAACAGTCCGCATTTTACCCTCACCCAATGTATGTTGCATGTGAGATCGTAAAAGCTCACAAAAAATAAAATAAAAACCAGTCGAAGCTATTATTCATTTCTAAAATGTATTTTCTTTAAATGAGAGCAGTGTGCTCAATTTAATTGTTATAATATGATGTAATCTGATGTTGTATTTGCATCTGTGTTGCAAACGTTCATTTAAATTCATAAGGAAAAATAGTTTATTGAAATGGTTAAAAGCTATTAACATTCGACAGCTAGTCGACATACTTTGATTAATGTGTGTTCTCATGCATTTTATATGGGTGTATTACTGGTTGTTTCTGTACACTGTCTGGTTGGGTTGATTACGCGGGCTGTCGTATGCTGGGTCCGTTTGTTGCAAATTAGGATGTAGTAATATTTTTTACAGTGTTCTGTACTATACCCGTATACAATTAGATGCTATAGCAAAACTGAACTAATATTTCATATATTTTTTATGATGTAACACATTACATCTTTTGTATAGATTGTTTTTTTTTTGTACGGAATAGAAGATTTCCAATTAGACAAGATGGCGAGCCTGTCCCAGGAAACCCCGCATGCAGGACACCCAAGCCTACGGTAGCCTGGCCAGCTGCCGTATGGTTTTTTCAGCATCAGCCTGAACCACCAAGCCCTCGCATGTGGACAGCAGATAAGCTTGTGTTTCTACACAGAAAAGAACTCTGAACGTGCGCACAAGGATAATTTCATTTACACACACACATACATTCAAATTACATTAATGTATATACGTTCTGTTTCATATTGTGCAGTATAATGATCGGTGCTGTACAAAATAAAGTTAGTTACAAAAAAAATTAAGGAAAAAAATCTAATTCTCAGGTTTGGTTGCATCACAACTCTAGGACCTAGTGTCTTTGTGAGTGTAGCCTTCCCACTGGTCCATTTAACAAGAGTGCTACACTAACTACCGTGTCTAGTGTAAAGGTAGGGTGTGTCTCTGCTGGTAGAATGAGGAACTGTAGTGAAATTCATTTTATATAGTGTAGCTAAAGAAATGTTTAAATTTATTCTATTAAAATGAAGCCTGTTGCTTTTGAATTTATATTTTGGCAACCAACCGCACAACACAAACTTTTATTTCATTTTGAGGTCTTTGTCTATTTGCCTCTGTTTTTTCTGCTTTTCTGCCACCACTTTGCTCGTGCAACTTCCTGTGACATAATCGCTCGGCATTGGTCTACAGCTCTGGGTATTCCCCGCCCCTGGGTGAAGAGGCTGCCAATCATTCTCTCTCTCTGGAAAACATAACTGTGGCAAAAGAATACAATAATTTTTATTTATATATGGTAATACACTAAGAACCCAGGTGTCCTCTTCAAAAACACTGTAGTTGGCTGTTTCGGTTGGCTACTCACTATTTAGCTACTGAACTAATTATATTTTATAGTCTACAACTGAGTGATAAGCTGCAGAGTTAATTGGGACATGAGCTTCAGAGCTAATTAGGGTGGGGATACATGCTTGTATGATGACATCGTGCAGCAGTGATTGGTCTGCATTCTCTTTCTCTCTCTCAGTGGTACATTCTCTAAGTACATTGTCTTCTGCAGGTTACATCTTTTTAGTGTTATTCTGAAGATTATATTCAGGGATTGACATAACTGGTACACGAGTACACATTCACCTTTAAAAGCGATGGTTTATCCCGAGGTGTTTTGCCGTTCTCTATGGCCATCACCATCTTGGACAGGTACCCGGTACCCGAATGCCACAGGTGCACCACGCATATGCCGTGTCCAATCTGCTGGGTCTCTCCCTCACTATCATCGTCCTGCACTTTATACTGTATACCAGTGTTTCCAACTCCAGTCTTCGGGGACCCACAGACAATCCATGTTTCAGTCACTCAGCCTTTCGCAGTGACGACGTACAGGCCACCGTGCTCTACAGGTGCATAAAGGGACTGCTGCCCAAACAGGGACTTGAACCCAGGACCCTCAGATTAAAAGTCTGATGCTCTACCAACTGAGCTATCCGGGCTCTTGGCTAGAAATAAAAACCCCATAATCAGGTCCTTGTGTTCACCTAATATGGGCACGTTGCGTAACTTGGTGCAGGTTCTGTGAATGACTTAAAAACAAATACAGTGATATAAAAATAAGCAGAGACTAAATGAGGTGTGTTTTGTGATTTAAAATGAGGAAGTGATATAACATGAATGTATTTCTCACCAAAAGTAATAGTTTTTGGGTTTCCTGTCGTGAGAGATGAAAGCTATAGGCATGTAAATATGGTTTCCTGTAATAACTTTTTAAAAATGATTTTCCTCATTGTTAAAAATCACATACATTAGAAGGTGCCAGTCAGTGGAATCACACAGTGAGATATGTTGGCCAGCCGTCCTATTCGTTCAGCACCAGCCCATTAAGTAGAGATTTCAGCACCACGGACAGTGATCTGTGTTAAACTGACCTCAGGTTCCTACACTGGCTACATGGAATTGTCTGTAAATAATTAAATGCCTCCAACCCTACATGTGGAAATGTTTCCTCCTCCCCCAGACCGTTTCATGTTGTATCCTCATCATGAGTGTATTTGTTTGCAGTATGGCTGTATGAGATGTCAGTCAGTTTACTGTTATGTTATGTTAGCAAACCACACACATATACATTTCTTGCATTCTGTAACATTTGTGCAGAGCATTTACAATGTTTTTGATTGGTTATTGTTCAGTGTTATTCATATTTGGATTTTGGTGTTATTTGATTGTGGTTTGATTTACTGATGTTTGTAGTTTTAACAGATTACAATCTGATTTTTCTGTTATAATATGTAATTTGAATTCTTTTATTATCTTGTTTTCTTACTTTAACATTTATCTTGTTAAAGTAAAGAAATGGATTGTTTAGTTGTGTCTTTTATTCTACATCATAGAATATTACCTTCATATAAGTAAGGTAATATTTTGCTCAGTATCGGTTCAAGTTCAGATACTTCAGGTTTTCTATTTGACAAAACACATAAAGTTTTCATGCAAAGTCATTGATTTATTTTTAAAACAATTGCACTGTGATATATTTAACAAAAACAACATATTTTCCTATTTTCAGCTCTGCTAAGTCTCATACTGACGTCTTAGTGGTTTTCGGCTTGTGGCATCACATGGTGGTCGAATATGACATTACAGGCTTTTGTTGAAATTACCTTAAAAATTCATCTTGAATGTATTGATTTATGCTGTAATTAATGATGCAAATTAACACAAATGGAGCCATTTTGACCCAAAACAGGTAGTTGGAGGGTAACAATCTTCCAGATTGCAAAGGTCAAGATACTGAAACCTGTCTTCTTGAGAAGTACAAAGAACTGAAGCAAAAGAAAAATGCTGAAATCTTTCAGAAACAGGCAGGAAACTTTGCATGGATGTTTTAGAAGAGGTAGATGGATCCAGTTGGCTGTATTAGTCAGTCTGCTAAGAAACATAGCGCCAAGAAGCCCCACAGCCCCTTTTCATGTAAAATTTAGTACATTAGGCTGTTTGTGCAGTTTAGTGCCTTTCTTAGCCTCGGCTCCAGTAATTCAAGTAAGGACACCCCACCACACCCCCAGGAGCATTCCATGTGCCCCCACCTGCCAACCTGCCCCTCCCCCCCAGCCCACAGACTGTCTGTAGTGCTGAAATTTACCCATACGACTGCTGACCAAACAAATCTAAGGTAAATCAGATTCCATCTATTAGAAATGAAATTTTCTTCTACCTGTAAAATGCAAATTTTTCCCCCAATCTGGGAGACAGTGCAGCATTTTTGCAGTCGGTCCTAACTCTGTCTTGAATATGGACCCAGCAGGCACCTAGAACTCATATCTCCCTCTGAGAATCTCTTCTAATGCGCTCAACAGCAGAAATTCTCCGTCCTAGATGAGCCTGCAAAGTTCTGTGGAAATTAAAAACACTTTAGTCAAACGAGAGTCCAACCTGCTGTCAGGCAGGGGAAAGCTTCAACAAGGCCTTCATTCATGACAGCTCCACTTGGCTTTTTGACGAGTCCCCATTTAGATGCAGCGCCTCAGAGACTGAAGAGCAGGATGAAGGCTGTAAGTGCAGTTTGCTGTGGTTTGTGTCCGTGTTTAAATCTGTTAAAACATGAGACAATTAGAGAAATGAAAGATATAAAAATTATTGACTGCAAACTTTTACATGCAAAGTAAACAATGCAGAGCAGCAGGGCGCCTGTCCCAGATGGTCTTCACATTGAATTCTACAAAGGGATCTACAAATTCTCCTGTTAGATTAACACCTTTGGTTGTCTTGCTCTTTAAAGAAATTCTCTCAACAAAGAAGTTGCCTCGTACCATGTCACAAGCAATTAAATTAGTTTTACCCAAAAAGGAGGAGGACCCCTCTGTGCCCCCCTTGTTAGTAGGTTCTCCCCGACCCCTCCTGGTTATTCCTCCCTCCCTCCTGTTTGCACTCTCCTCGTCCTTTTGGTTTCTATTTATGTCTTTTGGTTCAGCAATAAAACCCACAAAGCTGTTCTTGGATTGTCCCTCTTCCCATCGTGACATATTATGTATTACATAATTATTAAGTGATTTGATTATTATAAATTAGTCTATTAACAACCTTGTTTCTTTTAATTTTTCTTTATTCTGAACCACCAGATATGCTGGTAATTTGTTACACTGTGCTGTCAGTGCCAGTGTAGTCTAGATACAACCAGTCGTATGCTTCGGTCATGCCGATATTTAAATAATTCTTGGGAACAGATTTTCATAACGTTTTCTCAAATATGTGGTGTAATAATTGAGCAGGACCCCACTGTTGCTGTGCTTGGTCTGCTCCTGTCATGATCTGTAATCTCTTGTTTTTTAATGTCTCCTCCCACTCGAGCCAGCAGAGGTCGCTGCTGGCCCTTTGTAACCCTCCTAATTCTCCTGTATCCCATAATAGTTCTCCACCCTAACCCTCTACACCTGTTTCGTGGCTGATTAGTCTGCTGTGTATAAATATGTCTGCCCTCACTGTGATCCCCAGCTCAGTCACTGCTGTCCCATGTGTAGTCTGTGTTTCCTTAAAGTCCACGTCTGTCCCAAAGCGGCTGTATCTGAGTCGTCTCTTGCCCGACGTTCACAACTCTTCCCAGAGAAAAACAATACATGGTCCCACAGGCCAGAGCCATAGCTTCCTCCTCTCTGCTGGCTAGAAAATCTAGAAGGAACGGAAGCACAGGGTCTGTTCTTCATAGGGGGCATCAAAAGGCACCATGTCATGTTACAGAAACTGACTGCTAGAGAACAGCTTCTTACTGAATACAGTATTCACTGTAGTGCCCCTCCCTAAAGGTTACTTGCAGCTTATTTGCCATGTTAATGGAAGCATTTTGCCTTCCTCTGTAATCTCTTGATTTTTCATGGCTCCTACTGGAGTCTCCTCTATGTCAGGGTTCCTCAGCCCAGTCCTTGGACCCCACCGCAAAGGCCCACAGTCTTGCTCTGTCCAAGCTCTCAGCACAGCAGTTCCAGGTAACTGTTTGGTTCATGCATGCAGGGATCTGGGACAGAGCAAAAATGTGGAGCTGTCAGGTGGGCTGAGGAATGAGTTTAGAAATGCTGCTGTATGTAGTATTAAATTATTTCTCTTTATTCACAGCACACCAGACAACAGTAAAAACCTCTTAAAGAGCAAATGCATAAGCCGGTTCAATCTAATCATTGTATTTAATAACAAAACAGTACTATCATCTAAGTATTATCAATGTAGATGCCCAGAAAGTTTTACTGTCACTGTGTCACATATATACATACTTATTGTGGCAGTACACTTATTAACTATAATGCTAATATACTCACTGCAGCTACAGGATATACATATACGGGGCATATGGCATACCGAGCGTTCTCCGGTATGCTATTAATTCTAGCGTCACCCCCCTTCCCCAGTCAATAAAATCTATCGCTTGGCAAAAGTTATCCAGTTAATGCCGACAAAGAGAAGAGTGAGTGCGCTTGACCTTCTGAACATGATAACTGGTATTTGTTGTAACTTATTATCACTTCACATAATGTCAAACGTTATATGGATGAAAATCTGTAACTGATTTCATTTCAAGAGAAATTGCCACAAACGGGGAGACATGATCCAGGATATAAGATTATAACAGGTCTGGATGCTATTCTGCCAAATGGCTACTTCAATATTAGTTTAAATACTAGAACTGTATTTAATTTAAATCGGGATGTGAATAATTAATGCTTCAGTGCAAATAGATGAATGATGAATTAACCCAACCAGGGGGGGCTAAATGGTGTCACTAGGAGAAGTGTGTGTCTATGTGTCCTCTGTATGACTGGCATCCTGTCCAGGATGTACTCCATCCCCGTGCCCTGTCCTGTTTGGGATAGGCTCCAGGCCCCACAGCCCTCACCAGGATGAGAGGTTAGAAGATAGATGGGTGGATCCCTGAGAGATGCTCATAACCCTAATTTGTTGTTCTGTATCCAACCAGCTACTCTAATATTTTTCATTATTTTTAAATGAGTTTTAGGAATGCCTTTTTCAGTCTGACTGACAAAGCAGGTTTTTGTGATCTAATGAACTGCCATGCCTTGTGATGGACTGCCGCCCCTCCTGGGAGATTCTCTGCCCTGTGATGGGTTGGCACCGCCCTCTGCTTATTCCCTGCACTCCGAAAGGGCTGGTGCCCCCATCTGGGTTATTCCCTGCCATGCGATGGGTTTGCCATCCCCTCCTGGGTTCCTCCTTGCATTGCGCCCATTATTTTCAGGTATATATTCCAGAGACCTGTAACCCTACATGGGACAAGTGGCTGTGGAACGTGAATTAAGTGATTAATTAATCAAATTACAAACAAATTAATAAATAATCATCTCTCCTGTTTGCACCACTGTCCTATTTTCAGTATTCACTATTACATTTGAGTTGGCCTCCCGTCCAGGGTGAGCACCAACCTTGTGCCATATGCTGCTGAGGAGAGGCTACCAGCCCGTTTGCTAGATGGATGGATGATGGATGGATGGATTTATTTCACTGAACAATTCAATAAGCTCTGTAATAAATATAATTAAACTGGCAGTTAACATTCTCTGGCTGTCTAAATGCTCTTCTTTTTTGTCTCGCATTCTTCACATGTAGCCTGTGTAATAGTACAGGTGTAGCTGGTCCTGGTCCCTATAAGGGAAAACTCTATTTTATAAAAATCCGTGACTGCAATGAAAAAACTAAAAATGCAAAAACTCTTGTATTTTGTTTGGCTACTTATGCTTATGGTTAGGGCTGGGTAGGGGTTAAGTTAGCATTAGCATTTTTCCCATAGAAATGAATGAGCGGTCCCCATAAGGATATGTTTACCCGACTGTGTGTGTGTGTAGGTGTTTCATTGATCACTATGATTATGTGAAAGAGGACCAATTATATGTATAAAATGTATATAAAAGAAATAAAATAGCTAATTAGCATTAGCGCACTTAAAGTGCATACCTGTGTCTGTAATGAGCGTCGTGCACCCGCACATTTCTAAAATGCATCACTTAAATACCATTTATGATACTGTTTATGTTGGGAAACAGCACAATGTCATCTCGCTCCCTGAGTAATGTGGTGGCATGAAACTGGCAAAATGTTACAGTTCTGCTGAAATTACGCTCCCCGGACCTGGAAACTTTATTCATTAACTGCAAGCCATTCTACTTCCTCCGCGAATTTACATATTTTATTCTGGTATGTGTTTATATTCCACCTCACGCCTGTCTGTGTGCTGCTCAGAAAAAGCTTGCTGAACAAATAATCAGTATTGAACAGAGGAACCCAAACTCTACACTGATTATTATGGGTGACTTCAACAAAGCAAATCTGAGCCTAGAACTTCCCAAATACAAACACATCACATGTGCCACAAGGGAAAAAAGAACTCTCGACCATCGCTACACCACAACCAAAAATGCATATTGCTCCATCCCTCGTGCTGCACTAGGAAACTCTGACCATGCAACAATTAATCTAATTCCCGCATACAGACAAAATCTGAAAACAATGGACATGTGGAACTGTAGAGCAATAAAAATCATGCTTTGACTGCAAGGACTCTGCAAGGACTCTGTAAGGACTCTTGCATTCCCAAAAAGTCTGTTGTCAGGTATAACAATGACAAACCATGATTTACAGCTGAACTCAGGCAGCTTCTTAAGACAAAAGATGAAGCCTACAGGAGTGGTGACAAAAACCTGTTCAAAATTGCTAAGCGTAAACTGCGTAATACTGCCAAATTAAGAAACACGCTATGCTTTCAAGATGCAGAGAAAGTGGTTCATGCGTTTATTACCTCCAGGCTTGATTAATGTAATGTCTTATTCTCCGGCTGTCCAAATAGGTCATTAAATAAACTCCAGCTAGTCCAGAATGCAGCAGCCAGAGTCCTCACCAAAACTTAAAAATATGATCATATTATCCCAATTTTATCTTCACTACACTAGCTGCCAGTTAGATTTCGTGTTGACTACAAAATACTACTCAACTTATAAAGCTGTAAATGGTCTTGCGCCGCAGTATGTGAGTGACCTCATTTGCAACTACATTCCGAATCGTACGCTTCAATCGCAAGAAGCAGGTCTTCTATTCATACCCGGAATAAAGAATGTTACTTTTGGGGGAAGAGCATTTGCTGATAAAGCACCACAGTTATGGAATAAACTTCCTATTAGTGTTTGGAACTCAGACACAATCTCTGCTTTTAAGTCAAGGCTTAAGACATACCTCGTTTGTCAGTCTATTGGATAGTAAAATCCCCTTTGCTAAGGTGAATGGGAAATCTGGAGGTTCATGGTCATTTGAGATTAAAGGTGAAAGGGGGGATTGGTGCTGTCGTCCTGCCACTCTCGCCGATGACTTAAGCTGTTGACGGTAGTTTGGCTTGACGCCAAAACCCCTGGAAACCCTCATGTCTGTGCTTCCTTCCAGGTCGCTCTTTTAGCCAGGCTGCCATACTTACTTTAGTACTGCCGGAGGTTAGGTTAGGTGTAGGGCAATAACTCTTCTCCATCTTCTCTTTTCTGAGCTGATCCCAAGCCGACACTACACCGCTTGAACCCTCACCTGGACTCCTTGGAGATAATTACATGGAACCAATTGGGACTTTAAAAACTATAATGACTGAAATTAATGTCAATGTAAATACAGTTTCATGCTCCCCAGTCACCCAGAGGAGGATGGGGTCCCCTTCCGAGTCTAGGTTCCTCTCAAGGTTTCTTCCTGCTAGAGGGAGTTTTTCCTTGCCACTGTCGCCTCAGGCTTGCTTGGTGGGGTTCGGGCTGGTTATATGTAAAGTGCTTTGTGACAATGACTATTGCTAAAAGCGCTATATAAATAAAATTGAATTGAATTGAAAAGGCAATCAAAGCTGCCAAGGTGGAGTATGTTAAAAAGCTGGAAAACCAGTTTTCAACAAAGAAGCCATCTACAGTCTGGAAAGGAATGCAGACATTAACCAACTACAAAAAGAAAAACGCCACCCAGCTACTAGACGAAAAGCTGTGAAATACACACTTTTGAAATCCCCCACCTAGTGTCCCACCCATAACCATACAAGGCTCAACTGTCAGCACTGTTGAATCTTTTAAATTCCTAGGGCCTACAATTTCCCACGACCTGAAATGGCAGCTCAACATCACCTCCATCACAAAGAGAGCCCAGCAGAGGATTTACTTTCTGAGGCAGTTAAAAATGCACCATCTCTCTCAGTCTACGATGGTCCAGTATTACGCTGCAATCATTGAGTCCATCCTCACCTCCTCCATCACAGTCTGGTTTGGATCAGCCACTGAACGAGACAAGGCCAGACTGCAACGCATCATCCACTCAGCAGAGCGAATCATTGGCTGTAACCTGCCTACCCTCCAGACACTGTACATCACCAGAACCAGGAAACGGGCATACAAAATCATTGAGGACCCATCTCACCCAGCTCACCACATCTTTCAAACCTTACCCTCCAGGAGAAGACTCAGGGCAATCAGAACCAAGACCACAAGACATGCCAAGAGCTTCTCCCCTCAGGTAGTCTCTCTCATTAACCAAACCAGTCTCTGAATGGACGTTCAATTAACCATTACCTGCAGTGTAATATCAACCAGAATTACTGGTGAACTACTGATAAACTTCCTCTACAATTATATTCTGCACTCTTGCACATTATGCACAGATACTGCTAACTCTGTATACATATTGCTTTCTCACACATATAGAGTTGACTTGGCTGCTACTTAATAATTGCACTATTTAAGAGCTCTTTAATTTATTATATCATATGTATAGTTTATATTCATATAGTTTTATATTTATAGTACAATTATTACTATGTACATACATACACATAAATAATTACATGTTTAATTGTATCATTATCATCATTACTGCTACTGTTAAAATTAATTACCATATAATTATTACATTACCCAATTGCCAATCTAGTGTTTTTTACTTTTCTGTATATACCTTTGCTAATTCTTGTATGTTTTTTGTAATGTCTTTTAAAAGCCCCATCAAGGCAAATTCCTTGTATGGAAACATACTTGGCTAATAAAAAGGATTCTGATTCTGATTCTGAAAAGCATTTTGTGTTGGTCTTTCCAGCGATGCAAAATAGGGCTCCGGGACACTTGGCTCACAATAAAAGCTCAGTCAGCAAAACTGCCAGGAAAGGATTTATGTAAGCTATGCTAAAATGCATTTTATATTCCTACCTTAGCTGTAGAGTGGCAGGAACACAATTGAATGGGATGTTTTTCTTTTTTTAAAATATGTTTGCATTGCAACAATAAGTCACACATGGCTATGTAACAGAATAGATGAAACCCTGCCTACATCTAGCTTTCTCCCAGGGGATTCACTATCCCAGTGTAATTCAGTACAGTCAGTGTCTACTGACATGATTCGTACCATTTCTGTTTTGTTGGAAAAATATAGGCCCATGTAAATGTACATTTATTTTTGATGTACATAGAGGACACTATTAGGCTGAGACATCATCTGTTTGAAATTTTTATTTTATTAAAGGTTCACAGAACGTTTTGATGTTATCACATCCTGTCAGTCTCTCCTGTCTCTTTTCCTCCTTCTCAAGAGAGAGTTAAGGACATCAGGGCGTTGCAAAGGTCCAGGATGGTGGATTCGGCCACAGATGACTTAACTTTAAAACCCGTAAAGGATTTTAAGATCTGCCGGGAATTGGCGCGGGCAGAACGGTCTTCATTTTTCCAGACCGTCCTCTGGGAACGCCACATACTTTGGCGTGGTCTCCAGCGCCTCTTCTTCCCTCTGGTAGGCCGATCTAGAAGTACAGAGCAAAATAGAAGTACGTTACAAAGTGAAGAGTAAGATGCCATACAATACATTTTTATTGCAACAGAACCACTTATAAATATACTGGAAATCCTACACAAAATATTGGAAAAGGAAAGAAGTTCTCGATTTTTCCAGCGGTGACAGTTATTTACTGTACATACATTTTTGTAGTTTCAGTTAACATAAGACTGACTCCAACTAAGAAGAAAAGCTGTGAAATACACACTTTTGAATACTGGTCGGCCATTATTATGGAGGGCAGGGTCATCAAGGCGCTTTTGTTTATGGGCCAAGCTCTGGTTATCCCAGTCCCTGTGGTATGGGGCCCAGCGCCTCTTGTTCCCCCAGGAAGGCTGATCTAGAAATGCAGAGCAAGATAAAGGCACATTACAATATGACAAGCAAGATACCGTATACTTAATTTTTATTGCGACAGAGCCATTACTGATAGCTCTACACAAAATAGTATAACAGAAAAAAAGAGCTCTATTACTCTGGCAGTGACAGTTATTTACATTTTTGTAGTTTCAGTTAACATCAGACTGACTCAAACTAAGAAGAAAAGCTGTGAAATACACACTTTTAAATTCTGGTTGCCCATTGTAATGTTGGGCAGGGTGATCAGTCCGTTGTTTTTTGTGGGCCAAGCTCTGGTTATCCCAGTCCCTGTGGTATGGGGCCCAGCGCCTCTTGTTCCCCCAGGAAGGCTGATCTAGAAATGCAGAGCAAGATAAAGGCACATTATAATGTGACGAGCAAGATACCGTATACAGTGGTACCTCAGTTCTCGAACTCATTGGAACTCGAATTTCTTAAATGTCGAACCAACCAGTTAAAAAAAAAATGACCTAGAGCTCAATCTGAATCTCAGAAGTCAAACCATAAACGCTGACCTAAGATATCTTGTACGCGCAGGGAAATGAGTCACGCGGCACGTCTCTCAGCGGACACAAAGGGTAAAGCTTCAGTTTCAGCCTCGCATTCGCTGTGATAGCACTGTGCATGCATGTTTATACTAACTGAATACATATATTTAGACAGTAAAAATACATTTAGGAAATGATAGACAGTAACAGTAATTATTTTAATATAATAAAATACATTTAAAAATAAAGATTTCTTATTCATTATTTGAATATTAATAATAAACCATTAATACGTTTAATTATAATAATATTGTTGTGCCGAGCAGGGACGGAACGGAGACAAAAGGCGCAGACGTCAGGGTATCGGGGAATATGGGGTTTAATTACAGGTAAGGCAGGCAAAACACAGACTGACAATACAATGACCAGACTGGGGAAACAAACTGAAACGGGGACGAAATACAGAGGACTAATGACAACAACTAGAAACAGCTGATCACACGGGGATCCCACATGAGGTTAACGAGGGGGCGTGGCACACGGAAGGAGCGGATGATCGGGGCAGGACACATTTTTTGGATACATTTATTTTCTTACTTTACAAATTACTGTTTTGATAAATGTGATTAGACGTGTTTAGTACAGTATATGCTCTTCTTGTTTTATTCGGTTCATTTTGTGTTTAAATGCTAAAAAAAACACATTTAGATGTAATTTTTTTGGGGCCGGGAACCAATAAATTGGTTTTCCATTATTTCTTATGGGGAAAATTCAATCACAACTCTAACTTTTTAGGATTCGATCCGGAGTTCTGAACAGATTAAATTCAAGTTCTGAGGTACCACTGTACTTAATTTTTATTGCAACAGAACCATTACTGATAGCTCTACACATAATAGTATAACAGAAAAGAAGAGCTCTATTACTCTGGCAGTGACAGTTATTTACATTTTTGTAGTTTCAGTTAACATCAGACTGACTCAAACTAAGAAGAAAAGCTGTGAAATACACACTTTGGAATTCTGCTTGCCCATTGTAATGTTGGGCAGGGTGATCAGTCCGTTGTTTTTTGTGGGCCAAGCTCTGGTTATCCCAGTCCCTGTGGTATGGGGCCCAGCGCCTCTTGTTCCCCCAGGAAGGCTGATCTAGAAATGCAGAGCAAGATAAAGGCACATTATAATGTGACGAGCAAGATACAGTACAAGTCATTTCCATTGCAACCAAACCACTTAGACATATACTGGTAGCCCTACACAAAACAGTGGGAGAGGAAAGAAGAGCTCAATTACTCCAGCAATGACAGTTATTTACAAACATTTTTGTAGCTTCAGTTTACAGATATCTTCATAGAATAAAGAAGGTTTGAAATACAAACCATTGAAGGTGTGGCTGTAATAAAAGTCCTGGGAAGGGCCACAATGGTCCTTATGCTTCCAGGCCTTCCTTTGGGCATGCCACTCATTTTGGCGCGGTGCCCAGTGCCTCTTCTTCCCTCGCTCATTCTTTTTTGAGTTATCCATGCCTTCCAGTACTGTAATACCCTGTCGATCAGTTCAAGTAACTACTTAGGAGCTGACTTTACCACTAGTGTTATATAGATAGTGATGTCATGGAATCAAAGTTCCGGAACCTATATGGAAGTAATTATTGGACAGTTCATTTCGACCAAGAAATCTGATTGGACAAGAGTTGTTCAGAGTATAACCACACTTGGACATTTCACATCAGATGTATCACTCCGCTTTCAAGGTGTATGTAATAGCCGCTACTTAGCCACATTTAAACGATGCTAAATTGTTGGGTGTGAGTGAGCTGTGTTGCCTTGGAATGTTTGTGTTGCTTGGCAACAGTCAACAGTTGGCTGGTGGGAACTATTCTTTTTTGTTAATTTTTTTGCAAAAAGTTTTCATAAATCAACAAGCAAAGTTACTGTTACCTCGTAAATGCTACTTGTGTAATTGTGTAATTCATATCTGTTCTTAGATAAATGTATTTCATTTAACCACTTGTCTTAATAAAATTAATCACATCCAACAGGACTTTTTAGTGTAGGTATATGGATGGATAGAATTAATTTGGGTTTTATGAAATACATTAAACAAAGCAAATGTTACACAAGACTAGAAGGTCATATTAAATTTTGTTAAATTTAACATGTGATTTTTAAGGCTTATAATTAAGTGACTTTTATTCAATAGTGCTGTAGTTAAACATACTCAGAAAAAGGTTGTGCAAAAACTTACGAGAATTTTTTAACCTAAATTCTACACAGGATATTTTTTCAGTGCACCATTAAAATAATAGTGAAATACTGGGCCATTGACTTTAGACAAGTTTTTTTAATGAGGGGCAGCATGTAGCTCAGCAGACAAGTTCCTTGTCCTGTGATCTGAAGGTTGCCAGTTCATGCCCAATTTTCAGCAGGATAATAACATATCTATGGACTCTTGAGCAAAGCCTGGTACTGTTTTGTATTAGATGTTGATGAGGTTATGTTGCTCATAAGAAATTATTAAAATTTACCCCAAACATGATCGACTTTAATGTTCATTTAGCTGACATTTAGCTCAGACGATCTGCTAAGCAAGAAATCCTGCTTTGTGGAACACCCCTTTGGCTTCCCTTTGTTTAAATATAACCCCTTTTGTTATTTATAATTTTAAATGGTGTGACCCATCTTGATCCGAGGACTGGTGAATGCGAGGTAAGGATAGTTTAGTCTTAAGGGGGTGGTTTCCCAGACAGGGTTTAAATTAAGATAGGGGTTGGCCTTAATCTGGAATAGTTAATCATGGTTTAAAAATGGCTTTCTGAAACACAGATTTAAAATCACCTGTACCAGTCTGAATCAGCTGGACTGAGGTTGTCTTTAAATGCAATGTATGAGCAAATAAAGAAACTGATCAGTTGGATGAGTTACCGACAGGAATAATGGAGAGCCAGCCAAGTTTGGAGAACATATCAACTGTGACCATCTAGATAGTTCAGATGGGGGATCACACATATCTACACTGAGTATGTGAAAACATTTCATTTTGCCTTTTCTTTCTCTCCTTTAAAATTTTCATTTCCTTCTGTGCCATCTGATATGAAACATCTCTTCATGCAATCTGCAATAATTTGACCACACATAGGGATTTTTGTCTCAAGGACAAAATGATACAGACAGAACTCAAGACCTGCAAGGCGACTTACCCTTCTTCAGAAGCAAGGGTGGCAGTGTCATAAGGAGGAGCATGAAAGGAAAATGAAGATACTGCAATTAGAACCAGAAATGAAGATGAAGGAGAGAGAGATGCAACTGTCTCAAATATCACACAAGCACATGAAACAAAATAAAGAAATATTGTTTTCTTAACTCATGTTGGATGTTATGACTGTTTCTGTAACATAGACAAAATATACACTTTTGCTTTTAAAATATATTTAATTTGCTAATTGAGCATCTGATCCAAATACAAGAATTAAAATATCAATAATGTGATAAATATGTATTTAAAGTGGAGCTAAGTGAAAAACATCTTTGTATGCTAGTCCTTCTCTGTAGTCTGTTGCAAATGGTGGAACATCTGCATTGTTGTCATCTTCTCTTGGAGGATCTAGGCATCCATGCGCTTTAGATAGTTGTTATGGACAGCTGTTGCAGTGATGATAGTGCAGCAACGTCTTAATTTGAACCAAAGTGTTTTCTCTTACAAACACCAAACATGTGACCTACACAGCTAATGTGCCAGTGTTAAATTAACACTGCATGGTGTTTATATGGGTCCACGCCAATCAGTGTTACCTGTAACACTTTACATTATGCAGTGAGTGTTGTTTTTACAGTGTTAATATTTATTAACTCATATAGTGTTCAATTTACAACCTAGAGTGTGAAGTCAATGAGTCTCCACCTCCACATATCTGCCCCATTTTAATATGCGCACAAGAAGTCATGAGGATCAGAAGAGCCATCCCAGATCTACCCACCATCATGAGAAAGACTTTGACCAAAAAAGACCTTACAGCTTTTCCTTGTTTTATATTGAAGCTTTGCCGCCGCAATTCTGAATGATCCTGAAGATTAAAGAGTTGTGGTTTTATAGCATGTTGGAGGAAAAACTCTTGGAGATGTACAGGGCATGTCTTTAGAGTGGTATATATTTTGATGGTGTGGAGGTATGTTTGATTGCCAGTCCTGCCCTTGGCTGATTAACATATGTGGAAAGGTCTTAGGACGGTTGTGATACTCTTTTGTGTGGCTCCTGGTACTGCCCACTCCTCTGTAGACCAATGGTGCTGGATGTATATTTCCATAGCATGACACAGTACTGTTTTTGACTTAAGAATTTTTTTAAATAGGGCAAAAGAACAAAAGCTAAAGAAATAGCTCTTGCATGCTAGCCAGTGACAAGGTGAGGTACGTTTAGCCTCTATGGTTAAACTAGAGAAGGCTCTGGCTGGGAGGAAAATGCTACGGAAAGCCAATAATTCTGTTTCTACTCTAAGCCTCTAGTGAAAACATTTCTTTGGGGATGCTTCTATACAAGAACAGATACACTACTCAAAATAATTAGCATACATCAACACAGGCAACCTAGAATGTGGTAAAGATTAATATCAGTGCCATACCATCCTCGATCATGGTGGGGTTCTAAAAAATGATTAATGAAAATCTGAATATTAAATAATCAAAGGGATTTGATTTGTTCTTGTGGTCTAAAAGCAATAAGCCCACCACCCATTATATCTGCTTTATTTGTATTCATAGTAATGGAAAGAAATGATATTTAACTTTTTTTTTACTCTCATCAATTGTACAGTAATTCACTCTTTTTTAACATTTTTTTTTGCAATAATTGCACTATTGATTTTACATTACTCAGTTTCCGGGTAAATAAATATATGTTTGTGTTTCAAATGAGTGTAATTTTTAGAAACACACCAAGATTGAGGATAGTATGGCACTGACATTAGCCTTTACCACATTTGCTTGTTTGTGTTTTTGGGGTGCCTGTGTTGGTGTGTTTGTTGTTATAGATGTACCTCCCCAAAGAAATCTTCTCAACTGAGTCTAGGCTTGGAAGAGAAACAAAATAATAGCTTTCCCATAGCATTTTTCTCCCAGCCAGTGCCTTCTCTAATTAATCCATAGATGCTAAACCATCTCATCTAGTCCCTGACTAGCACACAAGTGCTATTTCTGTGGTTTTTGTTCTCTTGCCCTATTCATCATAATCACGGTGGAATTTAAAAAAATAAGCCTGTTAAGTCAAAAACAGTACTGTGTCATGCTATGCAAGTATACATCCAGCACCATATTGGTCTACAGGGGAGTGGACGGTACCAGGAGATTCACAGAAAAGGGTATCACAACTGTCCTAACACCTTTCCGCATGTGTTAATCATCCAAGGACAAGACTGGCGATCAAATACGCCCGTCTCACTCTGGTGACGTGTCCTGTACATCTCCAAAAGTTTCCATCTTGTTTTTATTCGTTGACGAAAGTGTCAATACATTTCTTCATAGTCTTAGGTCTCGCAAAATCATTTTTATTTAGTTATCGTTTCGCGTTGCTGCTTCTAAGACAGTGTGATTTAGATAAGGATAAGGATGTTTTATTGTTATTTCAAAACATGTTCTACATGAAGGGAACGAAATGAGGCACCCAGATCTGGTGTATTAGCAATAATAAAATAGAAATAAAATCAAAAGAATAATATAATGAATAATATGGTAAAAATGAAAATAAAATAGAATAAAGACATTAAGATAAATTCCATTAGGAGAATTTAATCATGGATATAAAGTGAGCAGGTTTGAGTGTAGTAGAGATTATTGAGGTATTTGCATAATAAAGTATATGTGATACTGGCTGAGGAAGCAGCAACATGTGTCACGGGAATAACTTGCAGGAATAACGTGCCGCACTGAGGTTAACTATTGCAGCAATGCCCTGACATGTAACACTGGTGATGAATAGCAGTGTTAGATATAGGTATAGTGAGGTACATATAATTATAGTAGGTGTAGGATCAAGGTCTGGATTAGATTTAGTTAGAAACATTCAGGGCAAATCTAGATTACACATACACCCATAGATTACATATAAATATAAATTTGGGGGCAGTGTGTGGCTCAGTGGGCTAAGCCTCTGTCCCTGTGATCAGAAAATTGCCCATTTAAGCCCAGCCTGGGCACATCTGTGGGTCCTTTAGCAAGGCCCTTAACCCCCAGCTCCCTGGGTGCCACTATGACTGGCTGCCCTTCGCGGCCAGCTTGCTCTGAGCAAGTTGGGGGAGGTAAAACGAGAATTTCTTCATGGGGATCAATAAAAAGTATCAATTATTAATGAATTATTATTAACTATATTGTTAACACACTTACACAAAGACAGACAGGCACAGGTACATATTGAGATAGAGGTGGGCTATATTTAGGTAGTAATAGGAAACAATGGAGAAAAGAGGCATCAGGAGACCTAGGTCTGGGGCCCGGGATACATTTGATTTAATATCTATGGATGAGATGCAGTGCAGTGTGGTGTTAAGATGCCACAACAACACCTCTACTATGCTTATACACAGGCAGCCTGTGTATTCGGTTGTTCTAAGTGCACAGAGCGGTAATGTAGACGATGCTGCTTGCATTTCCAGCCCAGCAAGGCCTGCTGCTGCTCCACAGCTATGTATGTTCAGCACTGACCTTTTTCCATTCAGTGGTTGTTAAAATTAATTTGTGTAGCCTAGTAATGGTGTAGTGCAATATTCTTTGGTTTGTAATATAAGGGATTAAATAATATCTTCCAAGTGAGACACAGGCTCTCCACATTTTCAGTGAAAGGAGACCAGAGAGCATCAAAGCTCTTCCGACATTTGCATCTGCTGTATCTCAGATTTTCTAGCCAGCAGAGAGAAGGAGGCTATGGCTCTGGCCTGTGGGACCATGTATTGTTTTTCTCTGGGAAGAGTTGTGAACGTCGGGCAAGAGACGACTCAGATACAGCCGCTTTGGGACAGACGTGGACTTTAAGGAAACACAGACTACACATGGGACAGCAGTGACTGAGCTGGGGATCACAGTGAGGGCAGACATATTTATACACAGCAGACTAATCAGCCACGAAACAGGTGTAGAGGGTTAGGGTGGAGAACTATTATGGGATACAGGAGAATTAGGAGGGTTACAAAGGGCCAGCAGCGACCTCTGCTGGCTCGAGTGGGAGGAGACATTAAAAAACAAGAGATTACAGATCATGACAGGAGCAGACCAAGCACAGCAACAGTGGGGTCCTGCTCAATTATTACACCACATATTTGAGAAAACGTTATGAAAATCTGTTCCCAAGAATTATTTAAATATCGGCATGACCGAAGCATACGACTGGTTGTATCTAGACTACACTGGCACTGACAGCACAGTGTAACAAATTACCAGCATATCTGGTGGTTCAGAATAAAGAAAAATTAAAAGAAACAAGGTTGTTAATTGACTAATTTATAATAATCAAATCACTTAATAATTATGTAATACATAATATGTCACGATGGGAAGAGGGACAATCCAAGAACAGCTTTGTGGGTTTTATTGCTGAACCAAAAGACATAAATAGAAACCAAAAGGACGAGGAGAGTGCAAACAGGAGGGAGGGAGGAATAACCAGGAGGGGTCGGGGAGAACCTACTAACAAGGGGGGCACAGAGGGGTCCTCCTCCTTTTTGGGTAAAACTAATTTAATTGCTTGTGACATGGTACGAGGCAACTTCTTTGTTGAGAGAATTTCTTTAAAGAGCAAGACAACCAAAGGTGTTAATCTAACAGGAGAATTTGTAGATCCCTTTGTAGAATTCAATGTGAAGACCATCTGGGACAGGCGCCCTGCTGCTCTGCATTGTTTACTTTGCATGTAAAAGTTTGCAGTCAATAATTTTTATATCTTTCATTTCTCTAATTGTCTCATGTTTTAACAGATTTAAACACGGACACAAACCACAGCAAACTGCACTTACAGCCTTCATCCTGCTCTTCAGTCTCTGAGGCGCTGCATCTAAATGGGGACTCGTCAAAAAGCCAAGTGGAGCTGTCATGAATGAAGGCCTTGTTGAAGCTTTCCCCTGCCTGACAGCAGGTTGGACTCTCGTTTGACTAAAGTGTTTTTAATTTCCACAGAACTTTGCAGGCTCATCTAGGACGGAGAATTTCTGCTGTTGAGCGCATTAGAAGAGATTCTCAGAGGGAGATATGAGTTCTAGGTGCCTGCTGGGTCCATATTCAAGACAGAGTTAGGACCGACTGCAAAAATGCTGCACTGTCTCCCAGATTGGGGGAAAAATTTGCATTTTACAGGTAGAAGAAAATTTCATTTCTAATAGATGGAATCTGATTTACCTTAGATTTGTTTGGTCAGCAGTCGTATGGGTAAATTTCAGCACTACAGACAGTCTGTGGGCTGGGGGGGAGGGGCAGGTTGGCAGGTGGGGGCACATGGAATGCTCCTGGGGGTGTGGTGGGGTGTCCTTACTTGAATTACTGGAGCCGAGGCTAAGAAAGGCACTAAACTGCACAAACAGCCTAATGTACTAAATTTTACATGAAAAGGGGCTGTGGGGCTTCTTGGCGCTATGTTTCTTAGCAGACTGACTAATACAGCCAACTGGATCCATCTACCTCTTCTAAAACATCCATGCAAAGTTTCCTGCCTGTTTCTGAAAGATTTCAGCATTTTTCTTTTGCTTCAGTTCTTTGTACTTCTCAAGAAGACAGGTTTCAGTATCTTGACCTTTGCAATCTGGAAGATTGTTACCCTCCAACTACCTGTTTTGGGTCAAAATGGCTCCATTTGTGTTAATTTGCATCATTAATTACAGCATAAATCAATACATTCAAGATGAATTTTTAAGGTAATTTCAACAAAAGCCTGTAATGTCATATTCGACCACCATGTGATGCCACAAGCCGAAAACCACTAAGACGTCAGTATGAGACTTAGCAGAGCTGAAAATAGGAAAATATGTTGTTTTTGTTAAATATATCACAGTGCAATTGTTTTAAAAATAAATCAATGACTTTGCATGAAAACTTTATGTGTTTTGTCAAATAGAAAACCTGAAGTATCTGAACTTGAACCGATACTGAGCAAAATATTACCTTACTTATATGAAGGTAATATTCTATGATGTAGAATAAAAGACACAACTAAACAATCCATTTCTTTACTTTAACAAGATAAATGTTAAAGTAAGAAAACAAGATAATAAAAGAATTCAAATTACATATTATAACAGAAAAATCAGATTGTAATCTGTTAAAACTACAAACATCAGTAAATCAAACCACAATCAAATAACACCAAAATCCAAATATGAATAACACTGAACAATAACCAATCAAAAACATTGTAAATGCTCTGCACAAATGTTACAGAATGCAAGAAATGTATATGTGTGTGGTTTGCTAACATAACATAACAGTAAACTGACTGACATCTCATACAGCCATACTGCAAACAAATACACTCATGATGAGGATACAACATGAAACGGTCTGGGGGAGGAGGAAACATTTCCACATGTAGGGTTGGAGGCATTTAATTATTTATAGACAATTCCATGTAGCCAGTGTAGGAACCTGAGGTCAGTTTAACACAGATCACTGTCCGTGGTGCTGAAATCTCTACTTAATGGGCTGGTGCTGAACGAATAGGACGGCTGGCCAACATATCTCACTGTGTGATTCCACTGACTGGCACCTTCTAATGTATGTGATTTTTAACAATGAGGAAAATCATTTTTAAAAAGTTATTACAGGAAACCATATTTACATGCCTATAGCTTTCATCTCTCACGACAGGAAACCCAAAAACTATTACTTTTGGTGAGAAATACATTCATGTTATATCACTTCCTCATTTTAAATCACAAAACACACCTCATTTAGTCTCTGCTTATTTTTATATCACTGTATTTGTTTTTAAGTCATTCACAGAACCTGCACCAAGTTACGCAACGTGCCCATATTAGGTGAACACAAGGACCTGATTATGGGGTTTTTATTTCTAGCCAAGAGCCCGGATAGCTCAGTTGGTAGAGCATCAGACTTTTAATCTGAGGGTCCTGGGTTCAAGTCCCTGTTCGGGCAGCAGTCCCTTTATGCACCTGTAGAGCACGGTGGCCTGTACGTCGTCACTGCGAAAGGCTGAGTGACTGAAACATGGATTGTCTGTGGGTCCCCGAAGACTGGAGTTGGAAACACTGGTATACAGTATAAAGTGCAGGACGATGATAGTGAGGGAGAGACCCAGCAGATTGGACACGGCATATGCGTGGTGCACCTGTGGCATTCGGGTACCGGGTACCTGTCCAAGATGGTGATGGCCATAGAGAACGGCAAAACACCTCGGGATAAACCATCGCTTTTAAAGGTGAATGTGTACTCGTGTACCAGTTATGTCAATCCCTGAATATAATCTTCAGAATAACACTAAAAAGATGTAACCTGCAGAAGACAATGTACTTAGAGAATGTACCACTGAGAGAGAGAAAGAGAATGCAGACCAATCACTGCTGCACGATGTCATCATACAAGCATGTATCCCCACCCTAATTAGCTCTGAAGCTCATGTCCCAATTAACTCTGCAGCTTATCACTCAGTTGTAGACTATAAAATATAATTAGTTCAGTAGCTAAATAGTGAGTAGCCAACCGAAACAGCCAACTACAGTGTTTTTGAAGAGGACACCTGGGTTCTTAGTGTATTACCATATATAAATAAAAATTATTGTATTCTTTTGCCACAGTTATGTTTTCCAGAGAGAGAGAATGATTGGCAGCCTCTTCACCCAGGGGCGGGGAATACCCAGAGCTGTAGACCAATGCCGAGCGATTATGTCACAGGAAGTTGCACGAGCAAAGTGGTGGCAGAAAAGCAGAAAAAACAGAGGCAAATAGACAAAGACCTCAAAATGAAATAAAAGTTTGTGTTGTGCGGTTGGTTGCCAAAATATAAATTCAAAAGCAACAGGCTTCATTTTAATAGAATAAATTTAAACATTTCTTTAGCTACACTATATAAAATGAATTTCACTACAGTTCCTCATTCTACCAGCAGAGACACACCCTACCTTTACACTAGACACGGTAGTTAGTGTAGCACTCTTGTTAAATGGACCAGTGGGAAGGCTACACTCACAAAGACACTAGGTCCTAGAGTTGTGATACAACCAAACCTGAGAATTAGATTTTTTTCCTTAATTTTTTTTGTAACTAACTTTATTTTGTACAGCACCGATCATTATACTGCACAATATGAAACAGAACGTATATACATTAATGTAATTTGAATGTATGTGTGTGTGTAAATGAAATTATCCTTGTGCGCACGTTCAGAGTTCTTTTCTGTGTAGAAACACAAGCTTATCTGCTGTCCACATGCGAGGGCTTGGTGGTTCAGGCTGATGCTGAAAAAACCATACGGCAGCTGGCCAGGCTACCGTAGGCTTGGGTGTCCTGCATGCGGGGTTTCCTGGGACAGGCTCGCCATCTTGTCTAATTGGAAATCTTCTATTCCGTACAAAAAAAAAAAAAATCTATACAAAAGATGTAATGTGTTACATCATAAAAAATATATGAAATATTAGTTCAGTTTTGCTATAGCATCTAATTGTATACGGGTATAGTACAGAACACTGTAAAAAATATTACTACATCCTAATTTGCAACAAACGGACCCAGCATACGACAGCCCGCGTAATCAACCCAACCAGACAGTGTACAGAAACAACCAGTAATACACCCATATAAAATGCATGAGAACACACATTAATCAAAGTATGTCGACTAGCTGTCGAATGTTAATAGCTTTTAACCATTTCAATAAACTATTTTTCCTTATGAATTTAAACGAACGTTTGCAACACAGATGCAAATAAAACATCAGATTACATCATATTATAACAATTAAATTGAGCACACTGCTCTCATTTAAAGAAAATACATTTTAGAAATGAATAATAGCTTCGACTGGTTTTTATTTTATTTTTTGTGAGCTTTTACGATCTCACATGCAACATACATTGGGTGAGGGTAAAATGCGGACTGTTTACAAACAGCGGAATCCGTGTTTATAAACAGACGTGTCGCAAAAGACGCACGCGCGCGTAGACAGATCACGTGGCATAGAAAGAAACCCATAGGACGTTACTTAATCACGGGGTGCGTTCGAGGTGTGTCTGCAGCTGACGTGACGTGGAGCGCGATCTGCCGTCGGCTGCAGGGGTGGAGTATACGCTGGATGTAAACATAGGAGCATTCGAGGAGCTCAGCAAGGCGCAGCAGCTGCGCGTTCAGCCAGTGCAATTTTGTCATCCATATTACAGAGTACAATACGATTGTCCGAAATCCTTATTGTTGTTAATGTTTAACAATTATTTCATTGTTGGTTTTTTTGAAAAATTTTTTTTTAAATATATAATTTGTTGAGCGTTCTCTAGTCGCGTAAAATTTGCATTTGGACGTCCAGCTACCATGAACGTCACAGTTTGTGGGTGCCTGTTCTGAATGAGTAAAATAAATCGTAATAAATCAATAAATAAAAATGTTTCTTTCACCAATAAAGTGTATTCTTAAGTATTTTTGTAGATCTCATATCGAAACACTATCGAACTATATCTTCGTGTTGTCTGGTTTAATTTTCTCATTTAAGTAAGGCTACTGTACACCTTGCAAGCACTCATGTGAAATATCTACACTATTATAGAAATGTCACATTGGTTGGCACTGTACAAGTCATTATATCAGAATTAATACAAGAAAGAAAAAGAAAATTGCAAAGCAGATCTGTTACATTTAAACATGGAAGTAGCATGTAGAAATAAGTCCCCCAGGCTTGGCATATAGTAGTGGAAAAGGCTAAATTTGTATTTTACAAAAACATTTAAAAGTGTTTGGGGCAGGATTTGTAATTCTCCATTTTGTCCTATACACTGTAACAATAGGGAAGCTGCCCTACATAATCTAAAAGTCCACGGAAGTGGCACGTAGAAGTGAGGCCCCAGCACATGTGATATATTGCCAAGAAGGGCGGAATTTGTACTTAACGAAAATTCAAGATTGAAGATTCAAGATTCAAAAGGTGTATTCGTCTCGTACACAGTTGTACACCTCAGAAATGAGGCCCCAGAACATGTGATATATTGCCAGGAAGGTCAGAATTTGTACTTTACAAAAATTCAAGATGAAGATTCAAAAGATTTATTCGTCATGTACACAGTTGTACACACACAACATGTAGTGGAATGTAACCCTGGTCACTCTGAGCAGCTGTGCATGATAAGAGAGTAACAAAATATAGAAAAAAATTAGAAAAATAATATGATAAAAAATATATGAAATGTTCAGCTGTACATAATCTATACATAAGTGATAGGTAAGAGGTATTTTGCTGTGCAATGTGCAAGAGGCCTGAGGTATGTGCCAATGATTTGGACAGGGTGAAGCAGTACTTAGAGGCATTGAGTATTGTCCTGATTTAGGAGCATTATGACCTGGGGGAAAAAGCTCCTCTTTAACCTTTCCGTTCTGGGATGCATTTCCCAAGACCATAGTGGAGCAACACTGTTGTAAAGTTGCGTAGTTCGAACTACAGTTCTTGTGCTGTAGTTAGAAGCTTAGTCCCGGGTAAATACATCAGCGATGGTGGAAAATGCAGTCTAATAAGGGTATAGTCACCGTGTAAGTAAGAAATTTACAGTTTTTACCAATTGCTTAAACACTATTGACAGATGCTAAAACCAAAGGAACCCAACTTGAAGTTGTTGTGGCTGTTCCTTAAACAAAGTGTAACCATACCTTAAACAAAAGTGCTGCTTTGCACTTTGGTTGCAATTCTGCAAAACACTAGCTCCTTTCTACAACACACTTGCTCCTGCTCACAACACACTATTTCATACATAAGACACTTTGTTCAAAAATGAAATCTCGCAGTACCATTGGGAAAACACATCTATTCAAAATACAAAACACAGTCTGTCATTGAAAACAATTAGACACACACCTGAAAACATTTACTAACAAAACTGAACACCAATCAGTCAGCTACAAAAAGGCCTTAGCTAAGCCATTTTGGAGAACTTGCCAGCATGGAGGGAGGGAGAGCTAGAGGCAGAGGAAGAGGAGGACGTGGACGAAGAGGCCGTGCAAGGACCATCATTTCTGATGACATTAGGGCAACTTTGGTGGACCATGTCATAAACCATGGTCTGACTATGAGGGAAGCTGGACAGAGAGTCCACCCCAATCTTAGCCGTTTCACGGTCGCATCCATCATAAGGACATTCCGACAGGAAAACAGGTATGTCTTCAATTCCTCTACTACAGTAATGTAGCTTGAGTATTTACAGTACTGTCTCATCTTACATGTATATGTTACGTACATGTACTCTTACACCAGTACTGTACTGAAGGGTGGCTCCTTGTTTTGTGAAACATATAATCATGTCTTGAGATGTTTTACAGTACTGTAATACAAGTACAGTAAATACAGTAAAATACAGTTTGTACAGTACTGAAAAATAGAAGAAAACAATTACAAATTCTGGTTGCATTTTTTCTACAGAATGATTAGAAGACCTACTGGCGGTGGACGTCAACGCCTATTTACTGAACAACAAGAACTTGTATTAGTGGACATGGTCAGGGCAAATAATGCGATCCGTCTCCACCAGCTACAGAGTCACATAATTGCAGATAGACAGGTTTTTGGCAATATAAATACAGTAAGCATTACCACCATTAGACGCATCTTGACAAAGCACCATATTACAATGAAACAACTGTACAGGGTTCCATTTCAAAGGAACAATGCCAGAGTGAAGGAACTTCGACGTGAATACGTACAGGTAAGTGTTTCAGTCCTCTACATTTACAATACGAAAGAGGAGCAGTCAAATAGCTGAGTCTGTACCATTGGATCAGTACCACATTGACACTGTATATTCAGAAAGCTAAACAGGCCCCTGTGTGATGAGGTGGTTCAATTCTGTATGTGTATCAGTGTAGTTGTGTACTTTGAGTAATGCCATCCATACAGTACTGTACAGTACAGTAATATGTACTTTTTCTTGCAGAGAATGCTCGCCATGGATGGAGCTGCTCAGCCTCATGAGTGTATTTACATCGATGAGGCTGGATTCAATCTGACGAAAAACAGACGACGGGGGCGTAATCTTATTGGCCAAAGGGCAATTGTGCACGTCCCTGGGCAACGTGGAGGAAATATTACATTGTGCGCTGCCATTAGCCTTCAAGGGCTACTGCACCATCATGCCAAATTGGGGCCCTATAATACACAGGAAATACTCACATTTCTTGATGGTCTTCATGACATAGTCATACAGAATAGACCAGAGTAGCCCAGGTTTGTTGTTGTGTGGGATAATGTTAGTTTCCACCGGGCTGCTCTGGTCCAAGACTGGTTTACTAATCATGAAGGATTTGAAGTGGTGTACTTGCCCCCTTACTCCCCATTTTTGAATCCTATAGAGGAGTTTTTTTCAGCATGGAGATGGCGCGTATATGACCGCCAACCCCACGCCCGAATGCCACTTTTACAAGCAATGGAACAGGCCTGCGGAGATATTGAAATCAGGTCAATTCAGGGATGGATTAGACACACAAGGGGATTTTTTCCCCGATGTTTAGCCAGAGAAAATATTGCTTGCGATGTGGACGAGGTCCTGTGGCCCGACCCCGACAGACGGCAGGATCCATACATGTAACTTCTTTTGTGTGAAGTTCAGTTTGTTTTATTTTTGCTTTAACTGAATTTCCTGTCATATAAATTTCACTACTGTAATGTAATTGCAGTATTTTGATTTCAGTATTTTATTTTTGGAATTATGTGAAACATTTGGAATTGTAACTGAATAAAAACAGTAAAAGTGAAAGACTGCAGTGTTTTATATAAAGTAGACGAGTGTGTTGCCGCTGATATGAGAGTGTATTGACATGTGGAAGTGGGCATCATTTAGTCATCAAAGTGAGGTTTTGACAAAGGATTGTTCAGTTTTGATGGCAGAGTTTGTATTTGACATAGATGTGAATGGTTTATTTCCCAGTGTTTTTCCTTACTTCCTTGTGTGTAGAGTTTTGGCACCATGAGCCAAGTTTTGCAAAATGTGTTCAAGCAATGGACAAAAACTGTAATAATCTTTCATAACTAATAAGGAATAATTTAGCGCTACAATCACATATAATGTGAAGTTGTCTGAAAATGTAGTTTGAAACGTAATTGTTGTGTGGGTCTCTGGTCATAAGTACGGTAACTGTCGGTAGTGAGCAATAGGGACACCTTGCTGGGTGATGCGGGAAGAATCCTCTGTGTGACCCATCTGTACATTGACGTCAAACTTCAACTCACCAGTGGCACTTGCACACTCATCTAGCACATATTGTATGTTCTAGTCACTCTTTGGCTTCTTCTCATGTTTAGAAACATGTGTGAACAGTTATGAGTCATTGTGTTCAAATGATGACTACTGTATGGTGGCTGTGCTGAACTTCTGCAGCCTGTGTTTTGTATTTTGCATCAAAGTTCACCACAGTGCAAAATGTGTTTTGATGAATGGGAATGTGTTTAGAGTTTTGCTCAAATCTGCAAATTGTGTTTAAAGTTTCACCAAAAGAGTGATTGATTCAATAAATGAGTTTCGGCAATTGGAAATTTTGTTCCAAGAATGAGGTTTAGTCTTTTAGCAATTCAGAAAAACTGTAACAGAAACATAAGGCAAGGTAAACTTTAACTTACCAAAGCTCTTTGGGGCCGTCAAACCAGATGTGTCCAGTTTATACAGATACTGCACAGTTAGGGGTAAAAGGCTGTTATGGGCAGGGTTAATCAATTGTACAGTTGTGCTTAAAATGGGGTATAAAATCCTTCAAATACTACAAAAGTTATGTAAGAGAACTTTTGTTTTTTGTCTTGAAAACAGGTACACCTACTCTTACAGTTTTAGACTTAACAGGTTTTAAAGAATTTTATATTATATTATATTATATTATATTAACATGACTATAGCGAATGTCTGTCAGCCCCTTTTGACAGAAGGGCCTTTTAGCTATGTTTTCACAGAATCTGAGCCGGAAAAGTCAGATTGCTATGCCAAGAGTACAACTAATTTGAGATAATGCAAAAAACAGTGTGTGTGAAGTCATTTGAAGACTGAATTGTGTTACAGTGGAAAAAAAAAACCACAACAGCACAATAAAGGGCAAGTGACTCAGGCAAAGTCAGTCAGAAGGGAGTGTGAACATGCTTGGCAAACTGGGTGATAAGTATAATGATGAATGCCTGCTCACCAGTAAGTTCATGCTTATTTCCTTACAGTATCTCTTGAGGAGGTCTGCCAATGGTGTGGACAGTTTCAAAATAAAGATGGTGACTGGGTGAGGAAAATTACTGTAGTCATTTGATAGATGGGAAAATATGGCTACTTGTCCTATACTGTATGTTGTTAATCCCACTGTAGATACTCTGTGATGGATGCCAGAGGTCGCAACACCGTGTCTGTACTGGCATGACCAAGAGCCAATTCAAACACAGAACAAATGTTAAACGGTATTGCACAGCTTGTGAAGAGAAGTCTTCGCCATAAAAATGCAGCCACACTACAGTGGTATGCAAAAGTCTGCAACCGCTTGTTAATTTAGCATTTATTCCAACTTTTGACCTTTTATTTTTAACCCCTTCGTTGAGCCAATGCATTTATTTGAAAACAGTGTTACAGGGGACACAGTTGGCTATTAAAATCAAGTTTTTATTCTAGCTTGGCTTTACTTTTCTGAGTTTGTTAAAGTTCCCATGTCAGTCGTCTTTTTGAGTAATTTGCGTAATGTACTTCTCTCGCCAAAGTTGCAAAATAAATGAGTAATACTATTTAGTAGAACAGACATGCGTCAAGTTTTCTTCATGTTCCTGTAGGTGGCCTTGGAAAAGGACATTTTGTGTCTCAGTGATGGTTCAGTATCTGGTAGGCCACACTTTGTTCTTCATCACCTGCCTGCACCATGTTGGCTTTGAGTGAACCAGTTTGATGAGGTGATCATGGGTGATAACATGATTCCAGGCTGCAATGAGTGACTCAGTCAACTCATGTTCTGATTTTGGATGTCTCTTGGATATCTCCAAAGCCACCTTGTGCCACAAGTTCTCAATCGGATTCAGATCGGGAGATTGGGCAAGCCACTCAATTGATCGATGTTGTTCTGATGCTTCCAGTTGATCACCTGTTTGGTGCAATGGCACGGTGCATTGTCAGCTTGGAACAGGAACCGGCCTTTAAACAGCTGCTGCACTGATGGCACCGTACACTATTGCAGTACTGTGATGTACTTGGTCCCACTGACCATGCCGTCAACGATGTGCAGACGTCCGACGCGACTGGCAGCCATGCAGCCCCAGACCATGACCTTCAAAGGATGCTTCACAATGAGATTGAGGCACTCAGGCTTGAACTCCTCTCCAGGAAACCTCCTCACATAGGTGTCTGCCTGGCTACCAAACAGGCAGAAAGTGCTTTCATTGCTGAAAAGCACCTTTTCCCACCGTTTCACATGTCTAGCGTGAGTTCTTCTGTGTCCAGTCAATCCGGTTGCACCTTTGGACATCAGTCATCAGTGGCTTGTTGCGTGCCTTGCAACTCTGCAGACCAAACTGCGGGAACCGGCAACAAACTGTTGATGAGGTGACACTGACATGACAGCTGTCTGACCACTCACGCAGTAGCTGAGGTGAGGTGATTGCTCAATGGAATGCGTCAAAGTGCGTGATCCTAGCATGATTTTGATGCATGTGGATGACCAGACCGAGGCATGTCTGCCACCAAACTTGCTTTCTTCTCATGTACAATCTTTACAACTGCTCTGTGACTGCAGCCAACTTTGTTAGTAATCTGGCAGCATGAAAATCCATGAAAATTTGTTGTTCCAAGGAATATTTCTTAAATAATAGATTATTTTCATTTTTAATTCTTCATTCTGCAAATGCAGATTTGTTTGTTTAATAAATGGTGTTGTTCACAAATCTACAAAAAGTCATTTGAGAACATGGCAATTCACTACTTTTCATGGTTCAAGGGCCCATAAACATGCACTTATCTAGTTAAAGCTGGATTTGAACCAGCAACCTCTGGATTACAAGACCACATACTCAGACTACTGAGCTATACACTTACACAGACCTAGTCTAAGTTGTAACTTTTCAAGTGGAATGAATTGCAATGTACCTGACTATTAAACTCATTAAGGTCAGTTCATTTACAGTTCCTACTTTCAAGAGCCAGCCAGCCAATCTAATTAATTTTTAAGTATTTCTCCTGTAATATGTAATACACGTTTAAGTTAATTTCCAGGTAAGCATTTCAGGCAAGGCAGTGCTCAATGACACAGATTATAAAGTTTGTTTCACTCTGCAGCTCCTGGACCTGCCCACTCTCCTGAAGACCAATAGCTCTGATGTATATTTGCATAGCATGACAGGGTGCTGCCTTTGTTTTAACCTTTCACCATGATGGTGTTGAATAGGGCAACAGTATAAATACCCCAGAGACTTTAAGTACTGACTGCATTTCCAACAGTGGATCCTAGTAGGATCTATTGGTTTATGTTCCATTGGGGGTACTTTTGTGGTGTCCTGAAAAATGTATGTCCATGGAATAGTGAAAAAAAAAAAGTGGTTTACTCAAAGCTTGTTTTCCTGCTGTATCCTCATAACAAGCCATCTCAGGCACAAGAACTATGCATAGTTTAATTCTAGCAGCTGGAGTGATAATTTAGCCACTTACCACCCAATTTCTCTGTACATTAAACCTCCCTCGCAGGCTAGATGAAAATTAACATCACACCCAAAACAGAGCAACTGCTCAAGTACCTAATAGAGTAGGATTTTTCATGGCATTCACATATTTTAAACCAGCAATAATTCCAATTGCTGACACTGATCCTTAGCCAAAAAGCTATCACTCTGGGTCAACAAATAAGTACTACTACATGGAAGAGACTTATATCTGTGGCATTCCATTTTCAGTTGCGGTGGGTTTCTAAATTTGGGCTTCCAAAAATCAAGCCTAATAAAATAATTTAAATATTAAATGAGCAAATTGATTTGATTTGTCCTTCTATCCCACCTTGTGATCTAAAAAGCAATGAGGCTGCCACACATAATATCAGCTCTATGGAAATACAGTCCCATAGCCACTACGGGAGCTCTCACCTTCTTTCACAATTGTGTTGTGCAGTCTAACAAATGGCCCTTAAGCCATGAACAGTAGTGAATGTAGTGAATTACTATGTTCTCACATTACTTTTTGTAGTTTTGTGAACAACACCATTTATTAAACAAATAAATATGCATTGGCAGAATGAAGAATTACAAATGAAAATAAAGTATTATTTAAGAAATATTCCTTGGAACAACAAATTTTCATGGATTTTCATGCTGCCAGATTACTAACAAAGTCGGCTGCAGTCACAGAGCAGTTGTAAAGATTCTACAAAAGAAGAAAGCGAGTTTGGTGGCAGACACGCCTTGGTCTGGTCATCCACATGCATCAACATCATGCTAGGATCATGCACGTTGACGCATTCCATTGAGCAATCGCAAGTTGACCTCACCTCAGCTACTGCGTGAGTGGTCAGACAGCTGCCATGTCAGTGTCACCTCATCAACAGTTTTGTCTGCGGGGTTGCAAGGCACGCAACATGCCACTGATGACTGATGTCCAAAGGTGCAACCGGATTGACTGGGCACGGAAGAAGTCACGCTGGACATGTGAAACGTGGGAAAAGGTGCTTTTCGGCAATGAAAGCACTTTCTGCCTGTTTGGTAGCCAGGCAAACACCTATGTGAGGAGGTTTCCTAGAGAGGAGTTCAAGCCTGAGTGCCTCAACCTCACTGTGAAGCATCCTTTGAAGGTCATGGTCTGGGGCTGCATGGCTGCCAGTCGCGTCGGACGTCTGCACATCGTTGACGGCATGGTCAGTGGGACCAAGTACATCACAGTACTGCAAAAGTGTACGGTGCCGTCAGTGCAGCAGCTGTTTACAAGCCGGTTCCTGTTCCAAGATGACAATGCACCGTGCCATTGCTCCAAAAAGGTGATCAACTGGAAGCGTCAGAACAACATCGATCAATTGACTGGCTTGCCCAATCTCCCGATCTGAATCCGATTGAGAACTTGTGGCACAAGGTGGCTTTGGAGATATCCAAGAGACATCCAAAATCAAAACATGAGTTGATTGAGTCACTCATTGCAGCCTGGAACCATGTTATCAGCCATGATCACCTCATCAAACTGGTTCACTCAAAGCCAACATGGTGCAGGCAGGTGATGAAGAACAAAGTGTGGCCCACCAGATACTGAGCCATCACTGAGACACAAAATGTCCTTTTCCAAGGCCACCTACACGAACATGAAGAAAACTTGACGCATGTCTGTTCTACTATATAGTATTACTCATTTATTTTGCACCTTTGGCGAGAGAAGTACATTACGCAAATTACTCAAAAAGACGACTGACATGGGAACTTTAACAAACTCAGAAAAGTAAAGCCAAGCTAGAATAAAAACTTGATTTTTATTACTGTGTCCCCTGTAACACTGTTTTCAAATAAATATATTGGCTCAACGAAGGAGTTAAAAGTAAAAGGTCAAAAGTTGGAAAAAATGCTAAATTAACAAGCGGTTGCAGACTTTTGCATACCACTGTAGTGTGGCTGCGTTTTTATAAAGAAGACTCCTCTTCACAAGCTGTGCAATACCATTTAACATTTGTTATGTGTTTGAATTGGCTCTTGGTCATGCCAGTACAGACACGGTGTTGCCACCTCTGGCATCCATCACAGAGTATCTACAGTGGGATTAACAACATACAGTATAGGACAAGTAGCCATATTTTCCCATCTATCAAATGACTACATTAATTTCCTCACCCAGTCACCATCTTTATTTGGAAACTGTCCACACCATTGGCAGGCCTCCTCAAGAGATACTGTAAGGAAATAAGCATGAACTTACTGGTGAGCAGGCATTCATCATTATACTTTGCCAAGCATGTTCACACACCCTTCTGACTGACTTTGCCTGAGTCACTTGCCCTTTATTGTGCTGTTGTGGTTTTTTTCCCACTGTAACACAATTCAGTCTTCAAATGACTTTTACACATACCGTGTGATGTTATCTGTCATTGCAACCACACATCCATTCCTCTCACATTGTTTTTTGCATTATCTCAAATTAGTTCTACCCCTGATTTTTCAGGCTCAGAGTATGTGAAAACATAGCTAAAAGGCCCTTCTGTCAAAAGGGGCTGACAGACATTCGCTATAGTCATGTTAATATAATATAATATAATATAATATAATATAATATAATATAATATAATATAATATAATACAAAATTCTTTAAAACCTGTTAAGTCTAAAACTGTAAGAGTAGGTGTACTTGTTTACAAGACAAAAAACAAAAGTTGTCTTACATAACTTTTGTAGTATTTGAAGGATTTTATACCCCATTTTAAGCACAACTGTACAATTGATTAACCCTGCCCATAACAGCCTTTTACCCCTAACTGTGCAGTATCTGTATAAACTGGACACATCTGGTTTGACCGCCCCAAAGAGCTTTGGTAAGTTAAAGTTTACCTTGTCTTATGTTTCTGTTACAGTTTTTGTGAATTGCTAAAAGACTAAACCTCATTCTTGGAACAAAACGTCCAATTGCCAAAACTCATTTATTGAATCAATCACTCTTTTGGTGAAACTTTAAACACAATTTGCAGATTTGAGCAAAACTCTAAACACATTCCCATTCATCAAAACACATTTTGCACTGTGGTGAACTTTGATGCAAAATACAAAACACAGGCTGCAGAAGTTCAGCACAGCCACCATACAGTAGTCATCATTTAAACACAATGACTCAAAACTGTTCACACATGTTTCTAAACATGAGAAGAAGCCAAAGAGTGACTAGAACATACAATATGTGCTAGATGAGAGTGCAAGTGCCACTGGTGAGTTGAAGTTTGATGTCAACGTACAGATGGGTCACACAGAGGATTCTTCCCGCATCACCCAGCAAGGTGTCCCTATTGCTCACTACCGACAGTTACCATACTTATGACCAGAGACCCACACAACAATTACGTTTCAAACATTTTCAGAGAACTTCACATTATATGTGATCGTAGAGCTAAATTATTCCCTATTAGTTTTGAAAGATTATACAATTTTTTACTTACACGGTGACTGTATACCCTTCTTAGAATGCATTTTCCACCATCGCTGACGTATTTACCCGGGACTAAGCTTCTAACTACAGCTCGTGAGTTGTTTGAAATACGCAACTTAAGGACAGTGTTTGTGAACGTTCCTTCGAACTATGGTTTTGGGAAACGCACCACAGAACGGAAAGGTTAAGGAAGAGCTTTTTCCCCCAGGTCATAATGCTCCTAAATCAGGACAATACTCAATGCCTCTAGGTACTGCTTCACCCTGTCCAAATCACTGGCACATACCTCAGGCCTCTTCCACATTGCACTTATATACCTCTTACCTATCACTTATGTATAGATTATGTACAGCTGAACATTTCATATATTTATTATTTTATTATTTTTCTTATTTTTTCTATATTTTGTTACTCTCTTATCATGCACAGCTGCTCAGAGTGACCAGGGTTACATTCCACTACATGTTGTATGTGTACAACTGTGTACGTGACGAATGAACCTTTTGAATCTTGAATCTTCAATCTTGAATTTTCGTATAGTACAAATTCCGACCTTCCTGGCAATATATCACATGTGCTGGGGCCTCACTTCTACGTGCCACTTCCGTGGACTTTTAGTTTAAGATTATAGATAGCAGCTTCCCCGTGGTTACAGTGTACAGGGCGAAATGCACATTTAGAAATCCTGCCCTGGGAACTTCCATGCATTTTCGTATAGTACACATTGCGAGCTTTCCGGCAATATATCACATGTCCCAGGGCAGGATTTCTACGTGCCACTTCCGTGGACTTTTAGTTGAAGATTATTTATGGCAGCTTCCACATGGTTACATTGTACAGGGCGAAATGCACATTTAGAAATCCTGCCCCGGGAACTTCCATGCATTTCCGTATAGTACAAATTGCGAGCTTTCCGGCAATATATCACATGTCCCAGGGCAGGATTTCTATGTGCCACTTCCGTGGACTTTTAGTTTAAGATTATAGATAGCAGCTTCCCCATGGTTACAGTGTACAGGGCGAAATGCACATTTAGAAATCCTGCCCCGGGCACTTTCATGCATTTTCGTATAGTACAAATTGCGAGCTTTCCGGCAATATATCACATGTCCCAGGGCAGGATTTCTACGTGCCACTTTCGTGGACTTTTAGTTGAAGATTATAGATAGCAGCTTCCCCATGGTTACAGTGTACAGGGCGAAATGCACATTTAGAAATCCTGCCCTGGGAACTTCCATGCATTTCCGTATAGTACACATTGCGAGCTTTCCGGCAATATATCACATGTCCCAGGGCAGGATTTCTACGTGCCACTTCCGTGGACTTTTAGTTTAAGATTATGGATGGCAGCTTCCACATGGTTACAGTGTACAGGGCGAAATGCACATTTAGAAATCCTGCCCCGGGCACTTTCATGCATTTTCGTATAGTACAAATTGCGAGCTTTCCGGCAGTATAGCACATGTCCCAGGGCAGGATTTCTACGTGCCACTTCCGTGGACTTTTAGTTGAAGATTATTTATGCCAGCTTCCCCATGGTTACAGTGTACAGGGCGAAATGCACATTTAGAAATCCTGCCCTGGGAACTTCCATGCATTTCCGTATAGTACACATTGCGAGCTTTCCGGCAATATATCACATGTCCCAGGGCAGGATTTCTACGTGCCACTTCCGTGGACTTTTAGTTGAAGATTATGGATGGCAGCTTCCACATGGTTACAGTGTACAGGGCGAAATGCACATTTAGAAATCCTGCCCCGGGCACTTTCATGCATTTTCGTATAGTACAAATTGCGAGCTTTCCGGCAGTATAGCACATGTCCCAGGGCAGGATTTCTACGTGCCACTTCCGTGGACTTTTAGTTTAAGATTATGGATGGCAGCTTCCACATGGTTACAGTGTACAGGGCGAAATGCACATTTAGAAATCCTGCCCCGGGCACTTTCATGCATTTTCGTATAGTACAAATTGCGAGCTTTCCGGCAGTATAGCACATGTCCCAGGGCAGAATTTCTACGTGCCACTTCCGTGGACTTTTAGTTGAAGATTATTTATGCCAGCTTCCCCATGGTTACAGTGTACAGGGCGAAATGCACATTTAGAAATCCTGCCCTGGGAACTTCCATGCATTTCCGTATAGTACACATTGCGAGCTTTCCGGCAATATATCACATGTCCCAGGGCAGGATTTCTACGTGCCACTTCCGTGGACTTTTAGTTGAAGATTATTTATGCCAGCTTCCCCATGGTTACAGTGTACAGGGCGAAATGCACATTTAGAAATCCTGCCCCGGGCACTTTCATGCATTTTCGTATAGTACAAATTGCGAGCTTTCCGGCAGTATAGCACATGTCCCAGGGCAGGATTTGTACGTGCCACTTCCGTGGACTTTTAGTTGAAGATTATTTATGCCAGCTTCCCCATGGTTACAGTGTACAGGGCGAAATGCACATTTAGAAATCCTGCCCTGGGAACTTCCATGCATTTTCGTATAGTACAAATTGCGAGCTTTCCGGCAATATATCACATGTCCCAGGGCAGGATTTCTACGTGCCACTTCCGTGGACTTTTAGTTGAAGATTATTTATGCCAGCTTCCCCATGGTTACAGTGTACAGGGCGAAATGCACATTTAGAAATCCTGCCCTGGGCACTTTCATGCATTTTCGTATAGTACAAATTGCGAGCTTTCCGGCAATATATCACATGTCCCAGGGCAGGATTTCTACGTGCCACTTCCGTGGACTTTTAGTTGAAGATTATTTATGCCAGCTTCCCCATGGTTACAGTGTACAGGGCGAAATGCACATTTAGAAATCCTGCCCTGGGAACTTCCATGCATTTCCGTATAGTACACATTGCGAGCTTTCCGGCAATATATCACATGTCCCAGGGCAGGATTTCTACGTGCCACTTCCGTGGACTTTTAGTTGAAGATTATGGATGGCAGCTTCCACATGGTTACAGTGTACAGGGCGAAATGCACATTTAGAAATCCTGCCCCGGGCACTTTCATGCATTTTCGTATAGTACAAATTGCGAGCTTTCCGGCAGTATAGCACATGTCCCAGGGCAGGATTTCTACGTGCCACTTCCGTGGACTTTTAGTTGAAGATTATTTATGCCAGCTTCCCCATGGTTACAGTGTACAGGGCGAAATGCACATTTAGAAATCCTGCCCCGGGCACTTTCATGCATTTTCGTATAGTACAAATTGCGAGCTTTCCGGCAGTATAGCACATGTCCCAGGGCAGGATTTCTACGTGCCACTTCCGTGGACTTTTAGTTGAAGATTATTTATGCCAGCTTCCCCATGGTTACAGTGTACAGGGCGAAATGCACATTTAGAAATCCTGCCCTGGGAACTTCCATGCATTTTCGTATAGTACAAATTGCGAGCTTTCCGGCAATATATCACATGTCCCAGGGCAGGATTTCTACGTGCCACTTCCATGTTTCAATATAACAGATGCTTTAATTGCAATATCCTTTTTCTTTTATTTATTTCGTGTATTAATTCTGATAAAATGGCTTGTCGAGTGGCAACCACGTTTCTACGTAGATATTTCACAGGAGTGCTTTCAAGCTGTACAGTATAGCTGTACTTATATGAGAAAATTTAATCAGATAACACCAAAACAGTTCAATAGTGCTTGGATGTGAGATCTACAGAAATACAGAATTACAATAAAATACTGACATGTTTGGTGAAAGACATATTTATTTATTGATTTATTATGATTTATTTTATTCGTCAGGAATTAACAGGCATCCATGAACAGTGACGTTGGTAGCCATGGACATCCGATACATCTGTCTGACGGGACAAGAGAGGGGAAAAATGCAGATTATCCTCGACCAGAGAACGCTCAACAGATAATATATAGAACATTTTCACATGTTTAACAAATTAACAATGAAATTAATGTTAACATTAAGAACAATACGATTTCGGACATCCGTATTGTACTGACTGCGCAGTTGCACCGCAATGCTGAGCTCCTCCTTTTGTTTACGTTCGGCGGAATCCGGCGGAATCCGCATTTTACCCTGACCCGTCGTATGCTGGGTCCGTTTGTTGCAAATTAGGATGTAGTAATATTTTTTACAGTGTTCTGTACTATACCCGTATACAATTAGATGCTATAGCAAAACTGAACTAATATTTCATATATTTTTTATGATGTAACACATTACATCTTTTGTATAGATTTTTTTTTTTTTTGTACGGAATAGAAGATTTCCAATTAGACAAGATGGCGAGCCTGTCCCAGGAAACCCCGCATGCAGGACACCCAAGCCTACGGTAGCCTGGCCAGCTGCCGTATGGTTTTTTCAGCATCAGCCTGAACCACCAAGCCCTCGCATGTGGACAGCAGATAAGCTTGTGTTTCTACACAGAAAAGAACTCTGAACGTGCGCACAAGGATAATTTCATTTACACACACACATACATTCAAATTACATTAATGTATATACGTTCTGTTTCATATTGTGCAGTATAATGATCGGTGCTGTACAAAATAAAGTTAGTTACAAAAAAAATTAAGGAAAAAAATCTAATTCTCAGGTTTGGTTGTATCACAACTCTAGGACCTAGTGTCTTTGTGAGTGTAGCCTTCCCACTGGTCCATTTAACAAGAGTGCTACACTAACTACCGTGTCTAGTGTAAAGGTAGGGTGTGTCTCTGCTGGTAGAATGAGGAACTGTAGTGAAATTCATTTTATATAGTGTAGCTAAAGAAATGTTTAAATTTATTCTATTAAAATGAAGCCTGTTGCTTTTGAATTTATATTTTGGCAACCAACCGCACAACACAAACTTTTATTTCATTTTGAGGTCTTTGTCTATTTGCCTCTGTTTTTTCTGCTTTTCTGCCACCACTTTGCTCGTGCAACTTCCTGTGACATAATCGCTCGGCATTGGTCTACAGCTCTGGGTATTCCCCGCCCCTGGGTGAAGAGGCTGCCAATCATTCTCTCTCTCTGGAAAACATAACTGTGGCAAAAGAATACAATAATTTTTATTTATATATGGTAATACACTAAGAACCCAGGTGTCCTCTTCAAAAACACTGTAGTTGGCTGTTTCGGTTGGCTACTCACTATTTAGCTACTGAACTAATTATATTTTATAGTCTACAACTGAGTGATAAGCTGCAGAGTTAATTGGGACATGAGCTTCAGAGCTAATTAGGGTGGGGATACATGCTTGTATGATGACATCGTGCAGCAGTGATTGGTCTGCATTCTCTTTCTCTCTCTCAGTGGTACATTCTCTAAGTACATTGTCTTCTGCAGGTTACATCTTTTTAGTGTTATTCTGAAGATTATATTCAGGGATTGACATAACTGGTACACGAGTACACATTCACCTTTAAAAGCGATGGTTTATCCCGAGGTGTTTTGCCGTTCTCTATGGCCATCACCATCTTGGACAGGTACCCGGTACCCGAATGCCACAGGTGCACCACGCATATGCCGTGTCCAATCTGCTGGGTCTCTCCCTCACTATCATCGTCCTGCACTTTATACTGTATACCAGTGTTTCCAACTCCAGTCTTCGGGGACCCACAGACAATCCATGTTTCAGTCACTCAGCCTTTCGCAGTGACGACGTACAGGCCACCGTGCTCTACAGGTGCATAAAGGGACTGCTGCCCGAACAGGGACTTGAACCCAGGACCCTCAGATTAAAAGTCTGATGCTCTACCAACTGAGCTATCCGGGCTCTTGGCTAGAAATAAAAACCCCATAATCAGGTCCTTGTGTTCACCTAATATGGGCACGTTGCGTAACTTGGTGCAGGTTCTGTGAATGACTTAAAAACAAATACAGTGATATAAAAATAAGCAGAGACTAAATGAGGTGTGTTTTGTGATTTAAAATGAGGAAGTGATATAACATGAATGTATTTCTCACCAAAAGTAATAGTTTTTGGGTTTCCTGTCGTGAGAGATGAAAGCTATAGGCATGTAAATATGGTTTCCTGTAATAACTTTTTAAAAATGATTTTCCTCATTGTTAAAAATCACATACATTAGAAGGTGCCAGTCAGTGGAATCACACAGTGAGATATGTTGGCCAGCCGTCCTATTCGTTCAGCACCAGCCCATTAAGTAGAGATTTCAGCACCACGGACAGTGATCTGTGTTAAACTGACCTCAGGTTCCTACACTGGCTACATGGAATTGTCTGTAAATAATTAAATGCCTCCAACCCTACATGTGGAAATGTTTCCTCCTCCCCCAGACCGTTTCATGTTGTATCCTCATCATGAGTGTATTTGTTTGCAGTATGGCTGTATGAGATGTCAGTCAGTTTACTGTTATGTTATGTTAGCAAACCACACACATATACATTTCTTGCATTCTGTAACATTTGTGCAGAGCATTTACAATGTTTTTGATTGGTTATTGTTCAGTGTTATTCATATTTGGATTTTGGTGTTATTTGATTGTGGTTTGATTTACTGATGTTTGTAGTTTTAACAGATTACAATCTGATTTTTCTGTTATAATATGTAATTTGAATTCTTTTATTATCTTGTTTTCTTACTTTAACATTTATCTTGTTAAAGTAAAGAAATGGATTGTTTAGTTGTGTCTTTTATTCTACATCATAGAATATTACCTTCATATAAGTAAGGTAATATTTTGCTCAGTATCGGTTCAAGTTCAGATACTTCAGGTTTTCTATTTGACAAAACACATAAAGTTTTCATGCAAAGTCATTGATTTATTTTTAAAACAATTGCACTGTGATATATTTAACAAAAACAACATATTTTCCTATTTTCAGCTCTGCTAAGTCTCATACTGACGTCTTAGTGGTTTTCGGCTTGTGGCATCACATGGTGGTCGAATATGACATTACAGGCTTTTGTTGAAATTACCTTAAAAATTCATCTTGAATGTATTGATTTATGCTGTAATTAATGATGCAAATTAACACAAATGGAGCCATTTTGACCCAAAACAGGTAGTTGGAGGGTAACAATCTTCCAGATTGCAAAGGTCAAGATACTGAAACCTGTCTTCTTGAGAAGTACAAAGAACTGAAGCAAAAGAAAAATGCTGAAATCTTTCAGAAACAGGCAGGAAACTTTGCATGGATGTTTTAGAAGAGGTAGATGGATCCAGTTGGCTGTATTAGTCAGTCTGCTAAGAAACATAGCGCCAAGAAGCCCCACAGCCCCTTTTCATGTAAAATTTAGTACATTAGGCTGTTTGTGCAGTTTAGTGCCTTTCTTAGCCTCGGCTCCAGTAATTCAAGTAAGGACACCCCACCACACCCCCAGGAGCATTCCATGTGCCCCCACCTGCCAACCTGCCCCTCCCCCCCAGCCCACAGACTGTCTGTAGTGCTGAAATTTACCCATACGACTGCTGACCAAACAAATCTAAGGTAAATCAGATTCCATCTATTAGAAATGAAATTTTCTTCTACCTGTAAAATGCAAATTTTTCCCCCAATCTGGGAGACAGTGCAGCATTTTTGCAGTCGGTCCTAACTCTGTCTTGAATATGGACCCAGCAGGCACCTAGAACTCATATCTCCCTCTGAGAATCTCTTCTAATGCGCTCAACAGCAGAAATTCTCCGTCCTAGATGAGCCTGCAAAGTTCTGTGGAAATTAAAAACACTTTAGTCAAACGAGAGTCCAACCTGCTGTCAGGCAGGGGAAAGCTTCAACAAGGCCTTCATTCATGACAGCTCCACTTGGCTTTTTGACGAGTCCCCATTTAGATGCAGCGCCTCAGAGACTGAAGAGCAGGATGAAGGCTGTAAGTGCAGTTTGCTGTGGTTTGTGTCCGTGTTTAAATCTGTTAAAACATGAGACAATTAGAGAAATGAAAGATATAAAAATTATTGACTGCAAACTTTTACATGCAAAGTAAACAATGCAGAGCAGCAGGGCGCCTGTCCCAGATGGTCTTCACATTGAATTCTACAAAGGGATCTACAAATTCTCCTGTTAGATTAACACCTTTGGTTGTCTTGCTCTTTAAAGAAATTCTCTCAACAAAGAAGTTGCCTCGTACCATGTCACAAGCAATTAAATTAGTTTTACCCAAAAAGGAGGAGGACCCCTCTGTGCCCCCCTTGTTAGTAGGTTCTCCCCGACCCCTCCTGGTTATTCCTCCCTCCCTCCTGTTTGCACTCTCCTCGTCCTTTTGGTTTCTATTTATGTCTTTTGGTTCAGCAATAAAACCCACAAAGCTGTTCTTGGATTGTCCCTCTTCCCATCGTGACATATTATGTATTACATAATTATTAAGTGATTTGATTATTATAAATTAGTCAATTAACAACCTTGTTTCTTTTAATTTTTCTTTATTCTGAACCACCAGATATGCTGGTAATTTGTTACACTGTGCTGTCAGTGCCAGTGTAGTCTAGATACAACCAGTCGTATGCTTCGGTCATGCCGATATTTAAATAATTCTTGGGAACAGATTTTCATAACGTTTTCTCAAATATGTGGTGTAATAATTGAGCAGGACCCCACTGTTGCTGTGCTTGGTCTGCTCCTGTCATGATCTGTAATCTCTTGTTTTTTAATGTCTCCTCCCACTCGAGCCAGCAGAGGTCGCTGCTGGCCCTTTGTAACCCTCCTAATTCTCCTGTATCCCATAATAGTTCTCCACCCTAACCCTCTACACCTGTTTCGTGGCTGATTAGTCTGCTGTGTATAAATATGTCTGCCCTCACTGTGATCCCCAGCTCAGTCACTGCTGTCCCATGTGTAGTCTGTGTTTCCTTAAAGTCCACGTCTGTCCCAAAGCGGCTGTATCTGAGTCGTCTCTTGCCCGACGTTCACAACTCTTCCCAGAGAAAAACAATACATGGTCCCACAGGCCAGAGCCATAGCCTCCTTCTCTCTGCTGGCTAGAAAATCTGAGATACAGCAGATGCAAATGTCGGAAGAGCTTTGATGCTCTCTGGTCTCCTTTCACTGAAAATGTGGAGAGCCTGTGTCTCACTTGGAAGATATTATTTAATCCCTTATATTACAAACCAAAGAATATTGCACTACACCATTACTAGGCTACACAAATTAATTTTAACAACCACTGAATGGAAAAAGGTCAGTGCTGAACATACATAGCTGTGGAGCAGCAGCAGGCCTTGCTGGGCTGGAAATGCAAGCAGCATCGTCTACATTACCGCTCTGTGCACTTAGAACAACCGAATACACAGGCTGCCTGTGTATAAGCATAGTAGAGGTGTTGTTGTGGCATCTTAACACCACACTGCACTGCATCTCATCCATAGATATTAAATCAAATGTATCCCGGGCCCCAGACCTAGGTCTCCTGATGCCTCTTTTCTCCATTGTTTCCTATTACTACCTAAATATAGCCCACCTCTATCTCAATATGTACCTGTGCCTGTCTGTCTTTGTGTAAGTGTGTTAACAATATAGTTAATAATAATTCATTAATAATTGATACTTTTTATTGATCCCCATGAAGAAATTCTCGTTTTACCTCCCCCAACTTGCTCAGAGCAAGCTGGCCGCGAAGGGCAGCCAGTCATAGTGGCACCCAGGGAGCTGGGGGTTAAGGGCCTTGCTAAAGGACCCACAGATGTGCCCAGGCTGGGCTTAAATGGGCAATTTTCTGATCACAGGGACAGAGGCTTAGCCCACTGAGCCACACACTGCCCCCAAATTTATATTTATATGTAATCTATGGGTGTATGTGTAATCTAGATTTGCCCTGAATGTTTCTAACTAAATCTAATCCAGACCTTGATCCTACACCTACTATAATTATATGTACCTCACTATACCTATATCTAACACTGCTATTCATCACCAGTGTTACATGTCAGGGCATTGCTGCAATAGTTAACCTCAGTGCGGCACGTTATTCCTGCAAGTTATTCCCGTGACACATGTTGCTGCTTCCTCAGCCAGTATCACATATACTTTATTATGCAAATACCTCAATAATCTCTACTACACTCAAACCTGCTCACTTTATATCCATGATTAAATTCTCCTAATGGAATTTATCTTAATGTCTTTATTCTATTTTATTTTCATTTTTACCATATTATTCATTATATTATTCTTTTGATTTTATTTCTATTTTATTATTGCTAATACACCAGATCTGGGTGCCTCATTTCGTTCCCTTCATGTAGAACATGTTTTGAAATAACAATAAAACATCCTTATCCTTATCTAAATCACACTGTCTTAGAAGCAGCAACGCGAAACGATAACTAAATAAAAATGATTTTGCGAGACCTAAGACTATGAAGAAATGTATTGACACTTTCGTCAACGAATAAAAACAAGATGGAAACTTTTGGAGATGTACAGGACACGTCACCAGAGTGAGACGGGCGTATTTGATCGCCAGTCTTGTCCTTGGATGATTAACACATGCGGAAAGGTGTTAGGACAGTTGTGATACCCTTTTCTGTGAATCTCCTGGTACCGTCCACTCCCCTGTAGACCAATATGGTGCTGGATGTATACTTGCATAGCATGACACAGTACTGTTTTTGACTTAACAGGCTTATTTTTTTAAATTCCACCGTGATTATGATGAATAGGGCAAGAGAACAAAAACCACAGAAATAGCACTTGTGTGCTAGTCAGGGACTAGATGAGATGGTTTAGCATCTATGGATTAATTAGAGAAGGCACTGGCTGGGAGAAAAATGCTATGGGAAAGCTATTATTTTGTTTCTCTTCCAAGCCTAGACTCAGTTGAGAAGATTTCTTTGGGGAGGTACATCTATAACAACAAACACACCAACACAGGCACCCCAAAAACACAAACAAGCAAATGTGGTAAAGGCTAATGTCAGTGCCATACTATCCTCAATCTTGGTGTGTTTCTAAAAATTACACTCATTTGAAACACAAACATATATTTATTTACCCGGAAACTGAGTAATGTAAAATCAATAGTGCAATTATTGCAAAAAAAAATGTTAAAAAAGAGTGAATTACTGTACAATTGATGAGAGTAAAAAAAAAGTTAAATATCATTTCTTTCCATTACTATGAATACAAATAAAGCAGATATAATGGGTGGTGGGCTTATTGCTTTTAGACCACAAGAACAAATCAAATCCCTTTGATTATTTAATATTCAGATTTTCATTAATCATTTTTTAGAACCCCACCATGATCGAGGATGGTATGGCACTGATATTAATCTTTACCACATTCTAGGTTGCCTGTGTTGATGTATGCTAATTATTTTGAGTAGTGTATCTGTTCTTGTATAGAAGCATCCCCAAAGAAATGTTTTCACTAGAGGCTTAGAGTAGAAACAGAATTATTGGCTTTCCGTAGCATTTTCCTCCCAGCCAGAGCCTTCTCTAGTTTAACCATAGAGGCTAAACGTACCTCACCTTGTCACTGGCTAGCATGCAAGAGCTATTTCTTTAGCTTTTGTTCTTTTGCCCTATTTAAAAAAATTCTTAAGTCAAAAACAGTACTGTGTCATGCTATGGAAATATACATCCAGCACCATTGGTCTACAGAGGAGTGGGCAGTACCAGGAGCCACACAAAAGAGTATCACAACCATCCTAAGACCTTTCCACATATGTTAATCAGCCAAGGGCAGGACTGGCAATCAAACATACCTCCACACCATCAAAATATATACCACTCTAAAGACATGCCCTGTACATCTCCAAGAGTTTTTCCTCCAACATGCTATAAAACCACAACTCTTTAATCTTCAGGATCATTCAGAATTGCGGCGGCAAAGCTTCAATATAAAACAAGGAAAAGCTGTAAGGTCTTTTTTGGTCAAAGTCTTTCTCATGATGGTGGGTAGATCTGGGATGGCTCTTCTGATCCTCATGACTTCTTGTGCGCATATTAAAATGGGGCAGATATGTGGAGGTGGAGACTCATTGACTTCACACTCTAGGTTGTAAATTGAACACTATATGAGTTAATAAATATTAACACTGTAAAAACAACACTCACTGCATAATGTAAAGTGTTACAGGTAACACTGATTGGCGTGGACCCATATAAACACCATGCAGTGTTAATTTAACACTGGCACATTAGCTGTGTAGGTCACATGTTTGGTGTTTGTAAGAGAAAACACTTTGGTTCAAATTAAGACGTTGCTGCACTATCATCACTGCAACAGCTGTCCATAACAACTATCTAAAGCGCATGGATGCCTAGATCCTCCAAGAGAAGATGACAACAATGCAGATGTTCCACCATTTGCAACAGACTACAGAGAAGGACTAGCATACAAAGATGTTTTTCACTTAGCTCCACTTTAAATACATATTTATCACATTATTGATATTTTAATTCTTGTATTTGGATCAGATGCTCAATTAGCAAATTAAATATATTTTAAAAGCAAAAGTGTATATTTTGTCTATGTTACAGAAACAGTCATAACATCCAACATGAGTTAAGAAAACAATATTTCTTTATTTTGTTTCATGTGCTTGTGTGATATTTGAGACAGTTGCATCTCTCTCTCCTTCATCTTCATTTCTGGTTCTAATTGCAGTATCTTCATTTTCCTTTCATGCTCCTCCTTATGACACTGCCACCCTTGCTTCTGAAGAAGGGTAAGTCGCCTTGCAGGTCTTGAGTTCTGTCTGTATCATTTTGTCCTTGAGACAAAAATCCCTATGTGTGGTCAAATTATTGCAGATTGCATGAAGAGATGTTTCATATCAGATGGCACAGAAGGAAATGAAAATTTTAAAGGAGAGAAAGAAAAGGCAAAATGAAATGTTTTCACATACTCAGTGTAGATATGTGTGATCCCCCATCTGAACTATCTAGATGGTCACAGTTGATATGTTCTCCAAACTTGGCTGGCTCTCCATTATTCCTGCCGGTAACTCATCCAACTGATCAGTTTCTTTATTTGCTCATACATTGCATTTAAAGACAACCTCAGTCCAGCTGATTCAGACTGGTACAGGTGATTTTAAATCTGTGTTTCAGAAAGCCATTTTTAAACCATGATTAACTATTCCAGATTAAGGCCAACCCCTATCTTAATTTAAACCCTGTCTGGGAAACCACCCCCTTAAGACTAAACTATCCTTACCTCGCATTCACCAGTCCTCGGATCAAGATGGGTCACACCATTTAAAATTATAAATAACAAAAGGGGTTATATTTAAACAAAGGGAAGCCAAAGGGGTGTTCCACAAAGCAGGATTTCTTGCTTAGCAGATAGTCTGAGCTAAATGTCAGCTAAATGAACATTAAAGTCGATCATGTTTGGGGTAAATTTTAATAATTTCTTATGAGCAACATAACCTCATCAACATCTAATACAAAACAGTACCAGGCTTTGCTCAAGAGTCCATAGATATGTTATTATCCTGCTGAAAATTGGGCATGAACTGGCAACCTTCAGATCACAGGACAAGGAACTTGTCTGCTGAGCTACATGCTGCCCCTCATTAAAAAAACTTGTCTAAAGTCAATGGCCCAGTATTTCACTATTATTTTAATGGTGCACTGAAAAAATATCCTGTGTAGAATTTAGGTTAAAAAATTCTCGTAAGTTTTTGCACAACCTTTTTCTGAGTATGTTTAACTACAGCACTATTGAATAAAAGTCACTTAATTATAAGCCTTAAAAATCACATGTTAAATTTAACAAAATTTAATATGACCTTCTAGTCTTGTGTAACATTTGCTTTGTTTAATGTATTTCATAAAACCCAAATTAATTCTATCCATCCATATACCTACACTAAAAAGTCCTGTTGGATGTGATTAATTTTATTAAGACAAGTGGTTAAATGAAATACATTTATCTAAGAACAGATATGAATTACACAATTACACAAGTAGCATTTACGAGGTAACAGTAACTTTGCTTGTTGATTTATGAAAACTTTTTGCAAAAAAATTAACAAAAAAGAATAGTTCCCACCAGCCAACTGTTGACTGTTGCCAAGCAACACAAACATTCCAAGGCAACACAGCTCACTCACACCCAACAATTTAGCATCGTTTAAATGTGGCTAAGTAGCGGCTATTACATACACCTTGAAAGCGGAGTGATACATCTGATGTGAAATGTCCAAGTGTGGTTATACTCTGAACAACTCTTGTCCAATCAGATTTCTTGGTCGAAATGAACTGTCCAATAATTACTTCCATATAGGTTCCGGAACTTTGATTCCATGACATCACTATCTATATAACACTAGTGGTAAAGTCAGCTCCTAAGTAGTTACTTGAACTGATCGACAGGGTATTACAGTACTGGAAGGCATGGATAACTCAAAAAAGAATGAGCGAGGGAAGAAGAGGCACTGGGCACCGCGCCAAAATGAGTGGCATGCCCAAAGGAAGGCCTGGAAGCATAAGGACCATTGTGGCCCTTCCCAGGACTTTTATTACAGCCACACCTTCAATGGTTTGTATTTCAAACCTTCTTTATTCTATGAAGATATCTGTAAACTGAAGCTACAAAAATGTTTGTAAATAACTGTCATTGCTGGAGTAATTGAGCTCTTCTTTCCTCTCCCACTGTTTTGTGTAGGGCTACCAGTATATGTCTAAGTGGTTTGGTTGCAATGGAAATGACTTGTACTGTAGCTTGCTCGTCACATTATAATGTGCCTTTATCTTGCTCTGCATTTCTAGATCAGCCTTCCTGGGGGAACAAGAGGCGCTGGGCCCCATACCACAGGGACTGGGATAACCAGAGCTTGGCCCACAAAAAACAACGGACTGATCACCCTGCCCAACATTACAATGGGCAAGCAGAATTCCAAAGTGTGTATTTCACAGCTTTTCTTCTTAGTTTGAGTCAGTCTGATGTTAACTGAAACTACAAAAATGTAAATAACTGTCACTGCCAGAGTAATAGAGCTCTTCTTTTCTGTTATACTATTATGTGTAGAGCTATCAGTAATGGTTCTGTTGCAATAAAAATTAAGTACAGTGGTACCTCAGAACTTGAATTTAATCTGTTCAGAACTCCGGATCGAATCCTAAAAAGTTAGAGTTGTGATTGAATTTTCCCCATAAGAAATAATGGAAAACCAATTTATTGGTTCCCGGCCCCAAAAAAATTACATCTAAATGTGTTTTTTTTAGCATTTAAACACAAAATGAACCGAATAAAACAAGAAGAGCATATACTGTACTAAACACGTCTAATCACATTTATCAAAACAGTAATTTGTAAAGTAAGAAAATAAATGTATCCAAAAAATGTGTCCTGCCCCGATCATCCGCTCCTTCCGTGTGCCACGCCCCCTCGTTAACCTCATGTGGGATCCCCGTGTGATCAGCTGTTTCTAGTTGTTGTCATTAGTCCTCTGTATTTCGTCCCCGTTTCAGTTTGTTTCCCCAGTCTGGTCATTGTATTGTCAGTCTGTGTTTTGCCTGCCTTACCTGTAATTAAACCCCATATTCCCCGATACCCTGACGTCTGCGCCTTTTGTCTCCGTTCCGTCCCTGCTCGGCACAACAATATTATTATAATTAAACGTATTAATGGTTTATTATTAATATTCAAATAATGAATAAGAAATCTTTATTTTTAAATGTATTTTATTATATTAAAATAATTACTGTTACTGTCTATCATTTCCTAAATGTATTTTTACTGTCTAAATATATGTATTCAGTTAGTATAAACATGCATGCACAGTGCTATCACAGCGAATGCGAGGCTGAAACTGAAGCTTTACCCTTTGTGTCCGCAGAGAGAAGTGCCGCGTGACTCATTTCCCTGCGCGTACAAGATATCTTAGGTCAGCGTTTATGGTTTGACTTCTGAGATTCAGATTGAGCTCTAGGTCATTTTTTTTTTAACTGGTTGGTTCGACATTTAAGAAATTCGAGTTCCAATGAGTTCGAGAACTGAGGTACCACTGTATACGGTATCTTGCTCGTCACATTATAATGTGCCTTTATCTTGCTCTGCATTTCTAGATCAGCCTTCCTGGGGGAACAAGAGGCGCTGGGCCCCATACCACAGGGACTGGGATAACCAGAGCTTGGCCCACAAAAAACAACGGACTGATCACCCTGCCCAACATTACAATGGGCAACCAGAATTTAAAAGTGTGTATTTCACAGCTTTTCTTCTTAGTTTGAGTCAGTCTGATGTTAACTGAAACTACAAAAATGTAAATAACTGTCACTGCCAGAGTAATAGAGCTCTTTTTTTCTGTTATACTATTTTGTGTAGAGCTATCAGTAATGGCTCTGTTGCAATAAAAATGAAGTATACGGTATCTTGCTTGTCATATTGTAATGTGCCTTTATCTTGCTCTGCATTTCTAGATCAGCCTTCCTGGGGGAACAAGAGGCGCTGGGCCCCATACCACAGGGACTGGGATAACCAGAGCTTGGCCCATAAACAAAAGCGCCTTGATGACCCTGCCCTCCATAATAATGGCCGACCAGTATTCAAAAGTGTGTATTTCACAGCTTTTCTTCTTAGTTGGAGTCAGTCTTATGTTAACTGAAACTACAAAAATGTATGTAAATAACTGTCACCGCTGGAAAAATCGAGAACTTCTTTCCTTTTCCAATATTTTTTGTAGGATTTCCAGTATATTTATAAGTGGTTCTGTTGCAATAAAAATGTATTGTATGGCATCTTACTCTTCACTTTGTAACGTACTTCTATTTTGCTCTGTACTTCTAGATCGGCCTACCAGAGGGAAGAAGAGGCGCTGGAGACCACGCCAAAGTATGTGGCGTTCCCAGAGGACGGTCTGGAAAAATGAAGACCGTTCTGCCCGCGCCAATTCCCGGCAGATCTTAAAATCCTTTACGGGTTTTAAAGTTAACTCATCTGGGGCCGAATCCACCATCCTGGACCTTTGCAACGCCCTGATGTCCTTAACTCTCTCTTGAGAAGGAGGAAAAGAGACAGGAGAGACTGACAGGATGTGATAACATCAAAACGTTCTGTGAACCTTTAATAAAATAAAAATTTCAAACAGATGATGTCTCAGCCTAATAGTGTCCTCTATGTACATCAAAAATAAATGTACATTTACATGGGCCTATATTTTTCCAACAAAACAGAAATGGTACGAATCATGTCAGTAGACACTGACTGTACTGAATTACACTGGGATAGTGAATCCCCTGGGAGAAAGCTAGATGTAGGCAGGGTTTCATCTATTCTGTTACATAGCCATGTGTGACTTATTGTTGCAATGCAAACATATTTTAAAAAAAGAAAAACATCCCATTCAATTGTGTTCCTGCCACTCTACAGCTAAGGTAGGAATATAAAATGCATTTTAGCATAGCTTACATAAATCCTTTCCTGGCAGTTTTGCTGACTGAGCTTTTATTGTGAGCCAAGTGTCCCGGAGCCCTATTTTGCATCGCTGGAAAGACCAACACAAAATGCTTTTCAGAATCAGAATCAGAATCCTTTTTATTAGCCAAGTATGTTTCCATACAAGGAATTTGCCTTGATGGGGCTTTTAAAAGACATTACAAAAAACATACAAGAATTAGCAAAGGTATATACAGAAAAGTAAAAAACACTAGATTGGCAATTGGGTAATGTAATAATTATATGGTAATTAATTTTAACAGTAGCAGTAATGATGATAATGATACAATTAAACATGTAATTATTTATGTGTATGTATGTACATAGTAATAATTGTACTATAAATATAAAACTATATGAATATAAACTATACATATGATATAATAAATTAAAGAGCTCTTAAATAGTGCAATTATTAAGTAGCAGCCAAGTCAACTCTATATGTGTGAGAAAGCAATATGTATACAGAGTTAGCAGTATCTGTGCATAATGTGCAAGAGTGCAGAATATAATTGTAGAGGAAGTTTATCAGTAGTTCACCAGTAATTCTGGTTGATATTACACTGCAGGTAATGGTTAATTGAACGTCCATTCAGAGACTGGTTTGGTTAATGAGAGAGACTACCTGAGGGGAGAAGCTCTTGGCATGTCTTGTGGTCTTGGTTCTGATTGCCCTGAGTCTTCTCCTGGAGGGTAAGGTTTGAAAGATGTGGTGAGCTGGGTGAGATGGGTCCTCAATGATTTTGTATGCCCGTTTCCTGGTTCTGGTGATGTACAGTGTCTGGAGGGTAGGCAGGTTACAGCCAATGATTCGCTCTGCTGAGTGGATGATGCGTTGCAGTCTGGCCTTGTCTCGTTCAGTGGCTGATCCAAACCAGACTGTGATGGAGGAGGTGAGGATGGACTCAATGATTGCAGCGTAATACTGGACCATCGTAGACTGAGAGAGATGGTGCATTTTTAACTGCCTCAGAAAGTAAATCCTCTGCTGGGCTCTCTTTGTGATGGAGGTGATGTTGAGCTGCCATTTCAGGTCGTGGGAAATTGTAGGCCCTAGGAATTTAAAAGATTCAACAGTGCTGACAGTTGAGCCTTGTATGGTTATGGGTGGGACACTAGGTGGGGGATTTCAAAAGTGTGTATTTCACAGCTTTTCGTCTAGTAGCTGGGTGGCGTTTTTCTTTTTGTAGTTGGTTAATGTCTGCATTCCTTTCCAGACTGTAGATGGCTTCTTTGTTGAAAACTGGTTTTCCAGCTTTTTAACATACTCCACCTTGGCAGCTTTGATTGCCTTTTCAATTCAATTCAATTTTATTTATATAGCGCTTTTAGCAATAGTCATTGTCACAAAGCACTTTACATATAACCAGCCCGAACCCCACCAAGCAAGCCTGAGGCGACAGTGGCAAGGAAAAACTCCCTCTAGCAGGAAGAAACCTTGAGAGGAACCTAGACTCAGAAGGGGACCCCATCCTCCTCTGGGTGACTGGGGAGCATGAAACTGTATTTACATTGACATTAATTTCAGTCATTATAGTTTTTAAAGTCCCAATTGGTTCCATGTAATTATCTCCAAGGAGTCCAGGTGAGGGTTCAAGCGGTGTAGTGTCGGCTTGGGATCAGCTCAGAAAAGAGAAGATGGAGAAGAGTTATTGCCCTACACCTAACCTAACCTCCGGCAGTACTAAAGTAAGTATGGCAGCCTGGCTAAAAGAGCGACCTGGAAGGAAGCACAGACATGAGGGTTTCCAGGGGTTTTGGCGTCAAGCCAAACTACCGTCAACAGCTTAAGTCATCGGCGAGAGTGGCAGGACGACAGCACCAATCCCCCCTTTCACCTTTAATCTCAAATGACCATGAACCTCCAGATTTCCCATTCACCTTAGCAAAGGGGATTTTACTATCCAATAGACTGACAAACGAGGTATGTCTTAAGCCTTGACTTAAAAGCAGAGATTGTGTCTGAGTTCCAAACACTAATAGGAAGTTTATTCCATAACTGTGGTGCTTTATCAGCAAATGCTCTTCCCCCAAAAGTAACATTCTTTATTCCGGGTATGAATAGAAGACCTGCTTCTTGCGATTGAAGCGTACGATTCGGAATGTAGTTGCAAATGAGGTCACTCACATACTGCGGCGCAAGACCATTTACAGCTTTATAAGTTGAGTAGTATTTTGTAGTCAACACGAAATCTAACTGGCAGCTAGTGTAGTGAAGATAAAATTGGGATAATATGATCATATTTTTAAGTTTTGGTGAGGACTCTGGCTGCTGCATTCTGGACTAGCTGGAGTTTATTTAATGACCTATTTGGACAGCCGGAGAATAAGACATTACATTAATCAAGCCTGGAGGTAATAAACGCATGAACCACTTTCTCTGCATCTTGAAAGCATAGCGTGTTTCTTAATTTGGCAGTATTACGCAGTTTACGCTTAGCAATTTTGAACAGGTTTTTGTCACCACTCCTGTAGGCTTCATCTTTTGTCTTAAGAAGCTGCCTGAGTTCAGCTGTAAATCATGGTTTGTCATTGTTATACCTGACAACAGACTTTTTGGGAATGCAAGAGTCCTTACAGAGTCCTTGCAGAGTCCTTGCAGTCAAAGCATGATTTTTATTGCTCTACAGTTCCACATGTCCATTGTTTTCAGATTTTGTCTGTATGCGGGAATTAGATTAATTGTTGCATGGTCAGAGTTTCCTAGTGCAGCACGAGGGATGGAGCAATATGCATTTTTGGTTGTGGTGTAGCGATGGTCGAGAGTTCTTTTTTCCCTTGTGGCACATGTGATGTGTTTGTATTTGGGAAGTTCTAGGCTCAGATTTGCTTTGTTGAAGTCACCCATAATAATCAGTGTAGAGTTTGGGTTCCTCTGTTCAATACTGATTATTTGTTCAGCAAGCTTTTTCTGAGCAGCACACAGACAGGCGTGAGGTGGAATATAAACACATACCAGAATAAAATATGTAAATTCGCGGAGGAAGTAGAATGGCTTGCAGTTAATGAATAAAGTTTCCAGGTCCGGGGAGCGTAATTTCAGCAGAACTGTAACATTTTGCCAGTTTCATGCCACCACATTACTCAGGGAGCGAGATGACATTGTGCTGTTTCCCAACATAAACAGTATCATAAATGGTATTTAAGTGATGCATTTTAGAAATGTGCGGGTGCACGACGCTCATTACAGACACAGGTATGCACTTTAAGTGCGCTAATGCTAATTAGCTATTTTATTTCTTTTATATACATTTTATACATATAATTGGTCCTCTTTCACATAATCATAGTGATCAATGAAACACCTACACACACACACAGTCGGGTAAACATATCCTTATGGGGACCGCTCATTCATTTCTATGGGAAAAATGCTAATGCTAACTTAACCCCTACCCAGCCCTAACCATAAGCATAAGTAGCCAAACAAAATACAAGAGTTTTTGCATTTTTAGTTTTTTCATTGCAGTCACGGATTTTTATAAAATAGAGTTTTCCCTTATAGGGACCAGGACCAGCTACACCTGTACTATTACACAGGCTACATGTGAAGAATGCGAGACAAAAAAGAAGAGCATTTAGACAGCCAGAGAATGTTAACTGCCAGTTTAATTATATTTATTACAGAGCTTATTGAATTGTTCAGTGAAATAAATCCATCCATCCATCATCCATCCATCTAGCAAACGGGCTGGTAGCCTCTCCTCAGCAGCATATGGCACAAGGTTGGTGCTCACCCTGGACGGGAGGCCAACTCAAATGTAATAGTGAATACTGAAAATAGGACAGTGGTGCAAACAGGAGAGATGATTATTTATTAATTTGTTTGTAATTTGATTAATTAATCACTTAATTCACGTTCCACAGCCACTTGTCCCATGTAGGGTTACAGGTCTCTGGAATATATACCTGAAAATAATGGGCGCAATGCAAGGAGGAACCCAGGAGGGGATGGCAAACCCATCGCATGGCAGGGAATAACCCAGATGGGGGCACCAGCCCTTTCGGAGTGCAGGGAATAAGCAGAGGGCGGTGCCAACCCATCACAGGGCAGAGAATCTCCCAGGAGGGGCGGCAGTCCATCACAAGGCATGGCAGTTCATTAGATCACAAAAACCTGCTTTGTCAGTCAGACTGAAAAAGGCATTCCTAAAACTCATTTAAAAATAATGAAAAATATTAGAGTAGCTGGTTGGATACAGAACAACAAATTAGGGTTATGAGCATCTCTCAGGGATCCACCCATCTATCTTCTAACCTCTCATCCTGGTGAGGGCTGTGGGGCCTGGAGCCTATCCCAAACAGGACAGGGCACGGGGATGGAGTACATCCTGGACAGGATGCCAGTCATACAGAGGACACATAGACACACACTTCTCCTAGTGACACCATTTAGCCCCCCCTGGTTGGGTTAATTCATCATTCATCTATTTGCACTGAAGCATTAATTATTCACATCCCGATTTAAATTAAATACAGTTCTAGTATTTAAACTAATATTGAAGTAGCCATTTGGCAGAATAGCATCCAGACCTGTTATAATCTTATATCCTGGATCATGTCTCCCCGTTTGTGGCGATTTCTCTTGAAATGAAATCAGTTACAGATTTTCATCCATATAACGTTTGACATTATGTGAAGTGATAATAAGTTACAACAAATACCAGTTATCATGTTCAGAAGGTCAAGCGCACTCACTCTTCTCTTTGTCGGCATTAACTGGATAACTTTTGCCAAGCGATAGATTTTATTGACTGGGGAAGGGGGGTGACGCTAGAATTAATAGCATACCGGAGAACGCTCGGTATGCCATATGCCCCGTATATGTATATCCTGTAGCTGCAGTGAGTATATTAGCATTATAGTTAATAAGTGTACTGCCACAATAAGTATGTATATATGTGACACAGTGACAGTAAAACTTTCTGGGCATCTACATTGATAATACTTAGATGATAGTACTGTTTTGTTATTAAATACAATGATTAGATTGAACCGGCTTATGCATTTGCTCTTTAAGAGGTTTTTACTGTTGTCTGGTGTGCTGTGAATAAAGAGAAATAATTTAATACTACATACAGCAGCATTTCTAAACTCATTCCTCAGCCCACCTGACAGCTCCACATTTTTGCTCTGTCCCAGATCCCTGCATGCATGAACCAAACAGTTACCTGGAACTGCTGTGCTGAGAGCTTGGACAGAGCAAGACTGTGGGCCTTTGCGGTGGGGTCCAAGGACTGGGCTGAGGAACCCTGACATAGAGGAGACTCCAGTAGGAGCCATGAAAAATCAAGAGATTACAGAGGAAGGCAAAATGCTTCCATTAACATGGCAAATAAGCTGCAAGTAACCTTTAGGGAGGGGCACTACAGTGAATACTGTATTCAGTAAGAAGCTGTTCTCTAGCAGTCAGTTTCTGTAACATGACATGGTGCCTTTTGATGCCCCCTATGCAGAACAGACCCTGTGCTTCCATTCCTTCTAGATTTTCTAGCCAGCAGAGAGGAGGAGGCTATGGCTCTGGCCTGTGGGACCATGTATTGTTTTTCTCTGGGAAGAGTTGTGAACGTCGGGCAAGAGACGACTCAGATACAGCCGCTTTGGGACAGACGTGGACTTTAAGGAAACACAGACTACACATGGGACAGCAGTGACTGAGCTGGGGATCACAGTGAGGGCAGACATATTTATACACAGCAGACTAATCAGCCACGAAACAGGTGTAGAGGGTTAGGGTGGAGAACTATTATGGGATACAGGAGAATTAGGAGGGTTACAAAGGGCCAGCAGCGACCTCTGCTGGCTCGAGTGGGAGGAGACATTAAAAAACAAGAGATTACAGATCATGACAGGAGCAGACCAAGCACAGCAACAGTGGGGTCCTGCTCAATTATTACACCACATATTTGAGAAAACGTTATGAAAATCTGTTCCCAAGAATTATCTAAATATCGGCATGACCGAAGCATACGACTGGTTGTATCTAGACTACACTGGCACTGACAGCACAGTGTAACAAATTACCAGCATATCTGGTGGTTCAGAATAAAGAAAAATTAAAAGAAACAAGGTTGTTAATTGACTAATTTATAATAATCAAATCACTTAATAATTATGTAATACATAATATGTCACGATGGGAAGAGGGACAATCCAAGAACAGCTTTGTGGGTTTTATTGCTGAACCAAAAGACATAAATAGAAACCAAAAGGACGAGGAGAGTGCAAACAGGAGGGAGGGAGGAATAACCAGGAGGGGTCGGGGAGAACCTACTAACAAGGGGGGCACAGAGGGGTCCTCCTCCTTTTTGGGTAAAACTAATTTAATTGCTTGTGACATGGTACGAGGCAACTTCTTTGTTGAGAGAATTTCTTTAAAGAGCAAGACAACCAAAGGTGTTAATCTAACAGGAGAATTTGTAGATCCCTTTGTAGAATTCAATGTGAAGACCATCTGGGACAGGCGCCCTGCTGCTCTGCATTGTTTACTTTGCATGTAAAAGTTTGCAGTCAATAATTTTTATATCTTTCATTTCTCTAATTGTCTCATGTTTTAATTCAATTCAATTCAATTCAATTTTATTTATATAGCGCATTATCACAACATTACATTGTCTCAATGCGCTTTACATTTCTGCCTCGTAAGGACCCCCCATTGAGTAAGCCAAAGGCAACGGTGGCAAGGAAAAACTCCCTAAGAGGAAGAAACCTTGGGAGGAACCAGACCCAAAGGGGGAGCCCATCCTCCAGGGGCTGGCAGATGAGTCAAACAAACAAGATGAAATGACTAAGCTAATACAGACAAGATGAAATGACTAAGCTAATACAGGAGTTGAAATATATGTCTCAAAGCAGCGGCCGACTGGTGCAGGCACGTGGTGCTTGATGCACGATGGCAGGATTAATAGACACACAGCCGCAGGATGGATGGCGAGGCATGGTGTTGAGCCAAGGGCAGGCAGGTTGGAGGGTAGTTGCCGGAGGTGGAGGTAGTTGTCTTGCAGGCCGCAGAAGCATAAACTCTTCAACGACATTGTGCTCCATGGAGCACACCCCAGAAGGGGTGAGGGAGGAAGTAAGAATAATTGTGTATTAATTGTGTATAATTGTGTATTAGCCAGAGTTGAGGAAAGTTTTAACAGATTTAAACACGGACACAAACCACAGCAAACTGCACTTACAGCCTTCATCCTGCTCTTCAGTCTCTGAGGCGCTGCATCTAAATGGGGACTCGTCAAAAAGCCAAGTGGAGCTGTCATGAATGAAGGCCTTGTTGAAGCTTTCCCCTGCCTGACAGCAGGTTGGACTCTCGTTTGACTAAAGTGTTTTTAATTTCCACAGAACTTTGCAGGCTCATCTAGGACGGAGAATTTCTGCTGTTGAGCGCATTAGAAGAGATTCTCAGAGGGAGATATGAGTTCTAGGTGCCTGCTGGGTCCATATTCAAGACAGAGTTAGGACCGACTGCAAAAATGCTGCACTGTCTCCCAGATTGGGGGAAAAATTTGCATTTTACAGGTAGAAGAAAATTTCATTTCTAATAGATGGAATCTGATTTACCTTAGATTTGTTTGGTCAGCAGTCGTATGGGTAAATTTCAGCACTACAGACAGTCTGTGGGCTGGGGGGGAGGGGCAGGTTGGCAGGTGGGGGCACATGGAATGCTCCTGGGGGTGTGGTGGGGTGTCCTTACTTGAATTACTGGAGCCGAGGCTAAGAAAGGCACTAAACTGCACAAACAGCCTAATGTACTAAATTTTACACGAAAAGGGGCTGTGGGGCTTCTTGGCGCTATGTTTCTTAGCAGACTGACTAATACAGCCAACTGGATCCATCTACCTCTTCTAAAACATCCATGCAAAGTTTCCTGCCTGTTTCTGAAAGATTTCAGCATTTTTCTTTTGCTTCAGTTCTTTGTACTTCTCAAGAAGACAGGTTTCAGTATCTTGACCTTTGCAATCTGGAAGATTGTTACCCTCCAACTACCTGTTTTGGGTCAAAATGGCTCCATTTGTGTTAATTTGCATCATTAATTACAGCATAAATCAATACATTCAAGATGAATTTTTAAGGTAATTTCAACAAAAGCCTGTAATGTCATATTCGACCACCATGTGATGCCACAAGCCGAAAACCACTAAGACGTCAGTATGAGACTTAGCAGAGCTGAAAATAGGAAAATATGTTGTTTTTGTTAAATATATCACAGTGCAATTGTTTTAAAAATAAATCAATGACTTTGCATGAAAACTTTATGTGTTTTGTCAAATAGAAAACCTGAAGTATCTGAACTTGAACCGATACTGAGCAAAATATTACCTTACTTATATGAAGGTAATATTCTATGATGTAGAATAAAAGACACAACTAAACAATCCATTTCTTTACTTTAACAAGATAAATGTTAAAGTAAGAAAACAAGATAATAAAAGAATTCAAATTACATATTATAACAGAAAAATCAGATTGTAATCTGTTAAAACTACAAACATCAGTAAATCAAACCACAATCAAATAACACCAAAATCCAAATATGAATAACACTGAACAATAACCAATCAAAAACATTGTAAATGCTCTGCACAAATGTTACAGAATGCAAGAAATGTATATGTGTGTGGTTTGCTAACATAACATAACAGTAAACTGACTGACATCTCATACAGCCATACTGCAAACCAATACACTCATGATGAGGATACAACATGAAACGGTCTGGGGGAGGAGGAAACATTTCCACATGTAGGGTTGGAGGCATTTAATTATTTACAGACAATTCCATGTAGCCAGTGTAGGAACCTGAGGTCAGTTTAACACAGATCACTGTCCGTGGTGCTGAAATCTCTACTTAATGGGCTGGTGCTGAACGAATAGGACGGCTGGCCAACATATCTCACTGTGTGATTCCACTGACTGGCACCTTCTAATGTATGTGATTTTTAACAATGAGGAAAATCATTTTTAAAAAGTTATTACAGGAAACCATATTTACATGCCTATAGCTTTCATCTCTCACGACAGGAAACCCAAAAACTATTACTTTTGGTGAGAAATACATTCATGTTATATCACTTCCTCATTTTAAATCACAAAACACACCTCATTTAGTCTCTGCTTATTTTTATATCACTGTATTTGTTTTTAAGTCATTCACAGAACCTGCACCAAGTTACGCAACGTGCCCATATTAGGTGAACACAAGGACCTGATTATGGGGTTTTTATTTCTAGCCAAGAGCCCGGATAGCTCAGTTGGTAGAGCATCAGACTTTTAATCTGAGGGTCCTGGGTTCAAGTCCCTGTTCGGGCACCAGTCCCTTTATGCACCTGTAGAGCACGGTGGCCTGTACGTCGTCACTGCGAAAGGCTGAGTGACTGAAACATGGATTGTCTGTGGGTCCCCGAAGACTGGAGTTGGAAACACTGGTATACAGTATAAAGTGCAGGACGATGATAGTGAGGGAGAGACCCAGCAGATTGGACACGGCATATGCGTGGTGCACCTGTGGCATTCGGGTACCGGGTACCTGTCCAAGATGGTGATGGCCATAGAGAACGGCAAAACACCTCGGGATAAACCATCGCTTTTAAAGGTGAATGTGTACTCGTGTACCAGTTATGTCAATCCCTGAATATAATCTTCAGAATAACACTAAAAAGATGTAACCTGCAGAAGACAATGTACTTAGAGAATGTACCACTGAGAGAGAGAAAGAGAATGCAGACCAATCACTGCTGCACGATGTCATCATACAAGCATGTATCCCCACCCTAATTAGCTCTGAAGCTCATGTCCCAATTAACTCTGCAGCTTATCACTCAGTTGTAGACTATAAAATATAATTAGTTCAGTAGCTAAATAGTGAGTAGCCAACCGAAACAGCCAACTACAGTGTTTTTGAAGAGGACACCTGGGTTCTTAGTGTATTACCATATATAAATAAAAATTATTGTATTCTTTTGCCACAGTTATGTTTTCCAGAGAGAGAGAATGATTGGCAGCCTCTTCACCCAGGGGCGGGGAATACCCAGAGCTGTAGACCAATGCCGAGCGATTATGTCACAGGAAGTTGCACGAGCAAAGTGGTGGCAGAAAAGCAGAAAAAACAGAGGCAAATAGACAAAGACCTCAAAATGAAATAAAAGTTTGTGTTGTGCGGTTGGTTGCCAAAATATAAATTCAAAAGCAACAGGCTTCATTTTAATAGAATAAATTTAAACATTTCTTTAGCTACACTATATAAAATGAATTTCACTACAGTTCCTCATTCTACCAGCAGAGACACACCCTACCTTTACACTAGACACGGTAGTTAGTGTAGCACTCTTGTTAAATGGACCAGTGGGAAGGCTACACTCACAAAGACACTAGGTCCTAGAGTTGTGATACAACCAAACCTGAGAATTAGATTTTTTTCCTTAATTTTTTTTGTAACTAACTTTATTTTGTACAGCACCGATCATTATACTGCACAATATGAAACAGAACGTATATACATTAATGTAATTTGAATGTATGTGTGTGTGTAAATGAAATTATCCTTGTGCGCACGTTCAGAGTTCTTTTCTGTGTAGAAACACAAGCTTATCTGCTGTCCACATGCGAGGGCTTGGTGGTTCAGGCTGATGCTGAAAAAACCATACGGCAGCTGGCCAGGCTACCGTAGGCTTGGGTGTCCTGCATGCGGGGTTTCCTGGGACAGGCTCGCCATCTTGTCTAATTGGAAATCTTCTATTCCGTACAAAAAAAAAAACAATCTATACAAAAGATGTAATGTGTTACATCATAAAAAATATATGAAATATTAGTTCAGTTTTGCTATAGCATCTAATTGTATACGGGTATAGTACAGAACACTGTAAAAAATATTACTACATCCTAATTTGCAACGAACGGACCCAGCATACGACAGCCCGCGTAATCAACCCAACCAGACAGTGTACAGAAACAACCAGTAATACACCCATATAAAATGCATGAGAACACACATTAATCAAAGTATGTCGACTAGCTGTCGAATGTTAATAGCTTTTAACCATTTCAATAAACTATTTTTCCTTATGAATTTAAACGAACGTTTGCAACACAGATGCAAATACAACATCAGATTACATCATATTATAACAATTAAATTGAGCACACTGCTCTCATTTAAAGAAAATACATTTTAGAAATGAATAATAGCTTCGACTGGTTTTTATTTTATTTTTTGTGAGCTTTTACGATCTCACATGCAACATACATTGGGTGAGGGTAAAATGCGGACTGTTTACAAACAGCGGAATCCGTGTTTATAAACAGACGTGTCGCAAAAGACGCACGCCGCGTAGACAGATCACGTGGCATAGAAAGAAACCCATAGGACGTTACTTAATCACGGGGTGCGTTCGAGGTGTGTCTGCAGCTGACGTGACGTGGAGCGCGATCTGCCGTCGGCTGCAGGGGTGGAGTATACGCTGGATGTAAACATAGGAGCATTCGAGGAGCTCAGCAAGGCGCAGCAGCTGCGCGTTCAGCCAGTGCAATTTTGTCATCCATATTACAGAGTACAATACGATTGTCCGAAATCCTTATTGTTGTTAATGTTTAACAATTATTTCATTGTTGGTTTTTTTGAAAAATTTTTTTTTAAATATATAATTTGTTGAGCGTTCTCTAGTCGCGTAAAATTTGCATTTGGACGTCCAGCTACCATGAACGTCACAGTTTGTGGGTGCCTGTTCTGAATGAGTAAAATAAATCGTAATAAATCAATAAATAAAAATGTTTCTTTCACCAATAAAGTGTATTCTTAAGTATTTTTGTAGATCTCATATCGAAACACTATCGAACTATATCTTCGTGTTGTCTGGTTTAATTTTCTCATTTAAGTAAGGCTACTGTACACCTTGCAAGCACTCATGTGAAATATCTACACTATTATAGAAATGTCACATTGGTTGGCACTGTACAAGTCATTATATCAGAATTAATACAAGAAAGAAAAAGAAAATTGCAAAGCAGATCTGTTACATTTAAACATGGAAGTAGCATGTAGAAATAAGTCCCCCAGGCTTGGCATATAGTAGTGGAAAAGGCTAAATTTGTATTTTACAAAAACATTTAAAAGTGTTTGGGGCAGGATTTGTAATTCTCCATTTTGTCCTATACACTGTAACAATAGGGAAGCTGCCCTACATAATCTAAAAGTCCACGGAAGTGGCACGTAGAAGTGAGGCCCCAGCACATGTGATATATTGCCAAGAAGGGCGGAATTTGTACTTAACGAAAATTCAAGATTGAAGATTCAAGATTCAAAAGGTGTATTCGTCTCGTACACAGTTGTACACCTCAGAAATGAGGCCCCAGAACATGTGATATATTGCCAGGAAGGTCAGAATTTGTACTTTACAAAAATTCAAGATGAAGATTCAAAAGATTTATTCGTCATGTACACAGTTGTACACACACAACATGTAGTGGAATGTAACCCTGGTCACTCTGAGCAGCTGTGCATGATAAGAGAGTAACAAAATATAGAAAAAAATTAGAAAAATAATATGATAAAAAATATATGAAATGTTCAGCTGTACATAATCTATACATAAGTGATAGGTAAGAGGTATTTTGCTGTGCAATGTGCAAGAGGCCTGAGGTATGTGCCAATGATTTGGACAGGGTGAAGCAGTACTTAGAGGCATTGAGTATTGTCCTGATTTAGGAGCATTATGACCTGGGGGAAAAAGCTCCTCTTTAACCTTTCCGTTCTGGGATGCATTTCCCAAGACCATAGTGGAGCAACACTGTTGTAAAGTTGCGTAGTTCGAACTACAGTTCTTGTGCTGTAGTTAGAAGCTTAGTCCCGGGTAAATACATCAGCGATGGTGGAAAATGCAGTCTAATAAGGGTATAGTCACCGTGTAAGTAAGAAATTTACAGTTTTTACCAATTGCTTAAACACTATTGACAGATGCTAAAACCAAAGGAACCCAACTTGAAGTTGTTGTGGCTGTTCCTTAAACAAAGTGTAACCATACCTTAAACAAAAGTGCTGCTTTGCACTTTGGTTGCAATTCTGCAAAACACTAGCTCCTTTCTACAACACACTTGCTCCTGCTCACAACACACTATTTCATACATAAGACACTTTGTTCAAAAATGAAATCTCGCAGTACCATTGGGAAAACACATCTATTCAAAATACAAAACACAGTCTGTCATTGAAAACAATTAGACACACACCTGAAAACATTTACTAACAAAACTGAACACCAATCAGTCAGCTACAAAAAGGCCTTAGCTAAGCCATTTTGGAGAACTTGCCAGCATGGAGGGAGGGAGAGCTAGAGGCAGAGGAAGAGGAGGACGTGGACGAAGAGGCCGTGCAAGGACCATCATTTCTGATGACATTAGGGCAACTTTGGTGGACCATGTCATAAACCATGGTCTGACTATGAGGGAAGCTGGACAGAGAGTCCACCCCAATCTTAGCCGTTTCACGGTCGCATCCATCATAAGGACATTCCGACAGGAAAACAGGTATGTCTTCAATTCCTCTACTACAGTAATGTAGCTTGAGTATTTACAGTACTGTCTCATCTTACATGTATATGTTACGTACATGTACTCTTACACCAGTACTGTACTGAAGGGTGGCTCCTTGTTTTGTGAAACATATAATCATGTCTTGAGATGTTTTACAGTACTGTAATACAAGTACAGTAAATACAGTAAAATACAGTTTGTACAGTACTGAAAAATAGAAGAAAACAATTACAAATTCTGGTTGCATTTTTTCTACAGAATGATTAGAAGACCTACTGGCGGTGGACGTCAACGCCTATTTACTGAACAACAAGAACTTGTATTAGTGGACATGGTCAGGGCAAATAATGCGATCCGTCTCCACCAGCTACAGAGTCACATAATTGCAGATAGACAGGTTTTTGGCAATATAAATACAGTAAGCATTACCACCATTAGACGCATCTTGACAAAGCACCATATTACAATGAAACAACTGTACAGGGTTCCATTTCAAAGGAACAATGCCAGAGTGAAGGAACTTCGACGTGAATACGTACAGGTAAGTGTTTCAGTCCTCTACATTTACAATACGAAAGAGGAGCAGTCAAATAGCTGAGTCTGTACCATTGGATCAGTACCACATTGACACTGTATATTCAGAAAGCTAAACAGGCCCCTGTGTGATGAGGTGGTTCAATTCTGTATGTGTATCAGTGTAGTTGTGTACTTTGAGTAATGCCATCCATACAGTACTGTACAGTACAGTAATATGTACTTTTTCTTGCAGAGAATGCTCGCCATGGATGGAGCTGCTCAGCCTCATGAGTGTATTTACATCGATGAGGCTGGATTCAATCTGACGAAAAACAGACGACGGGGGCGTAATCTTATTGGCCAAAGGGCAATTGTGCACGTCCCTGGGCAACGTGGAGGAAATATTACATTGTGCGCTGCCATTAGCCTTCAAGGGCTACTGCACCATCATGCCAAATTGGGGCCCTATAATACACAGGAAATACTCACATTTCTTGATGGTCTTCATGACATAGTCATACAGAATAGACCAGAGTAGCCCAGGTTTGTTGTTGTGTGGGATAATGTTAGTTTCCACCGGGCTGCTCTGGTCCAAGACTGGTTTACTAATCATGAAGGATTTGAAGTGGTGTACTTGCCCCCTTACTCCCCATTTTTGAATCCTATAGAGGAGTTTTTTTCAGCATGGAGATGGCGCGTATATGACCGCCAACCCCACGCCCGAATGCCACTTTTACAAGCAATGGAACAGGCCTGCGGAGATATTGAAATCAGGTCAATTCAGGGATGGATTAGACACACAAGGGGATTTTTTCCCCGATGTTTAGCCAGAGAAAATATTGCTTGCGATGTGGACGAGGTCCTGTGGCCCGACCCCGACAGACGGCAGGATCCATACATGTAACTTCTTTTGTGTGAAGTTCAGTTTGTTTTATTTTTGCTTTAACTGAATTTCCTGTCATATAAATTCCACTACTGTAATGTAATTGCAGTATTTTGATTTCAGTATTTTATTTTTGGAATTATGTGAAACATTTGGAATTGTAACTGAATAAAAACAGTAAAAGTGAAAGACTGCAGTGTTTTATATAAAGTAGACGAGTGTGTTGCCGCTGATATGAGAGTGTATTGACATGTGGAAGTGGGCATCATTTAGTCATCAAAGTGAGGTTTTGACAAAGGATTGTTCAGTTTTGATGGCAGAGTTTGTATTTGACATAGATGTGAATGGTTTATTTCCCAGTGTTTTTCCTTACTTCCTTGTGTGTAGAGTTTTGGCACCATGAGCCAAGTTTTGCAAAATGTGTTCAAGCAATGGACAAAAACTGTAATAATCTTTCATAACTAATAAGGAATAATTTAGCGCTACAATCACATATAATGTGAAGTTGTCTGAAAATGTAGTTTGAAACGTAATTGTTGTGTGGGTCTCTGGTCATAAGTACGGTAGCTGTCGGTAGTGAGCAATAGGGACACCTTGCTGGGTGATGCGGGAAGAATCCTCTGTGTGACCCATCTGTACATTGACGTCAAACTTCAACTCACCAGTGGCACTTGCACACTCATCTAGCACATATTGTATGTTCTAGTCACTCTTTGGCTTCTTCTCATGTTTAGAAACATGTGTGAACAGTTATGAGTCATTGTGTTCAAATGATGACTACTGTATGGTGGCTGTGCTGAACTTCTGCAGCCTGTGTTTTCTATTTTGCATCAAAGTTCACCACAGTGCAAAATGTGTTTTGATGAATGGGAATGTGTTTAGAGTTTTGCTCAAATCTGCAAATTGTGTTTAAAGTTTCACCAAAAGAGTGATTGATTCAATAAATGAGTTTCGGCAATTGGAAATTTTGTTCCAAGAATGAGGTTTAGTCTTTTAGCAATTCACAAAAACTGTAACAGAAACATAAGGCAAGGTAAACTTTAACTTACCAAAGCTCTTTGGGGCGGTCAAACCAGATGTGTCCAGTTTATACAGATACTGCACAGTTAGGGGTAAAAGGCTGTTATGGGCAGGGTTAATCAATTGTACAGTTGTGCTTAAAATGGGGTATAAAATCCTTCAAATACTACAAAAGTTATGTAAGAGAACTTTTGTTTTTTGTCTTGAAAACAGGTACACCTACTCTTACAGTTTTAGACTTAACAGGTTTTAAAGAATTTTATATTATATTATATTATATTATATTAACATGACTATAGCGAATGTCTGTCAGCCCCTTTTGACAGAAGGGCCTTTTAGCTATGTTTTCACATACTCTGAGCCTGAAAAATCAGGGGTAGAACTAATTTGAGATAATGCAAAAAACAATGTGAGAGGAATGGATGTGTGGTTGCAATGACAGACAACATCACACGGTATGTGTAAAAGTCATTTGAAGACTGAATTGTGTTACAGTGGGAAAAAAACCACAACAGCACAATAAAGGGCAAGTGACTCAGGCAAAGTCAGTCAGAAGGGTGTGTGAACATGCTTGGCAAACTGGGTGATAAGTGTCATGGATGCCAGCGGCTCGGGCACGGGAGCGTGGCATGGTGCAGGCACAAAAAAAGGGTGGACGACCCACTGGCGGCTCCAGGAACACAAAAACGGGGTTTATTAAACAAAACTGAAAACACTATAAACACAACTAAACCAAAAAGACCACAAGGGGTCAAAAACAGAAAGGGGATAAAACAAGACTAAATAACAAAAACCGAATACACGCAGAACACTGAAAATATCAAAACCAACAACAATCATAGACATAGACATACTGAAGACAATGAACCACAAGTGAACTAAACACAGGCAGGAACTTAAATAGGAACACTGAACAGAGTAACGAGGCAGCAGGAGTGAGAAGCAATTAACCAATTGGGGAAGGTGCAGGACAACGAGCAATCAGGAAAACACAAGGGCAGGCACAAGAATAGGAAACAGGTGGAACTAATTAACTCAGGGAACTGGGATGGGAAAACTAAGACTGACAAAGAAGGAAACAGCATCTACACTAGGGGAATAACAGACAGGTAGAAACACAAGCAGGGGCACAGAACTGAACCAAATACAAATCACAGGAACTAGAAAAACTTATACCAAAAAACACTAGGGAATTAAACAGGTAAAAATAGGAACAAAACCAAAATACAAAAACAGGAGGTGGCGGGATTCGAACACAGGACAGAAGGGTACTCAGACAATCACATGCTCAACACGTTGAGCCATGTGGCTAGACAGGTAACAGGGGAGAACAAAGACTAACACAAAGAACAGGATGACCAGCAGCACCTGCTGGTCAAACAGGGACGGGACACGGAAGGACCACAGCAGGGGCTGACCCTGACAGATAAGTATAATGATGAATGCCTGCTCACCAGTAAGTTCATGCTTATTTCCTTACAGTATCTCTTGAGGAGGCCTGCCAATGGTGTGGACAGTTTCAAAATAAAGATGGTGACTGGGTGAGGAAATTAATGTAGTCATTTGATAGATGGGAAAATATGGCTACTTGTCCTATACTGAATGTTGTTAATCCCACTGTAGATACTCTGTGATGGATGCCAGAGGTGGCAACACCGTGTCTGTACTGGCATGACCAAGAGCCAATTCAAACACATAACAAATGTTAAATGGTATTGCACAGCTTGTGAAGAGGAGTCTTCTTTATAAAAACGCAGCCACACTACAGTAGTATGCAAAAGTCTGCAACCGCTTGTTAATTTAGCATTTTTTCCAACTTTTGACCTTTTATTTTTAACCCCTTCGTTGAGCCAATGCATTTCTTTGAAAACAGCGTTACAGGGGACACAGTTGGCTATTAAAATCAAGTTTTTATTCTAGCTTGGTTTTACTTTTCTGAGTTTGTTAAAGTTCCCATGTCAATCGTCTTTTTGAGTAATTTGTGTAATGTACTTCTCTCGCCAAAGGTGCAAAATAAATGAGTAATACTACAGTATATAGTAGAACAGACATGCGTCAAGTTTTCTTCATGTTCGTGTAGGTGGCCTTGAAAAAGGACATTTTGTGTCTCAGTGATGGCTCAGTATCTGGTGGGCCACACTTTGTTCTCCATCACCTGCCTGCACCATGTTGGCTTTGAGTGAACCAGTTTGATGAGGTGATCATGGGTGATAACATGGTTCCAGGCTGCAATGAGTGACTCAATCAACTCATGTTTTGATTTTGGATGTCTCTTGGATATCTCCAAAGCCACCTTGTGCCACAAGTTTTCAATGAGATTCAGATCGGGGGATTTGGCAAGCCACTCAATTGATCGATGTTCAGTAGTCTGAGTATGTGGTCTTGTAATCCAGAGGTTGCTGGTTCAAATCCAGCTTCAACTAGATAAGTGCATGTTTATGGGCCCTTGAATCATGAAAAGTAGTGAATTGCCATGTTCTCAAATGACTTTTTGTAGATTTGTGAACAACACCATTTATTAAACAAACAAATCTTCATTTGCAGAATGAAGAATTAAAAATGAAAATAAACTATTATTTAAGAAATATTCCTTGGAACAACAAATTTTCATGGATTTTCATGCTGCCAGATTACTAACAAAGTCGGCTGCAGTCACAGAGCAGTTGTAAAGATTGTACATGAGAAGAAAGCAAGTTTGGTGGCAGACATGCCTCGGTCTGGTCATCCACATGCATCAAAATCATGCTAGGATCACGCACTTTGACGCATTCCATTGAGCAATCACCTCACCTCAGCTACTGCGTGAGTGGTCAGACAGCTGTCATGTCAGTGTCACCTCATCAACAGTTTGTTGCCGGTTCCCGCAGTTTGGTCTGCAGAGTTGCAAGGCACGCAACAAGCCACTGATGACTGATGTCCAAAGGTGCAACCGGATTGACTGGACACAGAAGAACTCACGCTAGACATGTGAAACGGTGGGAAAAGGTGCTTTTCAGCAATGAAAGCACTTTCTGCCTGTTTGGTAGCCAGGCAGACACCTATGTGAGGAGGTTTCCTGGAGAGGAGTTCAAGCCTGAGTGCCTCAATCTCATTGTGAAGCATCCTTTGAAGGTCATGGTCTGGGGCTGCATGGCTGCCAGTGGCGTCGGACGTCTGCACATCTTTGACGGAATGGTCAGTGGGACCAAGTACATCACAGTACTGCAAAAGTGTATGGTGCCATCAGTGCAGCAGCTGTTTAAAGGCCGGTTCCTGTTCCAAGCTGACAATGCACCGTGCCATTGCACCAAACAGGTGATCAACTGGAAGCATCAGAACAACATCGATCAATTGAGTGCCTTGCCCAATCTCCCGATCTCAGTCCGATTGAGAACTTGTGGCACAAGGTGGCTTTGGAGATATCCAAGAGACATCCAAAATCAGAACATGAGTTGACTGAGTCACTCATTGCAGCCTGGAACCATGTTATCAGCCATGATCACCTCATCAAACTGGTTCACTCAAAGCCAACATGGTGCAGGCAGGTGATGAAGAACAAAGTGTGGCCCACCAGATACTGAGCCATCACTGAGACACAAAATGTCCTTTTCCAAGGCCACCTACAGGAACATGAAGAAAACTTGACGCATGTCTGTTCTACTAAATAGTATAACTCATTTATTTTGCAACTTTGGCGAGAGAAGTACATTACGCAAATTACTCAAAAAGACGACTGACATGGGAACTTTAACAAACTCAGAAAAGTAAAGCCAAGCTAGAATAAAACTTGATTTTAATAGCCAACTGTGTCCCCTGTAACACTGTTTTCAAAGTTGCATTGGCTCAACGAAGGAGTTAAAAATAAAAAGTTCAAAAGTTGGAAAAAATGCTAAATTAACAAGCGGTTGCAGACTTCTGCATACAACTGTAGTGTGGCTGCGTTTTTATAGCGAACACTTCTCTTCACAAGCTGTGCAATACCATTTAACATTTGTTATGTGTTTGAATTGGCTCTTGGTCATGCCAGTACAGACACGGTGTTGCCACCTCTGGCATCCATCACAGAGTATCTACAGTGGGATTAACAACATACAGTATAGGACAAGTAGCCATATTTTCCCATCTATCAAATGACTACATTAATTTCCTCACCCAGTCACCATCTTTATTTGGAAACTGTCCACACCATTGGCAGGCCTCCTCAAGAGATACTGTAAGGAAATAAGCATGAACTTACTGGTGAGCAGGCATTCATCATTATACTTATCACCCAGTTTGCCAAGCATGTTCACACACCCTTCTGACTGACTTTGCCTGAGTCACTTGCCCTTTATTGTGCTGTTGTGGTTTTTTTTCCCACTGTAACACAATTCAGTCTTCAAATGACTTTTACACATACCGTGTGATGTTATCTGTCATTGCAACCACACATCCATTCCTCTCACATTGTTTTTTGCATTATCTCAAATTAATTGTACTATTGGCATAGCAATCTGACTTTTCCGGCTCAGATTCTGTGAAAACATAGCTAAAAGGCCCTTCTGTCAAAAGGGGCTGACAGACATTCGCTATAGTCATGTTAATATAATATAATATAATATAATATAATATAATATAATATAATATAATATAAAATTCTTTAAAACCTGTTAAGTCTAAAACTGTAAGAGTAGGTGTACTTGTTTACAAGACAAAAAACAAAAGTTCTCTTACATAACTTTTGTAGTATTTGAAGGATTTTATACCCTATTTTAAGCACAACTGTACAATTGATTAACCCTGCCCATAACAGCCTTTTACCCCTAACTGTGCAGTATCTGTATAAACTGAACACATCTGGTTTGACGGCCCCAAGGAGCTTTGGTAAGTTAAAGTTTACCTTGCCTTATGTTTCTGTTACAGTTTTTGTGAATTGCTAAAAGACTAAACCTCATTCTTGGAACAAAACTTCCAATTGCCAAAACTCATTTATTGAATCAATCACTCTTTTGGTGAAACTTTAAACACAATTTGCAGATTTGAGCAAAACTCTAAACACATTCCCATTCATCAAAACACATTTTGCACTGTGGTGAACTTTGATGCAAAATAGAAAACACAGGCTGCAGAAGTTCAGCACAGCCACCATACAGTAGTCATCATTTGAACACAATGACTCATAACTGTTCACACATGTTTCTAAAAATGAGAAGAAGCCAAAGAGTGACTAGAACATACAATATGTGCTAGATGAGAGTGCAAGTGCCACTGGTGAGTTGAATTTCGACGTCAACGTACAGATGGGTCACACAGAGGATTCTTCCCGCATCACCCAGCAAGGTGTCCCTATTGCTCACTACCGACAGTTACCGTACTTATGACCAGAGACCCACACAACAATTACGTTTCAAACTAAATTTTCAGACAACTTCACATTATATGTGATCGTAGAGCTAAATTATTCCTTATTAGTTATGAAAGATTATTAAATTTCTTACTTACACGGTGACTATACCCTTATTAGACTGCATTTTCCACCATCGCTGATGTATTTACCTGGGACTAAGCTTCTAACTACAGCTCAAGAACTGTAGTTCGAACTACGCAACTTTACAACAGTGTTGCTCCACTATGGTCTTGGGAAATGCATTCCAGAACGGAAAGGTTAAAGAGGAGTAGAGGTCGACCGATGTATCGGTTTTGCCGATTAATCGGCACCGATAGTTGATTCCCGGAACTATCGGTTATCGGCAAAAATCCACGCCGATAGTTTTTCCGGGTTGCGTCAAAGCTGAAGCGGCTGAGAACGGTCCGTTGTCCTTATACAGTGCGAGAGCCAACATATATATCTACAGGGGCGTCGTAGTGGGGGGAAAAAGGGGACTGAGTTACCAGGGCCCCATGTGGGGGGAGGGCCCCTAAGGAATTTGGAATTTTATTTTCCTTTAAACATTAATATTATTCAAAGATCACAATAAATGTTGCTAACTAAGTAACTAATGTAAATGTATTTTTTGTGGGAAAATAAATCGGTTGACGGATTGAATTGTGTCCTAGCTTACAGTGCCCGAGGACAAGCACCCTCACCCCTTGCAATGGTTTAGTCTTCACCGGACTTTTTAACTAGGCACATTTAATTTAGCGGTCATTCTGCTGAAACAGCTGAATCCGTGCTGGAAGATGATGCCAAAGAAAGATAAATCCGGTTTTCAAAAAAGAAAAGAGAGGCAGGAAAGAAACAAAAAAAATAAATGAGGGAAAGCAACTGCTTACAAATTTTTTTCCAAAGAAAGGTGAGCCCAAATGTGAAAGCAAATAGCCTACATTATTAAACACTTCAGTATCACCGCGAAATTACACATAGATTAACATGATGTAGTCTAGATAAGTCTAAAGATTTTTTTTGTTGTTTGCTTAACCCCCTGGGTTCTCGTCTATTTCAGTTTATATCTCGCTGAAATGTCCGTGTAGAATCATGGAAAAAACGCTGGCTAAATCTGTAATGTCTTCTTTTCAAAACGTCCATTGTCGGAGGTATTTAAAGTTTTTAAAATTAGATTAAATCGGCAGAAAGTAAAAGTAAACCATGTCACCTTTCTACGTTTTACCTGCGGTCATGGACCGCGTGTAGTACCGCCTTCGCGTGAAGATCGCTATTCACATTCTAAACAGCCGCACTTCCGCGTATTGAAATCGCATTCGCATCGTAATTTGATGAACGACGCAGACGTGAAACGCGATCCAGATACATCCCCGTCAGCGCCGTAAAAAGGGGGGGGGGATGTGGCCAGGTGTGAATGGCTCATGCTTACACATGAGAGCTCCTAAATATTCAATGGAAGGAGACCAGAAATAGTGACCTGAGTTTGCTTTTTCTTATTTATTTATCCAACTGAATGTTGCAACTACACCACTTATTCATTTTCATGTAGCCAAGACTTTGGTGATAAGATATCTGGGATCAAAACTGCCACCATTGCATACTATGTACTTTTATAATGTTCCTGTAAGTGTTCCAAACTGCATTTTGCAATGTCTATACTTTTGATGTCAAATTACAAACTTAACATAAATCTGACATATTTACAATATACATTAAAATAAAGATGAATGTAAAGACAAAACAAATATATAAGAAATAATTTATTTGCCATGAATTAAGTTTATGATATTTGAAGAAAAGTGTGATCAGTCAGTCAGTGAAAGTGTGTTTCCTACCCATAGGCTCAATAAATAGGCTACTTAATAAAAAGCTGTTCTCTTCAGCCAAATGCATAAGTGTTCAATTTTCATTCCAGTGAAGTCTTGTGTGATTAGGCTGTTTTTTTTGGGGGGGGGGGCATGGGCACTGTTTGTGCATAGGGCCCAGAATTTGGTGCTACGCCCCTGTATATCTATGACAAGAGCCGCCTCTATAGGCGAAAATCGCTGTAAAGCACATGCTTTTGTTTTGACACGTGATACTGTTAGTTGCAAGGAGAGCGCAAGCTGCCTGGAGAGAGCGCGGTGCACGGACAACGCTGACACTTCAAATGCACGTTTAAAACACAGACAGCGAAAAGGTATATATACAGTACACTACAGTACATGTTTTCATCTCAATATAAAGTAATTCATTTGTTGATTAGATTCTGCATTGGAGAAAGAACAGCAGTATGTTTGTCGACAAGGCTGAGAGGACGCTAACATTAGCAGTACATCAAGCGGTTAAAATAATGTGGCAAAAATACACGCAAGTCCGACCCAAATGTTTAATGTCATGATTGTTACCATCAGGAATGCATTCGATTTCAGTTCTTTTTATCTTCAGGCACAGGGTGCGATTTGCCGGGGGGATGGGGGGATCCGACTGGAGCGCTTCGAAACAGTGAATCTTTTTGCGACACAGTGTTTTACTGATTCGGAGTTTCAAAAAGCTCTGTTGATACTTTGCTCACCTTCTCTATATAATATATTTGTTGTTTGAAATGAAATCATTACTATTATAGGCCTAACTTACGATGTTTTTATTAAATTTGTTATCACGTAATACAGCTCCCTTCGTATTAAAACCATTTCATGACGTGACACTCATTATCTGGTTCTTGCCTAAAAAGACGGGTATATAATGAGCGTTGTTAACAGATTACACAAACAGTTTGGTCAACCTCTGCCTATGGAGAGAGAAAAAAGTTTTCAAAATAGAAGCAAATATAGTGGGAGACTACACATATAATATAATTTATATAATTAATATTATATATAATTGTAATATTATATAATTATTATTATAATTCATTTTGTATGTAACTTTTTATTTATTTATTTGGAGTGTTACTTTTTCTTTCAGTTTGAAAGCATGTCTTTAATTTACCTCAATATTTATTAATATATTCATATTTATTTCATATAGCACATTTTCATGATTCAGTACTGTTTTTTTGTTTGGTTTTTGTAATAAAGTTTAGTACTATTTTACATGTAGTGTTGTGTTTTATTTTAGTTTTTTTTTTTTTTTAATCCAGTATCCATTTTAAAAACTATCGGTTAATTAATCGGTTATCGGCAAGTACGGACCAACCTAGCTATCGGTATCGGTAAAATTCAATATCGGTCGACCTCTAAAGAGGAGCTTTTTCCCCCAGGTCATAATGCTCCTAAATCAGGACAATACTCAATGCCTCTAAGTACTGCTTCACACTGTCCAAATCATTGGCACATACCTCAGGCCTCTTGCACATTGCACTTATATACCTCTTACCTATCACTTATATATAGATTATGTACAGCTGATAGGGGTGTAACGATATTACAAACCGAACCGAAATATCGCGATACACCAACCACGATACATATCGCGAAACTCTCGTGGCGTACCGCGGTACTCTCACGCCCCCTGCTGCTCATTGTTGAGGTTGACGTCACTTGTCTCTAACTAATTTAACCAATTTAAACACATCTTTGTTTTATCACATTTGATTAAATTGTATTAGTAATGATGAGCTTTTGTTCTAAATTTTGTTCTAAATATTATATTCTAAAGTTAGTATTAGAATTGTTTTTTTCTGACTAGTCTATATTGGAGGTATTTATTTAATTTTTGTTGTTTACTCAGGTATCCTGACTGTACTAAAAATGTGATGATAAAGTTAATAAAGAAAAAGTTTAGTTGTTCTTGTTATTAAGTGAATCTATTGTTCCTTAGCATTGCTGTTTAGATGACATCAACCCTAACCCCACAGCAAACAGAAACCGAACCGAACCGAACCGAGGCTCCAAAACCGTGAACCGAACCGAATCGTGCCTTTGGTGTATCGTTACACCCCTAACAGCTGAACATTTCATATATTTTTTATCATATTATTTTTCTTATTTTTTTCTATATTTTGTTACTCTCTTATCATGCACAGCTGCTCAGAGTGACCAGGGTTACATTCCACTACATGTTGTGTGTGTATAACTGTGTACATGACGAATAAACCTTTTGAATCTTCAATCTTAAATTTTTGTAAAGTACAAATTCCGACCTTCCTGGCAATATATCACATGTTCTGGGGCCTCATTTCTACATGCCACTTCTGTGGACTTTTAGATTATGCAGGGCAGCTTCCCTATTGTTACAGTGTATAGGACAAAATGGATAATTACAAATCCTGCCACAAACACTTTTAAATGTTTTCATAAAATTTAACCTTTTCCACTACTACATGCCAAGCCTGGGGGACTTATTTCTACATGCTACTTCCATGTTTAAATGTAACAGATGCTTTGCAATTTTCTTTTTCTTTCTTGTATTAATTATGATATAATGACTTGTACAGTGCCAACCAATGTGACGTTTCTATAATAGTGTCGATATTTCACATGAGTGTTTGCAAGGTGTACAGTAGCCTTACTTATATGAGAAAATGAAACCAGACAACACGAAGATATAGTTCGATAGTGTTTCGATGAGATCTACAAAAATACTTAAGAATACACTTTATTGGTGAAAGAAACATTTTTATTTATTGATTTATTACGATTTATTTTACTCATCCAGAACAGGCACCCACAAACTGTGACGTTCATGGTAGCTGGACGTCCAAATGCAAATTATACACGACTAGAGAACGCTCAACAAATTATATATTTTCAATTTTATTTTCCAAAAAAACCAACAATGAAATAATTGTTAAACATTAACAACAATAAGGATTTCGGACAATCGTATTGTACTCTGTAATATGGATGACAAAATTGCACTGGCTGAACGCGCAGCTGCTGCGCCTTCCTGAGCTCCTCGAATACCCCAGTGTTTACATCCAGCGTAAACTCCACCCCTGCAGGCGACGGCAGATCACGCTCCACGTGGCGTCAGCTGCAGACACACCTCGAACGCACCCCGTGATTAGGTAACGTCCTATGGGTTTCTTTCTATGCCACGTGATCTGTCTACGCGGCGTGCGTCTTTTGCGACACGTCTGTTTATAAACACGGAATCCGCTGTTTGTAAACAGTCCGCATTTTACCCTGACCGGTGGCCTGTACTACGAAGTGGGGTTACTGGCTTATCGGGGTAACTTGTTGGATTTAAGGTAGTCTGGGCAAAATATAAGTGAGCGAATATGAAGTCCATTTAAACTGTGGTACCTTAAATCCGACAAGTTACCCCGATAAGCCAGTAACCCCGCTTCGTAGTACAGGCCACCGTCCTCTGTAACGTAACGTTAAGTTTTTAGAAAGGAGAACAAGCTCTTTCCATACGAAAGAACAGACATTCACGTACGGTCTCATAACATTTCTATAAACGTGTAATCTGCCAAATAGCCATATTTGTGTTTTATATATTTCGCTGTTATCTTCACAAGATTTAAATTGGAGCTTCAGTGTTAGACTAGCTAACGTTAGCTAGTTGCTTGTAACGTTAGCTAGCTAGTTCTGTACATAAGAACATAAGAACATAAGAACTATACAAACGAGAGGAGGCCATTCGGCCCATCGAGCTCGCTTGGGGAGAACTTAACTAATAGCTCAGAGTTGTTAAAATCTTATCTAGCTCTGATTTAAAGGAACCCAAGGATTCAGCTTGCACTACGTTATCAGGAAGACTATTCCATACTCTGACTACACGCTGTGTAAAGAAGTGCTTCCTTAAATCCAGTTTGAAATGTTCTCCCGCTAATTTCCACCTATGGCCACGAGTTCTTGTATTTGAACTAATGCTGAAGTAACTATTCGGTTGAACAGCATCCAAACCTGTTAGAATCTTATAGACCTGGATCATGTCCCCCCTCAGTCTCCTTTGCTTGAGGCTGAACAGATTTAGCTCAAATAACCTTTCCTCGTATGACATTCCTCTAAGACCAGGAATCATTCTTGTGGCCCTACGCTGCACCTTTTCTAAGGCCGCTATGTCCTTTTTAAGATATGGTGACCAAACCTGTACACAATATTCTAGGTGAGGTCTCACCAAGGAATTGTATAATCTTAGCATTACCTCCCTTGACTTAAACTCCACACACCTGGAGATGTACCCCAACATCCTATTGGCCTTTTTTATTGCTTCCCCACACTGGCGAGAATGAGACATGGAAGCATCAACATACACACCAAGGTCTTTCTCATAATCAGCTACCTTTATTTCAGTAGGTCCCATAAAATACCTGTACTTTATATTTCTGCTCCCTACATGGAGTACCTTACATTTGTCTATGTTAAATTTCATCTGCCAGGTGTCAGCCCAGTCACTAATTAAATTAAGATCCCGCTGTAGCTGCTGAGCCGCTAGTTCAGTATCTGCTACACCACCCACCTTGGTGTCATCTGCAAATTTCACCAGTTTACTGTATATATTGGTGTCTATATCATTTATGTAAATTAGGAACAAAAGTGGTCCTAAAATTGAACCCTGCGGTACCCCACTATGAACGCAGGCCCACTGTGACATCGAGCCTCTTATAACTACTCGCTGCTTCCTATCCGTTAACCAGTTATCAATCCAAGTCGCTACAGTTCCTAAAATACCTGTCGCTTTGAGTTTAAGTGAGAGCCTCTTGTGGGGAACAACATCAAAAGCCTTTTGGAAATCTAAGTAGATGACATCATAGGCCTTCTTATCATCAACTTCCTGAGTAGCTTCCTCAAAAAACTCCAACAGATTTGTTAAACAGGATCTACCTCTCCTAAATCCATGCTGGCTATCCCTCAAAATGTTATTTGAGTCCAGGTAATCTACCATTTTCTCTTTGATTATAGCCTCCATAACTTTACCAGTTATACAAGTTAGACTGATTGGCCTATAGTTTGACAACTATATATATAGAGTTGTACACTCTCCTTGACTGAATTCTAGCCTACCATTAATATACAACTGTAAAAAAAAAAAAAAATGAATGCATTATCACATGCCAAACAAAACAAAAAGTAGTTACTTACCTTAGTTCTTACGTTGCATCGCGCCCAAACAGCTCCGACTGAATATCATGGTCTGATTAAGAAAGCACTAACGGAATCCTGGGTTGAAATGGTCCCACTGCGCATGTGCCAATTCAAACTTGAGCTTTTTTGATATTTTGGAGTACATTTTACTCCAGTTTTTATAAAAAGTTGTAGTAAGAAAAAAACAGATTAACACTATAATTAGAGTAACTGTTACAGTTAATATACAATTCATTATTTTATGTGATTAAATCACATATTACTCCACAATTTTACATGAGAAAAATTAGTAAACATTGAGTTCTAATTTTACAAAGTAGGAATTATGCAGTTTTATACAATAACATTTAGTACACCCAAAAGTCATTTTTTTCAGTGTATTTTTTCACTTAAAGATGTGAGAAAGAACAGTTTCATAATGCGATGCAGGCTGTGTGCACCAAAAAAAAGCGACATCGCTGCGTAGAAAAATTCCAGCTCCAACCTGAAAAAACGTACCGGTAAGTGTCAATATGATGCCTATTTGAACCATATTAATGGTAATTTGGTAACTATGGGCACTTTGACCTTATAGTACCATATTTCACACACTGTCCGAATGTTTTTCCTCATATGTGCGCTTGTGCAAGCAATGACAAATATCTTGTGAACCTTACAAACAACACACGTTCGTAAAAAACATTCATTCTAAACGTCTGCATGTTTTCATATCCATTTTCCAAAAATCTAAATAAATTGAAGTGCATACTGTGACGTTATACACAAATTCGTACACTTCACTAAAGGTTTTATTTGTGACACTTCACCTAACGTTAAGTGCAGAACGTCATTGCATTTTAATTTATTCCTATCTAATGAATGCATGTACTTAAAATGTAAGAATAAAGTAAATAAATGTTTTTAAAGGAGACTGCTTTTAAAAGGAAGAGTTGCTTAGCCCAGCATATTATTCATTCACACCATTAATCACAAAACATATACATAATAATTCATATATATATATATATATATTAAAATTTACTTATACTTATAGTCATATATTATTTTTACTTACTGCTATTTGTCCAAAGTGCCCATAGATACATAATTACCAATTTATTGATGATTCAAGTTTGAATGTATAATAAAACCAAATGTAACCTAATCTGCATATATATATATATGCAGATGAACCTAATTCAACAAAGAATCCAAAGATCATTAGTGCCTTTTCCAGCCCTGCAACGAAGGTAACACAGGCAGTGATTGACAAGCTGCTGATCAGTTTTGTCTGTGAAGGAAGCCAGCCATTTTCTATTATAGAACTACCATCATTTAGGAAAATTATAGAAACCTTGCAACCTCAGTGTACAGTCATGACAAGAAAAACACTGCATCTCAAAGTGCAGGATACATTTGAAAACATGAAGAGTGCACTTATCCAAAAATTAAACCATGCTGATTACATTGCTACAACTGCAGACTGCTGGTCAGCCAGGCAGCGCAGTTACTTGGGGGTCACCTGCCACTGGATAGACAGTACATCTTTAGAGAGATGTTCAGCAACTTTGGCTTGCAGACGGATGACAGAATCACACACATTCGATGTAATTGCTGCTGCTTTAGAGGAAATACACAAAGAGTACAAAATCAGAGGAAAGATTACTAGGACAACTACAGATAGTGGCTCAAACTTCCTGAAGGCCTTTCAAATATATGGGGAGGAGAAAGAAGATGATGCTCAGGATGCACAGGAGGAGGGAGACTACATACTTGAGGATGAATCTGACAAAAGTGAATTGGAGGTGGAGTACCAAGACCTTTTTTGGTATTTTAGATGAGGACTGTGGCCTGGAATACCAACTTCCCAGACATCAAAAATGTGCCTGCCATTTACTTCATCTTGTTGCTACTGTTGATGCTTCAGCAGCAGAAGCTGGAAGTGATACGTATAAGAGACTATCACGGTCAGCTTTTGCTAAATGCAGTGCACTTTGGAACAAAACCAGCAGGTCAACCTTGGCTTTTGAAACTGTGGACAGAAAAACATCTGGGTGTGTTTGAAATTTTATTGCAAATGACAGTTTATGTGATGTTAATGTGCCCATCACAGGACTGAGATAGGCTACTTTACTTCAGCCTATGTTTTATATAAACAAAACAAAGAAACTTTCAAGGTGAGGTGTGTGGAAGCTTTCCAAATAGTTTGAAATTCAAGGTTTTCACTTCATATCAATCAGATCAGAAGTAACTAGTAACTAGCTACTTGAGTAGTTTTTCCATCGGATACTTTTTTACTCTTACTCAAGTAACTATTGGGATTGTTACTTTTACTCTTACTTGAGTAAATATTTCCATAAGTACTTTTACTTTTACTTGAGTACAGATTTTGGGTACTCTACCCACCTCTGCCTGCCACAAGTGCACCTTCAGAGCGAGCATTCAGCGCTGCCGGCCTGGTGGTTGATAAGCTACGCGCTCAGATCGGCCCAAAGAAAGTTAATGATTTGATTTTCTTGCGTAGTAACAAAGATTTAGTTTCTAAAAATATTTTTTTGCTTGAAATGTGGGATGTTTGGCACCTCGGAGGGCACCTCTGGTGTGCTGGCCACGTGACGGCGGCGCCCGTCCTGCCAGCACCTGAACTGCCTGTGTCGCCTGTCGAGCCGGCACCTGAACTGTATTGTCCGTCGATGTCCGTCCGTGGTGTATTAAACCCAGTTTACCTGACTTCTTGGCTCCGATCGCCTGCTTCCCTGCTCGCCTCCTTTGCCTGAACGTCACAGAATGACAGATCTCCCGAAAGACTCACCGCGGCAGGACGAGGACCTACAGTATGGCTCGCCCTTACGAAACAAAAATATATTTAAATATATGAAAATTTCAGTATATTTTGCTTAACAACATTGGACATATACTAACAATTTGAACATTTCTATGCAGCTAAAGTTATGGAAATGTATTCAGAAACTGCAGTATTCATGCCACAAAGTAAAATATCTCAATAAAATAAAAAAATATGCCTACTCCTATAATATATGAGAAAATGTATTGAATACATATATGTTTTCATATATTATAATGTATTGGAAAATACATAAACAATTGCCGCTTTTCATATATTGAGATTTACATGAACAATATATTTTAATGCAATATATTGCTTTATATAATATATGCTTTATATATTTTGAGTTAATATATTTTAAAATTATTTCATATTATACATCTAATATATCTGCAGCTACACTATAGCTAAGTCAGTATATTGTTAGATGTATGATGTGCAGTTTGAAAAATACATTTACTCAAATATATTTCAAAATATATTAGCAATCATATAAATATATTACTGATAAACTACTTCACATCATACATCTAATGATATATTTGCAGTTATTTATTGTATAACAATGTTTTCCTTATAACATTCAACCTAGAAACAATGTGACAAGTTCCACACTAAACCTTATACATTATGTTTGAACATATTTAAAAGTCGTCACAAGTCTCAAGTTGTGTATTATCAAATTCTATACAACATGCAAATATATTAATCAATTTAAAATACAATAAAGAAAAAAACTAAAAGTTTACAAATAAGAATCCTTCTGCCACAAGTCTGTTTCTAAAAAACATTTATTTAGACCTTTACACATCTTGAGAAAAACAGACATTCAGCAAAACTTTGAGAACAATTGCTAAAACGTCAAATTATTTTAAAATTATTTTTTACAGAAATATGCTGTAATTAAAGTTATACAAATTATTTGTCTCTGAAATTATCAAATTTATATCCTGATTAACATTTTTTAAAGACAGAATCCTTCTGATTAATCAGAAAAATCAACTACGCAATACTGATGTTTGCAGTAGTTGTAGACTCCATTATCTTATTCTTCATTTGGTGTCTCAGTTCACAAATTCTTGTGCTGATGGTCTTCCGCACTTCACCAGATTTAGCATCTGGGTGGTGCTTTAGAACAGTGTCTGTGACAGAGAATACAAAATTTATGATATTTTGATTATTGACATTCATGTCAATATTCATTTGCAGGAAAATTTAATTGTTTTAATAAAGAAGTGCATAAAAATAGCAGATCTCTGTTATTTTGAGTTCAACTGAGCACATATTAACCATGAGGCTCTTTGGGGAGAACACATCACTGAGCAGCACTCTTCTCCAAATGTGTTTCACTATATAATCAAAGGTTGGCTGGACTCATGAAGGAAGTGTGTTTTGTGAGCTTTATTTTATCCAGGGGCTCTTCTGCTGTTGGGTCAATCTTATTCTTGCCTCCAGTGAGATTGGACCGTAATAGTACATCTACTCTGAAGAGGCCTAACAGCAACACCCAAGTCATACCACTGGCAGTCCTCTGGGCCTTAGTAGTCTCCCAGTAATGAAATACAAGTGCTGTCATCACTTCCAAGTTTTACCTTCAAATACACAACAGGTACAATTTGAATTTGACATCTGAAACTAAAGGCAAGGAACATTTTTTATGTAACTATTACAAACTGTTTTAAAACAATCATTATTTTATAATACTTTGTGTATGTGCAAATTCACTGGGTTCTAATTCATGTTAACCTTAAATATTGGAATGGAATCACAATTGGACATTGGAATATATAACATCTTTTTAAGTTCAAGTCCATCTCAGCAGGGCACAAAAAACTGGCTTTTCCACCAACCAGTAATTCGATCATGAATATTTAGTTAAGCAGAATCTATTAAAATATGAAAACTGAATTTCCAAACTTTTTGACTTGTACCAAACACATGACTGTCAGAAGATACTGAAACATCAATTTTTCAGTCACTTGTTCACACAAACTTTACAAGGGACTAAGTTGAAAGCAGTACAGCCGATAAATTACCTTTTTAATGTTGTGAGAAAATGAACGGGCTCCTTCTTCTGTGTCCTCTTCAAAATCCAGTCGTTTTGGCTTCCTAATTCGTCTTATGTTCATAAATGGAGACGGTTCTTTAGTCATTTCCCGCTCAGTCGATCTGAGAGCACTTTCTTTATCTGAAACATATAAATGAGTTACATGTTCTGTATTATACTTATCATCGTACTAAATGTCTAAAGACCACAATACAACGACAGGGAAAGCAGAAGAAAAGTAGATTTTGATGTAGCTACATTTGCCTAACCCTGACTTAGCAACGTGCTAGCATTCGTGTTGCATTGCAAGTAATTCACAAAAGATACTTTGAAGCTCTGTAAGCTGCTATAAAGTTAGCATTTAAAATATAATCCAAATTAACACTTTAGTTAACAACCAGAAATTTAATAATGAGCTACTAAATAACCTACCTGACAATTGCAGCACCTTCGCTTCCTCTACAGGCCATCCGTTAACGGGTCGCTTTGAGTTTGGTCGTCGGCATTCCACAAGATAAGTTTTTGAAATGTCAGTTTAATCAAAGTCTATTATCCATTTGGTTTCGATTACACTATCCGCGTCTTTATCTAGGCCAGCGTTCCAGGAAACCAATGCGTATTTCTGCATCTCCGTTTGTCGCAGTATTTTCTGCGCGCCAAGTTCTAACGTAGTACTATTTATCTGCGCATGCGCGCGTAGGAAACCGCGTCCTGCATCGAGCCTATCGGTACGTGGAGAGGTGTGTAATAGATAATTGTTCTGTTTCATATTTGTCTTTTATTAACATTGCCTTTTTATAGAATTAGTATGGAAAACTTAAAAAGGAAGTACATTTTACCTAACTGCAGTGCAGAAATTCCGTCGCGAATGCTTAGATGGAAAAATAGGTTTATGTAATAGTTGTGTTCTTTTGTGTTGCACAAGATGCATTTCTGCTATTGATAAATTACAAATAAATTATAAAATATCACTCCGATGTTGTTTAACAGGGTTGAAAAAGTACGCTCAAATAAATTAATTAAATTGTATTTATTTTTGCAGATAATGAAAGAATTCAGTCTAAGGCATTGCCACTTCTGAGTAAAGATACTTTGAGAAGTGCAACAAAAGAATGCAAAGAGTTGTTTGACAGATTAACTCCTCAAAAGAAATTGAGGTGATTTAAAGAAGTAACAGCTAAGGTTGCCGCTTTTGGGATGCATTATTCAAGAAAACCTCCAAGGCAGGAGGAGCTTGCTCTTAGGGAACATGCATCAGTTACACCAGACACAGTTGTTCAGATATTTAATAGAGTTCTTGTGAATGGGCAACTGTACTATTCAGAGGACTTCAAAAAAGTCATGAATAGAAACAGTTTCACTGTTCTGTTACAAAGTGGAGACATTGCAAATGTTGAAAAATACCTGTTAATTGAGGAACAAGGAAGCAAGCTAGGAGTGTTTTGCTATTGGTAGAGTACTCTGTGTGATTTGCCACATGTTATGTGTCTCAAAAGAGAAATAAGGGGAGGAAAGTTGGCTTTCAATGTGAAAGTTTTCAAAAGCAAATGTGTGCTTATTAATATACCATAGTATGCAAGTCTTTATGTGTGCATTCCACCAAGATATTTCTTTGAAGATTAAACTGCTCATGTCCATGCAATATTCATATATGAGTTAATGTCCTAACAATGATAGTGTTATTATTGATGACTCCGCATGCTGTAATCGCAATCTAGAGCTTTTTGTGTGTTGCTCAACCAGCTGTTGTACAAGTCTATTGCTCTTTATTGTCATGGTGGAAAGAAAAAAATTATAAAATTGTATTAGGTCATTTTAACCTGTTTAAATGCATTTGCACAATTGAAATAGGATGACTTTAGTTTTGGTCTGATTATTATGAATTATTTTTGATGTATTTTTGTGTAATAATTTATTTATGAATATTTTCAAATTGCAAATTCATGGCTTACATAATCTGTCATGCATTAATAGAGCAATAATTTAATTAGATATGAGTATTACCCACTTATTTGAACGTAATATAAATGTAATATAAAAAACAGTATATTAAGTCATACATTTGAAAATACATCACATATCTCACAAGTCACTTAATATATTACAATATACTGTTTAATATATTGCAGTACATTTTTCATACATTACAATATATTTTTGTTTCGTAAGGGCGTCCTGCTGCACGAGGTGAGTTATTGGCGAGAGCTGCCGGAGGTCCAACAGGATCCTGGCTTATTCGCCCTAGCGGAGGAAAGCTGGGATCTCCTCCAGGCGGTTACCCCACAAACGGAGGAGCACGCAATGGCAGAGGTGCGCGCTCTCCTCCAGCAGCTCCTTGACAAGGTGAAAGAGAAGCACCCCCAGCCACTCGCCTGTTCTGAGGCAGCCCCGCCTCCGCCTGCCGGTCCCAGTAGGCGAAAGAAGAGGCGCAGGGGGAAAAGAGAAGAAGCCGCCCCGACGATCTTCCTGGGGGCATGCTATCTCGCCGCAGCGCCCCTTCCCGGGGAATGTCAGGGGGAACCCCTTCTGACCCAGCAAAGCCAGAAGGTCGTCACAGCCCCCGACGCCTTCACAGAGGAGCCGCCGCTAGCGGCGTATTTTTATCGGCCGGAGCGTCTGGGGCACGGCGGCATAAGCGCCGTTAGGGACGCTATCCCTCGGGTCCCTAGAGCCCTTAAAGGGACGGCGCATACACGCTTGTCGCCTGTCCTGCCGGCTCTGGACCTGCCTGTGTCGCCTGTCCTGCCGGCTCTGGATCTGCGCTATGTACAGCCTTACTGAGCGTTATTCTGTCTTTTGTCTTCCTTTGATCCAGTCCCTTGCCTGTCTGCCTATTGTACAATCCTTACCTCTTATTCCTTGCCTCCTCAGTCCCGCTCCCGACCTTGACCCGCCTGTCCTGCTGAGCCCGGCTTCCCCTGTTGTCCAGCCCGCCTGTTCCCCAGTCCTGTGTATTCGTGTTGGACAGACTCCCCGGCTCTCGACCCCTGCTCCCGTTCTACGACCCCGATTTCTGCTCGCCGTCTTTGGACTTGTTTGCCCGATTAAAGCCCAGTTTCCCCGTACTTCTGGGTCCGTGTTTCCTTTGTTTACCCAGTGTGACAGATGGTATGATGGAAATAAATTGTGTTTTTCTTGTAAATTCTCTTTCTGCAACGGTTGTGCTTTAATTCTGAGTTTAGCTTCACTTTACTCGTTTTTAGTCAGCTCGCTGCGTGTAAATTGCAATCTATCAACGATTTATTCATTTCAAAGTAGCTGCTGAGCTACATAAAACCCGGTTGAGTCAAAAGCCATAATACACAAATGGTCCACGGGGGTCAATTTTGGGGATCGTTAAAGTGATAGATCACCTATCTTGATTAAGCCTGATTCGGTTATATATGTATTAAGTAAATATGAACCCTCTAGAGTCTAGGGGTAGAGAACACACTTTCACTGACTGGGGCATGGTCATACATTTCATTCAATATTATAAACTTAATTCATGGTAATTAAATTATTTCACATATATTTGTTTTGGTATTAAACTCATCTTTATCTTAGTGTACTTTGTAAATATGTCAGATTTATGTTAAGTTTGTAATTTGACATCAAAATATCAACATTGCAAAATGCAGACACATTATGAAAGTACATAGTAAGCAAAGCTGGCAGTTTGTTTTGATCCCAGATATCTGATCAGCAAAGTCTTGGCTACATGAAGATGACTAAATTGTGTAGTTGCAACATTCAGTTGGATAAATAAATAAGAAAAACCGAACTCATGTCACTATTTCTGGCTCCTTTCATTGAATATGTAGCAACTTTCATGTGCATGAATGAGCCATTGTCACCTGGCCACGTCCCTCCCCCCCTTTTATGGCGCTGATGGGCATGTATCTAGATCGCGTTTCAACGTTGCGTTGTTCCTGAAATTACCATGCGAATGCGATTTGAATACGCGTTAATATGGCTATTTAGAATGTGAATAGCGATCTTCGGCTGAGAGCGGTACTACACGCCCCCGATGCAGGTAAAACAAAGTAAGGCGACATGGTTAAATTTTTTGCCGATTTAACCTAATTTTAAAAACTTTAATACTTCCGACAATGGACGTTTTGAAAAGAAGACAGATTACGGATTTAGCCAGCGTTTTTTTCATGTTTCTATAATAAGATTTCAGCGAGTTGGAAATGGGTTTTGAAAATTTGGCGGTAAATTGGACGGGAACGGAAAACCCTCCAACGGAATGGGACGGGACGGGAACCAAAAACCTTTTAAATATGTTCAGTTATTAGATCTTCAGGAAGGATGGGAACTTCTTTGTTTGCTATGTTTAGAAGTGGAATGTTTTTTTGTTCGCTATTGTCTGTGTTTTTGTGTGTCCTTGTGTTTTTGGCCCAGCCAGCAGGTTTTTTTTATTTATTTTTTTATTCTTATTGCAAACAGAACAATTACAAAGTCTCACTTAAACATAAGAGCAGAAAAAGAAAAGAAATATGTAACATACAATGTCAGGGGTTCATAACACAAACGACCAGCTGAGAGATAAATCACACAAACCTAATAGAAGAGCACTGTTTTGATTGCTTTTGCATTTTGGGAATGATGTAAGGATGATAGATATTGTTTGGTTTCACAAATGAAGTGTTGAAAGGATGGTTTTGTATTTGAGAATTTTGTCTTATGAATATGAAATTTAGCTAATAATATTAATAAATTAGTTATATAAAATTGGTCTGCTTTGTTCACTGGGTATTTGTAGAAACCAAATACCATCTTTTCAAATGAGAACGAAAAATCATGAAGAAAATAGGACATTACAAAATCAGTGAATTCTTGCCAGAACTGACTAGAAAATGGGCAAGACCAGAAGAGGTGCAGAACATCTTCATCTTGGAGGTTACAAAATGAACAATTAGCATTAATATCCTTTTTATATCTTCTAAGAAAAGAGTTAGTAGGATAGAACCGATGAATAATTTTGAAAGAAACCTCTTTCACTTTGTTTGTCAACAGAAATTTAGAAGGTAGAGTCCAAATCCTTTTCCAGTCCAGGTCACAAAATAAATTGTTCCAGTAGGCCATAGCATTTGCGTTATGAGTCTTATCCTTCAGAAACAGAGATCTTATATCACAATTGGTTTTTTTTTTTGTACTTGAAAAACAGATCCTTCCCACAGAGGTGACAGCTGGCTCTAGTGGCGGTGGGGTCAGGTCCCTGACCACTGAATCTTTGAGAAGCATTAATACACCAGCAGGAATGGCATCAAATACTACGGCATATTCCTTTGGTGGAACAGGGAAACCATATACATTCAAGAAATCTGTGTAAGAAAGTAATTTACCTTCTGAGTCAAGAAGTTGTGTAACAAGATGAATACTATGACCAAACCAATTTCTTAAAAATAAAGACTTGTGTTTATATGATATATCTCTATTATTCCAAATATAATACCTGTGTGGGGAAAAGTTATGTTTGTAAAGTAGAGACCAGGAGAGAAGCATTTGTTTATGAAAATTGGATAGTTTGATAGGTATTTTATCAGCATTATAGTTGCATAATAGAAAAAATTTAAGACCACCAAGTTTTGAAAATATAAAATTGGGGATGAAATTCCAAATTGAAGTAGGGTTTTTGAGAAATTGTTTGATCCAGTTTATTTTAAATACATTGTTTAGTGTCGAGAAGTCAAAAAAATTAATACTACCATTTGAGAAGGAGTTGGATAGAACTGATTTCTTAATATAATGGATTTTATTCATCCATACAAAATTGCAAAGGAGTTTATCAACAGCTGTTAAGGTTACTTTGTTTACTTCTAAAGATTGGGCTGCATAAATTAAACGAGATAACCCCTCCGCTTTAGTTAGTAAAACTCTACCTTTGAGAGATAAATCCCGTTGGAGCCAAGCATTAAATCTATTTTGTGTTTTTTGTAGAATTGGAGAGAAATTAAGAGAACATCTCAAGGATTGATTCCTGCTAATAACAATACCAAGATAGGTGATGGAGTCTTTCACTGGAATACCAGCAATAGAAGGATTAGTACAGTCTCTAAGGACAAAAAGTTCACATTTCCCAATATTTAAATGAAGGCCTGAAGCATTAGAAAAAGACTTAATTACGTTGATGGCTGTTGTCACCTGAGAAGAATCTTTTAAAAATAGAGTAGTATCGTCCGCCAACTGACTGATAACAATTTCTCTGTCTGCAATTGTTATGCCTTTCAAGGGACTAAGTTTAATATAATCACATAGGAGTTGGGCACAGATCAAAAATAAGTATGGGGAAATAGGGCAGCCTTGCCTGATATCTCGGTTCAGATCAAATCTAGGAGAAGTACCTGCATGCAATTTGATGGAGCAGTTAGTATTATTATACAATGTTGTAATAGCTTTTATAAAGAAGGGGCCAAAGCCAAATTTGTTCAAAGCCTTAAAAATGAAGCCATGTTCAATAGTATCGAATGCTTTACGAAAATCCACAAATAATATAAAATGATTGTCCTCACAAAAATCTGAATAATCAATTAAGTCTAGAACAAGCCTAATGTTATTCGATATATGTCTTTTAGACATAAAGCCAGTTTGATTTCATCAATAATGTCATTCAAGACATCTTTTAATCTTTTGGCAAAAATTTGAGCTATGATTTTGTAGTCGTTATTAAGTAGGCAGATTGGCCTCCAGTTGTCAATAAGAAGAGGATCTTTGTTTGGTTTAGGGATTAAGGTTAATAGACCTTGGGTTAATGTAGTAGGGAGAGATTGCTTAATAAGACTTTATGTGTATACATTAAGAAGAAATGGGGCTAGTTGTTCTGCAAAAGCAGCATAAAACTCAGCAGATAGACCATCTGTACCTGGAGATTTATTATGTTTGAGCCGACGAATTGCAGTTAGGACTTCATCAAGAGTTATTGGTCTCTCGCAGGAATTCATCTGATCATCCTTAATCATTTGTGTACCAGTAAGTTGCCTAAGAAAGCAGTCAGCAGTGTCCATATCATAATTAGATTTATATAAATCTCTGTAATACATGGAGCAAAAAGACGAAACCTTGCGAGGGTCATCAGTTATGACCCCATCAACATTAAGTTTTTGGATAGAGTTAAATTTAGCTTGGGATTTCTCTAATTTAAAAAAGTATGATGAGTGTTGTTCACCTTCTTCTAACCATCTTCTCCTTGACCTTATAAAAGCTCCCTCTGCTTTACCTTTAAAAATGTCATTTAGTTTATTTTGGTATAAAGCCAAGTCTATTTTATCCTCATCAGATAGGTTCTCAGGTAAAATCTGAGTGAGAACAGAGATTTTATTTATCACCTCCATCTCCTCCTTTTCCCTTTGTTTCGCCATTGAAGAGCTGTAACCTCTTAGAAATTTGGCAGCCTCATATTTAAATAGTTCCCAGTTTTGACAGTAGTGATTATTAAGTAAAGCTTTATTCCAATAGTGTTTAAGTAATGAATGCACATTTTTAATAACATTTTCATGATTTAGAAGGGAGTTATTAAGCTTCCAGTAACAGCTCCTGTATGCTCGGACAATATTCGGCCTAAGGGACATTTGTAGAGAAATGGCTTTGTGGTCAGTTAATGGAGCCGGTAGTGTATCAACTGTTATAATATTTTTATCTAAAAGATTGGGGATTAACCAGAAGTCAATTCGAGATCTGGATGAGCTTGAGCTGTTGGTCCATGTATATAACTTTAAGTTGGGATTTTTGACTCTCCACCAGGTCAGAGAACAGCTGGAGAGGCTCCAAGTTCACTTTCAGCAGGTGTGAAGCTCCCTCAGTCCAAAAGGCAAACCTGTCCATGTCTGAGTAGTACAAGTACCATAACTTATATTGAGATATTGAAACATTAAGTCTTGCTAGTGTATCATCAATGGTGTCATTAAATTTTTCCATAAATGCATTTATGCAAACAGACGGAGATGGATTTGTGCTGGGTGGCCATCTATCTAAGAAAGGATCAGGAACTGTATTAAAATCACCTCCTACTATTAACAAGAGGTTAGGATATTTGGATAACCATAACAAAACCCGTGCTTCTATAATCTCTAATAAATTGTCATTTTCCCCTTTAGAGTTGTACCCATAAATATTAGCAAGAAGAAAGAATGCACCCTCAACATCAACAATCAATAACACATAATGACCATTAGGGTCTGAATCAAAATGCATAACATTCCCATTGAACTTGTTTTTTAAAGTAGTTACTCCTGCAGATCTTTCTGAACCATGTGAGAACCATAAGTCATTGCTCCACTACGTTTTCCAAAAAGTAATGCCTTGTTTAACAGAATGTGATTCTTGAAAAAAAACAAAATCAGTTTTCGACTGGTTTGCAAATAAAAATAATGCTTTACGTTTAACAGTATCTCGTAAACCCCTGACATTAAGAGATAACAACGATATAGACAATGTAGCCTAACACAGAAATGAACAGTTCACCTCCCCTCATGAACAACACAAGTATGGCTGGCATAAATGTAATAGCTGTTACTATGCATTTGGGATTTTGGGTGACCTCCATCAAAGCAGGATCAACATCTTCAGACGAATTGAATGGGGGGTGCACCTCCTGTCCTTCAATTATCACCCGGATCCCTGCAAAGTAAGCTCTTTTTCCTTCTTTCCTCGCTTTATCTATAATAGGCCAGAATTTTTCTCTGAGCGCTCTACCATCAGCAGAGAGATCCTCAGTGAATCTCAGGTGATTATCCTTCAGGAACGTGTTGCTTTTGGCTTTCCTCCAAACCAAGTCACTGGCTGACCTGGTGGAGAACCGAATAATGATGGATCTTGGCTTTCTCCGACTATCCTGGTAGCGGCCCAAACGATGGGTTACATCAACACAGCTTTTGAAGCACGTACTAGTTTCCCCGGTAACAGCACAGCAGATGTCGAGTACTTTAATGGTAATATCTTCTTGCTTCTGCTCCGGGACACCATGAAGCCTTAGGTTCCATCTGCGGTGATATCTCTCAAGGTTGTTAACTTTCAGCTCCATTTGGGACAGTCTTCTGTCATTCCTCTCAGACGCAGCCTTGACTGTTTTGGTTATATTTTTTAATGATTCGACTTCTGAGTACATAAAGTCAATGGATGTCTTTAAGGCTTCGATGTTATCAGTATTTTTATTGATTAGAGCCTCCAAACTATCAGAGCGTTCATTAATTAATGCAGCAATGTTGTTTTGTAAATCAGCAAGGGTTATACCACTTTTGTGCTTTTTATCAGCAGGTCTGTCTGGAGTATCTGGGTTGGAGATTGGCAACGGCGTGAGCTCAGGGCTTACACTACGGTTGTAGTCATGATCCTTATCACTGGCACTGGGAGTAGATTTTGTGCTGCCCGTATCATTATCTCCTTTCATCTCTTTCATTGTGCCTTTTGTTGGGAGTTTTGGTGTAAAGCCGGCGTCTTTTCCCTTCCTCTTATGTCCTTGACTAGTCCAGGACATGGTGGAGGTAGCAATAATTTGACCGTTGAAAACTAGCTAGGTTCTCATTTTGCTAGATAGCTAACCAGTCCTCAAGGTATACAGTAAAAAAAGCTATCTTAGTATTTTTAAGCACTGAATGATAAACTAGGAAATCAGCAACTTACATATAGATTAGAAAACGCAGTTGGGAGGGGGGTAAAACTGCTCCAATCTGCCTAGCTACGAAACAAAACGTCCGCTACGGCCGCCATCTTGGCCACCTCACCCAGCCAGCATTTCCACTCAATCGGTCTTTGTCCGCTGACGTCACACTCGCTATAGCCGCAGTGTATTGTGGGTCAAATCGGCATTTTGGTTGTATACAACGCAAGAGCGAGCGCTTGCGTCCGGTTTTATCTTTGGTACGATGGGACACTCGTGCAGTGTCAGTAACGCCACATTCATTACTAATGAGTTACAATTAGTTTTATTTAGGTCATCATTAAGACTTCATTCCTTATTTAAAATGCATACATTAATTTCTTAATGTTTAGAAAAGATGAACAATATGTGATAGAGCACATCATGTGGCAAAACACGAGTCTCTGATTGACCATCCCTTCAGTTGGACTTCAAAGCACAGATTGAAGAACACTGGCACACGGACTGAAGTGAGGTAAATAATTAAAATGTAGGTACTGTATACATATTTTAGGCAGTAACATTTTGTAGAATAAGTTGTATGTCATACAAACAAGTAGGAAGAAACAAGCCAGTTTTTTCAAGAGGAAAAGAATGCCAAAAACCATTGAGAACAGTAGCCTATACATCCCAGTTAGTCCAAAAAAAGCACTGTTCATTTGACGAGTAATGAACTAGTAGTTATTAGAAATAATCCATATAGTAGATAATTCCCAATGAGACCTGCAATACTCAATAATTCCTAATGAAGTACTAGCAAACTACTATAATAATCAGTTCACTATTACCTATTGAGTAATTAAGCATATTGTATTCAAATAATCTCCCTCCTTCAAAAGCCCATAAATGCATACACAATCGTTTTCACTGTGTTTTGTTATTGATTTTGACCAACAGATGCACAGGTCAATTTGGCGAAGAAATACCATGCCTCAGTTGGCAATCCAATTTTACGTACGTGAACGAGTCCACAGCCACTCCCCCGACCCGCCCATAATTATGTATATTTGCATATGTAAATCTGTATAAATACCAGCTTTGTTCTATGTTTTTCTTAAACAACAATGTATAAACCACGTGGGAAAAAGAAATATTTCAGCGAGTGCGAAGTGGAGGTCATGTTATCAGAAATCGAGAAAAGAAAAGTGATATTATTTGGTGGTTTAAGTAGTGGCATCAGCAATAAACAAAAGTTGACGGAGTGGCACAGCGTGGCGGAGTCAGTTAAACGTGTTGGTTCTGAAATTCGCACGGTGGCCGAAATTAAAAAGAAGTGGTCTGACATTAAAGTCGACGCGAAAAAACGAACGGCCACTCACCGTAAGAGTCTTGACAGCACAGGAGGTAGCGGAATTCCCGATCTCACACCCTTTGAGCAACAAGTTGCTGCAATGATCGGGGACACTTTTATCGGGGGAGGGGGACGCCGATGTTAGTGCGGGTGAGTTTTTCTCGTACCATACTTGTTTGAATTACTTGCACGCTTATGAATAAGCAAATGCAGTGTTACTTTCATTTATTCTTACAGACAATAGTACAAGAGGTGCCCCCAGTGCCGAGGACGACACAGGCGGCGATGGTGCTGCTGTGCCGAGCACATCTTTGGGCACTGGCTGCACACATTCCCGTGCCTCAGAAACCGGGGGGCGACTGTTGGGTTGAAATTGTATATATTATCACTCACGTGTATTCTCAAGGATGAGAATCCTACTACTTGTTCCATGTAGCAACTGTGTAAATGCTTAACAGTAACTTTCTATCACGTGCAGCAGATGAGCGCACCTCTGACGCACGTTCTGTTGTTCCTGTTCCCACTCCCACATTCCCATTTCTTCCATCCCATTCTAAAATGTTGTTCACACCCACAATGTAACCTGATATCAGTATGTTTACCTTATAGTATAAATAAACCCTGTCGGGGGGCCACACCTTTGTAGCACACCCTGTAGTTGGTGTGGTACCCTTGCACAAAGTAAATTAGCGCGTGTCTCGTACTCTGTGGGCCAGCAGCCGGGGGAGCTGATCACTCTCCCCGACATAATTCTTGGTCCTTCGAGCCGGATTCACAAACCAGTGATCCGTGCGGATCGGGAATCCTGAGGACATCACCGGGGCGCCGAGAGGAGCGACACCGAAGTCTGTACAGCCACTCGTCTAGGACGGGTCGAGAAAGTCCTGGAACGTGAATTCGTGACCAGGCCGGTGGTTAGAACTGCGCTCGATGACTGGTGATGCCTGACGGACCCCGATCGTCGTGACTGACCCCAGAGGTGAGACGTTGGTTATATTTCGCCGAAAGGAAATAGTTTGGTTATATTTCGCCGAAAGGAAATAGTCTAAATTTGGTTATATTTCGCCGAAAGGAAATAATCTAAATTTGGTTATATTTCGCTGAAAGGAAATAATCTAAATTGGTTATATTTCGCCGAAAGGAAATAATTGAATTAGAATTTAATTGACCTGTTAATTGAGAAAGGCTAGAGTTGGCCGTAATCAACCGGGTATGAATGTTTGTGTGAATGTGGAGGACTAAGTGATTTATAGAATCCTAGGCTGATTCTACCAGTCCTGTTGTTTCTTTGCCTGAGAAGAAAGACGTACTGGTGATTGGGAGATCAAGGACGGGTTCCATCCCTGAAAACTGACACCACTGCACAGATAGTGTGCAGTAGAAGGCCGTGTTAGTGTCCTCTCCCTAATCTCGTGCCAGAGAATTTCTGCTCAGGACCCTTGTAGTAATAACAATCGACAAGTAAAAGGATGGGGAAGGGGCAAAGTAAACAGCCATCCTTAGAGGGAGATGAAAAGTTTATGGAAGGATATGTAGAAGGAGCAGGGACTATAAGTAACAAAAGGTGGAAAAGAAAACATGGGTTTGGAGGAAGCCTCCATACGCCAGACATTCTTAAGCTACAGAGTGATTTAAAACTAGAAATGTTGCGCACTAAGAATAGCGGAAAGTTGGACAGACGGAAGAAGGAGTATAGAATGTCAGAAAAATGGTTGGAACAAAGTAGGTTAAGAGACGCAACTAGACAGGAAAAGAAAGGTAAAAGGAAAGAAAAGCTTGCGGCCGCAGTACTAGTTACTCCTGATGAGGAAAGTGTAGCAAAGGCCCCACATAGACAGGAAACATCTGCCGCTCCCCCGCTGTCGCAGCAGACACCGGGAGTAGCATTAAAAGATAAGCAGATAGCAGCGCCTAAAACACTGATAACACATTCTGCTCCATTAGCGTCATTGGCACCAGAATCTCCTTTCCATCCAATGGTGACCCGGAGCAAGGATTCTTCACTGTATCCAGTGAAAGACTTAGAGTCATATAAAACTAAATTTCACCCCAGTAGTGAAGACAGGGCATCAACCCCAGAGTTTCAATGCCCCATGGTGGAAGTTGCGAATCCTGATAGGGGGCAGGACGGAACAGGTCCCGAAACAATGTTAGTGTACAGACCCTGGACAGCAGAGGATAGGACAGCTGCTTTAAAAGGGATACCCCCTGTAGAAGAAGGTGTAGGAGAATTTTGGGAAGCGGTGTTAGAACTTCAAATCAGCTTCCGCTTAAATGGGAGAGAAATGTTCCAGTGCCTGAGGCAACTGTTTACTCACAAATGGGTCAGAGTTGCAGGAGATTTCACAGGGCATGCGTACGACAGAACACCCCTCCCGCATGATTCAACTGCCCTGAGACACAACCTAAGGCAGCTAGGAGAAAGAGTCAGAGAAAGATTTACGAGGAGAGCAGATTATGGTAAAATCTCACAATGCAGACAGAAAGAAGGGGAAGAACCAGAAGACTTCCTGGACAGATTGAGACCAGTTTTCAGAAGTAATTCAGGAATTCCCCCAGATAATGATGAGGCCGGAGTATACCAACAACAATTAAAAAGGGCATTTCTTGCCGGTCTAAGGCCTGAACTTAAACGGTATATAGATAAATATTGGGTCCATCAGAATACAGGCTCAGTGCAGCAAGCTATAGAGTACGCCCAGCATGCACAAAAAGCACAAAAACAAAAAGGAGAAGCGACCTTCGCAGCCTCTGGCGATACAATCGCAGTAGTTTATTCAAACCCCCAGGGCAGGGGCGGTTAAAGAGGTAGAGGTCGAGGAAGAGGTGGTAGGTCAGGAAACTCGCCTCAGTATGATAACAACTGCTGGAGGTGTGGGAGACCAGGACATATAGCCAGGCATTGTAAAACTAAGCGCATAGATAATCCAAATTCCACAGAGAATGATCAGTGACGCCAAGCTGAGAAGTTGCAGGCACCACTTTCTCCACCCCGCTAGGGCCCTCACTAGATAGGGAGGAGGAGGAGGTTGACCTTCAAGCGATGTGCCAACTGATAGCGCTTGAACAGCCTGCAGAACTGCCTAGGCAGCGGTTTATTATAAATGGACAGACATATGATTGTTTATGTGACATGGGAGTCTGTAGAACAGTATTAACTACAACTCCGCCAAAAGCAACATTCTCTACTTCAACAGTATATGTGAGAACGGCCGGAGGGCAATCTGAGACCCATCAATTAACTAATCCCATAACGGTAAAAGATGAAGAGACAGGGACAGAGTGTGAGGTTCAAGTTCTGGTGAGCCCATCATGCCCAGTAAACCTATTAGGAAGAGACCTTATGGTCCAGATGGGCATAAGCGTTGTTGCCACGACCACAGGCATGAAAGCAATAATAGACAGGCAAGCTTTAGTGGTCCATGGATCGTCAGTTCCGCAGTATTACTAGTCTCTAGACCTAGGCCAAATACCACAAGCTCGGGAATTACTAAGGAAAACTAGAGTAAAGCAGGAAGCAGATAAGGTTCAATTTATGCCCGACGATGGCCTCCATGTGACCATGTGGTACAAACCCAGACCTGGCCCTGACTACCGATATGATCGGCAGTTTCACGCTATGGGACCACCCCAGGTCACATTGCAGTATCTGCATGTTAATCCCACAACTGGCTATGCTGCAGCCTCAGTGTTATTGGGTCCCAAACAACAAAATTTATTCAGGGAAAAGGTGCCTCATGTGTCACTATCAAAGCCACTCCAGGGTAGATGGCAAGATCTTGGGTATTTTGTGGAAGATGCCTCTCACAGATCTGCGTCTTATCAGCCAGACCCAAATTCAGATTGGAAACATGATAAAAGCACAGGGGTTTGGAGGTTCCCCCTCGGATGGAGAATTAAAGTCACATCTGTAACACATTTAGACGAACCTGAATGACAAGATTTATTATCAGCCGAGGCAACGGAGGACCCAGAGCTGAGCCACATTCCTGAGGGATTGTGGTCCAACTCCCCTACGGATGTAGGATTGATGAAAGGGTTCCCTCCTTACGAAGTGACCCTGAGGTCAGATCACCGCCCAGTGGTACGACAGTACCCATTAAAGCCTGAGGCTGAACAGGGCATAGCCCCAGTAGTACAAGATATGCTGGCATCTGGGATACTGAGAGGGGCGCTAGAGTCCACGTGTAATACCCCTATTTTCCCAGTGCAAAAAGTGAATACGGGTAAATGGAGAATGGTACAGGATCTGAGACCAATCAATGACATCGTGCAACATGCAGCACCAGATGTCCCAAATCCCCATCTCCTACTCAATTCATTGACACCAGACAAACAAATTATACAAAACAGCGGCATTGGTGAGCCACGGGAATACCCATGTCTCAACAGGAGGGATGGTATATATAATACATCAACAATTCTATACTATAAATTTTTCTGATTATGCAAAGAACTTTTGTAGATCATGCCTTTTCTGTTGTAAGCATAATTACAGGACAACCTCAAGCCTGGAGATTGGGTTCTCGTCAAGGTCCTCCTTCGGAAGGACTGGAGCTCTCCCAGGTGGGACGGCCCATATCAAGTGCTCCTCACGACCCCGACAGCCGTGAAGATAGCGGAGCGACCATCGTGGATTCACAGGAGTCACTGCAAGCTCATTAAACCCTTACAGGAGCCAGTACAACCGACGGAGTAGCAGTGGAAGTCCGCTACAAAGGCGCGGTAACCAATAGGGTGCCGACGTCTCAACCCGGTGAAGAAACCAACTGATCTGCACTCACTTTTAGAATGGCTGACTGTAAGCGGTTCCTGGTAACATGGCTTCTGATCCTCCTGACTGTAGTCGGCGGGTTGCTTTTGTGGACGAGGTCCTCATCGGATAACACTCGCCGCGTCCCCAGGTGGACGCACGATGGCTCCCACCTGAGACCTCTTACAACTAACCACTCACATCCCTATATGCAGAATTACTGGTATCGCTACGTACACGACACAGTTACGAAGTCCAATGTTTCTAACTGTTACATATGCTCACATATGCCCACACATGCGGAAGGTCCTGCAATATTTGCTAAGCCCATGAATAAGTCCCAGGCTAAATGTGCTTCTTCGTTTGGAGGGGTTGGATATCAGCATTTTGGTATCACCATTAATGATACGAATCCCTATGCCCCAGGGCTTATTAATGGCACTTGTAATCTTCTGTTCTGGATCGACTTCAATGTCACGAAATCCACTTCCTCATTTCCATTCTCTGTTTTCATGAACAAGGACCCAGGAACATTTAACCATACAATGTGTTATGACCAGATGTATGGTACACGTCCTTTAGGTAACACCACGAACTGTGACCAAATTGCTGTTTCAGGTGGAGGTGCACCAGTCAACATGTCAGGCCCCAGCAATGGGTCCTATTGGGTGCAAGGTGTAGCCTGGTTATGTGGTAGTCGTGCCTACTTTGTGCTGCCACCCAATTGGTATGGGGTTTGCGCGCCCATCTTCATTTCAGATCATACCTTTATTGTATCAACCAGTTCTGTTTCAGGTTCCACTCGCAGACGACGTTCTACCGCACCAGCACTACAGCCACATGACAGCGTCTGGGGAACTGATGTGCCCCCAGAGTTCAAACATTGGTCCACAGACCAGAAGGTTTTATTAGCTCTGTTCCCCTGGGTCGGAGTAGCAAAGAACACTTTACGACTGGAAACCATAGAGTATCGCTTAGGGCTCTTTATTAATAATTCTATTGTAATTAATGAACAACAAAATGCACAATTGGATGTCACGAGGCAAATGGTGGTTCAAAACCGTATGGTGCTCGATATGTTAACAGCGGCCCAAGGAGGTGTTTGTGTTTTATTGAACAATACTTGTTGTACATACATTCCAGACAATGTCCATTCCCCTAATTTGACTGAAGCCATGAACTATCTCAGGGATCTGCGGAGAGTCCTAGTCACGGACTTTCACCCTAGCACATCCTGGTTTGATTGGCTATTTCAAGGGGGCTGGCTCGGACTACTCAGATTTCTTGCAATAATGGTTATTATATGTTTGATTTTTCTTTGTGTTTTTTCCATTTGTATTGTACCATGTTGTAAAGCTGTGATTAGCAGAATGGTTGTTAATTCTTTTGTTGTAGCATACACTAACCTGAGCCAACAAGAGTTCCTCGCTGACGAAGAACATGATGACGCCGTTATTTAGTGATGCCGCCCACAGAAATTGTTCAGACAAGATGTGGATGGTGGATGTAGAATACACGGTTCATGATAAACAGGAGGGACTGTTGGGTTGGAATTGTTTATATATTATCACTCATGTGTATTCTTATGAATGTATAACTTGTACTATATGGCAACTGTGTAAGTGCTTAACAGTAATTTTCTATCACGTGCAGCAGACGAGCCCACCTCTGCTGTACGTTCTGTTGTTCCTATTTCCACTCCCACTTCCACATCCCATTCTATCCCACTCGAAATGTTGTTCACACCCACAATGTAACCTGATCACCTTAAAGTATAAATAAACCCTCTCGTGGTGCCACACCCTTGTAGCTACACTGTGGTGTGCACCCTTGCAAGTAAAACAGCGCGTGTCTCATACTCTGTGGGCCAGCGGCCAGGAGGGGGGGCTGATCACTCTCTCCGACACGGTGTTTTCAGAAACTGTGCCAAGATCTTGGTAGTACGGAGGTCTGTAGAGGACATGCATAAACTTTTTTCTTTTCATTATCTCGAGATTACGACTTATTTTTTTCCGCCGACATCTTTCAAACATCACCCAGTAACCATGGAGACGTCCCGGACCCACTAGTTGGTTGGTAATGAAACTGACTATTCGTTCAGGTTCACTATAATTTCTCCGACGGTATAGCTGCAAATTTCTGAGCTTCCTTCTCAAATGACGAACACTAATATGACAATTTTCTAGCACAGACAGACAGTGTTATTTCCTCGTATCCATGATTCGGTGCAATATATCTCGACTTTTTCCCACAGTTTGAAGTCTAACTTGGTTTTACAAACAAGTACAATATAACCACTTATGATATTGGTGCAATATACTTTTACTTTAATGTGCAATATACACTTTTACTTTTCCTGTAACTTTTGGACAAAGGTACTTTAGATTCCTGTACTGAGATTTTCTAACTTATTTTATTTTTATTTTATTTATTGGAATGTTTAACAGTGCCGTAATTTGTTTTACACTTCAATCCTATTTTTATACTTATATTGTATTGTGTTCTTGTCTTCGTGTTTATATGTGATTGTGCAGTCGCAATGTGAGCGCTACTACTACTGAAGGGTTTTGGTTTTAATTCAAAACCAGCTAATTGGGTGAAAAAGGGAATATTCCCCTCTCTAGCATCAACACTTGCTGCTCATTTTGGTTCATCATTAGGTTTATCAGATGTTTTGTGTTGGCATACTGTGATTCTATTTTACTATCTGAGGTTCAAACTGCACCATTTTTTCATTCAATAAATTTGAGAAGTTGAAAATTTTGGGTCGCGACGTCATCAAGGGGTCATGGTGGGTCCCAAAGCCAGATCAGTTGAGAACCACTGCACTACAAGATAACAAATATGGTTTATGCTTTAAAATTATATTCTGAGATTCGGTTTTGACCACAGTGACAGTATCTTTTGCCATACTGACATAGAAAGGGTAATTCAGTTATTTTTCTTTTGTGAGATTATTCAAAGATTTTGGCGTACAGCGGTACGTCAGGGATTCTGAACGTCCCAGAGTTTATGACCGTAGGGCTGGTGGACGGGGAGCCCTTTACTTACTATGACAGTAACATACGCAAAGAGGTTCCTCGTCAGGACTGGGTGACAAAGGCTGTGGGTCCTGATTACTGGGGCAAAAACACTCAGACCTACATTGGTATAGAGCCGGTGTTCAAAAACAACATAGAAGTGGCAAAGCAGCGTTTCAACCAAACTGGAGGTAAGTGCTGCATGTTTATGACAGTGACCCTGACAGTGTGACGTGTTTTTCTGTTTCAGGGCGACACTCCACATTTTTACTTATGCCGGCTGTGCGTGTTTAGCTGATGACTTTATTTAGAGTAATTTATTCTTACATGAGAGCAAAAATGACAGAAAAAAAAAAATTCTGCTAATGTGCTTTTACACACTGATCCACAGTCACACCGTCCAGTAACTCGCTAGACACACTGGTACGTAGCTTCAGCAGGGAAATCAATACTGAGGCTGTTTGTCTTTTTTATATCAAGGTACAGTTGTTTTTAAAGAAGGTGTTTAGAAACACTTGTGATGACACACTTACATCCTCAGCCTTTTGTGCTGTTTGTATGTGTGCTGTGATGTCAATTTTTACTCTTTTCCAGCTTGTGTGTGAATTTAATGTCACACAGTTAAAAAGGCCTGAAAGCTGCAGTGTACATGCAGGATGCTGAGAGTGAGGAGCTGCTGACAGGCCTGTTTGAAATGCTGTGAAAATGACGCCCAGAGGGTGAAACCGTATCAAACCTGCCTGCTAATTCTCTCCTCTTTCTGTTCAGGTATCCACACAGTTCAGTGGATGTACGGCTGTGACTGGGATGATGAAACTGGGGCCACAGGTGCTTTTCATCTATATGGCTATGATGGGAGTGACTTCATTGCATTGGACTTCAGAACCATGACTTATGTGGCTCCAGTGGTGCAGGCGATTCCCACTAAACAGAAGTGGGACAGTGACAGAGCTGAGTTAGAAAATATAAAAAGCTACTTTACCCAGCAGTGCATTGAGTGGCTGAAGAAGTATGTGAGCTACGGGAAGAGCACACTGGAGAGGACAGGTACAGTACAGCAGGTCTGGACATCCTGGGGTGGAGATGAGCACATACTTTCAGTGCACCCAAGGTTGTACTATGGTATGCGGTAATTTGACAGCTTTCAAAAACTACTCTAGTATGTGGAAAGTATGTCAGTATAATTCCCAGCAGACGATCCTAATCCTGAGACCCGCCCCGGTGATGTTTAAGCTCCTCTCAGCTTCTGCTCCCTCCCTCCCCCCCCCCATGTGCTTCTGTCTGCCGTCCCACCTGGACTGATTCTCACAATCAGCAGTATTAGATGGTATTAGATCATTAACACCTTCTGGCAGAAATACTAAAGAATACAGCCGGGGGGGCACAGCTGTCTCTGTCCTGATGCAGGCTTATAGCTAAAATGTGTAGAATATTAATCACATTATGTATTTACAGGAGGGATTGCTGGTGATGAAGTGTAGCATTTTATTTATGGATGTTTTTGTCTTTCTCCCCAAGTCCGCCCTGAGGTGTCTCTGCTGCAGAAGGACCCCTCCTCTCCTGTCACCTGCCACGCAACCGGCTTCTTCCCCAAAGGGATCGTGGTGACCTGGCAGAAAGATGGAGAGGACATGTACAGCGATGTGGAGGTGGGGGAGACCCTGCCAAACGGGGACACATTCCAGATCTCCTCAAAACTCACGGTGAAGCCTGAGGACTGGAAGATGAACAGCTACAGCTGTGTCATGCAGCACAAGAGCCTCCAGGATGACTTTGCTGTGCTGCTGGAGGAGAACATGAGGAACAATCAGGGTAAGAGGAGCAGTGACACAGCAATTAAAAAGAGCAGCAGTGACACGGCAATTAAAAAGAGCAGCTATTCCTGGGCCATTGTCATTGGCTGTGTGGCTGCTGCTCTGGTTCTCGTTGCTGGGTTCGTGTTGTAGAAGAGGAGCAGGACAGGTAACAGAAAAGCCAACAGAAACTGACCCACAGAGAACAATGGTGTCCACCTGATGCACTATGAGCTGTATATTTCTCAGTAGAATTATTTTCTTCTGCCACTGATTAAACATTTTTCTTAAAACCCAGACCACCGTTGTTAATTCTAAAATTGTGCACCATTAAGACTAGTGTTGGGTATTGATTCAAATTTCAAGAATCGATTCGATTCCGATTCTCAATATTTAGAATCGATTATCACGATTCGATCCAGTCTGTTTCGATCCGATCCGATACGATATGGATTTGGGTCAAGTGTTTTTAAAACAGTATTTTTTGGTGTTACCTTAACCCTCTGGAGTCAACGGCATCGTCGGCGATGCTGAGTAGCCTATCTTTCTCGTGTATTTCAGTTCATAACTCGCTGAAATCTTATTATAGAAACATGAAAAAAACGCTGACTAATCGGTCGTGTGACAATAAAGAAAAATTCAGAAAAGTCTGCGATAAAGTGTCCATGCAAGGCTATCACTGAAATATTTGTAGATGATCTCATGCATTTTCAGTTCATAAACGTGAAAATAATGTATTTAGGTATAAAAGTGTCAGCCAGATGTGTAACCACGATATATTCCAGGGCTATTCAAATCACAGTCCTCAACGGCCAACACCTGCTGAACTGAAAACAAGGCCTGGATTTGGAATCAAGGGTCAGATCTGGAGACCCCTGCTATAAACACTGGATGGTTCTTTACCTCTGTATCTTTGTGTTAAAAAATGTATAATGGGTAACTCTTTGTGCATCATTCCATCCATTTTGTATGCCTGCTTGTCCTATGCAGGGTTGCGGGGGTCTAGAGTCTATCCCAAAAGCTATGTGTGCAAGGCAGGGAGTAACCCAGGATGGGGCATCAACCCAACACAAAGCAGGGAGTAACCCAGGATGGGGAATCAACCCAACACAGAGCAGGGAGTAACCCAGGATGGGGCATCAACCCAACACAGAGCAGGGAGTAACCCAGGATGGGGCACAATCCAACACAGGACAGGGAGTAAACCAGGATGGGCATCAACCCATCACATGGCAGGGAGTAACCCAGGATGGGGTATCAACCCAACACAGAGCAGGGAGTTACCCAGGATTGGACACAACCCAACACAGGGCAGGGAGTAACCCAGGTAACCATAATAACCCAGGACGGGGCACCAACCCATCACAGGACAGGGAGTAACCCAGGACAAGGCAGGGAGTAACCCAGGATGGGGCACCAAGCCATCACAGGGCAGGGAGTAACCCAGGACAAGGCAGGGAGTAACCCAGGATGGGGCACCAAGCCATCACAGGGCAGGGAGTAACCCAGGACAAGGCAGGGAGTAACCCAGGATGGGGCACCAAGCCATCACAGGGCAGGGAGTAACCCAGGACAAGGCAGGGAGTAACCCAGGATGGGGCACCAACCCATCACGTGGCAGGGAGTAACCCAGGACGGGGCACCAACCCAACACAGGGCAGGGAGTAACCCAGGACGGGGCACCAACCCAACACAGGGCAGGGAGTAACCCAGGTAAGCATAATAACCCAGGACGGGGCACCAACCCAACACAGGGCAGGGAGTAACCCAGGATGGGGCATCAACCCATCACAGGGCAGGGAGTAACCCAGGTAACCATAATAACCCAGGACGGGGTACCAACCCAACACACACACACACACACACACACTCTGTCACTGTGCAGCACTGCATGTCTGTTTGCATGATGAAACGATGAATGTGTCTGATAAACGTATGAAACAGTGTAACAGAACATCAGGATACATGTGAGCTTTGGCTGGAGCTTCATTATTACAGGAAACTATTATTAATGACATAATATAGCTTCTGATCTGGCTGAGTTACATAGTTACACACTGGTGAGGGTTAAGCAATCTACAACATGACTTTGTAGTGGTTTTCAATATGGAATATTGAACATCTTCAATAATGAAATTACCATGCACATAAGATGGTGTGTGGTTCTCAAGGTTGGACATCAATGCCCAGAAGGTTGCCGGTTCAAATCCCGTTTCCCACACAGTATCATATCATCAATGGGTCCTACGGCAAGGCCCTTATCCCCAGTCACTGCCCCAGGGTGCTGGATAAATGGCTTTGCTCTCACCAGGATGTGTGTGTCTAATAGGAGGGGGGGCACTTTTGTTGGGTGCTGTGTGCCTATGTTTTTAGGTCTCTGTGCCTGTGATTGGAAGGTTGTCAGTTCCAATCCCACGGCTGATACAGTGATGCACTCTGGTTCTTCAGCAAGGCCCTTTACCCTCACGGCTCCAGGGACAGTCTGACCCTGCGCTCCGATCCTTCATTCTGCTTCACTTTGGGCAAACATGTTTGTAAATAAATAAATGTACATAGCAAATGACAGAATGTGGTCTAATTCTGTAATCATGAACAGACGCGTAAACTGTCACTTTGGACTAAAATGTCTACTGAATAAAAAGCTGTAAATAATTCTGGAATTTTGATAAACGGAAATGGAAATTTGTAAGTGTTCTGTCTGAGCTGGGATACACAATATAAAGACACAACACCTAAATATTTTCATAATTTAATTCCATGATGTACTGTAGTCATAAGCCGAAACTGAGTGAAAAAGTAAATCAGCAGTAAAAACATGCAACAGATAAAGAACATAGAATACAGTACATGAAATTATCAATATTATAGTTTTTTCCAATCATTTTCACACTTGTCTCAATACCATGTCCACTTTTTCAAAACACTTTACACTGTGAACTTTACAAACATGCACCTGAGCTTATCAGTTAACTTTCGGTGCAAAATGCACTAAAATCACCAAAACACTTCACACTTCACCCAAAAGTGACCCATGCTGCCAAACTTATAGCACATGCACTCTCTCACTCTCACATTGTCACACAAAGTACAATGCCTGAAAAAACACAACTTGAAGTGCTGCAAAATGCATATATATGATGTGTTAACATAAGAACATGAGAACTATACAAACGAGAGGAGGCCATTCGGCCCATCGAGCTCGCTTGGGGAGAACTTAACTAATAGCTTAGACTTGTTAAAATCTTATCTAGCTCTGATTTAAAGGAACCCAAGGATTCAGCTTGCACTACGTTATCAGGAAGACTATTCCATACTCTGACTACACGCTGTGTAAAGAAGTGCTTCCTTAAATCCAGTTTGAACAAAAGTACAAAAGTTCTTGTATTTGAACTAATGCTAAAGTAACTTTTCGGTTGAACAGCATCCAAACCTGTTAGAATCTTATAGACCTGGATCATGTCCCCCCTCAGTCTCCTTTGCTTGAGGCTGAACAGATTTATCTCAACTAACCTTTCCTCGTATGACATTCCTCTAAGACCAGGATTCATTCTTGTGGCCCTACGCTGCACATTTTCTAAGGCCGCAATGTCCTTTTTAAGATACGGTGAACAAACCTGCACACATTATTCTAGGTGAGGTCTCACTAAGGAATTGTATAATCTTAGCATTACCTCCCTTGACTTAAACTCCACACACCTGGAGATATACCCCAACATCCTATTGGCCTTTTTTATTGCTTCCCCGCACTGGCGAGAATGAGACATGGAAGCATCAACATACACACCAAGGTCTTTCTCATAATCAGCTACCTTTACTTCAGTAGGTCCCATAAAATACCTGTATTTTATATTTCTGCTCCCTACATGGAGTACCTTACATTTGTCTATGTTAAATTTCATCTGCCAGGTGTCAGCCCAGTCACTAATTAATTTAAGATTCCGCTGTAGCGGAATCAGTGTGAGTCAATGAATCCAGTCTTGTGCCAGATCTTGTGACGTGTTTCCTGTTTGCTGTGTGAGCGAGACTGGTTGCTACCGCGCGAACTTTTAAACTATAACTATAACCATAACCTAAATAATACTTAGAGTTAGAATTAAGCAATCGGATAAATCTTGGCAAGCTTAATAGTCTCCTGATAATCTTCCAAATCCACGACGGATTAATCGCCTCCGCCCCCGGAGTTTTTCCCCGCTAAACGTAAGTATATCACTATGGCTCCTGTCGTTTGCTCCGAGTGCAGTATGTTTAGTTATTCTTCTCCCGTCATTAGCGGTACGTTTGTCTGCGATAAGTGTAAGCTAGTTGCCAGGCTGACGGGGAAGATCGCAGATTTAGAGGGACGCATCCGGACGTTACGGGAGATTCAGGAGAGTGAGAGTTTTATTGACGCAGAGTTAGCGGCTCCGGATATGTCCGCTATAGTGAGCCAGTCTCCCCCCGCTCCGGCAGCAGGGCCTTCGCAGCAAGGCGAGTGGGTGACGACCCGGCGACATAGCCGTAAGTCCAAACAGGACTCACACCGGCACCATTCACCCATTCGCGTTTCCAACAGGTTCTCCCCACTCAGTGAAACACCCACTGAGCCGCCTGTTGAAAGCGCTCTGGTAATCGGCGATTCTATGCTAAGAAACGTGAGAGTAGCGACTCCAGCGGCCGTAGTTAATTGTCTCCCTGGTGCCAGAGCGACCGACATCTTATCAAACTTAAAAGTGCTGGCTAAGAGTAAACATAAGTATTCGCATATTGTTATCCACGTCGGCACAAATGATGTCCGATTGAGGCAATCGGAGATCACTAAAGCAAATTTCATAGCGGTGTGCAGCCTTGCGAGGAAGATGTCCGCGTCAGTAACATGCTCTGGCCCTATCCCTGCTAGACGTGGCGACGAAATGTACAGCAGATTATCGTCGCTGCATCGCTGGCTGTCGGAATGGTGCCCGATAAATGGTGTGGGTTATATAGACCATTGGCGGACATTCTGGGGTAGGCCTTGGCTTTTGAAGAGGGACGGTATTCACCCCACGTGGGCTGGTGCCGATCTCCTGTCAAAAAGCATAGCTCACAGTCTTAGGGCAGATTGCTGACTAACCAGAGCCAAGCCAAGGCCGCAGGCAAAACGGCTTAACCGACCGCCTGCTAGTCGCTTAGAGTCGTCACCCAGGCTTCATATTATTGAGACTGTGTCTGTTCCCCGCGGTTTTAATCGTGGGGGGTCATTCCATCGTAGTGCGTGTCTTGCAAACCTTAGAGAAATTAGACCTATTTCAACTCTGGATAGTAGGTGTAATGCAAACCTAAAACTTGGACTCCTGAACATTAGATCGCTGGCTCCTAAGACATTGCTCGTAAATGAAATCATTACTGATTCTAATCTTAGTGCCCTATGTCTTACTGAGACTTGGCTAAAACCGAATGAGTTCTTGGCACTAAATGAATCCACTCCAGCTGAGTATAGCTATAAGCATACTCCTCGACCCGATCGCAGAGGTGGCGGAGTTGCTGCAATATTTAAGACCGACCTAGGAGTGCGTGAAAATACTGGTTATAGCTTTAGTACGTTTGAATTTATTATTCTAAATCTTGCAAGCACATCTAAGTGTAGTTCTACACCTCCAATCACCATTGCCATTGTGTATAGACCGCCAGGCCCCTATAGCAATTTCCTTAAGGATTTTGCAGATTTCTTAACAAGCTTGGTGATTACTACCGACAAGGCCTTGATTGTTGGTGATTTTAATATTCATATGGAAAATGAAAGTGATCCAGTAACAAAAGCATTTACTGCCATTCTTGACTCTGTCGGTGTACATCAGAATGTAACTGGGCCAACTCATGCCTGTAACCACACCCTAGACCTGATTCTTAGTCATGGTATCCTGGTAGAACACATATCAATTATCCCTCAGAATCCTCTACTTTCAGATCATTACCTTTTAACATTTCAAATACAACATAACTCCCCTAAGGCCCCAGACCAGAGGTACGATACTAGACGTTCAATAGCCTCATTATCCGCCGCAACTTTTCTGGAACAGCTCCCACAGTCCTTTAACTTAACCTCTGAAGTGTCATGTGTAAATGAACTTGAACAGGTAACCGTGAACATGGTAGAATCATTTCGTACCACTCTTGATCATGTAGCACCACTCAAGAAAATAAAACATAGAGATAAGAAGCCTGCCCCCTGGTACTCTAACCGTACACGTGAACTTAAACAAGCTTCACAAAAGCTAGAACGCAAATGGCGGTCAACAAAATTAGAAGTTTTTAGATTTGCCTGGAAAGAGAGCCTGTCTAAGTATAGGCATGCACTAATGACTGCTAGGTCTATGTATTTCTCTAAGCTAATAGAAAATAACAAAACCAATCCTAAATTCCTATTTGAAACTGTATCTAGGTTAACAAAGAATCGTTCAATGTTAAACTCACAAGTCCCAGAAGCTCTTGGTAGTGATGCCTTTATTGCGTTTTTTAATAATAAAATAACCACGATTAGACATACCATCACGAGCACGCCCACGGTTGCACACAACCACCAAACCTCTGCTAGTGCTAGTGTTATTAGTACTAATGATAACATCTTTGAATGTTTCACTCCTGTAGTGCAGACAGAACTCCTTCAGTTAATTTCCTCTTGCAAACCCACTACTAGCCTTGTTGACCCAATACCCACCAATCTACTTAAGGAAATTGCACCACTGATTAGCACTACATTGTTAAACTTGTTAAACTCATCTCTTAGTCTTGGATATGTTCCTAAATCTTTTAAAATGGCTGTTATTAGACCTATCCTAAAGAAACCAAATCTTGAACCTAGTGACTTAGGAAACTATAGACCCATCTCAAATCTTCCCTTCATTTCTAAAATTCTTGAGAAAGTTGTTGCTCACCAGCTGTCCTCCTTTCTTCAAGATAATAATGCTAACGAGCTATATCAGTCTGGTTTCAGACCCAATCATAGCACAGAAACGGCCTTAGTCAAAGTGATAAACGACTTGCTTATGGCTTCCGACCGTGGCTGTATATCGCTATTATTCTTACTGGATCTAACTGCAGCATTCGATACTGTAGACCATAATATTCTTTTGGACCGGTTGGAAACATTGACTGGCATTAAAGGGACAGTACTACTGTGGTTTCGTTCGTATTTAACTGATCGTTACCAGTTTGTCCATGTAAACAATGAGTCATCCATAGCCACTAAAGTAAGATATGGTGTCCCGCAGAGATCAGTGCTGGGCCCCCTACTGTTCAATCTATATATGCTACCGCTTGGTAACATAATTAGAAATTACAGTGTTAATTTTCATTGTTATGCTGATGATACACAATTGTATATATCTGTTAAACCTAGTGACGCATCCCAGCTCTCTTCTTTAGCCGACTGTCTGCTAGACATCCGTTGTTGGATGGCAAGGAATTTCCTCATGTTAAATACTGAAAAAACTGAGGTTCTTTTAATCGGTCCTAAGGAGGCCCGCAATAAGTTTGTAAACCCCAACCCTAGCGGCCTCCCTACTCAATTTAAAACAGTGGTCAGAAATCTTGGTGTCCTGGTAGACTCCGACCTCTGCTTTAGTGCTCACATAAATAGCATTACCAGCACGGCATTTTATCATCTACGGAACATAGCCAAGCTTCGGAAGTTGCTGTCCTTTCAAGATGCAGAAAAACTAATACATGCCTTTATAACTTCTAGATTGGACTACTGCAATGCCCTCCTTTCGGGTTGTCCATCTGGATCCCTACATAAACTTCAGTTAGTACAAAATGCAGCTGCCAGAGTTCTAACAAAAACTAAAAAATTTGATCACATTAGCCCTATCCTGTCTTCCCTGCACTGGCTACCGGTCAAGTTTAGGATTGACTACAAATTATTACTATTGACTTACAAAACTCTGAATGGCCTTGCACCACAATATCTCAATGATCTTCTGGTCCCTTACAACCCTTCTCGCCTGCTTCGTTCACAAGGAGCAGGATATCTATTAGTTCCTAAAGTAGACAGGGCTACGGCAGGCTGCAGAGCATTCTCTTACAGAGCTCCGCAGCTGTGGAATGGTCTCCCGGCGGATGTGCGGGATTCAGGCACACTCTCGCTTTTCAAGTCTAGATTAAAAACGCACTTGTATAGCTTAGCGTATAGGAAACCTAGTTTTGGTTCCAGCTAGTCCCTCACTCCCAGTCAGACTAACAGTATGAGGTGATGAGCTGGGTGGAGATCGGTGTCATTGGCTTTGGATAAACTGAGGCGTCAGTGCTGTCACTCTAGCTCTACACTAGAGTGCTGATGTTCAGGGAGTCCCCATGCCTGTGTTCCCGCCTGTCTCTCCCTCTTTCTCATGCTGCTATACTCAGATCTGCCGGAGCCTAGACGAATATTGCACTCGATCATTTTGCTTGCACTGCCTCTGGTTTCCTCAACTCTGGCTAATACACAATTATTCTTATTTCCTCCCTCACCCCTTCTGGGGTGTGCTCCATGGAGCACAATGTCGTTGAAGAGTCTATGCCTCTGCGGCCTGCAAGACAACTACCTCCACCTCCGGCAACTACCCTCCAACCTGCCTGCCCTTGGCTCAACACGATGCCTCGCCATCCATCCTGCAGCTGTGTGTCTATTAATCCTGCCATCGTACATCAAGCACCACGTGCCTGCACCGGTCGGCCGCTGCATTGAGACATATATTTCAACCCCTGTATTAGCTTAGTCATTTCATCTTGTCTGTATTAGCTTAGTCATTTCATCTTGTTTGTTTGACTCATCTGCCGGCCCCTGGAGGATGGGCTCCCCCTTTGGGTCTGGTTCCTCCCAAGGTTTCTTCCTCTTAGGGAGTTTTTCCTTGCCACCGTTGCCTTTGGCTTACTCAGTGGGGGGTCCTTACGAGGCAGAAATGTAAAGCGCATTGAGACAATGTAATGTTGTGTTAATGCGCTATATAAATAAAATTGAATTGAATTGAATAGCTGCTGAGCCGCTAGTTCAGTATCTGCTACACCACCCACCTTGGTGTCATCTGCAAATTTCACCAGTTTACTGTATATATTGGTGTCTATGTCATTTATGTAAATTAGGAACAATAGTGGTCCTAAAATTGGTACCCCACTATGAACGCAGGCCCACTGTGACATTGAGCCTCTTATAACTACTCGCTGCTTCCTATCCGTTAACCAGTTATCAATCCAGGTCGCGACATTTCCTAAAATACCTGTTGCTTTGAGTTTAAGTGAGAGCCTCTTGTGGGGGACAACATCAAAAGCCTTTTGGAAATCTAAGTAGATGACATCATAGGCCTTCTTATCATCAACTTCCTGAGTAGCTTCCTCAAAAAACTCCAACAGATTTGTTAAACGGGATCTGATTGGCCTATAGTTTGACAAATTACTTCTATCCCCTTTTTTGAAAATGGGCGTTATGTTGGCATACTTCCAATCAGAAGGTACCACACCTTCAGATAAGGATTTTTGAAACAGTAAAGCTAAGGGTCGGCAAATAATATCCCTCATCTCTTTTAACACTATAGGTAAGATGCCATCAGGGCCCTGTGATTTATTTATTTTGAGCTTTGCTAGGCTTTGCAAAACATCAGCTTCAGTTATATATATATTAGTTATAGACGATGTTGGATTAGTAATAAGAACTGGTAAGTTACTAGTGTCCTCAACAGTGAATACCCGTGCAAAACTATCATTGAACTCATTTACTATGTCAATGTCGTTTTCAATTATAAGACCCTTACTATCCTGCAGATTAGTAATTTCAGCTTTTAGAGCTCTTTTAGAGTTAAAATACTGGAAGAAACTTTTAACGTCATCCTTAGCCTCCAATGCGATCTTCCTTTCGACATTCCTTTTAGCTCGTCTAATGTCATTTTTTAACTCAGCCTGTAGATTTAGATACTCTTGCTTTAATCTGTTATCATCAGTTATTTTCCATTTCTGGAACAAAGCCCTTTTCCTCCTTACTTTATACTTTATTTCCCTAGTAAACCACCTAGGTTGCAATTTCCTAGATTTATTCTTGCTGGAAACAGGTATGAAGTCCTCTTGCACTTGCAATAATGTGCTTTTAAAAAATTCCCATGCCTCCTCAACAGTTTTGTTATTTAACTCCATCCAGTTCACAGTTTCTAGTTTTAATCTCGTACAATTGAAGTTAGCCTTCCTAACATTATATATTTTTGATTTGGACTTTGCTCTTCGGGCACTAAACTTAACCTCAAATTTAACCATGTTATGATCGCTACTGTCAAGTGGTTCTAAAACGTCTAATTTACCAATCCTGTCCTGGTTATTAGAGAAAACAAGATCAAGAATGGCATCTCCCCTGGTTGGGGTGTTAACAAACTGAGTAAAAAAACAATCCTGTACTAATTCCACCATCTCAAGTTCATTTTCAGAAGAGCCAGCAACAATGTCCCACTGCATCCCCGGTAGATTAAAATCACCCATAACTACCACATAATTTTTATTGCTCATAATCCTAATATCACTGTAAAATAATTTGCTTTCCTCGGCAGCTACATTAGGTGCTCGGTAACAAACACAGACAATTAGGCTATTTGAGTTTTTAGCATCTAATTTTACCCATATAGCTTCCGTACTTTTACTTATATCAGTAAGCTCCCTTGCCTGCAAGTTTTCCTTTACATATACTGCAACACCACCTCCCTTCTTACCTATACGGTCTTTACGGAACAACGTGTAACCATCCATATTATATCCTTTTCACTCAACCACGTTTCAGTTATTGTATCCTATATTTTCACACAATGTTTAATGCAAAATAAAATTCAATTTTAAATTCAGCATGACTGCGGGTTCTTCAGCAAGGACGGCCCTTAACCCCCAGCTACCTGGGCGCTGCCACGGGTATCTGCCCGCAGACAGCATGCTTACAAAAAAGAGCAAGTTGAGGGAGGCGTAAAAGACAAATTTCCCCACGGGGATTACAGTTTTTTCCAATCATTTTAACGCGTGTCTCAATACCATGTCCACTTTTTCACAACACTTAACACGTGCACCATACCATTGGACCATGTGAGCTAAACTATGTATACTTTTGCATTGCTTTGACACAACATGCATTCAATCACCACTTCCCCCAAATTTCATGAATACTTCTCTCAGTCAGTGTTCGCCACCAGCAAAACTTTGTACAACTACAGCTGATTTTTCAGACGTTTAGATAATCTGTTCAAAACAGTTAACTTTCAGGTCAAAACCTAATGAAATTTAGAGCACTGTAATTTGAAATATGCTGCATTCTGACAGACAAAGGACACTATGCACTTGCACTAACACAAATAATTATGCTTTTAGCAGTAATTGTTACCATTTATTCAAATGAGGTCATGGAGTGTCCCTTTCCTTTTTGCATCGCAACACAATGTATTCTGTGCAAAAACAGTGGGTATGGCAACACATATATTACAGTAAAACATTTACATTTATTCATTTAGCAGGCACTTTTATCCAAAGTGACTTACAGTGAAGTACTATATCTACAAGGACAGTCCCCCTGGAGCAAGTTGGGGTCAAGGGCCTTGCTCAGGGGCACAATGGTGGCACGTCCTGGGAGTGAACTCACAATCTTCTGGGGTTCCTAATGGGAGCCCAGCCAGATCCCTAACTACTAGACCACCACCATCCCCCTAGATCACCACCAAAAATTTTACAATGCTTGAAGCTGGAAAGCTGAATGAAAACACACACCTGCCTGTAATTTCAGCTAAGCACCTATCTAGGAATTTGTGTGGTTAGTGCCAATTTGCCATATGTACAAAAGGGGCCATCTTTGGATTGGCATTTTCCATTGCCATTTTTCTTTAGCTAGTGAAAAATGCATGCCACAAGAGGCAGAGGAAGAGCAAGAAGACATCAACAGAGAGGAAGAGGAAGAATTATGTTTACTGATAAAATCAGAGCCACAGTAATTGACCATGATGTAAATCATGGTCTGTCCCTGAGGGAAGCGGGTCTAAGAGTTCAGCCCCACCTGCCTAGATCCACAGTGACATGAATTGTCAGGATTTTCAGGCAAAACAACAGATTCTATACACTATTTAAAGCATTCTGACTGAAGGCATTTGATTGATGTGTATAATACTGTAGTGGTGTGATTTGAGGAAAGTCTCTGGGGAAAAAACTGATGCATCGGTGCACGTTTGTCTTTACTGTAACCCACTACTGTAGGATTTAGCATTTACCTCCCACAGGAGGGAGAGGAAGAATTTGCCAGTATTTGTGATTGCGTGGGACAATGTGGCCTTTCATCATTCCCGCCAAGTCACAGAGTGGTTTATTGCCCATCCCAGGATGATGTCATTATTCGTGCCACCATACTCTTCATTCCTCGGTCCCCACTGAAGAATTTTTTTCTGCATGGAGATCGAAGGTATATGACCATCGGCCACATGATCAGATGTCACTTTTAGATGCAATGGCTGCTGGGTGTATGGACATCCATGTGGAGGACATCCAGAGCTGGATAAGGCATTCAAAGAGATTTTTTCCTCGGTGTATTGCAAGAGAAAATATTCGGTGTGATGCTGATGAAAATTTATGGCCAAATGCAAAGGACCGAATGGATTAGGCCAGGTCAACAGTATACTTGACTGTATACAGTGAATCTTTGCTATTTGGTGATTTTTGTTTTCTTTTGTTTTGAATGGAATGTACTTTTAGAAGATGATTGTAATGTATTTCTCTTTTCCAGTGTATTGCGCAGCTGAATTTATTTACTGTATTATTTGTTTGTATTACAATGTTTACTGTAAGAAATGTCACGTTTTTCTTTTACTTTGCAAATAAACTTTGTGTGAAAATATAGGATACAACAACAAATCACATATATGCATTTTGCAGCACTTCAAGTTGTTTGTTTTTTTTCAGGCATTGTACTTTGTGTGACAAAGTGAGAGTGAGAGAGTGCATGAGCTATAGTTTTCTGTAGCATGAGTCACTTTTGGGTGAAGTGTGAAGTGTTTTGGTGATTTTAGTGCATTTTGCACCGAAAGTTAACTGATAAGCTCAGGTGCATGTTTGTAAAGTTCACAGTGTAAAGTGTTTTGAAAAAGTGGACATGGTATTGAGACAAGTGTGAAAATGATTGGAAAAAACTGTAAGAACATAAGAAATTTACAAACGAGAGGAGGCCATTCAGCCCATCAAGCTCGTTTGGGGAGAACTTAACTAATAGCTCAGAGTTGTTAAAATCTTATCTAGCTCTGATTTAAAGGAACCCAGGGTTTTAGCTTCCGTTACACTAGCAGGAAGACTATTCCATACTCTAACTACACGCTGTGTAAAAAAGTGCTTCCTCAAATTTGTTTTAAAATGTTCTCCCGCTAATTTCCACTTATGGCAACGAGTTCTAGTATTTAGACTAATATTGAAATAGTCATTTGGCTGAACAGCATCCAGACTCGTTAGAATCTTATAGACCTGAATCATATCCCCCCTTAGTCTCCTTTGCTCAAGGCTAAACAGATTCAGTTCCGCTAACCTCTCCTCGTAAGACATTCCTCTAAGACCAGGAATCATTCTCGTAGCTCTTCGTTGCACCTTTTCTAAGGCAGCAATGTCCTTCTTGAGGTATGGTGACCAAACCTGCACACAGTATTCTAGGTGGGGTCTTACCAAGGAATTATATAAATGTAACATCACCTCCCTTGACTTAAACTCCACACACCTAGAGATATAACCCAACATTCTGTTGGCCTTTTTTATTGCTTCCCCACACTGGCGAGAGTGGGACATGGAAGCATCAACATACATATTGTATGTGTCATGTAGAGTGTTCTGCCACGAACCACGCAGACAGGGAATTCCAGGCAAATAGTTTTATTCGGTAAGACAGAGAGAAGAGTCGTAAGCCGTTCCGAGGTCGTGAGCCGTAGTCGTCCAAGCCGGGTGTCTTGTGCCGAATCGTGCACTGAAGTCGTAGTCGAATGGAAAGCCGAGGGTCGTAAAGCCGTTGAATCAGTCCGGAGACGTAGACACACACTGGGGAAATAACACAAGGACCTAGGGGCAGGGAGGAAGGGCAGGAGGGTCGGTAGGAGATGCGGGAGACTCAGGGAGGGCAAGAAGGATCGAACGTTACTGTGGAGGAGAGAGAGAATAGCACTCAGTACGTGCATGGCAACAATACTTCGCATTGGGTAGTTGTCTCAGTGCGGTTAAATACAGTCAGGTCCATAAATATTGGGACATCGACACAATGCTAACATTTTTGGCTCTATACACCACCACAATGGATATCAAATGAAACGAACAAGATGTGCTTTAACTGCAGACTGTCAGCTTTTATTTCAGGGTATTTACATCCAAATCAGGCGAACGGTGTAGGAATTACAACAGTTTGCATATCCCCAAAAGCCCTCCTATTAGACACACACATCCTGGTGAAAGCAAAGCCATTTATCCAGCACCCTGGGGCAGTGTTTGGGGATAAGGGCCTTACTGCAAGGCCCAGGGGTGATATGATACTTCGCAGGACACAGGATTTGAACCGGCAACGTTCTGGGCATTAATGTCCAACCTTAAGAACCACAAACCATCTTATGTGCATGGTAATGTCATTATTAAACATGTTCAATGTTCCATATTGGAAACCACTACAAAGTCATGTTGTAGATTACTTAACCCTCACCAGTGTGTAACTATGTAACTCAGCCAGATCAGAAGCTATATCAGGTCATTAATAATGGTTTCCTGTAATAATGAAGCTCCAGCCAAAGCTCACATGTATCCTGATGTTCTGTTACACTGTTTCATACGTTTATCAGACACATTCATCGTTTCATTGCCCATCTTTCTGGTTGCTGTTGCTTTATCCTTGATGCTCGTTACTGTGAGTCAGTGATCAGTGCATCTCACACACAGGGTCACACAGCGTCCTCATCAGCAGGCTGTGCGGCATTTAAAGAGACAGATCATGATAAAAACAGACTACAGTGCCGCACAGTGACAGAGCAGAGCAGCTATAAGACAGCGGAGCTTTAACTGCTAATACAGTAAAGTTACAGAGAGAGAAATAAACCTGCATTAATGATCCTTCCTGACCGTCAGTCAGTGATTCATTTCCTGAAATGGATTAAATTTGTTCTGCTCTCTGTAATTTGAGTCTCATAACTGCTGCGATTGTAAAGCTACTACAAACTTATTAAAGAATATTGTTTTGTGTGTGAATCAGGTTCTGCGATGGGTCGGCGCCCCATTCTGGGTTATTTCCTGCCTTGTGCCTGTAACTTCCGGGACAGACTCTGGACCCCGACAATCCCACACAGGACAAGTGGGAACTTAAAAGGATGGATGGATGGATGGATGGATGGTGCAGCCAGTTGGCATAATCATCTCATCTTGTCTGTCGTCTTCTGGCAGAGAAGGAGAAGAACCTGAAACCAAAATGAGGCAGAAATGAGAAGAAAATGCAGAATGCAGATGGAGAAATTAGACAAAGTGAGTAAACAAACTCATGTGTACAAATGCTCTGTGTGAACCAGTAACCTGTGAATGTTATATAAAGTTCTAACGAAGAAAAACTTCTGCAGGTAAGACAATTCAACAATTTAAGATAAATAACATCAGTATTAATAGAGACGCACTGCTGCACAGCCACAATGTTACACCATTATCATGGTGTAACACAAACACACAGACACCACAGTGCAGATGTTCTGTAGACGTCAGGCAGCTCTGGGTTTAATAATTGAACTGAAAATCCCACAGTGTCCATTACACACTGTGACTATGACAGGACACATACATACATACTATTAATGGTTCTTACAGTTTCTCTATTGCTTAAACACATTTCTTGAAACTATGCCTCGTATTCTCAAAACAGTAAACACAAATCCATAACGTCTCACCCAATTTCCCAAACATCGTATTTTCAGGTCAAAATGAAGCTCTACACTCAAAACCATTCACTGTTGCTGAAAAACCAAACTTTGCCCACAGACATCACACACAAGGCCTCAAAAACACACACACTACAACATAGTCTTAGAACATTGGTGCAATAAATTAAACACAATACTTCCAAAACTGGTAAGTTATGTTGCTTGTGGTTCTTCCCCTCAAAAACCTTTTCACATGATGAACATAAAAGACGCAGCCAATGTATATACAGTGACACATTTTTATTCATGTACTATACAGTACAACACACACCAAAAACATTATTCCACCTCAGCATCCTGTCTTTGGTCTGGGTCAGGCCAGAGAATCTCATCCACATCACAGGCTACAGTGGAGATCAACAGTTTGGGCACCCCAAGTAAAAATGTGTATTAATGTGCATAAAAAAGCCAAGGAAAGATGGAAACATCCCCAAAAGCCATCAAAATGCAGATGAGACATTCTTATAATATGTCAAAAAAAGTTGGATTTTATTTTCATCATTTACACTTTCAAAATAACAGAAAACCAAATAATGGTGTCTGCAAAAGTTTGGGCACCCTGCAGAGTTAATACCTTGTACTGCCCCCTTTGGCAAGCTGAGACCTGACGATGTCAGGGACTGGTCACAATCATTGTGTGGAAAGACCAGGGGGGTATTCCAGAAAGCAGGTTATGTGACATACCCGGGTAAGTTTAAGGGTAAGTTAGTGGATAACCTCAACTTTCGGTTCCAAAAACGGAGGTTAACTTTCTGGGTATGTACTGTACGTAACCATAGCAGCTTACTCTCTGAAGATAACCTGCTACTGAGCAGGTTATGTTCCAGGGTCAGTTTGTTGCAGAAGGTTACTGAGCATGGCGTGCCCTTTTGATGACGATCCTGTGAACGTGGAGGCATAAATTATACAAGGTTTTTTTCGCCGGGAGACAGTTATAAGACCGCGTATTGATGTCTTGTCATTTCCTAATGATTATTTGAAAAAGCGTTATCAGTTTTCAAAAGAATCGTTCATTTACTTAACATCTCTTGAAACCGCATATTGCAAATGTCACAAACCCAAACCGCGGGTCTGCGCTTAGCACAGAAAACATTCTGTGCATAGCACTTCGGTTTTTTGCGTCAGGGCATTTTTTGTACAATATGGGCGACGCAGAGCATATAGGAAAGGCAACTGTGCGTAGAGCCGTTCGCACAGTATGTCTGGTACTTAACGCTTCTTACACACGTTTATACAGTTCCCTGTCCATAAAGCTCTGCGTGTTATTAAAGAGGAATTCCACAGAGTGGTAGGTTTGTCCTTTGTAGTAAAATCTATGATGCATATTTAATATATAGTCATACTATTTATATCTATAGCCTACATGTATTCATCCTGCACACACACACACTTGATACTTCCCTATATGACTTTCTATTTCAGGGTTTCCAAATGTAATTTGGAATACATGTAATACATGTATAGTGACAATAAAAGGCATTCATTCATTCATTCATAATTGGGTGCATTGATGGCACCTACATTCCTATTAAAGCTCCTTCAATAAATGAGGGAGACTATGTTAATAGGAAATCTATTCATAGTATCAATGTGCAGGTAACTTGATTTTGTATCCTTAATTTTTTGCCTTGTTAAAATCATCAAACTCATTACTTTTTTCCACTAACTATAGGTAATCATTACAGGACAGTACAATGCTGGTTACCACTGGTTGCCCTCAGATGGGGTGAGGGGAGGTGGTGGTGGGCCCCCGCCAGTTAGACGGGCTTCAGCCTTTTTTCTATTAGCTACATGACAGAAAGAATATACTAAATCGTGTTTAATAAATAGTTCAGTGATCGTGTAATCAAATATTACCTTTTTGCGGAATGTTTTTGTGTTTCATTTTGACTTGGCTCAAAGTTCTTCTGGCTCCAGAAGGATTACACCTTATTAAATAAGAAACCATATATTCCTAGTCGATACACATTGTTATTTTAACCTAAAGAAATGAATGGCAGGACAAGTAAATGCTTTCATAGTGATTTAACAGTCAAAAGGATGCGGAGGGGTTACGTGTTTAATTATTTTGCATTATAATAAAAGGGGAGGCGATGTCAAATTTGCAATTTAATACACACGCATTTACTCTGTCCGTTATTTTTTGCCAAGCCAACTCTTTCTTTAGCCGATGCAGCCGTATTGCTTTTTTTCATTATTATTGGCTTGAATTCCTCATATGCGTGCATTAAAACGTCCAACTCCGCCTCTGTGAAGTATGCCGCTCTCTTTTTTTCACTTTGATTTTCCATTTTGACTCGTGAAATCGGCGATCAATTGAAAACGTCTTTATGTATGCACGGTGCACGCGCATTAACTCTGGGTAACCAATAGGAGGTTGATTGAACTTACTCTTCTCAGGTGTTTTGGAACCGACATACTCATGGTATGCGGGTTTGGGGTATATCAACCCAGAGGTTAAGATTTACCAAATGGTAAGTTAACCAAGCTTTCTGGAATACCCCCCAGGTGTTGTCAATCTCAAAGGATTTAAATGGCCAGACTCATCTGGCCTTGCTCCAACAATCAGCACCATGGGTTCTTCAAAGCAGTTGTCTAGAACACTGAAACTGAAAATAGTTGATGCTCACACAGCAGGAGAAGGCTATAAGAAGATAGCAAAGCGTTTTCAAATGTCAATATCCTCTGTTCGGAATGTAATTAAGAAATGGCAGTCATCAGGAACAGTGGAAGTTAAAGCAAGAACTGGAAGACCAAGAAAAATATCAGACAGAACAGCTCGCAGGATTGTGAGAAAAGCAAATCAAGAACCACGTCTGACTGCACGATCCCTCCAGAAAGATCTGGCAGACACTGGAGTTGTGGTACACCACTCCACTATAAAGAGATACTTGTACAAATATGGTCTTCATGGAAGAGTCATTCGAAGAAAACCTCTTCTACGTCCACACCACAAAAATCAGCGTTTGAAGTTCGTAAAAGACCATACAGTATAGACAAGCCAGACGCATTTTGGAAACAAGTTCTGTGGACCGATGAGGTTAAAATTGAACTTTTTGGCCGGAATGAGCAAAGGTATGTTTGGAGAAAAAAGGGCACAGAGTTTAATGAAAAGCACCTCTGTCCAACTGTTAAGCATGGGGGTGGATCAATCATGCTTTGGGGTTGTATTGCAGCACAGGGAACATTTCACGAGTAGAAGGAAAAATGGATTCAATAAAATTTCAGCAAATTTTGGACGCCAACTTGATGCCATCTGTGAAAAAGCTGAAGTTAAAGAGAGGATGGTTTCTACAAATGGATAATGATCCGAAACACACCTCAAAATCAACGGTGGATTACATGAAGAGGCGTAAACTGAAAGTTTTGCCATGGCCTTCAAAATCTCCTGACCTTAACATAATTTAAAATCTATGGATAGACCTTAAAAGAGCAGTGCGTAACAGGCAGCCCAGAAATCTCAAACAACTGGAAGAATTTTGTAAGGAAGAATGGGTGAAGATACCTCAAACAAGAATTGAAAGACTCTTGGCTGGCTACAAAAAGCGTTTACAAGCTGTAATACTTTCCAAAGGGGGCAGTACAAGGTATTAACTCTGCAGGGTGCCCAAACTTTTGCAGACACCATTATTTGGTTTTCTGTTATTTTGAAAGTGTAAATGATGAAAATAAAATCCAACTTTTTTTTGACATATTATAAGAATGTCTCATCTGCATTTTGATGGCTTTTGGGGATGTTTCCAACTTTCCTTGGCTTCTTTATGCACATTAATACACATTTTTACTTGGGGTGCCCAAACTGTTGATCTCCACTGTATATTGGCCCTAGCCAGGCAGCGGGGGTAAAATCCTCTTGCATGCCTGATCCACCCCTGGCATGCATCTACTGATATGTCTAGGCAGGCTTCTTCCATGGCCTGGAGGAGGTGAACACGGACATAAGGTTCTCTGTCGTACACTTTCCACCGCCATGCCGAAAATAACTCCTCTATCGGGTTTAGAAAGGGAGAGTATGCAGGCAGAAAGATGTTAGAAAACCTTGGGTTATTGGTAAACCAGTCATGAACCAGAGCAGCGCGATGGAAGCTGATGTTATCCCAAACAACAACGTAGTGAGACTGCTCTGGCTGTGCTGGTTCCCTGTAGTCCAGCTGGAACATATGTTGTCTTAGACCATCAAGAAAAGCAAGGAGAAGCATAGTGTTATAGGGTCCTATAATGGCATGGTGGTGGAGTACTCCTCATTGGCTGATGGCTGCGCACATAGTGAGATTCCCTCCACGCTGACCAGGGAAATTTACAATAGCCCGATGGCCAATTACGTTCCTCCCCCTTCTCCTCCTCAACCTCTTCCTTTGCATCTCTTTGGATCCATTGTTTCAAACCTGAACGAGCTGTCTTTGGCCCTTTTATCTATCCATCAAAGTTTCCGATTGGTGTGTTGTGTGCTAATTGAGCTCAAGCTGTGCTGACTTACAGTTTTTTCCAATCATTTTAACGCGTGTCTCAATACCATGTCCACTTTTTCAAAACACTTAGCACATGCACCGTACCATTGGATCATGTGAGCTAAACTATGTATACGTTTGCATTGCTTTGACACAATATGCATTCAATCACCACTTCCCCCAAATTTCATGAATACTTCTCTCAGTCAGTGTTCGCCACCAGCAAAACTTTGTACAACTACAGCAGATTTTTCAGACGTTTAGATAATCTGTTCAAAACAGTTAACTTTCAGGTCAAAACCTAATGAAATTTAGAGCACTGTCAATTGAAATATGCTGCATTTTGACAAACAAAGGACCCTATGCACTTGCACTAACACAAATAATTGTGCTTTTAGCAGAAATTTCCTAATTTTGTTTTTGTTTGCTGCTTCGTTACCATCTACATCATCTATACGAATGAGGCCATGGAGTGTCCCTTTCCTTTTTGCAAGGCAACACAATGTAATCTGTGCAAAAACAGTGGGTATGGCAACACATATATTACAGTACAACATTTACATTTATTCATTTAGCAGGCACTTTTATCCAAAGCGTCCGGTCCTGGGGAGCTACTGTCCAGTAGGTTTTCTATCCTACCTGGCTTCTGATGAGCCACACCTGTTCCTGGTATTTACTTGAGTATAGGTGTGACTCATCAGAAGCCAGGTAGGATAGAAAAACCTACTGGACAGTAGCTCTCCAGGACTGGAGTTGGAGACCCCTGCCCTAGATCACCCCAAGCATTTTACAATGGTTGAAGCTGGAAAGCTGAATGAAAACACACACCAACCTGAAATTTCAGCTAAGAACCTATCTACTGTAGGAATTTGTTTGGTTAGTGCCAATTTGCCATATCTACAAAAGGGGCCATCTTTGGATTGGCATTTTCTGCTACAGTAGGAATGAAATATTTACATACTGCAAAAAAGAAACAGCAACATTTACATGATTTCTAATGAAATATATTGCAGCATTTCAGAATTGGTTGGTATTACAATTTTCACACGCAAAAGTAGTTCTTGTTTATTTTATTTTTACAATGCAACATGACAGTAATTTGTGCCAAACTGGAGGATACAGCCACACTTTATATATGTAATTTGCAATGCTGAAAGTTGTTAGTGTTTTTTAGCCCATTGAACATTGAGTGCCCCAGTAGTGTTGTTGGGTGACAGCATTTGTCATGGTTATGGCAGCATGAGTCACTTTTGGGTGAATTGTGAAATGTTTTGGTGGTTGTAGGGCATTTTGCACCAAAGGTTAAGTGGTGTGCTCAGTTGTGTATTGGTACAGCCCACTGTGTTAAGTGTTTTGAAAAAGTGGACATGGTATTGAGACAAGTGTGAAAATGATTGGGAAAAACTGTAAGTTAACATTATTGAATGCTAGTGCTTTCTAAATGACCACATGGTGTAAGCACTGAAAAATGTAGGGATTTGTGTGTAGAGTTTTGCAGTAACAGTTCACCAAATCTGACTCATGTGTTACAGCAGTGTTATAGTTCAGGGAAATGGGTGTGCTTTTTGAAAAATAGCACTATGGTTTTGAAATTTTAGTTCAAAAGATTGGTTATAGTGTTTTGGCAATCGAGAAAAACTGTAATGTAATTTATGATTATTCAAAGCTATTAATGTCTCAACTAAGGATCGATCATATTGTACCTATAAGCTTTGCTGTCATTGCAGCTTCAAACATAAATGACAAGTGTCATATCTCGAAAAATTACCTAAACTACAGCACATATATAATGTATAAGACAACAAAGAATAATAACTTAGAAATTAATGTACTCTTGGCATTGAAAATAACTTCTCCAGTATCGTCTATGGCAAACAGACTTACTATGACATCATGGAGGGTGAACTTTTGGTTGCTGTTGGCTGGAGTTCTCAGAATCAGTATAAGATGCTACAGTGAAAAAGCATAGATAAAGTCACAGTTTAGTTATATTCTACACAGTCATACTAAAGGACTGCAGGCAATTTATTCAAGGTGATATTTCCACTTAAATCAATTTTAAATTTAAATGCTCTTTATACACATATTCAGTCTTGGCAACAGCAATACAGGGTAACAATACTCACTGCCGGCTTTCCCATAGCCTGAAACACAGAGGGACACAGAGTCAGACACAGGCACTCAGACTCTGTGCATCATTCGGGTGCCAGAGGCACCAGTATAATGACTGTGTGCAGTTACATGCTTTGAAACATGTCACTGGTGTTTCAGTTGGACACCATTGTTCTCTGTGTCTGTTGGCTTTTCTGTTACCTGTCCTGCTCCTCCTCCACAACACGACCCCAGTGACAACAGCAACGAGAGCCAGAGCAGCAGCCACACAGCCGACGATGATGCCCCAGGAAATGCCTCCTAAAATAAGGTTAAAGCACCATGTTCACCCCTGACAGTGACGCCCATTAGCTGCTCTCTCTCATTACTGTGTCGCTGCTCCTCTTACCCTGATTGGTCCTTATGTTCTTCTCCTCCAGCAGCACAGCAATGTCATCCTGGAGGCTCTTGTGCTGCACGACACAGCTGTAGCTGTTCATCTTCCAGTCCTCAGGCTTCACTGTGAGTTTTGATGTGATCTGGAATGTTCCGTCCCCGTTTGGCAGGGTCTCCCCCACCTCCACATCGCTGTGCATGTCCACTCCATCTTTCCTCCAGGTCACCACGATCCCTTTGGGGAAGAAGCCGGTTGCGCGGCAGGTGACAGGAGAGGAGGGGTCCTTCTGCAGCATAGACACCTCAGGGCGGACTTGGGGAGAAAGACAAAAACATCCATAAATAACATGCTACACTTCATCACCAGCAATCCCTCCTGTAAATACATAATGTGATTAATATTCTACACATTTTAGCTATAAGCCTGCATCAGGACAGGGACTGTATTTCTTAGTGTTTCTGTCAGGAAGATGTTAATGATCTACTATCATGTAAACCTGGTTCCAACAATCATACAATCAGCAAGTTGACCAATGTTTTGGCAGGAAAGTGGATTAAGGTGCCGCTTTGCCCTCCAGTGTGTTACAGCCTGACACTCAGTGTATCTGCTAAGCAGCACAGCCCCAGTCCCAGACCTGCTGTACTGTACCTGTCCTCTCCAGTGTGCTCTTCCCATAGCTCACATACTTCTTCAGCCACTCAATGCATTCCTGGGTAAAGTACCTTTTATATCTATCTTTCCTAGTATTGTCTCTGTCCCACTTCTGTTTAGTGGGAGCTGCCTGCATCACTGGAGCCACATAAGTCATGGTTTTTAAGTCCAGTGCTAAGAAGTCACTCCCATCATAGCCAAATTGTTCATGAGCACCTGTGGCCCCAGTTTCATCATCCCACTCACAGCCGTACATCCGCTGAAATGTGTGGATACCTGAACAGAAAGAGGAGAGAATTAGCAGGCAGGTTTGATACAGTTTCATCCTTTGGGTGTCATTTTCACAGAATTTCAAACAGGCCTGTCAGCAGCTCCTCACTCTCAGCATCCTGCATGTACACTGCAGCTTTCAGGCCTTTTTAACTTAAATCACAACACACATACACACACCACAAAAAGCTGAGAATTTAAGTGTGTTCAGTCAGGACTGTTTATATACACTCTTGTTTTGTTTAAAAACAATTGGGCCTTCATATAAAAAAGACAAAAAGTCTCAGATTTATCCTGCTGAAGCAATTTGAATCCTTATCTCACTGGATGGCGCTGCTGTCAGTGTGACTGTGGATCTGTGTGCGAATCAGACACAGGATTCCATGCACAGGTGTTACTGAGGCTCATGGTGTTTCTTCACACCTCTGTGGGGTTCAAATCTTGTATCTACAGTGTGCGTATGGATTTTGCACGTTCTGTGTAAAAGCTGTACTGTGACAACCTTTCTGGGAAGCCGCCAAGCACTGGATAATCAGCACTGCGTTGGCCAGCAATAACCATACAAGGCTTCCTCACTGCTGACCTCAGGAAGTGTCAATGAGACACAGCAACCTGTGATTTCTCTAGTAGGGGAGTAGACAGTCTTTTATTGGTGAGCTTAAAGCCCAGACTGGGAAGAAGGCAGAGAGATGGAACAGGAAGCCAGGAGTGTATGTGCTCTTTCTGCAGGTGGATTGGAGGATGACTGTCCTGAAGGGACCATCACCTCTTCACAGACCCCCCCCCCTCCTTTTGTGTAGTGGTTCAATTTTCCTGTAATAAACCCCACCCTTTAAGGGGGACCAGTCCGCATCACATCTCTCCATGAGTTTCCTTGCCCTGAGACAAAACACAAACTGTCAGTGATGCTATCAGACGCTTTGATGTCCTGAGACGGAACTTATTGTGACGGCCTGAGAGGAGCCACATCAGCATTCAGTCTAAGTCAGACGGAACCCTCTGTCTGTGTGACCTACAATGAGCCCCCCTGACTGAATATCACACATTTTATTCACAGAAAGTGACGCTGCACATCCAGCTGGGGGGGGGGGTTTGCTTGGAGGACTTTCGTGTTCCATGTAGTTTTATTTAACCAACATTGTATATCAGAAAGCATCTTCAGACAAATCTTCCCCCAATCCTTCAGCAAATATGAGGGTCTTGCAATCTTAATTACATATGCAGGGAATCAGGGTTGGTTGATGTTTGGACAGAGTTACACCAGTCAGTCAGGGATCATATTTTTTATTCAAACCCTGATTGCTCATATTGAAGACTGGATTAATCCAGGAACACAGATGTCTTCAAGAAGGGTCAAAGTCATCTGTATCTACTGAAGAGGCTCAGGTCCTTCAACATCTGTAGGACCATGCATGTTCTATCACTCCATGGCAGCAAGTGTTGTCTTTTATGTGACATTGTGCTGGGGCAGTAGAATGAAGGCAAATGATGCCCACAGACTGAACAAGTCGATCATGAAGGCTGCCTCTTTTCTGGGTGTCGAACCTGAGACTCTGGTGGGTGTGTCTGAGAGGAAGATGCTGAGGAAACTGCTCAGCATCATGGAGAATCCCTCCCACCCTTTGTATGCTCCCCTGTTAGGCCTTCGGAGCACACAGAGCAAAAGACCCATTGTCCCAAGGTAAAGGACTGAACGCCATAGGAAGTCTTTTCTACCTATTTAATTCATAAGAAGTTCATAAGACTGTATAATTCCTCCCCATTCTGTAGGGGGGCATTTAAGGACATTTAAAAACTTACATATACACAATAACATCTTATTCTGGCAATAGTCCATTTGTTCTTTACCAGATAGATGCAGTAACAAAATGTATCTATAATGGTGTGCAATATATTTTTCTCTTTTTTCCCCATCTGCTGCTAGCATTATTGTCATCACTGTGTCACTTTCTAATGCCTATTTGCACTGACAATCCTGCATGTAGGTCACTTTGTAAAGTTACTGTACATATTTATAATCCCTGCTGGTATTCTCATGTGATGTAACTCTGCGCAAAGTGTTTGTTTCTGTTGCACCGAGCATGTTAAAGACACAGGAATTTCCCTCTGGATTAATAAAGTTATTTTTTTATTCCCATTACCTTCATCTATATGGTGAGAGCTTGTCATGTAGGTTCCATTTGGTTATCTGACCACAGCCCAGTGTACTTAGAATTAAGTCCAAATAAAAATTCCCAGAGCAATATACTGGCGATTCAGTACTTCTCTATTGAACAATGAGATCTTCTGCTCACTGGCCTGCGGAAAATTCTCAAGATTATCAACATAATGAACATGTCCCTGTCTCACCTGTAACCGAGCGGGATGTAGCTAAGGCAACTTTGCGTGGATCTCATCTCCTACACTTCCATAGGACCTGGTCTGGGGTCTGACCGTAACATAAGGAGAGAGACAGGAGGTAATGGGAGTGCAATGATTTACTCAGGTTAGTTGGTGAGAAGACATGTACTTACAATATGTACAAAAAAATATACGAACAAATACGATACACACCCACCACAAAAGAGTTTCGAACACAGTTTAACAACACGACACAGGTAACTAAGATCACAGCAATCAACAAAACATTTAAGAGTACAAAGTTCATGAAAACAGATGAACTACAAGACAACGAAATAACAGAATTACAACGCACAAAAAAATAATCACAAAAGTAGAGCTATCAATTGCTCTCCGATGGGCTCAATTCTAACATTAAAACAACGTGACCCATTTTCAGGCATCATCTCCTTTGGGCTCTTCTGGGCTCCAATCAAAAGTCCACTGGTGACATCATCATCAGAGAGGAACCTATCGGTGACATCCTCTTAAGGGGGGGAACCCACCCACACAAAATAAACATGGTGCAAGGGTGAAACTGCTTCTGTTCAAAGAAAACTTTGGGTTCAGAAAAAGGTGAATCTAGAGGCTGAGGTTAACTGCTTAGAACAACAATCACAAAATGAAACAGCTTCAAACCTCCTGACTGATGCAAGGTTAAGACTCAAAACTGAACATAATTTAACAAACAAAAATATCATGAATTTGGAGACAAGTCTGGTAGTCTCCTTGCCGCTCAGTTAAGAAGCAGCAGAATGAAAGATTTATAAAAGCAGTAGTCTCAAAAAGTGATATTTCATATGACTCTCAAAACAGTTAATAGTACAGTGAACGCCCGCTATATCGCGGTTCAGCTATCGCGCCCCTGCTATACCATGGACTTTTCCCCGAAGCATCAGTTCTCTGTGATGTGTGTGTGTGTGTGTGTGTGTGTGTGTGTGTGTGTGTATACACACTAGAGCCCGACCGATTTATCGGCAGGCCGATATTATCGGCCGATATTAGGCATTTTCCAAACTATTGGTATCGGCATTTATAATGGCCGATAAATGAATATTTCAAAAATAAAATAAAAACGGACTAAACACCCTTCAACCATGTCATGAGTGTTGGCATTGTATAGTTTGTCCACCAGAGGGCACTCTACACCATCCCTGTTGGCAACCCTCGTGTATAACGCGCCACACATCCTGCAACTTGCTGATCCAGCCAGAATCGGGCAGAGAGAACCAGTTATCCGCGAGTGAGATCATCGGTGAAGTGTGTTCATGGTGAGTTGGTCACGAGACATACATTGCTTGAATAACAATTAAAAGAACATCCCCATCAGTTCTCTTAACTCAAATAAGCATGACAAAATTCGTGACTATCATGTCCAGTTTTGCTGCTGTTAAATAAGCCGAGAGTGAAGCGGAATTAGCTAGTAATTACGTTACGTTGTTACAGTGTAGTTGACTTACTGTCCTTTTAACTTTTGACAATGAGACTGAAGTATTTATTTAATAGCTTGACAGTTATAGCAGTGAGACGTATCATCTCTCCTTGGCTTGTTATATTGAAAATGTATGTTTTACAATTTGCAGTATGACGTTATCCATTGCTAAATTATGGCTCATTATAGACTAGCTAACCACAAAGCCAATTAATGCCACTATCAGTGGAAGACCGCTAACGTTAACATTAATGAGCTTGGAAACCACAACGAACTTATTCTGCCTAAATAAAGTAATGATTACTGTATTTATAACTAGCATGTCTCTAGTTACAGTCCCTGCATTGTAAAATGTAAGTTAGACATTTGCGAGGAGTGAACATTTAGACATAGAGAAAAAGTATCAAATGTAGCGTGTGCATAAAAGTTAGCTTTTCTTTTACATGTGTGTGAAATCCAATGACGCCAAGTGTGCGTTGCAGACTGTCGTTCAGCCGCAGCATTAACGAGTCACATAATGGATTTAGATCGCTAAATAGTAGGTTGTTGTTTTTGCGTTTTTGTTCAAAGGACTTTACGTTTCATATCTTAAGTTTGTATTTTTATACATTTTATTTATCAGAACTTTAATATTTTTTGATGTTCCTCTGCTCTGTTGTGACAATAAAAGAAACAAGTTTCTTTTTAAAATGCATTATCATATTATGTTAGTTAAAACTCATAAATAACTACAAATAACTAATGTTAGGGAAATCTGTTAATGTTTTGTTGCGCGTTTCTGAAATAAAAAGATATATCGGCCGATATATCGGAATATCGGATTTTAAAACCAACAAATATTTGTATCGGTATCGGCCTTCAAAATCCTTTATCGGTCGGGCTCTAATACACACACACACACACACATACACACATATTACATATAATTATGTTACTCATATCCTTAGCCCAACATCCACTGAAACTTAAACTATAAAAAAGTTTATTTATATGGTCTTTCTATATCGCGGATTTTCACCTATTGCTGATGGGTCTGGAACATAACTTCCGCGATAGGCGGGGGATTTTTAGGTTTAGGGTCTCCTGATTGTTCAGACTCAATGATGATTCATCTTACTTGGACAAAATTTCACTTAATGTTGCCTCAGATGAGAACATAAAACCAGATTAATGTCACCATTTACTCCTGACGAAATATGGGAAGCTATTAAAATAATGACCCTAGGGAAAGCTCCAGGCTACCAGTTGGAATTTTACAAAAAATTCTGAACCGAAAAACATTCTATTCTTATGTCTGCATTTAACAACATTTTACAAGAAAATGCAATCCGAGTCATGCTACTATAAAATAAATCCTACAGAATGCCCCTCCTACCACAAAATTGGTTTACTTAATGTAGATTACAAGATAGTAGCTAAAGCACCGGCAGACAGACTTGAACGCATGCTTCCTTATGTTATCAGACCAGACCAAACAGGATTTATTAAATCCAAATATGGTGCAAACTTTTAAATATTGTGGCATTTCTATATATTTTTTATACACACACACACACACACACACACACACACACACACACGGTATCGGGACACCTGGCCATTACACCTACAGGAACATTAATGACATCCCATTCTAAATCCACAGGCATCAATAAGGAGTTGGTCCCCAGTTGCAGCTATAATAGCTGCCACTCTTCTGGGAAGGCTGTCCACAAGATTCTGGAGTGTGTCTGTGGGAATTTTTGCCCATTCATTCAAAAGAACATTTGTGAGGTCAGGCACTGATGTTGGACCTGAGGGTCTGGCTTGCAATCTATGTTGTAGTTCATCCCAAAGGTGTTTGATGGGGTTGAGGTCAGGCCTCTGTGCAGGCCACTGACAGTCAAGTTCTTCCACACCAAACCCACCCAACCATGTCTTTATGGACATGGATGTCTATGGAGTCATGCTGGAGCAGAAAAGCACCTTCCCCAAACTGTTCCCACAAAGTTGGCTTTTGGAAGCATAGAATTATCCAACGTCTTGGTATCCTGAAGCATTAAGAGTTCCCTTCACTGGAACCAAAGGGCCTAATGAGACCCCTAAAAAACAACCCCATGCCATTATCCCTCCCCCACCAAATTTTACAGTCGGCACAATACAGTTGGCAGGTAACGTTCAACACTTACTGACTGAAGTACAGCAGGAAACAAAACCTAGCTTTCATTGCTACAAAGAGCACCCAACACATAAAATGAGAACGTCGTCAGCTTCTCAACAATGGTGTGCATCTCATATATGTCCGTAAAATAAATCCTTAGCTATTTGACTTCCTGCCTGATTATGGTGATTTTTGTTGACAATTAAATGCATAATTTCTGTGTAAAGTGTTCTTTCCACTGAAAACAGATTTATATTCAAGCAAATATGGCAGTTCCTACCAGATACACTCACTACTGCTACCAAAAGCGGGATTCGGATTTGGCATTAAACTACTGAAAACCAAACACAGTGATCACCTTTTATAAAACCCTACAACTTCAAAATATGATTCGGTTATTTTATTGTGCATGTAAAAATTCAGTACAACCCATTTATTTTCCACAGAACTTTTTTTCACAATTTTTCATTTTCCATAACTGGAAAAAGCAATTTAAAAATCCAGGTTTTTCAGGTTTTACAGGAGATGTAAGAGCTCTGATGTAGCTATTGAAAAAATAAATATTTTATTTACTTGTGTTAGTAAATCAAACAAGATCCAAATCCAAGCATTAGGAGGTGATGCGGCACCCTCATCACCCCTCTTCCCGCACCCTTACTTACCTCCAGTTTGGTTGAAGCGCTTTTTTGCCACATCTACGTTATTTTTGAACAGCGACTCTTCACCATGAAGATTCTGACTTTCTTTGTTCCAGTAATCAGGCCCCTCAGACCTTGCCATCCATTCTTGACGAGGAGTCATTTTGTGACTGTTGCTGTCATAGTGAACAAAGGGCTCCCCGTCCACCAGCCCTATAACTACGAACTCTGGGAGGTTCGGTATCTCTGACGTGCCACTGTAGACATACTGCAGGGAGTGCGACACTGGGGAAAAAAAGACACACATTACAGTTACAGACACTGGATCACAGTGATCACTCTACATTCAATCATCTCGAGACTGGTCTCGAGACCACTTTTACGCTGTCTTGGTCTTGTCACGGTCTCGATGGCTATGGTCTTGGTCTTGGATCCCTCGGCCTTGTCTTGGTCTCGCTGTCTTGGTCTTGCTGTCTCAGGGTGCTTTCACACCTACAGCATTTGGTGCGCACCAAACATGTTTGGTCCCTTGGTTCGGTTCGTTTGTGTTGATGTGAATGCAATCTCGGTAGTTTGGTGCGCACCAAATCAATCGATCCGAGACCTGCCTGAAGGGGTGGTCTCGGACCGCTTTATCCGCTCTACTTTGGTACGGTGTGTCTGGTGTGAAAGCAACCAAACCAAATCTGACGAAATGGTATAGTTTAATGCACTTTGGTATAAGAGATAGGGGGCCAACGGAGTACCTGATGGATCTGCAGGAAGATCGCCGGCTAATAACAAAATGATCATTCAGGAGGAGGGCACGTCTCTTCTCCCTGAAGTGGCGCGCAATGTGCCGTCGGCGAGATGAATAAACCAGGAAGCTGGTTTGGAGTCGCAGCCGCGAATCGTGTTCGAAATTAATTATCTGAAAATAATGATTTGCACGTACAATATAGTGCGCGAGGATCAGCTCCATGAGCGCAAAGCAAAGCTGTTCCTCCATGAGTATTGAAAGTGGCGCGATTTTCTGAAAATAGTCTGTTCCCGGTGCCGATGGGCTTCGCGGTCTATTTTGGTTCGTTTAGAACTCTGCATATGTGAAAGCAAACCGTACCCACGTCTGTTTACTACATTGTAACATTTTTCTAACTGGTGCGGACTAAAGCAATCGTACTATAGGTGTGAAAGCACCCTCAGATCGACATAGTGGTCAGGAGATTTGGAGCAAAAAGTATCCATGACACACAATGTAACGTTCGATAATGCAACATTATTATTATTTTGCCTTATGTGCCCTTCAAATGCAACCAATCAATGACATACATGCATTTTGTTGTGATTCAGACATTGGCGCTCATCCAATCAAAATACTGTATGCGTTATATGCGCAAGATAAGTGTAGCGGCAGTTAAAAGTTAGTTAAATGTAGGGCTGCACGATTTGGGGAAAATATTGAATCGTGATTCTTCTGACAGAAATTGCGACTGCGATTTGATTTGCGATTTAATTTTTTTATGTCAAGCTTCAGTTCAATATTCAGTGTGTAGTAATTTTAAAACATGACGCAGCATGAGATACCATCAGTATTAACTGGTCTACGTTCTAATGCAAGGATGAGAATTTAAAGACGTGATGTGTCAAGTTAAATAAAGTAATAATGAAAACAATTATAATTATAATATTAATATATTATAATAATTATATTATAATTATTATTATAATAAAAATAGCGATCTTGCAGGTAACGCTTATTACCCTCCTAATAACACTAGAACCGCCTTTTCCCACACCAATGAACAAGCAAGAACTACTTCGGTGTATGCAGCCCTTTTGTTTGTGCTATTGTGTTGTTAGTTGCTGTTAATAACACTAATAACACTCAAAATGTAAAAGCAAGACTTTTATTTTATTTACTGTTGTGTTGGAAACACTTAAATATAATAAGCACAAAAACATATGACATGGGTTTCACGTGTTTGCTGTTTGTGGGCCTATACGCCTTCTTGGGCCACTTCTGATTGGTGAGCATGACTGGCACGCGAGAAGCACGGCGCTTGTGATTGGTGAGAATGACTGTCACACAAGGAGCACGGCATGAATTTGTAAAACTATTCTCACAGCAGTTTTAAACCCTGGGTCCGACGTGCTGTATAATATATATCCTAAATCGCAATTTTTGCGACTTGCTAACCGCGTTGCTTCAAATCATGATTTCGATTTGAAATCGATAAATCGTCCAGCCCTAGTTAAATGTGTAATCACATGCCACTGTAGACATCAAGATGTCAGAATCTTTTAAGCACTTGTCCTTATTCTTATTAATGCACAATTTGATGTGCAGTGTGTGCATGTCTTTATAATGTTTGATTACAGTATTTTACTTAAAATGGTGTTTGACTAAATAAATGTGACCATTGACTTTTCAATAACATGTGCATATCACATTGTGTTGACTTAACAGGCCTAATCCATTTCAGGGAAGTTGATATCATACAGTGTCATTTGGCTAGTACTACTACAATGGGACATGATGCAATTTCAGGTTTATAATTGTGTATCTTCAATTTGATGTTACAATTTCATCTACAAATTAAGTATAATTGAAACCAGTTACATATTTCCCATCCTTTAGACAGTTGTTGGAGGTGTTAGCTGTTTTGTCAGATAACTTTGGGACCAGTTAGTACCCGTCATGTCAGTTATCAACAGCACACAAAAGTTAAGGGAGTCTTTTTTTTCGGTCTTGGTCTCGACTTTGTCTTAGTCTTGACTCGGTCTGTCTTGGTCTTAGTCTTGGTCTTGTCTTGGTCTCGATACCCTCTGGTCTTGGTAGTGTCTTGGTCTTGGTTTAGGCGGTCTTGACTACAAGTCTACCGGACCCGGACCCAGAAGCTGTCCCATACGGACCTGGGCCAATAGCCAAAACCAAAGAAGTTATGTTCTTATGTTCTTATAATTTAAAACCTGACGGGGCGCTTCTATTTTAACCGGCGCAGCGTTTGTTGTCTTTTCAGTAGTGGTTTAGCACTAGAACCGCCGTGTCCCATGCCAATGAACGTCAAACGCCTTTAACCGTGAAGCGTAGTTCGGCGTATGCAGTCCTTTGTCTGCGCTAATGCGAATAGTGCCAAAGCCAAACATCAGTTACAATGGTGCCAGCAGCACAAACCTTATAGTACTATATATCTTCCTGAAATCTGGTAATTAATCTTAGTCCTCAGTAGAAGACATTATGTTTTTGCTCATATCTCTCATATTATACATTCCACTCTGTTAAGTCATGGTTTTTAAAGAGGGCAGTTGGCATCACAAGTGTGGGGGTGTGACCATGCTAACTTCCTTTTCCTGTCAAATCAAATTTTTAATCAATACTTTTTTTTTCCCTCTGGCTCTCAGGAGGATAATATATGGAAGCCCGTTTCTGCCACCGGAGAAAAAAAATAATATAAAATTAAAGTCGAAATTTCGAGATAAGTCGAAATTTCGAGATAACTATCTCGAAATTTCACCGCGGTTAAGTTAGCCTCATATTCGATATTCAGTTTTCTAGCTTTAATAACTTTTCACGGATGTATGGTGGGGCGTTTTTAATGACAGAATCGTGTTGTCCAGTACACAGACAACGATGCACACCAATTACGAAACACGTAATGAAGCAATTCAGCTGTGATACATTTACTTTGTCCCACGGTGCACTGCCTAAATCACACTTTACAACTTACTTATGGATTAATTTGTGTTATCAATTAACTGTCAATATATATGAAATGGAGCAATGGCATGTAATATGGATATGATGTAATAATTAAACTGTTAGACAGAAAGTGATCTTGAAAATCCAAGGGGTGTCCATTGTCCCCTAGGTTCCCCTGATTCATGCACACTGCATATAGGACATGGCTGTCTCATTTTGTTTCAGAGCTATTAACACGATTTTGCACAGATCACGATCGATTTGAAGCGCAAAAATAATCGGTGTGCATCGTTGTCTGTGTACTGGCAACACGATTCTGTCATTAAAAACGCACCACCTTACTGCCGTGAAAAGTTATTAAAACTAGAAACTTGTTTCGAGATATTAAGTCGAAATTTCGAGATAGTTATCTCGTTATTTCGAGATAAGTCGAAATTTCGACTTAGTATCTCGAAATAATGAGATATAGTGTCTCGAAATTTCGACTTAGTTATCTCATTATTTCGAGATACTAAGTCGAAATTTCGACTTATCTCGAAATAACGAGATAACTAAGTCGAACTTTCGAGTTAAATTTTATATATATAATTCATTAGGCCACTTAAAATTAATAAATTGTTTTACATGACTCAAACTTCTAAAATATTGGTGAGTAGGGGATTTTATATTTTATATTTTTAGCGAAAAGACGATCGGCAACAGAGATATACTAAAACTAGAAAATTAAACTTTAATTTGTCAGTATCTCAACATTTTAAACTCAACAGTTCAAACAATTACAAGAAAAGAGAAACCTTCAAAACAAATGCCTAGTCTAAGTGTTTAATGGTCTTGCCACAGAATGGCCCAATAAAAGCGTCCTCCTGACAATAGCAAAACAACAGCACTTCCATTGTTTCAAACAATAGAAGTGCTGTTGTTTGACCTCAATGAGGGTCACTATTATTGGACCACCCTACAAGAGACTACTTGCTCACAGTGCACAGGATATCAGCATTTGGCACATTGACGATCTCTGACAGTTTTTGAGGTGAAAAAAACGGATTTTTTGAAAAATATAAAATATAAAAAAAAATCGAGGCGGTACCAAAAAATTGAGGCGGGCGGCCATGTAAAACAATTTATTAATTTTAAGTGGCCTTAGTAAGATCATATATAGTAAGAATGTTATTTTTACTAGCAACAATTTAGTTATGCCGAATATGCATGACTTATGCTAATAAAAGACTATGGCTTCCCATACTTTTTGTCTAATTATTGTATTATCGAGATCAAAATACTTTACAGCTTGACTGATTTACTTCCTGATATTAATCTGTACACAACGGAAAAAATACCACAACAAGAACACTGAAGAAAAAGAACTAGGGCAACGGCAAAAACAGAAAATATCAATCAACTTCACAACAAGATATAAAATAACACTTTTAACACATAATTATTTTTTTTTTTTACATATTAACACTTTTAATCTGATATTCGCTCGTAACTATAATGCCGTTTACCAAGTAATTACAATTAACGTTAAAAACTACATAGCGGACGCCTTAAATTGGGACAAAACCTATGTTTTAAAGTTAAATCAAATATATTAAAATTCACCTGCAAATGTGGAGTGAACGTCAAACAAAATGAATGCAAAAACAGATTTCCACATGTTGTCGGGCATAAAAGTTTGTTAAAAACAAATTGAAAAACAAGCTGCCTGAGAAACATATACAGCAGCTTTTACAGTGTGCTAAGTTTTATCAGAGGAACGATGATTTTTAAACCAATAGTAACCAGACCTACAGTAGCTGTCATCACAAGTCTCAGAGACGTGCTATCGAGCCTTTCTGCGCATGTGCAGTTCCACCGTTTTGGGATTAGGATTAGGTTTTAGGGGTTAGGGTTAAGGTAAGAGTTTTATGGGTTTTGGGGGGGTTAGGGTTAGGGTAAGAGTTAGGGTTAGGGCTATCGATTAGCACTACGGTAGGATGTTTTGATAAAGTAGGACGTTTTGTCAGAACACCGGCATATTTTAAGCAGTTGAAGATGGCTTTTAAAAATCCTATCGTAATGCATCAGGACATTCGCGAAAGCAAACCATCTTAAGTTCTGTCTTGAAACAACCGTTCACGTCTTTCATAACGCTGTTCTGTACTTAGAACGTTTCCTTGAATGTCTTGCGCCGTATTACTTTCGAATTCGAATAGAAAACCGGTCATCCCGAAACCTGCTGGTCAACAAACGCCGATCGCGCGCGGTTACAGTCTGAGTAAGTCATAATTTCTAAAAAGAAGAGTGGAGATTATTTATTAAGTAAACTTCGGAGGCTGGAGTGACGTGTTTTTTTAGTGCCGAATTTAATTACTTAACTAACGTTAGCTGGTGCTGAATGCTGTTTAACTTGCTTCTTGGCATGTAGATTTGTTTGCAAAAAAGCACAGCAACAGGTGAATAAAACTGTATTGATCGTGTGTAGCCTGTACTTGATTACTGTATTTCAGTTTGTTTGCCAGTGGGCCATAATAAAATATACAAATGTACATGTAATGTCTTTTTATTTTATTTTTTCATTTTTGGAAATATTATATGTAACATTTTAATGTACATAAATTTATATTCCAAACTCTATTCAAAGCTAACCAACAAGGTCAATACATCTGAAGTTTTAAGGTATTAAGCAAGAGCGGTCAGCACAGCCTTTCCCGAGCTGAAGCCCAGGGGTGAGGGTAAAATGCGGATTCCGCCGGACGTAAACAAAACAGCCTTTGAGGAGCTCAGCAATGCGGTCCACGTCACGTCAGCTGCAAGACACACCTCGAACGCACCCCGTGATTAGGTAACGTCGTATGGGTTTCTTTCTATGCCACGTGATCTGTCTACGCGGCGTGCGTCATTTGCGACACGTCTGTTTATAAACATAAAATCCATTGTTTGTAAACAGTCCGCATTTTACCCTCACCCGAAGCCCAGGCGCCTCCGCTAAAATAGGGCCTCAACTGAAATTAATACAATTTGAACCACCCCCCACCAATGGCCAGTAACACAATAATCACACGGCACATCTAAATATTATAGAACAGGTTTTAAAAAATGCAAAACGCATGCTTAAAATCTTAGTAAGGAAATCAAACACCAGTGTTAGGCAAGACAGCATAATCCTTCGTCTCACTTTAGAATGGCGTTTTAAAGCAATTGGATATTTATCAAAACGTACCTGCAAATGTGGAGTCAGTGCAAAAAAGTATTAGAGTGAAAAACACAACTTTCCGCATGATGGTGGGATCGGGGGGGTTCCTGAAGCATGGAATCAAACCCTCCATCAGTTTCCGTACGTTGAACCGGGACACAACACAGACTTCACTGCGGGGGGGTATTCCAGAAAGCAGGTTATGTGACATACCCGGGTAAGTTTAAGGGTAAGTTAGTGGATAACCTCAACTTTCGGTTCCAAAAACGGAGGTTAACTTTCTGGGTATGTACGTAACCATAGCAGCTTACTCCCTGAAGATAACCTGCTACTGAGCAGGTTATGTTCCAGGGTAAGTTTGTTGCAGAAGGTTACTGAGCATGGCGTGCCCTTTTGATGACGATCCTGTGAACGTGGAGGCATAAATTATACAAGGTTTTTTTCGCCGGGAGACAGTTATAAGACCGCGTATTGATGTCTTGTCATTTCCTAATGATTATTTGAAAAAGCGTTATCAGTTTTCAAAAGAATCGTTCATTTACTTAACATCTCTTGAAACCGCATATTGCAAATGTCACAAACCCAAACCGCGGGTCTGCGCTTAGCACAGAAAACATCCTGTGCATAGCACTTCGGTTTTTGGCGTCAGGGCATTTTTTGTACAATATGGGCGACGCAGAGCATATAGGAAAGGCAACTGTGCGTAGAGCCGTTCGCACAGTATGTCTGGTACTTAACGCTTCTTACACACGTTTGTTCAGTTCCCTGTCCATAGAGCTCTGCGTGTTATTAAAGAGGAATTCCACAGAGTGGTAGGTTTGTCCTTTGTAGTAAAATCTATGATGCATATTTAATATATAGTCATACTATTTATATCTATAGCCTACATGTATTCATCCTGCACACACACACACTTGATACTTCCATATATGACTTTCTATTTCAGGGTTTCCAAATGTAATTTGGAATACATGTAATACATGTATAGTGACAATAAAAGGCATTCATTCATTCATAATTGGGTGCATTGATGGCACCTACATTCCTATTAAAGCTCCTTCAATAAATGAGGGAGACTACGTTGATAGATAGATAGATAGATAGATAGATAGATGTCTTTATTGTCACTATACAAGTACAGCGAGATAGCGGAGGAAATCTATTCATAGTATCAATGTGCAGGTAACTTGATTTTGTATCCTTAATTTTTTGCCTTGTTAAGTGTTTAATTATTTTGCATTATAATAAAAGGGGAGGCGATGTCAAATTTGCAATTTAATACACACGCATTTACTCTGTCCGTTATTTTTTGCCAAGCCAACTCTTTCTTTAGCCGATGCAGCCGTATTGCTTTTTTTCATTATTATTGGCTTGAATTCCTCATATGCGTGCATTAAAACTTCCAACTCCGCCTCTGTGAAGTATGCCGCTCTCTTTTTTTCACTTTGATTTTCCATTCTGACTCGTGAAATCGGCGATCAATTGAAAACGTCTTTATGTATGCACGGTGCACGCGCATTAACTCTGGGTAACCGATAGGAGGTTGATTGAACTTACTCTTCTCAGGTGTTTTGGAACCGACATACTCATGGTATGCGGGTTTGGGGTATATCAACCCAGAGGTTAAGATTTACCAAATGGTAAGTTAACCAAGCTTTCTGGAATACCCCCCGGGTTGTATTCTGGTTGCAGATCTTTCAGAGCAAAAAAATAAATAAAATATAGGCGGGGTGAGTCCTTTTCCACCAATAGCAACCAAGAAGGGGACCTGACATCACAAATCTCTAGGACACCTAGAAATACAGAGGTTTCTATTCGAAACCAAAATTAATCTGACTTAACGTGTTCTGGGAAATTGGGTTTAACATATCATTGAGTTTGGCATTGCAAAACATACATGTGGTTGTAGCACATATTACATATAGGCTACTCAAACACAATATAAAATATACTGGTTTGTTCTTTTTCTAACTTCGCTCGGTGTTTCACTATGGGAATCGCTTTGGGCGTGACCAACTACGGAAGCTCCAATGACACCACGTCCGTCTGTGATGGACAGGTCGACCTGCGACCAGGCTCCGCCCCTGCCTTATTATTTCTGTCGACCTCCCAGACGGCTCATTTGCGCTTTCTTCCCGTGAGGAACTAGAAGCTCCCTCAGTCAGGCTAGTAAGCTGATCTCGCTTAACTGTTCGCAGATGGCCCGTTGTTGGAGTCCGTCGACGAACGCGATTTTTAGCCAACCAATTAAAGCTGAACAAGGAAAAAATAACAATCTCTTCCGTAAAAGACCGATTAGGTAACGTTACACATGACCCAGATGAAATAAACAATACCTTTAGAAATTTCTATGAAAATTTATATAAGTCACAGATTGATCCACCACAGGCTGATATTGATGAATTCCTTAACAATATAAATCTTCCAAAATTACAGGAAGATCAGGTAATGGCACTGGAGGCACCCATTTCAGTGGCAGAACTCCATGATGCCCTTCAGCATATGGCCAACAATAAGGCTCCGGGACCAGATGGTTTTCCAGCAGAATTCTATAAAGAATTAGTATAAAAACCTTACAAAAGACTAAACAATGCGGAGGTTTAGATTTGCCAAATTTTTACTACTACTTTCTTGCCAATAGATTACAATATGCAGGGATTGCTGGGATTACTGCGAGGATTGCTGGGATTGCTGCGAGAGAGTGGTGTTGAGCTGCAGCGATTGTTTGGGATTGTTTTTTTTTTTGGAGTGTTTTGAGTGTTTGTGTGCTTTACCTGTTTACGTGGGTGGCTGTTTATTTCTATTTATTGTTCTTATTTCGGTCAGCGTGAGTGCTTGTCTGTCCTGTCTGTTAATCAACAGCGCGATTATTACCGACAGAGAGCTGCGGGTGTCGCGTGCGCGGCGTTTTTCTGTCCGCGTTTAAACTCCGTAACAAACACCCGCGGGGCAATTATAACTAATAACATCTAACGTCGGTATCGCTACCAAGCGTCGGAAAAGGACAGTTGCTCCTGAGCTTTGCTCGGTCGCCAGTCGGGGCCGGGAGGACATTTTCCACTTTTTTCCCGCTCCGGCAGTAGCCTGCTGTGAGGGGGTTTTTGTGGTTTTTCGACCTCCCAAGAGCAACTTCGATTTCGCCTTGTTTTTAGTTCATACTTGGTTCAGGCAGAAGTTCTTCTGGTAAGTAGTAGTAAGTTTATCAGGTTTAAAATTTTTAATAAAATAATAATTAAGTTCCGTTTTAACACAAGTAATAACTTATTTTAGTGTACTCCGCACGTTACTGCATTTATTGTTACGCAAATTAATCTTTATAGTTAAATACACTATATAAATTTACTGGGCTGGGAGTACGGGGTCATAGTGAGTTAGTTAATTATGGGGCCAGCTCAGTGTTGCGTTTGCAAGATGTTTGACCTTCTGGACGTTAGTGTCCAGTCGGACTTCATCTGCGAGCGATGTAAGCTAGTGGACTCACTCATGGTCAAGGTTCGCGACCTTGAGGAGCAACTGGCTCGCATCCAATGCAACAGTGAGTTAGATGAGCTAGTTGATACGCCGTTTAGGGAGACGGTGTGTACGCCACTAACGGGGGGGAGGGAGAATGAAGAGCAGAGAGGTCGAGAGAGCTGGGTGACCGTAGGTCATAGACGCAGGAAAAGGCGTACACACGTTACAGAGGCGGCATCACCTGAGGTGTCTGTGTCTAACAGGTTTCAGGTGCTTCCAGCTTTAGAGCCGGAAGGGACTGGGGAAGCAGGTGGGCCCTTGGGCACTGAGGAGCCCCCTCCCCCCAGAAAGAGGGAGGTTGTGGTAGTGGGGGATTCAATTATTAGGGGAGTAGACAGTTATGTGTGCACGCGTGATAGAGGGTCCCGTACGGTGTCTTGCCTGCCTGGTGCCCAGGTAGGAGACCTTCCAGATCGTGTGGACAAGCTTTTGGCCCCAGCTGGGGTGGATCCAGTTGTCGTGGTGCATGTTGGCACCAACGACATAGGCAAGGGTAGAAGGGCTGTTCTGCAGGATAAATTTATAGAAGTCGCCAATAAGCTTAGAAGCAGAACGTCCATGGTGGTATTTTCCGAAATACTCCCCGTGCCACGCGCAAGTGAGGCTAAGTTAGCTGAGATAAGGAGATTAAATGCGTGGCTAAAAGGATGGTGTAGGAAAGAGGGGTTTAGGTTTATGGGGCACTGGAGGACCTTCTGGAACAGGTGGGACCTGTTCAAGCCGGATGGGTTGCATCTGAACCGGAGGGGAACCAGTGTACTGGGAAGGCGTATTTGTAGAGTAGTTGAGGAATGTTTAAACTAGGGACTGGGGGGGCAGGGAGGTTAGTTAAGTATGTAACTGGGGGGAAACGGAAAGCCCAAAAAAATCATATTATAAGTAGGCACTGTAATAAGCCTACCCTTTGTTGTCTGTATTTAAACGCCAGGAGTATTAGGAATAAAATTCATGATTTAGAGGCTCTTATCTCATCGGACTCTTATGATATTATAGCAATAACTGAAACGTGGTTGAGTGATAAGGATGGACAAGAATATAATATGGATGGTTACACATTGTTCCGTAAAGACCGTATAGGTAAGAAGGGAGGTGGTGTTGCAGTATATGTAAAGGAAATCTTGCAGGCAAGGGAGCTTACTGATATAAGTAAAAGTACGGAAGCTATATGGGTAAAATTAGATGCTACAAACTCAAATAGCCTAATTGTCGGTGTTTGTTACAGAGCACCCAATGTAGCTGCTGAGGAAAGCAGATTGTTATACAGTGATATTAGGATTATGAGCAATAAAAATGATGTGGTAGTTATGGGTGATTTTAATCTACCGGGGATACAGTGGGACATTGTTACTGGCTCTTCTGAAAATGAACTTGAGATGGTGGAATTAGTACAGGATTGTTTTTTTACTCAGTTTGTTAACACCCCTACCAGGGGAGATGCCATTCTTGATCTTGTTTTGTCTAATAACCAGGACAGGATTGGTAAATTAGATGTTTTAGAACCACTTGACAGTAGCGATCATAACATGGTTAAATTTGAGGTTAAGTTTAGTGCCCGAAGAGCAAAGTCCAAATCAAAAATATATAATGTTAGGAAGGCTAACTTCAATTGTATGAGATTAAAACTAGAAACCGTGAACTGGATGGAGTTAAATAACAAAACTGTTGAAGAGGCATGGGAATTTTTTAAAAGCACATTATTGCAAGTACAAGAGGACTTCATACCTGTTTCTAGCAAGAATAAATCTAGGAAATTGCAACCTAGGTGGTTTAATAGGGACATAAAGTATAAAGTAAGGAGGAAAAGGGCTTTGTTCCAGAGATGGAAAATAACTGATGATGACATAATAAAGCAAGAGTATCTAAATCTACAGGCTGAATTAAAAAATGACATTAGACGAGCTAAAAGGAATGTCGAAAGGAAGATCGCATTGGAGGCTAAGGATGACGTTAAAAGTTTCTTCCAGTATTTTAACTCTAAAAGAGCTCTAAAAGCTGAAATTACTAATCTGCAGGATAGTAAGGGTCTTATAATTGAAAACGACATTGACATAGTAAATGAGTTCAATGATAGTTTTGCACGGGTATTCACTGTCGAGGACGCTAGTAACTTACCAGTTCTTATTACTAATTCAACATCGTCTATAACTAATATATATATAACTGAAGCTGATGTTTTGCAAAGCCTAGCTAAGCTCAAAATAAATAAATCACAGGGCCCTGATGGCATCTTACCTATAGTGTTAAAAGAGATGAGGGATATTATTTGCCGACCCTTAACATTACTGTTTCAAAAATCCTTATCTGAAGGTGTGGTACCTTCTGATTGGAAGCATGCCAACATAACGCCCATTTTCAAAAAAGGGGATAGAAGTAATTTGTCAAACTATAGGCCAATCAGTCTAACTTGTATAACTGGTAAAGTTATGGAGGCTATAATCAAAGAGAAAATGGTAGATTACCTGGACTCAAATAACATTTTGAGGGATAGCCAGCATGGATTTAGGAGAGGTAGATCCTGTTTAACAAATCTGTTGGAGTTTTTTGAGGAAGCTACTCAGGAAGTTGATGATAAGAAGGCCTATGATGTCATCTATTTAGATTTCCAAAAGGCTTTTGATGTTGTTCCCCACAAGAGGCTCTCACTTAAACTCAAAGCGACAGGTATTTTAGGAACTGTAGCGACTTGGATTGATAACTGGTTAACGGATAGGAAGCAGCGAGTAGTTATAAGAGGCTCGATGTCACAGTGGGCCTGCGTTCATAGTGGGGTACCGCAGGGTTCAATTTTAGGACCACTTTTGTTCCTAATTTACATAAATGATATAGACACCAATATATACAGTAAACTGGTGAAATTTGCAGATGACACCAAGGTGGGTGGTGTAGCAGATACTGAACTAGCGGCTCAGCAGCTACAGCGGGATCTTAATTTAATTAGTGACTGGGCTGACACCTGGCAGATGAAATTTAACATAGACAAATGTAAGGTACTCCATGTAGGGAGCAGAAATATAAAGTACAGGTATTTTATGGGACCTACTGAAATAAAGGTAGCTGATTATGAGAAAGACCTTGGTGTGTATGTTGATGCTTCCATGTCTCATTCTCGCCAGTGTGGGGAAGCAATAAAAAAGTCCAATAGGATGTTGGGGTACATCTCCAGGTGTGTGGAGTTTAAGTCAAGGGAGGTAATACTAAGATTATACAATTCCTTGGTGAGACCTCACCTAGAATATTGTGTACAGGTTTGGTCACCATATCTTAAAAAGGACATAGCGGCCTTAGAAAAGGTGCAGCGTAGGGCCACAAGAATGATTCCTGGTCTTAGAGGAATGTCATACGAGGAAAGGTTATTTGAGCTAAATCTGTTCAGCCTCAAGCAAAGGAGACTGAGGGGGGACATGATCCAGGTCTATAAGATTCTAACAGGTTTGGATGCTGTTCAACCGAATAGTTACTTCAGCATTAGTTCAAATACAAGAACTCGTGGCCATAGGTGGAAATTAGCGGGAGAACATTTCAAACTGGATTTAAGGAAGCACTTCTTTACACAGCGTGTAGTCAGAGTATGGAATAGTCTTCCTGATAACGTAGTGCAAGCTGAATCCTTGGGTTCCTTTAAATCAGAGCTAGATAAGATTTTAACAACTCTGAGCTATTAGTTAAGTTCTCCCCAAGCGAGCTCGATGGGCCGAATGGCCTCCTCTCGTTTGTATAGTTCTTATGTTCTTATGTTCTTAATATGTTTTGAAATGGATTAATCCAAGCCCGTTAGACAGACTATGGCTAAATATAGAACAGGAGTTCTGTGATAATTTAGATATCTTCGATTTGCCTTTTATCAGCTCTAGTATTAAACACCATAAATGTTTCCTAAGCATTAATATTAGAACATCTCTGACAGCCTGGTGGGACTTTCTTAAATTAAACAAATCCTCGCTAACCCCATGCCAACGAACGCCCATCTGGAACAATCTAGACATCCTACTGAACAAGAAAGTGTTAAATTTCACTGTATGGAGGGATAAAGGCATACGGTATCTAGAGCATATTATCCAAAATGGACAATTTATTCCATTTGAAGAACTTGTTTCACAGTACAATATTCAGAGAAGCAAGTTTCTAGAGTACCACCAACTTAAATATATACTGCGGGTTAAATACGGACATGATGAATTAAATCTACAATTACCTACAAAGGTAACCCAACTACTGAGAATCCATGCGCCTAAAACAATGTCAAAAATATACAGATCATTGTCAGATTTAAACGACTCAATATCTCTCCCAACCTCAAAATGGGAAATTGATTTATCGATTAGTATAGACCAGAGCATCTGGACACAAATATGTTTAAATACTTTTAGAATGACCAAAAAACCCAATCTGCAACTCATACAATATAAGACTCTCCATAGAACACACTACACAGGACAAAGGATGTTCAAGATGGGCCTCATAGAATCCGACACCTGCCCTTACTGCACAAATAATGCACCAGACAACTATATGCACGCTATGTGGGAATGCACAGCTGTTCACCTATTTTGGCAGAGGGTATGCGAAGACTTATCTACGTATTTAGGGTATAATATTCCGGCCTCCCCGAGATTATGCTTGCTAGGCGATGTAAGCAATATGGATCTGGAGGGTAGTGCAACACAAATGGTTCTCACCGCCTTGTGCATCGCCAAGAAAACTATTCTTGTGAATTGGAAATCAAAAAACAATTTGAGTATTAATCAATACAAAGGTCTCTTGTTGGACCACATTAGTATGGAGCGAATGTCTGCTTCCTCCAAGAATCAATTAGCCAATTTCAACTCTCTCTGGTCCCCAATAATTGACTCCATCACTTAGTGGGTGTGTGGGGTCATGGCTTTGCTGTTCCTTGTGTCCCTTGGATGGTGGGGGGGCTCTGGGGGGTGTGGGTGCCGGTGGCTCCGTGGGGCTGGGGGCCTGCGGTTCCTGGGCTGGGGGTTGTGGGTCGCCCCTGGGCTGGCGGGGTGGGGGGGGCTGGGGGCGTCTACCCGGTGGGCGCGGGGGGGGCCTGGCGGCCTGGGCGGGGGGCGCCGGCCCTGGCCGGGTGGCTAGGGCCTCGTGGGTGCGGGGTGGGGCTCCGGGGGGCCCGCTAGTGGGGGTGGGGGCCTCGTCCGTGCCGGGGGGGCTGGTCTCCCCCTGGGCGCCCCTTCCCATGTGGGACTGACTAGGGTGTCGCTCTGGGAGCCTCTGGGGGGAGGGCACCGAGGCAGGGTATGGAGGGTATAGGTCCCAGGTCAGTCTGTCTGGTGAGTGTAGGTGTTTGTGTGAGAGCGGCTCGTCAGCGAGGCCTTCGCAGATGAGGCTCCAGATACCCCCCTCGGGTTGGGGCGGGGGTGCTGCGGCGGGGGGGGTAGCGCCCCCGTGGGCGTTGGCGCCGCGCATCCGGGCGCGTCGTGCTGGATGCCCGCTGCCCTGCTGCATTACCACCTATTCCCCCACAGCCCCCTACAGCCCACACCCACCTACACCACACTCCATATAGGTACTGGGGGGTGATCAGCTAGTCACCCCCCCATCTCTTTTAATTCCACTTTAGACACCACACCCACAACACCACACACAGAGGGAAGGGGGGGGTGACTAGCCACTCACCCCCCTCTGTATTATTTTAATTGCACTTTAGACATACATTCATGTCACACCACTCTTTCACATAGGGCATTGGAGGGTGGGGGGAGCTGTGCAGGTCCTGGGTCGGCTGCCAAAGCAGCCCACAGCTGGACAGCGCGGCTCCCTTCCCCTCTATTTTAACTCCACTTTAGACATTGAGGGCCTGTGGGGGCTGGGGGGGGAGGACCGCAGCTCTGGCTGGGGTATCCATCCCCCACTTATGTCCCCTCCACATTTTAACTGCACCCTAGCTCCACACACACACCCATTCCCACTGACCAAGGGGGGTGGTGGGCGGACCGGGGGAGTTGGGGGATGGCGGGGGCGGCGGGTGTTGACCACCAGGAACACTGTCTAAATATTGTCGTACCCGTATCTGCATCTGAGAGGAGGGAGTGGAAGCCACATACCAACTTTCACACATACTCTCACATACACACACACACCCAGACAAGGGGAAAGAGGGATAAAATAGGGGAAGAGAGCCCTAGGCTCTCGTGTGTGTGTGTGTGCGTGCATGTCTATGTGTGTGTGCGTTCTAAGTGTATGTATGTGTGTGTGTACGCATACGTGTATGTGTGTGTGTACGCATATGTGTATGTGTGTATGTTTGTGTGTTGTGAGTGTATGTATGAGTGTGCAGGTTAACATGGAATGATTCCCAGTGTGTGTGCGAGGCCACAACAACGCCGCCCCGGGGCCCCCAGACGGCCGGGAGAGCCCCGACGGGTCACGGACCCAGCCGCCCCACAGTGGCCAGGTACCCGGGCCCCCACCACCGGAAGGCTGCGCGCCCACCCAAGGAAGGCAGGGAAGGAGGCACCGGGCGCCCCCCACCGGCAAGCACGAGGCAGGAACCCCACGGCCACAGGCGGCAGCGCGCCGATAAATATTTGCTCGCATACATGAACATATAAAACAAGTAATTCATGATACAGTAATTATCCAGTAGTACGGTTATGGTATGCAGGACACCAGTGGTTTTATGATTGGCTAGAAAATGAATTAATTTGATTGGTGGCTATGCGAGCAAATATTTATCTGCAAAGCGCTCGGCAAATTAGTGCCAAAATTATTTATATGCGCAAGTGTGAATTTGCACTCGCAGGTTGGTATTTGCAAGAGGACTTGGATTTGCAATACAGGTTTTGTACTTGAAAATCATTCTATCTTTGTAAAAAATATTTTTATGAAGATGTTTGGTTTCACATACTTCTGTGCCATTAGATTTGCGGGTTAACCGGCATTTCGCATGCCCTCCGAGTGACCCCTCGCGGACGGCCTTTTCAGCCCGTCCGGATATGCGACGAACCGACAGACTAACGTGTCGTGACGAGTCTTTCTCGATTCTACGCTTTCTCGCTGTCCGCTGGGTATACCCTGGCCTGCAGCTCAGGATGCCGGGGGGGCGGCGGCAGAGAGGGACCTGTACGATGGGAAGAGGCTCCCACCTGTGCAGCCCTCAGCACGTCAACTCCTTCCTGCAGTTCCGGCTTGCATGAAGGAGATGAGTCGCTACTGGTCCAGCCCTTTTAAGAGCAAGCTTGCCACCAAGGGCTTCTCTAAGCTGGAAATCCAGGGGATGGAGGAACTGGGGCTGGCGAAACCACCAGTGGTGGAGCCTTCAGTGACCTACCACCTCCACCAAAACTGCCACTCTATCTCTGCTTCATCCCACATTTCTCTGCCCAGCAAGATGGACCACGTGACTGCATCCACCTTCCAGAGGATGTACACTTATGCTGCACAGTCAGTGTGTTCTCTGAATGCAGTTACATTGCTATCTGCATATCAGGCGGAGATCTTGGAGGAGATGGGCCAGCAACTGGACTCGGGGGTGCCAAACCCGGTCCTGTGGGATGAGATTTGTGTGGTGAATGACCTTCTGCTGCGCTCCTCACGTGGCGCAGTGCAAGGTTGTGGCCGGGTGATGGGCTTGGCTGTGTCAGGTGAGAGAGCCCTCTGGTTGAACCTGTCTGCCTTGGGGGATGCCCAGAAGGCGGAGGTCATGGATGCAGCCTATGACCCCACCAAAGGTCTTTTTGGCCCAGCCCTGGACAGAATGAGGGAAACCAGCTCCCTCACGAAGCTGGAGGATGAGGCTTTTAACCCCTGTCTACCTCGCAAACAGCCACCTCACCCCCCTTAGACAGCCAGATCCAGCTTTGCAGCAGCAGCAGCTAGGGCAAGAGGGAGGCAGGCTGGGTCCAGAGTCCAGCGTCCAGCTCCAGGTGGACAGCAGGCAGCTCAGCAGCCAAGGGCGGCTAACCCAGGGCCGTGGGGGAAGCACTCCTTTGCAGCTGTTGCAGCAAGGAACCGTCCGCCCCACCCCGGCCAAGGGAAGAAGAAGCGGGCAGCCTGATGCCTGCTTGGCCCCACCCACCCCCTCCTTCAAAGAGGATGAGGTTGGGGGCAGACAACTCTTGTGTTCTGCTTTCACTGGCCCCTCTCGTTCAGGGGGTCTCCACTGTCCGGTCTCCTCGAGTTCAGGATAGCGAGATTTTGGTGGCAAACTGTCACCAAGCACTCTTTTTGAGCCACAAGGCTGTGTGCTCAATCCCTTGCTGTTCACACTACTGACTCATGACTGTGTAGCAACACACAGTTCGAATCACATCATTAAGTTCGCTGATGACACGACCGTGGTGGGTCTCATTAGCAAGAACGACGAGTCAGCGTACAGGGAGGAAGTGCAGAGGCTAACGGACTGGTGTAAAGACAACAACCTGTCTCTGAATGTTGACAAGACAAAGGAGATGGTTGTTGACTTTAGGAGGACACGAGGCGACCATTCTCCGCTGAGCATCAACGGCTCCTCTGTGGAGATCGTCGAGAGCACCAAATTCCTGGGTGTCCACCTGGAGAAGGACCTCAGCTGGTCCCTCAACACCAGCTCCCTACACAAGAAAGCCCAACAGCGTCTCTTCTTTCTGAGAAGACTGAGGAAGGCCCAGCTTCCACCACCAATCCTGACCACCTTCTATAGAGGAACTATCGAGAGCATCCTGAGCGGCAGCATCACGGTCTGGTTTGGGAATTGTGCCATATCGGACCGCAAGACCCTACAGCGGATAGTGAGGACAGCAGAGAAGATCATCGGGGTCTCTCTCCCCTCTATTGGAGACATCTACATCACACGCTGCATCCGCAAAGCCACCAGCATTGTGGCTGATCGGACACACCCCTCTCACACACACTTCACACTCCTGCCATCTGGAAAAAGGTACCGAAGCATTCGGGCACACACATCCAGACTGTGTAACAGTTTTTTTCCACAAGCCATCCGTCTTCTCAACAAAAACAGACTGGACTGATAATTGCACACACACACACACACACACACACACACAAACATTATCACTCAGCTCACCTCATCTACCTCAAAACATTGGGAGTGGACTGACTAATCAACACAAGTGCAAACACACTGACCTACACTACCAAACTATCGTACACACCAACCTGTAAATGCTCTTTAGCACAATATTCAATACTGGATTACTTTTTGCACTAATTCCTAAATTCTTGCTGCTATGTTAAGGAACGTCTACTGTTTCTCCACTACCTCAACTCATCACCTCAACACCATATTATTATGTTATGTTATGTCTTGTTTATCGCACTTTTGTTGTTGCTCTTGTTTGCACATTCGAACGTGCACTTAATTCTATGTTGTAAAATTATGTTGCCAATCTGTCTTGTCTCTGCTAGCCAGCTAACTAGTCCTCTTAGTTAGCTAGTTTTAGTTTTTCTGTTAATTTATGTTGTAAATCTATGTTGCATGTAGCACCTTGGTCCTGGAGGAACGTTGTTTCGTTTCACTGTGTACTACCTGTATATGGTTGAAGTGACAATAAAGCCTACTTGACTTGACTTGACTTGACTTGACTTTTTGTGTCACCAAGCACTTTTCAGTTCGGGGGAAACAAAAATAAAGTGTGCATTGTCGCAGCCAAGCTGAAGGCCGAGGGCGACTTGCTCCCCACTGTTCAGAAAAAAAGTTATAAAAAATCTTTCCCGAACTCCATCAGCAGGCGGACCTCTTGCTCTTCTATCTGGAGTTTCTCTCCCCCCCCCCCGAGGTGGTGGTGACGTCATCACCAGGCGCCGCAGATGCAGAACTTTTCAAGGGGCCGCTGTCTGCTCAGGTAATGAAGTGGCGCTCATGTGTGGTGCACCCATGGGTTTTGTCCACAATTTCTGGAGGTTACAGGCTACAGTTTGCTATGAGGCCACCCAGGTTCAACGGTGTGTTAGTTTCTGTAGTGGACGGCGATTCAGCTCAGGTTTTAGAGGACGAGATCGCGTCTTTGCTACGCAAGCGAGCGATCAGATTTGTCCCAGAAAGGGAAAGCCGACAGGGTTTTTATTCCCGTTACTTTGTCATTCCAAAAAAAGAGGGCTCTTCCCTTCGCCCTATCTTGGACCTCCGTGTGTTTCAGATTTAACTGTATTTGACTCTCCCTGCCGGCCCCTGGAGGATGGGCATCCCCTTTGAGTCTGGTCCCTCCCAAGGTTTCTTCCTTCTGGGGAGTTTTTCTTTGCCACTGTCGCCTATGGCTTACTCACTGGGGGCTTTGGGTGGGGATGCTGTAAAGCGCTTTGGGACAATGTAATGTTGTGATAATGCGCTATACAAAAATAAATTTATTGTTGTTGTTGTTGAACAGTCACCTCCGAAAGTACACTTTCAGGATGTTGACACAAAATCCCCTGTCAGTCGATTCGTCCAGGCGATTGGTTCGTGATGATCGATCTGTCAGATGCCTATTTTCACATAGATATTTATCCCGCACACAGGAAGTTCCTCAGGTTCACATACTGAGGCACAGCCTACGAGTATCAGTCGATCCCATTCGGATCGTCGCTAGCTCCGAGGGTGTTCAGCAAGTGTGTGGAGGCGGCTCTGGTGCCACTGAGAAACAACGGCGTCAGGATATTGTCCTGCATAGACGACTATTTAATATGCTCCCGTTCAAAGGAGCAAGCGATCACAGATTCCGAAATAGTTGTCACTCATTTCAGGGATCTGGGTTTCAGGATCAATATGGAAAAGAGCCGTCTGACCCCCTCGCAGTTCACGGAATATTTGGGCCTCCGAATAGACTCCTTCTCGTTACGTTAGCGGAGAGGAGGATAGTGTCTTTTATGCAATGTCTCGGCCACTTTCAGTTAGGGAAAGTGGTTTCGTACAGACTCTGCCTGCGTCTGCTGGGGCTAATGGCGTCAGTGATATCTGTGGTGCACCTAGGTCTCCTCATGATGAGGGACTTTCAGCGCTGGGTGGCGCAATTAGGTCTTTGCCCTCGCCATCATCTCAGCCGGCCGGTGAGGGTGACTTTGGCGTGTGTGAAGGCGCTTTGCCAGTGGTGTACCAGGGGGGCTCTCGAGTCGGGCATCCCTTTAGGGGGGGTGTCCTCGAGAGTTATACTGACGACAGATGCGTCCCAGTCAGGGTGGGGTGCAACCTTGATGGGCAGGGCTGTGAATGGCGTGTGGCCCCCCCAGATAGGCACACAGCACATAAACTATTTGGAACTGCTTGTAGTGTTTCTAGCACTCAAACACTTCCTAGGTTTTCTCCAGGGTCAGCATGTTCTGGTGAAATCAGACAATTCAACAGTGGTGGCCTACATCATCGTCAGGGTGGCACTCGCTCTCTCCGGCTGCACCAATTAGCCAGGAAGCTGATCGTGTGGTGCAGCACCCGGCTCTTGTCTCTCCGTGCGACACATGTGCCGGGTGTCCTGAACAGGGGGGCAGACCTGCTGTCCAGAGGAATCTCCCTCCATGGAGAGTGGCCCATGGCCAAATATCCTTCTCTTTGCATTCCCTCCCCTGAGTCTAATTTCCTCCACATTAGCCAGGGTAAGGGAGCAGGGTCTGTCATTGATTTTGACAGACCCTGACCACACTGGCCATCCAGACACTGGGTGGCAGAGATAGTTCAACTGCTGAAGGGTCAGCCGTGGCCCCTCCCACCACGCCGGGATTTCCTGTCACAGGCGAGAGGGGAAATCTACCATCCCCACCCGGACAACATAGCTCTTTGGGCTTGGCCCGTGAGCGGTGGAACCTGAACGTTGCGGGGCTGCCCCCACTGGTCATCGACACTATACAGAGTGCCAGGGCTTTTTCCACTCGCTCGCTTTACAGCAGGAAATGTCGAGTATTTGAGGATTGGTGTGGGCTGAGGCCGACGATTCCTTTTCAGTGTTCAGTGGTGGAAATCCTCTGTTTTCTGCAGGATTTGTTGGAAAAAGGAAAAGCCTTCTCCACAATTAAAGTGTATCTGGCTGCGATTTCAGCTTGTCATGTGGGCTTTGGTGAAAAGTCGGCTGGACAGCACCCCCTGATGAAGGGTGCCCGCCGGAAACGCCCGGTTTCCAAGCCGTCAGTCCCATTGTGGGATCTGTCTCTGGTTCTGGGTGCCATGTCTCATCACCCTTTTGAGCCTTTGGACGGGGTGGGGTTGAAATGTCTCTCTCTTAAGACAGCGCTGCTTTTAGCTCTGACTACAGCAAAGCGAGTGAGCGATTTGCAGGCCCTGTCTGTCCGCTCTTCTTGTTTGCAGTTTGGTCCGAGACTTACCAAAGTGTGCCTGCGTCCTAATCCTGCTTTTGTGCCTAAGGTTGGGACTCGACCTACAGGTGCTCTACGGTGGAGCTGACAGCCTTCCACCCCCCTCCTTTTTCCTCTGCTGAGCAACAGAAGCTAAACACATTGTGTCCAGTTCGGGCCCTACATGTGTAATATAAACAGGACAGCAGGCTTCAGGAAGCACGATCAGTTGTTTGTGTCCTGGGCTCCCCCCCGGAGGGGCAAGCCGCTGTCCCGTCAGAGGCTCTCTCACTGGATTGTACAGGCTATTTCTTTAGCTTATACATGCAGGGGCTCTCAGCCTCCCGAGGGCTTGAGGGCCCATTCTACCAGAAGCATGGCCACATCTTGGGCCTTGTTCAAAGGGGTGTCAGTCCAGGATATTTGTCATACAGCAAGCTGGGCTACACCGCACCCGTTTGTGCGTTTTTACAGGCTGGATGTCTCAGGACAGGCTAACGCTGCAGAACCAATCTGAGAAATCAGTTTTCTGCGTGTCTTTATAGTTTGCAGTCTGGGGATATTGCGGTGCAATCCGGGAGCGGTCCATATCTCCCATAGTGAAACACCGAGCGAAGTTAGAAAAAGAACTTTGGGTTATTTGACGTAATCCCTGGTTCTTTGATAACAGAGTGAGGTGTTTCACCATCACTTCCCGTCTTGCGCAGGTACGGGAAGAAATCCTTTTAGAATGAGCCGTCAGGGAGGTCGACCGCATTAATAGGGCAGGGGCGGAGCCTGGTCGCAGGTCGACCTGTCCATCACAGACGGACTTGGTGTCATTGGAGCTTCCGTACTTGGTCACGCCCAAAGCGATTCCCATAGTGAAACACCTCACTCTGTTATCAAAGAACCAGGGATTACGTCAAGTAACCCAAAGATTTCATGCATGCATAAATTATTAGGGTATTAGGTGATACATTTTCTATAGAGGTCATTGTTATCACTGTACTATGGAGCAGAATTCCTGCCACCTTGAAATGCAAAGACGACTTAAGTATGTGCGTATGGCAAGCCGTTTTAACATTTAATCAAGTCACACTCCTATCCGTAATTACATTTTAGATATACATAATATCATTTCTCCTAGTCAAAATTATATTCCTGCTAGTCAGAATGGCAATTACGGATATCCACAATTGCATTCTTATTAGTAGAAAATGTATTTCAAGATATCTAAAACTTTATTTTCCTAGTCACAATTATATTTAAGATATCTTTAAATCTTTACAAAAGTATAAGTGGCCATTTTGACATTTAATGGCTAGACTGGATATGTATTGCAGATATCCGTAATTCAATTCTTCCTAGTCAAAAAGAGCATTTCAGATATCCACAATGACATTCTTCCTATCCACAATTGTCATTTCAGATATCCACAACGTCATTCTTCCTAGGAGAAATTACATTACTTTTGCCATTCATGTCTATTGGGCTTTCAATTTCAAATATCCACAGTTATATTTCAGATATCCAGAATAATCATTCTGGATATCTGCAATTCAATTCTTACTGGGAAAAACTCCCATTTCAGATATCTACAATCCAATTGTTACTAGTCATAATTTTAATTTCAGATATCCAAAAGGAAAAAACATTCCAGATATATATATAATGTAATTTTGTCATTGGGTGCATTCGACTTGCTTACAGCGCTGGCTTAAAGCAACGCATTCTGATCCTGACGCAATGCATTACCCAGCTGCACAAACTGGACCCAGATAGCATGCATAGTCGGGCCGATTCTGGCTCAGTGTCGGCACTGTCAACTTACTGTCGATGCGGTAGAGACACAGTGCCGAGCCCGGCAGCCGATTCTGGCTGACCCACGACTCTGTTCATGTGGGCCGGCGTCGGCTGAGCGCCGTTCTCTGTTTGCTTCTGTTGTCAACGAATCTAGTTTTGCTACATTTGCTCTTTTCTGAACGGTTGGCAATCAGTTTTATACATGCCTCGGCATCTGCCTAGGTGAAATATGTATCAGACTTCCCATTCTTTATAGGTTATTTTAAATCCAGTGCCTTTGTGCTTCCCGTTAATACCATTGTATCGATGTGACCTTGCTCATGAACTTCAGGAGGTAAGCAAGGGGTTCCTGATCAGTGGAAAGCATTTATTTCTAAGGCTACGTTCACACTGCCATGCTGAAGTGACTAAAAATCGGATTTTTTGCCTTAATGTGACACAGATCTGATCTTTTCAGGGCTGTGTGGACACGCAAATCTGATCTTTTCAAATCGGATTTGTGCCACTTTCATATGTGGTACTAAATCGGATACGTATCCGATTCGCGGCCATGCGACTTGAATGTGATGCTCAGATCGGAATTCAGTTTCACCAAGTTCGTCAGTTTTATAGAAGTAGCCCTAGATAATACAACATTAAATGTGTCTAAACACGGAGATAACTTTGTTAAGATTGATAATTGCATTGCCTTGGTTGTGAACATTCTGCAGTCACAAGGCGAAGTTTATGTTGTCTTTAAGGAATATCAGGAGAAGAAATCATTTTATGAGTATCCTATAAATTCGTGTGAACTTGGGATCTATGTAGTAGACAATCTATCATTGACTCTCAAAACAACTGAATTTAATGTAGATAAATATGTCAGATTGCCATACAAAGGCAAATTTGTTGCAGTGCCCCTCCTGCATTTGAGCAGGTGGAATTCTGGCAACAACTAAGGTTCCATCTACAAGACATCCATATGAATGTGTGTAGTTCATGACAAACTAAAATTTGGGGGTTGTAATTTGAAGACACTCCAAATTATGTAGAGTTGATGCTGGTTTGTTAAGATTTGTAGTGCATTGATATTTGCTGTTAGGCTACAAGGGAAGCTTTTGTGTTTTATTTATTGTACACTCAGTGAAAAAAAGTACCCAGAAGTAATGGTCCGATTTGGATGTAATTTGGTACACGGGACCAGCAGTGTTCTGATGTCTGTGTGATCTGATATTATAATCATTGCAACACAATCACATGACCTTTAACTACATCCAGATTCATTTCCACCACTTCGTCTGGGTGCTTAACTTTTTCTGTCACTGAGTATATTTTGTTTATTATCAACAGCTATGTTCAAAATCGTGAAGTTTAAGGAGACAAATGAGGTAGAATTGGTCCCTGGTGTGTGGGTGAGAGATGGTGTCTGCCACTGGGCCCCTATAAAGGAAAGCAGTTGGATTCAGCAATTAAGCATCAGGTGACTCCAGACCACAGCTGGATACAGTGGGAAGTCAGAGTGATGTTTATAACAGAGTTATGAGGAAGGGAGACAGAAATTACGGGAAGCTGAACAGTGTTCAGACCTCCAGTCAGAAGCTGAAGAGCCTGGGAAAAAGAAAAGGCGAAAAATGTATGTATACGTCTATTTATGTTTCTTAATTTTTTAATTGCTTCAAGAAAAAATGGTTTATTTCAAATGTTTTATAATGTTGATGTTCAAAATGTTTTTTTTTTTTTCTTAAGGCCAAGTAGCAGACTTCTAGATGCCGCTAATGGTGCTTCAAGTGAGAGTGAAGAAGAAGCAGGACTGCAGCAGAGCGACAGACGTTTACCGGAGGCCCCACCAATCAGCCAAGTTAAAATTTTAACACCCTTGCAAAATGCTAATACTGGAAGTCGCAGTACTTTTCCCTGGCTGAAGAATCCACCTCTCCCTCTGGAAATGATGTGGCAACCTATTGATGCCCTACGTGGAGAGCATGACCTAAACAAAAGTCAGTAACAGGAGTTTAGTGACCAGTACAAGACTCTGTATGGCTCGGCACTTCCCATATGTAGATGCATTTCCCCCTGCTTTTCTGTTTATTTTCTTAAGCAGATTTTTTTGATTATCCAGAAGTATGCATTGAAGAATTTCCACCAGTTCATTATGTCACTTAAGTTATGGAATTGTCATTCCCCCTTGTGCTTTGTTTTTCTGCAGACTTGTTTTCCCCACCACCACCTCATCCAGAGCCTTCAAAAGTTCAGAAGTCCTGGATACCATCTGAAGGTAATATTCATATATGAGCAATTTCATCATTCATGAGTGTTACTTCTCAAAATGATTAGTGTTATCTGCAAACTAAAATTTGATGTATAGAATAGCATAATTAGCCAGTGTTACATTAGAAAGAGCATTTATTGTGCTGTGACGTTACCTTTTCATTTGTCATCACTAACGCTGTGTAACAGGGCCATTGTTTTTGCCTTTAGTCAATCAGTTTCACCAAGACCATGCAAAACCTTGGACACCACCATCACAGCTGCAATGGACTCCTGCTGAAGGCAAGTAACACGTGAGCAATTTCCTATTAGAAATGAAAGTTTTTTAAGGGTGGGCATTGTCAGTAAAAATATATTAGTATTTCTACATTGGTTGCCATTTCTACACTGCTTTGGTACTCATTCCTGAACCTTGTTCTGAGTATAAATATAACACTAATGGGTATTCTCTGCAGTACACACTTTTCTAAGTGCTGGATTTAATTCTGAAAGTATAGAAATCACAAAATTTGTGTTGTGGACGTGGTAAACGTGTTTGAGAGTTGCTGTGGTACCTGAAATAATTATGTTTTAGTAACATTTACATCATGGTTGTCATTGATGGCAAATTGTATATTGGGTTTCTGAGGTTGAGGTACATTGATTGGATTGCAAGCATTGTTATATAAGCTAATCAATCGGTCTTCTACAATAATTGAATGTAGCAGCTTTCTAATAATTAAACATTAGCAATGCAGTTGACCTTGGATGCAGTTCACTGTTGCAGATGAATCAAAAATAAATTACGTTAAAAATGTCTTCTGGTCTTTTTTCCTCTTCCCTCTAGTACCCCAATTTCCTCAAGGTAGTGCTAATTCATTTACCCAGCAACAAATTTTACAACAGCCACCTAGAGTTCGGAGCAATCAAACTTCATCTGAAGGCAAGTTCCATAAATGTGTAATTTAATAATTTATTTATAAATTTTGTTCAATGGAAATAGTTTTCACACCTCCGGGTGAATTTATTCTGTGTGTCTGTGTGTGTGTGTGTGTGTGTCTGTGTGTGTGTGTGTGTCTGTGCGAGCGGGTTTACCTATACTTATGGGGACATAATGTCCCCATAACGTGATAAATATCCTTCTTTTTTCCCCTTATGGGGACCGGTTTCCTGGTCCCCATAAGGGAAAACTCTATTTTATAAAAATCGGTGACTTCTATGAAAAAACTAAAAATGTTATTTTCAACATGCATACACACAACCAGCTAAATAGTCAATTACTCAAATACTACTTTCCTTTGCACAACTCCATTTATACATGCACAGTATACATGCTGATTGTTCATTCATTTCTTGTGTTTCCAATGTGGATTTCATGTGTCGGTAAATATTTCATTTGTTAGCACCCTGTTGACTCTGTTACCGGTTGCTGTCTGTATCTTTGCAAAGAATTCAGATACATGAGAATACCTTCAAAACTTGGTCGGGACATTTAATGTTACTTTCTTTATAAAGTAAAGAGTAGGGTTTATGATTGACTAAATATCACATCACAGGGTGTACATTAGCAGCCAGCTGACACTGGCAAATATCACCTGGTATGGCTACTGACTACTGGAAAAATAATTGTCATTGTCAACATCTGATAAAATCTTGCTATTGATCAAACTTACTATAACATTGCAAATGTCTCTCTATGTGTTTCAGCACTAATTCGGGAAGTTCTAACAAAGCAAGAAATGATTCTTGAGCAACAGACATTTATTTTGCGTCTTCTTCAAGCACGGCAAAACACCCAGGATTGTCAAATTGAAGAAGGGCTTCTGCCGGTGCGTGATTAACAAGCACTACAAAATGTAGAAGTACAACTTGATAATGGAGAATTCAAAGAGAAATTGGTAAGTTTTTATATATCTTAAGCGGGGAGTACCTTTCTGTGGTCACTATTTTAAAGTTTAACAGCCACTTTTGGACTTCATGAATAACTTTTTTTAAAATATGCAAAGTGAACGTGTCCTGTTCCATCAGCCGTAAAGTTTTGTAATTTGTGATTTAATTTTTTTGTGTTTCTCGTAGATTAATCACTTAAGTCTGATTGGAGGGTGTGACATAAAGGATGCAGTCTGGCGGCTAATGGGGAGAACAATTTCCAATAGCCTTGCTAGAAACATGAATTGGAAGGGGCTGAATGGGAAGACATCATTTGCAACACTGCGATTGAAGGATGTGACGATTGGTAAATGTATATGCAAACATATCATATGGGTCATTAGCTGGACAAGGTGGTCGTTGAGAAGGATAAAATGTATGGAACACCAGAATACTCAAATAAACAAATAAATATGGAAATAAATATTTCAATAATTAAATGTCATTTTATTTAACAATAATTCAATAAATGGAATTACATTTCATAATATAATGCAAAAGTGATTACTTACATAATTTAAATTATATTTCACAATAAAGTTAGACTTTTCACAATGATGTATTTCTGAATGACGTTTTTCCAAACCAGCTTTTTATTTCATAGTGCTTCTTTTCAGAATAATGGTGCACTCTGTCAATCACTTTGAGGGGGGCGGGACTGAGCTTGTGATTTGCTAATCCTTTGTGATCCATTATTCAGCCTAGCAGATATAGAAAATACTTTGAAAAGCTTTGGACGATGTAATTATTTTATTTATTGAGATATTTATGTATGTATTTACACTCATCTAAAGGATTATTAGGAACACTTGTTCAATTTCTCATGAATGCAATTATCTAATCAACCAATCACATGGCAGTTGCTTCAATGCATTTAGGGGTGTGGTCCTGGTCAAGACAATCTCCTGAACTCCAAACTGAATGTCAGAATGGGAAAGAAAGGTGATTTAAGCAATTTTGAGCGTGGCATGGTTGTTGGTGCCAGACGGGCCGGTCTGAGTATTTCACAATCTGCTCAGTTACTGGGATTTTCACGCACAACAATTTCTAGGGTTTACAAAGAATGGTGTGCAAAGGGAAAAACGTCCAGTATGCGGCAGTCCTGTGGGCGAAAATGCACTGTTGATGCTAGAGGTCAGAGGAGAATGGGCCGACTGATTCAAGCTGATAGAAGAGCAACTTTGACTGAAATAACCACTCGTTACAACCGAGGTATGCAGCAAAGCATTTGTGAAGCCACAACACGCACAACCTTGAGGCGGATGGGCTACAACAGCAGAAGACCCCACCGGGTACCACTCATCTCCACTACAAATAGGAAAAAGAGGCTACAATTTGCACGAGCTCACCAAAACTGGACAGTTGAAGACTGGAAAAATGTTGCCTGGTCTGATGAGTCTCGATTTCTGTTGAGACATTCAAATGGTCATTTGAATGGTAAGACGACTTGAGACAGACCGTGCAGCACAAACTGGAACCGCTTCCATGACGACACAACTTTGCCCTTATTGGCTGAAGATTTTAGTCACACGCATAACGTTTGTATCCCAGGAAGTTCCAATGCGCTACCTGCCATTTCTCCCGAAAAGCACATAAAGCAGTGAGAACTGGTTTCAGTTCCTTTACCTGGTAAAATAAAGTTTAAATAAATTACATAAATGCTCTAACAGTACAAGTAAGTTAGTGGTTTATTTATTGTTAGTTACTGTAATGTTGTGCTGCTTTATTTGTTTAATCGTCCAATCTGTAAAGAAGGCATGCAGGTGATATTTGTATAGATTTGTCTACACCCTTCTGGAAGTGCTGCCATTGCAGTCAGGTCTCACAGACTACGAGGAGTAGAAGTTGTCTGACTTGGCTGCAGTCAGTTTATACTCCACCCCTGCAGCCGCCGGCAGATCACGCTCCATGTTGCGTCAGCTGCAGATAGACCTAAGCCCAAGTCGGACGCACCCATTGCTTCTTTAAGGGAGGATGGGCAAAATTACAACGTCGTCGGTGATTGGCTGTTGTGCTGGCGTTCAGTAAACCTCTGCTCGATAAGCCATCGAGTTGTCTGTCTCGGCACATTCTCTAAAACGGAGAAAATTTGGTTGACCAAGTTTTATAGTCTGTGTGAATCAACGTGATCGTCCTTATTTTTTATCGATAAAAAAACTGAGATCGTTTTATCGCTCAGCACTAATAGCATTCTCTTCAATTCAAAGCAGAGGATCATTACATAGCCGTATTCATAGCTTACCCGAGGCCTCTCTCCCTGGTATAAGAGACTTAATATGAACATCTTTCTGGTACATCCCATCTCTTTCCCTTGACTACGTCTGATAAAATGGTTATAGGAGAGGATTGCTAAGAATATTATTTTCCATCAGGCCTCGTAACTGACAAATCTGGGAGATTTTAAATGAGAGACATATGGACATATGGACAATATAATTCAAAAGATAACATGAATTTGATTTAACGAGTAATGACACTTTACAGCAATGCCTTTTTTCTCTACAGTTGATCTGAGTAATGTGATGTCCATTTTAGCCCTAGTCTGTTTTCGGTCTTGGTCTTGACCAGTCTTGGTCTTGGTCTCGCCTTAGTGTGTCTTGGTCTTGGTCTTGGTCTTGGACTTGGTCTTGGTACCCTGAAGTCTCGGCAGTGTCTTGGTCTTGATACCCTCCGGTCTCGGCAATGTCTTGGTCTCGGTTTAGGTGGTCTTGACTACAACACTAGTATATAGTTGTGGCAACAGCGATACAGGGTAACAATACTCACTGCCGGCGTTCCCATAGCCTGAAACACAGAGGGAAACAGAGTCAGACACAGGCACTCAGACTCTGTGCATCATTTGGGTGTCAGAGGCACCAGTATAATGACTGTGTGCAGTTACATGCTTTCAAACGTCACTTGTGTTTCTGTCTGGACGCCATTGTTCTCTCTGTCTGTCGGCTTTTCTGTTACCTGTCCTGCTCCTCCTCCACAACACGACCCCAACGACAACAGCAACGAGAGCCAGAGCAGCAGCCACACAGCCGACGATGATGATGATGCCCCAGGGAAGGCCTCCTAAAATAAGGTTAAAGCACCATGTTCACCCCTGACAGTGACGCCCATTAGCTGCTCTCTCTCATTACTGTGTCACTGCTCCTCTTACCCTGATTGGTCCTTATGTTCTTCTCCTGCAGCAGCACAGCAATGTCATCCTGGAGGCTCTTGTGCTGCACGACACAGCTGTAGCTGTTCATCTTCCAGTCCTCAGGCTTCACCGTGAGTTTCGATGAGATCTGGAAAGTTCCGTCCCCGTTTGGCAGGGTCTCCCCCACCTCCACATCACTGTGCATGTCCTCTCCATCATTCCTCCAGGTCACCATGATCCTTTTGGGGAAGAAGCCGGTTGTGTGGCAGATGACAGGAGAGGAGGGGTCCTTCTGCAGCAGAGACACCTCAGGGCGGACTTGGGGAGAAAGACAAAAACATCCATAAATAAAACGCTACACTTCATCACCAGCAATCTCTCCTGTAAATACATAATGTGATTAATATTCTACACATTGTAGCTATAAGCCTGCATCAGGACAGTGACAGCTGTCATAAAAAGATCATAAAAACAAAACTGACATCAACATCACTCATCACTCTCTTCACCCCAGCCCAGGATGTCCACACCCCATCCCCTCCTACAGCCTGCTGTACTGTACCTGTCCTCTCCAGTGTGCTCTTCCCATAGCTCACATACTTCTTCAGTGACTCAATGCACTGCTGGGTAAAGTAACTTTTATATCTATCTTTCCTAGTATTGCCACTGTCCCACTTCTGTTTAGTGGGAACTGCCTGCATAACTGGAGCCACATAAGTCATGGTCTTGAAGTCTAATGCAATGAAGTCACTCCCATCATAGCCAAATTGTTCAAGAGCACCTGTGGCCCCAGTTTCATCATCCCAGTCACAGCCAAGCATCATCTGAACTGTGTGGATACCTGAACAGAAAGAGGAGAGAATTAGCAGGCAGGTTTGATACGGTTTCATCCTCTGGGCGTCATTTTCACAGCATTTCAAACAGGCCTGTCAGCAGCTCCTCACTCTCAGCATCCTGCATGTACACTGCAGCTTTCAGGCTTTTTTAACTGTGTGACATTAAATTCACATACGAGCTGGAAAGGAGTAAAAATCATCATCACAGCACACATACACACACCACAAAAAGCTTATGATTGTTGATTATCACTATTATATTGTTTTGTATTTTTAAATAATAAACACAACTGATCTAAGAAAGACGAATAGTAGAGGGAAGGGATGCATCCATTGAGTGCTCCTGTAGCTCAACAAGAAGAGATCAAGTTCCAGGGACCATCCATACATTGTATTTGATTGGTCGAGGTGTGATTAGCGTTGCATTGCTATAAGCTTGTGAATGAGCGGCCCAGGCTCCCAAATGAGCCTGTCCGCCTCTAAGCCAGTTCTAGTTCCAAAACTGCAGCATGCATCAATTATAATCGCTGCTGCCACAGTTCACATGCTTATTATGAAAATAAGACTTATTGACCTTAATTAAATTACAGTAAACACTGCTTTTTATGGCCCAGTTGCAGCAGTTTTATTTATACACCGGGAAATTTGTACTGCTTTCCAAATGTCACGACTGATTATGTTCAGAAAGTAAACAGCAGAAAACATTCTGCAGTAAAACAGCCACATGCCTCAACATCTGAAAACATTTTGTGGAAAAAAAAAACAAACAGTAATGATAAAACAAATTTCTTCTGAGTTTTTATTTTTGGATCATTTTATTTTTACTTTCCATCATGAGTTAAGGTGCTCTCATGTTAAATGACTTAAATGGCATCAGCCAAATAAACGCAGCCTGCAAATGTACAAAATGTGCTGAGTCGCCCTATAACAGTGTGTGTTGCGCTCTGTGCTGCTTTAAAATATTCAGCGTGAGCACAGCCATTAGATTACATAAGAAATTTACAAACGAGAGGGGGCCATTTGGCCCATCAAGCTCATTTGGGGAGAACATAACTAATAGCTCAGAGTTGTTAAAATCTTATCTAGTTCTGATGTAAAGGAACCCAGGGTTTTAGCTTCTGTTACACTAGCAGGAAGACTATTCCATACTCTAACTACACGCTGTGTAAAGAAGTGCTTCCTCAAATTTGTTTTAAAATATTCTCCCGCTAATTTCCACTTATGGCCACGAGTTCCAGTATTTAAACTAATATTGAAATAGCCATTTGGCTTAACAGCATCCAGACCTGTTAGAATCTTATAAACCTGGATCATGTCCCATCTTAGTCTCCTTTGCTCTAGGCTAAACAGATTAAGCTCAGCTAACCTCTCCTCATAAGACAGTCCTCTAAGACCAGGAATCATTCTCATAGCCCTCTGTTGCACCTTTTCTAAGGCAGCAATGTCCTTTTTAAGGTATGGTAACCAAACCTGCACACAATATTCTAGGTGGGGTCTTACCAAGGAATTATATAAATGTAACATCACCTCCCCTGACTTAAACTCCACACACCTAGAGATACTGTATAACCCAACATTCTATTGGCCTTTTGTATTGCTTCCCTACACTGGCGAGAGTGGGACATGGAAGCATCAACATACACACCGAGATCCTTCTCGTAATCAGCTACCTTTATTTCAGTGGAACCCATAAAATATCTGTATTTTATATTTCTGCTCCCTGCATGGATTACCTTACATTTATCCGTGTTAAATTTCATCTACCAAGTATCAGCCTAGTCACTAATTAAATCCAGATCCCATTGTAACCTCTCTGCTGCTAGATCAGTATCTGCTACACCACCCACCTTGGTGTCGTCTGCAAATTTAACCAGTTTACTGTATGTGTTGGTGTATCTTGTATTCATGTAAATTAGGAACAACAGTGGTCCTAAAATTGAACCCTGTGGTACCCCACTATGAACGCAGGCCCACTGTGACTTTGTGCCTCTAATAACTACTCGCTGCTTCCTGTCAGTTAACCAGTTTTCAATCCAAGCTGCCACAGTTCCTAAAATCCCTGCAGCTTTGAGCTTTAGCAAGAGCCGTTTGTGGGGGACAACATCAAAGGCCTTCTGGAAATCTGAGTAGATCACATCGTGGGCCTTTTTGTGATCAATTTCACTTAGCTTCCTCAAAGAACTCAAGTAGATTCGTTAAACAGGATCTACCTCTCCTAAATCCATGTTGGCTATCCCTCAGAATGTTATTTGCATCAAGGTAATCTACCATTTTCACTTGAATTATAGCTTCCATTATTTTTCCAGTAATGCTAGTTAAACTGATTGACCTATAGTATGCTGGATTACTTCTATCCCCTTTTTTGAATATGGGTATTATATTAGCATGCTTCCAATCTGAAGGTACCACACCCGCAGATAACGATTTCTGGAATTTTAGAGTTAAAGGTTGGCTAATAATATCCCTAATCTCTTTTAAAACTATAGGTAAGATGCCATCAGGGCCCTGCGATTTATTTATTTTGAGTTTAGCTAGGCTTAGTATCACATCAACCTCAGTTATACATATATTGGTCATAGACGATGCTGTATTCGTATTAATTGGTGGTAAGTTACTTGTGTTCTCTATTGTGAACACCCGTGAAAAATAATCATTAAACTCATTTACTATATCAATTTCATTTTCAATTATAAGGCCCTTACTATCCTGCAAATTAGTGATTTCAGCTTTGAGCTTTTTTGGAGTTAAAATATTGGAAGAAACGTTTGTCATCCTTAGCCTCCAATGCAATTTTTCTTTCTACATCCCTCTTTGATAGCCTAATGTCATTTTTCAACTCTGCCTGTAGACTTACATACTCCTGCTTAATTTTGAAATCATTAGTTATTTTCCAATTGTGGAACAAAGCCCTTTTCCTCCTGACTTTATTCTTAATTTCCTTAGTAAACCACCTTGGTTGTCGTTTCCTAGATTTAGTTTTGCTGGAAACAGGTATAAAGTCCTCTTGCACTTGCAACAATGTGCTTTTAAAAAATTCCCATGCCTCTTCAACTGTTTGCTATTTAACTCAATCCAGTTTACAGTTTCTAGTTTCAGTCTCATACCATTAAAGCTAGCCTTACTAACATTGTATACCTTTAATTTCGACTTTGCTCTTCGGACACTAAAATTAACCTCGAATGTAACCATGTTATGATCACTACCGTCCAATGGTTCTAAAACCTTAATTTTCCAATCTTATCCTGGTTATTAGAGAAAACAAGATCAAGAAGGGCTTCTCCTCTGGTAGGAGTATTAAACTGAGTAAAAAAACAATTCTGTACTAATTCCACCATCTCAAGTTCATTTACAGAAGAGCCAGAGACTGTGTCCCACTGTATCCCAGGTAAATTAAAATCACCCATAACCACCACATCATTTTTATTACTCATAATCCTGATATGGTCATACAACATTCTGCATTCCTCTGCAGCTACATTAGGTGCTCTATAACAAACCCCGACAATTAGGCCATTTGAATCTTTAGCATCAAGTTTTATCCATACAGCTTCTGTACTTTTATTTTTATCAGTGAGCTCCCTTGCCTGCAAGTTCTCTTTTACGTATACTGCAACACCACCTCCCTTCTTGCCTATCCGGTCTATACGGAACAACGTATAACCATCCATATTATATTCTTCACCATCGTCACTCATCCATGTTTCAGTTATTCCTATAATGTCGTAATTGTCCGATGAAATTAAAGCCTCTAAATCATTAATTTTGTTTCTAATACTCCTAGCATTTAAATACAGACCACAAATGGTAGGCCTTTTACAGTGCCCACTTTTAATATTTATTTGGGCTTTCCGTCTCTCCCCACATAAATTCGTAACTAACCTCCCTGCCCCCCCAGTCCCTAGTTTAAACATTCCTCAACTACTCTACACATACGCCTCCCCAATACACTGGTTCCCCTATGGTTCAGATGCAATCCGTCTGGCTTGAACAGGTCCCACCTGTTCCAGAAGGTCTTCCAGTGCCCCATAAACCTAAACCCCTCTTTCCTACGCCACCATTTTAGCCACGCATTTAATCCCCTTATCTCAGCTAACTTAGCCTGACTCGCACGTGGTACGGGAAGTATTCCAGAGAATACTGGAATGTTTTGCTTCTAAGCTTATCTGCGACTTCTATAAATTTATCCTGCACAACAGCCCTCCTGCCCTTTCCTATGTCGTTGGTGCCAAAATGCACCACGACCGCTGGATCCACCCCGGCTGGGGCCAAAAGCCTGTCCACACGATTCGGAATGTCCCCTACCTGGACACCAAGCAGGCAAGACACCGTATGGGACCCTCTATCACAGGTGCACAAATAACTATCTACACCTCTGATAATTGAATCCCCTACTACCACGGACGGATTATGGGTTGTGTGGGCCCCTGGGCAAAACGTTCGCGAGGGCCCCCCCCCCCAAAAAAAAAACAAAAAAAAAAAAAAACGCCAGCATTGTCTGGGATGGCTAGTTGCTACGTCATCATGCCACTTGTGGGTCCAAACTAGTGCGGCGTACCGTGTTGTAAAAGCAGAATGATGTTGACAAAACTTTTGCCGCTTTTTACCTCGGAAAAAGTGAAAAGAAGGTGGCTTACTGTAAGTTGATACAGTAAGTTGGATCTCAAATTATAATCAGTACAGCCTAATGCCATTACCTCATGTTAATGTTAGCATCAGGTTACCCATCTCTGTGAAATAACCATCAGACAGAAGTCAGAAAATATTAGAACTTGTCCAGTTTTAATCAACAATGCAAACTGATCATGCAGTTTGAATGTCATACAATTCATGCTCTAAATCAAAGCACTTTTGCTAATCATCCCATTTCTATTCAGCAGCCTGGTTAGTACCATGGGAAAAGATAGGTCTCCCCCATGATTTACGCATTGCAAGTTCTCCAATGTGAAAAAAACTTAACACCAACTTTCTCAAATTAATTTAAATATTTATTATATGGAGTGTCATTATTGATGTCACGTACATTCACATCAGAAGAGACCAGAGCGACGAAAGTCAAGCGAATTGGGCGACCAGAGCGAAAAAGAGAAGTTAAAAGTCAGTTAACCTTATGTAATGAGTTGACGCGGTTCGGTGAAAACCAATTCTAATATATAGATTTACCAACGCCCCATGGTAACAGGCTAAATCAAACATTCCAATGAGCGAACAAAGTGAATAAAGCAAATCCAACAACGTAGCTTCTTCAACGACCTTGGCGACGTGTTCGCTTTGGTCTCTCCTGGTGTGAACGTACAGTGAGAGCCATGTTGGGACACGGTTAGTGATCACACTACATGTGTACCGTGTCCAGCTGAACCATGCCAGAATCCACCTGTGTACCATATCCCCTTACAGAACGGAGTGATCAGGGGTGTAGTGGTAAAATAAGAGGTGGGTGAACTACGAATTCTGTGATCACATTTTGTGCATAAACTATACTATGATGTGCATTTAGATCAATTGAGAAGTGGGTAAACTGTAATTCTGAAATTTAAACCGTGTTTACTTGCGTTTAGCCTCCACTACAGCCCTGGGAGTGATTACACTGGTCAAACTCTTACACTGCTACACTGGTCTGGGGGCCACTCAGCGGGCAGGTTAACCGCCTCCATCCCACCATGCTACCGCTCCCTAGTCAGAGGGCCTTCTGTAAGGCTGTTAACACGCCCCCCTCCCCTCCCCCCAGAAGCCAGGGGCCCCATGGTAAGGGCCCTTGTAATCAGATGGCCCTCTAAAGGTACACTACACCCTCCTCCCTAGGCCCTCCTAGTAGGGCCCTCATAATCAGAGAGCCCTCTAAAAGCCCCCAAAGCCCCCATCCTCCCTAGGACCCCCTGGTAGCCAGAAGCCAGGACCATAATAGGAGGGCCTAAGAGGGCATGCACCCATTTCCCTTTAAAGTTCCTATAGTAGGGCCGGGGGCCCCCTGAAAGCACCGACCAAATGTCCCCCCCCCCACCACCACCACCACCACAATTCAAGGGCCCTTGGCAGCCAAACACCCTCCCTCCATGTTTCCATCAGAGGCCCTTTAGGGTCAGGGGCCCTTGTAGGCAGAGGATCAAAGAATGTAGGCCCTCTAAAATAGACAAACGAAAATACATTGTTGATAAGCGTTGCAAATTGTTTTGGGCTAGGGGCCCCACGGGCCCCCTGCACCCCAAGGGCCCCTGGGCAGCGGCCCCGCTGGCCCGGTCCGTAATCCGTCCCTGCCTACTACCACAACCTCCCTCCTCCTTGGTGCCCAAGGGCCCACCTGCCTCTCCAGTCTCTTCCGGCTCTAAAGCTGAAAACACCTGAAAGCGTATAGACACCGTCACTTCAGGTGATGCCGCCTCTGTGAATTGTGTACGCCCTTTTCTACGTCTATGACCTACGTTCACCCAGCCAGTGTTGCCAACTTAGCGACTTTGTCGCTATATTTAGCGAGTTTTTAGACCTCTCTGGCGACTCGTTTTCAAAAAAGCGACTAGCGACAAATCTAGTGACTTTTTCTAGTGTTATTGGAGACTTTTGGAGACTCTGACATGGAAGCACGTATCGTTCTTACTCTCCTCACTGAGCAGCGGGTGCTACCGTGGGCTCCCGTCCCCTCCCGTCCCAAAGCATTCACAGGCGGGCAGTCCTCACGCAGCAGCCCCGCCTAGCTGCAGTCAGAGCAGGAAATGTTCACCTTTCCGCGTCCAGACTGCAAATGAATTGCGCATGCGCGAAGCCACCACTGGCTGATCCTGCCCTGGCTTATTGCCAAAAACTCTGCCAAGTATGACAGTTTTTAAGAATAAGTAATTCCGCCAGAGTGTCTCTTTGGGGTCACTTTTGCCGGTCCCAAGCCTGGATATAGGAAGAGGGTTGGAATTATGATATAAAAAAACAAGAATCGACAGAAGAAAGTTCATTTGTAGTTCTAAACGTATTTAGGGTGTTTTTTAACCACTTTTTGGCTCTCCTACGACATTATTCCTCTCTCCTACAGCGTCCATTATAATTACATGCACATTATGCAAATTAGGCAATGGCCTCATTTAGCGACTTCTAGCGACTTTTGGGACAACCAATAGCGACTTTACTTGCTGAGGAGTTGGCAACCGTGCACCCAGCTCTCTCGACCTACCTGTTCATCATTCTCCCCCCTCCCCACTTGTGACGTACACACAGTCTCCCTAAAAGGCGTGTTAACTTTCTCCTTTAACTCATTGTTATGTTGGATGAGAGCCAGTTGCTCCTCGAGGTGACGAACCTGGACCATGAGTGAGTCCACTAACTTACATCGCTCGCAGACGAAGTCCGACTGGACGCAAGCACCCAGAAGGGCAAACAACACTGAGCTGGCCCCATAATTACCTAACTCACTATGACCCCATCCTTTACTCCCAGCCCAGTATATTAGTATAGCGCAGTGGTTTTCAACCTGTGGGCCGCGACGGTATTGCAGGGGGGCCGCCAATTATTAATAGAAATTGTAATATTGTTAATATAATAAAAAATGTCTAGTCAAAATCAAATAAATCATAATTTGATATATAATTAAATAAATTACCAGTTTATTCAATAAAGACAATTAACAGCCTTGCTTCCGAGTACTTAGTTAACCCGACACAAAAAGCGGGATCGTTTAAATTCTTTTGCAGTGGGCCGCAGAAACATACTGTATGTGTTTGGCTGTGTGGGCCGTGAGTTAAAAAAGGTTGGGAACCACTGGTATAGCGTATTTAAACTTTTAGTTTATCTAATTAACGTATAGTTAAAACAATAAAGTGCTGAGTAGCCTACACTAAAACACTAAATTAACACTTGCGTTAAATCGGATTTTTTTTTATAAATTATCCGGCAGCGTCAGCGATAAACTTTAAATTAAACTTTTAAAATAACCAAATTAACAATTACTTACCCAAGACTAACTTCCTGCTGAACCACGTTTAGCTAAACTTAAAGCGAAGTTGCTCTAGGGAGGCCGAAAAACCACAAAAAAACCCTCTCAAAGCAGGTTACTGCAGGAGTGGGGGAAAAAAAGTGGAAAATGTCCTCCCGGCCCCGACTGGCGAACGAGCAAAGCTCAGGAGCAACTGTCCTTTCGGAGTTAATGTTACCGACGTTTGATAATATTACCCCGCGGGTGTTTGATGTGAAGGCACGCAGACAGAAACGCCGCTCGCGCAACGCCTGCAGCTATCGATAACACTCGCGCTGTCAATTAACAAGGACAGACAAGTACTCACATAGACCAAGAAAAAAAAAAGTTAAAAATTAAACAACAACCACCCACGTAACCGTACTGGCACACAAACACTGAAATATTCTTCCAGATAATTCCCGTCAACCGCTTCAACCGGCGCACAACACAAGTGCACACAGCGTCCACACCACTCCTGCACAGCGAAGCAATCCTAGCAGCCTCTACAGCAGGGGTGCCCAATCTTATCCGCAAAGGGCCGGTGTGTATGCGGGTTTTTGGGATATCCTGTAGGTCAGCTGTTCAAACCTAGGTATGAGGACTCTTCAGCCAATCAGTCCTCTAATTACCGTAGCAATCTAATTAGGGAGTTGCAGCAAAAACCCCCATACACACCGGCCCTTTGCGGATAAGATTGGGCACCCCTGCTCTACAGCAATCCCAGAAATCTCAGCCAAATCTCTAGAGCTATAACAAGCATATTACACTGTCAGGGTCACTGTCATAAACACGCAGCACTCACCTCCGGTTTGGTTGAAACGCCGCTTTGCAGTTTCAATGTTGGCTTTGTACACCTGCTCATGGATCCTGGATTTTTCGGTGTTCCTGTCCCAGTAATCAGGACCCTCAGACTTTGCCATCCAGTCCTGGCGAGGAGTCATTCTGCGTATGTTACTGTCATAGTAAACAAAGGGTTCTCCATCCACCAGCCCGACAATCATAAACTCTGGGAGGTTCCGTATCCCTGACGTGCCGCTGTATACATACCGCAGGGAGTGGGACTCTGGGGAAAAAAAACACACAAATAATCAGAATCACAATCGGAATACTTTATTTATCCCAGGGGGAAATTTGGTTTCGTTATTCCTATTTGCAATTCCTAAAGTCACCCTAGTATTTGCAGCAACCGTCCAATACCCCCATGTATTTTTTAATTTGATCAACATCCTATGGCTAATCAATACCTCATTGACTTTTGTTAACTAATTAAATGAATGAATTAATGAGCTGGTGGTGAAATTTAATGAATACATGGAATGGCTGAGGTGCCTCTGAGGAGAGGTTAGGGAACCAAAGTGATGTTCATCTAGCCATATCAGCAAGATATCAGTAACCATTTGGTGAACATAAGAAAGTCTTATTAATTTTTTTCTTGTGTTCCAGTTAATTTGCATATATTATAATACTGAATTGTGTGCAAATATACATTTATTACTGAGATAAATAGCTTTAAACATATTCTTTGACTGTCCCTAGTTTTTCAAAAGAACTAAAAAAGATACATTAAATTCAAAGAAATGCAGATGCGAGAAACAAAACAGCATTATAGATGTTTACACACACTGCCCACCGTGTTACACACACATACACACATTATTTACCACACATAACATTAAACGCTACACATGACATTAATGTACAACACATTAACAACACAATACACATTAACTACACAGTTACAGTATTTACACTTGCCAGCAGTCTTGCATGCTGCCACATTGCCCGATGGGTACCCCTAGTGCTACTGTGACGGAGTCACCTCTAATGGCTTCTGCGGTCCGTGTCTCGTGTTCTGCACACATATAAATGTTCACTGTCTGTCAACACTGTGTCACACTGGCAAGCGGGCGAGCAGGGAAGCAGGCAAGTGGAGCCATAACGACAGACAGACGGGGTATATTTGGGTAACAGGACTAGCAAACAAGGAACAGCACTTGACAATACATTGACGGATCTGGGGTCACTAACTGAGACACGGACTAATTACAAAAGACTAGCCAGACATAACAGGACACAGGTGATCACGATCGGGGATTCACACGAGGTAATGAAGGGGGCGTGGCACACATCGGGATCGTACGGAGCGGGGCGTGACACACTGCACACGTTTTCCTTTCTAAAACAATGGAAATTCGTTTAGCAAATGATTGCATTTAGTTTTTTTCTTCCTTTTCTTTTGAGGAAGTAATTGGCGCCAAATCTAGTTCGCATTCCTGCATCGAAATGTTATTTTTTTAACAAGTATGAGTCATCCAATTGAACTTGTCATATAATCAATAAATTTACTCTGGTTGAAACATGTGCGATCATGTGTATGCATGTGTGTATTTATAGACTGACCATTTTCTAGAACAATGCAAGTGTCATGCGACTCACCTCCAGCATCAAGTCTTTATTTCTGCTGGAGGACAGTCCGCGCCAACACTTAAAAGGAAATGATTAGCCGGAAATTACGTGCCAGCTACATCAGAAGTGCAGGTGTTTCTTATAAATGTAGTTTTAACAGAAAAATAAAAATATAATCGTTTTCATTCCATTACACTACACTACCCCCTTCCTAGAGGGGTTACCTATCCCCGCACCCCCACTGGGCCGAGCTCTCCGCAGCTGCTGGGTCCCAAGTCCACCACTGTCCTCTGTCTCACCTGCGGAGGTATTCACCCTTGGTCCTGGTGAAGGGTGGTGGCCCAGGGGCTGGTACAGAGTCGGGTGGTAATGATGCAGGACGACAGTCCGGTACCACTCTGGCATCCACACCCTGTACACCACACTGGAGATTTGCTCCAGGATCTCCTTGGGGCCTCTCCATTGGCTGCCCAGTTTGGGCGACTGCCCCTTCTTCCCGATGGGGCAGTACGCCCAAATAGAGTCCTCTGCGCTCCCAAAGATGTTGCAGGCAGTCCAGTCCTGGAGTCTTCGGTAGCTCCTTCTCTGGGGGAAAGCCGAACACCATTTCCACTGGGGGTCCGCAGCTCACAGTCAAAAATGAGAGTGGTGGGGGGGTGCAGCCGGTTCTCTCCTGCACCGTTGCTTAATAAGCCCACAGGATCAGAGGAAGGGGGACTTCCCTCTTGCATAGGTGCTGGTTGATGAGCTCGGCGCTTCAAAGTTCCTCCCCTGTTTACTGTACAGTTTCTTCAGGGCTCCAAAGCAGCAGAAAAACTCCAGTAAGAGCGTCGTTGCTGTGGTGGTGGCGCTTTAGCCTCAGGCCTCTTTGTGAAGTAGTCCATGGCCACGAGTGTGTAGCGGTTCCTGGGTGATGTGTGGGGAAAGGGGCCCAGGACGTCCACCCCCACACGCTTCATGGGGGCATCCACCAGGTATAGCTGCAGGGGAGATACAGACTGCCGACTGGGACCCTTCTGAGCCAAGCAAGCGCCAGAGCAGCGTATGAACAGTTCAATATCCTGCGCGCAGCCTGGCTAGTAGGGGCGCTGAACCTGCTATGATGGGAAAGGGTCCCTGGAACCCTACCTCACCCAGGTCCTCTGAAGAGACTGCAGGCCACCTGGTGATGTTGCCGGAAGGGGAGGCACTGCCAGCCCCCCTAAGCCTCTCTCCCAGGGAACAGGGTGACTGCCGAGTCCTAATCACCACACTGCAGTGGCAGTTCAGCCAGTGACAGCTCAGGGACAGGCGGCAGTGTGCCAGGGAAAGACTGGGGGCGTTCCCAGCTCAGCTGGAACACCTCCACTTCCATCCCCAGTCCTGACCAGTGTGGTGCAGGTACCAGACATGGTGGCAAGGACGGTGATTTGGGTATGGATGGTAGAGATGTCTCTACCAATATTCTGGGAATAACAAATTGTCCCAATCAATATTTTTAGTAATCTCCAAACTTTTTCCACAGCTTTTCCACCATCTTCATCACCCTGAAGTGGCCGGCCCCGATGGCTCCATGCACCAACCTCAAGACGTGGCCCTGAAGGCTTATCTGAATACACTTAAAAATATTTGCCACCCTCCTTAGCCTCCCTGCATTCATTTCCGGGATATAAAGGAATATGCCGGGGGTCTCTGTTTGTGACACTGCTGTCAGTTGTGCCTAAAATAACTCAGGCATGTCAACGAGATGCGAAACACCCCCTGCATTATTTATCAAAGCTTTCAGGTGAGGTGCATCTTCAGTATTGTAGTATCAGGTAGGCAAAAGCTTTGCAGCCACATCAAAAAAGATAAGGAGAACCGGTTTAACACAAAGTTGTTTTTTTTTTTTTACAACCCTTAAAATGCCCGATCTCAAGTAACAACAACAAAGTGACAACATAGGAGGAAAATGCGGGGAGGTTACACAGTAGATGGTAAAGTACACAAATGATGGGTCATGTCAGGATTACACATACAGCACTGGTAAAGGTACACGCGTTAAACGGGAGCAGGTGTTACACTAAAACAGACATACACAGGGCTATAATCACGACCCGCCAGCATGTCTGGACATGCAGATGTACAGTAACAGGCTCTGCTATGCGGAGCCACCTCACCGCCGCTACAGTGTGACTGGATCGAGAAATCAAAGCTAAAATATATGATCATAAACAGTCTTTTTGATGGCTTATGGTTTTCACGGAAATGTACAGGTTTTCACTGCAGTTGGGTTGACATGTATGACCTAAACCTAAATTCTGAGTGCATTTTTAAAATCAGTGTTTACTTGTCAGTCCCGTGGCGTCACACTATGCTTTCAGATATAAAATGAAACACTTTAAATATGAAAATTGCCCGCAAAACTGAATGCCATTTACTCAGCAATCTCAAAACTAATAAAAATCACATAACCAAACCCTATAAAGCTTTAGAAATAGCTGAAGTAAAATCAAATTTATTTCAATTTACCTGCAAATATCCAGTCAACGCCAAACAAAATGAGTGCAAAAAGCAAAGCTTTCCGCATGTTGTGGGAGATCGAGGATTTAATAGTTAAGAGAAAGAAAAACAGACTCTGTACCAGTACCTGCAGACCTGGATGTTTTATCAAAGCAAACAAAAAAATTAACCAACTGTAACCAAGCAAAGACCTGACATCACACATCTCCAGGATGTTTCGGAGATGACGATTAGTGTTCTATCAGAGGCCAAAGTTAATATGACCCAAGATGTTGTTGAGAATTGAGTTCTGTATATTCCAGGCAGCTTGGCTAAGTGGTGCATAAGTTTCAACAAGTACTAATACTGGTTTGCTTTTATGTATCTCCTAATAAATTATGATGCTGTTATTTTTATTTACTTTAGCAATGAGGGGGAAAAGCCAGCATTACATTGCAACTTTACATAACTCAAAGCAGTTTTTTATAAAAGACACCTTTAACCTCAAAATCTTTGTAGCTTCTGAAAAGATGGCTGAACCAGGGACTGGCATATAAAGGGGAGCGTAACTTCCTATACAGTCCCTTACGAAAGTTTTGGAACACCAAGGCAGATTCATTTATTTTTGCTTTACACCGAAGATATTTGGGTTTGTGATAAAAAGATTGAATTTGGGCCGAAAGTTTCAGAAGTCTACGGAAATGTTTTGTCTGTCAATTTATACAAAAACGAATCCAAATTAATGTGGACAAACTTTATCATACACCAAGACAATGACCAGAAACACACTGCCAACTGAACAAAGAACTTCATCGGGGGAAAAGTGTAAGAATTCGAACTGGCCATGTCAATTATCAGACCTTAACACAACTGAACATGCACTGTGCCTCCTAAAGGCAATACTGAATGGAGAAACACCCTGAAACACACAATTGAAACAGGCTGCAGTAAAAGCCTGGAAAAGCATCACAAAAGAAAAGAAAACAATCTGGTGATGTCAGTGAGTCAGAGGTTTGATGCACTTATTGCATGCAAGGAAAATGCCATCAAATATTAAAAGTTATTTACCTTAATTTTCTTTACGATCATTTGTTCTTATACTTTCACTCACCAAACATTGGCTGGTCTGATACAAACAGTGCTGTGTTCATTGTTGTTTGACACATAAAAATGCACATACCATGAAATAAAACTGAAATTCTGAACTTTTGTCACAATTTTTTACTTACTTACCTAATTTTTATTTTCTTACAAGGGGTACTTTGGTGGGCTTGGAAGATTCATTGTTCAAGTGGACGAACGATAACGATCAGTTAAATAGGAGTGAAACCAAGAGAGATCTGTCCCTTTAATGCCATCCGCTGATTCTATCCGGTCCAGGATAATATTATGGGCAACAATATCGAATGCTGCACTTACTGTAGATCTAGTAACACCAATAAAGATATACAGCCATGATCAGAAGTCATAAGCAGATCATTCATGACTTTGATTAAAGCTGTTTCTGTCCTATGGTTTGGTCTAAAACCAGACTGATATAATTCATTAGCAGTATTTTTCAGTAGGAAAGAAGACAGCTAATGAACAGCAGCTTTTTCCAGGATGTTAGAAATGAAAGGAAGATTTGAGATATGCCTATAAATTCCTAAATCACTCGGTTCAAGAATTTATTTCTTTTGAATAGGTCTAATAACAGCTATTTTTAAAGGTTTTGCAGCATATCCAAGCTTATTTATAGAAGAAAACCAGCCATCATTGCTGTTCAAGCCTGGAGTGAGGAAGCCACCTCATAACAGCGAGGGAGCCGTGTGTCTGTCACCAGCGTAACGATGGAAGCCAGGGAGCCGAGGAGAAAGAGGGTCTAGGACCACCTATGATCTCAAAACGGTTTCATTTATTCTTCCTAGAGAGCTATGAAATTTGTGTGAAACCAAAATGAGTCTATGACTTATTTTTCCTGTCTCTCATTTTTAGTCCAGCAAAAAGACACACAGAATCTCATATCACCCTCCCTCTAAGTTTCATCAGAGATCTCATCGAGTTCTAAAATAGCTCTCAGACTGTCTCAACTTCAATGCTTCATTTTGAACTACAGTAGAGAGCTCTTTGTATGAACTCAGTCTGTCATCCCAGCCCGTTTGAAATACCTGTGTGATGTTGGCACCTACATGATCAGAAGTGAATGACCTCTGTTTGTTCCTGCAGCAAAAATACATGTTTGTGTTATACTGCTCCAGATATTTCAATTACCGATTCAGCTGCTTGAAGTATTGCTTCAACTATATACATTCAGGTATAGTAAAGTTTATCCTTTTGTAACTTGTCAATGGGGGGGGGGGGTGCAGTAGTGCAGTGGTTAGCACTGTCACCTCTGGGGCCTGGTTTGAGTCTTTGCCAGGATTCCATGTGTGTGGAGTTTGCATGTTCTCCTTGTGCTGTCAGAGGCCCCACCCCCTGATTCCCCCCCAGCGTGCCACCCACCCCGGGGGGGCAGAACCCCCCACCCCCCGCACCGCCCCCAACAGGCCAGGCCAGCGGCCACCCAGAAACACTGACCACGCGCCCTCAGCCAAGAGAAACACCAGAGGACCCCAACAACCCAGCCCCCCCACCCCGGGACGGTGACGGCAAGGCCCCACCACCCCTGACGACATTACGTTAAAAAATTAATTATTGGAGTCCAACTGTCTTCAAAATCGATCAAATGATTTTTCTTACAGGCAGACATCCTCTCCATGGAAACATAATCCCAGAGTAGATTTTTGAACAGATTTATGTTTAAATTCTCTTTTGACTTCCAGTTCAGAAGGATTGTTTTCTTAGCAATGGTTAGTACTGTGAGAAGCATGCAAGATTTATTCATGTCCATATTAGTGTCAGTGAGGTCCCCAAGCAGGCAGAGTGAGGGGGAGGGTGGGATGGGATGCCCTAGGTGTGTTGATAAGTCTTCACAAATCCTTTGCCAGAATTCGTTGACCGGTGTGCAATACCAGAAAGCATGCAGTTAATTATCTGGTGCATCCTTCTTACAAGTTAGGCATATGTCAGTATCTCTGATACCCATCTGGAACATCCTCTGCCCTGTGTAGTGTGTTCTGTGTAAAATTTTGTACTGTAATAGCTGCAGGTTGGAGTTCTGATTCATTCGAAAGGTATTCAAGCAAATTTGCCTCCAGAAGTTAGTGTCTGGATTGATGAGTAAATTAGGGTGACCAGATAATCCATGTCAGGGAGGACACTCTGAGCTAGGACAGGAATTGTAAATTACCATTTCAATTAAAAGGACCTGGATTTCACTTGAGCACTGAGTTCTTGCTGTGTGCTGATTGGTCAGTCTCCTATAATCATGCATGTGTCACTAATACTAATGTGAAACAGCTGGATGAGTCTTTCAGTCAAGGAAACAAACCAGTCAAAGCACAAGAAGAGCTGAACTATTTAGCCGAGCACAGGAGCCTTTCAATTTGAAAGTAGTTTGTAAAACCCGAAGTAGCTCAAAGTGTCCTCCCTGACATGGATTATCTGGTCACCCTAAGTAAATCCCTTTCCCATTTGTGGGTAGGGAGTGAGAGCGTTGTATCAGATTCTGCTAGATGCACGTAAATCCTAGACAGTAGTTTTTCAGTTGGAGTTATTAAGAAGTTTGCTATTTTTGGTGAAAGCTCCAGATCTAATTGCTTACGGCACCATCTATTATGTATTATTGATTTAAGTTGAAGATATTCTAAGTATTTGTTTTTCTCAATGTTATAAGTTGCTGTGATTTTGTCAAATGAGATCATGCAATTGTCTTGGATTATATGAGGTGCTTGATTCCTTTATTATGCCAAGCCAGGAAGTTTATCACTTTTTTATTTAACAGGATGTCAGGGTTGTTCCAGATGGGTGTCAGTTTGCATGGGACCAGTGAGGTTTGGTTCATTCTAAGAAATTCCCGCCAGGCTGTCAGCGATGTGCTGATGTTGATGCTCTTAAAACAGCAATGTCGTTTAAGTATATGACTGATAAATGGCAGGTCCTGGACTCGAATATCATTACAGAAAGTTTGCTCAATATCCAGCCAGTTATGGTCTAAGTAATTTTGCGTAGTCCATTTTAGGACATATATCAATCTATTGGCAAGAAAGTAGTTGTAGAAATTGGGAAATATTAATACTATTATTTATTACTATTACAAAATAATTACTATTATTTTGGCTTGGTTAAATTGGCTATCGAAGTAAGTTTTGTTTGTTTTTTTAATAGGACGCTGCCATGTTGGATTACACACAGCTCTCGCGAGATCTCACAGCATTACCGCCCTCTCCAGTGAATCAAATCGTCTTAAAATGCAAAAAGTATACAGTACATGTATCCCCCGAGATAACAGCGAAGGTATGTTTTTGTCAGATTTAAGGGTTTGGTGAATTTTTAAATAATTGCAATAAGAGTCAAAGGAAGCCATTGTCATGTAAAACGTACGCTTTAAAGCAGTCCTCGGTCGTAACTGCATTGTAAAACTGTAACCTTACGTCATGAAACCATGGAAGTTCAAATGCGACACATTAATGTAGATATAGTTTTATAAATGTTCCTACATCTAAATGAGTTTCACTACACAACCGATGTGGATTACTTATTAAATAAAGACAATTCTTCATCTTGCAGTCTTAAAGAGTCAGTGGATTTTTCCTGCTCTGTACTGCAGTATCAACTATATCCAGTCCTTTTTACCACTTTAAACACCTGTATAGGAGCAGTATAACCAGTACAATGTAGTTTACCCATTGCCAAAAAGTGATTAAAGTCAAAACCTTTTTACTGAATGGTTCTTTCTGCCTGACTTTAATTGTTTTACACTCTTCTGGGTTGTATTTACAGGACTAGTAAACATCTAACCCATTTTTATGACTTTAAACACCTCTATAGGACCAGTATAATGAAGTTCACCCACTGCCAAAAAGTGATTACACTCAATATCTCTTTACTGAATGGCTCTTTCTGCCTGATTTTATTTTTTTTACACTCTCCTGGGTTGTATGTACATGATTAGTAAACAACTAACCCATTTTTATGACTTTAAACACCTCTATAGGACCAGTATAACCAGTACAACGCAGTTTTCCTATTGCCAAAAAGTGATTACAGTCAAAATCTTATTACTGAATGCCTTTTTCTGCCTGACTTTAATTGTTTTACACTCTTCTGGGTTATATTTACAGGATTAGATTTCTTAATAAGTTTAGGAGTGTTCTTATCTTTGATAAATGTGGTTGGACATAGGTTTTTCTTAATATTTCCCCAAAAAACATAGATGCAAAAAAATACAAATCAAAACAGAACTTTGTATTACTTTCAACGTGTTTATTTTTCAATACTTAGTGCTAAAATAAAAACAGATGCTTGTAAGACCAAAATATTAAAAACTATATACATGCAAAAAGAGCTAATATACAGTATGTACAAGACACCAGGGTGAAGAATAGATTTTACTGGCAGGCCTCACAAATACTGTTTTTTTCTAGGTTTGTCGACTCAGCCCCTGTGGTACCATCTTGGACAAATGTCACAGCCAATCTGTATAGACAAAAGAAAAAAGAAAAAAATATTGACATAGTCACACAGCAGTATTCAAAATTGTTCATAATCACTCAACTTAACACCTGGATGTTTTCAAACTAATTTACATTTACTGTGTAATTTCACAAGATTTTATTGTTTCTTGAAAAGCTATACTTTTAAGTGAAAACTCAAATTTTAAGTGTCTTAAAGCCACATATTTTTGGAGAAGGACCATGTTAAACATAACCACTTACCCAATTAGTGTCACCAGCCTGCTCCCCGCAGAAATGACACAGGTCAGTGTCTTCTACAAAAAAAAAGTGTATAACATCGTCAAGTTCACAATGATCAGCAATTTTTACATGACAAATACATTTTTGAATTGCAGAGTAGAGTGAAGACAGTAACATGCATTTGCCTCCAGCCGCTTCACAAATAATTATGGTAAAAAATCCTAATAAGAAGTCTAACCTGTATTCTGAAGAAGACAAACAGCAATCTGCTCTCTTGTGGCATTCATGCTTAAGGATGAATTGTCAAATGAAACTGAACAACCAAGCAAGATGCACTCAGCAAACTGAATAAATGATACATTTTTAAACAAGTTAGAATTATTGTATGTGGCCCACTAGCTGGTAACAATAGTGGTTGAAACATCTTTTACCTCATGTTGCAGAAAAAGTATTAGTCTTTTTTTGTTACCTTAACGTAACAAAGCTTTAATGAGTGCCAAGTAACCCATAAGGGTTGCCCTTATTAGAGCGTTTTAACTGTGCCTTTAATAATTACACAAATGGTCAAAATCTTTTAAAAGTGATTTTACATCAGAATCTTCCTCAGAAATTGTTTGCTTGCAAAGCATGTTTGGAATACAAGAAATGTGTGTTGGTCAGTTATTAGTAATAGTAGTGATAAACAAATGGAGATTTCAAAACACGCAATAAGTCATATAGAGAACAGTCATAAATATAGACAGTACAGAGGCATGCCCAGAGATTTGCAATGTAAAAAAGAGCAGATGAATTCATTTGTTGCAGTAGTAGTAGAATGTGTGGCGTATGTGTCATTGTTGGACCTGAGTCCTTGCTATGGAGGCTACTAGAAGAAACTGTCCCTGTGATGTGAGGCCTGAAATGACCTTTAACTTATACTGTGCCATTTTGGGGCATAGAATGTGTCCTTTGTCATGCTCCTCATTCTCAACATGCACCCGGGTGAATCAATTGTTTCTTGCATTAAAATCCAATTCTTTCTTCTTCATTTTGCTGTCATACATACCTTCAATACAAAGGCCCCACAGGAAGAGGCATCCTGTTGAAGTGGGTGAGGCAGTGTATCACATGCCCATCTCGATGGATTAAGCCCTCTTTGCCTCATAAATGAACTAAAATACAGATGGTACACAGGTAGAGTTCTATACTGATCAATGAATTGAAGTCAAAATAAATATTTATTTATCTTTTTCTGTAAAACAAAGATGTTACACACAAAGATGATGTTCTGGTAGATGTGTTATCCTTCTTCTATACAAAAATTGGAGATAAAATAATATTTACCGTGTGATGTCCTCACAATGTTTTATTTTTTGCCTTAGTTTCCCCCAATGGGTCTAAAAAAAGGCTTCTCCTCTCTCCTGGTATAATCACCTACACATGTTAGAGTTGCAATTAATTACATCATTAAGTAGGACCTGTTTGTGTGCCACATAAATGCATTAGTACAATTTTCAATGGGTGAACTGCACTGTACTGGTCCTATATAGAGGTGCTTAAAGTCATAAAAATGGGTTAGTTGTTTACTAATCATGTACATACTGTTACGGCTGTGGGGCAGGCGAGCAGGAAAGCAGGCAAGCGGAGCCGTGACGTCGGACAAACAGGGTTTAATCGGACTTTGGAAGGCAGACACTCACGAAACGCATAACAATACAATGACGGATCTGGGGAAGACTGACTCAGACGAGGACTAAATACAAAAGACAAGCTAGACATAACAGGACTCAGGTGATCACAATCAGGGCTGAACACGAGGTAACGAGGTGGGCGTGGCACACATCGGGATCGAACGGAGCGGATCGTGACAAAATACAACCCAGAAGAGTGTAAAAAAAAATTAAATCAGTCAGAAAGAGCCATTCAGTAAAGAGATATTGAATGTAATCACATTTTGGCAATGGGTGAACTGCATTATACTGGTCCTATAGAGGTGTTTAAAGTCATAAAAATGTGTTAGATGTTTACTAATCCTGTAAATACAACCCAGAAGAGTGTAAAAAAAAATTCAATCAGACAGAAAGAGCCATTCAGTAAAGAGATATTGAGTGTAATCACTTTTTGGCAATGGGTGAACTACATTATACTGGTCCTATAGAGGTGTTTAAAGTCATAAAAATGGGTTGGATGTTTACTAATCCTGTAAATACAACCCAGAAGAGTGTAAAAAAAATTAAATCAGACAGAAAGAGCCATTCAGTAAAGAGATATTGAGTGTAATCACTTTTTGGCAATGGGTGAACTACATTATACTGGTCCTATAGAGGTGTTTAAAGTCATAAAAATGGGTTGGATGTTTACTAATCCTGTAAATACAACCCAGAAGAGTGTAAAAAAATTTAAATCAGACAGAAAGAGCCATTCAGTAAAGAGATATTGAGTGTAATCACTTTTTGGCAATGGGTGAACTACATTATACTGGTCCTATAGAGGTGTTTAAAATCCTGTGTTTGTTTTTTCTCCCCCTGTAGTATCGAGCACCATCCTTAGTATCGGTATCGAGTTTGAGATTTCAGTATCATGACAAGCCTAATATACACACATACCATTGTGTAGAATTTTGTATAAGGGCCCACACACCTTCTTCGTACCGGGGCCCGGATTATCTCTCGGCGGCCCTCATGTGATTTTCATCTTCTGCACGAGACCTGAAATCTCATGCCATCCCATCCAGGGTGCACACCAGCCTTGTGATTGAGTTTATGGGCAACACAGGAACCTCTCCTTGCAAAAGAGCACATTGCTGAAACTGGATGTTAAATAAGGAAGTAACATATTAAAAGTGCCAATATATAGGTGTCACAGGGTGAGAATGGTAATAGCTGTTTGCTGATTGTGACTTTTATATGTGATTTAATTTTCTGCTTAAGTTGTGAATTTGCTTCTTTGAGAATTACTCTAATATGAATGTTTTCAGTTAGTCTAATTGCTGTGGGTAATATGCAATCCTAAACCTTATGCCCACATACAGAGCGGGGTGATCCCCTGTTTTTGGAGTGGTAGATGGAACAGCACGGTGAACAGGGAAGATGTGGAACAAGGGACTGTGGGAAGGAGACACAAGCAAAGGCAGGAGTGTAAACTCGTGAGACGGAAGACGATCACATTTCGGGGGAGGGGTAGGTGAAGGGGGGGGGGGATCCAAAGGACCATCAGCAACCCCTGCTGGTTATATCATTATACTGGGGGATGGACAGGACGGGCTGTGACAGGAGGCTGTACACCGCTGTTGGAAGCGCATTTTTCTACTCAATCACACACAACACCCTCGATTTTTACACATCTGCACGACATGATAATGTACATATGTACTTAGCTTCACCACAACCACTCCGACCTTATAGTGCACACAGACATATAGGATACACACGCACACAAGCGCTCACACGCTCGTTCGTATCTGACTCATTTGCACGTGCAATATTAGCTACACACACGTGTCTATGGGCACACTAAGGTTTGTCTCATGAAATGTGCATGGAGCTGGCTCCAGAGAGAAGAGGTTAAAAATATTTAGCCAGCTTAAAAAACTACAGGCAGACGTTGTTTTATTACAAGAGACTCATAGACCTGCCACAGCTACAGATGAACTTAAAACACCTGAGTTTCCTAATGTGTTCTCAGCCTGTTATAACTCTAGGCAAAGGGGAGTAGCAATTTTAATACATAAAAATGTTAATTTCACATTACTCAACACAATTATAGATCCAGAAGGTAGATTTATAATCATTAAATTATCTATACTTAACAAGAAGTTATGTATTGTTAGTATATATGGTCCAAATGTTGATAACCCTTCATTCTTCCACGTTTTCTTTACCGCACTCTCTGAACACCTAGATAGCGCACTCGTTCTTGGGGGCGATCTCAATTTCGCACTAAATAAAGAAATGGATAGGCTCAGTACAGCTGCTCAGCGCAATTGGGAATCCATAAATATAGTTAAGCAGTACATGAGTGACTATGGTCTTCGCGATGCATGGCGTTCTCTTCACCCCAACCGTAGGGAATATACATTCTTCTCACACGTCCATCACTCTTACTCTCGTCTGGATTATTTACTAATCAGTAGCTCACTGCTGAGTGACATTTCAGACACTGAGATGCACCCTATAGCTGTCAGCGATCATGCTCCTGTATCTTTAACCCTAATAAATAAGAAAGCCATTCCACCAATTAGAAACTGGAGATTTAATACATCATTGCTTAAAGATGGAGATTTTATTAACTATTTCAAAAAAGAGTGGGCTTTATATTTAGACTATAATGACCTGCCTGGAACATCAGCATCTGTTCTCTGGGAAGCAGGCAAAGCTGTGATGAGAGGTAAAATAATCTCATTCTCATCACATAAAAAGAAAAGAGAAAACAAGTATATTCAGGAATTAGAAGAAAACATCAAATCCTTAGAAGAAGCTTATGTATCATCCCAGGAACAGGAAATGCTGAATAAAATACATAAAGCAGAATTAGAATTAAATGAAATTATTCATAAAAAAACACAATTTTTAGCACAAAGACTTCGCTGGCAAAATTATGAATATGGTAATAATTCAGGTAGATTTTTAGCTAACCAGTTAAAAATAAATAAAGAAAAAACAACTATATGTGCTGTTAAAGACTCAACTGGGGATACAGTATATGACCCTGAAAGAATAAACAACACTTTCAGGGACCTTTACAAATCTTTATACTTACCACAGATAAACCCATCTAAAGACGAAATTGATCAGTTTCTTGATAGTATAACCCTTCCGAAATGATCAGATAATCAAAGGATGGCACTGGATTCTCTGCTGACACCAGGTGAACTCCAGGAAGCTTTGAACAGTACGCCCAATAATAAGGCTCCAGGCCCAGATGGATTTCCAGTAGAATTCTATAAAGAATTCTGGACAATTCTGTCACCAACATTCTACAGAATGTTGCAGGAAACCAAGGAAAATGGTAGACTACCACCAAATATGAATTCTGCCAACATTAGTCTCTTGCTAAAACCAGGCAAAGACCCTATATTGCCTACCAGCTATCGTCCAATATCCCTTATTAATGTTGACCTTAAAATAATCTGCAAAGCTCTCTCAAAAAGAATAGAGAAGATAACCCCTCACATAATTCATCCTGACCAAACTGGTTTCATAAAAGGGAGGCACTCATCAACAAACACACGTAGATTACTCAATCTGATAGACTATTCGTGCAATAAAAACCTTCAAATCATAATATTGTCTCTAGATGCAGAAAAAGCATTCGATAGAGTTAGTTGGAGTTTTTTATTTGCAACATTACACAAATTTGGTTTTGGAACCTCTTTTATAAACTGGTTAAAAATATTATATAGTTCCCCAACAGCATGTGTTAGGACAAATGACCGAACATCCTCTAGCTTCTGTCTCAAGAGGGGCACCAGGCAGGGATACCCTCTCTCCCCCTCACTGTTTGCAATTTTTATTGAACCACTAGCAGCAGCAATTAGACAGGCTATAGTGATTAAAGGCATCAAATGCAAGAATGTGGAACATAAGGTCAGTCTTTATGCGGATGATGTGTTACTTTTTCTCCAGCATTCACAAACCACTCTCTCTGAGGTAATTACATTAATAAACTCTTTCTCAAGAGTCTCAGATTATTCAATAAACTGGTTAAAATCTACAGTTCTTCCAATTAACTGCTCCTTTCAGAACTCTTCCTCCACTCCACTGCAATCTGGGGATATTAAATATTTAGGTATTAATGTTTCACCTAGGCTGGCAGACTTAACTAAATTAAACCACATCCCGCTTTTAAAGAAGGTAGAGGATGAGCTGGTTAGATGGAAGTCCCTGCCCATACAGTATCACTCATGGGAAGGGTTGCATCAATAAAAATGATGGTGTTACCAAGAATTAATTATTTATTTGCAATGATTCCAAGTAAACCATCACCTGACTGGTTTAGATCTCTGGACTCCGCCATCTCTAAATTCCTTTGGAAAGATAAACCACCGCGTATTAGCTTAAAAACGCTGCAAAGGACCAAGGACAATGGAGGACTAGATCTGCCTAACTTTCACCACTACTTCTTAGCCAACAGGCTTCAAAACATCTCAGGATGGCTAAAACATACCTTCTTAGATGAACCTTGGCTAGACGTAGAACAGGCTCTATGCAATAACATAGACATTTCGGATCTACCATTCATTAGCTCAAACATTAAACGACATGAATGCTTCAAAAGCATCAGTATCAGCTCTTCTCTGACAGCATGGTGGGAGTTTCTTAAAATGACTGAGTCTTCATTAATCCCAAGCAAACGTACTCCCATCTGGAACAACCCTGACATACTACTAAACAATAATATGATAAATTTCCCGGATTGGAGTTGTAAAGGTATTAAATACTTGGAACATATATTTGAAGAAATAGACTTTATCCCCTTTGACTTATTAGTTAAAAGACATGGGATTAACAAGAATAGATTTTTAGAATATCAACAAGTTAAATCTATAGTAAAAAGGAAATTCAAGTCTAATCAAATCAAATTACAAATACCACCAAGGGTGGCAGAATTCCTTAATCTCAAAACCCCCAAATTACTGTCTAAAATATACAGGACACTTTCTAAAATGGATGATTCAATATCCCTTCCTATTGCAAAATGGGAGGCAGATTTATCAATCAGCTGGAACCACAATTTCTGGTCTAAGACATGCTTAAAAACCTTTGAACTGATTAGAAGTCCCAATTTACAATTAATACAATACAAAATCCTGCATAGAGTGCACTATACAGGGCATCGGATGTTCAGGATGGGTTTTACATCTTCTAACAACTGCTCACACTGTCAAGGGGATACACCTGACAATTACATCCATGCTCTTTGGTTCTGTCCACCTGTTCAGATGTTTTGGCGCAGGATTTGTGAGGACTTATCAAAGTGTCTGAAATGTACCATTCCAGCCTCTCCTTCAGTCTGCTTGTTGGGTGACTTAGATGGTGTCACTACCGAGATTAACACAACCCACATGGCTTTCACCGCTTTATGCATTGCTAAGAAGACTGTCCTCATGAACTGGAAAAATAAAAATAACCTTAATATCAACCAATATAAAGAGAGTTTGCTGGACCATATTAGTCTTGATACAGCTTCTGCCGCCACATTAGACCAATCTCTCTGGGCTCCTTTGATCAGCTCCATCACCTAGTGGCGGTGGAGGGTCGCAGTTTTGTCCCGCTTCGGTCTTTGTTGTTGGTGTGGGGGGGGGCCTATGGGCTTGGGGTGTCTGGGGGTTCCCTGGGGGGGGGGGGTTCTGGGGGGGTTCGGCGCTGGGACTGCGGTCCTGGCCTGGATGGGGCTTTGGTGGCTCTTGGGTGGCGTCTTTCTGGTGGCTGCATGCAGCGCTACTGGGGTAGCCTGTGCCGGCGGACGTAGGGTACCAGCCTGGCGGCCGTGCTGCTCCTGGGTGGGTCCGGGGCGGGCTTGGGGTTCTGGGGGCGCTCTGCCTCCGGGCTGGGGTTCCGGCTGGGCTGGGGGGGCTTGGGTCCTGGTGGGTGGGTCGCCGGGGTGTGGGCTGGCGCGTGCACTGGGGCCCGGCCCCGGCGCGGGGACCTTCGGCGCATTGGAGGGGCTGGGGGCCTCTTTAGCTGGTGGGGAGGTTGTTACCATCTGCCCGCAGGTGGTCCCTGCCTTAGGGGTATCCACTCTGCGGGGGTGGGGGGGAATCCAATAGAGTAGGAGAATGGACCCAACCTGGGTGTCTGTTGTCTTATGTAGTCTGGGAGTTGACTGAATGGTGGGGTGGGTGTAGTTTTTCCCTCTGTGGTGGGGTCTGGTTGGCTGCCCCGGGCTCTGTGGTGCCCGGTGGTGCCGCTGCTCTGGGCCCCCGGACTGGATGGGCCTCGGCTCTCCCGCCCTGGGTGGATTTCGGGGAACGGGGGTGCTTATGGGGGTCAGCGGGGGGGCTGGCTCCAGAGGGGGGGTACTTTGCCCCCCCCGATCCTTTCCTCCCCATCCCTAAATGCTTCCCTCCTCCCGCTCCGTCACCCCAACACACATATAGGGCTTTGAGGTGCAGGTGCGTCGCTGGGGTGCAGGGGAGGTATTCCTCCTCTGTCCCCCCGTGGCCACCTGTGTCTCAATCACACATCACAACTTAGACACTCTCATTACTTACTCTCTCATGACACATACATTTAGGGCCTTGGGGGTGGGCACAAGGAATGGCGTCCAGAGGGCGGTCTGTTCATTCAGCCTTACCTCTGGTGCCAGTGCCCACTTCTCAATTTTAAGTTGCATATAGACATTGAGGGTTCTGGGGAGGGGCCGAGCTGACACCAGCTGCTGATAGGCAGAGGGTGGTTAGCACCATGCCCTTCCCCTGTTTTAAAGCACTTTAGAACAACACGCACCAACACCACATATGAGCGGGCGGAGGGAAGCATGGGGTCTTTTCACACCCCCGTTCTCTGTTCACCATCTGGGGCCGGGGGCTGGGAGGAGCTGGCCGTCCGGTCGGGGTCTGGGCTGGTGGGCTTCTCGGCTGCTGTGGGGTCCGGGGTGGTCTTCTTGTCCCCATGCCAGAGGAAAAAAGGGATCCATCTCCGAGGTCTGGTGGCGGATTGCCCCTCTGGGGGCGGTGGTGCCTAGATCTCGGAGTATAGAGTATATATGGGGAGTGTGAATGTGTGTACGGCGTTCATTTCTGTGTCTTCATGTTGGGCGAATGGGTGAATATTTGTTTATGTGTGCATGAGGGTGGGAACGTATGCTTGTGTATGTGTGTGCCTGTCTGTCTATACGTATGTGTCAGGTTGGGTCTTAGACTCCACCTGAAATAACATCTCAGGCTCTATTACCCCCCGCCACACTCCCTGCTGGTGGATGAGGCCCCCGGCCGCCGATGCGTTGGTGGTTCTCGATGTCTGGGGCTGGATGCTCTGGTGTGTGCTGGCTCACTCTCGGCGGTTGCCTGCCGGGGCCTGGCCCTTCCGGCTCTGTCGGGGCCCTGGCTGGGGGGTGGGGGGGCCCTTGGATCTCTGGGCCCGGGGTCCGGTCTGCCCTGGTGTGGCCGGCCGCCGGCGGGGCCTGTGTGCTCGTCGCCACGGCCCCCTGGGGCTCCTGTGATGTGGCTGCCGGATGGCCCCCCTCCGGAGCGCTCCTCTGCCCTTTTCTCGGTGGGGGCTGCAATTGTCCCTGCGTTGGTCCTCCTGGGGTTCCCGTGCCCTGGGGGGCCTCTGGATATCTGGGGCCCGGGTCTCCCCCGTGTCGACTTCATGTCCTGGGTGGGCGGGGCTGTGGCTCCCCACACACACTACTAGACAATTACTTGGAGAAACCTTAGGAACAACAGCGCGCTGACACACAGGTGTGCACACAGGTGCTCACGGACACGTGCTCACGGACACACACTGTCTTGATCGGCTGTTGTTTCTGGGCATGGGTTGTAAGGCTGGTTGTGTGTGCTGTTCAACAACATTTAACGTTTGATGGTCGTTGTGATTAGTACAGATGTTGTATGTTGTCTTTCTCTTTTCAACAGACATGGAAGCAGATTATCTGTTTTGTTTTTTTCTTGTTTTTTTTTTTTGTTTTTTTTTCTTTTGTTTTTTTTTTCTGTTTTCTTTCCATTCCTCTCTCTCCCTCTCTCTCTCTTCCCTCCTTCTCCTTTGTCCCCCCCCTCCCTCTCCTTCTTTTGAGGAAGTAAATAAAAATATAAAATAAAATAAAAAATAAATAAATAAATAATAATTTAAAAATAAATAAATAAATAAATAAATAAATAGATACAGTCCCCCGCAGAGGGGGGGTGGAGGAGGGAATATAAAAAAAAAATAAAAAAAAATAAAAAAAAAAAGGAAGCGCATTTTCAACAGACATTATATCTATGTACTGTTTACAAAATAGGCTAAATGAACATATTCTAATTCATGATAATGTGCTTAGATAATTTTAATAATCTATATTGTACTGAATGCACTCGCTATACGTATTTTATACTCCTAGTATGTTAACATAGCCAGCCAAACTCGAATTTCACGAGCCAGGAATTGAGCGTCTTGCTCCTTTATTAACAATGCTGCATGACGGGTGAAATTTTACAAGTATAACTGTAACACAGAAAAAAGAAAGAAAAGTCTTTTCAGCCATTTCTCCTGTAAGCCTGATGGCAGTTTTTCCACAATAGGCTTTATCCCATGAGGAGTATCGAGGTATGCTAAACCAGGAAGTTATCTTTCGTTTTTAGCTGCCAGCAGCTCCATAAGAAGATCGCTGAGTTCTCTAAGCTTTGTGTTGTCTTTTGCTGACAGAAAAGGAAAACTGTCCAGTCTTTTAAATAGCGCATTCATCTCTGGTGTAGCGTAGCACTCTTGGAGCCTCTCCCAACACAGCTTGAGTGCCGCTTGTGGGTTGGTAGCATTAACGACACGGATTCTTTTGACATGCTCAGATGACTCTTTACCAAGCTATTTTACTAGTAGGTCCAACTGTTCACTGTATGTGAGACCCAAATCCCCTATGACATTGAGAAATGATGACTGCCATGCCCTGTAGCTCTCTGGTGTGTCATCAAACTTAGAAAGGCCTGTAGTGACTAACTCTCTACATGCTAGGAAAGTCCATCATTGGTGGAGCATTAGCATTATAAGAAGGATGCTGGGTGTACTGTCTTTGCTGGTCATCTGGTAGATGAGTGGAACATGTGTTGTTGATTGCATGTCTGGTATCATTCTGCAAAGGCATGATGAAGTCAAGCCATGTCCTCTCCATTGCAACCAGAGGTGACATTTTTTGAATAGGAGTTTTAGCGCTGGGTAGGATCTCAGCTTGTGATGAAGGCAAAGACATTTTTTGCGGCAATAATCCAAAATGCAAATTCAGATATCGGCCCAACCCTACTGGCTTTGTGTCCTGCACCCTGGTGACCTCATTTTGCAAAGTAAAAATTCTGTCATAATCCGACTACCGTCATTTCAATTTTCGTTTTCAGTAATAATAAGGCATATTACTTAGCATTCATTCATTAATTGTTAATGATTAATATATGTAACCAAGGTAACATCCGACCCCACCTCCGGAAATCTACTTGTGGCGGGAATGAACTTTATATAAGTTCCGGGTCGATCTGCTGCAGCTCGCCTGCTTCATCGCTGCTGCTGTCTCTGTGGTTGGCGTGCTTGTCAAGAGTTGACTGATTACGGACGCCATATCGCTTGACAGTGCATTCAGCATTGTGCTTCCACTCGACCCACTCGAGGGTGAGTCGGTTACTTTGGTTGGTTGTTTTAATTAATGAAAACGCGGAGCCGCGGTCGCGCAGTCAAAACGCAGGTAAGCTAACGCTAGGTTAGTGCCGCTTAAGTTTAATTACTGGTTTTATTTATTGACTATCTGTTGTTTGTGGTTTTTCACTATGGGCAAATGTTAAATTAACACTTCCTGAGTTGAGTGAGTGATTTGATTCTTGATTTAAATTCCTTTTGCACTTCTGAACTTGTTGCGTAACACCTACAATTAAAATTGTTTTGTAAACATTGGTTTAACCTTGGATAATGTTTATTAGCCTTATTGCTAATTTACTTTGATGGGACCCATATAAATGTTTTCCTATATTATTTTGAATGAAATTCATTATAAGACTGAGTTGTTATGACTTGTCTGGTTATTGGTTTATTGGCTGTTGTATACAATATGGCATTAATTACTTGCCTTTGTCATTTATGGATCTATTTATGTAATTGTGATGGCAGTAGAACGCTGTTCCAAGTTAGGTATGGATGTTAACTTATGCTTTTGACCTTGGTTTGGTCAGGTTTTTTTCCCCCGTGATCAGAGTCCTGATCAGCGCAGGATGGCGAGCCACCTGACCACCACTGCATTGCGGTAGGACTGATAAATCTATATGAACTGATAAATGGGACTAAAACTTCTTACCTGTTTGGAACATGGCCCACTACATGTTAAGTGAACTGAACTGAACCGGACTAAACCTTGTCCCACTACCTTTTGGGACCAAATTAGTTGTCTTGTATTATTATTGTTGGGTTTTTTAAAGTCTATGTATAATGTTCTTTTGTGTATTTGTCTATAAATTCCACCTTACCATAACATACATAATATATATATTTTGAGCTCTAGTTCTGTTGGTTGTGTTTTATTCACACACTCGGGCTCCATAGTCGAAGCTACTTCTGATTAGCCCTGGTCCTTTACCGCGTTACATATACATAACAGGCTTTTTATAAGGGGATGGAGAGAAAAGATGAACAGAGACAGCGACCATTCAGTCATTTTTCATGTCAATACTACACAAAGCAGATGAATGATTTTTCCCAGAGTGACAGTGGAGGTCAGTGGTGGCCTGATGATTAGGGAAGTGTACTTGTAATCGAAAGATTGTTGGCTTGAATTCCCAACCAGCAAGGTACTGCTCCCTGGGTGCTGAATTAGCTGCCCCTGCTATATCACATATGGCTTAAATGCAGACACATTTTGATGTGGTGTGCCAACACTGGTCACCAAATAAACTCCTTTGTCAGTAGTGGTGGTCTAATGGTTAGGGAAGTGCGCTTGTAATTAAAAGATTGCTGGTTCCAATCCCAGACCAGCAAGGCACCACTGAAGTACCCTGAGCAAGATACTGCTCCCCGGGTGCTGAATTAGCTGCCCCCTGCTAAGTCAAGATGTCACATATGGGTTAAATGCAGAGGACATGTTTTGTTGTTGTGTGCCGTGGTGTGTCAACAATGATCACTGATCACCATATTCCAAATTTCACTAAAAACACTGTGGTCATTGTGCCTAAACAATAGATTCAGATTCAAAAGGTTTATTTATCACATACACAGTTGTACACATACACTATGAAGTGAAATGTAACCCTGGTCACTCCGAGCAGCTGCACATAAGAGAATAAGAACATGGAAAATATAAAATATAATAAAAATATGAACTATATTCAACTGTACATAATCTATACATTATTGTCTTGTGCAATATTAGCATAATGTGCAAGAGACCTGAGAATTGTACCGACAATTACAGACAGTATAAACTGAATGCTAATGGGCACATGTACAGTGTGATGTCAGTGTTACACTGTACCATACTGTGTCCATAATCCCATGAGCACTGTTTACATTCACCATTTATACATTAATTAAAATATGACCAAACCATTTTCACCTGTAACATTAGCTGCCGCTGGCTGGCAAACATTATCACTATTACAGATAATTCCTTACAACAATGGAACCAGCAGAACCGGTTATATCAGCCAAACAATTGAACTCAAATGATCGACAGCTGCCAAAAATCCCATGAAGGATACCAAGTGGCGTGGCTGCAGTTTGGTGGTTATATATAAATCATAACCTTTTTGGGGACAGGAATCATAGTGGAGGACCTGAAACATGGGAACGGCATAAATTCAGTGATTTGTTAAAAATATCAGTTTCAACAGGAGCCAGTTAGTTATAACAGTGCCTCAAGGTATGAGATGATACCTGGTCATAGCAATGAGCATCTTTAATTGCAGTTTAGCAGTGATCCTTAATTTTTAAATTTTTCATTAATTTTTTCCTTCTTTCACGGCACATCTCATATGCTGCCTGCATTTAGAGATTTTCTTTGTCACCATGTATAATCAGCTTAGTAGAGCAGGGGGCACAGCACACAACCCAGGGAGTTGGTTTTCGGACCTAAGTGCTCCAGCTTGCTAATGAGCTTGAATGGAATTATACAGTTTTTCCACAATAGGCTTTATCCCATGAGGAGTATCGAGGTATGCTAAACCAGGAAGTTATCTTTCGTTTTTAGCTGCCAGCAGCTCCATAAGAAGATCGCTGAGTTCTCTAAGCTTTGTGTTGTCTTTTGCTGACAGAAAAGGAAAACTGTCCAGTCTTTTAAATAGCGCATTCATCTCTGGTGTAGCGTAGCACTCTTGGAGCCTCTCCCAACACAGCTTGAGTGCCGCTTGTGGGTTGGTAGCATTAACGACACGGATTCTTTTGACATGCTCAGATGACTCTTTACCAAGCTATTTTACTAGTAGGTCCAACTGTTCACTGTATGTGAGACCCAAATCCCCTATGACATTGAGAAATGATGACTGCCATGCCCTGTAGCTCTCTGGTGTGTCATCAAACTTAGAAAGGCCTGTAGTGACTAACTCTCTACATGCTAGGAAAGTCCATCATTGGTGGAGCATTAGCATTATAAGAAGGATGCTGGGTGTACTGTCTTTGCTGGTCATCTGGTAGATGAGTGGAACATGTGTTGTTGATTGCATGTCTGGTATCATTCTGCAAAGGCATGATGAAGTCAAGCCATGTCCTCTCCATTGCAACCAGAGGTGACATTTTTTGAATAGGAGTTTTAGCGCTGGGTAGGATCTCAGCTTGTGATGAAGGCAAAGACATTTTTTGCGGCAATAATCCAAAATGCAAATTCAGATATCGGCCCAACCCTACTGGCTTTGTGTCCTGCACCCTGGTGACCTCATTTTGCAAAGTAAAAATTCTGTCATAATCCGACTACCGTCATTTCAATTTTCGTTTTCAGTAATAATAAGGCATATTACTTAGCATTCATTCATTAATTGTTAATGATTAATATATGTAACCAAGGTAACATCCGACCCCACCTCCGGAAATCTACTTGTGGCGGGAATGAACTTTATATAAGTTCCGGGTCGATCTGCTGCAGCTCGCCTGCTTCATCGCTGCTGCTGTCTCTGTGGTTGGCGTGCTTGTCAAGAGTTGACTGATTACGGACGCCATATCGCTTGACAGTGCATTCAGCATTGTGCTTCCACTCGACCCACTCGAGGGTGAGTCGGTTACTTTGGTTGGTTGTTTTAATTAATGAAAACGCGGAGCCGCGGTCGCGCAGTCAAAACGCAGGTAAGCTAACGCTAGGTTAGTGCCGCTTAAGTTTAATTACTGGTTTTATTTATTGACTATCTGTTGTTTGTGGTTTTTCACTATGGGCAAATGTTAAATTAACACTTCCTGAGTTGAGTGAGTGATTTGATTCTTGATTTAAATTCCTTTTGCACTTTTGCACAACACTACAGCTGTGTTGTGCAGCTTAGTAGAGCAGGGGGCACAGCACACAACCCAGGGAGTTGGTTTTCGGACCCAAGTGCTCCAGCTTGCTAATGAGCTTGAATGGAATTATACAGAATTTACAGATGATACCTGTGGTGTTCATGAATTTGTAAATGCAACAGCCATTTAAATTATAGACTCTGAAATTAAATTATAGACTCTGTGCATCATTCGGGTGTCAGAGGCCCCAGTATAATGACTGTGTGCAGTTACATGCTTTGAAACATGTCACTGGTGTTTCAGTTGGACGCCATTGTTCTCTGTGTCTGTCGGCTTTTCTGTTACCTGTCCTGCTCCTCCTCCACAACACGACCCCAACGACAACAGCAACGAGAGCCAGAGCAGCCACACAGCCGACGATGATGCCCCAGGGAAGGCCTCCTAAAATAAGGTTAAAGCACCATGTTCACCCCTGACAGTGACACCCATTAGCTGCTCTCTCTCATTACTGTGTCGCTGCTCCTCTTACCCTGATTGGTCCTTATGTTCTTCTCCTCCAGCAGCACAGCAATGTCATCCTGGAGGCTCTTGTGCTGCACGACACAGCTGTAGCTGTTCATCTTCCAGTCCTCAGGCTTCACCGTGAGTTTCGATGTGATCTGGAAAGTTCCGTCCCCGTTTGGCAGGGTCTCCCCCACCTCCACATCGCTGTGCATGTCCTCTCCATCTTTCCTCCAGGTCACCATGATCTCTTTGGGGAAGAAGCCGGTTGTGTGGCAGGTGACAGGAGAGGAGGGGTCCTTCTGCAGCAGAGACACCTCAGGGCGGACTTGGGGAGAAAGACAAAAACATCCATAAATAAAACGCTACACTTCATCACCAGCAATCTCTCCTGTAAATACATAATGTGATTAATATTCTACACATTTTAGCTATAAGCCTGCATCAGGACAGGGACAGCTGTGCCCACTCCCCGGCTGTATTTGATCTAATACCATGTGAACCTTGTTTCAACAATTTTACAATCAGCTTTGACTAAGGGAAGAAACAGGCTAATCAATGATTTGACAGAAAAGTGGATTAAGGTGCCACTTTGCCCTCCAGTGTGTTACAACCTGACACTCAGTGTATCTGCTAAGCAGGACAGTCCCAGACCTGCTGTACTGTACCTGTCCTCTCCAGTGTGCTCTTCCCGTAGCTTATATACTTCTTCAGCCACTCAGTGCAGATCTTGGTGAAATAATATTTTTCTTCTTCAAGACGATCTCTGTCACTGTCCCACTTCTGTTTAGTAGGAACTGCCTGCTGCACTGGAGCCACAAAGCTCATGGCCTTCAAGTCCAACATAAGGAAGTCACTCCCATCATAGCCATACAGATCATGAGCATCTGTGGCCCCAGTTTGATCATCCCACTCACAGCCGTAAATATTCTGATATGTATGGATACCTGAACAGAAAGAGGAGAGAATTAGCAGGCAAGTTTGATGTGGTTTCAAACAGGCCTGTCAGCAGCTCCTCACTCTCAGGATGCTACACGTACACTGCAGCACTGAATGACATTAAATTCATACTCGTTCTGGAAACTGTACTGGAGCAGCTGAGAGGTGAACTTCCACAGCTCAGTAAATTCTTTAAAGACGAAATGACCCATCCTGTATACCTCAGAGCTTCATTGTCAGTCTGTGAGCACAGTGTCAGCCTTAGATAAGCTCTGTGTAAAGGATAGAGGCTCCTGATGCCTCCTCAGAATGACAATGTCCTCACAGTGTGTAAACGGCAGCTGATCATGGACCAATCAGAGGCCGGGTGGGGAATTCCTATATTTACAAGGGAGCAGGTGTTGGGGGAACAAACCCCTAAATGGTGTGAATCTGTATGCTGTGTGTAATGCAAAAATACTGGCAGCTTGAGCTTCCCTGACAATGAAGCATGCCGAGACCCATCAGGCAAATGTTAAGTATAAATACTGAACGCAGCACGGGCCACATGCTGCATGCACATCATATATCAGGTTTGCTTCTTCTTGGCCCGGATGCAGTGAGTTCATTTATGCATTTAGACAATTGTGCTGTTGTCCAAATTGTACAGGAAATTAACAGAAAACTGGACAAAAAAAATCATTTAGAATAACTGTGCAAGTTGTGTAACAGCTGCCTTGTGATTTAATAACTGAGAAACACACTGGCTACAGCATAAAATTGTAAAAAATAAGGTAAATTCCATTAAATTCGGCTGAAGTACAATATGAAAATACTGATTTTATGTCATTGTGTAGAATTAAGCCTGTACTTAGTCATACACAAAAACATAATTCTCCTGTACAGAAAGTCATCAGAATTACATGCAAGTAAAAAAAAAATATATATATATATATATATATATATATATATATATATATATATATATATATATATATATACAAAATATACTAAATTTCATTGCAAATCTACGCAATGACAATAAAACGCATTCTATTCTAAATGTAAAACATGTACTTTTGTAAAAAAAAAAAAAAAAGCACACTCTTGCCCTACAACAACGTGTGCATTGAGCACTGTGGTTTTTTTAAATACATATAGTGTGAACAGAGCGTTCATATAAGCATTAGGGGTGTAACAATTCTCCAAATCCACGGTTCAGTTCAGACCTCGATTTCTGAGCCACAATCTGCTTCATATCCTAAGTGTTTCTTTGTTTTTCATATGAAAAAATGGGAAGAAAATCGTGGGCCTTAATGAATCACTAGCAACTTGGAACACTAAACCGAAGAACACTAAAAAACATGTTTAATGTCACATAAAATAACTATGCAAGCAAAAATAAATAAAAAAACTGAAATGCTATGCTTTACTGGATAACCAGAATGTTCCTGTACTGCTGACTGAATGTGCCTAGATGCCCTGACATCTCAGGGTTATTGTCCATCTTGATCTAATGAAATTAGCCTAGCTTTGGACTAAAACAGTCACGTTACACATGCAGTTGGAAGACAATAAAATATGTGTAGTGTATAAAATTTACAAAATATACAGGTTTCCCTAATTTTAAACGGAATAGTAATTTAGTGATTTACATGTGTCATAGTGTTAATTGTGAAATGAAAATTAGTTTTTAACATTTGTAACATAATGAGAGCTCAACAGGCTGCATCTACGGCAGGGGATTGAGGTGTTTATTGTGGTTCTGTCTTCCAGAACCGCAAACACAACATTCTGAATGTTTGTACTGCGTTCTGGATCTGAGCTTCAGAACTGTTACACCACTAACAAACATGTTACACTGCCAGGATCACTGTGGTAAACATGCACCACTTACCTTCTGTGTGATTGAAGAGCTTCTTTGCCACTTCAATGCTCCTTTTCATCTCATTCTCTGCATACCTGCAATACTCAATCTGCTGTTCCCAGTAACCAGGCCTCACAGACTGCTCTAACCATCGCTGACGAGGAGTCACTTTACGTATTTTGCTGTCATAGTAATCGATGGGCTCGCCATTTACCAGCCCTACAGACACAAACTCAGGGAAGTCAGGTATCCCTGATGTGCCTGTGTAGACATACCGTAGGGAGTGCATCACTGGGAAAACAAAACAATCATTGTAAGTTATACAGCTGGCATCTTTCTACGTTTTTTTTTGTATTATATTGTATTTTCCTGTAGTGGAATGCAATACAGGCTAAAATGTGAATACAGTGATACCTGCATGTGTATTAACACTTATTTAAAAACTTCTGAAATGTGTTCCAGCTGTGCTGGTTGAAATTTGAAACTATCTAGCAACATCCACCTAGTAATTCCATTCTTTAAAATCTATGAGGTCAGAAACTACTCAAAGTCTTGTCACTAGTCTTAAAGGATTTATTAACTCGTTAATGAAATGACTGGCTCTCATTGACACTCTTAACCAGTCGCAAAATGTGACCCCGCGACGACACTAATTTCCGGAATACATCGGAGCTGCTAATACAAGGTAAAATACGTAAAGTAAAAATAAGATTTGGTATATTTTATTTATGTACGCTGACTTTGTTCTCTTTCTAAAATAAGACATATCTAAATATTATAGTAGTTTTTAAAAATACAAAACACATGCTTAAAAACTCAGTAAGGAAATCAAACACCAGTGTCAGGCAAGACAGCATAATCCCTAACAAATGAATATTTATCAAAACGTACCTGCAAATGTGGAGTCAATGCAAAAAAGTATTAGTGTGAAGAACACGACTTTCCGCATGGTGGTGGGATCGGGGGGTTCCTGACGGAGGGAAACAAACCCCCCATCAAGACACAACACAGACTTCACAATGGGTTCTATTCCGGTTGCATTTCCTTCAGAGCAAAAACAAAGTAAAATATAGGCGGGGTGAGACCTTAACCACCAATAGCAACCAAGAGAGGACCTGACATCACAAATCTCTAGGACACCTAGAAATACAGAGGTTTCTATTCGAAACCAAAATGAATCTGACTCATGATGTTCTGGGAAATTGGGTTTAACAATATGGAATCAGAATAGTGCCATATATACTTGTATGTGTACTTTCCAATTTGCACCTGTAAAATGAAATTATATATTGAGTCTAGAAAACTTGATCATCAGGTCTTTGATAGGCTGCAACAAAATGACGAAAGGAAGTGCGCACCTTTCCACACAAGCGGAGCAGGACCAGTGGCGGAGCTACAATTTACAGGGGGTGGCCACTGCTATTTCAGGGGGTCCACACACACACGCACTGTACTCATGAAGTTGAAATAATAAATTAAGGAATTGAAAAGTATTATTTGCAGAACAATGCTGAGTTCATTTACAAAAACATTAGCATAAAGAAAAAAACCACCAAACAAAAAATACTGATGCAGCTGGAAGGGGCTCGATGACATCTTCTGTCAGCTCTGGCTCACTGTCTTGCTCAGAGCCAGAGGTCTCTGTGTCATCCCTTGATACATCTATTTACAACACAATCCATTAGTTCTCATAGAATAGTGAAAATACACACACACACACACACACACGTTTTTGTGAATTGTGAGGACATTCAATAGGTTTCCATTGTTTATATACTCTACAAACTATTTTCTATAGCCCTAATCCAACCCTCACAGGGAACATTTAAAAATGTTTATAAGCCTTTTGAAAAATGAGGGCATGGGCAATGTCCTCATAAGTCACCTTCTCCTGAAATACCTGTCATACTCATACCATTATACAAATTTGTATCCTGATATGTCACAAAGATGCACACACACACAAACACAATGAAAGTGTTTAGAAAACCCAAATCTATTTCCTTACCAACATATAATTCAAAATATGAAAATATAATAATTTACTCATCATCTACTCACTTTGTTGTGAGTTAATAAGTAATGACAGGATTTGATTTTTTTAGTTGAACTTTCCTGAAGCTCAGTTTAAATTCTAACATTGTTTGAAACATGTGATTGCTTGGTAGATGCTCTGACCTGCTGGTGGATCTGAAGTCTGACCACACTGACTCTGACTAGTCTCAGGTATGGAGCTGCTGTGGGATCCAGTGCAAAGGGTAGGGTCTGTTTGAACCTGATCTGCCTGTTTGTGCATCTTTATAAAGAAGTCTGATATTTCGCCCTTCCTTTTCATGTTTAATTGACCCTGTGCAAAAATATTACAGTCTGGTTACATCTGATCCAGTTAGAAACATATTTATCCTAATTAAAAATATCAATTATCATACCTGCACATTAGAATCAGCAACCGATCTAAATAACATTATTCTGAAGAAAGTATATGAGCTGGCTATTCCATTTCAACTAAATTTAACTCACAAACAGCTAGCCTAACATTACTTCCCCATATTAGCAAAATATCTGAGCATCGTAAATTAAATATAATAACTTACATACATGGTATGTGCATGTAATACTAGCACAGATGAAGTATAGTGTTAACTGTCTAAAGTGCGAATTGATCTCTCTAATCTCATTAAGTTAACTGATGTCGTCGGCGCCTCGTTAACTTACACAGCGGATAATAAACGTTACTCAACAAACAAACCTTATAATTATTTTTCGTCTTACCTTGTAACCATGCTTTTGTCTTCGGCTCGTCTTTGATTTGAAAATAGCTTGAGCAGCGTTGCCGGCAAAATTCAAAAACTTCTTTAGACAAATTAGATGTCAATCAGCATCAGGAACTGCCAGCAGCAAATAAAATTTTGGGGTGGCACCCGGGGTGGCCAATCGGATGTCAGGGGTGTCCAGTGCCACCCCAGACACCCTTCTGGCTCCGTCACTGGGAATGAGAGCATACATTCAGTTCACCTCTTTCTCATTCATGGTCATAAATCTCATACGAACCCCAATGCCCCACCACATACACAATTTTTGCCTCTTTGTGATCTGTTTTTTGTGAGTATGTATGATCCTTAGGTTTGGATGATGACTAATTCTTTAAACCATAATACCATCCTAACGATGTACTATGGTATGCAGTATTTTGAAGGGATTTTCAAAAACGACTGTAGTGTGAGGAATGTTTGTCAATATAATTTGTAGCACAAGAGGCATGATAGTCAGCAAACAGGACCACACACTGTGCTCATGTCATAATAACACACTGTACAGTGATGTACCATATTACATGATTGTAAAACCAGCCTAATGATCCTAATTCTGAGACTTTCTTTGTTAACCTGCCCCTCCGGTGATGTTTAAGCTCCTCTCAGCTCCTGCCCCCCCCCCCCCCCATGCTTCTGTCTGCCGTCCCACTTGGACTAATTCTTATAATCATCAGTATTAGATGGTATTAGATACCACCTCCCTGGCAGAAATACTAAAATGGGGGGGGGGCAGCTGTCCCTGTCCTGATGCAGGCTTATAGCTACAATGTGTAGAATATTAATCATATTATGTATTTACAGGAGGGATTGCTGGTGATGAAGTGTAGCGTTTTATTTATGGATGTTTTTGTCTTTCTCCCCAAGTGCGCCCTGAGGTGTCTCTGCTGCAGAAGGACCCCTCCTCTCCTGTCACCTGCCACGCAACCGGCTTCTTCCCCAAAAGGATCATGGTGACCTGGAGGAAAGATGGAGTGGACGTGCACAGCGATGTGGAGGTGGGGGAGACCCTGCCAAACGGGGACGGAACATTCCAGATCACATCAAAACTCACGGTGAAGCCTGAGGACTGGAAGATGAACAGCTACAGCTGTGTCGTGCAGCACAAGAGCCTCCAGGATGACATTGCTGTGCTGCTGGAGGAGAAGAACATAAGGACCAATCAGGGTAAGAGGAGCAACGACACAGTAATGAGAGAGAGCAGCTAATGGGCGTCACTGTCAGGGGTGAACATGGTGCTTTAACCTTATTTTAGGAGGCATTTCCTGGGGCATCATCATCATCATCGGCTATGTGGCTGCTGCTCTGGCTCTCATTGCTGTTGTCGTTGGGGTCGTGTTGTGAAGGAGGAGCAGGACAGGTAACAAAAAAGCCGACAGACACAGAGAACAATGGCGTCCACACTGAAACACCAGTGACATGTTTCAAAGCATGTAACTGCACACAGTCATTATACTGGTACCTCTGACACCTGAATGAGTCCAAATGCCCATTTCTGACCGTCTCCCTCTATGCAGACGCCAGCAGTTTTTTCCCCTGTATTGCCTGGTTCAATGACTATATGTAAGGATTAATGCACTCTGAGTTGAATTACTTTTTTCTGCCACTGATTAAACTTTTTTTCTTAAAACTCAGGCCACCATTGTAAACAATTCTAAAATTGTGCACCGCTAAGACCCTAAACAAGTAATTTGTTTGAAACTGTACATTCAAAGTTCCAAAAACATGTGACAATAAAGAAAAGTTCAGAAAAGTCTGAGATAAAGTGTCCATGCAAGGCTATCACTGAAATATTTGTAGATGATCTCATGCATTTTCAGTTCATAAACGTGAAAATAATGTATTTAGGTATAAAATTGTCAGCCAGATGTGTAACCACGATACATGCCAGGGCTATTCAAATCACAGTCCTCAACGGCCAACACCTGCCGAACTGAATACAAGGCCTGGATTTGGAATCAAGGGTCAGATCTGGAGACCCCTGCTATAAACACTGGATGGTTCTTTACCTCTGTATGTTTGTGTTAAAAAATGTATAATGAGTAATTTTTTGTGTATCACCCCATATTTAGTTAGAATTCCATCCATTTTGTATGCCTGCTTGTCCTATGCAGGGTTGCGGGGGTCTAGAGTCTATCCCAAAAGCTATGGGTGCAAGGCAGGGAGTAACCCAGGATGGGGCACAAACCCATCACAGGGCACACTCACCATTCACACGCACATTCACACTTATGGACAATTTGGCAATTGCAATTCACCTTAGCGTGTTTTACACTGTGCGGGGAAACCGGAGTACCTGGAGGAAACCCCCAACGACACAGGGAGAACACGCAAACTCCACACACAGAGTTGGGGCAGAGACTCAAACCGTGAGCTAGAGATATACGGCAACAGTGTTACACACAGTGTCACCATGTTACACACAGTTACGCACATATTACACACAGTGTCCCCATGTTACACACAGTTACGCACATATTACGCACAGTGTCACAGTGTTGCTTCAGTTTGGATAATTGTTGGGCATTGTAAGGAATCCCCTTGCAGAGTCTCCGCAGTTTCAGCAAAACGATGGTTTATTGAACAGTAAAAAATAATATAATGCAATACAGTGTAGACATACACCGGGTACTGAAAGGCAGCTCAAATACAAATTAAGGACAGTTCTTCACCCCCCTTTATACCCCAAATGACCCTCCCCAGCAAGGTGCTGTGTGTAGGTGTTGTGAGTGAATTTACAAATGAAGAGTGAACGCCCCTGGCCTGTGAGAAGCCTGGGGCAGGGATGGGGCAGGACAGGAGGGAGACTTTCTGATCATTGTAATTCAATCATCTTCCTTATCACCCTAGTGGTGCCGACTGGAACCCCCATTCTCTCCCTGGCTTCCCCCTTGATCATTAATTGCTAACACTGCCTGTATTCACATGATCAACCAAGAACCTTGGGACATCTTTATTACTTTTCCTTACAGCATGAAAAAAGAAAAAAAAAGATTTATGTGAATCTCTATCAGCACAGATTTGTCAGTCTATTATTAAAATTCTGTTTTATCCAAATTATCCTTAGAGAGAGCCGGACAGACACATTTTCTATGCGCACAGGGTACTAAATGGAACCGGGGACCAAAGGGGATCAAACACCAGGGCGGACACACATGGCTCGAAATGGGGACAGACACTGGATGGGACAGGGCAATAGGCACGGACTGGACACCAGACATAGGACAAAACCTGGCACCAGGGACAACAGACCAAGACATCAAACACCGACAGGACTAGGGGCACTGGACAGACACGTGCAGGACCAGGAACCAGAAAGGCAGATGACTGCACAGGACCAGACAGAAAAAACTGAGGTTGGAAGTGACAGAGCACACAGAACGGGAAACCAGATTAACAGGACATCAGACAGGACCAGGCATATGGGACTGGTTGGATACTTCAATGGGTACCAGGGAACCAAGATGGGGACAGAGACCAGGGGACACAAACACAGTACACACCACACCAGAGCAACAACCAGAACAACAACCACAATAGCAAGAAAATAAACACTACGGACAAGGACCGAGGACCCAGCATACAGACAGGGAACCATGGCGGACAGAAGAAAAGAACACTAACTGGGAAAAGGGAAGGAGATATGGAGGGTGGATATAAAGTGGGCAGAAAAGTGGGGTAAAATTGAGGCATGAAAGGGTATTGGGACAGGAAGTCAGGCAGGACTGGTAGGTGTGGTGAGTTCCGCGGTCGCTCCTGGTGCCACGGGAACCTGGGTGAAGGCTGGCGAGCGTCAGTGACCAAACGTCCAGCCGGCTGGGGCTTTGGGATCTGGGTGAGCAGGGACAGCAACCACACTTATGTCCTTTCTATTGCTACAGCTCTGTACAATAAAGGCTCTGTCAAATATCCCTCTGTTGGTCCTAGCGGGTTCGTGACACTGTTTAAGTTCTGAATTTGGTTCATTGAGAATGAATGTAAAATAATGAACTTTTCACTGAAGTCTAATAAAAAACTATGTGGATAATTAGTATCTTTGCTTTGGTGGTTTTAAATAAGAAACTACTGTATCTAACTAATAATGAAATTCTCTTTCTCAATTTTATTATCTACACAAGCCTGTGAGTCTGTGAACATTTGATCACTCTGTTCATGAAGTGAAACATCTTAATGCCAATAAAATAAATGATTACAACATAATGAAAAAGACAAACAAAAATCTGTATTTCTGTCGAGGGGTTGCAGCGTTGAGGGACGAAGGACTTGAGGGTAGACCTGTTAGCAAAACAGACAAGGGTTTTATTGAGCTAAATGAACAGGGATGGTAAACAAGCAAGATCGCGAGGGATCAGAAACAAGAAATGGGCTACAAAAGTGAAGGTCATAAATTGAAACAAATGTGTAGCTGGACCACCAGGAAATAACTACATGTTTAATCCTTAATTTAAAAAAAAAAAAAATCAATTTACTTCCTGTCTCCACCCAAGAATGTGTTTTATTAAATTATTGTATTTTTTAATCATTCAGTTTCAGCCAGCATTGTACAACAACGTTAAACAAACAGAGGACACGTGACCACAGGGGAATTCCCACAGCAGGAACCTGTTCAGCCTTAATCTGCCTGGCAACTGATGACAACACAATATTAAATTATGCAGATGGCCAGGGTGGAAACGAATGGTAGAAAAAGTCTGCTGGTGTCTCACAGGGATAAATCTGTGTTTTTTTTTTTGTCCGACTATATTTAGCATATTAATTTATATGTAGCCTTAAGTAAAATTAAAATTATAGACAAATAGGTTTCCAGTGTTACTTATTAATATATTATTTTAATTAGCATTCACTTTCATACGAACACTTTATTCTTTATTGCAATTAAATAATAATTAAATGTAGTTAAATATGTAATTCCTTTATTTAAAATAATATTAAAATATCAGCATATTTAATCGCTGCCTATAGCATCATTCCCTGATCTTGGGTCTGCATTTTTAAAGCTTTAGCACAGATCACTGGCATGAAATAATTAGCTATTACAGACTGTGAAATAAAAAAAAAACAAAGATCCATCCACCCATCCATCTGTTTTCTATACCCGCTTGCCGGGGTCCGGAGCCTATCCTAGACGCTACAGGTACAAGTTGGGGAATAACCAGGGTGCCAACTCATTGCACCAGTTAAATGACAAAATATTATAAGTAAACAATGCCAATTTTGTCTAGTGTCTTCAAATACAAACATACCCCTAAAGAATCTTTCGATTACTACTTCAGAAATCACAAGAAATATGAGTTAAAACAGCTGTCGAGCCTGATCAGAAAAAAATAGGAAAATAAATCTCAGCGGTTATATCAATTTAAACTTGGTGATATTCTCCAGCCTCTTAGACCACACCTCCTGTCATGTGACACCTCTTGGAGACGCCCCCCTGAGTTCGCCATCCACAGGCAGTACAGGATCCTGGAGCCCAGAAAGCGCCTGTAAGGAATGCTAATAGGAAACCCTTTCCGGGGTATTTTCCTGCACATAAATCTCTTGGGTCGCCTTTCCCACCAAAGATTATTTTCAGTACTAAAACCTCCAGCATCTTGCTGAACTGTGTTCAGTACAAGCATGCACAGACAATTTTATAATTAATTTAATTTCATTTAATGGGCTATCATATTTACAAATTCATGAAACCACAACTATCATCTGTAAATTCTGTATGATCCCAATCAAGCTCATCAGCATGGTGAAGTACTTGGGTCCAAACACTAACCTATGCAGCTGATAAATGTTATCTTATAACATTGTACCTGGTATGCAACTGCACTGTATAAGTATATTTTTGTAACGTGTCTGATATCTTACAACTGGGTTCTGTGCTACACACAAAACAATCCTGTTATACTTGATGATAAAGTGATAAAGTGATTCTGAATCTCATTCTGAACATCAGTAAGCAGAGCTGATGGTAGACTTTGTGAGTAAATAAATGAGGCATTACACCCGTACAACTCATGATCAAAGAGGCTCCTGTGGAGATGGTCCCAAGCTTCAAATACCTGGGTGTTCCCATCCCAGAGGACCTGACATGAACAACGCACAGCAGCGCCCTTGTTAAAAAAGCACTTCAGCACCTCCACAATTTCAGGATGCTGAAGAAGTTCAGACAGGCTCCTGAAGGCATTCTACACCACCGAGAGCATCCTGACCAGGAGCATCACCACCTGGTTTGGTAGCTGCATCAAGCATGCGGTGGCACAGACCTGCACAGAGTGGCGTGTTCAGCTGCACGCACTATCAGGTGTAATCTCCCAAACCTGCAGGCCATCCACAGGAATCAGTGCAACGACAAAGAATTAAAAATAATAAATGACCATATCCACACCAACAGCGGCATCTTCTAGATGCTGCAGTCAGGGAGGCGGTGCAACAGCCTGAAGGAGGAAATGGAGAGACTGAGGAAAGACTCCTACTCTCAGGTTGTTTGTATCCTGAAGGACGACTCCCAGCTAACGAGCAGCATTATACACGTTAACCAGCTCACTGTCATTGCACATCTTTTCAACAGTTGACATAATGTTGTTTATTTTTTGTCTGTTTTGCAGTCATTTTATCTTTAGTGTTATTTTAACTGTCATTTATTTTTATGTTGTAATTTGATTCTTCATCTTTTGTATTGCATATTTCATCAAACACAATGCAGTGGTGCAGTCTATGATTGTGTGTATGATAAACAGGGGTGTTGCTAGACATTTTGGGCCCCATGAAAGCATATCATATTTGGCCCACAACCCAGACCAAACTAATTATGCTTCAAAAATTTTGGGCCCCCTTGAAATTGTTCTAATTTGGATATTAAAAGGTGATAATATAAATGTTGGGATCGGTTCCTGTCTTGTCCAAATCTGTCCGTTGTTTCCCTGTTTGACCAGCAGATGTCGCTGGCCATTCCATTCTTCTTGTCGAGCACCTTTGTTAGTAACGAATGTTTTCCGCGCGCCTTGGGTATGGAGCAGAATTCATGCCACCCGCTTGCTAGAGAGCAGTGATTAAACAGTGATTGCATTTCGTGACGGCACGATTTCAGCATGTCATTTTCGAAGATAAAAATTAGCCGATACAGCACCCCATTTCATTGTTTTTTGACACGATTTCTTCGTTTGTGTGTAATGTAAAGCCTTCTAATTGTGTTTTCTGAATTATAGTTAAATAAGATGCAAAGCACTGGAACTGAGGGTTTTGCTTTTCAATGTGTCACGTTCTCTTCACGACACTCACTGAAAAGGCTCCTGGGCACAGCATTTCCACATAGCACGGTTTCTGCGTGCTGCGCACTGTAAACAATACGTCGCATAGATTGTTTTTCCGCGCATCCTGAAGTCGTCTTTGCATTTCAAGGTGGCAGGAATTCTGTTCCATATTACAGTGATAACAATGACCTCTATACAAAATGTATAATTTATGCATGCATGAAATCAAACCAATATATTTAATGCTGTGTTTGAGTAGCCTATTGTATTGAAACAACCACATGTATCCTTTGCAATGCTAAACTCAATGATATATTAAACCCAATTTCCCAGAACATCTTGGGTCAGATTAATTTTGGTTTCGAATAGAAACCTCTGTATTTCTAGGTGTCCTAGAGATTTGTGATGTCAGGTCCTCTCTTGATTGCTATTGGCGGAAAAGTACTCACCCCGCCTATATTTTATTTATTTTTTTGCTCTGAAAGATCTGCAACCAGAATACAACCCGCAGTGAAGTCTATATTGTATCCCGGTTCAACGCACGGAAACTGATGGGGGGTTTGATTCCCTGCTTCAGGAACCCCCCCGATCCCACCATCATGTGGAAAGTTGTGTTTTTCACGCTAATATTTTTTTGCATTGACTCCACATTTGCAGGTACGTTTTGATAAATATTCATTTGCTTTAAAATGCCATTCTAAAGTGAGACGAAGGATTATGCTGTCTTGCCTAACACTGGTGTTTGATTTCCTTACTAAGATTTTAAGCATGTGTTTTGCATTTTTTAAAAACTGTTCTATAATATTTAGATGTGCCGTGTGATTACTGTGTTACTGGCCATTGGTGGGGGGTTCAAATTGTATTAATTTCAATTGAGGCCCCATTTTAGCGGAGGCACCTGGGCTTCAGCTCGGGAAAGGCTGTGCTGACCGCTCTTGCTTAATACCTTAAAACTTCAGATGTATTGACTTTTTGCCTTGTTGCATGGTTATCTTTGAATAGAGTTTGGAATATGAATTGATGTACTATGTTTTATTTGGTATCTTACTAATTTGGTTATATTTACCCCAGTTAACATGCATTTACTAACACAAAATAAATTAATAAAAACATAATTATTCTTACTTTAGTTTTGTATGATATGATTTATATATCAAAAGACCCAGCTCCTTCTCTTACAGATCACTCGTGATTGTGCGAATGTAGCCGTACTGTTAGCTTACTCGCATTTTTAGTGCGTCCTGTGAAATGACAGTACGTTTAAGAGACACAATTATAGCAGTAGTTAGCTCAGGCTTGATAGATTAAAAAAACACATATAATTAGACATAGAGAAAGAGCGCAAAAGCCACAAACTCAGTGTAAATAAATAAAAATATATCAAATCTTACTTTCATTTTTTTTACCTTATTTGATGTATTCCTAGAAACTAGTGACGTCGTGTGGTTACATTTTGCAACTGGTTAAGAGTGTCAACGAAAGCCAGTCATTTCATTAACGAATAAATCCTTTTTAAGACTGCTGACAAGACTTAAAACGGCATTAAGTAGTTTTTACCTCATAGTACGGAATTACTAGATGGAAGTTGCTAGATAGTTTCAAGTTTCAACCAGCACACCTGGAACATGACAGATTTCACAAGTTTTAAATAAGTGTTAATTTACAAGCAGATATCACTGTATTCACATTGTAGCCTGTATTGCATTCCACTATAGGAAAATACAGTATACTGTAATACAAAAAACGTAGAGAGATCCCAGCCGTATAACTTGTAATGATTTTGTTTTCCCAGTGACGCACTCCCTACAGTATGTCTACACCGGCACGTCAGGGATACCTGACTTCCCAGAGTTTGTGTCTGTGGGGCTGGTAAATGGGGAGCCCATCGATTACTATGACAGCAAAGTACGCAACGTGACATCTCGTCAGGACTGGATGACTAAGGCTGTGCATGCTGATTACTGGGAACAGCAGATTCAGTATAGCAGGGATGCAGAGTGTGAGATGAGAAAGAGCATTGCAGTGGCAAAGAAGCTCTTCAATCACACAGAAGGTAAGTGGTGCATGTTTACCACAGTGTAACATGTTTGTTAGTGGTGTAGCAGTCCTGATCCAGACCGCAGTACAAACATTCAGAATGTTGTGTTTGCGGTTCTGGAAGACAGAACCACGATAAACATCTAAATCCCCTGCTGCAGGTGCAGCCTGTTGAGCTCTCATTATGTCACAAATGTTAAAAACTAATTTTTCATTTCAGAATTAACACTATGACACATGTAAATCAATTACTATTCAGTTTAAAATTAGGGAAACCTGTATATTTTGTAAATTTTGTACACTACACGTATTTTATTGTCTTCCAGCTGCATGTGTGACGTGACTATTTTGGTCCAAAACTTGGCTAGTTTCATTAGATCAAGATGGACAATAACCCTGAGATGGCCTGGTCACATTCAGTCAGCAGTGCGGGAACATTCTGGTTATCCAGTAAAGCATGGCATTTTATTTTTTACTTTATTTTTGTTTACATAGTTATTTTATGTAATGTTAAACATTTTCGTTAGTGTTCTTCGGTTTAGTGTTCCAAATTGCTAGTGATTCATTAAGGCCCAGAATTTTTCTTCCCATTTTTTTGTATGAAAAACAAACAAACATTCTGGATACGAAACAGATCGTGGCTCAGAAATCGAGGTCTGAACTGAACCACGGATTTGGAGAATTGTTACACCCGTACTGCTTATCTGAACACTATGCTCACATCAAATGTATAAAAACACCACAGCACTCAATACATGCTTTGTTGTAGGGCAAAGGTGTGCATGTACATGTTTTACATTTAGAATAGAATAGAATGCCTTTTATTGTCATCGCACAGATTTACTATGAAATTTAGTATATTTTGTATATTACATTTTTTGTTTATTTCTTTGAATTGATACTGTATGTAATTCTGATGACTTTCAGTACAGGAGAATTATGTTATGTATTACTAAGAACAGGCTTTTATTTCTACACTAATGAAATATGACATCAGTGTTTTCATATTGTACTTCAGCCGAATTTAATGGAATGCACAGTTATTTTAAATGATTGGGTCTCGGCACACTTCAGTGTCAGAGAAGCTCAACCCAGGGGTCAGTAGACTTCCTGCTGTGTGGCACCAAGGACATAGTGTCTGCTTTAGAGAAGCTGCCGGTATTTTTGCATGACACACAGCATGCAAATTCACACCATTTAGGGGTTTGTCTCCTCAGCACCGGCCCCGTGTAAATGTAGGAATTCCCCACCCAGCCTCTGATTGGTCCATGATCAGCTGCCACTGCCATTGTTAGAAACCGCATCAAACCTGCCTGCTAATTCTCTCCTCTTTCTGTTCAGGTATCCACACACTTCAGGTGATGTACGGCTGTGACTGGGATGATGAAACTGGGGCCACAGGTGGTCAAGACCAGTATGGTTATGATGGGAGTGACTTCATTGCATTGGACTTCAAGACCATGAGCTTTGTGGCTCCAGTGCAGCAGGCAGTTCCTACTAAAGTAAAGTGGGACAGTAACAGAGATCGTCTTGAAGAAGAAAAAGTTTATTTCACCGGGATCTGCACTGAGTGGCTGAAGAAGTATGTGAGCTACGGGAAGAGCACACTGGAGAGGACAGGTACAGTACAGCAGGTCTGGGACTGGGGCTGTGCTGCTTAGCAGATACACTGAGTGTCAGGCTGTAACACACTGGAGGGCAAAGCGGCACCTTAATCCACTTTTCTGGCAAAACATTTAGCCTGTTTTTTAAAATGCAGCCAGAACTGATGCCAACCTTCCAAAGACAGGTTTACATGATACTACATCATTAACACCTTCCTGGCATAAATACTAAGAAATACAGGGGGGGCACAGCTGTCCCTGTCCTGATGCAGGCTTATAGCTAAACTGTGTAGAATATTAATCACATTATATATTTACAGGAGAGATTGCTGGTGATGAAGTGTAGCGTTTTATTTATGGATGTTTTTGTCTTTCTCCCCAAGTCCGCCCTGAGGTGTCTCTGCTGCAGAAGGACCCCTCCTCTCCTGTCACCTGCCGCGCAACCGGCTTCTTCCCCAGAGGAATCGTGGTGACCTGGAGGAAAGATGGAGTGGACATGCACAGCGATGTGGAGGAGGGGGAGACCCTGCCAAACGGGGACGGAACTTTCCAGATCACATCAAAACTCACGGTGAAGCCTGAGGACTGGAAGATGAACAGCTACAGCTGTGTCGTGCAGCACAACAGCCTCCAGGATGACATTGCTGTGCTGCTGGAGGAGAAGAACATAAGGACCAATCAGGGTAAGAGGAGCAGCGACACAGTAATGAGAGAGAGCAGCTGATGGGCGTCACTGTCAGGGGTGAACATGGTGCTTTAACCTTATTTTAGGAGGCGTTTCCTGGGGCATCATCATCGGCTGTGTGGCTGCTGCTCTGGCTCTCGTTGCTGTCGTCGTTGGGGTCGTGTTGTGGAGGAGGAGCAGGACAGGTAACAGAAAAGCCGACAGACAGAGAGAACAATGGCGTCCAGACAGAAACACAAGTGACGTTTGAAAGCATGTAACTGCACACAGTCATTATACTGGGGCCTCTGACACACGAATGATGCACAGAGTCTGAGTGCCTGTGTCTGACTCTGTGTCCCTCTGTGTTTCAGGCTATGGGAAAGCCGGCAGTAAGTATTGTTACTCTGTATTGCTGTTGCCAAGACTGAATATATGTATAAGGAGCATTTAAATTTAAAATTGATTTAAGTGGAAATATCACCTTGAATAAATTGCCTGCAGTCCTTTAGTACGTATGTATAGAATATAACCAAACCCTGTGACTTTATCTGTGGTTTTTCACTGTAGCATCTGACACTGATTCTGAGAACTCCAGCCAACAGCAACCAAAAGCATGAGTTCACCCTCCATGATGTCACAGTAAGTCCTGTTACCATGGAACATACCTTACATGGTATTTACACTGCCAAATGCACATTCATTTAAATTTTTATTCCATTTTCTTATATAAGCGATATATGTGCTGTACTGTACCTCAGGAAATTGTTGGACATGGTGCTTAGTGAAAAAGCAGCTTGACAGCCGAGCTTTTAGGTACACTGTGTACTTCAGCTGTGAATAACACCTTCTGTGAGATCTTTTTGAAACATAACTTTGACTAACAAATACTTGTGCGCATTGTCATAATCAAAGTGTGAAATACGCACTGGGAGTTTCTGTTAGTCTAATTCATCCAGAGCTACTAGTTTACCGCCTTCTGATGTTCTGTGGATTTTTTTTAACCAGGCTAACTGTGTTAGCATTGTGGCCGCACAACAACGTGTCTGTTTTAATGTTGATGTTATTTAACTTAAACTGATGATAAATACAAGTTGCAGGTGAGAAAATTTTATTATATTTTGGTTCAGACAGAGCGTCTGTTTCAGGGTGCTGAGTGGGGATGATATCTACCCCCATCCATCCTGCAAACATTTAAACCGTCCCGATCCTCCCCCCCAACCCCCCCCCACCCCCCGCCGGACATAAGTAATTCAGTGTAAAATTAATTAATTAAAATTGAGCATGCACACCTTTGCATTTAGAACTTGTGTTTGAGTTTGTTTGTTTGCTTTGTCTGATTTGTCCTCCAGCTGCATTCAGGATGTTTTCTTCTCATTTCGGTCTGATTTTGGTTTCAGGTTCATCTCCTTCTCTGCCAGAAGACAAAGACAAGATAAGATGAATGTGCAGACCTGATACCCCCCCCCCCCCCCCCAAACACACACACACACACACACATACAATATACTGTCTATTCTTTATTAAGCATTTAGCAGCTTTACAATCAACAAGTCATGAGATTCAAACTGTGAGGAGCAGAATAAATTTAATCAGAAACTGAATCACTGACTGATGGTCAGGAAGGATCATTAATGCAGGTTTATTTCTCTCTGTAAGTTACTGTATTAGCAGTTAAACCTCAGCTGTCTTATAGCTGCTCTGCTCTGTCACTGTCCAGCACTTTATTATTATAGGAAGCACCTTTTATAATTAGCTGTTGTTGCCCAGAGTTACATTGTTGCACTCAGGTGAGGATTATTGGTAACTTAGTGAGTGGAAAATTATATTTTAAATGCTTCTGAGTATGTAGTGCATTTCTCACAAGGTTTTCATACATTGTTCTTGTATGTTACTTAATTTTCTGCTGAAGGTGTGAACTTGTTTCTTTCAGAATTAATGTGATATGAACTTTTTTCAGTTTGTCTAGTTGCTGTAGGTAATGTAACCCTAAACCTTATGCTTTGGTGGTTTTACATACAGAACTGTTTAAGTAATTATGAAATTCTGTTGTTATATACACAAGTGGAAAATCGCTGAATATATGATTACCATGTTCATAAAATGAAACTTCTTTATCAGTAAAATAAATTATGAAAAAGACAAACAGAAATTCGTATTGCATTAATTTTCATTTTGAATGTAAATATTTTGTCTGAAATGGACTAATAAAGAGAACAAATCTGGACAGATGTGTTTGTGATTCTTAATGTAATGTATTGCAGAACCAGCAGGAAACAATTGCATATTTAATCCTTAATTTCTTTAAATATATTATCTGTCTCTACCCAGGAATGTTTCACTGAAGGTTTTTCCTGTTTGTTTTTTGGTGTGGTATGGCTCAGCTCCTGTATGCCAGTGGGAAAGCGCCATTGTTTTCAGTACTAAAACCTCTACCATCCTGCTGAACTGTGTTCAGAATAAGTGGACACAGACAATTTTATAATTTAATTTAATTGAGTTTAATGGCTGTCGCATTCGCAAAATCATAAAACCACAGCTATCATCTGTGAATTCTGTATAATCCCCGTCAAGCTCATCCGCAAGCTTGAGCACTTATACACACCGCTGTCAAGTTTGCTGACACGGTCCTAATGGGTTGGATCTTCCTTAACGAATCGCCCTACCAGGAGGAGGTGGAGAATCGGTCACGGTTTTGGTAAAATCGTGTTCACCTTAATTGGAGGCAGGTTTTATTGAATGTAAGCTGATTCACTCTGTAAGAGAGTTTACCTCATTCATACTGGTCAATATTTACATTCCACCCCAGTCCTGTGAGCGCAAAGCCTTTAAAATGCTGGCAGATCTCATTTCTAAAACTGAGAGTGATCAGCCAGACTCCATTTTGATTAAACGTGGTGACAAAGGAAATCTCTAAGTGCAGACAATGTGTGACAGGTGCCACGAGGGAAGGAAAGATCACTGCTAAACTGCAATTAAAGATGCTCATTACTATGACCAGGTATCATCTCATACCTTGAGGCACTGTTCTAACTGGCTCCGGTTGAAACTGATATTTTTAACAAATCACTGAATTTATTCTGTGCTCCCATATGTTTCAGGTCCTCCACTAGGATTCCTGTCCCCAAAAAGGTTATCAACTGCAAATTCAAGCAGTGTAGTGAAATGGGTAAACTTTTATGAAGTTTTAAAGTTACTAGTCAAGGCTTGGGCAGTATTATGGTAATAAGGCATACCACAGTATTTTAAAGTCTTTACGACAAAATTAGCCTGGACCCTACCCCCAACACGGATCATCACACCATTACAAGACAGCACTACAAACAGGAACACTGGGGCAGACACTCTCACAGTCGCAGCATCCGCTGATCTTTCCTGAAAGAACTCGCTGTCTTCTGCCTCACAACGAATTTACACTCCTGGCTTCGCTTGAGTCTCCTTTCCGCAGTCCCTTGTTCCATGTCTTCCCTGTTCACTGTTCTGTTCCATTTACCACTCCAAAAATAGGGGATCACCCTAGTGAAAACACTAATCACAGTCAGCAAACAACTATTACCATTCTCACCCTGTGACACCTATACACTCACCTAAAGGATTATTAGGAACACCTGTTCAATTTCTCATTAATGCAATTATCTAATCAACCAATCACATGGCAGTTGCTTCAATGCATTTAGGGGTGTGGTCCTGGTCAAGACAATCTCCTGAACTCCAAACTGAATGTCAGAATGGGAAAGAAAGGTGATTTAAGCAATTTTGAGCGTGGCATGGTTGTTGGTGCCAGACGGGCCGGTCTGAGTATTTCACAATCTGCTCAGTTACTGGGATTTTCACGCACAACCATTTCTAGGGTTTACAAAGAATGGTGTGCAAAGGGAAAAACATCCAGTATGCGGCAGTCCTGTGGGCGAAAATACCTTGTTGATGCTAGAGGTCAGAGGAGAATGGGCCGACTGATTCAAGCTGATAGAAGAGCAACTTTGACTGAAATAACCACTCGTTACAACCGAGGTATGCAGCAAAACATTTGTGAAGCCACAACACGCACAACCTTGAGGTGGATGGGCTACAACAGCAGAAGACCCCACCGGGTACCACTCATCTCCACTACAAATAGGAAAAAGAGGCTACAATTTGCACGAGCTCACCAAAATTGGACAGTTGAAGACTGGAAAAATGTTGCCTGGTCTGATGAGTCTCGATTTCTGTTGAGACATTCAAATGGTAGAGTCAGAATTTGGCGTAAACAGAATGAGAACATGGATCCATCATGCCTTGTTACCACTGTGCAGGCTGGTGGTGGTGGTGTAATGGTGTGGGGGATGTTTCTTGGCACACTTTAGGCCCCTTAGTGCCAATTGGGCATCGTTTAAATGCCACGGCCTACCTGAGCATTGTTTCTGACCATGTCCATCCCTTTATGACCACCATGTACCCATCCTCTGATGGCTACTTCCAGCAGGATAATGCACCATGTCACAAAGCTCGAATCATTTCAAATTGGTTTCTTGAACATGACAATGAGTTCACTGTACTAAAATGCCCCCCACAGTCACCAGATCTCAACCCAATAGAGCATCTTTGGGATGTGGTGGAACGGGAGCTTCGTGCCCTGAATGTGCATCCCACAAATCTCCATCAACTGCAAGATGCTATCCTATCAATATGGGCCAACATTTCTAAAGAATGCTTACAGCACCTTGTTGAATCAATGCCACGTAGAATTAAGCCAGTTCTGAAGGTGAAAGGGGGTCAAACACCGTATTAATATGGTGTTCCTAATAATCCTTTAGGTGAGTGTATATAATTTATTTTTCTAAGTTGTGAATTTGGTTTATCGTGAATTGTGAAATGATGGTCTTTCTCATTTGGTCTAATAAAAATTGTTGTGGGTAGCAGATCATTCAAAACATAATGTTTCACTGCTTTTGAATACGGGAGTGTTTTAGTAGTAATGAAATCACCATCCACATAAGATGGTATGTAGTTCTCCAGGTTGGACATCAATGCCCAGAAGGCTGTTGGTTCAAATCCCGTGTCCCGCAGAGTATCATATCACCCCTGGGCCCTGCAGCAAGCTCCTTATCCCCAAACACTGCCCCAAGGTGCTGGATAAATGGCTTTGCTCTCCCCAGGATGTGTGTGTCTAATAGGAGGGGGGGCACTTTTGTTGGGTGCTGTGTGGTTCTGAGGCAGGGGTCCCCAACAGGCAGCCTGCAGGCCAAATCTGCCCCACGAGAGTCAAATGTTTGGCTAGCGCAAAACATCATGTGTGTCAGTGTGTTTTGCCTAAGGTTACATCACCATCAGGAAGGTTGCTAGTTCAAACCCCATGACTGAAACAGTGTTTGCACTGTTAGACCCTTTAGCAAAGCCCTTAACCCTAAATGCTCCTGGGTCTGGCTGACCCTGCGCTCTGATCCTCAGCCGTACATCAGTTTGGACAACAAGGTTGCTGCTGTTGCCAAAATGTATTTCTGTAATCATGAGTAGATATGTGAACTGTACTACTAAATAAATATTAAATAAATAATTGCAAAATTATTTATTTTGAAAGAGAAAAATGGATATTTGCATCACATGCTATCAGAATTGCATCAGAAACGACATATTACAATAAAATGATGAACTGAAACGCATTTGTGTTTGTGATTTTTATTATAGCTGCATGAGCAGGAAATAATTACATATTTAACCCTTAATTTCTTCATATTAGTTAATTATCTGTCCATGAGTTTTGTTTATATTTATTTATGTGATTCGGTGACTTTTTTTTTTATGTAAATACCGCTTAGTGAGTGAGCATGACTCTGAAACGAACCAGCATCCCACCCACGGTGTCCTGGGCCCAGTGCATCCTGGGATATTCACCAGGATTCCAGTGACCCTGTACTAATAAGCATGGATGGATGGATGGACGGAAGGATGGATGGAAAAATACAGGGTCACTTCTTGCAAGATTGCTGATTAAAAATCATTCAGTTATGCAAAAAAAATTGTAATATTTTCTATATTAGCGTATGAGTGTAGAATTGCAAAGTGAATTAAAAATTGTAGACTACTGAATATTGAAATCTACTTGTAAATGTGCATTGGATTCACCCTGTGTTGCACGACACCATTTAACAAACAGAGGACACGTGACCACAGGGGAATTCCCACAGCAGAAACCTGTTCAGCTTAAATCTCCATGGCGACAGATGACAACATACATTATGCATATGACCAGAGTGGAAATGAATGATAGACAATGTCTGCTGATGTCCGTCATACGAATACAGGCATAAATATCAGTATGTTGTAGTCTTAATAAATTTATTTATATATAAGTGTCAGTAAAGTTAATTGGCAAATAGGCTTCTAGTATTATGTAATTTCTAGATGATTTATTGACCTGAAAACCCTTTTTCTTTATTGTAATGAAGTACTAAATTCTATTATTTGACATCACATCCTCATATTGCAAAAATATCAGCATTTATAATCTCTGCCTACAGCATGACTGCCTGATCTTGGGCTTGAATTTTTAAAGTCTGACTACAAATCACTGGGATGAAATAATGAGCTATTCTAGACTGGGAGAAAGACTGGTAAATTAAAAAACTAAGGTATTCTGAAATTTCAAAATGATGTTCAGAATTTATCTTGGAAAACTGGAAATCTCTTTAAAAAGAAGACATGTAATAATGAAAAAACCTAAATGTCTATATGCTTAACAGTTAATTTATCATACTTCCATTATCTTGTACAGACATATCTGTAAACAATCTTTCAATAAATCAAAGGAACCAAAATAAATAACATATAAAATTATATTTTAATTTATTATCTTAGTTTTAATGAAATCACATCTTGGAAGTGTGATTTAATCACCAGAAACTCAGCCTTGCCACAACTTCATAGATTCAAGAGTCCTTTTTAAAAATAGGGACCTATTTTGCCAGTACAGAGAACCATAAGCCATGTTAACCCAACAACATCCAGTACTTTCAGTCTCGCTGTATGAATGGACCATTGCAACCTTTGCACCACAGAGCCTCTGACCACCACTGAGACTTGAACTGCAGTGATAGACTTTGATCCAGCAGAAGTAGGTGTCGCTTAACCCAGAGGAAATTCCCTCTCACCAGAACACGGCCCTCTGTCTAGGAGATGAGGGAGAGGATTGAGAAGATCAGGCTGATCATCAGGGAGCCCATGGAGCAAACCCAACAACCGGCCTGCCCAAGCACAGCAATCAAATCCTAATCCTCATCCCAAACACCTCCTGCATGTTCCTGGCCTCCTGGCAGAGACCTCACACCATGGTGGAAATGGTGGGTTTTGTGACCGACCAGGTCTGGCATCCCAGCCAGCCGCCACTCCTCTGAGCTGCTTCACCACGTCAGCCTGCTGAAGCAGTGGATCGAGCTGCAGCCCTCCTGCACAGGGCCTCTGGGGGAGGTCCATACGCCAGGAACCGCAGGGGGTCATCAGCAGCTACCATGTTCTCCAGCCTCTTAGGCCACACCCCCTGCCAGCGACACCTCATGGAGACGCCCCCTGTGCTCGCCATCCAAAGGCTGAACAGGATCCCAGAGCCTCGTCACCCTCATCACGGACCACGCAGCTAGGAAGGCACTTGGGGGGGGGGGGGTGATGTGATGGCCACCAGGAATCCGCCGCACACCACAAGCGTCACTCTGGATTATGCAGGCAGACAGCAACAGTGGGGTCCTCAGGGTCGGCCCAGAAACAACCTGTAATGAATGATAACGGGAAACGGCTGGGGGCCATTTACTTCCCCACCGAGGGGTGGCATGGTCTTCCCCAGCAGAGCTGAAACCCTGAGGGTCCAGGGTAAGCCAGCTGTCTGTGCTTCCTCTTCCCCTGGCAGCCTGGGGGCCGATCGCCCTGAGAGCCTCCTGCCTCCAGTGCCACACCCCCAGCGCCAAAGGACCCGTGCCCCCCCCTGCCTGGGGAGAGAACCACACCCCCCTGAATCTGCAACCTCAGCCCCTCTATCACCTGAATAAACCCCACCCCTCCAGGGGTACTTTTTACACCCACATCTCTCACGCCTCCTTTCCCACCACATTATGCTACCAAATTAACTTTCCGCATAAAGCAGTGATGTTTTTAATGCAACTTTCTATGTGAAATTAGAAATTCTGCTCTTCTGAGTGGCCAGATTCAAGATTCAATCAGTTTATTGTCATTGTGTAACACAACCAGAAAGAATTTACCAATTGTGAAGTGACAAAGCAGCCATTTTGCCTGTGAAAAACTGGTCCGCCAAAAGCCCTGACTCACTGTTAGTTTCTGGGTTATCCTGGTAACACTGGCAGTGAGAAATCCAGTCAGAGGTGCTCACGTGATTTCCCTGAAATGGAACTGGAGAACTGCAGGGAGAAATGGGGAGCTGCCGGCAGTAGAGGGCGCTATAAGGCTATAAATACCTACGAGCTCCGTGTTATTTTGTAAAATCTCAGGGACTTTCCAGTTCAGACTCCCTTAGTCACAAGATCCTCTGCATTAAATTGCTTTGCCTTATAGTCTCTGCTTCATGCACTGTAACCCGCTGTGTGACTCTTGTCCATTGTCTTTTGCTACTAAAACATCTCCTGTCTTGTTGAACCATGTTCATTGGGGGTTTTAAGATTTCATTTTATTTCCTTTAACTGCTTTTTATAAATTCAGGGAGCAACATCTCTCCTGTGTCAATATCAAAGGTAAGCAAATTCTGGATGAAATATTAACAAAATAAAAGAATTACAGACACAGGAGATGGTCTTCAGATCCCAGTTTAACTGAAAAACATTTGAGGATGCAGAATATTTCCTACACTGCATGTATGTCAGTGTCACCGTTTCACATCCTAATGGTCGATACAAACTGGCTACATGTTACACAGAGACAGTGATGGAGGTGTTGGGAGCCAGAACTCACCCCTCCATCGTCTCTTTCCCGCACTCTGGCTCCCCCTCCCCCCAGCCCACATGCATTTATTTTTCCTGAGTCTGCAGGTCCCTCTTCACTGTGTGTCTCCGTTTGTTTCTGTCATATTGCTGCCTGACCTGTCACTCAGGGTTTTACTGCCTTGGTTATTGTGTTGTCACTGTCTGCAGTGTTCACAGAAATTTCATCCTGCAAAAGGACAATTAATTATGTCACAGCAGAAGCATCCATCCATCCATCGTCTATCTGTTTAGCTTTGTCAGGGTTGCGGGGGCTGGGAGTCTGTCCCAGGCAGCAGAGGCATAAGGATGTAATTCACCCTGAACCAGATGACAGTCCATCGCAGGTCTTAAAAGTCATGTTTTAGTTATGTCTCTTGGAAAATTTTGTGTATCTTTAAAAGATATTAATAAATGTATAGTCAACATAAACATTAGAATGTTTTTATGGTTTCAAATCTGACTTTGAATAATAGCATAAGCTAAATATTTCTCTAAAAATGCGAGTCCCCGGTTCATCCATCTTCAGCAGTTAAATATGTTAAAGATGTCTTTTAAAAAGCGCTGCCTTGTGTGGCATAAAGTTCCACCTCGGTGATGTAATGCTGGCTTTCCATCCCATAACTCAATTAAATTATAATAACAAAATCCTAATATATCAGGAAATACATGAAAGCACTAGCGTAAATACTGTATTGAAACAACCGCTCATTCGTCATTCGCCAAGCTGCCTGTAATGTACCGAACTCAATTTCCCAGAATATCTTGAGCCATATTAACTTTGGTTTCGAATAGAAACCTCTTCATCACGAAACATCCCAGAGATCTGTGATGTCATGTCTAATCTTGATTTCTATTGGTTTAAAAAAAAATTTTTTTTTTCTCCGATAAAAGCGCGACTTGTTACGAAGTTGTTCAGTCTCCGGGACGCGCATCTGAAAACTGTGTGTTTTTTACGTTGTCCTGCTGAGGAATCCAATATTTCGCACAACATGCGGAAAGCTCTGCTATTTGCACTCATTTTGTTCGGCATTGACTGCATATTTGCAGGTAAGTTTTAATAAATTTACTTTAAAACTTCAGTTATTTCTAAAGTGAAAGACCTCTGTTGCATGGCTTTTATTTTTGCGACATCTCGGTAATCGATATTCAGTTGCTACCATATTTTAGATTTGAACGGTTTAATTTTATATCTGAAACATATTGCTTTATGAAGACAAACGTAAGTTCCATTTGAACAAGTTATTAGGATATTTCATAATTACAAAACTTTTTTATTAAAAATGGATTTTGTTTTTCTTAAAAATATAATGTGGTTAAGTTTAAATTAATATTTTTAACAATATGTATGTGGTCTATTTAAAGTATAATACATTAAATAATAAATAAACATATAGGCCTAATGTAAATAGCGGTGGTTCGTAGAATATATATTCGCATTTGATCCATGGCAATAAGCACATGAATTGTCTTTTCACCCAGGTTTTCCTGTAATGATCATGCATGAAATAGAAATTTATTTGATAACTTCATTACTGAAAACATCTTTTATTGTCATTTGTCGTTTTTGTTAACCCTGTGCGCACTTTAGACTATGAAGCGGTCTGTTTTATTTTCTCATTTTTTTTTACTTCGTAGGTGAGATTTCAACACCGATTGGAATACGATGTGAAATGAACCTTAAATTAATTCACCTTGATTTAATGTTACAGACCATGTCCTGACCTTCAAGGCTTGAAAAAACAATGCTCTCTGAATTGGGAATTTCGTTTAGCTTAAAGATATCTTGAGCTTTAGCTTAAACTTAGTATGGAAAGATCAAAATTCGCAATTGACAACCTTTTGGTTTTGAAATTCCCAATGTAATTTAAGAACAGCATGCTTTATCGGCTATTTATGGCAGTCAATACAAAATTTCAAAATTTTGATGCGCTTAAAAGTGTCACATCATACGGTTTATTATAACGCTCTTTTTCGCCGCGCATTATTGACCTATAGCTCCATTAGTACACAAGAGGGCGCTATGGGTCTGGACTGAACATTTTTTTAGGGTAGATAAAGAAGGTCGCATTTTCGCCTTCATTTTCACTTTTTATTTTGTCTTTCTTTTTTTCGTATATTTGTCGATTGAATGCTGTTTGATTATTGTAGGCCTATATATAATCAAGATACTGTTGAACTGCTGTGTTAATAATTACAATTTAATAATCATGAACACAAGAAATCAGTCAATCATACATTTAAATTTAATGATTTAGCACATGCCACAGCCGTCGTGTTCTATGTGCATCACTTGAATGTCACTTTGGATTAAACATCTGCCTGATAAATAAACCTTCCCTCAGCTTCCTGGCCAGGATCTCGGGGCCTGGAGCCTGTATCAGGCAGCTAAGGGCCCAAGGCAGGGGCCCCTGAATGGGAGGTCAGGACACTGCAGGAAAAATAATAGAGTTATAACTGTAGCATAGAAATATCAATAGGCCTGGATTATGTGGCCTGGATGTGTCTGGTGCTCCTGCTTCTGTAATTCAGTCAATTAGTGTGAGAATCACATGGAATGTGATAGTTTTCTACTTTTAAACCACTTATAGGATTTACATATCAGCATTTTATTTTTGCTAACTGGATCCTGTGTAATTTGATGAGGATTTATATTGTTTCTGATATAGAAAGGTTTTGTCATGATGAAATTTTTGTATCTTTGAAGGCAGTCTGTAAAGATATAAAGTCTGAGAGCTACATCGTCTATGTACCTATAACGCAAATGAAAAGATATGATTTAGATTTATAGGAAAAAATGACACACTATTAAGCCAGACAGACATCACTGTACTGCTGCCTGCAGATTCACATGAAGTAATGTAAAGATTATAACATTACCTTCACAGTTTTCTGTGTTTGCACTGTGTCACAGTATTTATTCACTCTCTGGCTGTTTTTCCTGCATTAACACAGAGCACTGCTGTGTATTAATGGCCTGTTAGTGTTCATTAGTGGTACTGGATCCTTTGAAACCATTTAATTAAAGCTAACTGTAGAAATCCTAATGCATTGTGTGATTGTAGTGGCATCAGTACAGTTAGGATGATTTAGATCTCTGGTTAGCGATTGATAATCCATCCATCTTCACACCACTTATTCCGATCAGGATTTGGGGTGGCCTAGAGCCCTGGGGCCGGTTGCTCAAAACACCTTAAGTTTTCCCCTTAAGTATGACACTTAAAGTTTAATTTCTCCTTAGCTAAGGGATTTATTTAATGGTGTTGGACAATGAAAAACATTAAGGGATTTACAACATTGAAAGAAGTTTTACAGCAGTAAAATTGTCCCGTTTCCATGGAGACCGTTCAAATGCTTGCACTCGCGTCTGCTTGTGATACCCGTTATCGCCTCACAAAATTACTCGCAAAGTAAAAAAAAATGGGAGAAAAGAAGATGAGAAAGCCAAATTGGTCAGCGGAGGAAAAGATTATACTTTTGGAGAAATACAATAAAAGAAAGAACATACTAAAAAGTAAATTTGATCCGCAAATACCAGCAAACAGAAAACAACGAATGTGGGAGGAAATTGCAATGAAAATTAATTGAAGAAGTCTACATTGTGCTACAACGTTTTTTATTTTATGTTCATGATTGCAAACTAACTGGACATTGATTGAATATTGATTTTTGTCTGTTAATAAATTGATCTTCATATTGTACAGGAACTTGAATCCTGATGTGGGTCCCATCTATCACCCCGCACACTCTTGGGAAGCCGGCTACATTAAAGAAGTGTGTCGCTATTTCATCCTCATCTTGTTTAGTTGGGAATTTCACCACGGTGTTCAACAGACGGGCAATGGCGTTTGAAATTCGGTGAATGACGCGGCACACCGTTTACTTGTGGACATGAGATACATCGCCTATTACAGCCCGGAACGATCGAGCCTGTAGCATAAAACCGCAGAGCAACACAGCTGGGAGAGCACAGCTTCAGATTGCGGAGTGGTCCAACTGTACAGTCGGACAAATCATAAATTGACTGCCGGTCAAATTTATAAAGCAAAATCAATTGCTCGTCATTAAGCATATCTAAGGGGTTCTCCCGGTCGCGGAATACACTTTTTGGGATTTGTTCATTTTCGTTATTTATTATCATAAACTCGGCCGCAGTTAAAGGTACGGTTAGAGGTACCTTAATTTTTTTCCCTTAGTTTGGCTGCTACGGTCTTTTGTGCAACCGTTAAGGGATTCCTTAAGTATAAGATCAAGATAAGGAGAAAAACTTAGATACTTAAGAGAAAATGTTAAGGAAACCTTAAGGAGGAGACTTAAGGGTGTTTTGTGCAACCAACTTTATTTTAAGGAGACCTTAAAGGAAAATCTTAACTTAAGGTGTTTTGTGCAACCGGCTCCTGGATCTTAGGCAGCACAGGGAACAGGGCTGGGGTGCACTCTGGATGGGGCAGGATGCCAGTGCATCGCAGGGCACATGTGACACAGGGAGAAACTACAGATTATGCACAGTGAGACTGGAGGCCATGTTCACACCCATCAGCACTGGGGAGGGGGGGGTGGCGCAGCTACCCACTGAGTCACCGGGCTGTTCACAGTGGTTAATTTTTTAATATTGATAATAATTTTACATTTTGTTGAGTGAACTCGCTGAGGTAGATTTTTTGAAGAACTGATTTCAGCATATAATGTATGCAGCAGGTGATTTGTTCATTTTTAGCGGGGGGGGGGGGGGGTGGGCAATGGGGGCAAAGCCCTGACGACACACAGTCTATTAGCATACACACAAACAAGTAAGATGCACACCTTTTGAATCACATAACCATAACTCAACCATTACTGTGAAGTGTCTAATTAGGTGGGGAAAAAAGCCTGCAACATTTTGAAATTTAAAACATACAATATGTTTACACTGTCCATTTTATCAATACACATTCACAATATAAGCAAAGCTGCTTACATTAATATGTGCCTCTATTCTCATCTTGCATTGGATCTCACCAATGCAAATCTCGCGGAAGCAAGTTTTAAAATCGCTGCAAGTGGGGGAGCGTGGATGAAAAATGAACAACAGGTCCAGGGATTTATGTAGCGTTAACCACAAAGATACTCACAACAAAGGGGGTGCATTTTTGACATTTTGCTAACATTATGGACATTTGCCCTCACTATACCCCCTTAAACTGCTAACGTAATGTATGTAATTCAAAGCATCAAATTTACTGGTGAATAACATGAGCTTTTTAAAGGATTTTTAAATTTTAAAACCTGAAAATGTAACATCAGCTCCATTTAAGCCTGTATTTTTTATACATTTTAGTTTAGCAGTTTGGTGATTCTTCCAAGCTTATCTCTTGTGTTAAAGTCGGTTATAAAAGTTAGCATTTCATTTCATACAGGTATTATGGACATGAAATGTGATGATAAAATACATATAAAATGTTACAGTATATATTTGTGTTATCTATTTTATAACTATGATAATGTTAAATACTTAAAAATTAATTTGGATAAATGATCAGAAAAGTAGAGTGATCACTGTGATCCACTGTTTTTAACTGTATTGTATGTTTTCTTTTCCCAGTCACACACTCCCTGCAGTATGTCTACAGCGGTTCATCAGGTATACCGAACTTCCCAGAGTTTATGACTGTAGGGCTGGTGGACGGGGAGCCCTTCACTCACTATGACAGTAACATACGCAGAGAGGTTCCTCGTCAGGACTGGGTGACAAAGGCTGTGGATCCTGATTACTGGAACAGAAACACTCAGATCTACATGGGTACAGAGCAGAATTTCAAAGCCAACATAGAAATTGCAAAGCAGCGTTTCAATCAAACCGGAGGTAAGTGCTGCATGTTTATGACAGTGACCCTGACAGTGTGACGTGTTCATCTGTTTTAGGGCGACACTCTACATGTTTACTTATGTGGGCTGCATGTGTTTATCTGATGGCTGATTTATTCTTACATGAGGGTAAAAATCATATGACTGAAAAATAAGAATTCTGCTAATGTGCTTCTTGTTATTGTGTGGAAATATGCGCGGACTGTTAAAAAATATAGCAGAAAACACGTAAAAAACTTTGTCATTAAGTATTACAAATGTGACACTGAAATCCTACTGGATACCTGAATAATGAGACAGACCTGCCCTTTACTGAACTGATACTGTATCTCTGCACAAACCAGCCCTTTACATTCTGCTTTTCCATCACTTACATTTTTCTTCCACTGCAGATATTTTGTGTTTGTTTGTTTGTTTTTTAGTTCTGACCACAGAGAAACTAACTGCACTGTTGCTCTGAATGTTTTCTGCCCGGTTTGCTGTTTACATTACTTAATCAGAAATGACAAATTTGCACAACAGTACAAATAAAACTATTGCAGCTCTTCCATGATAAAGCAAACATGGAGATCAGAATGTTCACTGTGATTTATCAATGGCCTCTGATCTATGTCATATTTTTATAATGAACACATGAACAGTGGAGGCAGTTATAATTATTGATGCATGTTATTATTCCCAGACTAGGCTTAGCTTGGCTGTAGGCAGGCTCAGCCCTGTGGGGGGTCCTGGGGATGCCTGGCCCAGCCAATCACAAGCTTGGAGCACCAAGGCTGGGCAAAGGCCAACCAATCACATAATATTTTGGCTGTTGTAAATGGGAAGGAAGCAATCCAATGTTTTTATTCTGGACTTTTTGAATTCTGCACATCTCAGTGTCAGGGAAACACCAGCAGGGGTCAGTAGACTCAGCATCCTTGTTGTGTAGGACCAAAGATAGAGTCCTTCCTTTATAAAATCTCCCAGTATTTCTGCATTACACACAGCATGCAAATTCACACCAGTGAAACCACTTAGGGGTTTGTTCCCCCAGCACCTGCCCCCATGTAAATGTAGGAATTCCCCACCCGGCCTCTGATTGGTCGATGATCAGCTGCCATTGACACACTGTGAGGACGTGGTCATTCTGAGGAGGCATCAGGAGCCTCTGTCCTTTATACACAGAGCTTATAGACTGACACTGTGCTCACAGACTGACACTGTGCTCACAGACTGACACTGTGCTCACTGACTAACACTGAAGCTCTGAGGTACATGGGGGGTCATTTATTCTCTAAGGAAGCTGTGGATTCTGTCCAGTTTCTCCCTCTGGCCATGTAGCAGATCGCAGTGACGGGTGAGACCAGTGAGTTTCTTGCTTCCCAGAATTCAGCTGCTCTGTGTCCAGTGTGTCAGCTGCACTGAGCAGCCAATCCCCATTCAGCCTCACTGGTCACATAACCATCACACAGATATATAGGTGAATTATAATAGTTATTAGCAGACCGTTTGATTAGTAATAGTTAGTCTGGCACAGTGAGATTGTGAGTAGGGAATGTCTTTTGGTCCCTGCAGGGAGGAGATCAGGCTCTGAGGAAGTGCAGCTTCAGCCCACAGGATGATAGTTACTGTGAGGTTAGACAGCATCACTGACAGTGAAATCAGTTCCAGCCACACTGACTGTGAAATCAGCCTCCTCTTCTGAATATGATCCTAGGTCAGTTCTCTTCTTCCTCTGTGAATCACAGCTGCTAGACAGCATCACTGTCACACGCTCACACACAGACATACTGACACACAGATTTACACACACACAGTGTGCACCGGGAATTCTGTATCTCACAGACACAGAGAGGTTTTACTGTTGATAAACTCAGCAGGCCTCTATGTTTCTCCTGTGGGTTATAATCACCTCTGCGGGCCTGTAGGTTTCTCCTGTGGGTTATAATCGCCTCGGCAGGCCTGTGTGTTTCTCCTGTGGGTTATAATCACCTCAGCAGGGAATCTGCACTGAATCCCTCCCACTGGTTTGATCAGTCTGTTTGCACTGAGCCAACATTGTTTTAAAAAACAAAACAGATTCTGTAAACATTTGTGTTTGAACCCACTTCATTCAGCTGCTTTAGTTGACATTCATTCCTCTGTTTTCATTGTTCTGACACAGTCTGACACCCCCAGGTTTGCGTGTAAAGCTGCGTCTGTGGGGCGTGATGTTATTGGCACAGTGTGTCAGAGTCGGGGCACAGGGCACTTGCAGAGGCAAGAAATGCAAGATCCGCAATACACAGAGCTTTGAATCAAGGTCTGGAAAGCCGGGGGGCGGTCAAGGGGGGATCCGAGGAGGGGGGGGGCTAACAGGAACAAGGCAGGCAGGTCAGGACCAAAGCCAGATGGAGGAGAAGAGCGAGTTACTCGGTTAGTCGCATTAACATCAGCCATACCTGGGGGGCCCTTTGAAGGAGCTGGACACGGGAGCCGCTGATCTGCCTGTCGGATCCGGGGGCCCGGGGCCCCTTTCCCTGTGTGACCCTGATTTGGGGTCTGAGTGAAGCTGGCAGTTTCCAGTACAGACACACACTGGTGCAGGTGGATGTACACGGTGTTCACCTGGCTAGTGCCGAGTGGAAATCCCAGTTAAGACGACTGCTGCCGCCAGTTCCTCTCCCACAGAGGAGATGTGGTCACAGACGGGGCCGTCCGCCTCCAGCTGCAGTGAGACTCGCACGTGGATCTCGGTGTCCAAAGCTCAGGCCGCCAAGCAGCTCTGCCGTCACAAACCACGGTGACGGTCGTTCGGTTTTGCCGTAGAGCTGCAGTTTGGTTCATGACGGACTCAGAGTTATAGTGACATCCATTCAGTGGGAGTCACTGGAGCAGGGGACTCAGACGCTGTCATTACTGCCCCTAGACGGGATCACCCCTGTCACCTCTGCTGCTCCTATTCCTGCTTATCAAAGCTCCTGAAATCATCCACTGCACATGGCAGGAGCTGCACCCCACTGGGGCACGGTCATGTGACCCCTTCCCCGGCCTGCTGAGTGACGCCCTCTGCACGCTTCATGTTAATCGTCTTCCTTATGCCCCCCATCAGCGCCTCCTATCAGCTCAGGAAAACCGCGCCTCAGAGAGTCGGCTCTGACGGTGAAAACGCTCCGTGGGCTGCGACAGTGACTCTGTATTCATGATGGCGGCTCGCGTGGTCGGCCAGACTGCCTGCTTGTCTGACGGCCTGATTGTTTTTTCCCCTTTAATGACCCTGCAGCCTATTAAGCAGTGATTTATACAAACATTCATTAAACCCTTTTAGCGGTGAGCCAACACTCTCTGAGGTTAGACCCCATCAGCCTGTTCAGCGTGACGTTAAATGAGCTGCACACAGCAAATGGCTCCATGTTATAACGACTGCCGCCGTTTCGCCGTCGTGCCGCTGAGTCCGTCTCACGCTGCCTTGACTCCGCAGCTCCCGAGAGGCTGGATCCTTCAGTCTGTGGGATGTGAGCAGGTAACAGCAGGGGCTTCAGCAGTGAGCCTCACGCTGCAGCTGGAGCTGGGATCAGACCCCAAAGCCACCTGCTGTCTCCCGTTACGGTGACATTACAAGGGCGTCTCGGGGTTAACGAAGGGCGTCACATTAGGATGTAGAAAGAGAAACGCAGCCAATCCGGCTGCTTGAGGTTAATAAAACTGCATTTTTAAAAAAAGAAACAAAACAGTACAGAACGGGGGGGGGGGGGGGGAGGGGGAGCTAGCGCCAAAATACTAAACAAAAAAAGGTGCTCTGGCTGGGACTCGAACACATACCTCTCATGCGGCAGGTAAAAATTCTACCAGGGCACCAATAACTAACGAAACAAGCAGCTCTGTAAACAGAAAACACAAGAAAAATATAAAACCTGACCTGCCTCCCTATATAAACCCAAAACAGGAAAAAACACAACAGCTGAAAATAAGTAGCAGTCACCCCCCCCCCCGATCCTGAGAGCGCAGTGTGCATCTGACACACCCTGGTGCACGTGAGGCACCAGCATGTTCACACCGATAACAGCATCACCTCTCCGTATACATACTGCGTTACACCACAAGCAGCCCAGCGGAGTGTTAATCAGCGACAGCGGCGCTGAACAAAGCGAGAGGGGAACCTCCAACATCCTCCATGAGGCCATCAGTCCATGAGCTTTAAAAACCGGCACGTCCGGGGCGGCCAATCCGCTCGCTGCACGTAGGATGAGGTCAGGGACCCGTCACCATGCCGACCGAGGATGGGAAAGAAAAAGGGAGGAGGGGAGGAAAGAAAAAAGAAACAAACGATACGTCGTTGGATGTAACGCTGCAGTAAACAGCCGGGTGTCTTTCTCAGCAGCTTCCGGTGTTTGTGTGCGGAGCTCAGATCCTGCAGCCGGAATGATCATGTGACTGTCGTGCTCGTAGCCGAGGCCCTGAACCCCAGCAGCCCGACCGGCGCCGGCCGACCCTGCACCCCCACCCCAAGCTCTCCTCGCTTGTACGTCGCTTTGGGCAAAAGCACCTCGTAGATAAATGTAAAAGGGCTTTTTAATCCACACCTGCAGCCACCCGGCCAGTTTGAGCACCAGCTTCTCCAGCTGTGACTGTGGTGCCCAGAGTCTGTCCAGAGGAAACGGGGGCAGCGTCTCACACGCACTGAGCGGGAAGCTGAGAGTCACAGGGCTGCTGGGCGAGTGTCTGTCAGGGGGGGGCATGGGGGTACGAGGAGGGAAACCACACAGACGGGGGGGCAGGGAGCCGGGGGCAGGTCCCAGCCCAGCGCCCCCCGCTGAACCCCTCCCCCCCCCCGCTGCCCTGTGTGTGAAGCTGGCAGCAGTTTGCTTCTTTCTGGACGTCTGTCCACACAGTCTCCCCCCGCCCCATTGTGCTTCAACGTGTCGCCATAGCGCCGATTCCCAGCAGTTCCAGCGTTTGCCGGAATGATGCACGGCGTCGACTCGTACGTCCCGTCGCTCAGACGATACCGAGTGAAAGACTAACGGAACCTTCTAGCAGCTGATTCTCTGCGGAGTTTCCCTTTGGATGTCTGGTGCTCAGAGTCTCCCGCTTTTATCTGGTAAAGCGAATGATGAGAGATCTTAGGGTCAAAACGATCTCAGCCTCTTCTCACACTTTAAATGTGTAAGACGCCCGTCTCGCTGGCTTGGAGCTCAGGCGTGGATTGTGAGCCGCCTAGTGGGTCAGTTTGGGCATCAGAACTGGCTCTGCGGGATGAACCAAACACCAGGGGTGTCTGCTGCTCTCCTGACATCCTTACAGAGGCAGCAGCAGCCTCAGATCCCCCTTAGTGCTCGACCCACATGGTACAGACCTCTGTGCTGTAGTGGGTCAGTGTGTGAGGGTCAGGATATACAGTCACACATGGAGGGGTGATGTGCAGCGCGGCGTGTGAGTGTGTGGCTGCTCTTCATCACCCCACCCTCCACATCCTCTGTCCGCCAGAAGCACAAGAGGCCGAACCTGATTCCTGCGTTTGCCGTCTCCCCCGGTTACAGGGACTCGCCTGTGGACCAATGAGACGGGCTGGGAAATGTCTGCTTGCTCTGTGTGTGTCAGCTGCAGGGGGCTGATTATTACTGTGCATCTACACACCGTATTTCACATGGGGGGGTTTGCACAGGGGGAGAGTCCAGACCAGAGAACACTGTGTGTACTTAGCAGCGACTGGATGTGCAGCGTCGCTTTCTGTGAATAAAATGTGTGGTATTCAGTCAGGGGGCTGATTGTAGGTCACAGAGACAAAGGGCTCCGTCTGACTCAGACTGAATGCTGATGTGGCTCCTCTCAGGACATCAGAGCGTCTGGGCGGCATCACTGACGCTTCATGTGTTTCTGCACAGACGCACAGCATGGAATCCTGTGTCTGATTCACACACTGATCCACAGTCACACCGTCCAGTAACTCATTAGGTAAACTGCGTGTGGGTCTAAATCGCTTCAGCGGGGGAATCTGAGACTGTGTATTTATCTTTTTTTATTTGTCAAATAATTTTTTTTTTTTAAAATAAGATGTATTAACACAAAACAAAGTGTTTATACACAGTCACTTAAGCACACTTGAATTCTCAGCTTAGTGTGTATGTGTGTGTGTGTGTGTGTGTGTACGCACTGTGATGTCAGTTTTTCAAACATCCCACCTTATATTGATTTCAGGGTGGTAGATGAGGGACAACCAGGGGGGAGGGGGGGGGATTGCTGGCTATGCTTGGGTGGCATTACGGTAATACTGTGTATAGAACAGTATAGAAAAAACCCCACACTCACCCCAGGGAAATATTATTGGGAGATACCTGAATCTGTTGTTATCGACTGTCTATGATGACGGGGGCTGGCCAGGCTTGGGCAGTATTGTCATGTACTTCATTTTTTTTCAGCCAGTCAGGAGCCCCTCATGTAGATCCTCAGATTCAGTCTTTATTGCAACATCAAAGTTACAACCGAGGCTGGGCACCCTGCAGCAGTGTCTCTAACGCCAGTTCATGCTCATCTTTTATACATGTTCTTACACCTTATCAGACACGTCGTCACAGGGAAGGTCCTCCAGCGCGTCTCTTCCTTTCCCGATCGCCAGCCAGGCCCCGCTGGTTTGTGCTCCCATGTCCCATAACTTCCTTCCTTGGCTCCTGAAGATGCATGTTTGTGGTGCAGCTGTCCTTGCAGTGTGAGCCGGTCCAAGGCCCAGAGAAAGACACACTTATCTGATTAATACCATGTGATGCAGAAACATGCCGGGAATTTCTAAAGAGCTCATGTTCTGTTACAGGCCACACTGACTTAATGTTGTATTCTAAGGTTTCATTCTCTCTGTCTGTTACATAGCTTTATATTCCATAGTATTATGGTAATACTGTATACCGCGGTATTTTCATTAGAAAACACCCCACCCTCCACTCACCCCCGGCAAATTTTATTTGGAAATATCAGAATTGATATTAGGTCAGATCCCACCCAGCTGAGTGCCGCCTGTCAGGGGGTCGAGATGCTGGCGGTAAAATGTGCTGCTGTCAGTCTGCGGGAGACTCCGGTAGCTTCCGGGAGAGCTGGGGTGTCTGATTTTTACTCCTTTTCCAGCTCATGTGTGAATTTAATGTCACACAGTTAAAAAGGCCTGAAAGCTGCAGTGTACATGCAGGATGCTGAGAGTGAGGAGCTGCTGACAGGCCTGTTTGAAATGCTGTGAAAATGACGCCCAGAGGATGAAACCGTATCAAACCTGCCTGCTAATTCTCTCCTCTTTCTGTTCAGGTATCCACACATTTCAGCGGATGTACGGCTGTGAGTGGGATGATCAAACTGGGACCACAGGTGGTTATGATCAATTTGGCTATGATGGGAGTGACTTCATTATTTTGGACTTCAAGACCATGAGCTGTGTAGCTCCAGTGATGCAGGCGGTTCCCACTAAACAGAAATGGGACAGAGACAGAGCATTTCTTGAAGGACAAAATGGCTACCTGACCCAGACCTGCATTGAGTGGCTGAAGAAGTATGTGAGCTACGGGAAGAGCACACTGGAGAAGACAGGTACAGTACAGCAGGTCTGGGACTGGGGCTGTCCTGCTTAGCAGATACACTGAGGGTCAGGCTGTAACACACTGAAGGGCACAACAGGACCTAAAGCCTAGTTCATACTTCACTGTTCAGTGTGTTCTTACAGTTACAGTCACTTTTGCATACATGCTACATTTGTTCATGTGTGCAGATGGTCATGATCAGCACATGCATACAGCAGTGATATTCCAGCAGATCAACAAATTCCACCTACTGGAAACACCTAGTAATCAGTTCCTTCCACATGCGCAATCGACGCACATCAATGTGCCAAAAGTCCGCTAAACCTGAAATCTGGGCTGCATGCGCAAAGTCCATGCCGACACCCCTGCTGAAAGTGAAGTATGAGTCCATCCACAGTGGCACCCAGCCCACATTACAGCATGTGACGGGGGGTGAAGTCAGGGCACGAGTGCAGGCATGCAGTTCAGCTCGTACTCATTCTCAGGCTTTATATAACCACACAGACCGTGATGCCCAACCACATACACGATTTTTATTTTTTTTTTAAATCCTAATTCTTAGCCCTCCCCCTCCATGATGTTTAATCACCTCTTGGGGGGGCACAGCTGTCCCTGTCCTGATGCAGGCTTATAGCTAAAATATGTAGAATATTAATCACATTATGTATTTACAGGAGAGATTGCTGGTGATGAAGTGCAGCGTTTTATTTATGGATGTTTTTGTCTTTCTCCCCAAGTCCGCCCTGAGGTGTCTCTGCGGCAGAAGGACCCCTCTTCTCCTGTCACCTGCCGCGCAACCGGCTTCTTCCCCAAAGGGATCGTGGTGACCTGGCAGAAAGATGGAGTGGACATGCACAGCGATGTGGAGGTGGGGGAGACCCTGCCAAACGGGGACGGAACATTCCAGATCTCATCAAAACTCGCAGTGAAGCCTGAGGACTGGAAGACGAACAGCTACAGCTGTGTTGTGCAGCACAAGAGCTCAAAGGATGACATTGCTGTGCTGCTGGAGGAGAAGAACATAAGGACCAATCAGGGTAAGAGGAGCAGCGACACAGTAATGAGAGAGAGCAGCTAATGGGCGTCACTGTCAGGGGTGAACATGGTGCTTTAACCTTATTTTAGGAGGCCTTCCCTGGGGCATCATCATCGGCTGTGTGGCTGCTGCTCTGGCTCTCGTTGCTGTTGCCGTTGGGGTCGTGTTGTGGAGGAGGAGCAGGACAGGTAACAGAAAAGCCGACAGACACAGAGAACAATGGCGTCCACACTGAAACACCAGTGACATGTTTCAAAGCATGTAACTGCACACAGTCATTATACTGGGGCCTCTGACACCCGAATGATGCACAGAGTCTGAGTGCCTGTGTCTGACTCTGTGTCCCTCTGTGTTTCAGGCTATGGGAAAGCTGGCAGTGAGTATTGTTACCCTTGTATTGCTGTTGCTACAACTATATCAAAGTGTCCTTGAGCAAGACACTGAACCCCAAATTGCTCCCGGTGAGCTGGTTGGCGCCTTGCATGGCAGCCTCCGCCACCAGTGTGTGAATGTGTGGTGTGAATGGGTGAATGTGAGGCATAGATTGTAAAGTGCTTTGGTACTCGTAAGAGTAGTAAAAAGCGCTATATAAATGCAGTCAATTTACCATTTATTATATACATGTATAAAGAGCATTTAAATTTGAAATTCATTTAAGTGGAAATATCACCTTGAATAAATTGCCTGCAGTCCTTTAGTATGTATGTATAGAATATAACCAAACCCTGTGACTTTATCTGTGGTTTTTCACTGTAGCATCTGACACTGATTCTGAGAACTCCAGCCAACAGCAACCAAAAGCATGAGTTCACCCTTCATGATGTCACAGTAAGTCCTGTTACAATGGAACTTACCTTCCGAGAGGTTATTTACACTGTTAAGAGCACATTCATTTTAAATTTTGTATTATTCCTTGTCATATAGGCATGTAACGATGAATCGCGAATCGGTTAAAAATCGATGTAAATGTATGACGATTTAAACCAGCTGATGTGGAAAATGAATCGCTACTTTAGGAGTTCTTCACAGTACTTTAACAGAAAAACTGGTGTAATATTACATTTGATTTCACAACGTAAGTTCGACGTCAGATGTCACTGCATATTCACGTCGACGTCTACGTTAGTTTTTGGTTTTGACCGAACGCGAGATGGCGAGCGAATTTGAAATTGAGGACACACCCCCGATCTTAAATCGGCAGTGTGGCAGCATTTTAGCTTTCCGGTAATCACAAGCGAAAATGGCAAGAAAAGCACAGACAATGTGCAAACATTGTAAAAGACTGATAACATACACAAATAGCACAACGAACATGCTTCAGCACCACAGTGAGCTCAATTCACCACCGCCAGAGCAAAGATTATTAAAAGGGCAAACCACGCTAAAAAGCTGCACATGCAGGCCTTAGTTTATTTGGTAACGCTTTATATTAAGTGCACCTTCATAATGCATTCATAGAACATTCATAAGCAGCATGCAAGTACACTTTAACATCCTAACATCCCTTAACAGCTTTAATATACATTAATAACAAACATTACATGATTATACAATTATAATGTTTGCTATTATTATATAATGTTTGTTATTAATGTATATTACAGCTGTTAAGCGATGTTAGGATGTTAAGGTATACATGCATGATGTTTATGAATGATTTCTGAATACTTAATGAATACATTATGAAGGTCCACTGAATGTTTTATGAATGCAATATAAAAGCATTATGAAGGTGCAGTTAATTTTTTTTTTTAAACAGTATTTTATTCAATTTCAGTTGCACTGTTTAGAAAGATAAAGAAATATTTTTTAATAAATTTGTCTGCAGCTCATTCTGTTAAAAAATCTTGAGAAAATTGTATCATGAACTCAGAATCGTTAGTTGAGTGTATCATTACATCCCTATTGTCATATAAGCCATCTATGTGCTATAGTTTAAGAGAATGTTGGAGATTGTCCTTGGTGTGAAAGAAGCTTTATGTGATTTTTTATTTTTTTTTGCTCTGATTCTTATCAGCACTTATTTTTAAGTCTACTGTTGAATCTCTGCTCTGTCCAAACGCATATTACCCAGTTCATCCAAACACCCTGGTTATTCCGGATCAGACCCAGGCGGCTCTGTGTGGCTCTGGGGCTTCACTGCACAGAATGTGGCCTGTGGCTCCCTCACATGGACACAGCTGATAGTGTCACTTGTCATTTGTGTTTGAAGCTACAATGACAGCAGAGCTTATGCTTGTAGATACAGTCAGACTTCAGCTGTGAATCCATTCAATAAAATGTTATGAATCATTGCCTTTCACTGAATGTAAATGCCATTAAGAAATATTAATAATCAGTATTGTATAGAATTGCATGTTTGTGTGATGTCATATTTAAAGTGTGTGATTTTTCAGTTTATTCATTAAATCCAGCCCTTTGCTATGTTTACAGAACATCTGCACTTTGTGGTTCAACAGTGCATCTATTTTAATATTGATGTCATTATCTGAAATTGTTAAATAAAATAGCCTTACCTGCAGAAGTTTTATTTTGTTCGAACTTTATATAACATAAGTTCACACAGAGAATCTGTATACATGAGTTAGTTTATTTTCTTTGTCTAATTTGTCCTCCAGCTGCATTTAGGATGTTTTCTTCTCATTTTTTCAGGTTCATCTCCTCTGCCAGAAGGCGACAGAGACAAGATGAGATGACTGTGCAGACCTGATACAACCCCCCCCCCACATGTACACACACAGTACAATATAATGTCTATTCTTTACTAAGCTTTTAGCAACTTTGCAATCAACAACAGTTATAAGACATAAAATATGAGGAGCAGAATAAATTTAATCAGAAAATGAATCACTGACTGACGGTCAGAAAGGATCATTAATGCAGGTTTATTTCTCTCTCTGTAACTTTACTGTATTAGCAGTTAAAGCTCCGCTGTCTTATAGCTGCTCTGCTCTGTCACTGTGCAGCACTGCAGTCTGTTTTTATCATGATCCGTCTCTTTAAATGCCGCACAGCCTGCTGATGAGGACGCCTGTGTGACCCTGTGTGTGAGATGCACTGATCACTGGCTTACAGTAACGAGCACCAAGGATAAAGCAACAGCAACCAGAAAGATGGGCAATGAAACGATGAATGTGGCTGATAAACGTATGGAACAGTGTAACAATAATTTATTATTACAGGAAACCAACTTCAAATTGACCTGTTATAGTTCAGAGTTACATTGTTACATTCAGATGAGGATTATTGGTGACTTACTGAGTGGAAAAATATATTTTAAATGCTTCTGAATAACTGAGTATCTAGTGCATTTCTCACAGGGTTTTCACACACTGTTCTTTTTGTATTTGATATATTTTTCTGTTTAAGTTGTGAATTTGTTTCTTTGAGAATTAATGTAATATTATGCTGTGGGTCATGTAACCCTAAACCTTATGATTTGGTGGTTTTACATACATAACTTTAAGTAATTATAAAATTCTGTTTCAGTTATATACACAAGCGGAAAATCGCTGAATATATGATTACTATGTTCATAAAATGAAACTTCCTAATATCATTAAAATAACTTATGAAAGAGACAAACAGAAATCCGTATTACATAAATTTTCATTTTGAATGTAAATATTTTGTTTGAAATGGGCTAATAAAATAAAGGGGATAAATTGGAACAAATGTGTGTTTCTGGGTTTTTTTACACGATGTGAAGCTGGAGCAGCAGGAAATAATGTTTCATCCTGGATTCCTTTCAGTTTGCTTTCTGTCTCCTCCTGGGAATAAGTTTTATTATTTTATTTCACACTTCAAATGTATTAATACCACAAAGAAAAGTTAAATATACATTTGTTGAAATAATATGCCCAAATCCCTTTTGAACTTGTTGAGTTAAATAAAATTATAGTAATTGCCTGATCTTTTCCTGTGGATAATGGTTAAATTCCTGTTGTTCTCTAAAGCTTTTGAGTTTTTCTCATTTCATACACCGAGTACCACTGCAGCCTTATCATGTTGGCATTGGGAGTTTCCTTCCCAGCCCAGTTTATGTGAGGCGGGGGGCTTTGGGGCTGAGGCTGAGATCCGGGGGTTATTCTGCTGTCCTGGGTTTTGAACCATGTGATTCAGTGAATTGGCCTTAGTGAGTGAGTCTGATTATGAACTAGGTTCCCGCCCAGAGTGTCCTGTGCCCCAGTGCATCCTGGGATCTTCACCAGGCTCCCTGTGACCCTGTACTAACAGGCAGATATGGATGGATGGATGGATGAAAAATACAGACAAGCAGGAATTTACTAAAAATCATTCAGTTGTACTACAAAGGTTCATTTTAGGTCTTTGTTGAATAAAATAACTTCATATTTTCTATTTTAACATGCAGGGGTAGTGTTACAGGATGATTAATAGAAAATTTAAAGAATTTATATAGGCTACTAATAATTTAAAGGTACTAATTTTCTCCTAAATGCCCATCAGTTTCAGCCTGTGTTGCATGACACCATTTAACAGACAGAGGACACGTGACCACAGGGGAATTCCCACAGCAGGAACCTGTTCAGCTTTAATTTCCTTGGTGACAGATGACAACACAATATTAAATTATGCAGATGGGCAAAGTTGAATAGAGTGAAAGAAAAAGCCACACAGCAGACATAAATCTGTGTAATGTCTGAATATATTTAGCATATTTTCTTAATTTATATGTAGCTGTTTGAAGCTAAGGAAAAAACGGTTTCTAGTGTCATATTAATATCATCTTGAATGAGTATTTACTTGTTTACTAACCTTTTACTGTTGATGGCAATTAAGTACTAAAGTCAGTCATTTTACATCACTACCACAAATCCTCCAAATATCAGCATTTCTATTCACTGCCCTGAGCATCATTCTCTGATTTTGGGCCTGCATTTTGAATCCTCACTACAAATCACTGGGAAAAATTTATTAGCTGTTCCAGACCAGGGCAAAAATGAATGTTTTTTTAAAAAGAATATTTCTTAGAAAAATGGGAATTTCAAGTATCTTTATTTGTGAAACCCCAAATGAAAAACTATTGTACATATTCATTGAAATATTGTACACTAATATTTTAGACTATAACTATACATCCATCTTTTTTTTTATTAATTTCTTACATTTCAAGGACAATCATACCACTAAAGACATTTTTTATACTTCCGGAATCACAATAAATTTTTAAAATAACAGATGTCATTAATATTTCTGACTGAATATTGCTCTTTCAGAAACTGGTATGAGGTCACTGTCAGTGTACTGTTTACGAAATAGATGACCTGTTTTTTTGAGAGGCCTTTCAGAGGACTTTATCACTGTCATGTAAAGAAAAGCAAAAGTCACAACTACTGCCACTATGAACTGACAAAAGAGGAATTCCCCCCAGAAAGCAGTACAGACGTAATCTGCCCGGTATCCGATGATTTAAATATTATTTCAGCCAACCAATGACATTTCAAATGTGACCATCAGTAATGGCTGCATGTACAATGTAAGTCAATAACATTAAGCACTAATGTGGTCACACCCACCCCCATCAGCACGATGAGTACCTGTTGCCCCCGGGCTGCCTCGTACACGGTATGAAGTATTGTTGAGATGCCAAATACTAAGCGTACTTGCCTTTGTCTCCTGTTTAGTCCTGACCCGTCCTGCCTGCTGTCCTCCTGTTCTGTCCTGATTCCCCGGCTTGACAGATATTTTCTCAAAAAATGTTTGCTAATTTTGCATTTTTGATAATTATGTATTCCTTAATTTTAGAAGAAACATCAACAAGTGTCTGGCAGTAACATTTATTTTGAATATTTTGAGCAGTTTCATACACTTTGGCCGGAGCTCTGGTGAATACAGAAAAATATTACAAAATAACCTGCTAGAATATTTGATCTCCATCCATTTGTCTAAAGCAGGGTTTCTCAATCACTGGGCCACGGCACATTGGTGGGTCACGGATCTGTGATAGGTACCTCCCTTCCCCCCTCCCGGGTCGGCAAAATTTCCCTTGGGGGGGTAAGTTTTGTATAGATAAATGGCCTCATGGTTGGAAAGGTTGACACCCCCTGGTTTATACCAGGCTGCCATTCTGGTGAAAATAATAACTCATTACATCAAAAAAAACAAAATATAACTGTACATAAAATAATCCTTGTCACACATGCCCACATTGTCATCTTTGTATATTATTTTGATCTGATTTTACTCATAAATTTATTTATTCTTTCCTAAATGGACTTCATGTGGACTGTTGCACATTGAATCCCCACTCCTGGGTGAGTGTTTGTATGTGTGTTTTTTTTGTGGGGGGCTTGTGGATAGTGAGCATGTGTGCCTTGCAATAGACTATCCACAGTGCTTGAAGTATGAAAAAACAGTTGTCATTACTCACCTTATGTATTAGGATGAATTCGCGGACGATTACGTCACCCACGTGACATGGAATTAATCTTTACTATAATATTCTGGGAGGTTGTAATTGTGGATTAATTCTGATCGCGTGTGGACTGATCATCCTGAAATTCAGATCAATCGTCCATGATTCACCCCGAGTGTTACTAAACTGCACTAACATGTTATTTACCGATCCCCTGTAAAACCTAATTTTGCCATAAATAACTTGGGCTCATAAAAAGAAGCCAGGATGCTCATCTGGGCCATTAGATCGGCATGCAGGATGCTTATCTTCGGGGGGGGGGGGGGGGGTCGGTATACAGCACCCTATATTGCCTTTAGGGGGTAACAGGGAGGCGTTGCGCAAAGACACCTGGCGCAAGGACGCCTATTGTACTATGTTATCGCAAGCAGCATCACTCGGACAAAAGGGGGAATTGGAGTACATATTGCCCGGGGGGAAGGGGTGAGCCTGGCCAGCTTACCCCCTGCCCACACGCAACACTAAATCTAGTATAAAGGAAGGGGGAGATCCCAGTACTGACCGGAGTTCAGCCGTGGGATAGAGCGCGCATCGCCCGGCACTTTCTCGGGACTCACGTGTTGGTCTCCTGCCAGGACTGAAAGGGCTCCCCAGTCCATGTGTGAAGGTGGGTGATGATAGCACGTCCGAGTGTAAATAGCTTTGCAACTGCTTATGCTTTCCATTGATTGTTGCGAGTAAATTATCACCGCTTGTGAAGTTGTGATAATATTTCGTAACTTCTTTTATGTTTCCTTGCTTCTTTTATGTATTATTGCTTCTTTTCTATAAATACTCGTACTTTTGCATCTAATACTATTAGCTATAAGATATATATTAATTGATACCCATTGTAGTACGAGTTATTTTGCATTGCCTTGAATATGATAGCTTAGTATTGGTGTTAATGCGAGATTATTTTGTATTACTTATTAAAGTGTTTTTGAGTGAACCTAAGCGTGCCTGTTTGTTCCTTCGAGAGCCCTATATCCCTCTCTCATCCATTTTAAGACACCTTATTATTCCCTAATGGTCGATCATGAGTGGTACCAGTATGTAAGAAACATTACCGGTACTTTGAAGAAGAAATCAAAGAGGTACTGGTACTATGCGCCGCAGCATATACTGGCCCACTTCGAGCACTGCGTATCCCCCTGCCGTGTGCTGGATTCTGTACATCCAGTTAAAGTTTCTCATTCCAGTTCCTCATTCTACTTGCTCCAACTTTATCTGAAGGTCTGGTCATGTGACTTGAAAAATGACAGTACTAATATGTTATCCTTTTAACAAGAAGGCTTTTTAATGACCCATCTGTTTTTAATAGCTGTCATCTTTCCATTTTTACTCTGTTTATAGTATGATGGTTTACATTTTAGCTTACAGGATAATCTTTTCTCCACTGCAATCTGAACCACTGTCTTGTGACATTATTTCATTATGCACATGAGTAATAAACATGTACTGTTTGAAATCAAGTCTTTATTTGGAATCGCACCAGACAGACTTGCAGAGTAACAATAGTGTATCGCATGGAAGTGCTGAGACAGACAAGGGGATTAAAACATGCCTTTCCTGTACTTGTGAAGCAGCTCTGACACGTCTTCTTTACACACCTTGATCCAGCCGTCCTCCTGCATGTGATACACTGCATGGACAGACAAACACATCCATACATTTGGCTGAAGTCACTGTGGGTCATGTGACAAGGCCGACGATTTACAAATCTGACACATGCTTCTGCATTTTCACAGCATGCTTAGCTCAGTTAGCACAGGGCCATAAAATTAGAATGATTTTTTATACATATATTATTACTGCAAGTACATATTCAGTGGTGTTTAATTAATCATGCTAGATGTTGAAATTGGAATATAAATATGAACTATATTATTTATTATATTACATATTATATGATATTAATATCTCTGCCCAGGTTCCATGTGTGTGGAGTTTGCATGTTCTCCCCAGGTCATTGTGGGGTTTCCTCTGGATACTCCAGTTTCCTCCCACAGTCTAAAAACATGATGAGGCTAATTGGAGTTATCAAATAGCCCATGGTTGTGCGTGTGTGTGAGTCCTGCCATGGGTTGGTGCCCCATCCTGGGTTGTTCCCTGCCTTGCACCCATAGCGTTCAGTATAGGCTCTGGACCTCCCATGACCCTGAACACAACAAGTGGTTACAGAAAATGGATAGATGGATGGATGGATGGATGATGTTCTACGTTGTTTGTGAATGTATGTACCAACAGATGTACTTGTACCTGCCCAAATAAAGTAAATTCTGAACTAGTACTGTCTAGCAGAGATCTCCAGTTTACTGGAACGTTAACACTCCGATTGGCTCAAGATTGGTTACGACAGCGAAAAAAAGGAATAGATGTTAGGTGAGTTCACTCACGATTGACCACTCCTCCAGAGTAGGAATCCCTGTGCGTAGCATGAGCGATTCCGCGGCGGCCCAACTCATATGCCTCCTCCACGGTCAGGTCTTCCCTGTAGCCACTGTCCACCACCCCATAAGCGTAACTGTTCCCGCTGCCCGTGGAGAACATGCGGCCAGACATCCGGGTGCCGTCGTCATCGACGTAGTACAAGCCAGGACCCTGCAGACATGCACTGAGACTGTGACTATGGGCTCCTGTGAAAGATCACTAGTGAGTTTATGATATAATGCAGTAGATTCAAAGGGTGTGACAGGAGTACCTTCTTGTCCCAGCCGCAGATCATGCTGCCCACGGAAAGGCCCATGCCCTTGTACGCACACATCATGTTGGACAGCAGCTTGGAGGCAGCAGAGACTGAGATCCGCTCTTTGTTCCGCAGCTTGTAAAGTCTAAGAAGCAAAGTGACACGAATGGTCACTGTTAATGACAATGGAGTACAAAAGCAGGACATCAGATTGATATGACAGAGAGTATAGGCAGGGGTAGACATAACTGGTACGAAAGTACGCATTCACCTTTAAAAGCCATACGTGCGGCAATCAATTGTTGTAACGGCGCAAATGCGTACTTATTTTATGTGCATTTGTGCTGATATGACAAGAAATTACCGTGCATTGTAACCTTTAGGCCCTATACCGCAAATGAATTACGAATTAGCATATAATGGTTATAATACTAGATAATTTCTTGTCATATCATAAGAACATAAGAAATTTACAAACGAGAGGAGGCCATTCGGCCCATCAAGCTCATTTGGGGAGAACTTAACTAATAGCTCAGAGTTGTTAAAATCTTATCTAGCTCTGATTTAAAGGAACCCAGGGTTTTAGCTTCTGCTACACTAGCAGGAAGACTATTCCATACTCTAACTACACGCTGTGTAAAGAAGTGCTTCCTTAAATTTGTTTTAAAATGTTCTCTCACTAATTTCCACTTATGGCCACGAGTTCTAGTATTTAAACTAATATTGAAACAGCCATTTGGCTGAACAGCATCCAGACCTGTTAGAATCTTATATACCTGGATCATGTCTCCCCTTAGTCTCCTTTGCTCAAGGCTAAACAGATTCAGCTCAGCTAACCTCTCCTCATAAGACATTCCTCTAAGACCAGGAATCATTCTCGTAGCCCTACGTTGCACCTTTTCTAAGGCAGCAATGTCCTTCTTAAGGTATGGCAAATACACATAAAATAAGTACGTATTTGCGCTGTTACATTAATTGATTGCTGCATGTATCGCTTTTAAAGGTGAATACGTACTTGCGTACCAGTTATGTCAACCTCTGATTTAAGAACCACAGATAGCGACAAGTAGAAAAACACAAACACTGAAAAGCAGAGAAATGGATACAGGTACTCAGACATATACAGTGGAAAAAGTGATATGGTTTCACAGATCCAGTTACACAGATCCAGTTATACAGAGAGACTCGCTCAGACCTGCACTCTTTGGCCAGCAGTCTTTCCCAGTATTGGCAGTCAGCAGCACTGCCTGACATGGTGCCCAGCAGGTAAGGGTTGATCTCGATCACCTTGTTGAACTCCTTTGCATCTAGGAACCAGATGACCACATCGTTCAGGGATGAAAATCTGCTTTAGCAGTAGATTAATTGTATTTTTATGCAATATATTCTAATATATTTACATTTAATGAAGGATATGACTAAGTCAAGTCAAGTGGGCTTTATTGTCATGCCATCTATACAGGTAGGCTATACTGTGTGTCATTATAAATAACATTCCCCAGGACCACTGTGTAACATACAAACAGCACCAACAAACAGCAAGTGAGGGTTAAAGAATTTTCTATTATTAAAAAATAGGCAATGTTCTTCAAAACTTGTTTACCAATATAGCTTCCTGCCGAAGCCCTGGAGTCCACGGCAACGATCACGCCATGGCGGAACTTGAAAGCCAGCGTAGTGGTGCCATGATTCATATCAATTGATACCCCACCGTCATCGCTGCACGATTTCAGAAACGCTGAGGGCTACGAAACACAGGCACAACATAGAACTGCTAACTTTGTTCTGCTGGCTAGACTGAGGTTTTCAATTCTAGGCGTCTGCATGCACATGCGCACGCATTTACATGTATGTAATAGTTTTATTACCTTGTAAATAGTCTGTAGGGTGTGCAAACTGCCCCAACGCTTTTGATGTAGCTAAGTTTAGGTTTACAATGAAATAATATACTGTAGATTTCCCGTAAGATTTCTTTCGTGACAGTATGAAAGCGTGAGTGTACGTCACGCCAGATACCTGAGAGTTGGCATTACTGGCAACATAATTAGGCTATATGCAGAATATTTTATTACGAAGTTACAAACAGTTCGAGTCTGTAATTTCGGCTCCATAATAGGCATGATGCCCCAAAGAGACAATATACAGTATATACATTTGAAAAAGTACAACTCATCCAAAGCATAATTATATGTTTATAAATAACCGATATATCAAACATAACATTTTGTGTTTTCTATTATATAGAATATCTCACATCAACTCCTACAGGCACGGAAAATTCTTGAGTTTTGGTCCCGAATGTGAAGTGGCTCGTCCGGTCCACGAGCGGCTTCGGTCCCGTCCCGAAAAACTGTCCACGGATTTCCCACGGAGCTTTAGAAACAATAACGTCAAAGAGTGCCATTATGTTTGACTTGAAGTCAACCACTAATCTGTAACGAGTAATTATATTAAAAAGGTTAAAAATATGACTAGGTTAATTGTACTCTCTAGAGAAGTGATGCGTTTCCTGATGAAACTGAAACAATGTTACATGTTGTGTACGTGTTTACTTTCGATTTTAAAAAATTCGTTAGCTTCCACGTGCCAATTGTAAAACTTCACTTGTGTTTTCTTTATAGTTACACGATATTATAAATAGATATAGTCTTGTCATTAGAGCACGCTTTACCGACTGTAAAAATCAGCATGATGTACGTACATTTAAAATAAAATAAACATTAAACTACCAGTTACCAGGGTCTGCCCAATGGGAGCACTAGATATACTACGCGTCATTTAGTTATAGGAAGACTTCACCGAAGCAGGATTCTCAAATAGTTTTTATATCAAATAACTAAGGGCTGACAATGCAATCTGATTTGTAGCAACAGCTTACATATCTATTCATGATTACAGAATTAGGCTACATTATTGTGATGGTTGTACCTGAAATTTGGGCATTGTTCCTGGAGCAATTAAGGTTAAGGCTCTTATTCAAGGGACAGATATTGAAATCACTCTAACAGCAAAGGTATTTGAGCCATAGACCTTCCAGTCAGAGCATCCTGGGTCATACAGCCACACACCTCATTGGTATACATCATATATCTCATATATATGCCTGGAGCAATATATTTATAGTCAAATTTATTTTCTTGAGTGTCACAGTGGGCATGACATGGTGCAGGCAGGAAAAGAAGGTGATGATCCACTGGTAGTTCACAAGACAAAGGGATTTATTAGGGAACTGAACACTGGGGAAGACACAAATTAAAGGACCACAAGGGGTCAAAAGCAAACTGGGAAAACAAGACCTAACTACAAGAAACTGTAGGACAACACAAATGGGGAAACAGAATACCAAAGACAGTAACTGACCATACACATTCTAACACAATGACCAACTGGGGAAATCAACCAAGGCAAGAACTTAAATACACAAACCAGACTGAGCTAACGAGGACACAGGAGTGAAGTATTAACTTTATTAACCAATCAAAACAGAAAACAATACAAGCAAGGAGTGAAACTAATACGCAGGGAAAACTCACAGAATTAGGAAGGTTAAACTAGAAAACACTAATCAAACACTGGAAAAACAAGACCGATACAAAATACAAGTACAAAAAAAACAAATCCTAACACAGGGAGGGTGGCCCATGGATGGGAGTACTGACAGAAAATACTAGGAAATTCAAAACCCAAAGTTCCAAACAAAATCCAGAACACACAAGACTGGGATGGGCTAGCTTCAAACTCACAACCCCCAGGTTTGCAGAGTGAGTCACACATCTATCCACTACACTGTGCAGCAGTCTACATATTAGGGAAGACTAGGAAGTAAGACAGAGAGGGGGAAAGGCGGAATGGCCAGCAATGCCTGCTGGCCAAATTGAGAAGGGTCACAGAGGGTGGGGTTGGAAACTACAGACCCTGACACTTGAGTTGTTCATAAATGTTTTACCTTGCCGGAAACCTGACCAGGATAAGCATTGGTAGACTAATAAATGATAGTTTTGATTTTGAATATGCATAACATGTTAAAATGGAATGTAACTTAACAAAGCACAGTACCACAATATTATCACAAGTATTACATTTTTATAACAGATGTTTTCTTTCACCAAAACAAATGCACCTCTGCCAATTCTTGCTCAAGAGCCCTACAATAACATCAGTCTGCTGACCCCAGGATTCAAAGCAGTGATTTTCAGAGTATAAGCATAGCGTTGTAACCCGCTGACCTACACACTACCAGGGGCAGCTAACGATATCCTGCCTAGTAGACTATTCTAATATTGTCAGGTCAGCAACTATCATTCAAAGAAGATTGCAAGAAAATACACTCACCTAAAGGATTATTAGGAACACCATACTAATACGGTGTTTGACCCCCTTTCGCCTTCAGAACTGCCTTAATTCTACGTGGCATTGATTCAACAAGGTGCTGAAAGCATTCTTTAGAAATGTTGGCCCATATTGATAGGATAGCATCTTGCAGTTGATGGAGATTTGTGGGATGCACATCCAGGGCACGAAGCTCCCGTTCCACCACATCCCAAAGATGCTCTATTGGGTTGAGATCTGGTGACTGTGGGGGCCATTTTAGTATAGTGAACTCATTGTCATGTTCAAGAAACCAATTTGAAATGATTCGAGCTTTGTGACATGGTGCATTATCCTGCTGGAAGTAGTCATCAGAGGATGGGTACATGGTGGTCATAAAGGGATGGACATGGTCAGAAACAATGCTCAGGTAGGCCGTGGCATTTAAACGATACCCAATTGGCACTAAGGGGCCTAAAGTGTGCCAAGAAAACATCCCCCACACCATTACACCACCACCACCAGCCTGCACAGTGGTAACAAGGCATGATGGATCCATGTTCTCATTCTGTTTACGCCAAATTCTGACTCTACCATTTGAATGTCTCAACAGAAATCGAGACTCATCAGACCAGGCAACATTTTTCCAGTCTTCAACTGTCCAATTTTGGTGAGCTCGTGCAAATTGTAGCCTGTTTTTCCTATTTGTAGTAGAGATGAGTGCTTGGGGTCTTCTGCTGTTGTAGCCCATCCGCCTCAAGGTTGTGCGTGTTCTGGTTTCACAAATGCTTTGCTGCATACCTCGGTTGTAACGAGTGGTTATTTCAGTCAAAGTTTCTCTTCTATCAGCTTGAATCAGTCGGCCCATTCTCCTCTGACCTCTAGCATCAACAAGGCATTTTCGCCCACAGGACTGCCGCATACTGGATGTTTTTCCCTTTGCACACCATTCTTTGTAAACCCTAGAAATGGTTGTGCGTGAAAATCCCAGTAACTGAGCAGATTGTGAAATACTCAGATCGGCCTGTCTGGCACCAACAACCATGCCACGCTCAAAATTGCTTAAATCACCTTTCTTTCCCATTCTGACATTCAGTTTGGAGTTCAGGAGATTGTCTTGACCAGGACCACACCCCTAAATGCATTGAAGCAACTGCCATGTGATTGGTTGATTAGATAATTGCATTAATGAGAAATTGGACAGGTGTTCCTAATAATCCTTTAGGTGAGTGTATATTGTACAATGAAATATGTATAAAACATAAGATATTGCTGGAAAGAAACTCACACCTATTTTTTAATACTCAAAGTTATGTTCAATGCTATAATAACAATGGTCCTTGTGTGTACTTAGGCACAGTATTTATGGCCTTCATTAGGAAGCCCAGCTCTGCCACAGCACTGACCCTGGGCCCACTGGAGGCAGTTGCAGAGAAGAGGTCAAATTGGGCAATATTACAAACAATGTTGCCCATCCATTGCAGGGGGCTCTAACCTGAGGCACATTTAGCTACTAGCTCATTGCACCATGGTTTGCTAAAAAAAAAAATTCTATTAGGAATCAATCCTGCCTGCTGCCGTCAGGCACCACAGTGCCTCCTCCTGAAGTGCCCCCCCCTCGCCCACCCCAGCCACAGCACGTCAGGAAGCAATCCAGCGCATTCTGTTTTGATTACACATCATTTATTATGCTCATATTTAATATTTATTTAAAGTATCTCAATATTCTGTTTTTCAGGAAATTTTACTTGTGTATTGTGTACTTTTCTATCTGTTTGTACTGCATTTCCCTTGCATTTACCTTGTTTGCAGTCTGAGGTCTGTCACCTGCGTGAAGTTGGCCCCCCATATGTTTCAGATTTCAACCAAACTGGTCTCAATCGTATGTGCCGCGTTTGTGCTGGATTGTGCCGTTAAAATTTTTGTTTGTGCTGTTTTAGTTTCTGAGATATAAATGTGTGTTTACATGGTGACGTCATCAGCGTGAAGTTGGCCCCCCATTTGCGTCAGATTTCCACCAAACCGATCGCAATCGTATGTACTGCGTTTGTGCTGGTTTGTGCCGTTAAAACTGTCCTTTGTGCTGCTTTAGTTTCTGAGATATTAATGTTTGTAATGTTGTCCCCCCTCCCATTTTCGTCTGATTTCGACCAAACCGATCGCAATAGTTTGTGCCGTTTAAAAGTTGTCTGTATTGTCATTTTTCTGAGTTATACCTCTTAGTTTATGCCTTTACGTGATCGCCGTATAGTGCTCAGGCTTGTGTTTCTCATGTTAACGGAAAGTGGAGCGTTTGATGACTCCGCGACAAAGCTGCACGTAGACTTAGTCAGCCCCGCCAGCCAGATACCGCATTTTAGGATCATGCTAGATATTTTCACAAATGACTGACAGTTACATACTGCCTCGTTACGTGCAGGCTTGACCCAGGTTATCATCTGTTCTACCAACTCATCACAACACAGTACGATTCCTTGAGATGTAAAGATTCTTGGGAATGTGTAATTTGGGAGTGAAAAAGCAAAACAACAGTATGGAAAGTGGCTCTTGCGGTGTCAAAAGTGATTGTGTGCCATTTACAGTGGTAAAGCACATCACGGAACCCTAAATTATATGCAGACGTACATAGCGTTTTGCTACAAGGTAGTGAACGCCCCAGCACCAAACACGACCAGTTAATGCTTAATACTGTACAACAATGTATAATAAACTCTTGTCATTTTGCCTGCACTGTGTATTGTGATGTCTTTACCTTCCCATGGACCCTCTTACTTCTTGCACATGGCGGTTAAATAAAAATGTCCAATAATGAAGTTTTACTGTCTTTGTAAATATATAGCGAAAATATGTATGTCTATGTATGCATGAATACGTATGTATGTATGTGTGTGTATAGTTAATGAACAGGTACAGTATAGACCTCAAAAATATTAACGCCCCCGCCCCCCAATTTCTAAAATGGCATTGCTCACGTGAAAATACAGCGCCCACTTATTAAATAGCAGAATAAAATTAATACAAAGTGCTACATATGAAACGCATATGGGTGTTAGCCGCTGAGAACCTGAATTTATTCAGCACGATCTTGAAATGCGTTATCTGGCTGGCGGGGCTGACTAAGTACGTGCAGTTTTGTCGCGGAGTCATCAAACGCTCCACCTTCTGTTAACATGAGAAACATGAGCTTGAGCACTATACGGTGATCACGTAAAGGCATAAACTAAGAGGTATAACTCAGAAAAATAACAGTACAGACAACTTTTAAACGCACCAACTATTGAGACCGATTCGGAGGCAAATGGGGGGCTAACTTAACGGCGGAGTCACGTGACCAAGTAAATAAGCAATATATCAGCACTGAAGCAACACAAAGGACAGTTTTAATGGCACAAATGATAGCGATCGGTTTGGTCGAAATCAGACGGAAATGGGAGGGGGGACAACCTTACAAACATTAATATCTCGGAAACTAAAGCAGCACAAAGGACAGTTTTAACGGCACAAACCAGCACAAACGCAGTACATACGATTGCGATCGGTCTGGTGGAAATCAGACACAAATGGGGGGCTAACTTCACGCTGGTGTCACGTGACCATGTAAACAACATTAATATCTCGGAAACGAAAGCAGCACAAAGGACAGTTTTAACGGCACAAACGCAGTACATACGATTGCGATCGGTTTGGTGGAAATCAGACACAAATGGGGGGTTAACTTCACGCTGGTGTCACGTGACCATGTAAACAAACATTAATATCTCGGAAACTAAAGCAGCACAAATGATAGTTTTAACGGCACAAACCAGCACAAACGCAGCACACACGATTGCGATCGGTCTGGTGGAAATCTGACGCAAATGGGGGGCCAACTTCACGCTGATGACGTCACCATGTAAACACACATTTATATCTCAGAAACTAAAACAGCACAAACAAAAATTTTAACGGCACAATCCGGCACAAACGATTGAGACCAGTTTGGATGAAATCTGAAACATATGGGGGGCCAACTTCACGCAGGTTGTGCACCCCTTGTACTTTTTCTGTTTAGCACTATATGAATGCATGTCTGTGCACTGTTTTGTTGCTACACACACCTGAATTTCCCACTGGGGACAATAAAGTCGATCTTAATTTGAATCTTATGAATTGTTTAATAAACATGGTCTTTGAAGACTCATGCAAGCCCTGTGGTTCTTTACATCATGATTACAAAACAGGCAGAAAAACACAATAATGAAATTCAGCTCAAGCGATGTCCATTTTCTGCACCATCTCATGGACCAGCTCCAGTGGGACCACCCTCTCCCCCAGCACTGCAGTGGTCCCTGCCTTGTATTTATATCTCCTCTGCCTGGGGGAGAAAAGACATCATTGCCGTATAATACCCTAAAAAAACAATTAAAATAAATGTACTGCATAAATGTACAGTGGACACTATATCAGCTAATTTACTATTTACTAATTTAAAATAAAAATAACACCTTTTGTCTTTGTAGGCAGACTCTTCATAGGGCCTGATGTAATCCACTCCTTGTCTGGTTATGACACATATGTCTATGTTGTTGCCTGAGCCCAGGTCGCTCATGATTCCTGCATGGATGGCGTCACAGACCAGTGTCTTTGCTGCTTCCAGCTGAAGGGCAGAGGAGAAAGTGTATACACACACACGTTAATTTACATATATTCTAATGTTAAATTGTGTTTTTTTTCCAGAGCAAAAATACACTTACTATGCAGATAAACAGCTTTAAACATTTTCTTAGACGGCCTAAGACTGTTGTTTTGCACAGTATAAGTACATTAGCACTGTTGCCTCCCACCTCTGGGGCTGGGGTTTTGAATCCCACCTCTGCTTTGTCTATGTGGAGTTCATATTCCTCCCATGTCACAGGGGTTTCCTCCCGCAGTCCTAAGATGTGCAGTTAGGCTAACTGGCAATAACCCCTATTCTGTGTGTGTATACACTGCAATGGGCTGGCATCTCATCCAGGATGTACCCCATCCTTGTTCCTTGTGCTGCCTGAGATAGGATCCAGTTCCCTCCTGTGACCAGCATAAACAGTTGGAAAATGGACAGATAAGTGTGAATGTGATCATACCTCCATATTAGCTCTGAAACCGTCCTCCAGTATCCCCATTGCAGGAAGGTCACCAGACCCTACAACCAGACAATAAGATGTAAAAAGTCTCCTCAAAAGACTTTCCATTCATTTGATATACCTACTTACTCCTATGCAGGGTAGTGGGGGTCCAGAGCCTGTCATGGAAGCAAGGCACCCCCCCAAATAGGGAAATCTCCCAAGTGGCACCCCCTTCCCTCCTGAAATTTATTTCTAGATTCAAACTTCCCTCAAGCTTCTGGAAAGGTAGAGCCAGTCCTGACAGTAGATACAAATTTACTGACTTCATCATTTACCCATTGCCAGATATGGTACTTCGTCCATGTCTCCATAGGGCCCAACAGTATAGAGATGGCTGCCTGTACAGTCGACTCCTCCAAGGATCAGATGTGCTCCGATCTGGCCCCGGTACCTGAGAACCCAGTACACACACAGGGTAAGACAAACAATAAAACTACTAGAAAATGAAGACATAAAAGATGCTCGAAGTGACCAACAACGTAAACCACTGTCAGATGCATGCACACACCTAAAGAGCAGGTCCTGGAGAATCTGCATGGCCATCACAACCCGCGGGTTTCTGCCACTGTTCAGGGAGAAGATGGCGAGGTTGGAGGAGAGGAGATCTGTCGTCTTCTCCGTGTCTGCAGCCGTGCCAGCGCCACAGCAACTGAGGAGGATCGAGGATGTGGATGGGTTTGGGATTGAGGGTAGTATGAACCACATGGTACACTCACAAATGGTCACATGCTACACTCATACAGGGTTCATGCACACATGGTACGCTCACACATGGTATACTCCCCTAACCACACTAGTGCATTACCTTCACTAACTGAAACCAGTGAGACTGAGTGTCAAAATAGCAGCTCCTACAGATGCAGACAGATTATGGGACATAAGCACTCACTAGATGTTAGGGGCAATGTAGTGGATCTTGGCACACATCTTGTCAGCCACAACTTCACTGGAGGTCGCACGAGTGTCTGCGCCCAACACCACACCATCCTGTCAATAAAAAAGAAAGGTGAAAAATTCACTTTTTGTCATTTTAATGGTTCAGATAGTGACTTATCTTTTTGAAATAATGAAACAGCAAAATGATTGAGCTTCCATCCATCCATCCATTTTCTCCCGCTTATCCGAGGTCGGGTCGCGGGGGCAGCAGTCTCAGCAGGGAAACCCAGACTTCCCTCTCCTCGGCCACTTCATCCAGCTCCTCTGGGGGAATCCTGAGGCGTTCCCAGGCCAGCCGAGAGACATAGTCCCTCCAGCGTGTCCTGGGCCTTCCCCGGGGCCTCTTCCCAGTGGGACATGCCCGGAACACCTCACCAGGGAGGCGCCCAGGAGGCATCCTAATCAGATGCCCGAGCCACCTCATCTGACTCCTCTCAATGCGGAGGAGCAGCGGCTCTACTCTGAGTCCCTCCCGAATGACCGAGCTCCTCACCCTATCTCTAAGGGAGAGCCCAGCCACCCTGCGGAGGAAACTCATTTCGGCCGCTTGCACTCGCGATCTCGTTCTTTCGGTCACTACCCACAGCTCGTGACCATAGGTGAGGGTAGGAACGTAGATCGACTGGTAAATCGAGAGCTTCGCCTTTTGGCTCAGCTCCTTCTTCACCATGACAGACCGATGCAGCGCCCGCATCACTGCGGACGCCGCACCGATCCGCCTGTCGACCTCCCGCTCCATCGTCCCCCCACTCGTGAACAAGACCCCGAGATACTTAAACTCCTCCACTTGGGGAAGGATCCCATCCCCGACCCGGAGAGAGCATTCTACCCTTTTCCGGCTGAGGACCATGGTCTCGGATTTGGAGGTGCTGATTCTCATCCCAGCCGCTTCACACTCGGCTGCGAACTGTCCCAGCGAGAGCTGAAGGTCACGGTCTGATGAAGCCAACAGGACCACATCATCTGCAAAAAGCAGAGACCTAATCCTGAGGTCACCAAACCGGACACCCTCAACGCCCAGGCTGCGCCTAGAAATTCTGTCCATAAAAGTTATGAACAGAATCGGTGACAAAGGACAGCCCTGACGGAGTCCAACCCTCACCGGAAACAAGTCCGACTTATTGCCGCTCATGCGGACCAGACTCTGGCACCGGTCATACAGGGACCGAACAGCCCTTAAAAGGAAGCCCGGCACCCCATACTCCCGGAGCACCCCCCACAGGACTGCCCGAGGGACATGGTCGAATGCCTTCTCCAAGTCCACAAAACACATGTAGACTGGTTGGGCAAACTCCCATGAACCCTCCAGAACCCTGCGGAGAGTATAGAGCTGGTCCACTGTTCCACGGCCGGGGCGAAAACCACACTGCTCCTCCTGAATCCGAGGTTCGACAATCCGGCGGACCCTCCTCTCCAGAACCCCCGAATAGACCTTACCAGGGAGGCTGAGGAGTGTGATCCCCCTATAGTTGGAGCACACCCTCTGGTCCCCCTTCTTGAAGAGGGGGACCACCACCCCGGTCTGCCAGTCCAGAGGCACTGCCCCCGATGTCCACGCGATGCTGAAGATGCGTGTCAACCAAGACAGCCCTACAGCATCCAGAGCCTTCAGGAACTCTGGGCGGATCTCATCCACCCCCGGGGCTCGGCCACCGAGGAGCTTTTTAACCACCTCAGCGACCTCCGCCCCCGAGATAGGGGAGTCCACACCCAAGTCCCCATACTCTGCTTCCACATCGGAAGGCGTGTCGGTGGGATCGAGGAGGTCTTCAAAGTATTCCTTCCACCGACCCAAAACGTCCCGGGCTGAGGTCAGCAGCACCCCATCCCCACCATAAACAGTGTTGATGTTGCACCGCTTTCCCACCCGGAGCCGCCGGATGGTGGACCAGAATCGCCTCGAAGCCGTCCGGAAGTCGTTTTCCATGGCCTCACCAAACTCCTCCCAAACCCGAGTTTTTGCCTCAGCGACCGCCGAAGCCGCATCCCGCTTGGCCTGCCGGTACCCGTCAGCTGCCTCTGGAGTCCCACAGGCTAAATAGGCCCGATAGGACTCCTTCTTCAGCTTGACGGCATCCCTCACCACTGGTGTCCACCAGCGGGTTCGCGGATTGCCGCCGCGACAGGCACCGACTACCTTACGGCCACAGCTCCGGTCAGCCGCCTCCACAATGGAGGCACGGAACATGGCCCATTCGGACTCAATGTCCCCCGCCTCCCCCGGGACATGGGAAGAGAACAGAAGAGTGTATACCCTCGAGAGCAACATTCCTAAAAATAAAGACAAGCACTATACGAAATAATCGTGCGCATTGTTCATGGAACAGAAATCCACCGGCATTAAAATATAATGTCTATGGTCATTTGCTGCACTAGAGTGGAGATTGAGCTTTATTTTTCATAATACATTGCAGGCACACATCTTAATGACAAGGGAATAAAATGTTTTTTTTTCTTCCATTTTGTCAATTACATAATGGAGATCTACATATGGATACTGGTCATGCAAGCACCAGTTAGTCATTACAGGTTAAGAATAAGTAGGAACATATTATAGAGGAGGGACAGAAGAGTGTTACCTTACAGACGACACCAGCTATGGTGGTCCCTGTCTTTAGAGGTGTTGGGGCCTTTGCATTCCCTTCATTGAATATACCCTCGAGAGCAACATTCCTAAAAATAAAGACAAGCACTATACGAAATAATCGTGCGCATTGTTCATGGAACAGAAATCCACCGGCATTAAAATATAATGTCTATGGTCATTTGCTGCACTAGAGTGGAGATTAGGGGGAACCCTGATTTCACCTGCTCGCAAATACCCATTCTGCCTCTGTAGCGCTTTAAAGCTGGATTTAGAGTAGCCAAACGTACATACCAAGGACCCTAATTGTACGCATTCTTAACGAAGTTATTTTAAATGCATTACAAAATACACTTTCGTTTTTGTACGATATAGCAATACCCCAGTTACAATCATAACACAGCTATGCTACTCGGTTAAGATACACTTACCTTCCCGAATTTTCGAAATTAAAACCTGGTAAAGAAGGTTCTATGACATAAGTTAGCGCCATGTCTAGGATAAATGATAATTTCCTGGTTTAATTTCAGTATAGTTTCGAATTCGGTACTTCAGCTCCTGTAACGTGCTTCACGCCGCATGATGTCACTATTTTCACCGTAACTTCCGTCCATTTGCGCTGTGCGTCTAAACTGTTAAAATATTGCTTACAGCTTCCATGTGAAAATTCCAGAAATGGAGAAATGCAATATGGACACAAGAATCAAAGGCGTTAGTACAGGCGTGAGTATTAATTCCTTAAGTATTCTGTGACGGATGAAAGACGATCAAGAAAGAACTAGATGGCTATCTACAGTTTGGAAGTTCTGACGTGCTGTTATTAGGCTGTTATTATAATTATTATTTAACATTTTTATGTTAGGTGCTTTATTTAGTTAAGTTTCGAATAATGAATTCTCATAATCAGGAGGTATTTAATTATGAATGTACAACGCATTTATACATGAAGGAGTGTTGCTACAATTTACTTTCACTTTCAACTTTTATATTCAAGTTTTTCTTTTTTACATTAAACCCTTTAAATACATTTAAATATTTAAATGTTGCTTGATTTACACTAACGTCAGAGGAAAGTGACTGAAGAGCCAATTAAGTGATAAATATTTTAAATTAATTAAATTTAGAAATAAAATTCGTGTTTCAGTTCTCCAATGACCAACTGACAATGTTATTCATCAAAGTTTACTAACTGTTTTTCTCTATTGTCATGCTGGTTTTGTTTATTAATGTAATTAATGCAATTTTATTTTATTTAATTTACAGACAACTATACTGGCAGCTAAGTTCAATGGGGGAGTTCTTATTGGATCTGATTCCAGGGCCTCTATAGGGTGAGTATTCCCTGCTTCTGTGAAAAGTACTATTTCCACATAGTGCAATTATAGTGTGCAATTTTATGTAACCTTCCGTGTCAGTCAGTTTACACAGAGAGGTCTCTGGTTGTGCTGCAGGTACTATGTAGCCTCCAAGGCCATCAACAAGCTGATCCAGGTCCATGACAAGATATTCTGCTGCATCGCTGGTTCCCTGGCCGACGCGCAGGCAGCTACACGGGCAGCTAAATTCCAGCTGTCATTCCACAGGTATGTTACTCTCGGGTTACATTGTTTCTGACTGCAATGCTAAGAAAAAAAAGATTGGCAACATAGTAAAGTTGTAATGGTATAATAGCATGAACATCTTATTAGCAAGAATACAGCACTCTGTAGTGAAATATTAACTGCATACAAAGCTGGTAAAAATGTGAAATGCAATCTTCATGTGGTCTTTGACAGGACAGCGAACTCTTTAATGCATAAACTCATGTTTTCTATTGTGAGCTTTAGACCATTTATGATGTTTTATTTACCTTTAACCTGGGCTAATCTGCCAGGAGGGTTAATAAGCAGAGGCAGATATTTCAGGTCCAGAAAGTAAAAATCTAGACCAGGATTTTGTTTCAACCAACCAGTTGAGTACTCTGTGACTGTGACTCTTTATGCCCAACTGGTCAGTTGAAACAAAATCCTGTTTTGGATTTTTACTTTCTGGACCTGAAATGTTCACCTCTGTTAATAAGTATGTGTGTCCTCCACTGGAAGCATCCAGATGGACTCCCCTCCTCTAGTCAAGGCCGCAGCCTCTGTGATGCAAGATCTTTGCTACAGTAAGAGGGAGGATCTGCAGGCTGGCTTCATCACCGCAGGCTGGGACCGGAAGAAAGGCCCACAGGTGATCCCGCATCATGGACCATGGGCGTCTCATTCTGAGGAACAAAAATGGGCATCTTTTCTTTACATAAACAAAAAGCAGAATCTGTAAAAAAAAAAAATCAATATAACAATGTGGTTATATGCTGTGCTTATTACCTTTATGGAAGTATGACCTGTCACACTGTCCTTTATCCACACAGGTGTACACAGTGTCTCTTGGTGGGATGTTAGTCAGTCAGCCGTTCACCATCGCAGGGTCAGGCAGCACCTACATCTATGGTTATGTGGATGCGAAGTACAGGCCTGACATGAGCCGTGAGGAGTGTCTACAGTTTGCCACTAATGGTATGGTGCTGTTTTAGGGATTTGGACAATTTCCTGTTAGAGCCCAGCAGTGGAGAATTATGTGGGCTGTAGAAGTAGCTTTATTTTTACATCACACAGCCAAAGCAGAGCTAGTGTAACGTTACATTTTATGCTGACGGAGGGAACCTAAGGTAATACTAGCAGGGTAATGTGAAAGTGCACATCACAAGGACATTTATCTTCTTCAGTGTTTTTCAGTTTTTAATTACTGAATAAACTGAACACCCTTGTTCTCTTATATCAGCTTACCTAAAGTATATTACTTGTGAAAATCTTTTGCATTTTTATAACCTGTGTCACATTATTCTGGATTTCCCCCTTCAGCTCTCACTTTAGCAATCGGCAGGGACAATGTGAGTGGCGGCGTTGTCCACATGGTGGTCATCACAGAAGATGGTGCAGAGCATGTCGTTATCCCTGGAGACAAGTTACCTAAATTCCATGACCAGTAAAAAGACCAGTGGATACCCTGCAGCCAGTTCAGAAGGAGCACACCTCAACTACAAACACAATAATAATAATAAACAATGTTTGATAAAACCATAGAAACCTGGTTTTATTAAATAATCATTTTACAAAAATATTTTGCCAGTAGGTGCTTTTAAAGTTTAAAAACCATTAACACATCTATAGACAGTAATTTTGCCCCTCAGCATTTACTGTGTAACACATATAGTTCTCTCTGTATCATCTTAGGGTCATATTTAATAAACTGCCAAAGTACATTGAGTAAATTATTGCTCTTTTCTTATATTGGAAACTGCAATACACCAACAATATTCACATTTATAGTGAATGTAATAATTATACAGGGTACAGCAGTCTGTCTATACTCTATACTGTGAAATTACTACCCAAATGACCATTCTGGTTGTCAGCAAGGCTAGATACATTATGATTGCTTAATTAATATTGTATCATCGATGGTGCACATTTCAAAGCACTATGATTTTTTATACGTTTACTTGCATGTTTGCAAAGGTGTTACCAAAATATTCTAACACAATTAATGTTAAACAAGATTTCTCTCTTCACGTTCATTAACACAAAACATTTATTTCTGAAAAAAAAAATCCATGGGAAACATCAAGATGTAGTTTGTTTAATCACCAAATCAAGTAAATCAGCTATTAAATAACTACTATATAATGAGATACAAAAATGTATTTCAAACCAAAATTCTATTATATTAATACAATAACAATTTTAACGGTAGTGTCACTGATGTTCATGTCTTCATGGTAAACATATGAACAACAATACAGCATAATGACAAAATGGGTAGCCTCCTCGGCGCACACATTTGGGGCTGGGATTCTTATCTCTGTGTGTGGAGTTTGCATGTTCACCCTGAACTCCACGAGATCCTCTCGGTACTCCGGGCTCCTCTTGCAGTCCAACGACATATTGTTGGGGGTGGGGGGCGTATCCATGTGCAGGTAACTTTTGAGGCATCATTAGGAGGTGATGTTCAATCATACATCATCATACATCATTTAATGCAAACCGATCAAACTTTATTAATAAAACCCTGAAATATATACGTATTAAACAAAGCGAACAAGCGATATTAATTACTCTACCATGCTTTTTAAAATTCAAAGGTATTGTCACAGAATATACCTAAATTTGTAATTGTGCTTCCAACAGAACATGCTAAATAAGAATAATTTTCACCAACAGATTTATCACGGTTTTCGAAAAGCTCCTCCTCCCGTAAATGACCAAATTAGGTTTCATTTTCAATTTCATCTGAAAAAAATGGAAGAACGTGCGTTGAAAATGGTTTAGCTGTAATTAAATATCAGTGATAAAGGTATTTTTGTTTTAAACTGTCCAACATCGGTTTCTTGCACTTTCAATGCTGTAGCGTCTTTCAATAACGAAAGTCTTTTATTATCGAAATAATCGGGCTTCTCCCAGAATCAAACTGCTCGCTGACGGCCGTGTGGAATTAGCCTGCTGCGGATTGGGGATTAAAATACGTACGTGTTATCCTGGAGAGTATAACTAATTATAGTTAATATAGCGATAGTAATTACAAGGATATCGTATTTAAGATCGGCAAAACTAAATAATAGAAAAATATGCTGGAGGAATCACCTGAGCCTTCCTGGCTTTCCGAGGAAGTCAAAACAGGGGTAAGTACAGTAGGCCGACTACATTAGATACAGAGTTTTTAAAGAAATATTAAAATTCTGAATGTCTTTATACCATGACGTCTAGAAAAAAGACGATAATAACGATGGTTCATGCAGTACTTATTTTTAAAGAAAACATTACTTAATGACATTATTTGCATATTTTTAATATGCATGTAACCAGCCTTTGGTTAGCAGCTTTTGAAGTAGGCCTATACTGTGTGAGTAAGTTAGCTTCATCGAGCTAAATATCGCACCAGTCATGTTTCCCACGTTTTTTCCAGACTACTATTATAGCCATCGAGTTTGATGGTGGAGTGGTGCTGGGATCAGATTCCCGCGTTTCTGCCGGGTATGTCTCTCTCTCTCCATCTCTGCTTCTTTTTGTCCATCTCTGTCACTTCAATGGTTCTTGATGCACCATCTGTATTTGCATTAGGGAGTCTGTGGTGAATCGGGTGATGAACAAACTCTCCCCCCTCCATGACAAAATCTACTGCGCTTTGTCTGGTTCTGCTGCCGATGCTCAGACCATTGCAGAGGTCGTCAACTACCAGCTGGATGTGCACAGGTACCTTAGCGTCCATGTTTGTGGTGTGACCTGCTTGTTCAGTAGCCAGGTGCCAATAAGATACTTTCTCGGTGTATTTCAGCATAGAAATAGGGGAGGACCCCCTGGTCCGCTCAGCAGCGACTCTGGTGAAGAACATCTCATACAAGTACAAGGAGGAACTGTCCGCTCATCTCATCGTGGCCGGCTGGGACAGGCGGGCTGGGGGGCAGGTCAGTAAGGGGAAAGATCATTTAGCTGCTATGGTAGTTTGATGAGATTTCATATTAAATAATGTCCTTTATTTGCATAGACATATGTCTCAGACAAAGTCACCTCTGTGTCATTTTGCACATGAACAACAAAATGAAGAAGCAGGTGCTTCTAGTGCAAGAATCACACCTAGTAATAATGATAAAATAGAATAACTAACATAACATTTAAAACAGTGCAACAATTAGTTTCCTAAGGGGCTGCATAGAGTGAAAGTTTCATCCAATAAGATATGAGTAACTTTTTGACAGAAATTCTTGTTAGTTTTTATTGTCACTATAAATTTGCATATCTGCGATGGGTTGGCACCCCAAAATGGGTTGTCCCCTGCCTTGGATTATAGCATTTGGACCCCCCACAACCCTGAATAAGACAAGCAGTTACAGAAAATTGAAGGGTGGATGGATGGGTGGGTGGATTCATTGGCATATATTCTTTTTTTTTTTTTTCTGAGCAAATTTACACTTTATGTCGGGATAATCAACTTTAAGCATTTTCTTTGCCTAAGAGTTTTGCACAGCACTGTGTATACACATCCACATATATTTTTATCCCAGCAGTTTTCGCACTGCAGTACTTTCACTGACCACTGCCATGCAGCCAGTGGAGTACTGACAGTGGAGGCTCCTTCTCCCAGGTGTTCGTGACCCTTAATGGCCTCCTGTGCAGACAGCCCTTCGCAGTGGGCGGCTCCGGCAGCTCCTATGTGTACGGTTTCATCGATGCTGAGTACCGAGCAGGCATGAGCCGCAGGGAGTGCCAGGAATTTGTTGTCAACAGTGAGTAGCTACTATCATCCACTCTTTCCTCTCAGTTCAGTTTTATGCAAGTTTTTGTATTTGTCATACTACATATGTTGTTTACAGCTTAGTGTTTTATTATTTTTTATTAGTGCTTGCATGCTTACTGTACATAAAGTGGCCAGTTCATTATAACAGCGGTGTACAGAAAAGTTTCTATGAACACATAGCTTGTCCAACTGTGAAGCAGTACTGGAGACAAAATTGCATCCTACCTACCAACCTAATAAAGTGGCCACAGAGTGTGTATCAGTATTTCGAGCAGAAAATACGGAGAAAGACTGGCGACCGCGGATAGCTTGTGTAGCGTGGATGGTAACGCAGACGCGGAGTTTACACGAAAAGGTAGGATAACCACGCAATTATTCTAAGAACGCTCTTTAAATAAAGAGTAGAGATTCCCACTGGAATCCGCGTTCTAAACGCACACACAATCAGAGGGAGAGAACCAAAGACTGGAGTACTCACAGTACTGGCGATGGAGGTAGAAAGGGCTTGGGTCATTTCACAATGACTGAGCGGCGGGTCCTCGTGGCGATCGCCTGACCGGTGTGCGTGACAGTGTGTGTGTATCTGTGTGTGGACTAGGTTTATATTACATTGTGGGGAGCAAATGTCTCCCACAATGTAATAAAAACCTGTTATTTTGATGTTATGGGGACCATTTTTCAGGTCTGTGAATGTAAAAGTCTCATTTTGTTTGGTTACTTATGGTTAAGGTTAGGGTTGGGTAGGGGTTAAGGTCGTCATGTTGGGAATACAGTTTTCCCCATAGAAATGAATGGAGAGTCCCCAGAAAGATAAAATTACAAACCTGTGCGTGAGTGTGTGTTTACAGAGTAATAGTAAAAATTGATTCTATGGTTGGCCTGTACATTATCTTGATTTTTTATAACATAATACTGTTATAATGTCCTGTTAGCGTCACAGTACAGTAGTTTTATCCATTTGTCTCCTGTCCCCAGCTCTGTCTTTAGCCATGAGCAGAGACGGCTCCAGTGGAGGTGTGGCCTACATCGTAACTATTGACAAGAAAGGAACAGAGGAGAAGTGCATTCTGGGAAATGAGCTGCCCACTTTTTTTGACAATTGAGGTCAAAAAGATATTGACTTCCCTACAGAGGTTAAGTCTGGCTATTTTGACAAAGTATACAATGATAAAAAATAGACAAACATAGTGGTTAACAGCTTGCATGTGTACATATATGAACCAGCTTTAGAGGACTGCATAGACCAGTGGGCAGTTCTGTTATGTTCCTTGACCTGAAAAACTGATTTTAAACAAATGATCATGTACATCAATATTGTTTTAATTTTTAATTTTAGATTTGTATCAAATTGAAACTGCAATAAACACAATTTGGACATATGAGGCATGGAATGGTAACATGTTTAGGGATTTAACATCTACTTTGACATACCAGGTATATTTTTAGGAGGGATAGAACAAAGTAGAAATCATCCACCCAGCTTCCAACCGCTTATCCAGTACAAGGTGACACTGAACCAGTAGCCTATCCCAGGAAACAAAGGGCATGAGGCAATGGGCACTCTGGGTTGGATGCCAGTCCATCGGAGGGCACACACACACACACTGATACACCCATTCGCATAATTAATTAATAATCAATATTGACATAATTAATAATCAATATTGACAAACTTATCTAAATATATAAAATTGCATTTAATGTATAATATAAATTAGTCAATACTAATTTGAATGCAAAGTGCCACACTGGACGAAAGTTATGTGCCCTTGCAGAGACGGCTACCAACATCTGGCCGGGTTTACTTCATATATAAAGAAAGAATTACAAATACACAGTTACCGGTAAAAAAAAAAAGAAGAAAAGAAAAGAAATAGGAGACCGTGACACGTAAGTTAGTTACTCTGGCGCGAAGGGGAATTTTGGGAAGGAAATCGAAAGTAAAAGAACAGTTCTGATGCATTGTGTTTGCGGACCGAGAACAGGTAAGCATTGCATTCATCAACCTCCCATATACAAATAAAACAACGGCATTATAACATTTTTAAGTATTACCATGAAAAATTCTAGTACGAAATGTGTTGTTTGGGATGATTTCCTGTGGTATGGTGATTTCCTTAGCAAGGGAGACCATGGAGCCTAAATTAAAAGTAAAGTTGCGGGCGATTTAACTTATTTTAATGACAATGTTTACGGAGACAAAATAGTATATTTATGAAGACCTAGGTCTGTTAATTTAAGTTTCCTTATTAATAGCTATAGTAACAGCATTTAAATGAACGTTGCCATGTGAGCTTACTGAAATTAAATATTGTCTATTTTGTACAGGTCTTATGAGTTTAGTTCATCCAAACCCGCACCATGCATACCGTCGTGTCATACACAGCTGCAGTCTGCTTTGACGCAGCTTTATTTTACCTTCTGGGCTGTGGAGCTGCTCCGTTGCTCCCTGTATTTGGCAGTAACGATGTCGCAGGACTGCTGGCGTTTCTGTGGTCGGCGGCAGCGATCAGATGGGCGCTGATCTGCAGCCTGTGGCTCCCCACTGTGGATCAGACCTCCAGACCGGTGATGAGACGCTGGGCGGCGGTTCACTGTTTCCTGGGCTCGGTGTATGAGAGCGGCCGGATAGCGGCGTTCGGGGGTCCGCTGGAGACGGGGATCGGCCCTGTGGGCAGTCCGGGATTCACATTTTTAACCTCCATAGCAGCCGCTGCTGCCTGTATGTTTTGGGAGTTCGTGTTCCCTGACACAAACGGGGAAGACGATGGAAAAGGTAAACAGCAGAAAGCACGAGTGTTATTCATGAGAGTGATCAGCTTGTATAAACCTGACTACCTGCTTCTTCTGGGTGCCTTCGTCTTCCTCTCCCTGGCTGTTCTGTGTAAGTGTATATTAACCAGATTTTATACATTTAGAAGACATACACACTCATTCAGAACTCTTCTGATTTTACGTTTTTGTGTTTGTTCCAGGTGAAATGTTTATTCCCTATTACACCGGTAAGGTAATTGACATCCTTGGTGCTCAGTATCACTGGCACGACTTCCTGACAGCAATCTTCTTCATGGGACTTTTCTCAATTGGCAGGTTAGTAACTTAATACAAACAGCAGCGTCACAGCTATTGTAATTAGCTCCTGAGCTTACAGTGCAGCCAGGGACTGTTGAGGGACATTTCTGCAAATCTACATTCATTTTTAGTAGCTTCTGATCTGATTCAGATATTCCCAAGTAATCAATTATAAACCATGTTTCATTACTAAAGGAAACAGCCATGGAGAGACTTTTGGAGAGACAAGTGTTTAAACAGAGGGATGCCCGAAATAGGTTCTGCCCCCCCCTCCGGAACGTAGAATACCATTTACACTACGTTTATGCAGCAGACACTTTAATCCAAAGTGATGAACAATTGTGACAGAGAGGCCAACCAGTTCTTGGAGCAGTTTGGCTTAAGGGTCTTGCTCATGGGCCCAATGGCAAAGCCTCTCAGCCAACTATGGTTTGAACCAATGACCTAATGATCACAGCCACAGAGCCACATATCACCTCAATAACAACACAATTATAATGAACAATTTAATTGTTCATGCAACATCTTGCATGTGCTGAATAAGTGGTTGGAAGTCTTTTATTCCTACCAAAGGACCACAGGTTTGTGAATCATTTAAAGAACTAATTGGGGAAAACTGGAAGTTAAACCCTGGTTCTGTCCTGATCCCTGATATTTAAATTAAATCACCAGTGGAACTGGACTGTAACCGACTTTCCCTTTGCTGTCCCTCAGCTCGCTCTCCTCAGGCTGCCGTGGGGGTCTCTTCATGTGCGCCATCAATAACTTCACCAGCAGAATGAAAGTCAAACTCTTCAGTTCCCTGGTGCGTCAGGAGATTGGCTTCTTCGAAACAACTAAAACTGGTAACTCCCGTACCATAACAGAACATGCTGTGTTACATATGACTGTGCAGACTGTAATGTAGTTTGCTGTGAGGACAGATACGTACCTCTGTAGCAAGTGAACGATCTGTAGCAATGCTGAATGTATTTACATGTGACTAGATATGAAAAGTATACAAATTAATTGAATAAACATCTTAAACCATAGTTTGGCTGCACACTGACTTATTTAAATACCCTAAGTAGGCAAAGTTGTGTGGTAATCAAAATAGCAATTAAAAAAAGCAAAACTAAATTATCCATTCTGATACGATTTTGTGGTGCATGATCATTACCCAACAGGGGACATCACATCCAGGCTGTCCATGGACACCACTCTAATGGCACGCACAGTGGCCCTGAACGTCAACGTCCTGCTGAGGACCTTGATCAAGACGCTGGGCATGCTGTCTCTGATGTTCAGCCTGTCCTGGAAGTTGACCGTGCTCATGCTTATGGAAACACCGATCACTGGCTTTCTGCAGAACATCCATGACACATACTACCAGGTACTATTACTAACCCCTAGGCATTTGGACTCAGTTTCACCTTATTCCAATATTATATTAAGACAAACTCATTACTAAACATGATTCTCAAGTTTTTTACCTCCTCTCTCTGTATTGCCTTTAGTGCTCATTGTAAAAATGGCAAAATAGTAGGCAAATTAAAACAATAATGTAAACTGTACTAATGTTTCACCTGCCTGGGTGCAGAGGTTGTCTAAGGAGGTGCAGGACTCCATAGCCAGGGGGAACGATGCGGCGGGCGAGGCGGTGGGGGGCATTAGGACCGTGAGGAGCTTCAGTGCAGAGCAGAGAGAGGCCACTCGCTATGGCGACAAGCTGACGGACACCCACAGCCTGAAGACGCGCAGGGACACTGTCAGAGCCGTATACCTGCTGCTACGAAGGGTATAATTCATTTCCTTGTTACCATAGTTCACCAAGTACACAGTCAGAGAATGAGAAGCTTTTGAAATAAATGACCTACGCATCAGTAATGTACTGAACATTAAATAGTCTAAATGTGGTGCACATTTAGTCAACAACTTGGCATGACTGTCACTTCTGACTTGTACACTAACAAAAGTCACCATTTCACTGATTTAAAGTAGCGATACTTTGTAGCATGTTAATATTGTCATTAATTTTAAATTGCATTCAATAAATGTATTTTCAGCTGACAGAGCTGGGCATGCAGGTAGCCATGCTGTATTACGGTAGAAGGTTTATCCAGTCTGGCCAGATGAGCACTGGAAACCTGGTGTCCTTCATCCTCTACCAGACAGACCTGGGACAAAACATCAGGGTAGGTCTGAACTCCAGTTTGAGGTCACACTCAATACAAGCATTGCAACAACTTGCCTATAGCAAACAATTTTATTAGTTTGTTAAACAGGTTAACAAGAGCAGAATATATCTAAGAGCAGAACCAGGATGGATAATCTGGGCTAATATTTTGCTTGCTTGCTGATTTCCCCTGCATCAGACTGACATCAATGTGCTGACCTTGTTTATCAGACGCTGATATACATCTTTGGTGACATGCTGAATTCGGTGAGTGCAGCTGGCAAGGTGTTTGAGTACCTGGACAGGAAGCCCCAGGTGAGCACCGACGGGACCCTGCAGCCGGACACCCTGAGGGGACACGTCCAGCTCCGCAACCTCACCTTCTCCTACCCCACCCGCCCTGACGAACCTGCCCTGCAGGTAAATAAACCCCCCGTTTTGGTTCTGTGAGAGATGTTGGATGTGTGCCATGTCTGAGACATAATGATGAGAAATGCTGATGAGGTCACAGAAGGGCTTGGAACCTATCCCAGATAGCATAGGGCACACGGCAGGGTAACACCACAGATGGGAGTGCAGGGCAAACATTAGGGGCGATTTAGTAACACCAAATAACTTAATTGCATGTCTTTGAATTTGGAAGAAACTGAACGTGAGGAAACATGTAAGCTCTTCAGATGCAGAGTGGGATTCAAACCCACAACCATGCAGGTGTGAGATATTAGTGGTACCCATTCAGCTATGGGGGTTAATCGACCAGCAAGTTGTTCTCATCTTCAAAGCATTAAACCTTTGCTGTATTTCTGGTGCTTGAAGAATAGATTAAAGAGAATACAGTTATATGATCTGTTTACCAAACTGTTTTCAACTTGTTCCATATGACCCCCTTTGCTGTCTCAGGGTCTCTCCCTGGAGCTGAAGCCAGGGCAGGTGACTGCGCTTGTGGGGCCCTCCGGCGGGGGGAAGACCACCTGTGTGAGTCTGCTGGAGGGATTCTACCAGCCGCAGGGGGGGGAGATTCTGCTGGATGGGCAGCCGCTGCACAGCTACCAGCACAAATACCTGCACAGCAAGGTAAGCGCACAGTCAGCACAGGCAGAAGCTGTGAACCACCTAACATCACTACAGACACCGGGGGCCACGGCAGAAGCTCTGAGCCGCTCCTGTCCCCATCTGCCCCCGACAGGTAGCGATGGTCGGTCAGGACCCAGTGCTCTTCTCGGGCTCCGTCAGAGACAACATCGCCTACAGCCTGAAAGACTGCCCCCTGGAGGTGGTGCAGAAGGCTGCGCAGAGAGCCAATGCTCACGACTTCATCAGTCAGCTGGAGCACGGCTACGACACAGGTACGCAGTGCCACACAAAGTCACATTCAGACACAGATTGATAGTTAGGTATGTAAACATGCTAACTCACAAAGAACCATGCAGCATTCATAAAGTGGAAAGGCGTTTTCAGCCTGGTAACCAGTCCTGTATGTATTCCAGATGTAGGGGAGCGGGGGGGGCAGCTCTCCGGGGGCCAGAAGCAGCGTATTGCCATCGCCAGAGCTCTGATCAGAGAGCCACAGGTGCTGATCCTGGACGAGGTCACCAGCTGCCTGGACACGGAGAGTGAACACGTGGTACGGTCATAGTGCTGCTTCTCATGTTGGTTCCATTAAAAATAAATAAAAAATAAATCAATAAAATGAAGATAATTTTGCTAAAATACAGATTATATATTGTGGGCATTAGCAATTAGCTGATCCATTACTTTGAAGGCTTGCTACTTATTTAGCATTTTAATAATGTGATAATAAGGTTATATATACATATATACATTTTCCCTTATTTAACATACTCCGTAATCTTCATCTTCTAGATCCAGCAGGCCTTGGCTGACCGCCCCTCCCAGACCCTGCTGATTATTGCTCATCGGCTGAAGACAGTGGAGAGGGCAGATCAGATCATTTTGATTGATAAGGGGGCCGTATTGGAGCGGGGGACTCACCAGGAGCTGATGGACAAGAGGGGGAGTTACTTCAGGCTCAGAGAGAAGATCTTTACTGAGAATGGAGAACAGAATTGACTTTATTAACTACTGAACGCTACACTGAGAGGGCACCTTTACAGCCATACACATAGACTCTCAATATAATTAAACATTCAGAGTCAGTCAAAAAAAATTGAACAGTTTGAAAAAGGAAGATTAAGCAAAGCTGAATGTTTTGACATGGCCTGCAGTCATCGGACCTTAACACCACTGAGCTGTTTAGGGATTAAATGGATAGAAAGGTCAAGGCTACACAGCCAACGAGTTCAGATCATTTACCCTGTTTTTATTACATAGCTTGTCATTTGTTTGTTTCCATTAATTGCCATTCTGTACCTGTTTTCTTTTGTGGCACTGAGCTTAAACATAGGAAACTCCAACTGTTCAAAATCATTTTTCTGGGTCTAGAAATTCATACTGATTCATTACAACTCAGCCATGCAAAGCAGAAAAAATGTTGTATGCCGATGTAATTTTATTGTTTGTATCTATGTAGAAATAAATGTACATATTTTTCTTATTTTAAATCGGTTTAGTGTTATTATTATTAATAATAATAAGAAGAAGAAGAATGGGTTTCAATGAAACGGCTACTCGGAGCATAGAAAATCAACAAATGAGATTAAAGTGTAATTATTAGCAGGGTACAGGTATAAACATGCTTTGTAATTTCATTTTGAACAGTTCCTACACTGAACACGTGACGTATTCGTCTCAGCAAATCAACAGAAAGTCCCAGCATGCTTAGGGTATTGTGTATGTGCACATAAAAAAACTAAACATAATATATTCTAGTATAATACATAAAATATTCTAGTGATATCATTAATAACATTATATTTCATATTTAAATATCCCTGTTCCAACTCTCCTTATGTTTTCTGATTGTATTGTTTCCGCTCATTATCCCTTGGAAACCACACAAAACCGCGATTTCATCCCAGATATTGTGCAAATATAAACTAAGGCGCATTGGATATTTCAGCGTTTTATAACAAACGTTCTCTGAGCACAAATGTTAATACAGCATCAAAAATGCATAACGCTCGTTATGACCATGTGCGGATATTAAAACAGTACCGAGCGCATATATATATATAAGGAATGACAGTGCCGGCACAGGCTGACCATTTAGTCTGAAAACTTACAACATAAATCTTGCAAAATAATAACGATAATGAGTAAATTAAAGTGCTACTAGCTAAGCATATCACTCAATCCGGTTCGCAGACCGCTAGCCGGAGCGTGACAGATAATCACGTGACTGCTGATTAAAGCCGGTAACTTCCGGCTTTTTCTGGCAGGTCTCGTGGTAAAATAGAACGATAATATCATACAAAATAAAGTATGCGACTAAATGTTTGCGGGTTAAAATACGCGTTTTAATATATCTAATTTAATTGTATATTCATCTGTCGTGTTTCCCCTTTCGCAAATGGAAGCTCAGAGTGAAACTAGTTGTCCAGTGTTTGAGTCCTGATTAAGGTAAGGATGTTATTGGACCCCAAGGTAGGGTTTTTAATGTAAGCTTTAGCTTAGTGTTTGAAATGTTTAAACTATTCAGACCTTCGTGCAAGGTGATGGGGAGATATTCTATTCTTCATGGTTTATTCAAGCTCTATAATTACTTGTGGATCATTGTGGACGGGACAGCAGTCATCAAGTCTTTCAACAGATTCTCAGGCCGTAACTTCAGACATTTGAATAATGCACCAGAAACGTTTTTTCAATACCTCTGCAACCCTCAGGCAGCTGGTGTGACACACTTTCAGTCTCTCACGCCCACACAAGAAATCTTATGGCAAATATATATTATTCTATTATAAACCTAAGATTAGCTACATCAAAAACTTTGGAGTAGTTTGCAAACACTACAGACTATTTACAAGGTAATAAAACTGCTGCATACATGTAAATGTCACTCGAATTGAAAATCTCATGCCAGCCAGCTGACCAAAGTTGGCAGCCCTGCCTAATGGATTCCAGTCTGTTGTGATCTGACCACACCATGCTACATTTTTTGCAGCCTAGAACCTTTTTTTGTAAAGCTGGATGTACATAATTTACTAATTAAGTGTTTTTTAAACCCCTTTAAGCTTTGGTGTGGCAGCTTTTACAGTGTCCTGTTATACAGGGATGATTTCTGAAGGGTGCTGAATATTTTCAGCTAACAGATTTTATTCCATTCCAACTTTAGGCTGCTCTTGGTGGTGTCTGGCTGGCATGACTGCCCAGCCAAGCAGACCTGAAACAGACACACACGTCTGTTTGTTAAATAATAATCCATCCGTCTTCCATAACTGCTTACGCAGTACTGGCTTAGCATCCCAAGAAGGATGGTGCACAATGCTGGGGAGGCTCTGGGTGGGATGGTAGTCTTTACATAATGCTACCTTAATAATTAAATTAATGAGAAAGACTGTTATACACAGAGAAAAATCCCAGCTAATCAACATATATAACAGCTAAGAGTACCATTATCAACTGAACCACTTTTTTTTCTTGCTACTGACCATCTTCAAAGGTTTATTGCAACTAATGCTTATTCTAACACAATCTGAAAGTTTAAGATGAAGTAGTGTTTAAGTATTGAAAAGCAACAATATATGGCAAGGTGAAGTAAAATAAACGCTCACTCACAATAGTTCTTATTTTACAGGTTTCCTCCCTGGAAGTGACTTCATTATAGGGGCTTTATGAGTTTGGTTCATCCAAACCCGCACCATGCATACCAGTGTTTCATACACAGTCGCAGTCTGCTTTGACGCAGCTTTATTTTACCTTCTGGGCTGTGGAGCTGCTCCGTTGCTCCCTGTATTTGGCAGTAATGATGTCACAGGACTGCTGGCGTTTCTGTGGTCGGTGGCGGCGATCAGATGGGGGCTGATCTGCAGCCTGTGGCTCCCCACTGTGGATCAGACCTCCAGACCAGTAATGAGGCGCTGGGCGGCGGTTCACTGTTTCCTCGGCTCGGTCTATGAGAGCGGCCGGATAGCGGTGTTCGGGGGTCCGCTGGAGACGGGGATCGGCCCGGTGGGCAGTCCGGGATTCACATTTTTAACCTCCATAGCAGCCGCTGCTGCCTGTATGTTTTGGGAGGTCGCGTTCCCTGACACAAACGGGGAAGGCAATGGAAAAGGTAAACAGCAGAAAGCACGTGTGTTATTCATGAGAGTCATCAGCTTCTGTCAGCCTGACTACCTGATTCTTCTGGGCGCTTATGTCTTCCTCTTCCTGGCTGTTCTGTGTAAGTAACATATTTCATGTAGAAGATAAATTTAACATTTTATTTGTGCTTCTTTTTAATAATTACTGCCATTTTATATGAAGTGTGAATATTTTTCACATTAAACTACACAACAGCATGTCACCCATGAACTGGTTAATGATGTTTTTTGGGTAACTGAAATAATCTGATATTAATGTCATATTACAGTTGAGCTTTTTGCTCTTTTACAAACGGGGAAGCTGATTGACTCCCTGGGTGTTGAACATCAGCGGCACAAGTTCCCGTCTGTCCTCCTCTCGATGGCGCTCTTCTCATTTGGCAGGTTAGTGACTCTGGCACTATTAACACCACCTAATATTTGCTTTGCTTTTCCATCATTTTGGGTGGACATTTGAAGGATGCATATGGAAACACTTTTGACCAATCAGTCTCTGGTTCTACTATAGTGTGGTTTTTTAAATTTGTGTTATTTCCAAATTACACAGTATGACCTGCCTGCCAGTAGCCTGCGCTGCCCTGGTTGTGCCCAAATCCTGCCCTTTCGCTGGTGCTGGTTCCCCTGTGGGAGCTTGACCGTGAGAGCTTTCCCCTTGCGGTCTTTCAGCTCGCTCTTCACCGCGGCCCGCGAGGGCTTCTTCAGCTGCGCCATCAGCAGCTTCTCCTGCAGAATCAAACTGAAGCTCTTCCATTCCTTGGTGCGACAGGAAATCGGCTTTTTCGACTCGACTAAAACCGGTCTGTACTGCAAAGTGTTTTATATTATATGGAGAAGCTCTGAATCCAGACTTAAGCTGGTGCTTCATAAAGCAAAATGTCCTTTTTATTTTAAAATTCTAACCATTAATAATTTTCTTTATAATTTGCCTCTTTCAAAAAAGCTAGTTGAGTATATGCATACATATTTTTAAATCAGAATTCACTTTATTGGCCAAGTACACCAACATGCGCTAGGAATTTGTCTTGGCACTATCAGTGCATGCATTCACAAACAACAGGATAAATTAAGAAAAATAATGAAAGGAATGGAAATTTATTCATTTCTGATTCCATAGGTCGCAAAGCATAAATAAGACTGTAAACCTGCAATGTGAAATCCATGCATTCCTTAAATGGTCATTGGTATTGGTTGTTATGAACTTGAAATTCAAAACCATTTACTCAAAATGGTTTGTGTAGTTCAGGCTAATGTGCTTCTTCATAAGATGTGAATTCGCCCTGCAGGGGACATCTGCAGCAGACTGTCCACAGACACCAGCCTGACGGGACGCGCAGTTTCTTTGAGCATCAACCTCTTGCTCAGAAGCCTGATTGAATTTCTGGGCATAGCATTCGTCATGTTGCGCCTGTCCTGGAAGCTGACCTTGTTGGTGCTGATGGAGATGCCTCTCAATAGCCTGCTACAGAGCGTCTACAATATCTACTTCCAGGTACGTGTAGGCAAAGGCACAGGCTCAGCTCTCAGCATGGAGATACAGGCACCGATAGAATGTGGCAGCTGGGATGTGAAGGAATGTTTGCTTCCTGTTTGTACTGTGGTATATTTCTTGTAGTTTGCTTAATGACCCAATAAGAATAACTAATACTGGAGTAGGCAGTTGAGTAACTGGTGATATACTGCAAAACTTAAGACATCCCAGTTCTTGTGGTGGACAAGCTACCTACGTTAGATACAACATAGATGGAGGTGTTCAGCCAAAAAAATACCTATAGCATGCTGAAGTAGAGTAGCAGACATGATTAAGCATGTTCTCCTAAATGCATACAAATGACTTGGTTTCTTCCTGGATTGACTGCAGAGATTTTCGAAGAGAGTGCATGACTCCTTGGCTCGAGCAAACGATGCGGTCGGTGAGGCGGCAGCGGGCATTAGGACCGTGAGGAGCTTTAGGGCGGAGCATGTGGAGGCCCGGCGCTATGGCGACAGGCTGATGGACGTCCACAAGCTCCGGATTCGCAGAGAAGCTGTCAGGGCTGTTCACGCGCTCATGAGGAAGGTATAAGTGACTTCATATCCTTAGTCCTGCAGGTGGAAAGTGCTCATTGTGTGGCTCTCATTGTCAGGCATGGTGTTTGCAGTGTAGTAGTACAGGGTTGCTTTGCTTGTAAGAGCTGGTGATCTTTACAAAAGCAGTGGTGATCTTTACAAAAGCAGTGGTGATCTTTATAAAATCAGTGGTGATCTTTATAAAATCAGTGGTGACCATAATGTAGGAATAAACGCAGGAAGCAGCATCAGGATTACAACTGATTGGGCAGTTCTAAATTGTTCAGTGAGATAATGACCCAAAATGCACTTCAGAACCATGCAAATACTTTATCAGAACTAACATCAAACAAAAACAGAAATGTGAGGAAGAGTTTTAGTAATGACCTGGCCTGCCTGTAGATTAATCTGTGGGATTAATTTGGCTAAGGAGTCAAAGAAACCATCAAGCACCCTGCCTCTCTGAGAACTACTGCTGAAGTGCTGGAAATTAATGTCCGATGACATTTTTTGTGGAGGATAATGTTTATTCACAGAAAAATTGTAGCATTTCACACACTTCAAACCTTTGACTGGTACTATGCATGCATTTTGTTTTTTTTTCCTTGTGTTAAGGTGATAATCTGATTAAGAGCCTTTTCTGTGGCTGTTTGAAACCCGCAGGTGACGGATCAGGGCCTGTGGCTCGCCATGCTCTACTCCGGCATAAAGCTGATCGAGTCTGGGCACATGAGCACAGGGACCCTGGTCTTCTTCATGTTCTACCAGAGGGACCTAGGAAACAGAATCAAGGTACCTGAAGATGCTTCTGTTCAAAGAGTGGACCCTGTAAAATAAATGTGGTTCATGCTGAAAATTACCACCATTCATTTCTGTTGGATGATCTACTATAATGTTTTGTAATAAATACTGATACTGAATTATCAAGCCAGGCTTCCAGAATTGCTTTTGTCATATCATTATTGTGGTAGAATTTGACCACTGTATTTCATTCACCGTATTAAAATGTATCAACCGAGCATAAGAAATTTATTCAGGGATTGATTCAGGAACAATCATTTTCTGTTTTTATGTGCTCATACAATATACACATTATACACACACACACTATGGTTAACCGTTTAAGAGTTAGCAACACTGGCTTTATGTGTTCTGCTCGTCCATTTTAGCAGTTGTTAGTGTTAGCAAACCTTTAATATTGAAATGAATCACTTGCCTGGTAAATAACCTGGCAAAAAACTGATGCTTTTTGACACAATTGAAAGGAAATCAGAGCAGTTAATAAAGACTAAATTCAGCCTTTATTTTTTAAACGGTAAGTTACTGTATGTCGTATGCGATTGCATTTCTTCTTTTATTTGGTGTCCCCCCCCTGTCCCCCCCCCTGTGTTTGCCAGACCCTGATTTACATCTTTGGCGACGTGCTGAACTCCGTTAGTGTGGCAGAGAAGGTGTTTGAGTACCAGGACAGGAAGCCCCAGGTGAGCACAGACGGGACCCTGCAGCCGGACACCCTGAGAGGACACGTCCAGCTCTGCAACCTCACCTTCTCCTACCCCACCCGCCCCGAGCTGCCTGTACTCCAGGTAAACTAACACTGTATTTCACATGTTTGAAAGATACAGTACTTGTGATAATGTTATATGATCGGTTTCCGACTTGTTCCATATGACCCCCTTTGCTGTCTCAGGGTCTCTCCCTGGAGCTGAAGCCAGGGCAGGTGACTGCGCTTGTGGGGCCCTCCGGCGGGGGGAAGACCACCTGTGTGAGTCTGCTGGAGGGATTCTACCAGCCACAGGGGGGGAAGATTCTGCTGGACCGGCAGCCACTGCACAGCTACCAGCACAAATACCTGCACAGCAAGGTAAGCGCACAGTCAGCACAGGCAGAAGCTGTGCGCCACCTAACGTCACTACAGACGCCGGGGGCCACGGCAGAAGCTCTGAGCCGCTCCTGTCCCCATCTGCCCCCGACAGGTAGCGATGGTCGGTCAGGACCCAGTGCTCTTCTCGGGCTCTGTTAGAGACAACATCACCTACGGCCTGGAAGACTGCCCCCTGGAGGTGGTGCAGGAGGCTGCGCAGAGAGCCAACGCTCACGACTTCATCAGTCAGCTGGAGCACGGCTATGACACAGGTATGCAGTGCCACACAAAATCCCATTCAGACATATATTGATAGTCAGGTATGTAAACATCCTGTTAACTCACAAAGAACCATGCAGCAGTCATGAAGTGGGTTTTCAGCCTGGTAAACTGTCCTGTATGTATTCCAGATGTAGGGGAGCGGGGGGGGCAGCTCTCCGGGGGCCAGAAGCAGCGTATCGCCATTGCCAGAGCTCTGATCAGAGAGCCACAGGTGCTGATCCTGGACGAGGTCACCAGCTGCCTGGACGTGGAGAGCGAGCATACGGTACGGTGGAGGAGGAGCGTCGGTCACAGTTTAAGCGCTGCTTTGCCATGTTTGCTTGTCAGATCATATTAACAATGTGGTAAATAAGCATAATTATTTAAACCAGTGTTTCCTAATCCAGTCCTCAGGGACCCACAGACAGTCCATGTAAAAATGAGGGCCGTCTGTCAGGGAGCTCGGAGGGAGCAAAAACATGGACTGGCTGTGGGTCTCTGAGGACCGGATTGGGAAACGTTGACTTAAACCCTTAACAATAATCCTGCTTCTTGGATTCTAGGTCCTGCAGGCTCTGGCCAGTCACCCCACCCAGTCCATACTGATTATTGCTCATAGGCTGAAGACAGTGCAGAGGGCGGATCAGATCTTTCTGATTGATCATGGGGTTGTTGTAGAGAGGGGCACTCATCTGGAGCTGATGGGCAAGAAAGGAAAGTACTACAGACTTCAGGAGAAGGTCTTCATGGAGGAAAGTCCTGGCTAACGCAGGCATATGTTAGTGACAAACGTAGCAAAGATACAGATGTATATTTTATTAATGTATCAGCTTATATTTATGGATAAATTGTAAACCCCAATGTCATCGATAGCTGTGTGTCTGTTTACTTTATAATGACATCTGAAATGCTGAATAGTTTATGCACCCATACTGAAAGCGGGTCTTTGTGACGTAACGACAGAAGATAAATTGTGTCAGACATTTTTCTATGTGAGATGTGACCTTAAACCAAAAAAACTGAAAAGAAAAATAGAGAATCATTAGGACAAAAATCTGCAATTTCAGTAGGGGTGTGTATGCATTTTATATCCTATGTGTCGGTGCTGAATGTGGCTGTCACCTCATACCTCAGACCAAGCGCTCTGTGATCCTCGATGTGATGAGCGGATGGATGGATGGAAGCTGAAAATTGCCAGAAAGCATTTTTGATCATTTCTGTGGGAAACACACCTTTGCTTTATTGGGTTGTGATTGTTGTTCTCACACAAACATGCAAAAATGTAAATTGTACCATATCAGTTATCAAAATAGCCCTGTCATAAAATATCCTCTTATATTCATTTTGACTGAGATACGACCCAACATGTGCTAAGAGCAAAAAGGTGAACGGTTTGCTTAATTTTGTCCGGAATGAACAGTCTGATGAAGGGATATGTTTGGTACTTACCATACCGTCCCTCCTGGGGAAAACCCCACACGTTTGTTTGCTCGTGCCGCAGATTACAGCATGACTCCATCCCCCCCTGCAGGAGATCCTCACTACAGGGCGTCAGCCGGAGTGAGAGACGGCAACCATTTTGTCACCAAGCCTTTATTCCCACAGCGTCCACAAGATGCCGGCCGGTGAGCCACAGCACCGAAACTAAAGAGTTTATGGAATATTAGAAATTTTAAATATTAGGATTTTTCTTTGGTTTGCAGGAATGTGTTTACACATGACAGTTAAAAATGCTTCAGATGAAAAAATAATTCTAATAAATCTATTTAACAAAATCTGTAATAAACTATTTTATTTTAAAGCACTCAAAAGCATTCTTCAGATTCAATTGTCATTTCTTCGCCATATTCAATTGTCATGTCCTTTAAAACATGCAGGCTGCATTGTGTTTGAAAACACAGAGTTAAATGATTGTGGCTGTTTGTGTGTGTTTACTGAACCCCTGGCAGGTAGCGATGATCGGTCAGGACGCTGTGCTCTTTTCCGGCATTAACCAGATATTTACGAAACCTTCCCATCACCAAAAGTCCCGATTCAGGGGTTGAAGGTTCATTTTACAGCCTGGCGCTGGGTATTCACCGTGTTTATACATGTAAAGTTCCTGGCTGTGGTCTGCAGGGGTGTTGTCATCCTGTGGGTGAAAGACCGTGAGCTTCACCAGCACAATGACAGTACAGCGCCAGTCTCCGTGTTTTTCCATTCAGTGGCACAATGCTGTTATAACACTGAATCTCTACAGGAAACACCTTCATCACAGGCGATACTTACTGACAAGGTACAGATGGAGTTTCGGTACCGGGGGTTATTGTCATATAACTAACCTTTATACACATTTTTTAATCATTAATACCAAAGAATATTAACTACAGCATTTTTGACAGCTACTATGTGAGAAGGAAGACTAACACAGGACTGTGTCTTGGTCTGTGACTGGGTATCTGTTTGGATGGTTACTGGTTCAAATCCCACAGCCAGTAATCGTATCATTGTTAGTCCCTTAACCGACACTGCTCCAGGGTTGCTGGGTGCTGGCAGACCCCGCACTCTGATCCGAAGCTTCCTTAACAACCACACTGGCCCAGGCCATAGGATATGAAAATAACATAGTAATAAGAGAGGTAAGGAGCATGCACTGATTACAGTTTATTGTCACACCCACCACACTACAAACCACCTCATGGATGAGAACCTGAGTGCAGCCATGCGGTGGGTGATACCTCAGCACCAAACTATTCCAAACGGACCAGTGTGAGTTTTTTTCCCTGTGACTGGGGTGCCAATCCTGCCACCAACCCCCGAGTTATTCCCTGTAAGTTGGAGGACCTCCTTACAGGGCTGGATGTAGATTAACATCATACCCAGGATGAAGCAATTGCAGGTTAAGGGCCCAACAGAGTAGAATCACTCCAGGCATTCACGGGATTTGAACAAGCAACCTTCCAGTTGCTGGTACAGATCTGTAGCCACCACTCCACCTTTTAAGTAATAAGTAATATAGTAATAAGATAATAAGGCTTTTGTGTGAAAGGATCTCAGACCACAATAATTCGCCATTCTTATAACCATTGTTTTATAATTGGTGTTATACATCTAGAGAATATGAACCAGTGGGGTTCATCCCCAATCACGCGAGCAGCTTCTCTCTCCCAGGCTGCTAACACATTAAAACCAAGCTTGGCGTCAGATCCAGTGAAATACTGTTACCCTCACTTTGACTGTTCTTGCCAGGTTGTGACAGGACCAAGAACTGAGTATACAGATATTTCCCTCCATCACACAGTATTCCTAACATACAGGGGCATTTGAATGTAATGAGTCCGAGGAGCAATTTTTTGTATCAGTGTTGGCTGTAGTTAGGCTTCCAGGAAACACAGGTCAGCTTTATTGGCTCAGTTATGTGGATACAGGTATGAAATAGACAATGGTGTTTCTGCAATCTGACATCAACATTGTTTCATCTATTTTTATTTTAGAAATCGAAAGCCTGCTCTGGTCCACATTGTTGTTGATTGTGTGTGTGTGAGTGTATGGGTGGGGCTGGGAGCCTGCCTGCACTTGTTATGAAATAAAGAGTTTGGTATTTACCGATCACCAAACCAACCTCGCCGGAAAGCCCCGTGCAGTCATAGCTGCTCTGCCTGTCAGTCTGGCGGCACGTTTGGCCACACCGTATCTCGCGGCGATACAGCAGCCCTGGGCTTGATCACCCCCTACTGGAGATCGACGGCATTGGGTGGCGGGGGGGCGGAGCATGGGACAGCCGCCATTTCAACACCAAAACGGCGCTTCCACAGCCTTCACAAAATGTCGGACTGTGAGTCAGTGCTTACACCTGAGACTTTGATGATGAAGATGATTATTTTATATATATATATATATATATATATATATATATATATATATATATATATATATATATATATATATTTATTTATTTATCAAGAATAATAAACTGGCAAACATGGTCATATGGGTCACCCAACTACCCAACAGTTGCATAGGAGTTAAGGGTTAAGCGTTCGTTTGTTTTGTTGTTTCATTTGTCTTGTGCCAATCCTCACACCCAGCTGTTGTCCTTCTGTGAACCAGCGTCCATTTTGTTCTGGACCGGCACTTAGCTTTCCCCGCCCTGACACCAAAATGGCCGTCTGTTGTTTTTTGTCCCTGCACCCCCCCCCTCCACACACACACACACACACACAAACTCACTTTTGTTAATCCCTTTTCCACTCCTGTCCCAAAATAAAGTTACTGTTCCTTCCACCCAATGTGCTGTGACATATGAGTTTATTTGTTATGTGATCTGGTGCAAGCCCTACAGGGACTACCATTTGATTTAAAATGAGAATTCGATATGCCCAAAAAAGTGCCCGCGTGTGGCACGGGTGAGGTGGAGCTTGTGTAACACTTACAGTTTAGCTGGCAGGGACTCAGCATCACGCTGGAAAGCCCCGGGTGCCAGTCTCCCTTACTTTCCCTTTCACTCTCCCCCTCCATACAGAAGCTGTGCCCTCTGAGTCTGTCTCTGAAGCTAAAATCCACATGTGCACACGCTCAGCTTCCTAACGCTGCGACTTTCTCTGCATTAATTTGTGCTTCTGGACCAGGGTCGTGTCTCTCTGCAGTAAAGGGAAGGATTCAAAACACATACATGCACATATCACATTATAAAATTATAATAGTTATTTCATGTGTGTGGTACTGGTGCCTCACCCCTCCAGGATTGCTGGCTTGATTCCCACCTGTGTGGAGTTCGTAGTCGTGCATGTTTTACCCGTGTTGTGACCATCTGGCATATCAGACATTTTCCCCATGGGGATGTGGGCTGGCAGAATGTATTGTAGGGACCCCCAGAGAGCCAAATTGTATCACTGGGCAAAACTTATCATGGGAGACCCCCCCCCCCCCCACTCCTCCAAGCTTGACAAAATTTACGTGGGGGCCTAAGGGACCCCAAAGTGCAGCCCTGGTTGTGAGCGACCTGCCCCCCCCCATCCTGTCCTGGGTGAGGCCCCGCCTTTGGCCAGTGCTCTCTGCGGCTCCAGGTCCCTTGTGATTTACACCATGATTTTATTGTTAGCATTAGTCATACGCTGATGCCTTTGTCCCCGGTGCAGGTCTGCATTCATCAAGCTCGTTTGGGGAGAACTTAACTAATAGCTCAGATTGTTAAAATCTTATCTAGCTCTGATTTAAAGGAACCCAGGGTTTTAGCTTCCGCTACACTAGCAGGAAGACTATTCCATACTCTAACTACACGCTGTGTAAAGAAGTGCTTCCTCAAATTTGTTTTAAAATGTTCTCCCACTAATTTCCACTTATGGCCACGAGTTCTAGTATTTAAACTAATATTGAAATAGCCATTTGGCTGAACAGCATCCTGACCTGTTAGAATCTTATAGACCTGGATCATGTTCCCCCTTAGTCTCCTTTGCTCAAGGCTAAACAGATTTAGCTCAGCTAACCTCTCCTCATAAGACATTCCTCTAAGACCAGGAATCATTCTCGTAGCCCTCCGTTGCACCTTTTCTAAGACAGCAATGTGCTTCTTAAGGTATGGTGACCAAACCAGCACACAATATTCTAGGTGGGGTCTTACCAAGGAATTATATAAATGTAACATCACCTCCCTTGACTTAAACTCCACACACCTAGAGATATAACCCAACATCCTATTGGCCTTTTTTATTGCTTCCCCACACTAGCGAGAGTGGGACATGGAAGCATCAACATACACACCGAGGTCTTTCTCGTAATCAGCTACCTTTATTTCGGTGGAACCCATAAAATATTTGTACTTTATATTTCTGCTCCCTGCATGGATTACCTTACATTTATCTGTGTTAAATTTAATCTGCCAGGTATCAGCCCAGTCGCTAATTAAATCCAGATCCCGTTGTAGAAAGCTTGTTAAAGCTTGCTGGGGTGGTGTTTAATAACTTTGACCATTATATTTCTTCACAAGGTGAGCCTGTGGAACTTGGCCTGACCTGATGTGTCTTTAAGGTCAATCCATAATAAAACCTGCTATGCAGAGTTATTTGGGAGGACAGGTTCAGAGTCTAGAGATTCTTTTACCGGCAACATCGGCATGAAAAGTCAACCTGCCAGACAGGAAATGCCACATGTGCCCTTAAAGGCATGCAAAGCATTTTTGGTAGATATCAAATCGCTACATTCAGTGAGTAATCAGTATTGTTTGTGTTACCGAAAAATCTCATTTTTGTATTAAAAAAGCATGGATATAATTCGAGTTTTTATTTATTTATAACGTTTTATTGCTTTTCCTTAAATTATTTTGAATTACTTTATAAATTAATAAAATTGTAGGTGATTTATTTTTTGTGAGATCACTCATCACTGCATTCTTAATGATGATCCTGAAGGTCCCAGGAAGGGGCTCAGGTGTCCCCTGGTTCCATGGTCCATGTGCAGAGCAGTTATGTTTGTCATTGTTGGGCACCATCGTTTGTTACCTGTCAGCCGATCATCTGTTTATGAACAAACTTCAGGGTAAAAATGCTGTCACAGCTTAGTGCTCATCATTAAAAATGTATCTATTCATTTTGGCTACTAGTACATATACTTATATTTATATACCAGTACATACACTTATTATATTTACTGTTTTAACAGACACTTGAGAAAGCAGCAGCAGCCCATGGAACAGTTGGGGTTATGGGTCTTATTCATTACTAATTTAGTTATATAGCAGTATATCAGTAAGCTATATTCACACGTCCAGTTTTGAATTTAATTGACAGTTGTAAATATCTCGTATGTCTAATTTTTCTCTTGGCTTAAGTACACTGGAGTAAAACTAAATACCACCAACCTGGTTGTGTGGAAAATAATTTGAAATTAACTTATTTTTTATTCCCCAATTGTAATTAACTTCAAAGAGTACTTGAGCCAATGAACTAAAGGTAACTACTTTCTCAGTGTGACCTCCAGTCCTGAGCGTAGATTTATACTGATATAGACCAGCTGTGTGTGGGGGCTGCTTCAGGCTTCCAGTAGCTTGGCAACTGCAATCAAATAAACAAGACAAACCCCCCTCCCCCACTGTGTTTCTGAGGTAAGATTTCACCAAAATCTCCGGAAATTGCAAAAACAAAATCGCATTTAAACACCATGGGGTTAATTTCCTGTCGTATTTTGATCACGTTTCTGATGCCCGTGGCAGTCAGAAAACATACCAACTACCACGGGCCTTCAAAAAACTGGCGCAGATTAAAATAAATGTTTTCATAGCTACCATTCCATCAGCGATAGCCATCACCTATGATAGCCATGTTACTCACAGGGGCCAACTCTGCTAGCAAATTACTGCTACAAGGAACCATTGTTCTGTCAGTGTGTTTGTTACGCAGTGCCTCTCCCTTATATTGTCCCTTTTGTTGACAAGATTCAGTTTGGTTTTTGCCCCAATCATAAATAATATAATGTGTGTTTATACTGAATCTGGGACATATACGACCTGATATAACAAATTCAGAACAGGACTGATTTCAGCAGTTATAAATCACAGAAGCAAATGAAATACAGGACAAATTACTGAGCCTGTTACAATGTGATCAATCCTAACAATTAAACCATGTGATTTGTGATGTCATTTTTCCCCAGAATGTTATGTTTTCGTAAGTGGGAATCAGAAAGACTTTCTCTTTCGCTGCTGACATTTGCCGCCTGGCCTGGGATATTCTTAGCTTTTTGTGTGAGATCCAGCCCCACTTGCAGTTTGGTGGCTCAGGAGCGCCTCCCATCTGTTCTGTGGATGTATGCTCCCATGTAAGTCACGTGATTTTGGAGAAGCCGCACTGTGAAAAAGAGAATGAGAAACCTTATTCATTCCCTGCTGCCTAGTGATGAACGTGTCATTGCTGACCAATCAAAAAAATACCTGCTGTCCCTGCTCAGTTTCAAATGCATGCAAACCATTATGCCTGGGTTTGTACCTCCATCTAGTGGTCAATTAAAAAACAGCTATCACAGTCTGAAATTGTGTATATAAAAAATAGTGACGTCATAAATGGAACCAAACTAGCTATGACACATGCAAATACGCAGGTACATCCAATGTAATGCATAACATAACATTACTATTACTTAACAACAGAAATACCATACACAGCTTTTATTCTGAAATACTGTGGTCTGTGGTCACATGGTTTGTGGTCACATGGTTTGGGTCACATGGTTTTGTAAGCTGGTTTGCAGGGATGCTTTTAACAATGCCACAACAAAGCTGTATGTAGCAGAAGTGTAACTTGTTACATGTAGGGTGTATGATACTGACAGCGAAGTGTGGTGGCTCACTGGGTAGCTGCCCCCGTGCCTCATCTCCAGAGCTGGGGGTTCCAGTTCTGCCAGTGGTCTTTGTGTGAGTCTCCTCCAGGTCTGGTTTCCGCCTATAGTCAAAAAAATGGAGTTAGGTGAAGCTGCACCCCTGAATGACCCATAGTGAATGTGGTATTTCATCCATGGTGTTTATCTGCCCATTCACCATGTACTGGAAAGACAGCTAGACGGTGGACAGATGGACACTTACATTTTTTCTCATCACCAAAAGGGGGCGCCACACACTCTAACCAACAGGGTCACACTTAGCAGGTTTTCATTTCACTCATGGTTTTCCCTGTTTCAACGCTGCTAAGTAAATCACCCCTGACAACAGACAAGTCCAACAGCCCAAGCTGCAGGATGCTACTAAAGTCTGTGTTTACACAGCAAAATGTTCTCACACAATACAAATATTACATTATATTGCCAACTGTATGTAACTGTAAATATGAGCAACTGTATTTCACTTTGCCAGTAGCTAGACATCGCCGGACAAACATTTTTCAAAACGGTATTTGAAGAAATCTCCAATTATTAGCAATGATGAAATATGATACATATTTACTGTACTGATGCTTGAAAATATGTCACCTGTCCTCTCTCTGAGCCCCATGCAAAACAAACAACAAACACAAGACTCACACAACGCACACAATCCCCAACAGCGACACGGGTGTGTATATATGCATATACTGTATTTTGCAAATCCATGTGTGTATATTATTGATTGCTGTTTTTATGTGTTTGTGTTTTTTTTGTTTTTGTTGGTTTGAAAAGATTGACAAAAGGGAGTCAGTGAATGCATGGTGATTGTTCTTTGTCTTAAATGTGTGTCTGTGTCGATTGCATGGGTGTGGTGGTAATTGTGTAAAGTTTCATAACTGACATGGTGTCCGCATCACTCTGGAAAGCCCCACCATCCGCCCCCCTCCCTCCTCACTTTCTCTTTCGCTGTCGCACCCAAGCCAGCTGTGATACGACACATAAGCCACGGCGTCAAACTCCTCAGGGCCAAACCCAGGCCCCGAACCCGGATCCCATGACCTGGAAAGAGTGATATCTGAGCTCCCATTACCTACCAGGGACATGGCGCCCTTTCACTATAGTCGTTTGGCCGCGTTTGGGATTTCTACCACCTCTGCGTTTCTCCCTATGAGCAAATCCCGTGGGTGAAATTATCGGCAGTCAAACTAAAGGGTTACATCATAAGTAATGTATGTGTAACCCTTGTTTAGTATGGGGGCTACATTACAACATTGATGGGGGCATACATTTTATATGAATATTTGTTTTATAGTATAATATTACAACACATAAACGAGCGAAATCGCATCAATGTTATGAAGAGTAAGCAAAGGTATCATAAATGAAGCAAGCGGCAAGAGTTTGCCCCCGCGGTCCACAACCTCGTCACTGGTGCTTGGAGAACCTGGTACTGAGGTGGTATGTGGTGTAAAAAGTTTGACAAACACTGAAATCGATTGAAGTAACAAAACAGGGGGTGTGGTAGCTTAGCAGGTAGCGTTGTGCCCTGAAGCCCTTGTCCGCCCCAAACACAATGAGCTGCGTTGCATGTGCTGTGTGTGCGTCCTCCCCTGGTTCTTGTTGGCTTCCATCCCTCTTGCATGAGACCAGAGTTCCAGGTGAATTAGTGACTCTGTTCTTATAGTGCGCGTGAGCACCCTTAGATGCTCGTCTGCCTTTTCCCAGCTGCCATATAAATTCTACTTCCTGGAATAAGCTTTATATCTATGTTTTTATCAGAAATCGAGGGCTGGATGGATTACAGAATAACCCATAATATTTTATAAGCATCTCCTGTAGAGATACTTCCGTGTTGCTCCCAAACACAGCTGCAGTTCAGCCCCTGTATTCTTCACCCAGTGATAATACCACATGGCTCCAAAGTGTTCTGGACCTCGCAACAATCAATAATGCCAAACAACTATGCATATTTAACACAGACATATATATTTTTTTGTTTTACAAGGCTCCCACAAGCCAGTGGAGATAATGTAAAAAGCAAATTGTTTATTTTTTTCTGTAACACCTGTTATGGTATTACTGTTAGTTGGAACTGCACGCCACTGGAACCAGTGAGAGTCTCATGTGTTAAATGCAGGGTTTGTCTCAAAAAACTGCAGGAACATCAAATGCTTAACACAACTGCCTCCATCAACTTAGCGTCTGTAGAATCTGCATGGAGCGTCTGCCAGTCAAAGGACAGAAGCTACCTGGAAACCACAAGCAAAATGTATATTGTCTGAGGGTCAATGGAATGAAATAAATTATATAGGACAAGCGGTGCTTTTCAAGGGCCTCCCAGCTATGTACTGGAAAGGGGAAGGAGGAGTTCTGTTCTTTGACCACCTTGATGAGGTTAATATCTTGATGTTTCCCGCAACCCTTGTCACACTGATAAAAGCTAACCTGGGATCAAAAGTCTTTTGATTGTTATACATCAACACCGAAAAATTCCTATAATGCAAACTAAAAACCAGAATGTAAAATACGTCTACTGACCAGAGAACGTATGTAACATTCTCAACCGGATTATCCTGCTGTACCACCCTGGACCAAATTTAGCCATAACAAAGGAATACTTCAGGTTTACTTTCGGTTTTCATCAAAAGCATGACAACAAATATTCCTTGGTAGTATCCAGTTGAGTTCTTAAATTAAAGCTCATTGGCTTTAAATGCATGTTGATCTTAGTTTCAGTAGCAGAGGTTACATACCACTGCAGCGAATTTCTGTGGGTTTATAAAGGTGAACAGCTCAGCCATGGAATATTAACCCCCCACACATAAATATTTTACATATTGACGCGTATAATGTAAATGACCCTGTGTTATATATATATATTTTTTTTTTAAAACGCGGGTATTCCTAGCACTCAGTGGAAATGACTCATGTGAAAATGGGTGGCAGTTTCATTTCAGCTTGACTTCATGAATCACAACATGCGCGTGGCAAACTCCCCTTTTCGCGAGCGTGTTCGCTGAGCAAAGAGCGCCACTTTCTGGCATTGCCCACACACTCCAGTCTTACGTGACTGCAAGATCATGACTCTGCACAGAAGCGTCTGATCGTAGTTAAGTTTGGACATTGGTTGCCATTAGATCTGCAATAATCTTAACAGGATATAGCAATTCTAATTAGTCAGTTTTGACGTTTTCCTCATAGTCTTGCCCCCTTCCCTGCTAATACGATTACATCCACCCCAAATATTAGCAACTGGAACCTGCCGAAAGCACCACTATAGCCTCCACCGCAGCGTAGAGAATAAGCGATCTCATCTGCCATCTAGTGGTACTATAGGGGAAACCCGAATGGATCTGAAGTGGGAAACAAGTGAAATATCAACCAAAAGCCACTGTGACCCCTCTGTGATCTGTGGTGCTACCTCACCACCAATATACTTCACTTCACAGGTAGACAGCAGTTAGGTTTGCATATGTGCCAGGCTCACTCAGGCCACAGAAAGATGGTTTCTGTACCTTGTCTGGCATGTTTCTAGTCCCCTGAGGTGGTTTGTCATGTGGTGGGTGCAGCAACGTGCTGTATCAACACACACGCTTTACCTCTTCTTGTCATTTAAAAAATACCATGATCCTAGGAGCTATGTTGTGGGAGGCAACTGCCCCTGGTGGGGTTTCCCAAGGCAAATTATCCTAGGTGAGAGACCAGACAAAGTATGATTCAGAAGACCCCACCATGATGGAGAAGTTTAAGGATCACATAACCTCATCCAGATTAGGGAGCCTGGTCATTGGTTCTCTATCCATGAGGCCTGACTAGACATAGCCTGAAAGAGTTAGATGGGTGCGCCCCCTTGTAGGACAACCACCTTTGAGGCACCATGTGGGTTGGGTGTTTTGTCGATCGGGTGGCCTTGGAAGACCGATTGTCGGTTATTGAAACTGACTTTAGGAACATGGAACCTCTCTGGTGGAAAAAGAGCCTGAGTTGATGCAGCAGGTAGAGAGATAACGACTAGCAGAGGTGGAACGTTCTGGTCCACAATGTAAAAATCCAGACCAAGATTTTGCTTCAACCAACCAGCTAAGTACAAAGAGTCACAGTCACAAAAACATGATCTACTTCGGAATTTTCTGAACTATCTGAACCTGGAGTGATGCTTTACTATTGGACGTTTATGCTACTCGGTTTGTCCATAACAAGCACCATGTTCGAGCACAAGGATGATCATAAGTGCACTTGACACCAGGACACCCTAGGTTGTAGATCAATGATCAGTTTTATAGTAGCATCATCAGATCTGTCACCATATGTCTTGGGGACTTAGATAAAGAAAGGAGCCCAGCTGTCAAGTGATCACCACCTGGTGTAAGTTAGATCAGACAGGAGGGTGAAATGCCAGACAGACCTGCTTGACCCAGGTGAGGATATGCTGGGAACATCTGGCAGAGGCACCTGGGTGGCAGATCTTCAGATCACATGTCCAGCAGAACTCCTCTAACTTTCTGAGGACATTTGAAGACACTGAGCATGAGTGAGTCACGCTCCGGGCCTCCATTGCTGAGGACGCTGTGCACAAATGTAGTTATAAGGTTATTGGCGCCTGTCGCAGTGGCAATGGCCAAAGCAGGTGGTGGACAGCAGCAGTAAAGGGAGCCGTCAGGCCAAAGAAGGAGGTCTTCCATACTAGGTAGCTCAGAGGTGTAAAGAGTACCTGAAAACCATACTTGAGTAAGAGTACAGATACCTTACTGTATAAATTACTCCATTACAAGTTACAAGTCACCAATTCCAATAAGACTTGAGTAAAAGTCGTAAAGTATCCAATTTTAAAAGAACTTAAGTATTTTACTCGTACTGAATGTAGGCTCAAAGAACACCAAGAAATGTGGAAAACAAGGAACTATTTATTTATGAGGCTTTATTTCCTAATATAGACATTAAATTGAACACCTCAATGTTTCAAAATGGCAGAAGAAGAAAATAGAACAACAAGTCAGTCTCAGTCAAACTCAAATGTTCAAAAAAAAAGGTAAAACAATAAAAAAAACTAATAAAAAAACAAATTCAGAGCTGACTTTAATGGTGTTTTAAGGGCAATTCTTAAGGGCAATTCTTAAGGGCATTTCAAGCAAAAATGGAGCACTCATATTAATAAAATAATGACTTGAATTACACCATGATAATTATCAATATCGTTTGATATGATCATGATAAAAATATTTTTGCTATATCGCACAGCCTTAATGGATGCTACCACAGTGGCTTTGCTAACTAGCTAATAACTAGTAACCCATAGGAAGCAAGCTGAACAGTCGTTTGAGCAGACAGTAATATCTGATGACGCACAAAGTCTTTAAGTGTCAAGTCTTGTTAACTACATGGAAGCTATATTATCAGCAAGAAGGTCTTTACCTAGTTACCATAGTTTTGGTAGTGAGTCGGCTAGATAGTCAGCTAACTAATGGAAACGTTTAACCAGCAGCAAAACAACCACAAACAACCATGCGGGTCCCACAGTAAAATCTTTGTGCAGTAATTGACAGTCAATAGTGTGTCTAGCAGAAACATTAACAAACAAAATAATAAATAATAGATAGCACTGTTATTACACTGGGACACTAAAGATTTTTAACTTAATGACATAACAGGTACTACAACGATTCCGTTCTGCGAGTTCGCTTTGGCTTCCGCTTTAAGACGTGTTGGACAAGGGCGTGGCTTTCGCGGTACGAATGGGCCGGGTTGGATGTGGGCGGGGTTGGATGTCCAACCCCGCCCTCCTGCAGGCTGCAGCCAGACATACTTGACGAAATTAGCCGTGGTAGATAAAGATCCTAACTTGTCGCATGCAATCACAATGTAGCGAGTAACGGTAAGCGTCCGTTCAAATGTAGTGGAGTAAAGAGTACATATATTCAGTCACAAATGTAGTGGAGTAGAGAGTAAAAGTTGCTTATATTTTTGATACTCAGTACAAGTACAAAGTAGCCAAAAAAATACTTAAGTACAGTAACGAAGTCCATTTACTCAAGTACTTTACACCACTGAGGTAGCTTCTGTAACTCCACAGGCAGATGACAGGTACTACCAGGCCATGTGGACTGCAGCATTGGCAGCTGCGGAGTGTGGGTGCGGTTTGGAGGTCATGGAAAATAACTTTTGGACGGCCTGCGAAAGATTAGGGCAAACTCTGGGGCAACTCAGTTGGGGGATGCAGGGCTTTGCCCGTTCTGTTTATAACAGGGATGTAGTAGCGTCAGCCTCAAGTAGAGATATCGTCAAACAGTGGATGAGCACTTTGTGATTCACTGTCCTGGGAGGAAGCAGAGTCAGATAACTTGAAGGAGGACTTGCCTATCACTAGGACTAACTTCTTGGTAGTAGGGCTTCAGGGGTGGAAAAGATTCATTTCGAGTTCCTGAAGACTCTAGATGTTGCTGGGCTGTCTTGGCTGATACACCTCATCAACATTATGAACTGAAGTTTAGGGATGGTGCCTTTGGACTGGCAGACTGGGCATGGGCGTAAATCCCGGGGGGGACGGAGGGGACATGCCCCCCCCTATCCGAGGGTTGTCCCCCCAAAAAAAATTATAAAAAAAAAAAAATCGCACTATCTATTGTGAAAAATATATGTATGTATACCCAGTGCTTGAAGTGGGCCGGAACGCAGCGGAACGCAGTTCCGGAACTTCTGTATTTTCGTCTTTTGGGTTCCACCACTTTTTTCTGCGTTCCGGTACTTACTGAAACTGATCCGACGCAGCGACAATGGCCCGAGAATAGACAATATCACAAGACCGATAAAAGACTACATTACCCACGAGCCACGACAGTGTCCTATCATATGCATCCACTGAGTCCCAACCAATCGCATCAGGGAAGCAATGCAAACTGTTGCAATTTATTCTGTGAACATCATGATGACATTGTTCACTGAAAAACTCAATAAAAAAGATACATAAAACGGAAGTGGTGGTCGCCTTTGGTGGTCCATGAACTAATCATGCTAGCGTGGCTAAATAAAGCAAAAAGAAAGCGGCATGGAAGCCCAGAAAAGGAAACAAATAGCGAGTATGAGTACTCAGCCGCCTGCCGTATTCCATTTGTGAATTAGAAAAAAGTAGCCTATGCCTATAGGTTATTGCTTGGAAGAATGATTAAATTAAAATAGTTTTTGAACCAACACATCCTAAACACTTGATTTTTTTTTCACCGCACAAATGTCAAATGTCGGAAAATTAGAGTTCCTGCACTTATTTTTTCCCACTTCAACCACTGTGTATACCTAAAATAATTCTGTAAGTAGAAAAAAAAAAAACAAACGCAAAAAATGCATTTAGAAGCAGTTGAGTTCCCCCTCCCCTTCCTCATAGTGGTTTGGCCAACTGCCTGCTCTCACAGTTCATCTCACCTACTCTACACACACGAATCAGGTGTGTGGCTGCGGCTCAATTAATGTTGAACTGCAGTAAGTAGGGTATTTTATTCACTTTAAATAAAGCGATTCTCTTTAATGTAGTTGATGCAGACTCATTCATAAATTAGTTGCGGCAAAAATGCTGATTACCGATGTAATTTTCCATGAATCTGCTATATTAGCGATTAAAATATTACTTATCTAGTTAACGTTAGTTTGTTTACAGTAGCTTGTTGCATAGTGCACTGCAACTAACAAACCAAAGCCGTTTCCCATGCATTGTTTTATTTGTGACGACTTGGCATAATGTTAACTTAACATAAACGGCCACAATTAGCATATTGTTTAGCTGTGCATTTACTAAATGAGCACTGTGCTATGCCTGAACTGACCCCACTGTATTTAGGTATGTCACAAAAAATTTCAAAGTTGTTGGATTTTTACAAAAATAGAAGAAGAAAGGGCTCGATAAGACATTTCCAATGATACCAAGAACTTCTTTCTGTGATGAATGGCAAGAAAGTTATGGGATATTTTGTAACGCCAATTAAGGCTTATTAACGTCCACTTATTAACAGATAAAACAATAGAGAACCATACTTGACTTTGTGACCTGTTTATGGTGTTCAGAAAAATGAGCATAACTCTGTTATTGTTTATCAGATTTTAATAAACTAGGTATCATTAGAAAGCTTATTCCTTGCCTAACAGTCTCAGATACACTGAAAATAAAACAAATAATTATTTAATTATTTTAAAGCTGTAAATTCCATGCTGAAACTCTTGCTGCACTGTTCACCACAAAACAACATGGCCGGCTCTCGCGGCAGATCCAAAAAAGTGAACTGCTGATCGATCAATTCTGCTCAAAATACGCCTAAATACAATAAACTAACTAAGAAATATAATTATCATAGTTTGAAGAATAATTCTGCTTACCTTTATTGTCCCAACGAAGGTTTTAATGAGTGAAATTTTCGGTAAGATCGGGAGGAAATTTCGAAGTTATCAGAAAGTCAGATGACCGTGTTTTGAATGGAAATCCCCGGCTGAAGGTGTGTTTTACGTTATCAGAACGGGTTACCCTAATAGACACAAAAATAACACAACAAAAAGGCAAAAACTATTGGGATACCCTGGTGCTCTGGGGAATGGCGACCAAATTGAAGACGAGGCTGCCTGCCAAAGCCCCTATGGCGCAGAACTGGTGATAGTGACATACCTACTGTATTTTTTTGTATAATGAATTTCTATTATGCATTAAAACAGTCGTTTAAATTTTATTGTATGTTGATGGCTTGACTGTAAACAACATAACAAACAATGCAATAAATAGTTTTGAAGAAAAATCTGCTTTGTCATTGAACCTGAGAAAAACTTTGAAAATAACCATAATGACGCAGTCTCTTGCTACAATAATAATGATAGAAGCAAAGTTTTTCATTGTGGGGACATATCTTTATAAGTACAATTTGACTGTATTATTTGTGTCCCCTTCAAAAATTGCTGATGAGAAATTTTATATTTATTGTCCCCCCCTACTGTTAAATGAAATTTACGCCCATGAGACTGGGGCAGTGGTCCCAATCTTTAACAAGGAGGACCGGACCTTCAGGGGATCACACTCCTCAGCCTCCCTGGGAGGTCTAAGCTGGAGTACTGAAGAGGAGGGTCTGTCTGTTAGTTGAACCTCAGATCCAAGAGGAACAATGCGGATTCTATCCTGGTTGTGAAATGCAGGACCAACTCCTCACCCTCACAAGAATACTGGAGGGTTTGAGGGAGTTTGCCCAGTCAATCTACATGTGATTTGTGGACATGGAAAAGGCAGATGATTGTGTCCCTCGGGGGTGTTTCAGGAGTATGTACTATTCTGTGATAATGAAAAATGGGCCAAATCAGAAGGCAAAGTTTACTTGTTGATCTACATTCCTGCCCTCACCTGTGGTTGCAAGTTTTAGGTTGTGACTAAAACTACGAGATTGTGAATACAAGCGGCGGAAATGATTTTTCTTTGCAAAGTGTCTGGGTTCGGCTTTAGATATCAGACACACGGGAGGGGCTCAGAGTAGAGCTGCTGTTCCTCCACTTCGAAAGGAGCCAGTGAGGTGGTTTAGCTGTCTGGCTAGGATGCCTCCTTGCAGAGGTGCTTTAGCCGTGTCCAACCAGGAGGAGACCCAGAACATGCTGGAGAGATTATATCTCTCGACTGGCCTGGGAACGCCTTTGTATCCTGCTGGTGGATCTGGAGGAGGTAGCTGGAGAGTGGGAGGTCTGGGCATCTCTGCTGCCCTCATAACCTGGACCCGGATGAGTGGAGGAAAACAGATGGACGGATGGATGGAAGGATGGATAATAAAATCCAGTAATAGTTTTGGCATCTTGCAGTGCCATCTTCCATCACATTAAGTATAAATGAAACAATCAGTATATGTAGCATAACAGCAGTAACAGATCTTGCCAAACTAATTGTATTCATAAATAATCACAGAAACCTGGTAAAATTGTGGTTTTATTTTTAACAGTTACTAAAAGGAAGCACATATTTAACATTATTGCAAAGCTTACTCTTAATTTTATCCCACCACCGACAAGGTTTTAATTAATTTAACAAATCAACAAACATCTAGATGTCGTCTACATTAGGGATAACGTTTCTTAAAGGCGAAAATATATTCTCTACTTACCACTAGATGTCGCTGCTATACGTAAAATAGCTTATAACAACGCTCTAAAATAAAATCTTGAGCGATAAATAGTTTCTGTGCGGACTAATAGTTTTTAATAACCACAATTAAATTAAGTTAAATGAAATGAGGCATATTTAACCATTTCCATGAAATCCACAAAAGCAATTTCTTCTATTACTATTAGCCCGTAAGAAAGTGCATTTCAGGATACTTTCCGGAAGGGGGCGGCAATAGCTGCGGGCAGGTTGCCCAAAGGACCTGCGTTGTTGAGGAACTGAAATGACCATCAGTTTTCTTGGTGGGGGGGCCTCCCAAGTAAAGCTTTGTCCTGAAAAGGTAAAGGCAGCCCTGTTTTTCTGGTTAATGTTTATGAAAAAAGCCTTCTTTAATACAAAACAAAGATTATTTAACCACACGTTCTTAGTGAATGAACTTTTCAGAACATATATCTCTGCATCCTATATTCAGTACAGCTTAAAATACATTTTTTTTAAATGACTGGTACTCTGTTATGGATTTGTTATCCTGTGTTACCTTTTCACATACTGGATCACCAGGAAAAGAAAAACATATAACTGGTGTAACTGGTGGTTGATGATAGCTGGTATTTACTCAGAAGCAAGTTTTAAAAGACATGTTGTCCAAAAGTCCTGTTATGCTACAGCCTTAATGTAGCTGTGTTACCCTTCATATGGTATAATACTCCATAGTGGAGTCTGTCGCTGAGTCACAGTAACTACCTGTAATTATGCAATGCAATGTATCCGTCAAAGCACATCCTATAGCAGGTATTCAGGTTCCATCCACCTTAGCTGCCTGTGGCGGGGAGCAGTGCCAGAAGAAATCTAATGGGGTGGGGGGGGGAGGGGGGTGAAGGTAATAGTGGGGGGCACAGCCACATGCCTAGGAGAGACTGGGCTTATTTGATTTAGAATGAATTCCATTTTAAAAAATTCCTTGGGGGGGGAGGGCACGCCCCCCAAATGCTCCCGCCTCCTCACGACGCCGAGGAGTTCCAGAGAATGTGAACGGCTCAAGTCACATGGGACAGATTCAGAGTCTGACTTCTCTCCCTCTCCTCATTATATCTATGATCAGCTGGACACCTTCAGGGCTTCAAGTGGAATCGAGTGAACAGCACCCTGGTGTCAGTCGCTGAAGCATGTAGCATGAAAATAAGTGGGTGGCAGTTGAGGGCAGAAGTGAATATCTGTGAAGGGGTTTAACTGGATTTAGCGGACTGGAAGAAAATGGCAAAAAAAATCATTAATAATTAAGGCCATTGTATCTGAACTGATACTTAGATGTGACTTATCTTTTCATTTAAAAGGTGAAGGAACTGATTATCCTGAGTAGGGTTGCAAGGGGACCTTGAGCCTATGCCAGAGAGTACAGGGCACAAAGCAAGGATACATTCTGGTTGAGATGCAAATTCATGGCAGGGCACACGCACAATCATACACTACAGGCAATTAAGCCAGTTAACCGAAATGCAGCAGGAAACATGTCCAGAACAAACTTAAGGTGTAGGTATAAGAAACCCCCACCTTGTGGCTTCGAGAGTCAACAGTGTTACACATTAGCATCTATTAGCTTACTTATTCTTTATTTCAAATATTTTAGCTCAGTTGAACGTAAAAGGGTACCTGTGCCACAGAGTAGGTGCAACCGCAGGGCATTACTGATGGATTTCAAAAGACAAATGGGGAACATTATTGCAAAGGAACTTGAAGAACAAGAAACAAAAAGGTACCACAAAGGGTCAAAACAAAGGTGGGTAGGTAGGACGAGGACCAACAAGGAGTAGAACTGAGGTAGAGGATACACTGAGGGAACAAACACACACGCACGCATGCACACAAACACACACACACACGTACACCACCTACAGTAGAAACAGACTTACAGAACCTACAATGACCAACAATGGAAATGGGCAAGGGCAGGCATAAGTATGCACAAGTAACAAAGGCTAGATGAGGATCAGGTGTAGGTAGTGACAATCAGTCAAACACTAAGGATTAGATCTACACAGGAGATACTGGGAACAAAGGTGAAACAGGACATAACTACAAAACTAGGTACATATAGGGATGACTAAGAACAAGAGCAGAAAAAAAGAACTAATGTAGAAATATACATAGAACATACATAATTACCAAAGGGGCTTCCAAAACATTTCAGCATTATTAACAGCTTAAAAGAATCATTTTTTGTGAGATATGTTATAAATGTATTACTCTATCACGTTTTTTCCCACAACTTTTTTGTTCACTTTGTTAAATTACTGAAGCATTTATGGTTTAAATAGCAAGAAAGGACATGTCTTACATTATAAAATAATGACCATCATTTCCCTCTGCAGTATATTAAGGTGTATTATTTCTAGGATTAAGTGGTGAAGCATGCCATTAGTTGCTTTCTCACGAAACTAGCAACATTTCATTTATTTGGCGCCTAACCAGAAACAGCCAATTTTAGTTAATTTATCTGGTTAAGAAACAGGCATCTCAAATAGTTAAATGCATGCTACTATAGTTGCTAACCTTAGGTCGTCTCGTAACTTCTGGTTAATATCTGTAGTCCAACAGGTTTTACATCTGTTTGGGTTGTTTTTTTTTGTAATTTGGGATTTATAGTGAACTACAGTGGAGGAAATAATTATTTGATTATCTGATTTTGTAAGTTTGTCCAATGGCAAAGAAATGAAAAGTCTCAGAACAGTATCATTTCAATGGTAGGTTTATTTTAACAGTGACAGATAGCACAACAAAAGGAAAATTGAAAAAATAACTTTAAATAAAAGAAAGAAACTGATTTGCATTTCATTGAGTGAAATAAGTATTTGAACCCCTACCAACCATTAAGAGTTCTGGCTCCCACAGAGTGGTTAGACACTCCTACTCAATTAGTCACCCTCACTAAAGACACTAGTCACCTGTATAAAAGACACCTGTCTACAGAATCAATCAATCAAGCAGACTGCAAACTCTCCAACATGGGAAAGACCAAAGAGCTGTCCAAGGATGTCAGAGGCAAAATTGTAGACCTGCACAAGGCTGGAATAGGCAACAAAACCATTAGCAAGAAGCTGGGAGAGAAGGTGACAACTGTTGGTGCAATTGTTTGAACATGGAAGGAGCACAAAATGACCATCAATCGACCTCGGTCTGGGGCTCCATGCAAGATCTCTCCTCGTGGGGTGTCAATGATTCTGAGAAAGGTGAGAAGTCATCCTAGAACTACACGGGAGGAGTTAGTTAATGACCTCAAAGTAGCTGGGACCACAGTCACCAAGAAAACCATTGGAAACACATTACACTGCAATGGATTAAAATCCTGCAGTGCTCGCAAGGTCCCCCTGCTCAAGAAGGCACATGTGCAGGCCCGTCTGAAGTTTGCCAAAGAACAACCGGAATGATTCAGAGAGTGACTGGGAGAAGGTGCTGTGGTCAGATGAGACCAAAATTGAGCTCTTTGGCATTAACTCAACTCGCCGTGTTTGGAGGAAGGAAAAATGCTGCCTATGACCCCCAAAACACCGTCCCCACCGTCAAGCATGGAGGTGGAAACATTTTGCTTTGGGGGTGTTTTTCTGGTAAGGGCACAGGACAACTTCACCGCATCAACGGGAAAATGGACGGAGCCATGTATCGTAAAATCCTGAGCGACAACCTCCTTCCCTCTGCCAGGAAACTGAAAATGGGTCGTGGATGGGTGTTCCAGCACGACAATGACCCAAAACATACAGCAAAGGCAACAAAGGAGTGGCTCAAGAAGAAGCACATTAAGGTCACGGAGTGGCCTAGTCAGTCTCCGGATCTTAATCCAATAGAAAACCTATGGAGGGAGCTGAAGCTCAAAGTTGCACAGAGACAGCCTTGAAACCTTAGTGATTTAGAGATGATCTGCAAAGAGGAGTGGACCAAAATTCCTCCTAAAATGTGCGCAAACTTGGTCATCAATTACAAGAAACGTTTGACCTCTGTGCTTGCAAACAAGGGTTTTGGCACTAAGTATTAAGTCTTTTTTGTTAGAGGGTTCAAATACTTATTTCACTCAATGAAATGCAAATCAGTTTCTATCTTTTATTTAAAGTTATTTTTTCAATTTTCCTTTTGATGTGCTATCTGTCACTGTTAAAATAAACCTACCATTGAAATGATACTGTTCTGAGACTTTTCATTTCTTTGTCATTGGACAAACTTACAAAATCAGCGAGGGGTCAAATAATTATTTCCTCCACTGTATATGCTGAAAAATAAATTATCTATCATTTTATAACTTTTAGTTAAGGATAAAATTATTATAATGGGCTACACCCCAAACCCCCATTTGTGTTACCTTCCCTCGCCACCTTTCCTTTGTCCCAGCAGTTTTTCTGAAGTCCAGATGTTGTCCCAATACCTTAGGGAACAAGTCATTGAGGACCAATTTTCACTCAAATCACCCCTTTACCAGGAGTGCGTGCAAGTCCAGTTTTGAGTACCCTTTGCAAAACAGAATTAGAATGAAATTTCAAATGGAAAGCCCCCTGAAGTTGGAACTCCAGCTTGGAAAGTGAGAGGAACCTCTGCAACCATGACTTCAGAATTCAAGATAGCTGCACCTGTTTCAGAAAGCAGAATTTCTTGCTGAGCCAGATAGCTTGTTGGATTTAAGGTAGTCTGGGATAAATGTAAACGAGTTAAGGTAAAGGCCATTTAATCTGGGGTACCTTAAATCTGACAAGCTGTCTGGCTAAGCAAGAAATCCTGCTTTTTGAAACAGGTCCCTAGTATTACTAAATGGCTTTCCGAATTATTGTATTAGAACCCAATTAACTCTGGTGTGACATCATTCCTAGCTCTGACTTCTGACCTCCGAGGTAAATGGAATTCATCATCAGCACATTTGGCTATGTACTGGCCCAGATAGAAGGGGAACACACTAGGGCAGGGGTCGCCAATCTTATCTGCAAAGGGCCGGTGTGTATGCAGGTTTTTGGGATAACCTGTAGGTCAGTTGTTCAAACCCAGGTGTGAGGACTCTTCAGCCAATCAGTCCTCTAATTAGTGACCTAATTAGGGAGTTGCAGCGAAAACCCGCATACACAGCGGCCCTTTGCGGATAAGATTGGTCACCCCTGCACTAAGGAATGTGAAGGAGCTAAACACAAGAATGAAGGGAATGGCCAGCGACACCTGCTGTCCAAAAGAGGAAATGAACAGGATGGTATGAGGCCGGGACCAATCCGATAGTAGACAGCTTACACCTAGATATTCAAACGAAGCGACTTTAAATGGACTTCTTTAGTTTAATACAACCTTTACTACTGCATTAGTAGCAAAAACAACCCAGTCGTGGGTTAGTTCAGGGAAAGATAGTTAACAAGAATACTTGTTAAAAAATAGCATGGCAATAAAGAGCAATGCACAGTAAAAGTGTTGTGTTGTTCATGAGTTGCTCCAGTGACTGATCTTTTTACAGAAGGTCCTCAGTCACTTTCTGTGATATCCTTACCATGTGATATTCTTTGTCATTTATAACATAAATGTGTGTTACCCTCAGGTATATAGTATCATGAGTTTCAGAGCTTTGTGGCTTGAGATTTAAGGTGGAAAATAACTGTATACACACTAATTGATTTTTTTTCACGTTTGAATATAAATGACTATTACCTTTTTTCATATACATGTTTCAAATACAGTGGTACCTCGGTTCTCGAACTCACTAGAACTCGAATTTCTTGAAAGTCGAACAAGAACTCGATCTGAATATCAGAAGTCGAACCGTGAACGCTAAAAATAAATTGTACGCGCCAGAAAATGAGTCATACTACAATGCAATTCTTACTTGAATGCCTTCTTCACAGACTGGACGATTAACCAAATAAAGCAGCGCAACATTACAGTAACTAACAATAAATAAACCACTAACTTACGTGTACTATTAGAGTATTTATGTCATTTATTTAAACTTAATTTTACCAGGTAAATTAACTGAAAACCAGTTCTCACTGCTTTACGTGATATTCGGGAGAAATGGCAGATTATGCATCGGAACTGCCTGGGATACAAACGTCAGTGCGTAACTAAACTCTTCAGCCAATAAGGGCAAAAGTGTGTCGTCACGGAGGCGGTTCCAGTTTGTGCAGCCGGGTGAGAGGTCGCAATGCATCTAACCGTAATGCATTGCGTCAGGATCAGATTCAGAATGCGTTGCTTTAAGCCAGCGCTGTAAGCAAGTCGAACGCACCAAATGACCGGACTGGGGAAACAAACTGAAACGCGGACTTAATACAGAGGACTAATGACAACAACCAGAAATAGCTGATCACATGGGGATCCCACACGAGGTTAAGGAGGGGGCGTGGCACACGGAAGGAGTGGATGATCGGGGCAGGACAGGGGTAATGTTGGGATAAGATCTTTATTGTTTTGGAAGCCATTAAGAAAAAAATGCTCTTCTTGTTTTATCCTGTTCATTTTGTGTTTAAATGCTTAAAAAAAAAACATATTTAGGTATAATTTTGGGGGGCCGGGAACCAATTAATTGGTTTTCCATTATTTCTTATGGGAAAAATTCGATCAGAACTCGAACTTTTTAGGATTCGATCCGGAGTCCGGAACGGATTAAGTTCGAGAACCGATCGGTACCACTGTACTTGCAAATATGGAATTGAGCAACCTAGAAATATCTATTCTGATTTGCAGTTATATGGATTATAGTAATTTTATCCTTAACTAAAAGTTATAAAATGATACATAATTTTCACTTCAAATCTCACCCAACTTTCATGAGATACACATCATGTTGATCTCACTGAATAAAAACAGCATTCTAAATAAAAAGGATGCTAATGGAAGAAAAGTAACTGGTGTTCAAATAAAGTTTAATTTTTAAAGTTTTTCAGAGTCACTGGAGGAGAGAGTCCAAATGTTATTGTGGAGAAAGTAAGCAGTTTGTTAACCCTTCTGTTCCACACACATGAACATCAGAAAATAATCCATGTAAAGCCGGTCTCTAGTGTTAAAAGTGTTTAGATAAACAGATGTATCACTGATATCATGCTTAATTTTATATTAACTGTTAAACTGTTAAACTATAAATCCCAAATTACAAAAAAAAACAACCCAAACAGACGTAAAACCTGTTGGACTACAGATATTAACCAGAACTTACGAGACGACCTAAGGTTATCACCTCTAGTAGCATGCATTTAACTATTTGAGATGCCTGTTTCTTAACCAGATAAATTAACTAAAATTGCCTGTTTCTGGTTAGGCGCTAAATAAATGAAATGTTGCTAGTTTCGTGAGAAAGCAACTAATGGCATGCTTCACCACTTAATCCTAGAAATAATACATCTTAATATACAGCAGAGGGAAATGATGGTCATTATTTTATAATGTAAGATGTGTCCTTTCTTGCTATTTAAACCATAAAGGCTTCAATAATTTAACAAAGTGAACAAAAAAGTTGTGGGGAAAAAATGCGATAGATAAATACATTTATAACATATCTCACAAAAAATGATTCTTTTAAGCTGTTAATAATGCTGAAATGTCTCAAGTGAGTACCTGTGTCATTGTTATTATAATTTAACTTTGACAGCCCAATTTTAACAGGAGTAACACTGTGCACAATTAAAGCCTTTCACACAGAGTTTTCGGACTGCGCTCACTACTAATTGTTAAGAGACTGTTGCCAAGGGTTTCCAGATTACATGTTGGCGCAAGCTTCCCTAGCAACCTAAATGCACGTGTACGCAAACAGTAAAAAATATGATTACTCACTAAAATGTCATTACAGTATGGCTATACATGAAGTTTTCAAACATACTATTTATTTTATAAGTGGCTTCTTCAGCATTTTACTACAGAATTTACTGTGCAGTCAAGTGCATTTTAAATAGATCCAAAGTATCTCGCGACGCTGTTTTGAGTTAATTAAGATAGACTTATAATGTTGATCATTTACTATAAATGAACGGAAAAGGGTCAGCATCCCCAAAATAAAGTCCTTACTATGGCTACATCGTGTGAAAGCAAATGTAAACTGAAAATAAACGTAATCTAACAATATCTGCGTACGACATATTTGTTGAATGTTTCCCAGTCACATGGCTGCTGATCACTGACGGTATTTTTCTTTGATTTTAAAAACATTAACACGCCAATTAATAATTACACAAGCGGTTTATCTGCTGAAAGTAATGCTGGATGCTAAATTCCTAAGAACAACTTTCATAGAATCAACAATAACCACATGACTAAACAAAATAATCACTAATAAACAGCTTGTGAGGCTAAGAATCAAATATTCTAACATACAGCAAGGTATGTTATACCTAGTTCTTTCACCGATGTTCCCAGTATTTCTCGACTTTGACATAAGGAAAATCGACCCTATATTACAAATACAGTTGATCATTGGCTTTTTGAACTAAGTTGGGCGCTGCATCACAACGTCGAAATCATAAAACGTTACGCTAAGATCGTAATCAATATACGAAACCCCAGAAAGGCACGACATGTAATATGCCGTATTTTCCTTGACGACGCATGCGCATTTCTTTCTTTTTTTTTCGTTAAACCATGGAGGTGGATGCCATGTTGGCAGTAAGATTCAGCGCTTAATGAAGGAATACGGTATTTTTCGGAAAAATATTATTTATATTCCGTAGAAAACAAACACGGTTGGTTAAATACTAGAATAAAGGGCGCATTTTTATTGGAAACGTCAAAGGAATGCTCAACGCAGTGAAATATCAAGTTGACTTTTTTCACCTTGAAAGCCATATTTTATCACGTGACATTTGCCGCCCAATCGCAAATGTCATGGGGTTCTGGAAAAATGTTCTTTGTTCTGCGTTTGTGTTTGTGATTATTGACAAAAAGTTGGTCAATATATTTCTAAAATAACAATTGGAAATTGGAAGCACGTATTATGGGAATACCTCACTTTGGAAATGGGAAATTATACATTTTAGGAAAAGGTTTGGATAGTTTTCCTGTGGTTTTGCTTTATGTCGAGAATCAGAACGAAACCAGTCATGTGACTCCCCTCCCCCACTTCGACCCAATGAATGAGGGAAGAAGAAGACAGACATGTTTGTGGGAAATGAGTTGGAGAAAAAAGAAACGTGGCTGAAGAAAAGAAGAGAAAAAGTAATGTTACCATTATGTGGATTTCATTTAGGACACTTTTTAGTCAAAGAATGTCCTTTTGGAATTAAGCTCAACGAAGAACATTTGTTTATTTCTTAAATCCGGAGGATAATTCGATATCTTATTGGTTGACACAGATTTGGCAATGTAAAGCGTTATTCGAGAAGAATGCTTTAATTGTATATTTAATTTATAGGAATTTGCGTTGGGAAGAACTTGTAACCTTGTCGATGGGGGATGGGTGGGTGTTGCCGATGACTTGTGTGACTTCTTGGTTTGCAGGCTTACATGTGAGCTATATCGAGACTTTTTCTACGTTTTTAGACTATAAAATAGCTACTAAGTGTATTTTTATGGTTTCTTTCGTAAATTTAGTAAACGCCAAGTGAGTCAGCCGTGTTAAATTAGTTTGCTTGCGGTCCTTCTGTTATTCTAATTAGATGGCTTATATGGTTGAAAATATTAATTATCTAGTTTCTTTTAAATGTTTTTATGGGATGAAAATGGTTCTGAAACTAAATGTCAAGCGGAAACTATAAGCAAGACGTACTCTATTCTGTATGAGGTCTCATACTAATAGTGGCCTAAAATCAGATTTTTTTGTTTATTGACCAAGTACAAATACCTATTAGTATATGGCGTAGTTGTGGATGGTATATTGTTCATATTTGTAACTCAGTTTTAGGAATTACTAAGTGCGTAAGCAGAAGCCTTGAAAATTGCTGTGTCATTCCGTACATTCGCGCTTGATAGTTGTTGTTGTAGTGGTGGTGTTCTTTCGAAGTTTTATATATGGAAGTTTAACGATGGATATGTTTATTTTGTATTATATAGAAATTGTGCATGTACATTATTTTTGATGTTAAGTTATACAATACAAATGAGGTAGGCCTCACCGCCTGCGGCTGTATATCATGTGCGTTGCATGTGCCAGTTTCCGGGGAGTGTTTGGTATGACCAATACGGGATTATCTTCTAAAGGTCGTATTTCGTACTAAATAGTTATGAGTTATTTATCGGCCATCAGGATTTGAATACATAGATTGTGTTAAGATTACTTTTTTGCGCTTGTATTCGCTGAAATAAGCGTTTTCACTTCCCAGTTTCGCGTGTTTGTAGTCACGTACATTTTAATATAAAGGCGTGAGGAGTTTGTCGTTCAGTGGTTTCTACATATGTTTTTTCACATAACATTTGTATTCCAACACAGTGTGTTACTTCTGACTTTTTAAATGCAGTTGTTTTTCAACGTGATTTTGTCAGCTACGTAAATTGGAAAACGACTTTCTTTGGAACCGCTACCGCAGAACTGAAGCGCTCCGTATAGAAAGCGTATGTCGAATGCGCGTGAATAGCTGAAATACCCAATGGCGTAGCTGCAAATTGCTCCCGGTGCCCGCGCCTGAGACTCGACGACCAATAGCCGCGGACTCTCTTCCTGTATTGACGTAATTTTTGGCCGGTGCTAAACCGTGAAAGGTGGGACGGTTTCGTAAAACTGTGCAACACAGCCAGTCATGGGAGTATGTGATTAAGCTTTGACGTAAGCATCCAATAGATGCACCATTTGGTTTGACGGACGTCCCTGCTATGCGAATTAGCCAGAAGAAGCGGATTTGGGTGGCTACTTGTGAATTAAGGCGCGGCTTACTAGATAGACGTGTGGCTTTGCGTATAAGAGGCATGTGGGCGTGGGCCTGTGGATGGTACCTCATCCAATCGTCTCAGCAGATGGGTTTTAAAAAGCTGTGCGGAATCCGAGCGTCGCCATTTCGCTGAAGCGTTGAACGGAAGGAAGAGTTGACAGGCGGGAACGGAAGAAGACATTGGAACTTAACAGAAATAGGTCTTTTAAAGGAATCCGGATCCATCCTGATGGAGACGGCCGTAAACCCGACCCTTGACAGGTACCGAACGGAATGACTGACATTTGCCATGCTGCCTAAGGCTATATTATTGGCTGTGGAATATAATTTGGTCAGTGAATATTAATTCCATATCAGCAACCACTTTAGCATCGGTAGTATAAAATACATCAGCGCATGCTACTGTGACTGCGCAATTGACTTGGTAGTATCCTGACCAGTGGAATATGTCTCTGACCATTGGGATTGTTCTGTGGAGATGTACACGGTTCAACGTCTTTTCGGCACTGTTTTGAATCGCCCGTGTACCCGCTCTCCAGTATCGTCACTGCGCCGACGCCATTTTCCTGCCGCCCTGCTACCGTGTTTGGATTGCGGCTAGTTAGCTTGCAGCTAACATTTAATTGCTTAGGCATGTATAATACTGGTATACGACGGAAATTTATATTTGTAAATCCTAAAGTCAGTGTTTACACATCCTGTAACATTCATAATGTGGTCTAATTTTGTGTATTCAAAGGCGCCTGTTAAGTTATCCCTGAGGTTTTAACACACTACGCTCCCTATTGCTGGTTACTTACTGTGTGTAAATATTTTGATTAAACGCGCTACGTAGGTAAGTTTAGTTGTTTTAAATCCAAAATGTTTTAGGCTGGAAGCACGGGCACTGAATTTTAATACGCCAGCAGACTGTACGCGACGTACTGGGTGATAATTTAATTTCTGCATTTCATTTGGCCAAGACTGGTAATGTAGTTAGCAGTTGTAACCTGCGTAAACGTGCCGGTTATGCAGTAAGCTTTCAGACGCAGGTTCTGAGCCGGCTTTGCTCTTGTTACCCGCTCCGTGCCGGCGTGCACTTTGGCGCCCTGCGGTGCGGTTGTCGGAGTGACTTGAGTATTTATAACTTGAATAAATGCAGTGTGATACATCGGCCGCATGATCGCATTTAGTATATGTTAAATATTACGGTCGGCCGATCTATTAATTACTGTAGCCTGGGAATGGTGGTCGGTGCAGTGAACTCTTCTTGTTCCTTTTTAGCTTGATTAAATTGACAGGTAGTTTGCCGGTTCCGCTGTGCAGCATCCACGTGCAGGTGTCTGTCAGTAGTATCCGTAGCCAGGGTAACTCTTTGTAACGTCTGGGGTGTAGAGTAAAGGCACCTCCTCAGGTCATTTAAACTTTATCACATCAGGCAGAAACGCAATGTTCCCATTGGTAGCTGTTGGTTTGGCCATGTGCTAACAGTCAAGGAACTCAATGTAACATCTCTAGTCTTCGCTTTGGGGTGGGTGCTCGGTTATGGACAATTGCAGAATATTTTAACTCTAGTAAATCAACTTATTCTGTGTGTTTCAGCAAATATATTATTCTGTAATTTTCTGTAGATGTCATTTCCAGTGGTTATTGACCTGCAAAATAGTTTTAAGCAAGACTTGTACAATATTTTTATTTTCGTTCTCCCACCTTTGACTATGTAAATTGGTCAGTTTTTAGATTTTGATTTGAATAGGTCATTTGTATGTCACGTTTGTCCCTTGTGCCCTTTCTGCATAGAATTTAATGGTAAGTATGGGCTAAGGGATATCTTATGTAGTTATGTCCTTAATAGTGTCACAATAAAATGCTTTTTATTAAACGAAAACCTTTGTGTGTCTTTGTAAACATCTGCTTCGTCTCAAGCATCAATGGTTAACCAAGGTTTTAGCCAACAGCCCTATTCAACGTTAATTTTATGCAAGCTGCCTCTTTCGCTTTCCCTCCTATTTACTGCAAGTTGCTGGACTGGATTCTGTATGTCAAGGAGATTTTAATTACAATTAAAATGGTGTGGCGCTATACCTGTGTGACCTGAACTTAAACTGCCCCCACACCACCCCCAGTGGAAGATTTACATCCAAGACCATGCATGGAATTTGGTTTTCTATAAAATTACCTTTGACTAAATTGGTGGGTATATTCTCATCCAGTGAAGTTTTGTAGGCTTTATAAACACTAATGGGACGCAGTCAGTGAACAATTTTACACTTTGTGTGTTTTAATGTTGGTGGCAGGTATGTGTGTAATCTGGTGTGCCAAGGTCTCCCAGTGCTTATTAATGTGGTATCTTAGAATGTAAGCCATCTACCTGTGACAGTGTGTTATTTTGGCCCAATTCAGTTTGTAAAATACGGTTGACATTTGCATGAACTTCGTATTATGCTGTAGATTCAACCATAACTCCTCTATCAGTATCCTCATCTCGTTTCCCCCTGCATGATGTAAGGATTGTAAGACCTAAGACTTTATTGCGTCATGGACAGTTACGTCTGTTTGTTGGTCCATCAGAAAGCTTAGAGCTGATTTTCCTGGTCCAACACCACTATTTTGTCCCCAAAAAGAACTTTATATTTTTACATTTGTCTATTTTCTATGTATAGTTCTGATTTTTTTCCTAAAAGCTATTTAGGAACGGGCCTTATAACTCAATATGACACAGTTCTCTAGACTTGATGACAATATCTTGGTGGTTCCCCCAAATGATATTTTTTTCCAGGCCATTCTAATCAAAGTCTGAAAAGTTTAAACTCATAGCATTCGTGCTTTATATTCCCTGTATACGTGTCTCTGTTCCTTTTATACCGTCAGTGGTTCTGCTTCTGTCCATTCAGTTAATTAAATGGCAGACTGCATTGTTTATGTTTTCAATCCAAAGATCGTATATTATTTTCTCTCTGCATGATACTTTTCCCTTGTGTTTAATGTTGGGGGTGGGGTAAGCACCTGTGCCGAAGGTCTCATATCTTGCTTTTTGTGTCAGTGGGGCACAGACTTGCAGAGTGGTGGCTGAGGGGTCACAGTAATGAGCCTGCATCGGTGAGAGAGGAGTGTAATGTCTCTCTCTCACTCTCTCTGTCTCACACACACACACACACACACACACAGCAGCCTTTGTGTGAAGGTGTTTGAATATCAAACAAATGCATAGCCTTGGGTTACAACCTAGATAGTTTCATTACACAGACAACACCTGCTGTGTGTCTATTGTAGGTGGTGATGGGTAGTAGTTGTGGGATTGGTTACCATGGCTATGTAAGAGCAGCAGCCAATGGAGAGGGTTCCTTAACTGAGTTGCCAGGGAGATGGAAGGGAAGTTCGCAATAGAATGTGTACCAGTATTGCGCTTAAATTTTGTTCTTCTGAAAATGTAGCCGGACTCATGTTCATCAGACTAAAATGAACCTTGGTCCCAAGAATTCAGTGATCCAAGTAGTTTTGCAGTATGCGGTTTGCTTTTGAAAAGCACACGTCTGACAGGTTACTTGATCATTGTACTGCTTTAGTTTAGGCTGTGAGTGGGGAGTTTTCTGACACCATGGGGACTGTCCACCCCTACATGCAATTCTGACCTCAGATAACATTCTGACCTCAGCATTCTCATCCAGTTTGCCTGCCAGAACTTGTAGTTGTGCATTGACACAATGACGCTGCTGCAGCCACACCTCAGCCGCACGGCCCTGACTGAGCAGCCTCTGCTGCACATGTTCACAGTGGCTCTGACGTCACTTCCTCGTCTTTGTTGTGGTTATGTCACGATGGGCGTAATAACAGTCATAATTCTCAAATTTTCTCTCAGTGAAAAGACTGTTTACTGAATATGGGGGTAAAGATATAATCTGAAAAAGTTGCGTGTAAGATCTGTGGGGATTTATGTGCGCAAGTTGAGGGAGTAAGTGATGTGTACATTAAGCAGATCTTTCCGTCTCTGCTCCACCTCTTCTCCCCCCTGCTCTGCACGTGCCATCCTGTCCCTGCTAGACTGCTGTCGGATGGCAGCAGCTCCCTGGGTGGGAACACGGGGACTCCGGGGGCCATCGGGATGGAGCACATCGCTGGCGTGTCGGGCCCCGGCAAGCGCATCCGCAAGCCGTCGCTGCTCTATGAGGGCTTCGAGGGCCCGGCGCTGGCCCCTCACACACCACCTCCCGGAGCCTCAGCCCCACCCGTGCGGGACCCCAGCCGCCCGGGCCGCCTCACCAACCAGCTGCAGTTCCTGCAGAAGGCGATGATGAAGTCACTGTGGCGCCACCACTTTGCCTGGCCCTTCCACGAGCCGGTGGATGCCACCAAACTCAACCTGCCGGTGAGCGTGCCGTCCTCTCGGGGTCATGTGACACCAGCTTGGCACTGCTGTTTGCTCATTAGGTCTCTGTACTGCATCTTGCCTTTCTGCCTTTGGGCTACAGACCCCCAGGTAGCTTGTAAGAAAAATTTAAGCGCAACATTAAATACATTAAACATCTTTTGTTAGAGGTCAATATGTACAGCGACCTGGACAACTTCCATGTCATGATTTCTGGATCATCACAGCCAGACTGTAGTATCCGTGTCTTTTAGGGTTTCTTTGCGATTTTTAATTTTACTCACCCTGAAACGCTTCTCAGGATTATCACAAGATTATCAAGCAGCCGATGGACTTGGGCACCATCAAGAGACGGCTTGAGAATAATTTCTACCGCAGTGCCAGCGAGTGCATACAGGACTTCAACACCATGTTTACCAACTGCTACATCTACAACAAGGTGCGTCTGCTCACTCTATATGGAAAAACTACAATATCGTGTGATTCTACCCTCCATAGGGGCTCTCCTGTTATTTTTAGATGTACGACCTGTGGCTGCATTTTGCAGGACCCTGACCTGCATGTTTCCATGTCTGGTCTCTCCCTCCCCCCAGCCCACTGATGACATCGTCCTGATGGCGCAGTCTCTGGAGAAGGCGTTCCTGCAGAAAGTTGCCCAGATGCCCCAGGAGGAGATCGAGCTTCCCGCCCCGGCACCGCGAGGCAAACCCGCAAAGGCCACCAAAGGCCGCAGGGCGACCGGTGGGTTCTCAGCCTCTAAGCGTGTGACTAGATCGGCCGAGAAGCGGAGCGGAGGGGCGGAGCGCTTGCGTTACTGCGTAGCCATGTGTCCTTACCGCACTCCGCTCTGCACCAGTGCCAGGGGGTGTGACAACTGCGCACCAGGTCCCAGCTGTGTCTTCAGTCTCCCAGTCTGTGTATTCGCCCCCCACCCCTGAAACGCCGGACCTGCTGCTCCCCACCACGCCGCAGACGATGCTGGCTCACAAGGGTCTGCTAGGGCTGCCTCCCACACAACCCACGGCCAAGGTACGACCCCACGACCTCCCGCCCGCCCTCTTCCAGCTGCTGTATATTAATGCCACCACTTCTGTAAGGCGCGCTGCATGAGTAGATCACAGGTGCAGTAGAAATTCGTTCCCAGCAGCTGCTGTTTTTACAGATAAAGTCCCGGTTGGGTATCTGTTAGGTCGACGTTGACGTGACAGTGGGAGCAGGGACACGGCGCTTCATTTTTGTGCAATAATGAATGGGGCAGCTGATAACGATCTAGGGAAGCACCTTGGCTTTGCCTGCCGATCGCAGGGGCCCTGGACTCTCTGGGCTTCATGGAAAGTACCCAGCTACATGCAACTAGTTTCCCACGTCCCTTGTGAAATAAGGGCTGTAGTCTCAGACTCGACAGCGTTGGGGCCATTTTATATGCAGGCTGCCTGTCTGTCTCTGGTCCACAGAAGAAGGGTGTAAAACGGAAGGCAGACACCACCACCCCCACCACGGTGGCCCTGCCCCACACCGTGGGGGTGGGCGGCATGGGTCTGGGTGGCGGCGGCGACTCCCCCCTGATGCTGTCCTCACTGGGGGCGGAGCTGAAGCCAGGCATGGGGGGCCCCGTGCTCCTGCAGCCCGTCATGGCGGCCAAGGTGCCGGCGCGGCGGAGGGAGAGCGGCCGGCCCATCAAGCCGCCGCGGAAGGACCTGCCCGACTCACTGCAGCACCAGCCGTCGCGGCGCGGGAAGCTGAGCCAGCAGCTGCGCTACTGCAGCGGCGTGCTGAAGGAGCTGCTGTCCAAGAAGCACGCCGCCTACGCCTGGCCCTTCTACAAGCCCGTGGACGCCTCGGCCCTGGGCCTGCACGACTACCACGACATCATCAAGCACCCCATGGATCTCAGCACCATCAAGGTGGGCGGTGCCTGCGATGCTGACCTCGTGTTTGGGATTCTGCTCCTGTGTTCCTGATCCTTTAGACTATAAGACGGTTTTGCAAAAGAAAACGGTTGGAGTAGCACCTGAAGGGCTCTCTGTCAGTCGGCACTGAAGCTTGTGATTACCCATAGTGCCAAATGCAAGAGGCGCAGCCTTATTGCTCTGTGAATGTTCAATGCGTTAAATCGGCCGTATCCTTCCTGTTAAGCATCATGTCTTAGAAGTTAATCACAGGAAGTGCCTTCTGATTTCCCATCTCATTTCTTCCGTTTCTCTCTTTCTCTCAGAGGAAGATGGACAGTCGTGAATACCAAGACGCCCAGCAGTTTGCTGCGGACGTCAGGCTCATGTTCTCAAACTGCTACAAGTACAACCCCCCCGATCACGACGTGGTGTCCATGGCTCGCAAGCTGCAGGTGCGGAGAGAAGCGCCGCATTCATTCTCGTCAGCCTTTGATGGTCTTTACGGTCTGACAGCGCGTGACTCTTTGCCCGTGCGTCCATGTCCCCTCGCACTCTCCAGGACGTCTTTGAGTTCCGCTTCGCCAAGATGCCCGACGAGCCGGCAGACGACATGCTCATGGCCTCCCTGGGGGGCGAGCTGGGCCTTTCGGCGGCCGAGTCGTCCTCGTCGTCGTCCTCGGAGAGCGAGCCCAGCAGCGAGAGTGAGAGCAGCCCCAGCTCGGACAGCGAGGTGGAGCGAGCCCACCGGCTGGCCGAGCTCCAGGAACAGGTGTGTACTCAGGTAGACACCAAACGCCGTGCACCTGCTCACCACAGCTTCTCTGAACTACATCTACACACTGTTCACCACTCATAGCTACACCGCTACTGGAATAAGGCTTTAGCTGCAGAGTGTGTAGCATGTCCCACACACCATTATGGCCCTTCTTCACTTTCCAGATCTTCCTGCAAAGTTTTATATGATACTTAAGCAGCGGATCGCTGGAGTGGGCTGCCTCGGGTTTCCTTGGCAACAGCGTGGCGCCTCTTGGCGAGGGTCGTCCTTTGTGCCGGTGAAACGTGAGACGGTGGCTCAAGTGTTCTAGCGGAGGCATGTGATCACGTGGCCATTGTCGGTGCAGTGATGAGCAAGCCGCTCCTGACTGTCCAATGGAACGTTGCCCGCAAAGCATGATAGTTTGTGGAGCGCCATCCCCAAACAAAATACATCATACTGAGTCACTAGACTGGAAGAAGATTGGTGGGATTCACGACATTACTAAGAAACATATTTGAGCCTTTATTTTCCAGCAGTCATTCATATCTCAGGCTTGGTAGGTTTGTGTAACGTATTCATACGTTGTTTGCTTACCTCCATCAGAAGTCCATTTTAAAATGTGGACGGTATGTGGTGTTTGACACGGGTCTCTCCTCCCTCACGGCCCCCAGCTACGGGCCGTACACGAGCAGCTCGCGGCTCTGTCCCAGGCCCCCATCGTCAAGCCCAAGAAAAAGCGAGACAAAAAGGAGAAGAAGAAGAAAAAGAAGTCGGAGAACCGCCGGGGCGACGGGGCCGTCGAGAAACCGCCGAAAGCCGCCAAGATCTCCAAGAGCAAGTCGAGCCGCTCGGCGAGCAGCTCCACGCCGGGCAAGAAGGCGGCCAGCAAGAAGAGCGGCAAGAGCAAGTCAGTCGACATCCCTGTTTCTTTAGCGTCTCTGCCGCTTGCTGCTGACTTTCCTTCACTGAGCTCTACACACAGTGTATTATCTGTCTGTCTGCTTGGGACATCAGTAACATCCATCACTGCAACCACAGCACATCACAGCTTTAATATAATGTGACAGATTCACAAGTAAGCTTGTCTGAGTGGTTTAAACACAATGTCATTTGGTAAGTCTTTGTTACCTTTGTGAGATTAACACTGTGTTTGCTTGTGATTGCTAACGAAATAGACCAGTGTTTCCCAATCTGGTCCTCGGACCCACAGCCAGTCAAAATTTTTGCTCCCTCCCAGCTCTCCAGCAAAAACGTGGATTGTCCGTGGGTCCACAAGGCCTGGATTGGGAAACTCTGATATAGACTGAACCTGGGTGCTAAATGAGCTTGTCCCCTCCCCCAGGTCTTCCAAGAAGTCCCAAGCCACACCCGCTGCCTCCAACGTGGCTTTAGGAGCGTCGCTGCCACCCCTGTACGATTCAGAAGAGGAGGAGGAGGGCCGGCCCATGTCGTACGACGAGAAGCGGCAGCTGAGCCTGGACATCAACAAGCTGCCAGGCGAGAAGCTGGGCCGTGTGGTTCACATCATCCAGTCCCGCGAGCCCTCACTGCGCGATTCCAACCCCGAGGAGATTGAGATCGACTTCGAGACGCTCAAGCCCTCCACTCTGCGTGAGCTGGAGCGCTACGTCATGACCTGCCTGCGCAAGAAGCCCCGTAAGCCTTACGGTGAGTCTCCGCGACCGGCATCCTCGGGCTGCCTCTGCACTCCTCGCCAGCTCAGAGGCCTCATTCTCTATCCCGCCCGCAGTGATGAAGAAGACGGCCGGCGGGAAGTCCCGGGAAGAGCTGGCCCTGGAGAAGAAGCAAGAGCTGGAGAAGCGGCTGCAGGATGTCAGCGGCCAGCTCAACTCGGCCAAGAAGCCTCAGAAGGCCAAGGGTGAGGGAGCTTCCTGTGATTTGCCGTGGTCTTCATGTCTACTGCTGTGTCATTGTCTGTGGTCATTCAGGGAGCCACGCTGGGTCTGGTCACTACAGTGGGTTTGCTTTCAGAGACTAAAACTTTTAAATGATGCTGCCATCAATTATTTTTTTCCCTTTAAATTGCATGGCTACAGTCCAAATACCATGAATCACACAGCTGCAGTTTTTAATTCAGTCTGTGGAGGATTGTTTAGTGTATAAATTGCAGACCCCCCTGCGGCAGTGCGGTAGTGCACTCTTCCTGCCTTGGTGGTTTACACGGCCTTCTGCATCTGAAGCTACGCGTATCAACTCAGTCTCTCTCTCGCCCCCTAGTGGAGAAGACGACTGCGGGAGAGCCCCACATCGTGGCCTCTCGCCTGAGCGCCAGCAGCTCCAGCTCAGACTCTTCCTCCTCCTCCTCGTCTTCCTCCTCATCTGATACCAGCGACTCAGACTCTGGCTGAAGCTTGGCGGCGGTGAGGAGGGGCGAAAGGAACCCGACGCAGCGGCCTGCTGGAGAGGAAGTCCAGCCGAGGAGAAGGGGGACGGAGATGGCCGAGGAGGGGGAGGGCGGCTTTCCTTCTTCATCGTGGGCCTGGGTCGGAGAGGCTCTCCCCCCAGCGGAAGGAAAGATCCACAGGATTTCCCGTGAAGCGGCCTGGGGGACACTCCGAATGGGATGGAGGACAGGAGACGGCCAAATCACTCATCAGACTGACACCCCCCCCCCCCCACTCGTATTACTCTCCGCACTGTGTAAATATATGTACAAATACATAAATGTCTATTTTTCTTTTATAAAGAAGAATTTTAAGAGATCCCTGAAGAGGGAAGGTTGAAATGAGTATGAAAGAATGGAGCTTTTTGGAAATGCAGACAGAGTGTGTGTGTGTGTGTGTGTGGGGGAGGGGGGGGGGGTTTGGAGTATGGACAATAGGAAGAGTCGGAACCACTAGAATTCCTCTGCCTCAGCACCGTCACTGTAAAGTCTAGGTCTTGCATGTAATGTCATACCTGGCTGGGGGGTCCAGTTTGCAGCCTCCCCAGTGGTGCTTTTTTGTTTGTTTGATTTTCCTCATTGCCAATCCTGTCACAGCCTCTGCCCCACACAACAACTGGCTGACACATTACATGCCCCCCCCCCCCAAAGTCCTGTGGAGTGTTTTGTACCAATTGTCCTTAAAACTGCCTGACCTGGGCTGTGTGCTTCAGGCTTCCTGACTGCCTTCATCGGTATGTCCTTTAAATCTGTGTTCCTTAATCCGGTCCTCTGAGACCTCTCCCCCGGAACAAGGAGGTGGGAGGGAGCAAAAACATGGACTGCCTGGGGCCCCCCCAAGGGCAAGGTTGAGAAACACTGCTTTAAGTGTTACGCAGTTCATAGCTGCCGGTGAAGTTCTTGTCTTAATCCCCCACACCCCCAGTGATGAATGTTTTACTGTGTGCTGTTTGATTGGAGCAAGCGGAGGCCGCAATATGCACACTGCAGTGTATAATCACAGTCAGTCAGAAATGGGCGTCTGGAAAATGGTCTGATTTAAAATCAGCCACAGCCACTGGCTGTGATGCCAGTTTACCTGTTTTGTTTGTTCTTAAACTCCAGTTCCTCTGACTTGGGCCTGGGGTTCATCACTTGGTGACGCAGCACTGCCTTTTGCTCAGTAGACACCGTGTTCTGCATCCATGCTGAGATATGCACTGAGAGGGGAAAGTGAAGAATACAAGAGGGAGTTATGGTGTTCTTTTTTTTTGTGGTACCTCTGTCTAATTAGGAGGTGTATGGCGTACATTAAGTTTTATTTATTTTTTATGGTGAGTTTCTGCCGTGAGATGTTTTATAAAACCCTGTGTGGGTCGTGCCCTTGTTGTTAGGGGCTTGGGTGAACGGTCACTTTCTTCTGAGAGATGTACATTTTGTGGGGGGGAAGCACCTTTTATTGATGTCCTGTAAATATTTCCTACATTTACATAACGTAGCAGCATGTTTATACCAACAAGTGATTTCCTTTCCGCTTTCTTTTTCTGTAACTTTTTTTCCTGTAAGAACTCAGCAGTGCATGGTTGTTACTTGTCTTGTTTTATTTTCTAAAACAAAACATCAAACAGAAAAAGTGCATCTCTCTGGCCGGTGTCAGATTGTCCGCCGTCGGCCTGAGTACCACACAAAGGAAACCTTCCTTTGACGAGCTGTTCATCAATAAAAGGACGGAGTTTCTTCTCTAGCTGCGTTTTGTGTCTTTAGAGGGGCTGCTCGTGTGCATGCGCATGTGTGGAACTGGTGGTTAAAACGACTGACGGTTAAAAATTCTCATGTAGTTCAAATAATCGAACAAGTAATTATAATTAACGTCTTTTGACCATTTCATGTGGACATACATCGTGCCGAAAGTTAGTATTCCATGCAAAGATTAATCCAATTGATATACAAAGCCCATTTATCCGTAATGCGTCTGTCCCTAAATTAATTTTCGGCACTTTTCATAATAAAAGACCCCTTTCATTATCATCCGTTCGAACGCACCTCCACGTCATTTATCTGCTCATGCGCACCTTTCCGTTCCAATGCGGAAGCGGTACTGCTGTAAGTCGGGTGAAATATTACACAAGACTCCCAGGCCACGTGCTTCTTAAATTACACATATGAGATTCATTATGGCGTTGCAAAAATGTCGCGGCCCCCGTCATATACATCCAGTAAACTTAAAGATGATAGAACTCGTATAAGGTACTTCTTGGTTTCATTGTTTAAAGTACCACGAAGTCGCTTAAAACGTATTCCGAGGGCTGCGGCCAGTTTTCGGGTCAATAAATATTTTAATTTACGTATTGTAATTCTTAGTCAAGCATTTGCCGGTGATAATGAAATGTTTAACCGATAAAGCAGATTGGCAGATCAGCATCATACCGGTACTCTGTGAATATTTCATTTTACGGTGTAAACGTCCACATTGGCACCCATTCGTGCAATGCGACATAAATGATCTGGACCACGATCGCCTCTTTATATTGAGAGTAAAAAATGCATTTAATTTACATACCTCGACAACCTTCAGTTGCAGCTACACGTATATGCCAAACATTTACCAAAGAAAGATTTTACTAAGATCTAAACTGCATTCCGGAAATTTAACATGAAACGCTTGTCCGTATGTGTAACGTGGAATTTGACGCCACCGCGTGGAATTAAGGTGAATTTTCGTCGAAGACGTCACAGACTGGAAGATCATGGCGGCGTCCTCCAGGCTAATTGCAAGACTGGCTGTCGTCTCGGGTCAGTCAAATTACTCAAAATATTTGCACACTGAAGGAAGTATCTCAACTTTATGCGAACATTGTATATGTACATGCCATATGTCTCTGGGAACAATTCCAAATTCACATGCAGTCACAACCGAATTGACCGACTAGTATTCATAACGTTCTGGTGTATTTTAGTAACTTATCACTCATACACTTGGTAAACTTTGTTGTTTTTACACACAAATATACGATACAATGATACGCTTACTAAAATATGTTCATATGCTCAGTAACTTATCTTGTATGTATATAAAATGTGGTCGGAAGTTGTGGCACAGCACGTTTGGAATATAAGGTGACATTGTTTAATTTCTGCTTTGCGATTATTTTTGTGATCGTGAATACTGGTGCTATAATAAACTGATGCGATTTTCTGGGCGACATCGCCTTGCAATCAACATAACCAGCTTAACATGGAAAAATGATCGACATAACAGAAATAAATTATATCCACATTTTATATGCAATTTTAGTTTATTTTCAGTGACAAGGCGTAGCTGAGATTTTCGATAAGGAGAACGTAACATTAACCTGGCACTGCAATGACCAAATCTTATTCATTTGTATAACGAAGCTCATTTGCATAGCGAAGTAGTCAGAGGGACGAGCAGATGTCCCCGCTTCAGTCGCCTCTTCCTCAGACACTCGCAGAGGAAACCGAGATTCTCAGACACACAGTCATATGTCCGCAAACACACATACACACCTCGTTTACGGTCACGTGGCCTCCGTATTTATATCGCTGAAGGGTACGCAAGCAAGCCAAGGGCGTCCTTGGGAACCAATTGAATGGCTGCAGTGAAAGAAGGAGACAGCTGGCAACAGAAGGGGCTTGAGGGGACCTGTTCTTTATACTATATAAGACCTGGAGTGAACTCTGGGCCTAACCTTCCTGGGTTTTTTTTTTGGACTGTAGAGGACATCAGTATCATGACCTTGGGTGGAGGACCTCCACAGTAGTGGTTGCCACAGTGTATAGTTTAATGTTTTTTAAGTCATTCTGAACAATGTGACTATTCAGCTGATGAATAAGGAATTGTTTTTCATTGAACAGTAAATGTGCTGGACCATGAGCCCTATCTTTTATGATATTATGAAATACTTTTTATTGAACAAATTTTTATTGGTCTATAGTTTGTTTAGGGAGTGACCATATTTGAAGGCAAATTAACATTTACTTGAGCCATTAACATTTACGACTGTGTTGACTACACCCTGTCTTCAGGAGGAGGCAGTGGCATCGGCCGGGCCGTCTGCCAGCGCTTTGCCTCTGAAGGAGCGTCAGTGGTGGTAGCGGACGTCAGTGAGGAATCGGCCAATTGGACTCTCGGTAGCCTATCACATGATCATCGGGGTCAGGAACACATGGCAGTAGCTGTTGACGTGTCATCACGAGACAGTGTGGAGAAGCTGCTAACCAGAATACAGGTGTGACTTAATACAATAAGACGGGATTATAAGTGATGTTTTTAACTGTATGACTGTCAAAGATGTTTTCTCAAGTTGAAAAGTTAGACCTGTATTGAACTTTGTAAGATTTAAGATGTGCTTATATGGATAACCTGTCACAATGCGGTGTTCGATCACAGACAGTTGTAAATTTTATCCATGCCGTTAAAATCTGCTTCTTGGTATCCACTCTTCATCCCCTACAGTGCCAATACTACCAGCCCCCCTCCATCTGTGTGTCTGCGGCAGGAATCACTCAGGATGAGTTCCTTTTGAAAATGGAGGAGAATGACTTCGACAGGGTTATCCAGGTCAACCTCAAGGTATCCCCGGCCTATCCTTTCTTTCTTTCCCTCCCACTATTTTTGTTCTTTTATTTTAAATATTCTCCATGTTGGGACCTGCTGTGCTCCTCTGCTACTTTAGTGTGAGACACTGATGGATAACAGAGATTACTGATCTGCTAGCGGGCTATGTAAGATAATCACTTTCTGTTCGTTGCACAGCTGCTGCCAAATGTTAAGCAGACACGAATAGGCATCATCACAAGGTCTGTTTCTCTTTCTGTTTCCCAGGGTACTTTTCTCCTGACTCAGGCCGTTTCTAAGGCCCTTGTTGCCAGTGGCATCTCCAAGGGCTCCATCATCACTGTAGGAAGCATTGTGGGCAAAGTGAGTCGAATGTCTTTGCTGTGGGCATCAGCATGGGCTGGGTGAGTCAGGCCATTAGCGCTGTGCTGGTATTCAAAGGGAATCTGTGCTTTTAGGTGGGGAACATTGGCCAGACTAATTACTGCGCCTCCAAAGCCGGAGTGGAGGGGTTAACGAGGACTGCGGCGAAGGAGCTGAGCGGGTAACAGAAGCACATGGCGCCCAGTCAGACACCGACCCAGCTAATGGTCAGAGAAGCCTGTACGCAGGAGAACACTGCAGTACATTAACACCTTAGACTAAGACGGGGCTTTTCATCCTTAAACTAGGGAACCCTGACTGAAAGCAGACGATTTGATTTACAGCAGATGATTGGATAAAAAACTATGCATAATTGAGAAAGTAGAGTCAGCCTCAGCCTCAGCCTCAGCCTCGTGCCACTCGCCTCCCTGTCCTGCAGGTTCGGCATCCGCTGCAACTGTGTGCTGCCAGGTTTCATAACCACACCGATGACCGACAAGGTGCCAGAGAAGGTCATCAGCAAGGTCAGGAGTCTAACTAATTATTCAGATCAGTGTTTCCCAGTCCAGTCCTCGGGGACCCACAGCCGGTCCACATTTTTGCTTCCTCTGAGATCTACATGCTATTGTCTCTGCCAGACAGCTAACTGTGGACTGTCTGAGGGTCCCTGAGGACCAGACTGGGAAACACTGGTTTTGATGATTTTTTTCCACCTTTGTTAGTCATGTTAAATATGCAGAAAACACGTCTACCTGAAAAATGTGTTTATAATCTGCATGCATAGTGTTGCACAGAGGTGCGCTAACAGGTTGTGTGTTGTGTGTAGATCACCTCCCTGGTGCCCATGGGGAGGATGGGAGAACCAGCAGGTGGGTCGCTGTGTGATGGCAGTGCATTGTGGGTACTCGTGTTAAGCATGATACCTTCAACTCTTACTCCTGATTTCTCTCACCTGCCCTTGCCCGCCTGCTCTTGGTAGAGGTAGCAGATGTGTGCACCTTTCTGGCTTCGGACGAGAGCCGCTACATCACTGGAGTCAGCATTGAAGTCACGGGTAACTTTCCCAGCATGTCTGAGACACGTGCCATGCAGATGTCAGAGCACAGTCGCTGTAAAGGAAGCACTAATACTGAATGCACTGCTTGAAGTACCTTTGTTAACAGCAGTAACAACACTGTCGAGGCAAATGTTACTGTAATATACGTACAGGCTGTTTTTATGAAGACAAATTCAAGCCTTAGTTGAATATATATTTATTAATAATAGAATATGTTCTTATTTTAAATCCGCAAATAATTAGATGTTGTTGTTGTGGTTGCAGGAGGCCTTTTCATTGGCTGAAAATTGACCTCGTCTCTTTGGCCAGACCAATGGAAGACAAGGTTACAGCCTTGGTGCCTTTTTGTCTCTTTAATAACAATATTTGCAATGTGAACCTTAATTTGCAAGTCAACTTGAAGAGATCTGTATAAATAGCTGTGTATCTATAATGAATTAAAATGCAGTCATATATGTTATGTTTTCACTTTTGCTACTCTGAGAATAAGATTATCCAAGGACAGGAATGTAAAGGACTGACCTTCAGTGCTAAAGCAGACATTCATCATTTCATGTGCTTCAGTTTTGCTGTGTTTAGAGGAATCATCTGTCTCGTGCCATTTCTAACAAGGATTGCTGGGAATGATCTTCATAATCGGCCAGATGACTCAGATGGAAACTGCAGCATTATAGTCAAAGAGCAGTGACTAAAGGGGGGAGAACTGTGACTCCTGATTGCACTTCACAGGAAAACTGATTCACAAGAAACTGATTTTTTAGCGTCAGAGGTGGAGGGTTTAAGTTTTGATGGTGTTGTGTAGTCAGAGCTTACATACGAATGAACAGGTTTAGACTGCACAGTGACAGAGACTGAGAAAGTGCGTTGGCATGTGGTTTAATGAAGGGCTTTGGGGGAGGGACAACAATAGGCCAGGAATGGACCAAGACAGTCAAACCTGGGCCAGATAAAAGACCCAGACCAAAAACAAACCCAAACAAGTAAGGCATTGCTGTTAAAAGTGAGGAATGTCCAGCTGGAAGGGATGCTAGGAGGCTGAGGATAGATGTATGGCTGGGTGACCAGGTGAGTCGGCAGGTGGGTCCAGAAGCGGGGGCCTGGTCTGTGACAGTATTTTGGATAAATACAGAGTAAATCAGCTTGGGAGTGCAGCTTGGGTTAGAGGAGTCAAAACGAAAGTGTAAGTGAAGAATGAGGTTTCAGTTTACTGCGGCTGTAGAGCTGCTATCAGTAAGAGAGAGAGAAAGGAAAACATGCTTCATGCATTAACAGGAAAGCAGGAAAGGGGGACAAAAAAAAACAAGGGAGTCGAGCAACTCTTTAAAAAGATTATATATTACAGAAACATTTTCCCAAATAATTACACACATTATAAAATACTTCTTTTCCTTTTTCAGCACCATATTTTGTCTAAACGTAGCCGTTGGTCTTACAAAACACAAACAGATCTTAACGGTGATATACCTTTGAGAATTACAAACAGTTTTTGAGCACCAAGGTTTTCAATATTGTCCCTCCCCCTTCCCCACCCCAATAAAGCAACAAATAAAAAGAAGAAACATTTCCCAAAGCCATTTATTTGCCCATAAACAGCCCCCCCAGACTGATCCCACATAAGCTCCCTTTCATTTATTTTTCTCTCACATGCTGTTCCCTGCTTTTCCCAGGAGTTTTAAAGAAGCGGCCTCCCCCCCCCCCACCTGGTCTCTCCACATCCCTCCCACTAAGCTGCTGGGCCAGACCACAGCCCAAGCACTGGATTAACAATGAGAAATGACAGGAGCAGAACGCCATCATTTAATCGTCACGATAACGACAAACGAAATAGTACACAGTGCAGTGTACACATTCGAACTTAAAACAGCGGTCACCGTGCATAGTCCACTGTGGCCTCATTTTTAATATACGTATTTGATCTGGAAGGCGAGAGAAAATTGAATGAAATAAATAAAGAGGAAATACCACATTTACTGCCATATTTAGTTGGAGTTTTAAGCACCCTGTATTTTTAAATAAATAAAATAGTATTTCTGTACATATGTTTGTAATGCACAACTCCAGTCAGAAAACTGATCATTGCAAGTTTTACACTTAGATCTGTGAATCTCCAAACGTTACAGTATTTGATCACATGCATGTAATTATCGCTTATGACAACTCACACCCCATATGGAGTCCATACCCACATTAAATCTGATATGTTTTGATCCTAAAACGAGGCACTATGTCAACAAGCATGTTACAAAAATGTAATCTGAACTAAAACAGTCCTGACTGTATCACTCCATAAGCCAAAATTGTTTTAGCGCGAGAAAAGTTAGCTTGTTAAAATAGTGACCGGTTCTTGACAGTGATGGTTTTAATTCTTTGTAGCACATGTACAAAACATTAATATCTGGTACAATTTGCAAGGCTAAATAGCTTTGGTTCTGCAGTATTTACACAAAGCTGTGTTACCATCTCTTACTGCGAATGCATGTACAGCACCCAAGCATGCTACAATACTGACACGAGAAGCGGCCATATTGTCCCTAAGATATTCCTGTTAAAGACTGTATTCTTTGAAACAGCTCACGGAGGCTGATAGCCGTTTGGTGTCGCACCTCAAGTTTAAGTAAGCTGAGTAAGTCCTCACAGTTTTCTCTCCTGTCTTCTTGTTCCCTGTAGTATGAATTGTCACCTTTATCAATATGGCTGACTGATTGGCTTTAGTAATATGTGGTGAAGCTGTATAATACTGAGTAAAGCCAGCTGTAGCCAGACATCAATGAACATAATATTCACAGATGGAAGACGTGGGAGTGTGAAGGAATTCCAGCGCGTGAGCTTCTGTTCCATCAGTTTGGTCTTCAGACTGTGTGGTTCCTCTTCATATTTTTGGATCGACTGTTCTTTCGGTCTCTACTTTTGAAACAGTGTAACTCTGTTAACTCCCAAGCTTTTCTCAGTATACCTTTCTGTCAAGCAAGACAGGAAGTGAGGTAAAGGAAGACTTTAAGTGAGAGATGGAGAGACATGGGGAAAGGGGTTAGGGTGACAATTTGAGAGAGAAACAGCAAAACAAAGGGAGTAGTGAGAAGTATATCCAATATCAGGGCTTTCTCGAAGTTAAAACTTTGGGGTCAGCTGCTCAATTAAAACACTGTTTTATTCTGTTTTGGTCGGAATGCTATTTCCCTTCCTTAAGGTAGATCTCTACTCTCCGCAGCACGAGAGTGTACTTTTGTTCTACGTTTCTCTTCTTCTGTTGTCCATCTCGTGTTAGAAGATTTTCCTGGTTGTTGACTTCTGAGTGAGCACATGACTGAGTGTTAATGCGTCCTTTACCTTTCATGTTAGTAGGATCTCAATGAGTGTCTGTGTCTGATTGTAGTGCATGTATTTGCCTACCTTGGTGTTCCCGTGTGCATCAGTGTAAATGAATGTATGACTGTGTAAATATGTGTGTTTTAACCCAGGAAACAGACAGGTCCAACTTCAAAGCCAAATTGTTGGTTTTTCTCCCCAAAGTCTGAGATCTTGATGTCCAACAGGGGGAGCTGTTCCACCTGGGGTGTGTTTACCTCCAGCACCGTCCTGTCAAAACCCTTGCGATACTAGAGTGAGAGAAGGGGAGAAAAGTTGTAGGGGACAAGGTTAATTATTGATTTTCTCTCACATTAATTATATAAGTTATAGTTAGAATAAGCTATTATGTTGTATAAATGTATTTTTCTAGCCTAATTTACCTAATGAAACAAAAGGCTTTACCACAGGGTCATGTAAAATGTGACAAAGATGGGGTGGTGACACATGCAGTACAATATCTACAACAGTATTTTTATGGAATTGTAACACCTACTATATGTCTGCTTTAGTGCAGGGACATTATCTAGCATTTAAAAGCAGCTCTTAATAGAGAATAACCAGCTTATTTGCAGGGTAATGTCATTTGAGGTAATAGCTTATCAGAGTATCATTAGCCATTAGATGTGTAAGGACTTACAGAGCAGCCATCAATGAGGGCCTTGATGTAAGGGCTCGTCTCATAGCCCAATTCCTTTTCGTCGGCCCCCAGGAATTGCAGAGCCCTCTTGTGGCCATCTTTGGCAGTGCGGTCAGCCCAGGCCACAGAGCGGTGGCAGTGGTAGGTGAGGTTCTGTCGGGCCTGGACGCTCAGGAGGCGGATGAAACCCAGCTGCACCACACCCACAGGCTCCCCGTTGGAATCTACGTAGGAAAACTGGGAAATTGGAAGAGGAAGCCCTTAGCCCTCATAGTGAACGCTGCAAAATTTACTGTAGTATAAATATGCATTTTTAGATAAAACGGACAAATTCTCACTTTGCTGCCTGTTGCAAACTGACTGTACCAAGAGCCAGGAGTCTCCTTAGACCAAATGTCCATCTTTACCTGAAGTCGGGGGAGATAGGAACAGTTTCACAGTGTGTTGTGTGCTGTATTAGAAATGTTCTGTTGACCAGCTACACCTGGGTCCTCACCGAGTCGCTGCTCTTGCTGGGGTACAGGCAGGTCTCACCACCAGCGGTGAAATTGCAGAACACTTTGAAGGAGTCACGAGAGCAGCCCTGGTTCGGATCAATCCAGTATTCGCCTGCACAGGGAAAAAGAAAGCCTAGCTAAGCTCAAAATAAATAAATCACAGGGCCATGATGGCACCTTACCTATAATGTTAAAAGAGATGAGGGATATTATTTGCCGACCCTTAACTTTACTGTTTCAAAAATTCTTATCTGAAGGTGTGGCACCTTCTGATTGGAAGCATGCCAACATAACGCCCATTTTCAAAAAAGGGGATAGAAGTAATTTGTCAAACTATAGGCCAATCAGTCTAACTTGTATAACTGGTAAAGTTATGGAGGCTATAATCAGAGAAAATGGTAGATTACCTGGACTCAAATAACATTTTGAGGGATAGCCAGCATGGATTTAGGAGAGCTAGATCCTGTTTAACAAATCTGTTGGAGTTTTTTGAGGAAGCTACTCAGGAAGTTGATGATAAGAAGGCCTATGATGTCATCTACTTAGATTTCCAAAAGGCTTTTGATGTTGTCCCCCACAAGAGGCTCTTACTTAAACTCAAAGGGACAGGTAGCGACCTGGATTGATAACTGGTTAACAGATAGGATGCAGCGAGTAGTTATAAGAGGCACAATGTCACAGTGGGCCTGCGTTCATAGTGGGGTACCGCAGGGTTCAATTTTAGGACCACTATTGTTCCTAATTTACATAAATGATATAGACACCAATATATACAGGTAACTGGTGAAATTTGCAGATGACACCAGGGTGGGTGGTGTAGCAGATACTGAACTAGCGGCTCAGCAGCTACAGCGGGATCTTGATTTAATTAGTGACTGGGCTGATACCTGGCAGATGAAATTTAACATAGACAAATGTAAGGTACTCCATAGGGAGCAGAAATATAAAGTACAGGTATTTTATGGGACCTACTGAAATAAAGGTAGCTGATTATGAGAAAGACCTTGGTGTGTATGTTGATGCTTCCATGTCTCATTCTCGCCAGTGCGGGGAAGCAATAAAAAAGGCCAATAGGATGTTGGGGTATATCTCCAGGTGTGTGGAGTTTAAGTCAAGGGAGGTAATGCTAAGATTATACAATTCCTTGGTGAGACCTCACCTAGAATATTGTGTGCAGGTTTGGTCATCATATCTTAAAAAGGACATTGCGGCCTTAGAAAAGGTGCAGCGTAGGGCCACAAGAATGATTCCTGGTCTTAGAGGAATGTCATCCGAGGAAAGGTTAGTTGAGCTAAATCTGTTCAGCCTCAAGCAAAGGAGACCGAAGGGGGACATGATCCAGGTCTATAAGATTCTAACAGGTTTGGATGCTGTTCAACTAAATAGTTACTTCAGCATTAGTTCAAATACAAGAACTCGTGGCCATAGGTGGAAATTAGCGGGAGAACATTTCAAACTGGATTTAAGGAAGCACTTCTTTACACAGCGTGTAGTCAGAGTATGGAATAGTCTTCCTGATAACGTAGTGCAAGCTGAATCCTTGGGTTCCTTTAAATCAGAGCTAGATAAGATTTTAACAACTCTGAGCTATTAGTTAAGTTCTCCCCAAGCGAGCTCGATGGGCCGAATGGCCTCCTCTCGTTTGTATAGTTCTTATGTTCTTATGTAAAGCGTCAAACTGTCCCCACAGATTACTGACATTTTTGTTCTTCTGGTTCAAGCATCACAAATCGCAATAGGCTTGTTATAATACGAACTTCTGATTTTGACAGAGGACTGACTGAAATTAATTATTTAATCTGATGTCTAAAGAATCTAAGACTATAATTCCAATGAATGGATCCTTGCACCAGTGCTGACGTTGCTTTACAGAAATATGATTTCAAGTGCATAAAAAAACACCCAAAATGTCTGTGTAATACAGTGTGTAATATGCATTCTTATGATATGCTATCATGTGAATGAGAACTGGAAAATGAAAATCTTGGTGTCGCAAGTCGCCCCTTTTCCCAAGACGTGAGCTGACTCCTGGCCGCAGATGTACCATCTTTGTAGTCTGGCTGGCTCAGCTTGAGGTCCTGACAGGTGCGAGCGGGGCTGTCCTGAGTGCCCAGCGGGAAGCGCATCGTCTCGATCTCCTGCCGCAAGGAGTTCAGCGAGCCGAAGATCTCCTCCATGCCTTCGCTTCCCGGCGGGAAGTCGTCGCCGGGCGAGTCGGCGGGGATTTGGCTGGCGTCGATGGAGCGCTTGGACTTCTTAGGGATCTGGATGGGCAGGGGCTGGATGACTTCCCCAGGGGGGCCCTTGGGGCAGAGAGGAATAAGCAGGGTTACAAATGCTACATTCACACATTCACATGGTATCCCTACCTGCTCCTTAACAAATTGTGAAATAAGTGGGATAGCCGGTCCAGGATGCATACAAAACAATGGATGCGTTTGAACTAACTGCCAGAGACTGAGGGTGTTTCTCAATACCAAGAACGCAAAGATCATACTTGTGGGCTTGGCTAGACCAGTCTTGCTAACTTGTCTCCCAAGAACAAACTTGGGATGCAATGAATCATGGGATTGTTCTCGTTTGGCAGGGATGCAGCTGATGCATCCTTGAAATTTGGAGCTGGGTAAGAATGACATCTGGGGATTTTTACCATCTTCTGTACTTCTGTTCTTAGTATTAGAACTGGTCTTTGGCAAAGGAAGATGACGTAAAATGAGTACACAAGGACGCTAATATGGTGAAGTGTGCATATTGAGACAGGGTACTCACTGGGGGTCCTGGGGGGCCCTGGACACCTTTCTCGCCTTTGGGTCCAGCTGATCCCTGAAACACACATAGGAGGCGCCAGCATGTAAGTCAGCATCAGGAGAAAATTCCACTGCCTATTAGAAGTACTGCAACATTCTCAAAACAATTTTGAAAATCAATATTTTGGACACACCTACTCAGTTTTTAGTTGTACTATTTTCTACATTTTTGAGTAATTATAAAGACATCAAAACTATGAAATAACATATAAGGAATTAAGCACCAAAAAAGTATTAAACAAAAAAATGGTGGTGGGGGGGGCAGCTCTGTGGGTTGGGACTCAGAAGGTTGTTCAAATCCTGGGTGAACAGAGTGATCCCACCATTGGCCCCTTGAGCAAGGCCCTTAACCCCAGTTGCTCCAGTGACTGGCTGACCCCATGCTCTTCTCTATGCCAGTTGGGCCTCCTGGGATGCTTTTCCAGCTGCCCTTAAGGAGATTCCACATATATGCTGATCACTCACTGGCCGCTGTTCCTTCGCTCAGCTGGTCAGACTCCTCCAAAACTCTCTTTACTGGGTATAGGTCAGGTGGCCAGGACATGTGATGTAACACTGTATCACTCTCCTTTGTGGGCATCATGGTGTGTCCAAGCTTTTGATTGGTAGTGTAACTCATACCTTACTGCTGAAAATGGCTGCATGTTTGTTGTCACGTTTAACATTACCAGTATCATTTGTTGATGGTTTCATCATCAGGATTTATTACGCTTGAACTTTTTCTCCTAACAGTACAGTATAAGGAGGAGTACTCACTGTAGCACCTTTAGCACCCTTCAGACCTTGAGGACCCTGTGGGAGACAGAGTACATGAATAAAATGAAAAGGCAGAAATGCAGGAGTTGGGGCGGGGGGGGTCCCATGTTCATTTTCATAGCAGGCAGCAGATCATACTGTAAATGGAGTATCACATTAGATCAATGACCAAACTGATCGTTCTGCTGTCCAGAACAATATTTTAAGGGAACTGTTGACTTGCCAGTGGATGGTTGGTTTGAAGATTAAACAGCAGGTGGAAACCTTATAACAGTAGGATGGAGAGGATGGAGAATCAAGAGGTCATGGGAGGTAACAGAGCTACTCACAGGAAGACCAGGGGGTCCGGTGGGACCCAACGGACCAGTGCCTCCAGGGATTCCCTGAAATAGAGTGGAACATCATGTAGTGATACCCATGGCCCAGGGAGGAACCACAGTAATGGTGACACCACAGGTCATGCAAATACTCAGTGCTTTCTGCTTTGCGATGGAATGAGTACTTTCAATTGGTGATGAATGACTTCAGTTTATACAGTATACATATATTGTTACATTTTAGCAATTCAAGACTTTAGAACATAAGTGATATCTAATTTGGTGGACTACCAATTTCAAATTCAAGGCAAGTCTATATTTATAAACGGTGAAGGTGTGTAATGTGAGTGTTTTAATGGCCACTATGTATTGATGCTTATAGTAGTTTTGTTTACTCACAGTTTCTCCCTTTGGTCCGTTTGTCCCTTGGGGCCCTGGAAGACCCCTGTCACCCTTCTCTCCTTGCTCTCCTCCGGGCCCGATGAGACCAATCAGACCCACGTGGCCCTTCTCGCCCTTCGCCCCTGGGTCACCGCGCAGGCCAAGCAACCCCGGGGGTCCCTGCATAGGAGAGCATGTCAAGGTTAATACTCACTGATCTCTGAATCACAAAATGACACCTAAGCATAACACCCGAATATCTAGTGAGTGATGGCAGGAAGGAATAATAAAACGAGGCAAAAGACATGAATACGACATTATGAGGATTATACTGCACTGAAGTGGCTGTTCTGGCCTTACCATGGGTCCTGGGGGGCCTGTTTGTCCTGATGGTCCTGGAGCACCTTGTTCGCCCTGGTAAGGGTCGAGGACAGACATAAAGAGACGGACAGGTCAGATGCACAGGACCTCTACCTTATTCTATTCTCATTGTTCATAATAATACAGCAGTGTCAACAGCATGTGGTTAATGTGTGCATTTAGCATTACGGTATTGCAGTTAGCAAGACCTCCATTTTACACTATTGCAACTCACAATAACACCAATGGCGGAAAGAGATTAGGGTTGACAAAACAGAATAGTCATAATGTTACTATAGGGCCCGATGGCTCTCACCACAGCTCCTGGGAGTCCCCTCAGACCCTCTGGCCCTGGTTTTCCTGAGGGGCCTTGTGGCCCCACGGGGCCTGTCTTTCCGGGGGCGCCGATGGCACCTGAGTCTCCCTGTTAGCAGATTCAGAGAGCAAAAGACAGCGAGGCAGATGGTTACCCAGTGGTGCGATAATTCAAAATACAATTGACTTATTGTTTATTTTTATGTAATTATCATTTGCTATTTGCGTATCTTAATTTGAAATTCATTCATTCAGTTTGTAGATTTGATTAAAAAGGTTTTTGAGACACATAATAACAAGATGACTAAATCCAATACAGTGGTACCTTAGTTTTCAAACTCATTAGAACTCGAATTTCTTAAAAGTCAAACGAACCACTTCGGAAAAAAATTACCTAGTACTCGATCTTAATCTCAGAAGTCAAACCGTGAATGCCGACCTAAGATAACTTGTGCGCGCGGGGAAATGAGTCACGCGGCACGTCTCTCAGCGGAAACAAAGGGTAACGCTTCAGTCTCAGCCTCGTATTCGCTGTGATAGCATCGTGCATGTTTACACTAGCTGAATACATATATTTATACAGTAAAAATACATTTAGACAATGATAGACAGTAACAGTAATTATTATTATATAATAAAATACATTTTAAAATAAAGATTTCTTATTAATTAATTTAATATTAATAATAAACCATTAATCAATAATTTGATTATAATAATATTGTTGTGCCCAGCGGGGACGGAACTGAGATAAAGGCGCAGACGTCAGAGTATTGGGGAATACGGGGTTTAATTACAGGTAAGGCAGGCAAAACGCAGACGGACAATACAATGACCGGACTGGGGAAACAAACTGAAACGCGGACGAAATACAGAGGACTCATGACAACAACCAGAAACAGCTGATCACACGGGGATTCCACACAGGGCTAACGAGGGGGCGTGGCACACGGAAGGAGCGGACGATCGGGGCAGGACACATTGTTTTTTTTAACTGTACACATTGTTTGGATACATTTATTTTCTTACTTTACAAATTACTGTTTTGATAAATGTCCTTAGATGTGTTTAGTACATATGCTTTTCTTGTTTTATCCGGTTCATTTTGTGTTTAAATGCTACAAAAAACATACTTAGGTGTAATTTTTTGGGGCCGGGAACCAATTAATTTTGTTTTCCATTATTTCTTATGGAGAAAATTCGATCAGAACCCAAACTTTTTAGGATTCGATCCGGAGCTCTGAACGGATTAAGTTCAAGTTCTGAGGTACCACTGTACACTGAAATCGGTCAGTGATACCATTCAATGGACCATGGGGATTTAAATCCTCACCTTGCTGCCCTTCTCGCCTTGACGTCCCTCAGGGCCTCTTGTTCCCAGGGGACCCTAGGAAACATACAATAAGAATTAAACATAAACACTTATATATGTAAAGACATCTAAGCACAGTATGGCTGTTGCGATCAGTAATCCATGTATGACTTTAAAAAGATTATTACTCGCCAGTATTATTTTAAGTGCTTTTGTTTGTATACTATTGGGAAACACATAGCCTATAGTAGCTAATGATATTACCCTCTTTCCAGGAGGACCAGGAGGTCCGTTTTCACCAGTGGGCCCAGGAGAGCCCTGATTGGGATAGAATCAAAGGATCATTGAGCTGCATGATCACAAGAAGACATCACTACAGACACAATAACCATCAGTCATTTACAATTATAATGATAATGATTAACAGCATCAGCTGCTGTGGGTCACTGACCGGCTCTCCTTGTTCACCATCCTCCCCTCTCTCTCCCTTTGCTCCATCTTGACCCTGAAATATAAGCCGTTCAGTTGCTTGAGGGAGGACATGCGTACCGTGAAACACAGAGAAGCAAATATGGCTGCATATATATAAAACAAATATAAAACAGTACCAGTTTATATCTTTCCTGATTTCCAAACTGTTTAACCAAATTTGTTGTACCATTATTTTTTTCTCTTCTGTTGACCATCTAATAGCTTGATTATAAAGATTACAAACGTAATGCCTGCTGTAAAATTGTACTCATTATATTGTTTAGGAATTTGTAGTAATTGAAAGAGTACCTTGAGTACTTAGTCAGTAACTACTGAATACTCACTCTCGGTCCGACTTCACCAGTAGGGCCAGGATCACCAGGGAAACCAACAGGGCCCTATGAAAGATAAGCAAATCAAATGGCTACAGCTCAAAACGCAATAAAAACAGAAACTTAGTATTTCTTCTGTGTTGTTTTCCAACTACCAACATGGTTGTCTGTTTAACATTTACGCACTGGGTTTCCTTTCGGACCATCGTCTCCAGTTGGGCCTCTTCCACCTGCAGGACCGGGGGTTCCTGGATGTCCAGCCTCTCCCTTCTCTCCACGCTCTCCACGAGGACCCTGCCATTGGACAAGGATGCTTATCAATCAAACTGTTCTGTGACATCATTCGCAAAGAATAGTGAGCCAGCGCAGTGATTATCTGAGGTCAAACGATATTCTAAAGTCAGTCAGAGTAACAAGAATTGATATTAAAGCAATGTGTGTTGAACACAGCATACAAGGCCATTGGTTATTACTGATGACAAAAACAGGCTGCCGATGACAGGCATTTAATGGACAGCTTCTCACTTTCTTTCCTGCCTCCCCCGGTACTCCTGGTGGTCCAGATTCCCCAGGTTCTCCCTTTCAAAGACCACAGGTAAGCAGTTACACACAATTTACACACACACTGATAATCATTATGTACTGGTAAAGACCAATTATACATATCTCTACACATACTTTGATATATGTAGAGCACATGCAAACATGCAAATACACATAGATCACAGACATGTCCTTACTTTCTCGCCTACGTTGCCAGGGTTACCCAATCCACCCGGAGGGCCTTGGGGACCCTGAAGGGGTAGAAGAAACATACAATGAACTCCGAGACAATTTCAGTATTCTCCAGTGATGGATTAAAGAATACACGAAAACCAACAAAAAAGTTTAGTTCTGTAATGGTCATTGTAACAACTGCCATTACGAAGTGCTGTTCTGCTAACCTTCTGCACCTGTTACCATACTGTAAATGAAAGGCTCTGCAAGACTTACATCTGCCCCACTGGGGCCCGCAGGACCACGGGGACCAGGCGGCCCTGGAGGTCCCTACAGATGACAGATAAGAGATGAGAGAAAAAGAAAGCAGCATGACTTTAATGAAGATATTACTATCAAATTAACATAAAAACAATGGCAGCACTGGACAGAAGAAGAGTCTGATTGGCCTGAAGTGACAAGGTCACTCACCATTGGTCCCCCATCTCCTGTCTCTCCTTTCTCTCCCGAAGGCCCTGGCAATCCCTAAATAACACATGAATGAACTTAATATGTGATCTTTATGCAGACGAGGGAATTAATAAAGACAAGGTCTGTGAAGCGAAGATGGCTCTTCTCGTAGGGCTAGAGGAACCCTGACGTCTGACTCATTTCATTGGTACCAAGGCTTTGCTCGTAAGCCTAAGGACCCGTATAAATCAGCGGCAGCTGACATTAACCTGCAGGCCTATTGGTCCCGGGGGCCCCGGGAATCCCCTCGTCCCCTCGTCTCCCTTGGCTCCGAAGGGCCCCTGCTGGCCCCGGGCTCCTGTCTCTCCATCAGCACCCTGAAAACATGTTGTCATAGCAATCAGTGACCCTGTGTTACTGAGCGGATTTGGCCGTCTTGAGGACCACAGCTAGGTGAGTCTGATGGTCCTTCCAGTAACATATTAATGATTGTTTAATGTAATAAAGCTCTAATGAATGTAGTGCTTTTTTCTATCTGGAAACAAATGTCACTAGCAAGTGGTTTAATGTTTAATGCTACAGTTGTGTGCTCTGCTTTACACTTGATGGCTAATGTTTAAATTACAGTGGTTCATCTATCACTCATTTATAAGTTTACATTTAGTCTTAGCTTAGATTTCTATCTACCAGAAACATTAAGACACTTATGATATAGTAGAATTTGACTGGGGCATATAACCCATACCTGCCCGGAACACTTCACTTAAGCTATTCTACTGAAATAAAATACAGCTTTACAAGTATATGATGGTATTGAGTATTCAGTATTATAGGGTTGCTATATTAAAGAAAAACAATGCATGTTTGAATGGTTTTATGCTACTTATATTACCTATTTATATAAGTCATATCACTAGTTATTTTGCCTTAAAATGCTATTCTGTGGATGTGACCCTTATCTATGGACAGATAAGCAGGTGTCTGCTATACTTACAGCAGCTCCTGGCTGACCAACTGAACCCATAGGCCCTGAAGGACCAGGAGGACCCTGTAAACAAACCAAGAAGACAACAGCAAAAGCTGAAAGAGCAGGAATAATGCCAATATAGACAAAAACTTGGGTTTTCAATGTAAATAGTGGCATTTGTCTATTGAAATGCAGCTAGATACTGGCAATATGGAAGGAAAAAGGAAGTGATGTCACTCACGTGATCTCCCTTGTCACCTTTGGCACCTTTTTGGCCATGCTCTCCGACCTCACCCTGCGGTAACAAAGATCGCACCGAATTAGGAATAAAAACTGCCTTTCCTTTGGCAGCAGGTGTATGAATGAACCGTCTTCTGGTTTGACAGTGCATGCCCTGCATGGATGTGCTAACTGCATGTCTCCTGAAAGCATTTGCTCTTCACTCCTGGAAATGGTGTCAGACAAATGCACCGCAGAAAAGATACAGCCTCACTGAAATGACAAGGACTTTATTTTGTTAAACGCCATTCTTTGCATTCTCTGGGAGGTCTGTCTCTTTGTGGTGAGTAAAAATGCAACAGTATTCTTGAATGGAGCAGACCAAAAAAACTTGGTGGCCCAAGAAATTCCCACTCACACTCAATCATCAAGTTAATCTGAGCATGCTCACATCAAGGATCGTCACCTTGTCCATATATGGACAAACCTGTCCGCGACAAAATGCTTTCACTGAGAAAAAAGCTATGGAGACTATGTTTTTAAATGCATGTCAGTAGTAAAAAATTGCATTTTGATCAAGTGTCTGTCAAAATTTTCCATGGTGTTTCCATGACACTGATAGTGATGATTAAGGTTAGTTATAAACAATGAAGCGCTTAGAGTATACATCATTACAAATGCAATGCATAATCTAGTTTAAACTCCTGAGATAACTGCCACCCCAGACTAGGTAAACTGTACTGGCCTTGTCTCCATCTTCTCCAGGTACTCCAGATGGTCCAGCAGGACCCGGAAGTCCCACTGGGCCTTGAATACCATCACGACCAGCAGGACCAATCGGACCTTTTTCACCCTGGAAAGACACAAACCCTGGTCAGATGGGGTAAACCGAATATAACATGAACACAAGATAACAGAAGCAGTACTCACAGGAACTCCCTTCTCCCCTGCGGGGCCAGGAGGACCCTGGGGGCCAGGCCTTCCTGGGGGCCCGATGGGACCCCCAGTACCGGCAGAGCCTCTCTCACCTGGTGAACCCTGGGATGACCGGTGACATATGAATTACACAGACATTTACATGATACCTCGATGTATGGTCATGCCTTTTGGATATACGTCATTCTTCTGACTGTAATGAGTTTTAAAATGTGAATTCATAGCAGCCACTGTCTAATAAGTAAATAAATATTACACAAAGGGGGTGGAAGGTTAACGCTTACAGCTGGTCCAGGTGGTCCGGCTGGACCTTCACCTCCTTTGAGACCTCCACCTCCCTAAGAACCAAAAAGACAACAGTTATAATAGCAGAATGTAAATGAATGAACTGCAATGAGTTGGCGCCCCATCCTGGGTTGTTCCCCGCCTCTGGGATAGGCTCCGGACCCCCTGCGACCCCGAATAGGATAAGCGGTTTCAAAAAATGGATGGATGGATAAATGAACGAATCTCTCTTAGCAAAACGCAATTATTTTTAGTTGCATGTAAATCCTGAAGTCCAGATATGATCAGAAATTATGCTAAATGCTATTAATGGTGATCTCAGATGAAGAGGCTGTTGCAATTAATTTAAACGATAAGATCTTAAAGTGTCACTACCAACAAAAACTTTCATATTGAAGCTGAAGGTCTTTTTTGCACATCATTTGAAGAAGTAAACCATAACACCAATCATACAATGCCTACAAAACAGCCACTTTAATCTTACTAAAGGATTGGCACAAACGGTTTTTAAATAGGACACTGCGTGGGCCAGCCTGATGTCCTCACCGGGGTGCCAGGAAGTCCCCTCTCTCCTGGGAAACCTCTTAGTCCAGAGGGGCCATCCTTGCCTGTAGGCCCAGGGGGACCAGGGTCACCCTTGGTTCCCTCCTTCCCTGAAGGCCCAGGAAGGCCCTGTTCGCCTGGAGGCCCTGGAGGGCCGGGGTGGCCGCGCTCGCCCATTTGGCCAGTCTCTCCAGAGGGTCCCTGGAAAAGAAAAAACATGCAAGCATTTCCCTTGACTGGTGACATGGAGCTATGGAATGATTTACAGTCAAAGTGAGACAGCCGAGGTTGATCATTCCATGACAAAACCCATGATTAATTAATGCAAATGAGAGAAAAGAATAAATTAAATGGTAACTTTGATTAATTAAGCCTAATGTTCCAATTAATAGTTTACAAAATTTGGATGTGAGAATTGATACAGAGCACTGGGAAGAATTATAACCGAGTTCTAAACATTTATAAAAGGTGACTGGATAGCATAATGAAATGTAAATGTGGTTTCTGATTTTGAAGCAACAGCACACAGTTGCAAGGCTTTACTGTAATCCTGCATGCACATTTACAGGTTTAACACGCCTCTGACAGCACAAAACAGACATGAAAACAAACTTTGTTTAAAACCTAAATTCCTTGCATATAATTGAATTTACGCCTACAAAAGATGTTGATGTAAAACTACCTCACATCACATGACAAGAATTACACGTTAAACATACCTGAGGGCCAACAACCCCAGGAGGTCCGGGGGGGCCAGTCTTTCCTTGGAAACCCTGAGGAAGAAAAACGTAATTAATGTTCCTGATACTGATTCTAGAAGCACACAGTTTCATTAATGAAATGATAATGAAACCACGCTAAAAACATACAAGCTGTGCTTTGAGCTACGGCTCAAAAGAGTCACAATGCAGAATGCAGAGAAGCAGAATCTGAAACGCAAATATTTCAATCTATCATACCGATCTCAATTTATATAAGTAACACATGTCTAATAGTTGAACTCATATATTAAACGTTACCAACCACATAAATAATATTTTAAAAATATTTTTATCTAATTCGATGCCTAGTCTGAGACCAATGTCACATTAAAAGGAAGATTGAAAGAGACTTACGACTTCTCCTCTCTGTCCAGGGTGTCCAGGGAGTCCATCTTTTCCTGCTGGTCCCTAAAGGAAGGAAGATAAGCAGGAAGAATGACAGATACCTTATACGACAAGTGAAAAAACACCGAGAACCAGCTGTACAAGCCGATGTAATATGTATAACGGAAAACAAAACTGAATGAGAGATATTAAGTGCTTATTTATAATAAAACTTTCATAATAGTCTTACAGGAGGCCCCTTAGATCCAGGGAACCCATTCACTCCTTGAGGTCCAGGTAGTCCCTAAAACACATGACAAAAACATGCAGGAAGAGGAAGTGACAGTCAATAGGTGCTCAGATGCCAAGGTGAAAAAAAAACAGATCTTAAAATCAGTGGTGGAAAATTCAGATCCAAAAAGTCACAACCAACCGATTAACTATAAAGAGTCACAGTCACAAAGAGCGCAAATGTTTGGTTGAAACAAAATCTTGGTCTGGATTTGTACTTTCTGGACCTGAACTTTCCACCTCTGCTTAAAATATTACTTCTTAAAAAAGCACTAAAGTCATTCACTCACCCTCTCCCCGGGAGGACCAGGAGGGCCATCACTTCCTGAAGTACCCTGGGCAAAGATAAAGACCAATAATGTATCATCTCACATATTTTGCTATTAAATTATCATCAACCCATAATAATGACAAAGGGCAAACGTCAGACCTTTGGTCCTGCTTTTCCTGTCGACCCACGTGGCCCCCGTTGGCCTCTTGGCCCCTGACAGAGAGAAAACGTCCTTACATGATACGCTATTACACGCATATCAAGTATAAATTAAACATTAACATGTTAATATGACTTCAGTATTCTCATATCAATGATTAAAAATGCTGATTTCCAAGTATATGTTTGTATAATGGAAACATTTATCCATTAGCGTTCAGCGTAGCACAGTACGTGTTCCTCCATAGGACGGCGTACAGCATCACACTGCAGGGTATAATACACTGTCTGCCTACGCAACCAGGATCGGCTTCCTATGATTCACGCTGCTAATGATTACTGGACGGTGAGCCACTGTACCGTTGGTCCTCTTTGGCCTCTTGGCCCAGCCTTTCCAGACAGGCCCTAGAGGAAGAGAGGTGGTAAGGACTTCTAATAAACCCACAAACGCTGCAGTGCTCTAGCTTTGCTGAGGTGGTTCAATAGACCCGGACTATAACGTGGTCCAATCAGAATGCGTTCATGTGTGCTAACATCACCTGCATATTAAAATTACACTAATTTTACAACATATTTAACATTTCACTGTCATTGTGCAGATAATTTCAAGATTATTTTATTGAAAACTGTCAAAGTAATTAAAAATGTTTAAAGGAACTAAAATTCTGTCTGATCCATACAACCAAAAGCAAATCCAAAAAAACCTGCCACATTTCCAAATATTCTCGAAAGCCTTTGTACTGGAAAAAAAATACAGGCTAAACAGAAAATGGCATCATAATCTCTACATCCTGCTTTAATGATCCTTACCCTTGTGCCCTTCTCGCCGTTTGCCCCAGGGAATCCTGGGAAACCGAGGGACCCCTGGAAAGAATATTTTTGGTCTCTTAAGCATTAAGCTCAATTTTTGGTCAACTGCCACCAAATTCCGTGCTGAATGTTTTCGACAGTAATGTCATGAATAATGAATAATACCTTGAGTCCTTGCCGTCCAGGGTATCCGGGCAGCCCAGGAACACCAAGTTTACCCTGCAATCAGTGCATCAATGCGCTCAGTAACAGTCTATCACACTTTACAGATTAAGCAGCTGGAGCTACAGGAACACCTCTGTAGTTAGGAGGATAAAATGTGAAATGATTTCTCAGAAAAATATGGCAAACTGTTAATAAATAATGCAAATGATTATTATTATTATTGTTGTTGTTGGTCAAAATAACAGTAATGATATGTAACTTAGTGTATTAGCTCCTGCATCTAATTTAAAGTAATTTTCAGTGGCTAAAATAACCCCAGATCGACATCTGAAAACACTGCCCCCCCCTCACCTTCTCTCCAACAAATCCAATGGGCCCAAGCTCACCAGGTGGCCCCACACGACCTTTGGGCCCCTCAGGACCATCCTCTCCTCGGGGGCCAGACACACCAATCTCTCCCTGGGGAGGGACAGTAGAAATATTAACTCAACAAAAAACCAACAACCTATCCATCCATCCATCCATCCTTCCGTTCATTCATCCATCCATCCATCCACCCATCCATCTCCTAACTGCTTATACTAAGGAAGCACGGATTATATAAAGAAAGGAGGTACACCCTGGACAGGATGCCTGTACATACACAATCACATGCTACAGGCAATTTAAAGACGTCAATTAGCCTGACCACCTGCATTCGGACTACAGGAGGAAACTGGAGTATCTGGTGGAAACCTATTCAACACAAGGAGAATATGAGTTCTCTACACAAAGAACGGATCCAGGATTCAAGGTGTGTGGTAACAATGTTACCCACTGAGCCGTCACGGCTTTACTGGATAATACTGGATGGACGTCCTGTACTAACATGATATGTAGTTATTATTGTCCTTATGTCTTGGCAGAAAATTATAAATAATTAAATTGTGTGTGGATTGGATTTAACCAACTGTTAATAGATCATCCTTACTCTGTCTCCTTTCACACCAAAATCCCCCTTGATCCCAGTAAATCCATCTTCACCCTGGAAAGGCAAAGTTACTGTTTATGAAGTAGGATACATTGAATAAAAACTGATTAAATAAAAGTACTGACTGATATCTAAGGAAAAAAACAAATCTTGATCCATCTTTCTGTACAGCGAAGCTGAAAATAAGGACCAATTTGCCAGAGTTCTATCTCCGAGCTGAATGACCAATGTAACGTAAATAAACCAAAGGTGACAGGAATCAATGTAATACTTTCACTGAAAATTAATGCTACAGCTTCATAGTTTATTCTTCCCAATTATTGACCTTGATTAGAGGATCATAGACAGATGTGTTCCACTTCCAGTCGTCTAACGAACTTTAAACAACAACACTGATGTCAGTTTCAAACACGTCCACCAATTACAATGTAATTTTGTGTGGAAATAATCATACAGGGGATATTTACCTTCTCTCCCTTATGTCCCTTCAGTCCACGGATACCTTGGCCACCCTGTAATAATCATGGAATTTTTAGCAATAATTAGAAAACTAAATTATCACCAATAAATTAAAACATAAACAAAGATATAGCCTGAAATGCTAGTTTGTCAATCTGGTATCTGCACACTGAAAGATTATTTTTTGATTATCATCAGAATTAAGTGCCCTCAGTTTGTTTGCACAAGTATAATTTCCCTGTGGATTTAAAGTATCTCTAACAAACAGAATTAACTCATTACTCTTATCAAACTCATTAAATCTCATTCTGCTAATTCTACAGGCATGGAGGACAATCTTTTTAAGTTCCATGAGAATCCTGACTATTCCTCTTGTCATTGTGGTCTAATGTGCCTGTATTTATTCGTTTTTGTCTTGTTAAATAACCCTACAGGATGATTTTACGCACAATCTAATTGCTTCTTTCTTGTCTTGCAAGGTTCATGTTCAGTGATATGAGAGACCATAGAATCTCAATTTTCAAATATGCATAGACAAGCATCTTCAGGCTCACAGCGATGGCTGTTAATGATGTCACAGTGAATGGTTTTGAGATAACAATGAGGATCGGCGTTGGAGTAAACTGACACCCACCTTGACACCACGGGGACCAGGATAGCCAATAGAACCCTGGGGGCCAATAGGACCCTACAAGGGAGACAAGGAAAAGAGTAAAATCTTTAATGATTAATGATGTTTGATTAGGTGCCGACATGAGCAATTGGAGGGGTATGGATACCCTGGCCGATTCAGGGGGCAAATACTTTACATGGGCTCCAAAATCTACCACCGAGGGCCCCTCACTCAGCAAAACCTACCAAGAGGACCCTCCCCCCACTCAGCAAAATCTACCTAAGGGAACCCCCTCCCCCCAATCAGAAAATTATATCTTCCTATGTTTCTTCAGATTGAAAGTGGTACCCAAGTGGTTGGCCCAAGGCGACATTTTTTCAGGAGGTCAAAAATATCTAGCGATGCCCCTGGGTTCCCATGTTCGATGCAAATGTAGAGCAGGAGAAATCAGAGGGGAGCCTCAAAGCCTTACCATGTTCCCTTTAGTGCCAGATGGACCCTCTTTTCCTGGGTGACCCTGTAGGAGATGCAGGAGTATTTACTTCATAAGCTCACAAAGCATTGGTGGATGAAAGTGGCCTGTTCAGTTTATGCTAATTTAGGATACAGCTAAACACAGAGTAGGTGTCCTGTCCTAATGGCACGCAGTGGTGCAGTGCTCCCGGGAATGCCACTCCCTCAGCTGGACACAGACATCAAAAGGGGGCCATGAGGGACACTTACGGGAGGCCCATCAGCTCCAGGCATTCCAGGCAGACCTGGCTTTCCCGTGGGACCCTGACGAAGAGCACAAGAAGTCGAAAGCCATGGTCTGTCATTTTGTCTTTTGATGTTAGAGAACTCGTATTTATGCTTTGTAATACACTATACCAAAGCCATGTATCTGTCAAATACATGAAATATACACATTTAGCAATGTTTATGGCATCCTTGTAAAGTGTGAATCCTGAGTTAATCACTGTAGGTATCTGAACTATTGTTTGCTGCACCCACATGGAATTCAGCTCTGCTCCCGCTGTACAATTAACACAGTATGATGGTACATGGAACTGTCACCATCGCAACTGGGAACAAATGCACTTGACATGCAGGTATTCGGCCTGGCTGGCACAATCGTCAGCGTTGTCGCGTACCTTCTCCCCCGGGGGTCCGATGGCTCCCTGGGGTCCCGACATTCCCTGAAACGAGACATGTCTCCTTGTGGCCGTTACTGTTTCACAGGGTGTCACACATGTAGTGATCTTATCATTGAGTTTACATCGTGTGACTCTGAGGATACCAGAACAATGACACCTCACGTCCCTCCCCAAACCCAGAGTGACCGGGCAGTTCAAGCTTAAAAGCACATTCTAAACATGCTTTTTGTTTATTATTTGAATTACACCTGAAATAAAGCATTAATAAAGGACTTACATGTGATCATGTCTACATAATTACTGCTCGGTTTAGTGGAAGGTAAACAAAATCCTAGAATCCCTGCACCATTGTACTATATATTCTGCAGTAGCATAATTTACATATTAAAAGGTTTTATTATTTTTGTGCATATAGTTGTAGAACTGTATAACATAAAAGCATCTCTGAAAGCAGAACAACAAAATGTTCTGAGGTTTGATGGGTGCAGCTCAGCAACTCAGCCCACCTGCGTTCCTGGGCCTCCCTGCTGCCCTGGGGGGCCTGGCTCTCCTTGGGGACCCTGACGTATGGCAGGGAAAGAAAAGGAATGCAGGGTGAGGGGGTTCAAACTGAAATGATCACTGGGGGGGCAATATAAAAAGTCCGTGCAGGCATTACATATCAGTTAATAGTAGCATTGCATGGGACGTGATGAATGACATTTATCATCAGAATTGTGATGTATTACTGACCAGATTTCCTTTTGGACCATGGGGGCCATCATTGCCTCTAACACCCTGAAAAGGCAAGATTTAAAGGATTAATCGCTGGCAAATTACTACCACCACAAGCTGTTTCTACAATTGCTGTTTCTATAGTAACCATTCATCTTGGCTGTTATTCTTGTTCCTAGACCTTTAAAAGCACATATTACTTTAGCTTTCAGAATAATCCACTGCTATTGATTGGTTTTATATTTTACGTAACAGAAAGAATTATGGTACTATGCATCAACGTGTGCCCCCTTCTGGTTTTACCCTACCAGCGTCACATGACTGTGTCCTTAACGTCTGTGTGAAATACGGCTGTTTGTGCCTTGTGGTTCGTGTGGTTTGCAACTTGTCAATAATCTGTCACAAAAAATTTCTCTCATAATGTTCCATTAATGTTTTCTGTCATCTGTCTATGATAAACTTAGATGGCCTGGTTTTAGAAATCAAGCTACTGCAAACAAATTTGTCTGGTATTTAATGTTCTAAATATTATATTGTACACTTACAGAAGGTCCAGGAAGTCCAGAAGGACCTTTAGGTCCCAGTAAACCACGAGGTCCCTAAAAGCAAGACAAGACAGAAAAAGACAGAGTCAAGGCAAAGAAACAAACAGTAAACCGATTAATACAAACCCAATCAGTCAGACTGTACCTGTAAAGGTGACAATACACTACATTGGTCATGTCCCCAAACGGTAAGTAGAGCATACACACGACAACAGAATGAGATGACAAAAAACACTCACTGGTTCACCTGGAAGCCCCCTGGGTCCAACCTCTCCATCATCACCCTGAAAAATTGCAGCGAAATTAAGAATAAAAATCAGGGAGGCATTGAGGTACACCGTACACTGATAACCCCACAATGCCATCAAGCAAAAGAAGTGTGAAATATCTTAATTTCCTGGTGATTTTACCCTCTCTCCATCCTCTCCAGATGGGCCTGGAGATCCCATTCCTCCAGTTTCTCCCTATGAAAAACAGATAAGAAGAAGAAAATTCTTAATCTTTACTGTCACAATTGCCTTCAGACCATCCACAAGTTCATGCTTCTGACACACTCCTCCAGAATCAATAAGCTTGTGTGTGTGTGTGTGTGGGGGGGGGGGTTTGTCATTATCATTAATGTTTTGAATGATTACTTTTCACACTCACCCTGTGCCCTTTGTCTCCAGGCAACCCAGGAAGGCCATCAAAACCTCGATCACCCTAGGATATAGTGAAAACAGTATTATAAAGATGGAGAGGATGAAGGGCATGTTAACATTGCACTTCTGCAAGAAACAGATTCACCAATACACAGCCAGAACACAAACTTACAGTTATAAAATTGACGGACATCCAGACTTCCCAAAGCTTACAGAACACCAAACAAGGGAAAGGCCTTAGTTAATAGGAATCACTGTTAAAGCAGGGCTAGTACCTTAGGTCCAGATTCACCTGGCATTCCTCTGGCACCGTCAGCTCCAGCACGACCCTTCACGGAGACATAGATCAATGCATTTTACACTCAAGCCCCATTATAACAAAACTCACTAATTGACGCTAAGAAGGCAAAGAACCAATCAGCAGAGGTGGCGAGTTCAGGTACAGAAAATAAAAATCCAGACCAAGGTTTTGTTTCAACCAACCAACCTCGGTCTGCATTTGTACTTCCTGGACCTGAACTTTCCATCTCTGCCAATCAGAAAGTGTTTTTGCAAATATCAAACGGGTTCTTGGGAATCTGCCTTTAGTACTGGGTTCCTTTAAGCCCCAGAATCTCCAATCAGTTCCGGCGAGCACTTCCCCAGGATAACCAAAAACAGATGCCAACATGTGCAAATGTGTGGTGACCGGCACTCACCCTTCGTCCAGATTTGCCAGGGGGTCCGGATAAGCCCGGTGGTCCTCTGGGACCCTGAGTCAAAAACACACATTTATCAGGCTTGTTCACTAGACTGAGGCCACATAAATAAACATCTTCTCCACTAGCAAGAAGATGCAGTTTGGGTACCAGGGCCCATAAACACTCACTTTGGGAAGTGAGTGCTGTAACTTTGAATGAAACAAAATGAAGATGACGAAAATATTACATGAAACACAACATCGTTCACAAGCACCACATACTTCAAATTTAAAGGTTAGGGAGAGGTTGCATATCACAGCGTACAACCTTTTAATAGAACATATCCACCTGTGATGTAAAAACATTCACTATAAACAGGGATGCACATGACTGGTATGCAAGTACCCATTCGCTGTATGAAGCGATATGCGCTGCAATTTCTCGTCAAAACGCAGATGCGTACTTATGTGCATTTGCACTGCTATGACAAGAAATTACCATACGTTTTAACCTTTATACGGCTTATCCGTACTTCATTTGTGGTATAAAGGCTAAAATGCATAGCAATTTCTTGTCATAACAGCACAAACGAACACAAAAATTGCCCTGCGTAGCGCTTTATGCGGTGAATGCATACTTGCATACCAGTTATGTGCATCCCTGGCTATAAAAATATAAAAACTAAGAAGTCCATAACTTAATAAAAAGCTCCAAAAACATGCTCCAGGAAAATGCCTCTCTGAGAGTGATGTCACAGGCTAGACGTACCTGAGGGCCTGGATCTCCAGATTCACCTTTGAAGCCAGAACTTCCAGGGGTTCCCTAAAATATCGGGAAGTTATCGTGAGACTATCACACAAACAAAAGAACTCTGATCTGTTCTATCCATAATAAATAATCTCACACCGAAATGGAATTTTCTTAATTGTTTCAATAAGATTGAATGCTGAATTCTGTTGAACATACAACAGCATCAGAACTAGCAGTTCCTCATCGGCCTAGATGTGTGTGATACTCACCAGGGGTCCTGGGCGGCCAGTGTATCCCATGGGTCCAGGAGGACCTTTTAGTGCGAGCTGGACAGGAAAACATCAGCAATCACACACTATCATGTTAAAAGAGGATATTCTGTACTTTATGCTTCATTGTTTTGTGGAGTGGAGTGAGGATGATTGACACTGTTCACACAGTAATTCCTTGCTTAGGCTCTGTCCTGTCCTGCACTGTATGCTCTGAGCTGTCACTGTTCACACTGTAATTCTTTGCTAAGGCTCTGTCATGCCTTGCACTGTGTGCTGTGAGCTCTCACTGTTCACACTGTAATTCCTTGCCGAGGCTCTGCCCTGTCCTGCAGTGTGTGCTGTGAGCTCTCACTGTTCACACTGTAATTCCTTGCTAAAGCTCTATCAGGCCCTGCAGTATGTGCTGTGAGCTCTCACTGTTCACACTGTAATTCCTTTCTGAGGCTCTGTTATGCTCTGCAGTGTGTGCTGTGAGCTCTCACTGTTCACGCTGTAATTCCTTGCCAAGGCTCTGCCCTGTCCTGCAGTGTGTACTGTGAGCTCTCACTGTTCACACTGTAATTCCTTGCTAAAGTTCCATCAGGCCCTGCAGTGTGTACTGTGAGCTTTCACTGTTCACACTGTAATTCTGTTCTAATGCTCCGTAATGCTCTGCAGTGTGAACAGTGAGCTCTTACTGTTCACACTGTAATTCCTTACAGAGGTCCTGTCCTGCCCTGCAGTGTGTGCTGTGAGCTCTTTCTGTTCACACTGTAATTACTTATGGAGGTTCAGTCCTGCCCTGCAGTGGGTGCTGTGAGCTCTCTCTGTTCACACTTCCTTGCTGCGGGTCTGTCACACACTGCATGGTTTACACGGCCTGGAGTTGTCGCTGATTTTTACTCACCCTGGCCTGTGACAGAACGGCTTGGACTTGTGCCTCCTGTGCTGAGACGACAGGTCCCTTGTCACCTCCACCACTGCCAAATCGGAACTGAAATATGGAATGGACAAGCAAACTCAAGGAATTGAATCATAAAGCCCAGTATATTCATCACAGTTTGCAGAAATAATGCCTTTTCAGAAATCACATTAACATAAATACGTGTGTGTCTTAGATCATCTGTGTATCAGGTGTTTCAAAAATAAGGCTTGAAGCATAAACAGACTTCATATTGATTATGTAATTTTAACAACACTCTATTATGGGGTTACACTGACACCTTGTGGTATATGCATGGAATTGCAACAGGAGACAGTTCTCACAGTATTTCACAGAGATAATTTTCACACGTATTAGGCATTCATTTACCTTATACTCTATGATAAACTTGCATAAATATTTTAAATATTTGTAATTAAAAAGAGCTTGATTTTTAAGAACTTCTTATAAGCATGAGTAATCAGATGCTTCCCTAAATATTTCAAGACACCAGAGCAAGAATGAGGGTGAGGCTGAGAAACAGAGGCTGCAAAAAAAGAAGATGCTGGAGGAGGCTTACGGGTAACATGAGAGACGTTCCGGGGGGGCCAGGGACTCCGTCAGCTCCGGGCAGACCGGGCCGTCCAGGGGGCCCCTGCAGGAGTGGGGAGCAGACAAACAGTATTTATGACACAATGCACCCACTGTAGGCACCACCTGTTGTTCTCTGAATAGAGCCGTTTACTGAGGGCAAGATTGACTGAACATGGCCATCAACAGGCTTAAACCAGCTGAGACAGACCTCCGCTCAGGCTTGAATGCTACACAAGCTGACCTACATGTGCTTGCAATGAGGTAAATATAAATGTTTTTCTAGCAAAAAACATTTGTCGTTATAAATACATATTTATGGTCAACAGAGCAGCCCCATAAGCAGTTAAAGATGTCTGATTTAAAAAACGTTATATATACCTAAAGATTAAATTCCAGTGAGTGATCGCTTCCTGAAGAGTGAAAATACATTTTTATAAAATAGGTGCTTAAATAGGTGGTCCACGTTAGTGAACTTTGTGAAACAAAGTTCTGACAGTACAGCTATTTTTGTTATTGAAGCCGTTCAAGAAACCATATAAAACACAGACAGGCGACCCAGCACACGTTCACGCAGTACGAGTTTTGGGGGAGGCTGCATCAACGTGGGACTGCGATAACACCCACCCTTTCTCCGGGATCGCCAAAGGAACCCTGATGACCGGGGGAGCCGGGGGGGCCGGGAAGACCCTGAGAGAGAGAGATGGAGGGAAGACAGAAAAATTAGAAGTGCACATACACTATAAAACACCTGTGCATAGCAGTACAGGGAGAAAATCAACCACAAAATGATTTGGTCATTTTGCACCACATCAAAAAACAGGCTCCAGTTCTTCAGAACATGCTATATAAATAGCTTGTGAATCAGAGTTAATGACAGATATGCGTGCATTAATGCTACACAGTGAAAAGCCACATTGGCGGGTTGGCCATGGACACAGAAGGTCACTGAAACCACAGAAACCGCAAGCAGAAAAGTAGATTCATAATGGCAAAGAATGAATTCTTACTGCTGGTCCCTCTGGTCCGGGGGGCCCTTCAATTAGCATACCCTGAAAGAGGCAGTGAGACAGCTTGTCTTATGATGTGAATGCCCTGAGTGCTCAGACTGTCGACCGATAAGCATCACTCACGGGTTCCAGAACTGCAGGTTCTCCTTTTTCTCCTTTCTGGGCTCGTACTGAGGCCTGGGGAAAACACACATGTAACCCACAAACACAGCACAGTCAGTGTACAGGAGTCAGAGGTCCACACACAGAACACTGCACGTCAAAGACTTTCATGCTTACTGAACCCGTGAACCATCCAGGAGCTGCAGGGCTGCTCTGAAACACAGAAGCCCTCGCAGGCACACTTGTGGGGGGGGGCATTGACCATGATTGTTTCAGTACTGCATGATCAATGGATGCATAATGCATGATCATGAGAGTCACTGTGAATCAGTGTTGCACTGCCACCACGAGGCAGCACAAACACACATCCTGGTCATGATGGCATGTAAACACAGTGCATGCATCATGAGGATGTTTTTATTACTGCCTGACAAGAGAGTGGAACTTGCTCCAACACAGGGGTACAGTCTCTTTGCAGAGGAAGAACCCTTTGCTAATGTGTGCCATTGTCAAAAGAGGCCCGGGAAATGTCTCAGAAGCAGGTATGGTGTACCGCAGTATAATTGTTATATATCACCATACATTACAGTCATGCTCAAATGTCTCTCTGTGTGGGCGCTGTGGTATGGTAGATCCATTTTTACAGATAGATTGGTTTGTGGACACGTTAATTACAGAACTACTGCTGACAATTTCGCAAGTATTATGTTACTATGTTGCAATTTGACACAATTCCTTGGTGAAAATGAAATACAGACACCATAGTGGCTATGCTGAATCACGGCCACAATGCTCCAAACAGCTGGAGAAGGAGAGGCAAACACGCACATTCAGAAACATGCACACACAGTGTGGGCAGCGTGTACACACAGGTGACACTGTTTTCTTCTCTCCTACCATCTTGTCACATTCAAACTCATCTCATTACACTTCGAAACACTACCAAGCACCTCTGGTAAGTATTACATATAAAAATGCTAAACACACTTGATTCTCAACGGGCTGCAGGGCCATATTGCTTGGCACCTCTTGGATCAGTGCTAAGTTTTATGGTCTGTTCATATCTAAACTTCAGCTCCGTTTTTTAATGAACAGCAGAGAGGCTTCATGTCTCGGTAAGGCCGATGTTCACTAAACCCCTACAGCAGTGTTTCTCAATCTGGTCCTTGGTGACTCGTAAACAGTCTACATTTTTGCTCTACCAGTAGCTGGGAGGGAGCAAAAATGTGGACAGTCTGCCAGGGAGCTGGGAGGGAGCAAAAACTTAGATTGGGAAATGCTGCCCTACGGTGTGGCTGCTATTTTTCCAGGTGTTGAGAGACCCAGCATCAAACCCTGACTCCTGCTACTCGTAAGGGCCTCTAACATGATGTGTGATAGTTTTGTTTGTAATACTGTATTTATATTTTTATTCTGTTATGAATTTTCAAAAGCACTATATGGACCCATGACACACTCAGAGTGGAGTTTCTCTCTCCCCGAGTGACCTCAGACATGTTCCACTAAGAGAGAAATTGTGTTTAGTTAATATTTGCATTTTCATCTATTTCTTTCATCAATGCTATTTTCCTTTTGATGTTTGGTGATTCACAGGTTTATAGATGGTCAATTTAAAAGTAAGCCAGCTTTGCTGCTGGTCAGATAATTGGTTCCGTTTCAGCTTTAGTACTGACTACTAGAACCAAACCAAATCATTCTTTTTCATTAAGATACTATGCTTAGATTTTTTTCTTAATTTTCATGAGTAGAACAGTTTTCTGTTATTTGCAGTTTTCATCAACTTGGCATGTCTGTGTGGTCCCTTGGAGAATGATTCAGTTGGAGTGCATCACACTGGTGCATTAGTGTTTTGCAGCCATATCAGGTCCTTTATGTTCCAGAATGTAACACTCATCCCCATCTTCAGTCCTGTGGTGGGACCATTGTTTTGCAGCCAGACGTAGACACATGCAATTATGCATGCATGTCTACATGTATTACATTCTTCACTAGCAAATCCCAATTCAGCTTCTTCTGAAACTGAAATGGAGGTTTGGCATGAAGTAGAATAACTTACGCCTCCCTCGTCCGTCACAGCGGACAGCGCGGGGCCGATGTCGCTATCAGGGGTGCCGCCATTGCCATCAGGGACGGGGTCGATGAAGTCCTTGTAGGAATAGTCGTATTCCTTCATGCCCCCGTCTCCGGTCACATACTCTTCGGTGAAGACCTCATCCGGTGACTGAGACACACCTGACTTGGCCAAATCTACATCCTGTGCCACCACTGTCTCGTCCACCTGGGTTCACAGAAGTTACACAGGACAGACGGAGGACATGGGAGGAAATGAAAGAATGAAATGAAAGACCAGAACAGGGAGGGAGGGAAAAATAGGAGGCACGCAAAGGCATCGAAAGGAAATAAAGGGAAAGGAAATGGCAAGTAAGACAGTGAAGGCCATGACAGAGAGGGAGAAGGCAGAGAGAGACAGTGTGGTGAGTCTTACCTTTGTCAACAGGCATTGAAAGAAGGACAGAGTGTGCACTGACACCTGGTGGATCGTAATTAAACTGCATAGTTTAGACGGCTCATCCACCGGTGACCTCAGTGTTACGCCTCTTTTGACTATCAGCCAACATTGTTATGGGGCTTACTGGTTACATTCCTTAGGATACCAACCTTTCTCCTGGTCTGTCTAATTTCCTTTCCTCATACCTAGAGAGTTTTCCATTGAAATCAATATGCTTCACAAGCTCTTTGTGTTTTGTGACAATTCATGCACACAGTTTTTTATGTATAAGTTAAATAATTCTTCCAATATAATTTGACCTACACATTAAGCTAAAACATCAAAAACATAACATGCTTGGCAATGTTTAAGGCAAATATCTTTGTGTAAAACTGCAGGCTTATTTCACAATTTTACCTAAACTTCATTAAAATGTTTACTTGCCAAAAGAAAATCCTACCATTGATAAATCATGTAATTCTACAAATTCTTACTGACTTTCTGTTGTAACTTAAGTGAAGCTACTAACTAGGTTTCCACTAAAAAGGGAAATTGTAATTCAGCTTCTTCCAAGAATTAAACACAATTTCAAAAATTTACGATCAAGGTTCATACAAAACAAACTGCGATATTTTACATTACATGTCATTCTGTGCCTGGAAAATTAAACATCTTCATTTCTCATTTCCATAAAAGTTTCTATGACTATATCCTGATTAAGTGTTAGCACTATAATTGTTATTAATCTTAAAATAATGATTCCAGACAGAAGAAAGATTTTCTTAAGTGTAGTTAGTTTAAGACAAAGCCTTCTCCATGTTATCTCACATTTTGAGACGGTGTATTTTTGGCCTAATTTTGAGAAAATCCCAAAGTAAGAACAAAAATACCTAAATGGGAGATGCAAAAGAATTTTGCCTTATAAACACATTTAAGAAAAAAATATCTTACGGGTCATTATTGTAATACAAATAATATTTATGATGTGGAACATACTGTGTGATTGCAGTATTTCAAATCCCATGGCAATTATTCTGTTATGTAGGGAGTTATTATAAAAGTTAACCTATCAAATGACAGCTGGCCTGTACCAACATCAACATTTATCCTCAATTTTATTAATTCTGCATTTTCGTAAAGATATTTACATCTATTCCAGCTCTCTGAAAGAAAAGAGTGCCTTAGACTAATGTATTTTAAAATGCAGTACAGGATCAGCCTTAAACTTTGGGTTTATTGTCTTAAAATGGTGTTCTTTTTGGAATCAAAGGTGCCATGTGGCATTTATTCTGAAAATAGCTGTAAATCCTGACTTGTGTTGTGCTCCATACTACTTTACCTTTCCCAGAATTCTAGGTTTACCTTTGACATGGGGACTTCCTGTCCAGTCACCTCACTGTCTGGGGCTGTCTCCTCCTCCTCTAAGGTGTAATAATAATCCGTCTCTGTGGGAGTGTGGTCAGCCTCTGTTTGGGAAGGATCTATATCCTGATAGGCCAAAGCCAATGGCAGGTGGGCGGGGTGAGGGGGGAGGCAGGCAGATTTGGGGGAAAAGGGGGGTTAGTCTGAAGGCTTTCAGGATTATTATCATTGTAATTATGTTAACAAAGAGAATAGAGGCAGTGCATAATATGGAAGATTGTTGCTAGATAAAATCTCTAGCAAAACACTGTAATTTTCAGTATTCAGTTAAACAGAGGAATTCAGCTGGTATTAAAAACCTTGCCTCTTAGATGCAAGATTTTGATTGACAAAGATCCTTAGCCAGCTCAAATTCCTTTGTTGTGCTTAAGTTCTGACTGGAAATTACAAATGAAGGAACAGATAATAGATTTTGTTTGTTATTTGTACTCCAAAGTTTAATGAAGAGCCACTATGCCATAAGAAGGTTAAAGCTTTTGAGTACAATGTCCCCTGCAGTTCATCTGCATTTGAGCCAATCATTGGAAACAGAGTGTAAATCTACACCATCAGCCTGCACAAAGACTGATAATGGTGGTGGCGCACAGCTTGTATAGTGTTTTCTGTTAAGTGGGACAGAACTTCACAAAACATGACAGGAGACAGAGAGAACACAGAGAGAAAGGGAGAAGGCTACATACTTACCGTGCCAGTTACATTCAGTACATATATTCATGATGGGGTAATCGCAGGAATAATGTCTGCTTTGACATTTTGGTTCATGTTCGCTCGATGAAGGACCTGAGAACTGTTACTGCAGCAACACGTTGGCCTGGATACAGACCTCATGTTTGCGTCAGAATATATGCATTCTGTGCACGGTGGGTGCATTTTCGTCATTTTTGTTCATCTCCTCATAATCCCATTCCCGTGACCTCGTCATGTCCATATTTATTTGAAATATGACCGACATAAGTGTCAGGAGGATATTGAGCGAAGAGACCAGAATCAGAGGCATTTTCACTGTATTGTGTCCATTTCTGTACTTACTTTGTATGCTTCATTTTAAATGTCTGTTTGACATCATCTTACGGAGTGGTAAAGACCAAAGCATGCACACATTTTACTCAATCAGCATGCCAAAGTTCAATTCTACTTAAACAGCTAGTGGTGGTAGCAAACCCTGTGTAGACCAGTTTACATTGCTTGCTGGTTGCAGGTAACGATATGCTGCAATATGACAGTAATGTTATATTGCCATATCATACCATTCATAATTTATACTTTATACCCATCACTAAAATATACATGGGATTTTATAAAAGGTGGAGATCATCTAGGCCCACATGCGGCAGTTTTGGCACAATGAATCCAGGTTTTCATACACTGTGAAAGCTTGTAGGTATGATTATTATATTTAAAAATATATTACATATGAATATACATATAAATATTACATGTGTGCACAATTTATATAGGATTATACTGGCTTTGGTTGTGGGAATGTGGCATTATGTGTGTACTAGAAACAATGGAACTAACATATAAAGGGCTGTAACGTGTATGGCACCAATAAAAATGCTGATTCAGTGAAGGAAAACCTGGACGATCAGTGATGTCATAGTCATTTGTGGTCAAGTGGGACCGATGGTTCTAGATCTCACCACCTTGGGCCCTTCATTTGTACCTGTTGATAACCGTTGCCTGTTGTTGTCCTGGGCTTAGCCGGCATCGAGGAGACAGTGGAGCTGACGGCAGCCTTCCCAAAGGGAGGAACCATTTTGGGCTTGGCAGGAGCAGGAATTTTGGGAGCTGTAGTCACTTTCTTGGGAGCAGGTTTGACAGGGGGTGTCTTTTGGGCATGGAAGCTCTTTGCTTCCTGGACTTTGTTGCCGTTGGTCACACCGTTGCTGTTTTTGCTGTTGCCGTTTTTGCTGTTCTGGCTGTTGACATTTTTCCCATTTCCATTTTTACGGTTGTCATTTTTGTTGACTGGCGGGGACTTTGGTTTGGAAGTGGGTTTTGGTTTGGGCTTGCCCGTGGGTGCTTTGGGTTTGGCCAGTGAGGGTTTAGGCTTGTTGGGGTTGCCATTGACAGCCTTGCTCTTCTGTTGCACATTTTGGTGTGTTGTGTTGCAGTTTGTGAACCACAAAGGAGGATGGTACGGAGAGAGACACACATCAGGGACAGTAGGGGCAAAGAGGCACAGAGAAGGGGATGGAGAGACAAAGACATAGTTGGATGTTTTGAGATACAATAATAGCTGAGGCTTAGCTGGATTTATTATTTAGCTAGTTTTGGCATTACTGGGTACAGCAAATATCAACTGCAGAGAAGGCAATAAGACAACACATAAAATTAAAAATTATACTTGAAATCCAGGATAAGCAATTATAAGATGAATTTGTTGTTCACATTTTTGTTTTAATTTCATTCTGAGTTATTTGTATAAAGGTTTCTGCACTCTCCAGTAATGCCATATTCTGGATTAAAAAGCAGCAATTTATGTTTAAGAGAACTCAAGCCTAAGGTTTGGGGTGACACTGGGCATGGCAGCCAGATAAACCTGGCCTCAGTGACATTGCCCGACAGCCAGAGGGCGCTGAGTCCTCCAACCACACAGAGAAGGATGTGTTGCTACCAATGTGTAAGTGATATTCAGGTGCACTGAGGAAGAACCGTCAACAATAGCCTTGTAAAGGGGTTCAAACACATACTAAAACATGAAATCGCACACGACAAGCATGATGCGGCTATCAATATAATGGACTTTGCAAATGCATAGAAATGAACAAAAACAGATACATGCTTAGATGTTTAAACATTTACATGCCCATGAACATGCTTGAACTTATTGCACAGGAGGAGAATAGAGACATACATGCAGATGCAGATACGTTCTTCATGGAGTATGAGAGAAGACTTGCATAAAAAAACACATTAAAGGTATGAAGAGAGACCAAAGCATAGGTTTCAAAAATATTCTGATACATGGACAGAAACTTGCAGATTGCATGCATTATAGCTGCCTGCTTCATTCTTTCTCTTGCTGGCTCACAATTCCCTCCCCCGCCCTTCCTGTCTCTGGACAGTTGGATGGACTCGGTGCAACAGGCCGTGTAGCAGTATCACTGAGCACCAGGGCACCCGAGCCCATGCGGCACCTCCACACCCGACACACACACAAACACGTATATGCACAGGTGGCACTGACATTACACGTACATGACATTCGCGCGACGTTGACGCCATTGCGGTGGACAAGGTCGGGGGGGGGGGGGGGGGGGCAAGGAGGGAGAGAGTGGGGCACACCAGAGAAAGGAGGTAGGGGGCAGGGTGGGGACTGATCCTGATACTATTCAGACTGAAAGTGGCTGCCAGGGGATAGTGTCATGTGATACCTTTGCAGTGCCCATGCTTTCAGTCTTACATAGACAAGTCCCTGAATCAGACAGACTATGGCATACCTGCAAAAAGTTTCTTTAGCCAAATATCCGAAGTGTGATGTATGATGTTACTGCCTCCCTTCACCCCATCCTGCCTCCTTACCGTGATCGCCCCAGCTTTCCCTCCTCTCTTGCTCCCTATTTACCTGCTCAGAGGGGACCTTCTCGAGCGAGGGAGGGGGGGATGACGGAGAGAAGGGTTTGCCGGTGGAATCTTCGTAATAAGGGTATTCATAGTCATCCTGCCTCTCATCAAAGTATTTGGTAGGGGGGGACACAGAAGGGCAGAGATGGAGAGGTAGCAATGTCGTGGTAAAAGCAGATGAACATACGAGAGGGGAGGGCAGAAAGGGGTGCAGGATTGAATGTGAGGTGAACCACATGGGGAAGCAAACAGAAGAAATACAGGGAAGAAAATGTAGATTGATCAGCATTAGCCATGGCTGTTGTCTATTAAAACTTGTTGGGCCATTGAAAGTAGTAATGGGAGAAAAGGGGGTGTTTCCACGAAGCAGGATCACTCAATTACCTTTGTTAACTTAAGTTAGAAGATTGTCCAATAGGAATGCTCCTTACCTGAACTCTTATTGGACGATCATGACTTCTAGCATAAGTTAACCCAGCTAACTGAGAAATCCTGTTTCGTGGAACACCCCCCTGAAGTGGGTTGAATTAGCATGTGCTGCCAGTCATTGCCAGGTTTACCCCAGTGAAAATGGGTTAGAATGATCAGTGACTGAAGGACACACTAATCCCACACTAATTTCTTCCACTGCTATCTCAGAGAGGCCCTCCATAGTTTAATAGAAGCACTCAGCAAAAGAGATACATCAATGAATAAAACCACAATGATTTATATTCACTTCTGCCATTTATTCAGTAGCATCAACATGACAAAATAGCAGTTTCAAGCAAATAAGGGCTGGGGTTTGATTATAGACTTTTGGAAAAGGCCGAAAACATGTCCTCAGCCCCTGGGTTTTGAGTTTTTATTAAAAAATACAAATTCAAAGTGTCATCTGATGCTACTCATATTAAGGACACTGCCAAAATGATGGGTGATATTCATCAAACTATTTCTACCCTTTTAAAAAAGAAATCTTAAATTACTCAATATAAGCATAAGTATACGTTCTACTATACAAAATTTGATTCTTTAAGGAATTAACTGGTATTTTTACTATAAATCTGTTTTATTTTAGAGTTTCAAGGATTTAAAGCCAATGCGTGTAAAAAATTTTAGTTCCAATGAGCCAGGTAGGACAGAGCCTTTATTGATTTAATTTTAATTGATTTTATTTAATTTTTCTGCAAAAATGTGTTTTAAACAATAAAGTGACCAGTCTCATAGAATCAAAATTTTCTTCTGTTGTTATGTTGGTTACATTTTGTCTACTCTTCACAATGACGGCAAATATATTAAGTAATGTTATGGGCTGATCTACCAATGTCATTTTAAGGCCATGCACTGACAAATTAATTTGGTCTTGGGCTTCAGCCCCTCAAAGTGTAGATGCTCATTAACCTTTGAGTGTCAGAAAGCCTCATTCCCAATGAACATCCCAACATTCAGACTGTTTTTACTTTTTTTAATTTATTCTGATCATGATGCATGAAGCACAAGTGGAAAAACAGCATAAGCAGTCAGTTTGTAACATGCTTTCTCTCATGTTCCTGTCGTGCTTTCCTCTCCTTTCTGAAGCAGAGAACTTTCCATCAAACTTAAAAATTAAAATGCGATTTTTATGCAGAGAACAGTATGTCATAAAATATTAATTGGATGGTTACATCATCTCCCTTTGTGTATGCTATGCCTCCTGGGAGTCCTTCTGGTGGCTCAGGACTTCAATGGAATGACAGGAGAGAAAGAGTGATACAAAGCACAGCATGCAAGCGGAGAGCATTACTTACACAAAAATGCTCTGAGGGCAGAACAAAAAAATGATTGGTTCAGGGAGATAACCAATCAGATTGTAGTGGAGGTGGGTCCAAGCAATTAGAGGAGGCAGGACCAAGACATCTGATTGGTTGGTCCTGCCTCCTCTAGTTACTTGGACCCACCTTCTCTACAATCAGATTGGTTATTTCTCTGAACCAATCACTTTTTATTCTATCCTCAGAACATTTTTGTGTAAGTTTTGTGTGAGTGCGGAGACCAGGACTTTGATGACCCTGAAAATACCCACTGATAACTCCTAGGCCTCCAGTGTAAACATTTGTGGGTGTGCTGCGTTGATACTGTGGTATTAACTTACAAACAGGGAGTGAATCTCTAATGCGTAGGAGGGACATACGGTAGTTTTGTCATAGGGTATTATTATAGCCGAACAGATACTCATGTGCAGATGGGATGGCGGTGTGGGATTTGCCATAGGGTATCACTCACGTATGCGTTGGGGTCCTGCGACTGAGTCTTGGGCAGTGGTGAGTCGCAGTCGGGGCTGTAGTGCTCACAGAAGTCATAAGCAGCCTGAGGGTTGGACGCGATCAGCAGCTGCTGGATGTCTCCCTGTGCACAAATAGCAGGAGAATCAATCTTTAAACGGCAAATCGAAATAAATATACATAGAGTATCTGGAAAAGAAGATGAGGTTTACAACATAAGTGGATTCCAAGAAGCGTTACTACAGCAATTAAATCAACCAGACTACAAGATAGGTATCATTTTAACTAATTATATGCACTTCTGTCAAATTGCATACTATGGCATAATCCCAGGTTAAAGGCGGATGGCTGCTTCTGCAGAAGTGAACTGAAAAGCAACTATAAAGCCCCCTGCACCCCCTGCCTTTCAAGATGTCTTCTCCAGCACTTCTGTCTCTTATCCACTCAACACGATATTAATGTAATTAACCTAACAGAGATGGGCTGGATTAATTGACAGCTTTTGAAGCACATGGCTGGTGATCACATGCCATAATACGAGTGACTGTGCCACTGCTGTGCCTCCCGCTGGCTCACAGCTTATATAAACACATAATACCCTTTTGGGCGGTTACTGGAAAGGGGACAGTTTTTTGGCATCACACTGGCTGCCATCTGACCTGGAAAACCCCCTCGTCGTGCAGGCGGGCCCCAAATACAGAGATGCCTTTGACATCCAGTACAGGCTTATCACTGCGTAGCAGGGGCTTGGTCATGCGCTTCTTGCAGTCCAGGATCAATGTCACATTCTTCTTCTGCACAGAAATAGCTATGCGGTGCCACCTGTAGGACAGGAGGAGGAACAGCAAGACTGTCTTATACTATGAAAAGAAAGGTGTGTATTCATGAGGCAAAGGTGTCATCGAAATTATACTCATAGTCATGAAAACAATTGAAATGCATGACACTAAAATCAGTGAATATCTTTCTAATTTTTATAATATTACATAATTACATAAATGCATATCACTCTATTAGAGCCTCCTGTGAGGTAAGGGCTAGAGTCCCATAACGAGAAAGTGGATAGTATTACGTTTTGGTGGTATTATTATTATTATTAATTTATTTATTTGTCTATATATTTATTTATTTTATTCTATTTCAATTTTTTTGTACTTATTGTTATTTCTTGTGTGCTTATTTCAATTTCTTTTTCTTCTTCTACAATGTCTGTGAAGCACTTTGTAAACTCTATGGTTAAAACAGTGTTATGTGAATAAAGACTGAAAGCCAATGAGCTTTCACACACAATCGAGCGAAGCAGAGTTTGCAGTGTTACTGACTTGCCGTCAGCCAGGTTGATGCCCTTGAAGAGTGGGTAGTCCTCCGGGGCAGGCTTCCGTAATTGGTCCTCATACAGGAAGATGGGGGAGCGGCCCAGCTCCACGCCCAGCTGCTGCACGCCCTGCTCACTGTAGATCGACAGCAGGAAAGCCTGGAGACCTGACTGGGCCTTCACCAGTGCCATGATGGAGAAGTTCTCTGGGAAGTGGCCTGGACGGGAATTAGAATTTGCTTGTATGAGGATAAGATGCATAACGGTTCGGAGAGATGGGAGGGAGACCTGGATAGGGATTGGGTGACATCACAGGCTCGTGGGTCTGTTTCTTGTTTTCACCACCAGCATCTGGAGCTCATGTCCTTTCCCTGGGATCCGCCCCAGATGAGGCTTTGGTGGATTGGTGTCTCTAAATTGACCCCTGTGCATGTACCCTGAGGCATACTGTTCAGGGCTCCCCCTGCCTCATGACCAGTGCTCCCTGAGATGGCAGTGCTGAATTTGTAAATCAGAAGGTGCCGGAATGTGAAAGGCATATGAGAGCACAAGGGTAATGTGGAGGCCGCAGGTCCCGGGACGAAAACGTTCCGGCAGAATCCAGCACAAATTAAGTATTGCTGAAAGGTTCCGGAGCCTCCTCTTGTAAGCACTGCTGTCGCTGCACTACAGCTCCTCCATTTGTCACCTCTGTTCCCTTTGGGAGTCACTACAGTCCATCTCAGTACTTGTACTTTTACGAGTACGTTTAAGAAGAACAATTGTGAACAGAAGACAAATAAGAGCAAAACGCAAGTGGAAGCCCAAGGAAACAATGAGATTATTATATCCATTTACAGGCTCTTAAAGTTAGGGGTCACGTACAGTCCTGTTTTCCATAGGAATTACCACTGATGTTCCCTTGAAGGCTAAAGCCACCTACCACAAGATCTGAAAAGTAGAACTAAGGCTACTTTCCACATGAAACCTGCAGAAATCTTTACATTTTTATACAGTAGAACATTTTCCCGCAAACAAATACATCCATCATCTTTAAATTAAACTGACTACCAAATGGATTATGGTACGATAGTTAAGAATGTAATAAACGTAACAAACAGTGACAAAGCGTGAATAAAATATAACGTAAATATAATATCAAACATTATCCATGGTATTGGACACATTAAGATCATGTGACATAGGCAACTCAGTCTTTAAATGAGTTAAGATTATTTTTAATTAACAATCTCTTGAGTCAATTGAGAATGTCCTGAGAGGTGCCATATAGCTCACCTGAGAAGAGCTGCTTCGTGGGGGCAGAGATCTGCGCCTTCTTGGTGACACGGAAGGCCTGGTCGGGGGAGCTGGACCGACGTGAGGTACAGAATCCTGGCACTTTGCGCACCCCCTCAGGGAGGGAGGGGAACTGCAGCACACGCAGTACGTCCACTGGGTCTGGGGAAGAGAAAAAGGACCACGGGAAAGTTCAGGGGTCATCACCATGACTACTGGCTATGTGTCTGATGGGAGGCTCTGAATACAAGTGCTCAAACTAAGGAGGTTAATGTTGCAGGTAGAAATAAGCTGTTCTCAGATCAGGCATGTCCTATGCGCTACATTTTTAAAATACATTTTAATTGTTATTGTATATTTCTAAAGAAATCTATTCAGCAAAAATACTTCAGCATACTAAAAGAACAAAGAAGCAACTCAGATTTTCTTTTTTTTCCTTTTAAGTATAAACAGGATCGTTAAAAATTCCTAACTGACACCTTTCAACAACCTTTTATAATTTATAAAATATTACTCAGTGCGTGATGACATAAAGCCACCCAGGGCAGACTTTCAAGTGACTGGAACCTGAAGGATCAGCATCTGCCTGTGCGAAATGTAGCGGGAGCTGCTTCGGCCAGCTGCGGGCATCGTTTCGGACAGCTGCTGGCACGCCTGGCCACTTCAGCTCACCGCAGATGGAGAGCGCTAATGATAGGCCGTGACATCAGGCTGCGCGCTGCCCTCTCCAGCTCCGCATTCCAGTCTCAGGCGCATCCAGGATGCTCTATTTTGAAGCCTTCACTTTAAAACTGCCTTTTTTTCCTGCACTTTGGAGCTCTTCTCATTAACCTGCACATCCTGCATCAGGAGGCCATAAATGCAGGCACACTGAAAATAGCCAAACCCACCTGCCACTGCCAGAAGTTCAAACTGGGGTCACGGTACATCAGGTCAACATTCCCACTACTTCAAAGCTTTGCCTCACATCTTAAGAACATGTCATTCAGGTCACACACTGATGGGCCACCAACTGTTTTCTTATGCAGAGAAGACTGGCTTTTATCGCCATGTTTATAAGATTCTCTGTCAATTTTAACATCAGAGTCCTATTAAAATCTCAACTCTGAGACAGAGTTGACAAACGAGAGACAATGAAACTCTGTGCTCATACGGCAGCCATACCAAGAACGTTCACAGGTCTAATTTTACTGTCAAGCACAGTTTAATCAGACATTCATACAGAAACACAATCGAACTACAAACGTGAATAATCTATTCATCCACTGGGAACTGTGAAGTTTGAGACTAAAAGAAAATATTGTTCTCCCTAAGTCACATGTGTTTCTTCCTGGAGTCTACAGACAGGCAGTCAAGATTATTGGTGCCTCTAAACTGTCTGTGGTGTGTGACTGTGTACGCATAAGCCAATTAAAGTACTGGAGTCCTGACGGGTGAGTCCCTGCCTTGTCCCCTATGACTTCAGACAGGGTCCAGGAACCCCTGTGACCCTCGCCAAGATATGGATTTGGAAGTTGGATAGTTATATATGGTCTTACTAAGTCTGTCACCAAAATTAAATATTCTTTAATGACAGTGATTTTTAACAGTTTAATGTATAAAAATATCCTGTGGAAAGTAGAGTTTCCCTGGACTATTTCGAGGGACAATTAGGTTGATGTTGGAAGCCAGGCAGGGCATGAGCGGACCAGGAGAAAGTGATATCGCAATGCTACATTAATCCTAAAAAACAGACATGACCCGGGGGAGCGATCCAGACTGCCGGCTGAATATGATGCTATCAAATCCCATTAGTGTGCAGCACACAATGTGCACCTCTGTTCCTTGCCTGTTCACATCTGCCCGCCAGCTTTTCTACCAGAAAAGTAGTAAGTATGGAAAATGCCTAATGCTAACATAAAGCATACACGCTGAAAACTCAGAAGGGTAGATAGCCACGTTTTCCTCGCTTTCTCAGTGCATTTTGGCTATATGTAGGAAGCACTGTCATCCACTGTGCCTACAGACACTCTCACTAATTCCAGGCTTATAGAGAAGAGAGCAAGCGTTTCCCTAGAAATACAACTGACAAGAGGCCAAGCTAATCTATAATTAGCAGATGAAAAAGGCCGCATGTGTCTTTACGGGAAAAGTGCAGCTCACTTCTGTTTTTTGCCATTCTGTCCACCAGATGAGATGAGAATTGGTACACATTATATGCTTTCTGTATAATGTATTCCACACCTAGGAATAGCATTGAAACAGTATTGTCAGAAAGATCATTTTTTGATGCATAAATAAATTTTTTCCCATACAATCAAATATCACAGGAAAATAGTTTCGTATACTCACAACACAAGTGAAATTTAGAATTTCTGAAAAACAAACTTTTATTTATCAGTCTGACAACATTTTTATTAGATGGTCATGTGACACCAAACAAACATATACAGGCACAAGCACACACCATCAATAACCACAAATAACAAAGTCTGATCTAAAATCAACTCCAAAAGAAAGGCTTTCCTAAGCCAAATATTCCATTACACATACAACTCTTGCATGATCACACACTGTGTGTACACAAATACCTTATGTGTAGATTGATAGCCTAATAGCACACAGTGAGAAAAGACTCCTCACACACAGACTGATTCAGCAGACCATGGGTCATTGACACCACAGGTCACTGTGAACACCCATTTAAACTGAAGCAACCTCAAACAGTCCTGTAAAATTCCCAAAATGCTTCCCCCTTCACCCTTGTCTTCTGTAAAGGGCCTTCCTAATTCTTTATGACACCTTAATGAAACAATGTTAAATATTAGAGACACACACCACATGACACCTTGACCTCTGACCTCTCATCTTCACATAAACATCCATTTATGACTGAATGAGGGAGAAAGTGCTACAGAAAAAAAGGAATTTGAAATTTTAGTTGTATGGAAGAAGATGGCATATTAAGGGAAGACACAAACATACAAAATAGCAACTTTTATAGAAAGTGCAGATTAAAACAACCCAAAATGACGATGGAAGGATTGTACTTTCAAACACAAGGCCAGGCATGAATTCGGTGTGTCCTCACTTCTCTATCGAAAGCTCAAGCCGACCACAGTAGCTAGGCGTGTGTGCGCTGCTCAGACGGAGGGCTATAATTCATGTTGCAGCTCTCTATTTATCCTGTATTTATGATGCCGAAAATGTGCACAGACAGAATATCCATCAAAACAAATCCCACTTTAGAAAGGGGTTATTAAGATGTATATAATATATATTTAATACCAAATTTCAGCATATCAGTAGGCGAGGTTTGGCTGGTGCAATCCCAGATGTGGAGGCAAAGTTCTAGACATTTCTAGCAGGTTCTTTAATAACCATTGACTGTGGTCTGCAGGGACAGGATGCACACACATCACGTCTTTCTGATTTTTTTTCTGCCCATGTTTTTTTTAGACAAGTATGATTTGAAGAAAAAAGTCCCTCAGCACTGCAAACAAAATAAGTACAGTATCGTGTTTGTGAGACTGCGTTTATAAACACAGAGCACTGTTTTTATTTCATGTTTATTTCCTTGGTTCAAAGACAGTGTTGGATGGTAGTTGAGGGCCCTGAAAGGAACCATAGGACCAGTCACACAGGATTGTCCAGCCATGAGAATATGGGACAGCTTTGAACCAAAGATGACCCCTGCCTTTGTGTGATTGATTCAGACAAAATAGCAATAAAAATGTCAGAGGAGGGGAAGCAGGAAGGTAAGTGGACAGAGTGATTCCACCAGGCAGATGAAACAGCTTCTCAAGATTCATCTGAAGGCCATACTAGCACACTATCTGTAGGAAGAGGCTGGAAGCAGGACCAATGACCTTCATTGCCATTAAAGGCATCACTGGCAAAAGTAAATCCAGAGTGCCAGCATGTACCAAGTTGCTGGTCTGTTGGGGCTCCCAACCGCAGCACTCTGCACACAAGGTGGAGGCTTCCACCACAAGATGATTGAACCAGTCGCCATTCCCTGCCCAGACTCATTCATACTGAAGCTGAAAGGTATGGAGTGGGAGAGATCAAACCTCAGTGGGGGTCGTTGGAGTTATATGATTGAAGGGGAAACAATAAAATAAAGATAATGCTCTATGCTGCAATTAAGGCAATTTTTCATAATCACAAGCAATTCTGTATATTTTGTAGTGGAAACTCCCATTTCAAAACTACCCAACAATTAAAAATGTCTATGAAGAGGATTTTTTTCAATAGGAAAACACACCTAAGGGTGTAGATAGCAAAAAATAAAAAATAAATAAATTATGAAATAAAACCTTAAGTGTCAGACAGAACCATGTAAAGAATTTCCTATTAGAAGAAAGCAGGTACTGTCTACATTTTGCTGAAAATGCCCCTAAGCAAAAAATTCAGACCTTTCAACAAGACCCACTTCTCAATGATTATGACACTTATATTTATAGTATATGATGTGTGATATATTATAGCTAAAAGTACTTTGTCTTTGGATCATCTCATCTATAGTAAGTTTCTAACTTTTACCTTCTGAGATTATTGCTCATAGTGCATCTGAATTACAACAATACAATCTAAGAACATAAGAACATAAGAATTATATACCTGAAAGCAGGTATATAATTACCTGCAAGTGACAGGAATCTAGGCCCCCGGACCCCCTGCAACTCTGAATAGAACAAGCGGTTTCAGAAAATGGATGGATGGATGGATGGATAGATGGATGGACGGATGGATAGGGCAGGAATTAACCTGCCCATAACCTCTTGCAGGAATTAACCTAACCATGCCTCTGCTTTGCTAAAAATATTAACATATTAAGGAAATATTGCACTTAAAATAAAAAAATCTCATAATAAAAAAGTAGCTCAGAAAGGGGACAGGTACCATCAACACTGCCACAATAAAAATTGCTGAACGCGAGACTACTGTGCGATCAGGCAATTTCCTTAAGGTTCCATGTGATTGGACAAGCAATCGTGCAGCTGGGGAGCAAGTGATGGGAGTGCCACATTTCTACTGTTTTGACGGACACGCTGCAGTCAACTTGGAAAGGCGTGGCTTGATAGGATCACTCTGAGTCGCACTTTCTCAAAAACCGATTCAGACAGAACAATAGAGAAGAATGAGATAAGAATTCATATAAAAGAACTCAAACCAAGCATGAGACCTGTCCTCATTCCATTACCCCATCGTAAGCTTCCTCACTCCCAGTGTTGTCTTATAACAGCTAGCAAGCGGAAACTACGAAGACACTAAACTTCTTTCGTAAAACTTGTCCTGATGAAGAAGTAACAGTTATTCACTATGCCTAACTAGCACTGAATAGCCTTGGCTCATGAAACTTTTCATGTTTTATCCAGCAAGACAGTCATTTCAAATACACATAAACAAATTATAATAGTTACATATTTAGCGTATTAAATAGACTTTTAAAAACTGTTCAGACAGAATTTCATATTCTCTCTTCTCTTCTCAGTATGATTAGTTTTATTTTGTTCAACAAATTTCACATTCTAATGAAACTGCTCATTGGAAATATACCAGTTTGAGAGACAGAGAAGTGAGAATAAGATATGTAGTGCCCTCTGGTGATGGAGACGGGGTACTTCAGGAATAGGAGCAAATGAGTGAGAGCTTGCGTGAAAGAAATGGTAAAGTTGAGCAAAGAGGCAAGGGGAAGGGGTATGTACTGGAAATGTGTACTGAGAAAATTATAGTAATTGCAGCAGTGATCACTTGGATGTCTGAAATTCCCTACTTGATTAAATTTAGAGTTATAAGCTTAAATCAGGCCCAAACAGATACATACATGCCACCTGACCTACACACTGAGCTAAATACACAGAATGGGGAAAGAAAAAACAAATACGCAAAAACCCGTATGCACCCCCTCTTTCAATATCTTCAATGTCTCTCACGCACACACATTCAACCCAAGACAGGCACATTGTTACACTAGGGGTGCTAGAAGCAGGACACACAAACACAAACACTCACATACCCAGGCCAATGTATGCAGACGCGTCAGGCTACAGCCCAACTGCACAGTGCTTCCTTTCACTAGTTATGTGACTTTCAGGCAAAGAGGGTGTATGTTAGCAAGAGTGTGTTATGGTTAGCATTAGTAAGGCAGACTGTTCTTTTACAATGGCCTCATTGAAGTGAGGTTGAGAACATCCACGTTAAAAAAATATCCCCCAACTAAATTTTCAACACAAAAAATGCTTTCATTCCCCTGTCTTCTCTTATTTTCTTAACAGGGAATTATGTCCTTCTGTCCAGTTACAAGAAACTTCCAAATTAATGTAATATGCAAAACTTTCCACATAGTTCCACCAGGAATTGTACAACCTCATCCATTAGCATAGCTAAGCAAAGCCTTTGGCATAGTTTGTTATAAGCCCAGGTCATACAGCAGGAACAAAGTAAACCTGCTATTTAAGTCATGCATTTATCACTGTAGGCACCTCAAGACCGAGATAGTAACTATCCAGAGAAAATGTCCATCTTTCCACCAGCTTAGACTGGGCATTGAATTTCATGATAACCTTATTATTCAAAGACTGCTCACATACACACTGGAAAAGAGAAGCAGGGAGATACTCGGCAGGCTCTTATACAGAAACACACAGGCCTTCATATGACTGTAAAAGGTACTTCAGGGAAGTGTCACGGCTGCGTGAAACTCAGAAAAGAGCCGCTCCGTTTTACAAATGAATTGCCACAATCCGAATACTACAAAGCTGACATGCACACTGACACCAACACATTCACTAGAACTCTCTCCCTGATACGCTCATGCGCAGACCACCTTACTACCATATAATAACTTTATTCATTAAAAAAGGAAAATATTCAGACTTCCGCCTCCAAAATACACACGGGAGCCAGACTAGAAAAAAGCAATCGCTTCTGAAATCTAAATCGGAACATGAGCCAAAAAACACACCGTTTGGTAGGAAAGTCCACATTCTGACCGTTGCCAGTCGGTATCTATGCTTCTACTGTACGATCTCATTACTCTTATCATATTTAAAAAAATGAATCCGTCAAGTGATCTTCGGCATGCATATGCCCAGTGGAGCAGTCAGCAGTTGTAATTGGTATGCTGGTAAATCTACCAGAATTAAACGAACTGTGATTCCTTAATACTCACATTTTGTACCACAACTGATTAAATCATTATTCCGGTCATCCATATGTAGCCTAATTGATCTTTTAAAACGTTATCTAATAAAAGAATATTACTTATAATTCAAACAGTTTGCTGTGAAATAGTATAACTTATTGAGACAAAGTCATAAATAATAACAATAACATTAATAATAAATAAAATACAGTAAAAGCGATTTAGCTATTCGTTTGAAGTTATGAATAGTGCCTCTGTGTTAAAAATAGCCGAAAAGATGCAATCGGGAAGTAACAGTCTAGCGGTCAGAATACGAATTGCACCGCTACTTCGCAATTGTTCCTTTTCACGGAATTCATCTAAAAACTATTATAGCCACAAAGTTTCAGTATGTAACGGGCGTACGAAGCATGAAATAATAAAATAAAATAAAGTAGATTAGTAAATCCACATAACTGAAAATTAAAATATTATCAATTACACATGAAAAACGTGAAAAATGTGTAGATATGGTAATGTGATTTGTGTTGTCCTTTAACCGTGAAAAAAATCGAGTCAGTTATGAGAAAGCAATTTTATAATGGCTTTATCTTTATCTATTTCTCAAATTTAAGGGTCCCTGATTCTATTTTGACCAAAATACTAGAATGCTAATTTATACGTTTAAATAATAGATTGGGTAAATTGTACTGTCCCATTCTTCACTGAATTCCAGAAGATCATTATCCAGAAACAGCGACAAAAATGTGGTTCACTTTTAAAGTGCAATGTAATTATATTAATCTTGCGTTACTGAATGTCATTGCGTGTATTTATGCTGCGGTAAAAAAAAAAAAAAAGTGACAGGCGCACTTTCATAAAGTACCTGAACGTAACCCCAGATGTAAGGCTGGGTGTTAGATCCGCACCGTCCTACCCCATGGCCCCCATCCCTGCAAAAAACACTGCACTAGCTACCACTTAGAGGACACCCTTTATTATAGGATGAAGACTATTTATTCACAAAGTAGTGAAACATAAGAATACTAGGATTCTTTGAGTTTTATATAAACTCGAATAAAACTAAATAACAAAAACAAAAACTTGTCTGGAGGCCAGCGTTTGCAGTGATTGATATGTAAATATCCTATATCAATTCCTAGCTGGCAGCTTGCTGGCACGCATATGCAGTACCTCAGTCCAATTGCCATGCCATAAGCAGATCAGAATGCCAAAACTAAAAAAAAATGTGTTTTAAAAAAGAAAGAAAAAACAACTGATGCATTTACGATCACGGGAAATGCCAATGATTTGGCACTCAGCTGCTTATTAAACTTCATTCACCTGTTAATTCCGCTAAATAACTGTAACCTGCTTCGGGAAGTCAAGTTCCGTACCTGTTACAGACGCGAGTAAAAATCAAGAGGTACGAATTGCGAAATACATTTTGGTATATATTAGATGCATTGAAAATGAATGTCCTTTAATTACTTATATCCTTTTTTTGCTGTTAATTGACTTACCTGCATGGGTCACGGTCGCGTGACACAGTACCAGCGCCACAGTTACCAAGGTGACAGATGAAAGGTCCACGAGCCAGGGTCTTCGCTTTTTCCGAAATAAGCATTCTTGAATATCCATACTGTCTGAAGGTGTTTGGCGTCTAACTGTGGCTGTCAAGTTCTGATATTATAAGTTAAGTGTCCCTGTCTCACAGAAAGTCAGTCGATGTACTTTCGACTGAACTTCCTGTGAGGTGAAAAAATAAAAACTACCACCTTGAAATAGCTCACACTTGTTTTTTATTTACAATAATTAACTAAAAATAATAGTATGGGAAATAAATATTTTATTTATTATTGAACGCCTAACGCTAAAGTCCCATTGAATCAGAAAAGTGGATATGAGTACCGAAAGCGGAGAGAGCAGAGAGAGACTTAAAATGACACTCTCTCTCGGTCTCTCTCTTTCTCTCTCCCCTTCTCCCACGAAAAGTGAAGAAGCGTGTGTGTGCAGACGGAGAGAGAGTGAATGAGTGAGAGTGCGGAGAGAGGGAGGGCGCGAGCTCGCGTGCGTACTTGCGCGCGGGGTACACGTAGCATACGTCTTTAAATGACAAGAAAGCAGGCCTATGAAAGATAAATAATGATGCAAAGTGGTTAAATTGTGATTTTAGTTTCGCTTCAGTACTATCTGCTACTTTTTATTTATAATAAACAAACTATTATTTGGTTTGTCTGTATTAAGGGATGTACAGAACAAACAACTTCAACTTCAGGGTTTTATATAACCAGTCACCTGTTCTTTCGTACTTTCTATTCCTGTCTTTGTAACCGTCGTCTTTATTCCCCTCTTAATTCCCCTCACAAACTGGGGATGGACGCCCCCTAAATATTAATGTTTTGTATGTCTGTCTGTACGTACATTTTTCCGTTCGTAGATCTACTTGATAAGACAATCGGACCGGGGTAGAACCGGTGGGTCCTTGGAATTATTAAGTGGACCCTGGCGACCAATCAGCGCGGTCCGGAGTTCAGGGCCTCGCGGATCCTATCCGCTCAAACTATTATCCACGCCTCCTTTGACGCACCCTATTGGATGTCTCACCTCGCCTGTGCACCCTGATAGGTCAAAACCTCATGGCGTAACTGGAGAGCCAGGTGCCGCAAGATGAGGCCGATAAGTGCACAAGTGTAGTGTACAAGCTATTTGGAGGTGCGCGTTAGAATTTGATCTTCACCCATACAATTAATAAACGACGGTCAAAACAAAATTCCGAGAAATATACAATAGACAATAACGCTTAAAGCATTTCTCAACGAAAAAAAAACTTTAAAAAACAATAAAAAAACGCCTAATAATGCAATGCCTCTATAAATAAGACAGACCCAAAAGCAGTTCAGCAAGATGTTTTCATCTTAATTATGCAAACCAGCGTATGGTTATTTGTATGCATAAATTATGTGTTTTATGGCTGTTTGCCACGTAGCAGGAAAATCACCTATGTGTTTTTTATATTTTCCATTCATTGCCGTAGAGATGATTTTTGTTTATACACTATCAAAGCCTTAACAGCTACACCGCCTACAGTGCACCTGGAGTGCCACACATTCACCTGCTGAATCATGTACATATTGGCTTTTGCTCCATCCATTAACCAGTGACATTTCCAGGAATTAAATGTCAGTCAGCAGGGAAAAATCCAGTTTGCAATGTCAATCATTCTTATGGGTACAAGAAACTCTACTTTTACAATTTTTTCGCAGGTGGGAGACTATTGACCACTTCATGCACAGCTGTGCTTCTGGACTGAATGATAGTCTGGGTCACATGTACTTCTCCATACCTCTTCAAAGGTAGGTGTAGAGAGAACTGTCACATTAACCACAAGAAAGCACCCCACCATGACCTATCTCCATTAAGATGACAGTTCAAACTAAAAAATGTAGGTTTAAAATTTATTGCTGTAATTCCAGTATAATTATACATCTTTCCCTCACACCCGCAGACTGTTTTTATGTTCTTGGTTGCAGATGTTTTAAGATGTGCTGTGTATACACTGTTCAGTGACGTAACTATTTTAGTAATTATGTATGAATTTAGGAGAAAGAGTAAGCAGCCAATAATTGAGCCATCGTTTGATGTTTCATGCCCTTTTCTCAGTCCCTCTGATTTCCTTCATTCTGTACATTTTATGGTGTTCCTGCTATCTGCTGTTTTGTTACGCCCTCCATACACCGGAGTTTAAGTCAACAATTTTTAAATGTATGGAACCTTTAGCTTCTGCCAATTGGTGTGAACCAGAGACCTCAACATTTTAAAAAATGCGCCTAAAAAGAGACAAGATTTCTTTGTTTTTACCTTTACTTATATCACCAGTGATGCATGTGATACTTGTCAGATTTACGGCAATTAAAGTAAAGTATTATATATGAAATATTTCTTTCACTTCGATTGCTTATCAATTCTATTCTCACCAAACACCAGGAGTAACTTGAGCCATTGTGGTATTGCTCATCTCTAGAAGTGAAATCACTGGGCTTGGGTTTTATTTTGGATACTATGGCATTCAACTATAATTCTCAACCAAGCACTCTTGCCCCCTAGGTTTTGACTGCTGAACCCGCAGGATGTAAAAAGAGAAACTTGGGGAGAGCCACAGCATGTGTTTGTATAGCAGAGCGCCAGGACACAGTCGCCTCTGTGAGTCTCTGCAATGAAACAGCATAATTGCAACTTTCCCAGTTGTGTGGTTCTGCCATAGACACAGAGCTGGATAAGGGGATTAAAGGCCATGAGGGAAAAAAGAACGGTATGGAGAGAAACAGCAAATGGGAAATTATGACATCTGTGAGCTAGACTGCTGCTTTATAGCTCTGCTTTCAAGGAGAGACGCTTTACTTCAGAAACAAAGCAATGCATGGACCTCGGAATGAAAGGTACATTGAAACGGACCATCTTGGGTCAACAAATCAAAGGTGAAGACTTAGTTTTAAAGAAATAGAAAACAAGACACTGAAAGAATGAAAGCTAATTAACTTTCCCATGTTTTATAGTTGTTTGAATCATAAATGAAACCTTTGAAACACACTAATAAAATAAGCGTCCATCCTTGTTATTAAAGCCTTTCCAGCTGATTTGAAGGTCACTACAAGATATGAATTACTGGATAATTCCTAACACATGGCATCTTGAAATAATGGAAGCTACTAATTCATCCTTTTCAAATTAAGGCCTTGCCCCGAAATCAGAGGGTCTCCCAGGCAGGATCTACCACCCAAGTCACAGTTTTTACACCCGAGCAAAGCAAGTGCACCAGCAGACCACCTGGCAGCAGCGGCATCATCCATGGGCAGCACTGGGCATGACGTGCCAGCATCTGAGATAAACCAATCGTGGGGTCGATTGTGCGGCAGCAGCGGGGGGGCGAGAGAGTAGGAATGTTTGCCATAGAGACAGACACAGCAAGTGCTTGTGGGAAGCCCTGCTATTTCCGAAAAGGAGGACCTTGTAATTACAATAAAGCAACCATACTATATAGCTGACTTCCTTGAAAGCTCTGTACTTTACTGGGCAGGGCTGCAAACCATGCATACACACCCTACAGGCCACAACACACCAAAATAGATCAGAGAATAACGAGGTGGAGCGGGGGGGCTTCACGCACTGGTGGGGCTTAATTCGGCACATTAACTTTAAGTAGATTTCACTGTTTGCTGAACATAGGCACTGTTAAGTCTAACTGAGAAGGAATTTGTGAGGAAAAGGAGATTCAGGGCGAAGATCGTGACTTTGGGATATGACCTAGCACACAACCCTAAAAGAAACACTTCAATTACAAATAAATATCAGCTCCCAAGGAAAAAAGTTCCCATGTTGGTGTGTGTGTGTGGGGGGGGGGGGGGGGTATGGGCGGACCTGGCAATATGTGGCTGCCACTGTATAACTGGTCTCTGTGTGGCTGTGGTGTGTGTGTGTGCACAGGCTGGGCGGTGCAAGGACAGCATGCGTCAGTGCATCTGTAGGATCTGTGCAACACCGTGTTTGTGTACGTGCATGTATTTTGGGTGTCTTATATGCATGTTTAGGGTTTGGCAGTTGTGTCTGTATATGAGTCTAACATTTTCCATCCATTAAACCCGGTTCAGTAAACTCACAGGGCATTAAATAAGCACCACTCACAATTAAAGATAATTTTGCCAACAACTTAAATAGCAATGCTTTTAATCACATTCACTACTATTAATAGTGGTTGGTCTGCTGTAATATAAAGAAGCATATACTTTTGTATGACCTAATCACAATTGTCCTTATATGGTTATTATAAGGATCTCTGCAATGCAGAATGCAGGCTCCTTTTGTTGAATTTGTAGGCTAATGTCTCAATTAGGTTCAATACGTTTTTTTTTTTTTTTTTTACATACAAAAATACGTCATAATAGTTGATACAATTTTTAGTCTACAGTTTAATATAAATCATACAAAAAAATCTGACAGGAGACAAGATGAGGCGGAACTGTTATCGTTGGAACATAAATGTTTAAGCATAGTGGTGACAGAGAAGTTTACTGGGGACACAGGGGAAGGTAAGAGGGCGAGGGGGACTTTAACTGGCAGGTTGGCACGGAGGTGCGCAGAGGTGGGGACAGAGAGAGAGGGCACGGCAGGAACGTGTGGAAAGGTACAGGGAGGAAAAATCATAGGAATGAATAGGCTGAAGGAGGGGGGAGTACAGAAGTATTTGCAAGGAGAGAAGCTATGAATGAGGGCCATTGAGGAAAGGGTGAGAGGGATCAAACACTATTTGTACAGGGAGATTCCAGAAAAAGAGAGAGGTGGGATAGGAGGGTGGGTGGGGGTTGGGGGCACTCCCACCGGCCCACCAAGGGATGCCCGTCCCCGAGGGGGGCCCACAGCCCAGGTATCCGAGAGCCCACAGGTTTTCCAGAGGATATTTTCATCGGCGGCCGACAGATGGCTGAGACAGCATAAGGGCCGGCCTCGCTAAGCCAGCCGTGACTAAGCCGGTGAGCGAAGGGGCCGCGACGAAAAGCAGCACGCGCTGGTGACCGGGGTGGGGAGGGAGGCTAACACGTGGCTGGGAAAGGGGGCGACGGCCAGCGCTTGGCAGAACCGTGGGCTTCACAGGGAGAGCGACGCAGGGAGAAGAAGAGGGTCATGAAAAGCAGAAAGCGAGGGTGATGTTCAGGGCACAAGCAGACCATGACCTAAATTAGTTACTTCTGACTTATTTTAAAGTTGTTAAATAATTCAGTCGCCTTTCCTGTCAATCAAAACATGCTAATATTTCAGCATTTTTCTGTGAAGAGCATGTCTAGTTCTGGGTTCTAAATAATGTCAGAAATAGACTTTACTTCTCTTTCTATAGTGAAACTGCTGTTTCAAGTGTATTATCCTAAATCCGGTGGAATTTACCAAATCTGAATTAAACAGTTCAAAATCAATATGTAGATAATCAATATGTAGACAGCAGTGTTTTCTCACTGGAAGATCTTGGCGTTCAGTTTTGGAAGGATATCCTTAACATTTTACAATTCTCTTGCTATTTCAGTTTTTTTTTTTTTTGGTTTATCAATAGTCATCCCACTGTAACCTTAACTTAAAATTTCAAGTCAAGCACCAAAGTATGTATGACAATAAAGATCATGGACAAAAGCTCCATAAATGCAGCTGCGAATAGCATTCTTGCACTCTTCACGAGGTTGGGGCGGGGGTGCAAATTCACACATCTGAGAGGTCAGGTGGGGGTGCTACACTGACATCACAACACAGAGGTAGAGCCTGTGCCCACAGGGACGCAACTACCTAACTCTGACCTTATGGCTTCCAGAAGTTCTACACACACACAGCTTCAGACCTCAGCCGACCACCTACCGAGCCAGAGTGAGGACAGAGCATATCAATCAGGTACCCCGACTTCAAATAAACAGTCGCGGATGCATTTGTAGTGGGGTGAATGGAGACCCCAGGATGGACCGGCCTATATTAATGGAAGGAAGTAGGACAAGGGAAAATGGAATGTACCACTGAGGTGTTGAGGAGGGGGCTGGGATGGCAGGCAAAAATTTAGCAGGAACAGAAGGGTCCTTTGTGAGAGAGGAAGAAGCAGAGACACTAAAGATATGAGTTTAGAAGGACAAGGAGAGGACAGCTGGCTCAGTGACTGACCAGGGCAAAGGAGATCTGTGGGCATGCTACTTTGACCTGGTGAGCCCCTGACACAGCGGCCCCTCTGCCCAGAGCCATAACAAAAATGGCCAATCTAATCAGTGATAGAACCAACAACCAGATACTGAAAACAACAGAGAAATTCAGAAGAACATCTAAGCTCTGTTTTTTCTCTCCTTCTCCGCTGGCGAGGCATCAAAGAGGATTTGCTGGGTTGCATCCAGTCTGCAGTTGTGCATTCAGCCATGGATAGTTGTATAAATAAATAACAATAACATAAAAGTACCCCTCCCTGTCCAGTCTTCCTTCCCGTCGTTCATTCTTTGTTTCCTCTCCTCGTTTCAGCACATTTCCTGCTGATGGGGAGGGGCTCCTCTTTGCCGTCACAGGGCAGGTACCGCGCGGCCTTATAGCCAATAGCTAAGTCTACCGTTGTGACTATGATGAGGCACATCGTCAGTCTGTTCTCACGGCAATGCTGCACAACACTCAGTTTGCAATTGACATGCCAGATTTACTTCCTATTTAATTTCATTTCAATTCTGATTTTGTGTTTGTTCTCCAAAAATGTTTTTTTGTGCATTCTTTCACGCTACATAATAAATTTGGGCCGATGTACGATTACCCCCTGTCTGCCTTGCAGTCTTCCCATTGCTTTCTTTCAGCTGTATACTTTGCAGCTCAAACTGCACCCAAAGTACAGCTTACGCAGCGAGTAATCAGTGGTCAGGCCACATTGCTCCGCATGGCACTGCGACTGCAGCGCAGGAGTCAGTGATGTCACAAGGAGGTACCAGGAAAATGCCTTTTTTGGAGATGGGGAGGGAACCAAAATATAAAACAGTTTTTGGCATGGAGAAACTCATTATAATTTGATCACTCATTATTCCTAAATATATGAAAGTGTACCCAGAGTCTATTATCCAATCAGCCTATACCCTAGGTGGGATTTGTATATTTGTTTAGGTATGTGTCTTCCAGGATTGGGGCCATTCCGGAATGCATTGGTCAATTCCAGTCCAAATCAGGAAATGGAACTGGAGCTGGGATTGGGGAAAAAAACTAAAGGGAACAGAATTGGAGTTGAATTTGAATTTCAGGGAGATTTAAGTTCCAACTCCAGTTCCATTTCCTGATTTGGACTGGAATTGATCAATGCATTGCGGAATGGCCCCAACCCTGGTGTCTTCCCCTTAATTAACAGCCTTTTTGCAAAAAAAAAAAAACACAGGCACAGGATAGACATGAGGATGCATTAGTATGATTATACTAACTAGTTTTAAAACTCAACAAAATGAATGGTGAGTTTAAAAAAAAAGCAAAGGGAGCTGAGTGTCCACAAGCTCACCAACTCTGGTCAGCTGGCTGGAGTGAGATTTCCAATGAAACCAGTCTGCACACATTTACATGTATGTAAGAGTTTTATTACCTCGTAAACAGTCTGTATGGTTTGCAAACTGCCCCAATGCTTTTGTTGTAGCTAATTTTGGGTTTATAATGGAAAAATATAGATTTTCCGTGAGATTTCTAGTATGAGTGTAAGTCTGAAAGCGTGTTACACCAGATGCGTGAGAGCTGGCAACCCTGCATCCACAAATGAGTAACATTTGAAACTGTCACATGTAATCATATTATTTCCACCTGTGTGTGACAGTAGAAGTAGAGATAACCAGGTTTGTTTCGTTGCATGCAATGTTTTTAGATTGACATTCTATGGATGTGTGGGGCTCTTCGCGTTTACGAAGGGTACCTAGGTATCTCTACAGATTAAGGGCAGTCCCCAGGGTAAATCACATGCCATCTACCAGCAGTTCACGCAGGGGAATTTTACTTAACGCTTCCTTAAACAAACGGCAGTGTGTAACCTAAAAGGCATTTCTTATGCTTGATACGCAGCAATAATATTAATCCAGAGAAATCAAACATTTTTGAGGGCAAGTTAAAAGAAGGTGGAATTTCAACTGGAGGATAAAGGCTTCATTTATGCATCACCACACCTAAAGGGGGGGGGGGGGGGGGGGCGTAGGGAGGGAAGGAGGAAAGAGAGGAGAGTGAAAATATGGCACTTTATAAGGATCCCAAGACAAGACTCACAATGAATTCTTGTATACTGCTCACAAGTGAACTAGAAAACCAAAGTTTCTGTTAAACTACAATTTAAAGCTCTAAAAAATAGAAAATAGGCAGAAAGCATACTTACAGTGGCTATAAAATTTAAATTAAAAGAACAGATATCTGATATAGCCAACATTTATCAAGACAAGCCATTACATTTATCAAGACAAGCCATTACATTTATCAAATATAAATACATTTTCCGTGTATACTAAATTCACTGCGTTTATAAAGCGAACACCACCGGAGATGTGAAACAGAGGCGTTATTGTACGCCTGCCCCCTCCTGGTCACATTTTGAATAAAACCCATTCGTTCTTCGAAGCAGCTGTTTCAGCCCGAGTCACTCAAATGTTTCGTCTTCTTAATGATCTGGATTCGCCCAGTCAAGAATATAATTTAAAACAGATACATCACATTATCTTAATGTTACTATGTAAATGGTCGTTAATTAGAAATTTAAAATTAGATCTTAAATGTTATATATCGTGCAAATTAAGTTATGAGAGCCTACACGCTTATCTAGCCGTTCTAATTAAGTCGTACTTTCACTTTTGTATAGGCAAGGAAAACATTCCGGTCCCTAACAGTCATTCCTTTTTTTTTTTTTTTTTTTTAAAACACACGTATATCATCTAGATCATGTATATTTTTGTAATTTACCTTTATGTAACACATCAACACACTCATTATAGAGGGAAACACATGCCTATCACACACATGACTTTTAGAAGGACATTGAACAATTTATACCAAAACACGTTTGTCGTGAAGATTGAAGTCCCCTAAGAGGGAGAGTATTACAGCTCCCTCTGGCGGTGATATGAGAGAAGTGCCGCGCCACCGGTCAGTCGGGGCCCGGGGGTCCTTCTGGACTGACGATTACAGTGCCTTTTCTTTGAAAGGGGAAAACTAGGTCAAGTACAGAAATACCATTTTCTCCAGTAAAAAGTGTTACAGTACAATTCACCGAATCACACCTATTTTTTGGAGGGAAAGGCATTTTAATATTTTAGTAACAAATTCTCCATTATGAAAATGGCTACCCCTGCTTCAGAAACAAGTCATAGATGTAGATGGGACTTCTTTGTAGTCTTATCAGCATAAGTTTGAGTATTAATTAATGTAATAATTTGCTTCTAAAAAGGGATTTGTCCTTAGCAAACTGCAGGTCCTCAGCCATCAAATAATGAAACAGAAGTCTGAAATGGTCATGTATTAAAACCTTTACTTTGACATGATACATCAAACAGAAAGTTGCAGAATTAATGACCAAAAACCATTACATTCATTCATTTTTTTCTTAACACAAAGTCAATCATTTCCAAGTTATGTTGGAGTCAAAATACATAGAAGACAAAAATAGAGAGAAATTAAGATTCCATTTGATATAACTGTTTTGCATTTGCGTAATACTCCTGAATAAAGATGGACTAGAGCAGTCAGTAGAGAGGGGAAGGAAAAAAAATAAAAAATCATCAAAAGAATGGCAGTTGTGTTGGGAATCAGATGGACACCTTCGAAAATGGTCATTACACTCAAGTTTGCTTTATTTTCCATACCCTTAGCTTTCATTTTTAAGCAAGCTGACTGGTCTCGGAAAGCCAACATGCATTAAAAAATCTTGAAGACTGAAAAGAAAGAAAAAAAAGGATAATGCAGCAGTCCACGGCAGAAGCTAAACACACGGGCACCTGCACTCGTACAATGCAGCCTTAGCATAGTGAATCGAGGGTAACTAAGCGCCAGGGCACCACCGCAGCACACACATCGGCGCATTCTGCATTACTGCATCCCTGCGCATTATGCAGCCCTCCACCACAGCTGCATTTTAAGGAAGGTTGGTGGTGGGAGAATTACATGCACATGGAAGTTACCCGAAATGGTTTAAAAAAAAAAAAAATTAAAAACCCGAGACCGTGTACAGCTGTGCCCGGCCCATCATGGAAGGCGACACCAAAGGTGAGCATAAAGCCACCTTACTACCATGAAAAAGGACATCTGACATATAAGCATCTGTCATCAGCAATTTGGCTCAAAAAAAAAAAATAATCATCAAGTAATCGTAAAACATAGTCACTGACTCAGAGTCTTTGAGTTCAGGAAAGGTAGCTACAGGCTCATAGGACATTAAACCGGTTAGACAGCCAAACTAAACTGTTAATCTCATCACTACTTTTTCCTACACGCTTCTGGCCGATAATCCACCCCCTAAGCACACTCATACACGCACGCTCGTGTCGCACACACCCTAACACACAGTCAGCGACCTTATAACACACACAGTCAGCGACCTTATAAACCATCAGTTAGTCTGCCAGCACGAAAGGAGCGCAACTGCCCATCAGCACATAGATGTTTTAACATCTCTGTCCATTAGGATTCCGGTTGTACAAATACATAAAGATTGAGTGGGATCTGCCTGGCCTACTTTGAACAAGGTTAGAGTGGATGGCACAAATACCTAAGGATGTTAGAGCACCCCAATCGATTGCAGATTCATTTTCACATTAGCTGGGGGTGGGGTGGGGGGGGACTCTTTCCGCCAGACCTCCCAGCTCCTTGCGGCTGACCACATCCGCCGGTTCCCACGTCAACTAGTGCAAAGCGGCTCCTGTAGTCACTGTGTATTTACAACTTCACACACACACTTAAGGGAGCCGTGATCATGATCCATTTACAGACAGACGGGCAGGAGAGGGCTCGTCCCCCCCCCCATTTGTCTAGCTTTTGTACCTAATAGGCGGTACGTTTGATTCTCCAGATTACCCTGTAAGGACTGCACAGTACCTGCTAAATTCTATGTATAAATTACATATCGGAGTGTTAACTGTTAACACAGACATTTAAGTCTCTAACGATGGTCCAAGAAACAGAGAGACAGTTAAGCTAAATTTACAAACCTCTGGGTCACTGAGGGCTCTCTGTGCGCTTGCATAATTGTCATTGTGCGCGCAGGTGTGTGTGTTTGTGTGTGTAAGTAAAATCACGTTCATGCACGTTAGCTGCATCTGGGATCACCAGTGCTGAACCTGTGCAAGCGTGCATACGTGTGTGGGCCTACATGCATGCATACGTGCTCAGGCGACGCACGGAGCACTTTCCAGGCAGACTTTTACGTTACGTAGCACCAATGTACAGAAAAAAAACTGGACCACTGTTCAATGTCTGGTAAGTGGGCTCCGTGCACGCTGTGTCACGAATACCCTCCAAATGTCAGCTTAATATCTGTAACTAAGCACATACACTCTCCTCCATGGCTGGTTTTCACCACAGCTCAGCAAAGCTGTATAGAAGAAATTATTTCCCCATTTTTACGCTGGATTCTGCCAAATCAAACGGCTTTGTGTCACAGTGCATCCTTATTACTTGGTAGCTTCCACACCATTTTGGTGTTTAATAAACCTTGGAAAACATTAATAGTAAAAAAAATCATCTCTGACCGTGAAACTTTGCTGCAGTTTGCAGACAATAAGATTTGACCTTTAACAGCTGCGTGACCTCTGCCCCTTAATAACTCAACCAATAATGTGAGAGATAGAAAGACCATCCCCAAGGCCAGGCAGCTCAGCAAGAGCTTATGACAACCCGCAAGATTAACCCGGCTGACACCCGAGGGCGCCCCCTGGTGCGCAGGATAATAGTGCACGTGGCAGACAAGCCACTGAGACAATGAGACAGTCAGTAAGGATGCAGCAATAAAAACTGATTTCCCCTGCCAGGTGATCAGGTAATGGCACACCTTATTCACCCTCCGTTCCCCTCAGTCATTCATGTTTCTGCCTGTGCCTACAGCACCCCCTACAAAACAGTGTCTCTGTCAAGTGTAAAGATACACACAGTCTCTGCTGCAAATCCAGTTAGCTAATAGCACACACATACTGAACTGTGCCGGATTCCTCTTTGGAGATCAAAACGCAAGGACCCCTCTTTCTCAGTTCTAGAGGACTTTCAGGCCAAAAGGCCCATTGGAAGCCGGACATCGAGCAGGTCAGTGTGCTCCTGCCTCTCGAAGGATCCATATGGGGTGTTTGTGTCTCATAGTGCAATTTCCCATCCAGAGAACACTTTGGTCTGTTCTTGGCGCAAAGCAAAACGATTTAGCGTCGGCTGAGTAGCACGGTGTGGGGCTGAAGCAAACACGGGACACAGCTAATCGCTAAAGCTTGGGAAAATGGCAGACAACAGATGCAGGCTACAGGGTAGAACGGGCTATGAGCAAAAGCCTTACGGGGGGGAAAAAAAAAAGCATATTCCATATACCTGACCTTGAAAACAACCAAGATTTGCATAATAACTAGGAATCTAAGAGGCATTTGCAAAAGCCAGCCGAAAATGGACTTCAATTTGCAAATATACTCATTACATGAGAACAGTACTTCAAGTTCATCTCAAGCACCAACTGCATACGTCATGCAAGATTCAGTGTCAATTCCGGAAGATATCCTATGAAAGCACACTAACGAAATAAGATGCAAACCGGGTACTATGAGTTAAAAGCATACAGCATCAGGTGGTTATGAATCACTCAATAGCCTGGTGGGTCTAGAATGGTACACTAACATGTATGACGTACGGATCTAGCCTGGGTATGAACTGAGGGCCTGTTTGAATGGGTCGGGACACCGCTTGCACCACTCGAAGTGACGAGATCGCTCCCTGATTCACACGGATCTGGCAGTCGGAGTTTAGAAATTTAAAGCCACTTTAACACACACGCGTGCAACGCACGCACACACACACTTAGCTTTAAAAACTGAACGATACAAGGTGGCGATTAGCTTCATATAAATAGTACGGGAAATAGAAAACAGTATTTCTGACCGCACAAGGTCTTTCGTGCCTGCCTGTGCCACTCAGGGAGACGGTGCAGAAAGGGGAACCAGAATCCAGCCGAGACCAAGCAGCCCCGGGACCGGGCCCACGGGAGGCCGAGCGGAGAGAGCGCAGAGCGGGACTCCCTCCCACGCCACCCGGACACTATGTCAGCTGGTGGGGAGCCTCGAGCATCTCCATGAGGAAGGTGTCGATGGGGGTATCGCCGATCAGCTTGAAGAAGAACAGGTGCTCCAGGCACTTCAGGCCGATGGAGCGGAGCGCCGGCAGCCGGAGGAGGAGCTTCGCAAACCTGTCGGGGAGCGCGGCCCAGAGTGAGGCGCCGGCGAGCGGCTACATCACATCATACCGAACTTAAATGTATCGCACGGTGGGGAAATGGCCAACTGGGAACCTATTGGATAACGCTAAATTTAACAATACATTCATGCCAAGGATACCACCAATAAGAAAAACTAAACATTTTCATAAACTGAAATAAGATACAAAAATTGTGTTTAAAACAAAAAACACAACCAAATGAAAAACTATAAATATCGCTTCCGAAATTTAAAAAAAAGTCAAATATACTTTGTTACCATTTTGTGAATATTACATAGCTAATGTAATGATTCTTTAACCATTAACAGCAGGAACTTGTTCTTCCCATTGAGAACAATTATACACATTGCGTATTCATGGTAGATTACATGAAGATCAGACATAAAATAGCTCTACAACTTTCACTCAGTCTGAAAATAAAATTACTAAAACAACCTGAAATATTTTTATTTAATGCTATATACATCTTTAAAATAAAAACAAAAAAAACACATTAGAAGCTAAAACTAATCCAGAGGCTAGAAAATTACTTCAGGCCTTCAAGCAAAACATGCAAGCAGCAGGGGGCGCTGGAGTTACCTGCCCTGCTGGTCGGGGTATCTCTGCTTGCAGTAAGCCTCCAGCGACGCATACACCTTCTCCCGCAGCAGCTCTACTTCATTGGGGTTTGACAAGCCTTTGGCATCTAGGGTCAATGAAGACAGACACTGTCACACTGCCAAGCGAGGAGTCACATGACACGTGAGAGCAGCACCGTGATATTTACTCCCCCCCCCCCCCAACTGCCTCAGGGTGACAAACCCGGCTTGATGGGGCCGATGGGCCAGGGATAAGGTTAGGGAGTGGGGGTCATGTGACCTTCATACCTGGGTTGAAGAGGATGATGGCGCGTAGACAGCCTAACTCAGTCTTGTCCATCTGCATGTCTCTCATCTTGCTGACCAGCTCTGTGAGGACCCTGCAGGGGGGGCAGGGGAGAGGACAGGAGGGGGGGAGGGGGGGCAAAGACATGTAATTCCTGACCTACATCACCTTTCCTGCAGCACATTCTAACAAATGAGGGGGAGAGGACCAAATGATTCACACTGAGAAGCCAGAGGCAGGAGAGCGTAGTCTCGGGTTCGAGGCATCCTTGTGAGCGCCATCCGCTGGCCGGCTCCGGTTACCCTTATCAAAACGTTCTCCTGCCGCCGGCGATTAACGAACTGACGGTACCACCCTGGTGCTATTAAATGCAGAGCAGGGCTCTGGTTTCTGTTACGGCTAACAAACTCCCACCCCTCCCTACCCAACGGGGGCCACAGACGACGATAAGGCCTCTGGGTATCGTGCCAATGCCCCGGCCCTGGACTGCGGCCCCCTGACCGGTGGCACGGACGCAGAGGGGAACACGCGGGCACACAGGCTGAGCCCCGCCGTGACACGGGTGCTGCCGTCACTGGAACACGCATCGCCCGCCTCCCCCACATTCACAATGCCTTAACGATCAGTTAGGGTGCAGGAAAACAGTCGTTTTGTGCGTGTAGTGGTGATATTACCTGTCAAATATGGCCCCAACCTCTGCATTGTGCGCACTCTCCCTGCGTATTCAATCAGAACGTGTTATTACAACATTACACAGCTGTCATGGATTCCTTGGGATTAACACATAAAAGACGGTCTCTACTGCAAACGACTTGCAGCCTTTAGACAAAATGTGATGCAAATCAAGTAAATCAACATACATTGTGCAATATAATTTTTAAAGAATGAATCATTTTTTGGGCCTTCACAGTTCCAGCTCTCAGTCTTCTCAAGAGGGTTAAACGGCCTGGAGGAAGTTAGCAAGTCGCAGGGGGATTAATCAGAAGATACAACTCAAGTACAAAGGGCCTTGTGAGACACCCAGCTTCCGTAGGATTTGCAGGACATGCCGTGTGGGGGGGGGGCTGGAGGATGTTAACATGGTAGTTATGGTAACAGAGCAGCATATGTCCAAGTGAGAACAAGGGTTTTACTGCTAAACACCATGGGCGGTGATTTTACAGCGACGGAACTCCGGAATATTACATTATAAATAAAAAAAATATATAACCATTATCACGTGGTCAAATAAAAACGAAGAAAATATGAACTAAATGGCGAGCACATGGTAACGAGGTTAACGCAGCAGTAAATATTTGCACAACACACCCACAGAGAACTTAAAACCCTGCAGCCAGTTACTGAGAATTCCTGGAATCGGAGCGGACCGGCACTCTTCCGGCCAGTGCTGAAGTCGACGATCCTCGTTCATGTTAACGAGCGCGACTTGCCTCCGCCGTTGAGGGTGGAATCAGTGACATCGCCATTAGAGTGTTGTGGTGACAATGTTGGTATAGTGTCGGAATGGAGTACCGTTTTAATTAGTTACCAATACTAACCAATTGCTGCTCGTCACTGTTCCTCTCAAAGGACTCTGAATTACACTCCTGAGAAGCCTTCTTTTACAATAGCTAGCAAGTGAGGGCAGTGTAAGGACCTCCCCAGACAAAGGGGGGGAGGGGGGCTATGAAAGGTGACCCTTCCTCTCCGGTTTACCCCCCTGTCCCCGGTCCCCCCCCCGCAGTTCTTATCTGTGTCCTGGTTTCTGAAGGGAAACCGGAGATGGCTTTCGGTACCCAGTTACGTCTGGGCCAGTCTCGCGACGCCCATACCTGCAAACCGCTGTACCACGGTACAGGCTGAAAAAAGCTCTGGTAAACCACGCTGGCTTATTTACACACCAAATGGTAGTTCTGCGCCACCTTATTTACGACTGGCTACGCTTTCGTCTTCAGCTTGTGTCTGTTTCTTTAAAATAGGCGACATTCAGTCCTGCTGTATTTAGTGCGTTAACACAGGAACGCTGCTAACACTGCTTCCCACAGTAGATTTGCATGCCTGTATTGAATTTCAGCAAAAATTAAATGGAGGCCTCTGCAGTACACGCCGGGCCCCTTATATTATGGGATGGCAGCTGGGTCGGTGTGGGGCGAGGCAGCAGCCCACAGGGGCGGGGGGGGGGAGTGGCCTATGGGTTACCTGTCGAAGATGGCACCCACGCCAGCGCTGTGGGCGCTGTTGCGGTGCACGTGCAGCCCCGTGGCCAGCAGGATGCCATCCTTCACCGTGATGGAGCGGTGCGAGAAGGAGGCGATCAGGAGCTCGTTCCAGCCTGCCGGTGAAAGGGGGGGGGGGGGGCAGTTTTGAAACAGCCATCTCTCTTGGCAGACGATCCCGGCCTCGAGCTAATCCAGTTAGACTCTTCCTGTCGGCTTTCCTCCCAATTAAATTAGCAGTAAAGCGGGGGGGGGGGGTGCGTGCGTCTCCTGTTCCTGTGTTTGGCCACAATCACCTGGGCCGGATGCCTCAACATTTAACCATCGGGGTGCTTGAAACACGCTTGTGCACTGACCCGTTAAAATGCGGCCCCAGGCAGAGCGTGGGGGACATGCTGGGGAGGGCGATTTTGACGGGGGAAGCGGGGAACAGGGCCAGAAGGCGGCGAGGGCACGGGATCGTACCGGCACGCAGAAGGATGACCTGGTCGTCCAGCGAGAGTTCAGAGAAGTGTGGAATGCGTTTGGCCCACTCCACCAGGGTGAAGAGCTGCTTGTCGGCGGCCTGGCAGATGTTGGTGACGGGGTCGTTGGGCTACAGGCAAAGTGGGCAGCGTTAAGTCAGCTGGACCGGATATCGCATTAAGCCGAACCGGCAGAAAACAGAAGTCCCATCGTGAGCCTCAATACGGGCTGCCTGACTAAGCCAGGAGATGCACTGAACTAAGATGTGTCACCATTTCCTTTCACATGGTCCCATGGATTAACATCACATCCACGCTGACTTGGGGGGGGGGGGGGGGGGGGGCACCCACCGAGCTCCCCCCTGAGCTCCCATCCGCGTGCATCTCAGTCTTCTGCTCCACCGCCATCTCGGCCTCCAGGATCTTCTCCACCGGCATCTCCTCGTTGACAGCACTGGTCGACTCCACCTCACCGTCCCTCTCCTTGTTTCTTTGCCGCTCCTCCTGCACAGCTGTGCGTTCGTGGTGGGGGGTGATCGAGATATAACGGGGGGGGGGGGGGGGGGCGCGAAGGCGCCGAGCACAGGGGACAGAACAAGACGAGAGAGAGAAAAAGAGACAGAAAAGAGAAGAAGAGAGAAACACATATATACATTTCCTAGTTAGTTTAAGCGGCTTGCATGCACATTCACGCCTGCATCCAAGCCCCGTGTAACATGGACCGAGCGAGAGGAGCTCGACAGAAGACTTCCTACATGTAGGATCCACAGAGAACCAGATACAGAAGGGTGTCTTACAAAATCACACTGACAGAGCGGTGATGCGATTCACACCACTCACAGCATAGCCAATACACTCCCCACCTTTTTATAAAACTCACTTTCAGCCACGAAATTCAAAATACCTGCCAGTCAATCAGGAAACAAACCAAAGATATGCCAGGATCCTGCTGTCTTCCTCTATAGCGTTTGTTTGCATTAATATTGTGAAGAATTAAAAGGTCCAAACCCTCCATGTCAAACTGAAATTCTACCCCTAAATAATCTAAGTAGAGATGCAATGTTATGCATGTGTTGGAAAAGGCTTGGGGGGGGGGGGGGGAAATGGACTAACAGCAGAATTTAAAAAGCAGTCTAATGTTCATTTCTGAGCACTGAATCGCAAATTTAAGTACACCACTTAGCACAAGCACAATTCAGCCCTGAAAGGCGAAGGCATTCATTCCAACACTCCCTCAAACCCTGACATTTACGCACATACATGCGCACACACACACACACACACACACACACACACACACACACACACCCGCTCACGCACACACAACCCGCTCCCTTTTTCTTACATCGCTGTCGTTCATCTTGGACCACTACAGGAGGGAGGAGAGAGAGAGAACGAGAGGAAACAAAGAGGGAGAGAGGGAGGACAGGGATTAGTTTCTACGAATCTCCCCCTCTCCGACTTTTTTCCACGCTCATTCCTTCCCCCAAAACACTTACATTAACATTACAGATTTTACAGTTCAGTTGCCCAAAGTTACATTGAAGCGACATGTGACTCATCCCACTGCGGTCAGCAGCCCCGGTTCAGCATTACACACCTCCAGAGACCCTCGAGGTCACCGGTACAAACTGCTCACTCTCTCCTACCCGCTGGCCCTGCCTGAATGTGGCTGAAACACACTCCAGCTGAACCGCCACCCTGCAGACCTGCATCATAACTAATGCCGGGTCATCACTGCATTCAAGAATTTCCCCCTGGGATCGATATAGTTTCTTAATCATTAAAGTCTGACACAGGGCTCCATCAACGGCGCTATCCCACTGCCAGCATCTCTGCATGGCGCTTGTGTGCCCTTACTCTCCTGTGCGACATCGGTCAATAAACACGTGCTGAACTAAACCCAGTGGAGCAGCACAGGCTGGGCTCGCTGGCCATTATGGCCGACTGAGCCCTCGCCCCTGCTGTCCCAGCCCTGCAGTGATGAGCGGCTCGTCCTGCCCCCTCCTCACCACACCCTCCTGGGCTCAGACTGCCTGAAAATCTCCTTCCTCTCTGCTGTGTTAACTGAAGGAACCTCTGCACCTGGTCAGTTAAAAGGAACTAAACTAGCCTGGAGCACCATGCGATCATGTCCACCATACTCAAAGCGTTGCCCTTAATTCTAATCAGAAACACGTATGACCCCCCCCCCCAAAAGAACCTCACACCTAAGGAATATCCACCCTAGTCAGGTCGATCACACTTTCTAATGGAGATAAATTGGCCTAAAACGGCACACCCCCACAACCCCAACCCCCTGCAAAGCCCGTGCCCCTAGCCCCGCCCCCCTAGCCCCACCCCAGCCTTACCCTCCCTCTTCATGCCCATGGCCAGGCACTTCTGGTAGCGGCAGTACTGGCATCGGTTACGTTGCCGCTTGTCCACCAGACAGTCCTTGTTGTCCCGGCAGGTGTAGCTCAGGTCCTTGCGCACGGTGCGCTTGAAGAAGCCCTTACAGCCCTCACAGCTATAGACACCGTAGTGCTTCCCTGCGGGGGGGGGGGTTGCAGAAACGGCATTTACAGCAGGGCCAGCAAAAGCACGTGCAGAGCTTAAGCAATGCCTGCTCCTCATAATCACAGAACTCTCCCCCCCCCTTTCCCATATGAAACCCCCCCATGCTCACCAGAGGAGCGGTCCCCACAAATGGCACACAGGCGCTTCTGGGACAGCACGGGCCCAGGGCTGTGGGACGACATGGGCTTCAGGCCGAACGGTGGTTTGACGTCGTCCGAGCTGCTGACCGCGTGCAGCCCCGACATGGACACCGTGGAGTTTATCTGAGATCCAAGAAAACGGGTCAGACAGAGAAAACGGGGACAACGGATGGTGTGTGTGTGGGGGAGGGGGACACAACCTGCGTTGTAGATAAATAGTGTGTCAATCTGGCCAATCTGGAAAACCCAACTGATCTGTTAGTCTGACATTCAATGTTTTGCACAGAGCGAATTAACCAGAGCATGAAACCATGTAGGTGGGAAACAGACTCAGCTCTAAAGTGAGAAATATACTAATCTACAAAGTCAGGAGTGGGATGAGGGTCGAGGATTTCCAGAGAATCACGCGGACTTTCCCCGACACATCTGCTCATAAAAGCAACACAATCTAGATTACCATCTGCACGAAAGACTCAATCTGAAGCTTGTGGCTCAATCACATTAAAATTTCAACACCAACAGTCACTGTAACTGCATGACGGACATCCAGGTCTAGATGGAAGCGCTGGAGAATTGTTTTATTTGTTTGTTAATGTATAGGCTGTTCTCCTATGCAGACATGATGCCAAATTCTCCCAACTTGTCTTCCAGGCTGCACAATTCCAAATATGACCTGAACAGCAAATGCAACTGTTATGGCATGGAGAACACACACCCATGCCAGGGCACCGCGGGGGGGCCCGGCCCTCACCTGAGGGCTGCTGATGGGGCCGTAACCCACCGAGGGTGTGCCGGGGATGCAGGGCGAGCCCAGCGAGGAGCTGATGACGGAGAAGGGCGAGCCCATGCTGCTGATGGGACTGTTGACAGCCGAGGTGATGGGCGGCAGTGAAGTCATGGGTGCCAGGGGCGGCGAGCGCTGAGCCGACGGGGGAGAAGAGACAGAGGAGCTATCCGGGCTGCGAGAATCTGGGGGGGGGGCAGGAAGGAAACAGAATGGTCAACTGGCAGATTCAGGGTATTCCAATTAATGTGCATCACATTCAGGCTCAGAAAACATTTTCATGTGGTTTTATTGTAGGATAAGCTGGCCTTCCTACCTAAAAGGAGTCAAGAAATAAATTTCATATGTGCTTTGTATGAATGGCTTAAGTCTTCAATTGCAGAAACAAAGGAACAGACACTTAGCATTCCATTAGATTAAATACCAATACCGGGGGGGGGGGGGGGGGGAAATAAATAAATAAAAACCACGAATTAAGCTGGAATGGGTTCATGAAATCACTTTTGTATAATTATGAATACCTTTGTTCTCAACTAAAAATACATTTTAAAAGGCATAAATAATGCATTGTAACAATACTACCTCATATCTAGAAACTGAACCAGGAACTTAAAAAAAACAAATAAATCTACGGAGATTTTACATTTAGATAAATGTAGGGCTTTGCGCTCTACCTGTCGAGACACTTCGATGTTTTGTCACAGAAGAAAAATAGGTGGCTTCCTATATTGAACAACCTCCTAATCACTCTGTTAGGGATGATTTCATTTGAAATATACAGGACATTGCAAGAACGCTTCTCTTACAAATATATATATATATATATATATATATATATAAATAAATTAAAAATTAAAAAAGGAAATTTGAAAGCAGGAACGTGACCCGGCGGGCTGGGACCCGGACAGGAGTTCAGGTTCACAGCACAGATGGCCCCAAGGTGCCACTGGCGAACCGCAAGCGTTCGCCCGTACGCGGCCAAAAGCAGCAGCCTGTCCAGCAGCCAAATATTAAGTTATGGAGACGCTTTAAAGGCGGACACCGTCGCACCGGACTAGATCCAAAAAAAATTAAGATGGCTGAGTGAGCATTTACAGTATGTCCCTTTTTCAATTCAATTTACACCACAGCGGTACGTTGCCGTGTTTTAAACTGCACTGATCTACTATGCAAAGTGATTAAATTTCATTAATAGTTGGGTCAGCTTGCAAATAAGGACTATATATGGTAAAAAGAAATGGCTTGGAGAATGCAGATAGAGATCACTGCGCATTACAGCAAAAGGTAAAAAAAAAAAAAAAAAAAAAAACAGGACCACGCAACAAAAAACAACATGGCAAACAGTTGAGAAGTTTCCTAAATATCCCCCTTTTCCACAACTGAATTTGATCGTAAGTTTCCCATTGTATGGCTATACCCGCAGACGATGAGTTTTAGGAAACATTTAACAGGCACCGATGACACCAAACTAATCTTACCTCTGCTGTCGCCCATGGCGAGCCGAGGCTGAAAGGAATCGAGGCGCCGCGAGACGCACCGAGCCTCCGGTCGGGGCTAAAACTCGAGACCGTGGACTCAGGCCCGGCCCTGGGAGCGTTCAGCTCGGCCGAAAATATCAACCCGGGGCTCGCAGCGTGGAAAACGCGGGTGATCCGAAATACAGGAGCCGAGCGAGTATGAGCACCCGGGTATCGACACGTACCGAAACAGCGCTTTCAAGTTTTGCGGTCTGCGTGTTGTATCAGCTACTGGATCTCATGTCGGAGCCCATGGCAAACAGGTTTGTTATTCGGGTTACGCCGCTTAACAGAGCCAAAAATTATACTTCTGCGCGAATCAAACCTTTAATAAGTTGACCGATCTTGCATGAAAGATTCGGACGGAACGACCTGCAAGCAAACCAACGAAGTCCGCTTTTAAAATCAGATGCAATGAAAATTCCTGTAGCTGGCTCCTAAAAAGAGCTGTCCTTAAACTTAAACGTCCGTCCGCTAGCCGCTGAAACGGTAACTTGGCGGTTCGAAATCCGACGTGGTTCGTCTCCGGGAAGTATTCGGCCGAGGCCGCCGCGCTAGTTTCGCTAACGTTATCGTCTAGACGATGGAAATCTGGGCATGAAAACCACGAAAAACGAGAAGCTGGGCCTGCACTCGCTTCCTTTCCCACCCCCCTCCTTCACCCACACTTGTCTCGTCGTCAACCCTCCCCCTTCTGGAGTGGAAACTGAACTCGATACACAGTCGGAACGGGGGGAATGGGCGCCATTTCGGATCCTGGCGTGTAGCTGCAGCTTGCCGAGTTTTTGAGCCAAAATGACTGGGCTAAAAGCGACGCGAACATCGAAGGGTTTGCCATCAATAAATAAAATAGCGAATTTCCTAAATAATTTAATTATTCTATACGGATATTACAGTCATACTTTAAGTAACTTGATCTTACACGACAATAAGTAAGGACGTGTCTACTTTAGTAAATTCCGATTGTCGGCCAACTGGCATGCTATTTCCGTCGTCTACCTACAGGGGGAGCCTTTCCTCTTATCTGCAGAAACTAGTTGTCTATAGGAATGCGGACGTAAGATTTAATGATCAAAAGGTTCATTTGCATTCTTGTTTATTCTCATGTATGTGATATCCTGTGTTACGCTACTCATATACCATTAAAATGTTAATCGTGTATTTGTATTTTATATTTCATTTGGTTTATGATCTTATTTAAAGTACTTAATCCGACCTTAATGTAAGAGTTTCTAGCTGTTACATTGTAGGAAACCTTAGAAATTAGACATAGGGCTGAGTTTACAAATAGAATATACTGCATGCTAAAACTTATACAAAATAATATCTCCAAAGAAGTGTACAACATATCGCAGTATACTTTGGAGACCATGTTTGTACTGGTCTCCAGGAGTATAGGGAATGCGAGATGGACAGTCTTGACATTTAAGTCCACCTGCTGAGAGAGAAAAAGATTCCCCAAGGATTTAATCACCAGGCTGTGAATGCCTTTGCCGACTCCGAGACAGCGTAAGCCGTAGCAGATTCTTAATGTGATACAAAACCGTGTATGTGAAGGAGATATTTATACGAATCCCCGTTCTTTCTTTCCATTTCATAGAAAATCTCGTTCACTTTATGCACATCTTGAAATACTAGGTTTACCAGAACAAGTATCCTTTTGATCATTATCGGTATTACATCACCTCGTATGGTCTATTGCATAGAAACTCAAAATCTCGTGTTACTTTGAACCGATATGGATAAAGTATATACGTTACACTTACGATTAAAACGAGGTAGATGAGGTTCCGCTGGTTTAGTATCTGTTCACTAAGGTTTTTCTGTAATTAGAGAGTTAAAAACCTGCCAAACCTGGTGATTTTTTAAAACACGCCTCAAATTCTGGAAATTGTTCTTGCAAATTAACATTCGAAAAAAGTTTCATAAATGATATGAATATTCATATGTAATCAATCTGTAACACGAAGGCAGTGAGCCTATTGAGTTTACTTCAATAATTCATTAATGGATCCAAAGGCTCTTTTGGATATAACCTAATAAAGTCTAATTTAATTTAATTGTTCCATATGGTGGTTACTGATGGGAATTTAACAAAATGCTCCTTTATGTAGTGATCACTAATACAGAATACGACAGAATTCCACAATCTTTTTAGTTCAATTATTCTTTTTTTTCAACTTCAAAGTTGACTGGCTTGCCTAACTTGAGGATAGAGGTCTGATATCACTCACACATAGCTGACTCACAGAAATATGAGATTGACAGTGGGCATTGTGGCTACATATTATAAAACACCTAGTGTCTTCTTGCTAATTTTCACTGCACTACTAGTTTTGAACTGGTGTTCTGGCAGAAATGAGTTTGTTAAATGTATAAACTTGATACTGAATATTCAATACAGTGATCTAAAGTTTCCAGCTTGTGGTTAATCCAAATCACCTGTACAAAACTTAACTCCAATCCACAGGCTATGCCTCATTTGCCCAAATGGCAAACTGTTACACCATGGAACAAAGTTCTAAGACAGTAATGGGACTCTACCACCCCCCTCCCCACCCTACACACACACACACACACTTTTATATTTTTAATAGTTTTTATTTTCTAGCACAAAATCAATGCGAAACAAAGCACCTCATTCGCTTCCCAAGCTCATTCTTATCTCCCTCCCATCCATTTAATACACTGACCATCAAAAACTAAATTGTGGTTGCTGTCTCATACACACACACACACACACACACACACACACACACACACGTCACATGGGTAAGGGTGGATGGATTTACAGTCGATAACTTCAGCATCGATTGTCTGACCGACCATTTGAGCTTGCCCGGGTGAGCTAATAAAACAAATGAACTTGGTGGACCACCGATGGTACATTTCCTAGTGGTTTATTTCAGTTCTTGGTTAAGTGCAGTGGGAGTTTGTATCGCGCCATGAGCATCAATTTTGCACTCTCCACAAGATTGAAAAGAAAGAAAGAAAGAAAAAAAACGTAAATTCTGGTCACATTGAAAACATAGAAAGTGTTGCACACATTCTGCGTGAACATTAGAAAATCAAAAAAAGAATTAAAACACTGAGCAAAATAGGTAAGACAAAAAAATCAAACATCTCTACATGTCAGTGTCATATAATCAGGCGTTTGGCCTGCTGAAGCCGCGGGTCACGATGTAGCGATACATGATTACAGAAGACAATTAGACAATAATCAGTCCAGTTTTTTTGAAGCTGTGAGACACTAAAGACCATCACCAAACGGTAGGGTGTCGAAGCCAACTGTACTAAAATGATAAACTGTATAAAAGAAATAACATGCTGCCAGATTCAGGCATTCTCAACTTACACTAGAAAGAAGTCTATTCTATACATCTTTTTTTAAAACAATTCAATAATCTAGCAAAAATATCCACTGCTTGGTTTGACTGATGCTTTAAATGACCTAATGTCAGCAAACAGGCTTGGTTAAAGGCCTAACCTGGAAATATATAACCCTGCCCTTTGCACACAGGCAAAAATAGTAAATCCTTTGTAATATTTTTGGTCACTCACTCTACATGGTATTCAGATGGCCGGATTAGGAACTACAATTCCCATCTACCCCTGCCACCTCTGGCTCAGCATGAGGACCCCTAATGCTGCCACAGTGACTGTCACTTGTGCCAAAACACTTGGTAGAATGAAAACTACCCATTTCAAGTTTGCGCACACCTCAATCCTGCAATATATCCCTGGATCTCAGCATCGGCCATTTTGTGAACCGAGTCCACCATGTTCCCAGTTTCCTTTGGTCGCATTTATGGACCTCTGGTCAGTCTCTATATATGGAATCCCCCACCTACCTACATACATAGGTGTCATTAATCCCACAGACCCCTCCCTCTCAGCTCACTCTCTCTCTCTCTCACCCACCCCCCCTTCCTTCCTCACCCCCCACTCTTCCGTCTCTCCCTCTCACTCATACTCTGCAATCAGGACCATCATGCCCACTCCAAGCAGCATAGCCAGGACCTCCAGCACCGACTGACCCAGGGAGGATCGCCCCGCCAGCAGCTCAGGCAGCACCGTCACCGTGGCGATGTACACAAAGCCCCCTGCCGTGAAGGGCAGGATCCAGGCTGTAGCGGCGGCCCCCACACCTTCGGCAAACAGGGAGCAGGCGGTGCCCGCCAGAGCACCCAGGGCTGTCAGGAGCTGCAAACACATGGCCTGGAGGGGGAGGGGCAATCAGGAACCATGGCAACCGTGCAACAGGCTGACCATCAGCAGGATATTGCAAAACTTCAATTATTTCACATCCATCATTAAATTTTTCTTGTGGACTCTAGTCATAAGAAAGGACAGAGAAATCCTACTTTGGTGACAACTTATGTCATAGACCATAACGTCACCAACCACAGGTGTCAAAGTGACAGCAAGTTGTTTAGAATAGAATAATTATACTTCATTAATCCCCATGGGGAAATTCTCTTTTCGACTGCCCTATCTTGCTCTCCATAGCTTGGGGGTCACAGCGCAGGGTCAGCCAGCATGCAGCGCCCCTGGAGCTGGTGGTTAAGGGCCTCACTCAAGAGCCCATAGACATGTGACTATTCTGTTGAGGCTTGAACCAGCGACTTTCCAAACACAGGCAGAGAGGCTTAGCCCGCTGAGCCGCACTCCGCCCCAAGAAAACGCAAAGTGCAAACTCTAAATGGGATTAGCTTTTGCCCTCAGTATGTCTAGCCGATGACCACGTACCTTCCTCTTGGTGCACCCTGACTGGACCAGGATGGCGAAGTCGCCGATCTCATGGGGCACCTCATGCAGCAGGATGGTGAGGGTGGTGACTGCTCCCACCCCAGAGCTCACCAGGAACGAGGCGCCGATGGCCAGACCATCCGTGAAGTTGTGCGTGAAATCGGCCGCCAGGTTAAGGTAGCCCGACACTTTGATGTCTGAAGACACAAGGACAGTGAGAGTCACAGCCCAAAAAGAGTTTTATTTGGCAGTGAAGTTGATAAAGGAAAATCATTCACAAATAAAAGCAAATACTGTCGTAATGACCTTATTTTGGCAAACAAAATTATAGTTTCATAAACCTGAAAATACATAATCCTGCCCTTCTGACCCATAGTAAAAGTAAATCATTGCCAGTGTTTTTTCAGGTCATTGTATTTATATAAACTGACTAAAGACCAGAGGTGGAAAGTTCATGTCCTGAAAGTAAAAAAAATCCAGACCAAGATTTAATTTCAACCAATCAGTTGAGGACTCTGTGAATGTGACTCTTTATACTCAACTGGTTGGTTGAAACAAAATCTTGGTCTGGATTTTTTTTACTTTCAAGACTCCAACTGTCCACCTCTGCCAAGGACTACAATTCCCATTTTTCCTGGCCCTCTCTATTCTGCAGAGCCAATGTAAAAAAGGAGCCAACCACATAAAAAAAAAAAACTGGCAAAAAAATTAGCACACAGAAAAATTACTACAGAAGTGTAACCCAAAGGTGTGGAGTCGAGCTGCATGTGGTCTGTCAGCTGACTTACCACTACTCTTCTCCTTCTCTTTCTTTTCAGCCCCTGTTTTTTTGCCTTTTTTCACTCCATCTTTCTCACCCTCCTTCTCTTTTTCTTCCTCCCCATCACTACATTTGGCTTTTGGAGCAGCTGGCATTAAAGAAACAAAGAGCACGATTGTTGCAATGACATTTACTGTCTAATGAGTCATTGATTGGGAGTTGCTCAAAAGCTGTGTCACATGGAGTCGTCAGCATCCAATAGCTGTGCAAAAGACATCTAACCAGCAGCTTCCTAGCCAATCAGTTTCGTAGTTTCATCTGGAGCTGTAACCATATCAACGTAATTTACAACTTGTTCGAAAGCATCTTTGAAGATGAACATGACAGAAATGTGATATTTCTACCAATGTATTCACTGCCTATTTCTGACAGCAGTCAAACTTTAGAGAACTTTAAACCTTAAAATGAAATGTGGAGAACTTCAGCTGAAGACCACATCTTGCAGGAGATTTACTACCATGGGAGTGTCCATGTCCGTGTCCATCCTTCAGAAGACGCACAAATTTCTCAACCACTAGGAAGGCTATGATCCCACCCAGGACCCACAGCCCCACGGACATCATGTGACCGTGAGCGCCACCTGAGTGTGAAACATGGTACTGCATCAGTGAGATCACAGGGGGAGACAAGATCCTGCAAGAGGGATTTTTGAAACATGCCATGAGCATCACTGTTCACATCATCCAGTTCTGCTGATAACTAACATCATGTTTCAGGCAGACAGCATTTCACATCATAAACATCTGAAGATGACAATTACAGTATATAACTGAAAATTAGTTAACTGTACTAGATATAAAACAGAAGGGACATAAAACCATAAACAAGTATCACCCTGCTACAGGTGTCGTATTTTACACAAGCCATTCATATACAGCACAGTAATCAGAAGGGAAAAAAAAGAGAAGCTTACCATGTGAGTGACCATGATCATGTGACTCTGCCGGGGTGTGTGAGTGGCTGTGCTCCTCGCTTCCATGGTGAGAGTGAGGCTCTGGCGGGGTACATGGCAAAATGCAAAGAGCTCAAGTCTATGGGGATAATACATAGCACTATGCAGAACAAACCACTACAAAGCAATTCTGATTAAACTTAAGATGTCTGAATTGCAATTGAATGTTATGTTGTACAGAACACTCAAGCATGACATGTTGTGGAATTCACAGTGGCTATGTGCATTGTTAGGAATAGCCACTAGATGGAGACTCCACCACAGATTTCATCCAAGTACTTCACTGCTAATAATGTGCTTAAAGGCCCCTATATACCAAAATGATTATGAGTATAAAATAAAAATGATCTTGCTGATTATCAGCAGGTTAACCATGACTCATGTCATTTTATAATGGTTAAGGGCAGGTTTGGCATTAAGCTGGCTGGTCCAGACCCAGCAACTACAGGCAACTTCAAATTTGGCAGCTGAATTAATCACCCAAAGATCAAACCACCACACCAGAAACATCAGCCACACCAAAATTCATTCCTACTTGTTAAAGCCACCATTCATAAAAATCGTCGCTCATATGCAAAGTCGTGAGGCCAGGCTTCCCATAGCTCACGTTCAGCAAAATAAGCAACAGCAAAATATTGAAAATAAACACGTTACTGAAGATCACTGTTACATTACAGTTACACTGACTCACAGCGTCCCTGCACTGCGTGACGTTGGACATACTAACCGAGAGCATGTGGAATAAGGTGTAGGAACGCGTCTCCGAGCAGACCCCCGGACGCAAAGCTCAGCAGAACCTTCAGGAGATTCTGGTGCTGGTCGGTGTTGGACTGGACTGGGATGAAGAACAGGATGAGGAAGGGGGCGGCACTGATCAGCACGGTGGCGCCAATTGCCTAGTCAGGCCGGAGCAGAGGGAGAGAGAGAGAATAAGATTTTTACAAATGTTCAGGAATCCCACTCTTCTTCGATTTTTCAATTTTTTTTGGCAAAAACATTTAAAAGCATATGCATTTAAAAGAAAATTACATCACTATCAATATATATAAAAAAAAATGCATATGTAAAATGACACAAAATTAGGATGCAGTGATTGCATTTTCCTTGGCTGATCCCGATTGCCTTTTTTTTCCCCCCCCCACGTTTGACCTGCTGATACAGATCCTGGCCAATTCTGATTTTCTCAGTTTAATATAATTAGCAAACTAAACATTTTTTAACAGTTCTTTAGTCACCTTAGCTTTCTGTAAGCAAAATATTTTCAAACACCTTTTCAAACGAAAATGACTCTGCAAGTGTTGAATTAAATTGGCTGTTCCAAATGTTTATAGGGCAGCTCCTCCATGGACATCAGTTTTGGGAATGGTCTAGAAGACCCCAGGTACCTGCATCCACAGCTCGACCATGCTTCTCTTCTCTCCTGCTACATCTCGCCTAGGGCGCTCTGCACCATGGGAATGGGAGTGGTCATGAGAGTGGGCGTGGCCATGGGCTTCACTGTGGGCGTGGCCATGGTCCTCTTCATCCTTGATGTTGTGAGAGTGATAGTGGGGCTCCTCACTGCCATGGTCATGTCCATGGGAGTGCGAGTGCTCATGCAAATCTTCCGGCGGAGGGAGATTAGCTTCGGCGCTCCACTTGCTGGCGCCATGATGCATCCTCACCCCCGGTACCTCGTGAGAGTGGCCGTGGCAGCCACCTCCCCCGTGCGAGTGGCCGTGGTGGCCGTGCGAGTGAGCGTGTCCGTGAGCCCCATGGGAATGAGAGTGAGCCACAGTCAGCACCATTAATGTGCAGAGCACTGCAAGCATCAGAAGATGTACAGAGGCCATTGTACCTGGCAGAGGGACACACAAAATCATTAAGCTACTTGCAACCGAGTGAGACAAGCTACTAAAAAGTAACCACACTGTTTTTTATCATCATTTCTTTTAAATGTTTAGGACTGTGCTGAGGCAATGTGACAGTAGTCTTGCCGATTATATTATGATACTACAGTTATCATGTAAATATCTTTTGAAATGGAGTCCATACTATTTGTGCATATATTAAAATCTGATCTGATAATGCAGTCTGCAAATCGATCGATCTCTGACACACACATACAGACTTTGCAACTAACTAGGATGAAATCTATTGAATACCTACGAATCAGTCAGCTACACAGATCCGAAGCAAAAGAACATTCAAACAGGGATCTAACAAAGATCACTAAAAGGGGCTGGAAAATCTTTCACAACCCTCAAGCATTTGAGAAGTGTTTTGCCCCATTAGGAGTGCAGAAAGAGTCAGTTATAACATACAGATGCAATGGCCGCGTTTTTGGAGCGTGGATTAGGACAATATTTTTAAATACCCCAGATAAAACTTGGAGAGTATTTATGAAAACCCAAGAAATATATATATTAGTAGCAACCGTCAACGATGAATAAGCAGCTAGATAGTCAGTTAACGACTACGTATCAGTATGTGTTTAAATAGACAGTTATAGGGCTAAATAGCTGGGATGCATAATATTCGGTTTAAACTAGTTAACGCATTCCTAGTAAAGCACTAGCTAAGCTTTGGGTCAGCTATTTTCATTGCATATACCGTAGTTATAACCGGGTAAACTGAGATAGCTAGCTCGCAAGCACTCAAACATGTTGCACTTTAGCAAGCATGAGTGAACGGTTTGCACGCTTTGCCGACCAGTTAAATACTGACTTACCAGCCAATGAGTCAGAAGCCCGTGATAGAAACAGTCAACAATAATACACGAACCCTTTTCTACTTTAGTACACCCTACGCTACCACTTCATTATATCAATTCTTTCTCAGACGTGGCATCTGGTCAACTCAATGCAGTCTCGCGTGATTTCCGAAGGCGAGCCGCTTGTTCTGCAGGCCGGCCGCTAAACCATCGCGAGATCTTCCCGGGCTGTGGCGCTGACTGTCCTGAAACTGAATAAGAAGCCGGATGCTAGGCGTGCAAATTAAACGGAAACACAAATCTTCGACCGACTAACCAGACAGAACTATGTGTATGCGGGCATCTATAGGCATGTTCGAATCGCTAATAAAGTCACTGTAGTTTGCATAAATTTTGGTAACGCTAATGTAATACACGTAGTATATATTAGAGGATAAACACGTTTTTAAAATAGGAATAAAATACACACAGCAAAACAATGCTCATAAAACTACAAGTTTTATACTTGTTTATTTTGTTGCACATCTCTGCATATCACTTGGGTATTTCCAATGATTTACTGTGTAATGTTTTTCAGTTTTAAAGTTAAATGTGTCTGAAAACACGAAGACGAATTAATGCAGATTTACATATGGTGGTAGAGCTGTCATTGTAGATTACATTAATAATTGAGTAATTTGCAGAATAATTTGACGATTAATCGGGCAATTGTTTATATGCCCCATGTTATGCACATGCAATTGTCACATCCGAAGAACCGATATATATAATCAGCAGGGTTAAGACAAGTTAAGCGACAACATTTTTATTCTGTCATGGAAAACGAAACTTTCTAATTTTAAGATTATTTAGTACATGTTAAAAATCTTGTGGGGTTTAGCGCTGCTGCTTTTTCTTGAGTACTGCATGCGCTCTCTGACTCATTTTCGTCCTTGGTACCTGTTGCACTCACTCAGTGGCGTGCTTGTGAGAAATTTTACCAAATAAATGAAGAGGCGAAAATTTGGATTCCACTGAGACCACTGCGTATTTTGGATTCCACTGAGACCATTTTGATCATAAGTAAGTAATCAGAAGCCACCAACTTACAGACTATTATTGGCAGATAAAAGCCTAAGTTCTATTTGTCTGAAACTTCCAACTCCATTTAAAAAAAATATCGCAATATTTATCAAACAAAAAATAAAATCAAATATGGCAAAGTGAAGTGTTTCCAATATCATTCATCACTACTCAATACATAAAATATACACTCACCTAAAGGATTTTTAGGAACACCTGTTCAATTTCTCATTAATGCAATTATCTAATCAACCAATCACATGGCAGTTGCTTCAATGCATTTAGGGGTGTGGTCCTGGTCAAGACAAAAGACTCCAAACTGAATGTCAGAATGGGAAAGAAAGGTGATTTAAGCAATTTTGAGCGTGGCATGGTTGTTGGTGCCAGACGGGCCGGTCTGAGTATTTCACAATCTGCTCAGTTACTGGGATTTTCACGCACAACCATTTCTAGGGTTTACAAAGAATGGTGTGCAAAGGGAAAAACATCCAGTATGCGGCAGTCCTGTGGGCGAAAATACCTTGTTGATGCTAGAGGTCAGAGGAGAATGGGCCGACTGATTCAAGCTGATAGAAGAGCAACTTTGACTGAAATAACCACTCGTTACAACCGAGGTATGCAGCAAAGCATTTGTGAAGCCACATCATGCACAACCTTGAGGCGGATGGGCTACAACAGCAGAAGACCCCACCGGGTACCACTCATCTCCACTACAAATAGGAAAAAGAGGCTACAATTTGCACGAGCTCACCAAAATTGGACAGTTGAAGACTGGAAAAATGTTGCCTGGTCTGATGAGTCTCAATTTCTGTTGAGACATTCAAATGGTAGAGTCAGAATTTGGCGTAAACAGAATGAGAACATGGATCCATCATGCCTTGTTACCACTGTGCAGGCTGGTGGTGGTGGTGTAATGGTGTGGGGGATGTTTTCTTGGCACACTTTAGGCCCCTTAGTGCCAATTGGGCATCGTTTAAATGCCACGGCCTACCTGAGCATTGTTTCTGACCATGTCCATCCCTTTATGACCACCATGTACCCATCCTCTGATGGCTACTTCCAGCAGGATAATGCACCATGTCACAAAGCTTGAATCATTTCAAATTGGTTTCTTGAACATGACAATGAATTCACTGTACTAAAATGGCCCCCACAGTCACCAGATCTCAACCCAATAGAGCATCTTTGGGATGTGGTGGAACGGCAGTTTCGTGCCCTGGATGTGCATCCCACAAATCTCCATCAACTGCAAGATACTCTCCTATCAATATGGGCCAACATTTCTAAAGAATGCTTTCAGCACCTTGTTGAATCAATGCCACGTAGAATTAAGGCAGTTCTGAAGGCAAAAGGGGGTCAAACACCGTATTAGTATGGTGTTCCTAATAATCCTTTAGGTGAGTGTATTTACCAAATAATAATATACACATCTATTATGTAATATACCTGTATTAATTAATATTATATAGTTATTATGTAGGCTGTTATGTAAGATGCAGCTAAATGACAGGACTAGATCAAGCTAAATAATTTAAGTCAAAGTAATGACAGATAGGCTAGACTACCCCAGGAGGCTAATGGAAAAATAGATTATAGTTATCTATGGCTAACGTCGCATTATTCAGTGAGTCTGTGAATATATATTTTTAAAGAAGTTGTTCTATTGCAGTAATGCTGTTGTGATATTTAGGCTCTGCAACGACTGTATATTCATTCACTTATAATTGGAAGTGCTCCCATAGCTGAGAATTTCGCTCTTTTTATTTATACCGTCCTCCGCTATACTACGCTGAGTAATCCAGAAAGCATTTTTTAATTGATGCTTTAAAAAAAATCGATTAATCGAGTTTAATCAAGTAACCGTGTATGCTCAACGCAGTAGTATATTTGACAGATAAACAGTAGTTTCTTATGATAGTCACATATGAATCAAGCTGTAGGCTATAGTTTTTACCTTTTACAAAACTTTTTTATAATGCATACTTGAATATCTTAAAAAGTGTTCTTTAGTCAGCCGTGTAGCAATCTTGCCTAACATATCTGTGTTTAATGGTTCATGTCGCACCTCCGCTTTGTTTGTGCAATATGCGTGTTATTCCCAGCCCTTACACTTACAGTTTCCACCCATATCCAAAGACACGCGTTTAGGCAAAATTATATCTCTGAATTCTTTGTCTTTTTTGTTTGTCTTTGTAGGTGTAACAGATTGGCATCCCATCTAGGGTCTGTGCTGACTGGGATAGGCTCCAGCCCCAGCCACAACCCTAACTAAGATAAACAGTTTGAAGACAGATAAACTTAATGAATGCCTAATAATTCCAAGCACCTGAACTGGGATAGGTTGCTGCTATTGCTGATGGTAGCCTTGTTTTTTGCAACTGCTCCATGTTGGCTACAAAATCCATCACATACAATTAATCTTTGTTTTAATGCATCTTTTAAGGGGTACGAGTTCATTTTCCATCATTATATTACTGTTCATTAATACTTCATGGCAGCAAGCTGATTTGATATATTTATTAAACATGTTGCCTAAGGTGGGTGGCCCAGTGGATAGGCACTTCCACTCTCATACCTCTATGGCTGGGGGTTCGATTCTTGTCTCCACTGGGCAAGTGGAGTTTTCATGCACTCCTTGTGTCCTGCAGATTTCATTCTGTAGTTCAATGATATGCAGGTATGCTAAATGGTGCCTTAAAGATTCCAATAGTGTATGAGTGTGTGTCCTGTGATTGGCTGGATACCTGGTGCCCTATTATGCCTGGGATTAGCTCCAGGATGCCCCATGACCAAGGTATGCAGTTTTCTTAGCAAGTTTAGCAATTGCTAGTCATTCTAACATGTTTATAATCAAAGGGGTAACATTGTACACTTGCCCACATACTGTCAAGTTAGCAAAAAACTACCTTCTTTCTTGTTTTTCTGTATGTTTTATATTGAGTGATTTGTTGGAATTTTACCTGGATTCATGTTCACACACAAAAACACAACAAAAGTGATATATTAATTAACACAGCTCATCGGTAGCAGGGTCCCCGACTAGCTGCTTTAAAGCTTATACCCCTTTTGCAAACATCCTTGTTAAAATTATTCACTTTACATTTAAGCTATTTTTAAGCTTGTGACTGAGGTGTAAACACTGGTAACTTTCAAAAATGCTAATCGGTACATTTGAATAACGTCCTGGGGGCACTCATACATAAGACATCTGCCCCGACAGCCCCCCCTCCCCCCCCCCCTACTCAGAGCAGCCCCCTTGACCATTTCCCCATTGACCTGGGGGTCCCCTTAATTCAGCCCACTCCTCATCCGTGACCCTGCCACAATCAGCGGTCCTGCCGTGGGGACAGAGTGACCAGAGTTCAAGGTAAATTTCCTTTTCTTTCCCTCTCCTCCCTCACTCCTGTGTCCTCTCCGTCTCGCACTCACATTCTAAGCCCAGTTATTAATCATATGCTGCTTCTCAAAGATTTGTCAGCAAAAAAAAAAGCATGACTGCTTTCACAAATTAAAATCTTTTGAATTCAGGATTTCTGCTTTTAAGCTGTTTGTCATTTCCATTTTAATTCAAGTGACTCCCTTTTAATTTAGATGTGACAGCTTCGTATAACAGAACCCTATGGCATATATTCTTAAATTAGCAAGGATAATGCAGGACTAAGATCATCCAGAAAAAGATTATTTTTAAATCACCAAGTTCTTCCTACTCAAATGTTTATGTACTATTGGTTTGTTGAAAATGCAACACTATCAAATTAGGAATAATCGGGTCTGAACTTGGCTTACGTTTTTGTTAATGATCCACCATGTTAAGGAAATGCTGTGCAACTCAACCCACCTCATTCTTTGTATGGTAACTGTGTGTCAGTTTAAACATTTTTGTTTAAAAGATGTTGTTTATCCCAAAACATTACTGTTTGATGCTGCCCATATGAAGTCCATCTAGGGGTTCATCTAAGTCAGATATTTTCTCCCCAGTCCAAAGAAAGATATCTAATATTTCTCAGAAAAATATCTTTGATTCCGACAATAAATAATTGCAGTCAGGAGTGTACTAAAATAATCACATATCACTGGGGACCTCAAATTAAAGTTCGTAAATGGAAGGGTCGGTGTGGTTCACTGTAACATGGAACATAATTTCCAGACTAAAACACATTTAAGGTTTACCCTGGTTACTATACTACTGAGATATCAGCCATTTAATACTCAGAATTGGTTTCTTATCCAACTTAATTCAAATCGTACAGTGTGTATACCAGGGTCGCGATTTCCAAGGAATGGGAATGACACATTTGGCTTATCTTACATAAAGTGCTTGTCTTAGTTTCAGTATTTGCCACCTTCATGTTATAATTTTACGTTTTGTTATCCATGAAGTCCCAGGATGTTGTGCTTTGCACACTAAAAAATATTTAATTAACATGCAATAATTTTTTACACATTTATGCAAAACTGCAATTTTTAAGAAATATACACTTAGTCATATCTATAATGTCTTAAAATATTTCCTATAGCTGTGCTGAAACATACAATTAACACTTGGCATTAAACCTGAATTCCATCGATGGTCAACACCAGATTATTTGTTCATCAGGAGGCAGAGCCTGGTTGGCTGTTGACACAGACAGGAAACAGCTGAGCCTTAAGCACGACATCAGCCGCTGACAGCTGCCATATTCTGCTCAGACCCATATGGGTACCAGGGACCAAATATTAAATCCAGGGCTACCATGGTTACATGCATGCATTGGGCCTGAAAGTGGACAAAGAAAATTTTTCCTTTGGGAAAAATTATCTATATTACAATGATATATGTTCTGAAAAGCAAATTCAAACACAATGGAGCCTTTCCATTTTTAGGTAAAAAGATAGTTGGGTTAACTTTGTAGGTAGAACATTCCTAACAGCCTCTCAATGTATTATTGCAATTCTCTTACTATTTATGAGGCTCAAAGTTGCTACTTTTCCAGTGATGTAAAATTATATAATCTGTGTTGAAGGCTCTGATGTCCAAGGTGATTTCCACAGCTGATAATTTTTTTAATATTTGCAGTTTGTTTTCTATTTACAGAAGCAATTCAATTTTGGAATTTATCCAAGTATGGATAAGGATTGGCTTCCCCAGGATAAAGCAATCAGCAATCTACTGATCACAAGCACAGTTCATTTCTTGAATTTAATTGGAAAAACCATCTCACATCAGTTACATTATTTACTTAAATCACTTTAATTTTATATAAAAACTAATCAGCACGCAATATGTTGTTTTTGTGCAAATTTTGTGCAAAAATCAAATTTTTGAAATTACAATTTCAAAGTTACAATTTTTGAAATTTAGTTGAGGAACTGTCATTTTTATTAATATCAGACAGTTGTATCTCCTTAATGTTATATGTAATAATATTGTGAATGAAACAAAATAACTAGTGTAAAGTTTCTAAATAGTTTTGCCTGAGGACAGGTTTGTTAAATTTTCCTACTTTCCGATTCTTTTTTTCCTGCCTATTTCCTAGATACCCCAAAAAAGATGTCAAACTGTGCTTTAAAGTTAGGTTGTCATGTTTTTGCATGCATAGATGTAATCTTATTACAGCCACACACACATGCTGCATCACCTTGCCGTGCTTCAAAAGAGCCGCGTTCCAAAGTCAGCATGACTTCCGGGTTTATGAGTGTATATCAGTTTGCATTCACTGCATTGGTTTTATTCTATTTCATCGTTGTCTTTCCTATGTTCTATTTTGCAGATGTTGAACTTTAACACATTGCCAGCCTATGTAGATATTAAGCACCCAGTAAACTATGTATTATTAACTAAATGTATATATGTTTACACTCTAGTTAAATATTCTTAAGTGATTATAGTATATATTAATAAAAGTACTTTTACATGACATTATCTTTAGAATGGGATTTGTAAGACTGGAAATTGTAATATTATGAAGTTTTAAGCAGTTTCAAAGTAATCCAGGCCCTACTGGATGATGGCTGCACATTGCAAACCCGAAATGATTTTGCCTTTCGTTTGAGGAAACTTTATTCGAACAATCACTGGAATATATTTATTTTCCCAGCGGCAGTTAGAACGCAGTCCCCCAAGTGCGCCATTGTTTCCCCGAGTATTGCTTATTGGTTAAAGGCGACAACACGCACAGCCCGCCAAATCTCTCAAAAGCCGCATTTGCCGGGACATTGATAGGAGTCAATTGCCTGTCAAATGCCATGCACGATTAGACATCAGTAGGTATAGTGGCAGCGTAGGCTGCCTCCCAAAGATGTTTGTCAGTGGGCCCCTCTCCGATTCTTCTTTTATCTTCGCCCAGTTCAATGTTAATGTCCCGTTGTGTCCAGTCAGCCAGCCCTCCAGCAAATGGCCCTCCCTCTTTTCTCACCCTCATCTCCTCTTGTCTGCTGTCCAGCTGGCTGTGACCTCTGACCCCCTGACCCTCACTCCTGACCCCTGGACTCTTTCCCACGCCACGCCCTTTTGTGCGGACCTCACCATGGCGACGCAGTGGTCACCGCTGCCACGGTAACAGATGGACAGAACCCTGGAAATGACTTCATTGAACCGGACTGCGGACAATCTGCCCGGGATGCCTGCCATCAATTCCACGGCAGCGCAGTACTATCTGATTAAATCATTGTCACAGCTATCTTAGATCGGCATGTTGATGAGATAGAATAATAGAAATAAAACATTGTTGTTGCGATTACTACATCTTCGGGTCATGTGGCCTATCATCTTGAATGTTCCTGCAACCCCTTTTGAATACAAAGATACTTCAGAGATTTATGAAACTTCCGCAGGTGGTTCGGTCTACCTGTGCTTAATGATAGGGCCTTTGCCTTAGATAAGCTAAGGCTGCGATAAACTCCTGACAGACTCTTAGGGCTCCAGGGGACTAAGAGGGCTGGGGGGGGGGGGGGGGGAGATGTGAATTTTGCGAGGAACCCATTTACTTGCCTTCTATGTGGATTAAAATAAGCTAATGAATGGAGCCTTTTTTGAGCAGAGCCGGGGTCCATTGTGTTATAGCTTAGTCCAAGCTTTTGTTTTGCGTGTTATTATAAAGGTTGGAGTTACTCTCAAGTCACAGGGTGGTGAACGTCCTGTGAATACAGTCAGCTGTTATTTGAAATCAGTCTTACATATCTCACTGGGCAAAAGTTCCAAGCACATTAGGAAAGGTGAGCTTTTCCTACAAATATTGAAGCGCGTCACAAATCCAAATCCAATCCAAACCGGCATGCATTTCAAGCTCAACTGAACCACCAGGCCAATTCTGTTGATGCCCTGACAGACTGACCATTGATACAAAATCACGCAAGCGCAGCCACGCATTCAATTTTTGATTTTCTATCCCCCCCGCCCCCCACCCTCCCGGCCAGCATCTGCATCTCTATCTTTCCCTCTCCCCCCTTGCTCCTCCACTCCCTCCCTCTCTCCCCTCTCCCTCTCTCCCATTTTATTGTACCAAAAGAGATTTTCTCCATTGAAGCCCAGTCTCTTAGGTAACCCCAGTCCTGCATGAAATGAGGAGGATGGAGAGAGAGAGAGGGAGAGAGTGAGAGAGAGACACACACACACACAAGGAAACTGAAAGACAGAGAGGGACACAGACAGAGAGGGCTGAAGACCGAGAGAGTGAAGAACGGGAGAAATTACCAGAAAAGAGTTCAGTGCTGAAACAGAGCATGTTACAGAGGTCGAGAGGAGATCAGGGCAACAGCCGGGAGGTAGGAAGAGCACATTACAGTTATTATAGTAACACTGACATCAGCAGTTGTTTTTTCAGTCTTTAAACTTTATTTTTCACCTACTTTGCACTTTATATTATTTGTTGATATGTTTTACACTTGCGCACCTAAAGTATATCGTCATTCTTTCGTAAAGCTCACATGATTATGGATGTATATACTATTATTTCTCCTGCAGTGTTTATAATGGTGCTGGAGAGGCCTAAAGCAGGATATTGACAGGGGGTGAGGATGAGGCTGTTAGCTGAGCCGCGGCGCTCAAATGCGTGCTAATCGGAAAGTTAACCTGAGCGCCAGGGCGATGCAGCGGGGAGGGCACTTAAGATCAGGAGGTACCTGTTGCTGCTCACCGCTTCAGTCAGGCTGCATGTCTGCTTCGTGCTTTAACGAACACTGCGCTCCAAAATTAATTACAGGCATAAAAAAGCTTTGTCATCATTTACTTCATATTATGTGGAATTTTCAAAATAATTTATATCACCAAAGAACCCAGTTTGGAACATAAGGACTAATATCTCAATCATATGAAGGTGTCAGTCTTCATTTAGGGGATCTGCAAACCATTTTGCGTTTATTTCAAGGGAGCTCAAATAAAGGGCCTTAATTGGACTATAATTTAATAAAGTATTTCTTTATTAAATGTTTCTATGAATACATCAGAAAATATTTCAGAGAGTAACACGATATATGACAAAAGAAGCTTTATTACTAGAGCAATACAATTTATTTGAATACGTTTTTACACTTTTAAAATTTTTAGTAGTAGAATAAATAGATCATACTGTGGTCTGTTTAGAATACATGTATGTGTACTTATATTCTGTCAAATCCTCTATTCTGAATAATTCATAACTTACTACTATTTTTTAATCCACTCAATTTTTTAACACAATTTGAACTAAACTCCAAAGCGAATGGCACTGTGAAGTTTTAGTGAACCCTATCCTTATGAGAGCAGATATTTCTCTTTGCCTATTAGTTGTTCGATTGCGAATGAAATAGAGGTATGGCATCAAGATAAATTACGTTTTAACTAGACTTTTTAAACTTCGGAACTGGAAAATTAGGGAAATTCCACACAGGCGCTGGCATTGGATGGCATAGGAGGTAGGCATTATGTTTGGCTGCTGTTTGATCTTTTCATCATTTATTGTAGGTCTCATTGGGCTAATTTAGATTTCCACTGCCGCTTACGACGCTGAGCTTCCTCTCCTTCCTTTCTTTGATCAGGGTGACCATGAGGAGCTCCTTTTGTAAACGGTCTTGCTGACCGAGAGGGTCACTCCATTGCGTCCTGCTGTGGGCCTCCCTCCCCGCCAGCCTCTGTCCCTAGTGCCCCCGTGACCCCCCCGCACCCCCCCATCCATTGTTCCTGGGTGTCCGTTGCTGATTGTCCAAACGCAATTCTTGTGTCTGAGTCTCTGAAATCAGGAGTTGTGGATGGACATCACGCACCTGACTCTTTCTCTCATCGGGGGTGGAGTGAGGAAGATGGAGAGAAGCCCTTAAAGCTAAGAGACTAGAAAGTTCTTTTTTTCTTAAATCATCCACTCCTGCTTTTCAGCTATTGGGAAAAAAATCCTTCAAATGTATTTAAAGGTTTCCTTGGTTCGGCTCCGAAACTCGAGAAACTTCTTGTGTCCCTCAAGAACTGCTTGACGTACTTCACATGGACAACACCAGATGCTCTCAAGTGTCGAAGTGGTTCATAAGTCCATGGTACCTGTGTCCCAGGCTTAATCTTCCTTCTGCCTCTCTTTTAATCAATTTATTACAGAAACACAAAGCGAGAGAGGAAGGAGAAAGAATGGAGGTGAATGAGTTTAGAATGTGGGGGTTGTTTGGCAATGTTGAGGGGCTAGAAAAAGAAAAAATAAAAGGAGGGATTGGTGTGAGAGATGGAGAGAGAGAGGGTTTAGGGAGAAAGTGGGATTAACTAGGAGTGAAAGATATAAGGAGTGTAGGCAAATGGGCAGAGAGGGTAGCCAGATGAGGCAACAAAAAAATAAAAACTGTGTGGCTGAGTGTGACTCTGGAGTGAGCAGCAGGGAGAGAGCTGGTGGGAACTGAAAGGGAGAAACTGCAGGAAAGGAGTTAAAATGTACGGGAGGAAAAGGAAAAGTGAGGCGAAGATACATGCAGGAAGAGATCAAGAGGGGGACGGCATTAAAATGCTAATCAACTGCCTCAATACACAACAGGCCCGCTGACCGGGCTAATCACTGGTGGACACACACGGAGGCTAATCCCCAGGCGCTCTCCTTCTCAAACGCACGCGGGCACAAACGCACGCTCCCGCTCGTCGATATATTTACACTGAAGACAGCCTCCTTCTTTGTTTCAGCTAAACATTTCCTCCAAAGTTTGAATGCACTTGAACTGGCTAAATAAATGCCGTTTTAACACCAGCCATGAATTTGTATCGCCCGTTTTGTACTTTCCAACTTACAGTTACCATTATATTAATTATCCTTTTAATTTCAAATGTTGAAACCTTAAAAATTGTATCTTTGGAAGTGCCTTTAATCTCCTGATTTACTCAAATATAGCATGAGAGCTTTGCTACAGAACAGCTGCCCCTATGACTGGCATCTATTTATACAGACAGGTGTTTTACACATCAATATTTTTTTTGTTCTAGGTTTTGCAATGTCCCCAAATATTTCATAGCATTACCTAAGATCTAAGATAATCTTCCCTGTTAAATGTAACATTTTCAATCATTCTGTGTTTTCTAAACCGAAAACCCCTCTTTAACGTTTTTTTTTGGGTAATGCTTCGTTACATAGGCTACTTTAGTCGGCCTATGTAACTGGTCACAATTTCACCACCAGTTCAACCACCATTGAAGATTCCACTACAATGTCAAATCTTTGCCATCGTTGCTTCTGTACTTTGCATTATGGTTATTATAATCAGTCATATTAAGTTGATGCCGAGTGTAACGATATCCTGCAGTGTATTTGCAAGAAAAAGGTAAAGCAGGTTTCTGTTATTTCCGTGGCATTGTTTTATGTAGGCTTTACACGTATTCAGTGACATTCACGTAGTTCGTATTTTGTGGTTGAGGGGTTTTTGTTAAGTTATAATATGCCATTTAAATTAAAGTGCCCCACACAAAGAGGACCCAAACCTTATGACTGTTTTTCGCATTGTGAATTCCAGTGCCAGTTTCGATATGAGTAATGTTTACTTTTACTGTCATTTGTAGAATATTGTCTCATACATCTTAACATACGTAAACATATTTAATAAACTGTTACGTTATTTGAAACACCGACTTATCTCCTGTCTTTATTCATTAGAATAGTTCGTCTGCTATTCATCTGTCACATAATATTAAAAATAATATCTCTATCATTAAAACAGAAAAGCTACATTTGAATATAGATGAACACGTAATTCTGCAATGGACTTAACCGATACAGCGTTACCAACTTTCATAACAGGTACTTTTACAGTACTTTTTACAGTCTCTGTATTTTCATATCCTAAATTCCCTTTTAATATTAATTAAAATATACTAATCGCTAATACTAATAATGTTTTTGTAGTCTATTTCTGTGTGGCATACTTTTCATGTCCGTATAGGCTACATGTTTCCTACCACTCACCCGCAGAGTAATCTAATTGTAAGCAGAGAAAGTTAGGATTTTCCACGGTAATAAATAGACTGTTAAATGCTATAAAAGCTGGTCGGGCGCTGAGTGATGGTTCTGCGAGCCGCCGACAGGGGCGGCTGCACGGCTGCGCCGTGGATGAAGAGGACGCCGAAACTGCCCGGTCGGGAGGCGGGGGGAACATCCGCCGGAAAGATGGATTCTGCTCGGTGACGCTGGGGCTGACACTTTGCTCTTATTACTTTCGTTCTGGACAAGTTTTAAAATTAATATTATTAATAGAATTTGAAACGATCCGAACAAAAGCGGCCGCCTAGATCCACTACGGGGCGCATTAGCGTCTGCTTATAGCGGGGAGCGAGTGCTCGTGCGCCGAAGTGTTTGAGTTTCTAGCTCGGTAACCTTCCAGTAACCACCGATCATATATAATATTTGGAGGTGAGTAGTTAGTTTACAGTACAGGCAACGGTACATCGGCACAGCGGCGTCTCGGCAGCCATCACATTTCTATAAAATACATTAAAAGTACAGGTTAGTTATTGGGCTGATTTAGAGGTGCATTACTTCCCCGATCGTAACTGTTGAAATTGTTAGCTTAAGCGGCTTAGCAGAAGAAATATTTGAAACTGCTGAAAAAGAGGAACTAAAATATAATGTGCCTGCTTTCTGCATTTTTGCCCAGATGGTGCATTTCTGCATGTAGCCTAACTGCCAGCGATGTGTAGTGAGACGCCATATGGGTGGCCGTGCTGATATAAGCGGTGATATTCACGGAGTTGGCGACGGCTGCTTCTCTTTTGAAGTTATTTCGCGACTGTTGCTTGTGGACAAAGTAGATGCGAAAGTGCGACGCCTTTAGCGGATACTTTTTACACGGGCATTGCGATTGAGGTTATTGGCTACGTGTCCGCGTTAATCGATAATCGAGATCCACTGTGAAATTTCTTAACGTGTAAGTAATAAGTTTCCTGAGAGATTCCGTGTTTTTCATTGCAAGGTCAGCGGCGACTCGTGGAGCCGACTTCACGACATTATTATTTATTAATTTCTTTGAAAAAATAGAAAGAACCTCAGCCCGGGCACGTGGGCAAACAACTTAACCTCCTGAGACCCAAGGAAAAAAGTGTCCTTCAATTTTAGGTTGTCTTTGGAGGAAATAAGACATCTTACAATTTAGATTTTTTTCAAATTTATTTTTATTTTTAATTTCACAGCATGTCCTCTTTAGTGTACAACAGGAATAAATACGTTTCCTTACATCAGTGAAAAGATAGATGCAAAAACAAAATGTCCACTACAATGGACATAAATGAATGGGTGGTGTCTCAGGAGGATATAACTCCAATTTAAAGCCCATGTCTAACAGGGCTTCTTAACATTTTATGATCAATGTGGTTATTTTAGCACTTAAACGTCTAAGACGCCTGGAGTGGCCCAGGATATTTAAAAATCTGACAAATTAAAATAGACGACAAAATATGTGACATCAGGGCACTGTTAAACCATACTGGAATGTTTACGGAGTGATATCATGGGAGAAGATATTCTTGCTGTTGACCATATCGAAATGTAATCCTGGTACCCCTCTTCCTTTTTAACCCAGGACACTAAGACACAATGGCCACGCCAGTCAACGCACAGAACCCCAGCAAAACATGGGAACTCAGCTTATACGAGCTACACAGAACGCCACAGGTGGGTGTCAAACCGGTGGGCATAGTCTATCCATGAGGGGTTTGGGGACAATGTGAGGTTATTGTAGTAGTGCTTCTAGTAGTCTGACATACATAGATGGACTGGTGTGATTTTTGCTTGAATTGGCAGCTAATGACCATCTTTTAATGGTAATTTGCTACTGTTGTACCAGGGTGTAGATGAAGGTAAGTGAGACATTTCTGAGGCTGTGGATTCGCAGTGCAGCCACTTTTTAATTTTCTGGTGAAGAACACGAAGGTCCTTCAATCAATTAACGGCTGTGTGCCACAGGAAGCGATCATGGACAGCACGGAGATCGCGGTGTCCCCTCGGAGCCTCCACAGCGAGCTGATGTGCCCCATCTGCCTGGACATGCTGAAGAACACCATGACCACCAAGGAGTGTCTGCACCGATTCTGCTCCGAATGCATCGTCACCGCCCTGCGATCGGGGTATCCTCAGACTCCGGCCAGCTTGTGTTTTCATGCTCTTGAGCTTGTGCATGCTTGTGGTTGCGGGAGTGGGGGGGGGGGTCTTAATGGCCAAATCCATTTTTGCGCTTTTTGGTCTTGTAGTGTTTTTGTGCTTTAGTTGAACTTTCAGGGAGATCTATATCATGACCAATTTATACACAGTGCTTTCAATAGACCCCCCACCACCACCTTTGTTTGTGCCCCCCCACCAGCAACAAAGAATGCCCCACCTGTCGCAAGAAGCTGGTTTCGAAGCGCTCGCTGCGGCCCGACCCGAATTTCGACGCACTAATTTCCAAGATCTACCCCAGCCGGGACGAATACGAGGCCCACCAGGACCGCGTGTTGGAGCGCCTCAGCCGACTGCACAACAAACAGGCACTGAGCTCCAGCATAGAAGAAGGCCTCAAGATGCAAGCCCTCCACAGGTATGTGTGCCATACGGGGGCAGTTCAGTGGGTCAGCAGGATGGAATTACATTGTTGCACCAAACTCATTCCGTAACAGAATGTCTCTTGCATCAGCTTAAAGGGCCGTACACTGTCTCCAAGCAGTGAACAAGTGGAAAGGGCACTTCAGTCATTCTGCCCATCACAGTCTGATTCATAATCTTGATAGAAGCAAGGTACTAGAGTTGTGTCACACATGTGACTGCAAACAAGGATGGGGGGCCAGCCCATTGTAGGCACACTCACACACCATTCACTCGGTAACTTTAACCAATTAGCCTCAGCATGTCTTTGGACTGTGGGGGGAAACCAGAGCACCACCGTGCTGTGCCAAATTTAAATGTCAAACAACAAAAATGCAGTTGAAATTTTGAACTTATTGACAGACAGACATTGTGATGTGGTATCTGCAGTCTAGAGGCAATAGGTACTGTAAGGTACTGCATAGATACTGTAAGTAAAGAGTCCCACCTCAAACCCGAGCTGTTTGTGACTCTGCTTAACCCCCCCACCCCCCACTCAGAGCGCAAAGGGTTCGAAAGCAGCAGCAGGAGAGCGACAACACCACGTTCAGCGGCGGCGAGGACAACTGTGACGCTCGCTCCCACGACTCTGTGCCAATGCACCCCGCCCTCCCACCAACGGAGGCGGGGCCTAGCCAAAACAAGCGCCCCCGCCTGTCCGACGAGTCTTGTCCTGAGATGGACCGGGGCAGTCCCACACCACCGCTGTCACACCACCATGATGGACCGGCCTCTGAGATCGAGCTGGTGTTTCGCCCGCACCCCCTACTGGTCAACACCCAGGAGTACAGCCAGACCAGGTGAGTGGGGTGAGTCTGCCTCACACTGGAAAGAAACGGTGTGGACGGCTTTTGGATTCAGAAATCGGATAGTTTGGTGTCATTTAAATATAAATCATTATCTTGGGTGAATTTGACACAAATAAAGGTTAGCCTTAATAAACCTTTCAGATACAGTTCTCTTTATTTAATCCCAGGTTTAGATATACAGGCAGCTCTCAACTGATGTAAGTAATCCGTTTTACGAACCCTTACATAAATCATATTTTGCGTAGGTTGGATGTACCTTCCCATTTTATTAAAAGCACCTGATAGCAAAAACACATATGCCAAAAATATACCTGTAATATGGACTAAAGAACACATTAAATAGATCAAAAGATAAAGTGTAAATTTGTTTAAAGGCATGTCACCTTTTTGCATTGCTTCCGCATCTCTGATATTTTGGCTCTTCAATAACTTCCTGTATTGACTGTACTTTTGGGACTGTAGCTGACAGATACATCTCTTATCCTTAATTTTAAGGAATACTATACATGTAAATATAAAGTGTTTGTGTATGTCAGTAGTTCCTTCATACCTACAGATATGTGAAAACGACAGCTAATGCTACGGTGGACCACCTTTCCAAATACTTGGCCCTGCGCATCGCCCTGGAGGAGCGGCAGGCCAAGCGACAGCCGGAGAGGCCAGCGGCCGGGGAGTCGGCGGCGGGAGATGAAGGGGGCGGGGCAGGAGGAGGGGGAGGGGCCAGTCTACAGGATGTCAGTGAAAAACAGTACACCATCTACATCACCACGTCTGGCGGACAGTTTTCAGTGAGTGGGGCTGCATGAATACGGTGCAGGAAGCCATTGAAAGCCATCTCCCGCCTTCACTCATCTATCATGCATCTTATGTCAGTGTTTCCCAACCCGGTCCTCAGGGACCCTGAGACAGTCCACGTTTTTGCTCCCCCTCAGCTCCCTACTGGCCAGAAGAGTTTAGTTAGTCTGGAGTGGCAGTCATTGCAACCTTTAAATTTAATCATTGGTTGCGTTTGTAAAGACTCGTTCTCTAAGCCCGTTTCCCAACCCGGTCCTCAGGGACCCTGAGACAATCCATATTATTGCTCCTTCCCAGCTCCTGGGGGTCCAGGTGGGGAAACACCATCTTATATCCTGTGTTTTCTGTGACTCTTTTAATTCTGTTCTTTTCTGCTTTCTCTCAGATACTGAATGGTTCCCTCACGCTGGAGTTGGTGAACGAGAAGTATTGGAAGGTCAGCAAGCCGCTGGAATTGTACTACGCCCCCACCAAGGACCACCAGCAGCATCAGCCGCAGTGAGGGGGGGCACTCCCACCCCTCCTCTTCCCTTGTCAGCCATGCCATGAAGAGTTTTGATTTTCCGATTTTCTTCTCTAAATTTGAAACTGGGAGAAAGCCTACTGTCACTTTTTCTTCTGAAATCTGAGCACAATCAAACCTTTTTATATTTATCTGAGTCAGAAGTTAGAGTTCACACTTGACTGAAATGTTGGCTTGATTTAACTTTCACTTTTCAGATCTAGGATGTGGGGTCTGTGTTTCTCACAACTATGAAGCCAAGACCTCGTTCCACCCCCTCAGTTCTCTTCGGACCTGATGAAGAGACGCGACACTTTGTTGTCCAAATATGCCAGTCGACACTGTGTGTGTGTAGCTCACTGCCCCTAGCCTTTCTACTCCTTTCTCCTGACCTCCAAAAGTACCCGTTTAACTGTCCACGATTATTTTGTAGTGATTCTCCAAGTGGACTGGTGGACTGGCGCAACATCAATGGGAGGAGCAACTTTTCTGATGACTGAATCCATTTCACATGTGACTGATGGATGTGCTTTTTTTTTGTATATCACAGTTGATCAGAGGCTGTCCGGAAGTACCCCTCCCCAGTGGCAAATATGTGGTCTGGAATATTGATCGATCTAAGTGAATTAGGCCAGTGTTTCTCAAACCAGTCCTCAAGGAGCCCCAGAGAGACATGTTTTTGCTCGTTTCCCAGATCCCAACACATCTGAATCAGGTATTCGGTGTTCTTGCTTGGCCGAGAGCTGGGAGGGAACAAAAAATGTGGGTTGTCTGGGGGTCCCCAAGGACTGGTTTGAGAAACACTGGCTTAAGCTACTCTGAACAGTCAGCTTACTCTGACATAATCCCCTACCTTTCGCCCAGTGTTTCCAAGGGTGGGCTCCAGGATCAGCCCATTCCTGTACCGGATAAGCGTTATGGATGGATTTTTTTTCTACTACGCCCTAAGTACTACATTAACTGATACTGTCACCTTAGGTGTGCACAAGCTCTCTCCTACTGCATCAACCGGTTCTACTCACTGTGAAGTTTCTGCTTTGCCCCCCCCCCCCCTTTTCCCTGGTGATCTGTGCAATGATGGTTACCCACAGACAGCCTCGAGGTACCTCAGTACTTAGTCACCATGGTGAAAATGTTGCTTTGCTGTTGCATTTTTCACCAGGGTCACCTTTCATCAGTCAGTCAATGTATTTACAGAAAGACAGTCCGTAGATTATATGTGAGCAGCAAATTTGCTTTTAGACTGAATTTCGAAATCTGGGGATTCCCTTACTCCTGGGTGGAGAAATGTCTCTAGTTGTGGCCTCATAAATTTTGTAAGATGCGAACTGCATCTTTTTAACTGAAGGTCTGATATCAGATTGATCGAGCCGTGTCTGACTTTTATACAGGAGATTTTTTTAAAGAGTTTTATTTCAGTAAATCTGCCCCAAACTTGCTCTGCCGGTTTCGGCTGGGTACTCCAGTCTTGATGCTGCCTGAGTACACTGTGATGGATTGGTGATCTCATCCTGCATCTGGAATTAACACTGATTTTGCAGTTACGGTGCGTCAATAAAACTGCATGTCTGCCTGATCTCTCCAGGTTTGAGATTTGTCCAAAATGAGATCTGGAAGTTTGCAATTGCATCTAAGTTTGACCATTAAATCTCTCCTGATGCTTTTACACCGTACACTTTTTGTCTGTCAGTCAATATGAAGGCTCGAACGGTCATTCCTTAACGCCATCTTATACATTTCACATTTGAAATTGAAACACTGGATCTCAAGTACATGTGCATCTTTGTGTATTGGGCTGTTCTTAAGCTCAAACTTCAGGCTGGTGTGAAAACTATAGTAACACTTTGTAACTGAGTCATCAGAATGGCTCTATTCCTATGAATTTAGAAGTTCCACCATCTGTTGTCCTCTGCTTATGTGGGGTCAGGTTGATGGGCAGCAGTCTAAACATACCCAAGCATCCCCAAGTCAGCTGAGATGTTGCTCCAGCATGTCCTGGGTCTGCCCTAGGGTTTCCTCCTGGAAGGACGTCTGAAATATCTCTCTGGGGAGGCATCCTAGCCAGATATGCAGGCCACCTCATCTGGTTTCTTTTGATGAGGAGGAGCAGTGGTTCTACTCTAAGCCCCTCCCATGTGTCTGAGCTCCTCACCCTGCGATTAAGGCTGTGCCCAGACACCCTATGAAGAAAGCTCATTACCCAGATATTCTTCCAGTCACTACCCAGAACTTGTGACCATAGGTGAGAGTAGGAACATGGATCAAGGGGTAAATCAATAGCTTCACCTTTCGGCTCAGCCTCTCTTACTGCATCAGAATGGTACAACATCCACATAACTGCTGACACTGCTTTGATCCACCTGTCCATCTCCCGCTCTATTCTTCCTGCACTCTTAAGACCTCGATACTAACTTCTGCACTTGAGGCAGTAACTAATCCCCAATCTGGAGGGAGCAATTCTCCTCTTTGGTTTCAAACCATAGCGAACTGCTACAGTGCATGTTGGAGGTTATAGCTCAACTGACATAACTAGCACAGTGGGCTGGTGGAATTATCTAACTGCAGTAACTGGCTAGCAACCAACTGCTTAATTTGTGAAGACTACTAAATAGAGATTAATATTTTAAATATAGCACGATTTCCATTACCTAAAACTGTCATTTGCCATTTGTTTGACAAGATCGGAAATCCGGTTCAGAACAGTTAATATCTTGTGTAGAGCGCAGTTTGAGCAAAACATACGGTGATTATTCTAGATGACCAGGAACATCAAGTTCTACCATGTACCCATTTCACAATGATAGAATAAACTTTTACCAATAATCAGCACAGTAATAATGGTATTGGTTCTTAAAACACTACATGCACTGGTCTAAATCACTTCTCAACAACGTCAAAAAAACAAGCAGATCCATAAATCCCATTTGTTCAACCACAAAAAAGTTGTCAATATCAGTAATGTAAGGTAACCACAACTGAAATCCAAGTGCCCAACACAGGGACACGCAACAAAGACTCTAGACAAGAAGACAGTGAACTGTGGTGTTTATTGACAAAGACAATGAGTTTACTTCTTCTTGGACACACCAACGGTGCGACCGCGGCGGCCGGTGGTCTTCGTGTGCTGGCCACGCACACGCAGACTGTGAAGAGAAAGACGGCCTGTGAATTCCACTCATTTCCGCAAATACACCCCCAACCAAGGCACATTGCTAATCAAGTACATGTTCTGAAAGAATACACACTAAGCAGCACATGATATGGCTTGATAGAAAACTAGCATTTTCTAGGAGTTCAATATTATTCAGAGAATTTAAGGACTGAATTCTCCTGCAAACAATCTGAAGCAAGAGTTTCAACACTACCTGTGCTGCTTAAATCTATTACAACTCCGATCACCCAGTTTCACATCTGCCCGTTCCAAATTTCAACCTGCTTTAAACAATCTTGATGCACTATTTTGATTCAGAGCTAAGGTTAGAGGTATACATTACTTCAATTACAAAAATGAAGCCATAATATAAAAACCACAAATCCAGCAAATGATTCTTACCCCCAGAAGTGTCTGAGACCACGATGAGCCCTGATCTTCTTCAGCCTCTCCAGATCTTCTCTCAGTTTGTTGTCCAAACCGTTGGCAAGAATCTGTCAAAGCATTTATATACTTTAAGTAATGTAAGGCTCCCAAATATGCTTTATAATACAATCAATTCTAGGTAGATCCGCTTAGTATACAATCAAGCATTCAGAGAGGAGGAGGATTAAACTGGATAAAATGTACTGTTTATTCCTCAATTCACATTAACACAAGGTGACTACCTGTGCAGTTGGTAACCTTTAATTTAAAATATGCAAAAAGGTGATGAGTGTAGGGCTTATAGATAAACTAATTGTTCATGAAGGGCTATTTTCTCAAACTACACCAACATACCTGGCTGTACTTGCCATCCTTGACATCCTTCTGCCTGTTGAGGAACCAGTCAGGGATTTTGTACTGGCGTGGGTTCTGCATAATGGTCACGACCCTTTCAACCTACCGGAAAAAGTCAGGGTATTGTTTTAACAGATGATTTCGCCACGACGCTGGAATCTGCAAGTCTCCACCAAACTATGATGCCCCAAATCGTACCTCATCCTCAGTTAATTCGCCAGCCCTCTTGTTAAGGTCAATATCGGCCTTCCTGAGAACGACATGGGCATATCGCCTACCGACGCCCTGCAAGGGATCCGAAACGTGAGATATCTCCTTCGGTTTGTTACAAAATCCTTCACATTTACACATCGTCCGGTTTGCAGTGGGCAGTCATTCGGCAACACGAACCTTGATGGCAGTGATGGCGAAGGCGATCTTCCTCCTCCCGTCGATGTTCGTGTTAAGAACACGAAGGATGTGTTGAAACTTTTCAGGAATCACTAGAGACTAAAAAGTAAAACAAAGCAAACATCATGACACATACACACAGCGAAACAGCCAAATTAACCCAAGATATACCAATGACTAAGTAAACCTGTGTAGGACACGTGAGTATTTCACTATGTTCAATTACAGACAGTTGGAAGCAGGGGTAATAATTACAAATTAAAACGCATTTTTATTTGTAGGGGTTACTTATGCAATGTGCCATAAAGGCAACTAAAGTGAGATCCCGTTTCATTACATTAAATGGAGGCGGCCTGACACTGCACCGAATTCATAGGCAACTATCTAAAGTGCATTTCTTTGCACCGTAAGTTCCTACCCAACTAATAATCAACAAAAATTGAAAAACACAGTTTTGGGAACATTTTCATACTTTTATTCACATCGTAGGATTTCATATAGAATGGATGAAACCAGATATTTCATATTTCATACTACTGCCTAATTCTCACACTCACCATCTTAGAGGCAGATTCCGTTTCGAAGAGGAAGCGCACGATATCTCGCGAGACAATTATATCATTTCAGAGGATTTACGCCGGAAGTGATTCCGTGCCGGGAAATTGTTCGTGTGGAAACACCATTGTCCACTTTTTTATAATTGATGTTGCTTTTTTTGCAAGCTGCAGCTTGTATTTGTCTAAGACATATGCGGGCATAATATTTTTCTGTGTAAGTTTAGCGCGCCATTAGTTAGATGAAACATTAACTCTGGGTACTTTATTTAGTTTACTCGGACGCTTGGACGGCGGTCGGTGACAGCAATGGCGGAGGCAGTAGAAACCAACTCTGGCTCGGATGTAAACACAGCTGTTAGCTTAACGGCTAACGTTATGGGATATTTACAAGACGAGGTATTTAACATTTGTTTTTCTGTTATTTACCGTTAAGTGTCACTAACGATGTCATGCAATGAACATTTGCTTTCGTTAAATGAAAATCGCTGTTGTCAAGTATCATGTCAGTTTCATTTCTGTTCATTTAGGTAGTTTGTAAGCATTTACATCTTTTCTGGCTATCTGAAAAACCGGACTGTCATGTCTGTGTAATTTATGCAGCTTGTAGTTGATTTAATTGTTTTTATTCAAGGAATAATTGACCATTTTAGAGCATTTGACTTGTAAAATTTTGTAGCCATATAGTAAGAGCATGACGCAAGACGTCGCAAATAATTTGTATGAAGTACCTGACAATATATTTCTAATTTTATGTAGATTAAATCTGAATATGAGACGCTCCCAACTATCAACCTGGGAGAATTAGATCTAACTACAGATGAATTTATCTTGGATGAAGTGGACAGTAAGTATACCATATATTTCTCTGATCATTTGAAGTATGCTTGATCCATGTAGGTGACCAGTTTAGGTACTCAACGCATTTTTGGCGATGCTGAATTCATGTTTTGTCTACTTACAGTTCATATTCAAGCCAATCTTGAAGATGATTTGGTGAAAGAAGCACTGAAAACTGTGAGTCAGAACCTCTTGTCTGCTGACATTTCCCAAATATGGCACTAAACCCTTGTGACATAATGCATTACTGTAAAAGGTTTCAATATAGCCATTATGACTTTTGTAGGGTGTAGACCTCAGGCAGTACTCCAAGCAGGTGGAAACAGAACTGCAGCGCATTGAGCAGGCTTCAATCAAGGACTGTATCCTTAAAGTTTTTCCCACTAAAGGAAAGAGGATTGAGGGAATTTCACAGTTTTTGTTATGTGACTGAGTGATTGAAATAATATGCATTAGATGTCATGTAAGAAGTACAATCTGTAACTCATCCTGTGCCAGATATTAAGGAAAGCCAGAATATTGCCTCTCTCCACAACCAGATCACAGCCTGTGATTCTATACTCGAGGTAGGAGAGTGTCTGAGATCTTCGTGTCATTCAGAAATGGTGTGTGTGTATATATGTGTGGTCCAGGTATACATTACATTGTGGGGACCCAATGTCCCCACAATGTGATAAAAACCTGTTACTTTGACTAACCATTTTTTTTGGTCCCCACAATGGGAAATTCAATTATATAAAAATTTGTGACTGCAATAGACAACAAAAAAAATCCAAAATACTTGTATTTTGTTTGGTTACTTATGGTTAAGATTAGGGCTGGGTATGGGATAAGGTTGTCATTGTAGGGATTAGTGTTTTGCCCATAGAAATGAATGGATGGTCCCCAGAAAGATATGAATACAGGTCTATGTCTGTGTTTGTATGATAAAGGGTGTGTTTTGTGAAGGGGAACTGTAGGGAAAAGAGTGGCTATTGTTTAAGGGTTACACTGGCAATTAAGAAAACACTGCTTGTGTAATGGAATCATGTTGATTACCATGTGTGCAGAACCATTTCCTCTCTCCTCTTCTGGCCAGCGCATGGAAGAAATGCTCAGCGGGTTCCAGAGTGACCTTTCCTCCATCAGCAGCGAGATCCAGACGCTGCAGCAGCAGTCGGTCAGCATGAACGTGCGGCTGAAGAACCGCCAGGCTGTGCGGAGCCACCTCAGCCAGCTAGTGGACGAGCTGGTGGTGCCCAGCACCATGATCTCGTAAGGAAGACACTCTGTTCGTGTGCAAGCAGTAACCATAGGACCACGTAAAGTGGATATCTGTGTGTCTGTATGTACTACACAAGTATTGCAAGGTTTATATATAATATTACTTGCATAGTAAAAATGTAGGCTTGTATTTTTTGTTTAAGTTGCTGTATATATACACTCACCTAAAGGATTATTAGGAACACCTGTTCAATTTCTCATTAATGCAATTATCTAATCAACCAATCACATGGCAGTTGCTTCAATGCATTTAGGGGTGTGGTCCTGGTCAAGACAATCTCCTGAACTCCAAACTGAATGTCAGAATGGGAAAGAAAGGTGATTTAAGCAATTTTGAGCGTGGCATGGTTGTTGGTGCCAGACGGGCCGGTCTGAGTATTTCACAATCTGCTCAGTTACTGGGATTTTCACGCACAACCATTTCTAGGGTTTACAAAGAATGGTGTGCAAAGGGAAAAACATCCAGTATGCGGCAGTCCTGTGGGTGAAAATGCCTTGTTGATGCTAGAGGTCAGAGGAGAATGGGCCGAATAATTCAAGCTGATAGAAGAGCAACTTTGACTGAAATAACCACTCGTTACAACCGAGGTATGCAGCAAAGCATTTGTGAAGCCACAACACGCACAACCTTGAGGCGGATGGGCTACAACAGCAGAAGACCCCACCGGGTACCACTCATCTCCACTACAAATAGGAAAAAGAGGCTACAATTTGCACGAGCTCACCAAAATTGGACAGTTGAAGACTGGAAAAATGTTGCCTGGTCTGATGAGTCTCGATTTCTGTTGAGACATTCAAATGGTGGAGTCAGAATTTGGCGTAAACAGAATGAGAACATGGATCCATCATGCCTTGTTACCACTGTGCAGGCTGGTGGTGGTGGTGTAATGGTGTGGGGGATGTTTTTTCTTGGCACACTTTAGGCCCCTTAGTGCCAATTGGGCATCGTTTAAATGCCACGGCCTACCTGAGCATTGTTTCTGACCATGTCCATCCCTTTATGACCACCATGTACCCATCCTCTGATGGCTACTTCCAGCAGGATAATGCACCATGTCACAAAGCTCGAATCATTTCAAATTGGTTTCTTGAACATGACAATGAGTTCACTGTACTAAAATGGCCCCTACAGTCACCAGATCTCAACCCAATAGAGCATCTTTGGGATGTGGTGGAACGAGAGCTTCGTGCCCTGGATGTGCATCCAACAATCTCCATCAACTGCAAGATGCTATCCTATCAATATGGGCCAACATTTCTAAAGAATGCTTTCAGCACCTTGTTGAATCAATGCCACATAGAATTAAGGCAGTTCTGAAGGCGAAAAGGGGTCAAACACCGTAATAGTATGGTGTTCCTAATAATCCTTTAGGTGAGTGTATATATGTTTGTGTGTGTGTGTGTGTGTGTGTGTGTGTGTGTGTGTATATATATGTACATTGATTAATTTTAGTCCTTGAGTCCTAACTGCAACTCAGCCTTCCTTGGTTCCTGTGTAACTGCAGATCTTGCAGTGCAGTGCAGAAATAGCCAGCATTGCTCATCATATGTTTCTACATCTCCCACTGTCATGGTTCCCAGGGTCATCCTGGACAGCCCTGTGACGGAACAGGAGTTCCTGGAACAGCTCCACGAGCTCAACAACAAGATCAACTTTGCCAAGGAGCTCAGCTTCCGTGAGACGCTGGCCTGCTCTGACATCCAGGACATTGTGGACCGCCTCAAGATCAAGGTGCTGATCAGGGAGAGATAATGGGATGGGAAGTAGAGACTCCAGTTAGCACAGCTGGACATTTCAGATCCAGAAAGTAAAAATCCAGACCAAGATTATGTTTTAACCAACCAGTTGAGTATTCTGTGACTGTGACACTTTATGCTTAATTGGATGGTTGAAACAAAACTGTGGCCTGGATTTTTACTTTCTGGACCTGAAATGTCCACCTCTGCCAATTAGAAGGATGAACTGTGATCAACTGGACTGAGGGGGGGAGAATGTAGCCTATGGATATGGGGAACAGATATGGAGAATTAATTGTTCGATATTTTTTTTTGTATATCAGGCTGTCACAAAAATCCGGGAATTCATCCTGCAAAAGATTTACTCCTTTAGAAAACCTATGACCAACTATCAGATTCCACAGAATACTCTCTTGAAGTACAGGTAACGGCCACCAGCAAGCATCTGTCTCAGCAGGGTCACAATATACTCTAAGCTTAACTCTAACTCTTATCCTTTTTAAATTAAACTCGCCCTCTGCACAGCCTGCAGTGCATATCCCGCTAGCTTCACAAAACTCCTGCGTCTTTTCCATGCAGGTTCTTCTACCAGTTTTTGCTGGCAAACGAGAGGCAGGTAGCTAAAGAAATCCGAGACGAATACGTGGGCACCATGAGCAGGATCTACTACAGTTATTTCAAGTCCTACAGTGGAAGGCTGATGAAAGTGCAGGTGAGGGGGGACCAGGGCGAGGGGTGAAGAGCGAGAGCCAGGGCTGCACAGCACTGAAAAGAAATCATGTCAAAATATATAACATTTTTGTGGTTAATATATGCTTTGGTTCAATGTCGTCTCAATGGAATTCAAAATATTTCCATACAGGGAAGATGAGTGTCTTTCCGTGGTTCTTGTTCACTTTTCTCATCAGCCATTTTGTTAAATTTCTCACAAATGCACCAGTCCGACAACTATAGTGAAAGTTTGTTACATTTTGTTGTGTTATTACATAATGCATTGTCACAAGGTGCATGTGCATAAAAATTTATGCTTAATTCCAGAAGGATCATTTGTTGGTTTTTAAATGTTTTCAGGGAGTTTGAGTTAGGACGAGCTTCATCTGACTCTTTCGTTCTTCTGTGTCTTGACAGTATGAGGAAGTGGCAGATAAAGACGACCTGATGGGTGTGGAGGACACCGCTAAGAAGGATATCCTTTACCCTGATAGACCGCAGGAGACACGCACTCTGTTTCAGTGCTGGGTTCCCCCCTGTCTGTCGTGTACCTGTGATCTATAACTGAGTCATAGACCTTGACCTTGCTGCACGCTTCTTTTCCAAACCTTCCCTGAAGAGCAGGAACACCATTTTCACTCTGGGCCAGCGGGGGGCGATACTGAGCCCCACAGAGCTGGAGGGGCCTATCCTCATCCCCCACACGGCCCAGAGAGGAGACTGCAGGGTAAGAATACAGATCATCTCTCCTACCCTCAGCTATTTGCAAGAGATCGCCGTCATTCACAGGCCTGGTGGTGGCAATTTAGGGCAGTTTAACAGCCTTCAGAGATACTTCCACCACAGTGTTTCAAAATATTCCACAGACACACTGCTTCGCTGTGCACAAAGCTGTCAGTCAGCATTTCCTGATGATATTTATTTAGGAGTGTTTAGGAATAGGTATGACATAAACACATCACATGAAGTCAAAATAGTAGCAAATGAATTTGGTCATTTTTCTCATTCGTCTGCTCTGATCTTGCATATCACTCACAGAAGAGTTTAAAGTCCCCATAGTTAACCCCCCCCACGTGCTTTCAGTACCCCTACGAGACGTTGTTCCGCAGCCAGCACTACGCGCTATTGGACAACGGCTGCCGGGAGTTCCTCTTCCTGTCCGACTTCTTCATGGTGGCAGGCAACTCCGCACTGGACCTCTTCAACTGCATCATGGGAAAGACTCTCAGCATGTTCCTGGTAGGAGGATCCCGTTCCTTGCGGTGCTGAATTAATCTTTGATAAATATGCCATATGATGAAGAGCAAAAACTAGGAAGGCGTCTGTCTGTAAAAGCACGATCATTGTGATGATGATGATGAGGTGGACAGCGATGGCGAAGGCTAAAAGCTGCCAATGGTGGTTGGCATATTCTTAGCACCTCCCTCTCTCTCGGACCCCCCTCCCCCCAGAAAAGCATGTCCACTTATGTGTCGGATTGCTACGACAGCATCGCTATATTCCTTTGCATCCACATCATCCTTCGCTTCAAGGCCATCACAGCCAAGAGGAACATCCCCGCTATGGACAAGTCAGTGCCTGAACACCGTGTGTCTGTGTGCGCGGCTGCTTCCTAGTGCAGCGATCCCTCATGTCTCTCTCCCGGAGCAGGTACTGGGAGGCCGTGCTGGAGCTTCTGTGGCCGAGGTTTGAGATGATCCTGGAGATGAATATCCAGAGCATCCGTGACACCGACCCACAGAAGCTGGGCGTTCTGGACACCAGGCCTCACTACGTCAGTATCAATACTCGCTACATTTATTCATACTGTATTTGTATATTCCTCAAGACATATCCGCTCCATGAATTCCTTTCCTAGCCTGATGCCTCTTTATGTTCCCTGAATGCTATATTACACTTTTGGTCCTTGAATAGTTTTACTAGGTTCTTGCTCTGTTAGAAGCTGTTGTGTAGCTTCTGCTGTAATACTGCTTACGCTCATACCTGAGCATTCATTGGAAGCTCAGCCTTGCTCCATTTATGCCCAGTTGACTCTCTTGATGACATGCATGTTTGCAGTGTGTTATTTGCCTCGTTTTTCAATGTCACTTTGGACAAAAGTGCCTGCTAAATATGTAACTGTAAATGTATACAGCTCACTATGTACTTATATTCACACACCAAACTTGATACGTTTCCCTGTCCTCCATAAATATAATACTTGAAATCAAGCCTCAGCTATCAGTATATATACTGCACACACACTGCACTCTGCATTTGTATTTGCTATGTCAGTATGTACTACAGTATGTACTACGCTCAGCATGGGCATACTACACTCCATCCCTCGATACATTTTTACACACTGCCACAACGTTCGGCTAACACGCCGATACACACTCTCTCTTCCAGATCACGCGCCGCTACGCTGAGTTCTCCTCTGCCATCGTCAGCATCAACCAGACGTTTCCCAACGAGAGGACCAACGCACTGCTTGGTCAGCTGCAGGTACGTCACTGTTCAACTGGGGTGAAACCCGACACCCTAGACCTTTGTACAGCAGTGTGCTGTTACCTCTCTGACTTACGCAGCTTTTTTTAAGTGAAACCCAAACCTCTGCCAGGCTGGTTGTAGATAAAGCCTCACAACCTCACCTAGCCGTGCAAATTCATAGCCAATTTGTTCAGCATTAATCACTGTCAAAGTTTCGTTCATGAAATTCAAATAGGGGATTTAGTTACAGTGTACAGGTTATTTGAGCTTTGTTTTTTTTTTTTAAAGGTTGAAGTAGAGAACTTTGTCCTGAAGATGGCAGCAGAGTTCCCCTCCAGGCGGGACCAGCTCATCTTCCTCATCAACAACTATGACATGATGCTCAGTGTTCTCATGGTGACCTATGGCTTGTGAACCTTGTTCGTTTAAACGAATAAATTAGATCATCTGAAATACTTTTTTTACATTACTGCTCATATAATGTTTTCTTTAAATCAAATGGATATCAGTGTAATTCATGCTTCAGTTATAGCTTGAGCAGAATGCAGAAGAAAAGTGTAATTAATGGTGTATTACATTGTTATAGATGGATAAGGCATTGAGTAAATGGTGTAGGGACTGTACTCCCAATGATAAAGCCGTATCCTCATGGTCTCTGTATATATTTGTATCTTGGCCTCTCTGTCCTCCGTGTCCCTCAGGAGAGAGCAGCCGATGACAGTAAAGAGGTGGAGGGTTTCCAGCAGCTTCTTTTGGCCAGAACACAGGTAAGATGGGTGAGGACTGCAGGGTGGCGCCCCCTTCAGGCTTCATCAGTACTGCATATCTTGACAGTTGAATTGTAATGCATTTGTCCAGTAATGAAACTGTGAGATTTGATTATATGTGACAGCTGCTGTAGTATAGGAAATTATTACTGAATCATTTTACTGTCCACAGTTTAGAAGGTGATGCACTGAACAACAAAGGCTGTGAATGCAAACAAAAGTCTTGGTCTTGTTGCTTTGTGTCTTTGATATTTTCTGGTAGGAGTTCATTGAGGAGATCCTGTCCCCTCCTTTCGGAGGAATGATTGCCTTTGTGAAGGAGAGTGAGGCTTTGATGGAGAAGGGACAGCTGGACAGGCTGAAGAATGATGAAGGTGAGGCTGGGAAGGCAGGTGGCACATGGAGTAACTCGCTGTCATGGCCGCCACTGGCATGAACTCCTACACCATGTTTATTAATGAATAAGATAATGATGTCGAGCCTTTCGCTCCTGTTCACACACCATCTTCGGCTCTCCTGCGCTGCTCCTCCCTGCTCCGGCCCAGCCCGCATCACCCAGCTGATCAGGGGCTTCTCCAGCACCTGGAAGCAGTCTGTGGAAGCTCTCAGCCAGGACGTCATGAGGTCCTTCACCAACTTCAAGAACGGCACCAGCATCATACAGGTCCTTCCCAAAGCCTCTGCTGAAATCTTATAGAAAATCATAAAAGTATCGATAGCCACATATACCATGCTGTACATCTTACCAAAGTGCTTATCCATAATAGGGTCGTTTGTGTACAAAAAAGACATTTAAAACGTCTTTCTTTAACACCAGTAATATCTGTTGTGTGCTGCAAATAGGGTTGCACAGGGGTGGAAAATTTCCTGTAAATTTCCGGAATCTTTTTAGAAACTTTCCATGGGAATTTCAGCTGGGGAATTTTAGAAATATTGAACTCTGTGGAAGTCTGCACGGGTTGTCAGACACTGCAAAAAAAAAACTGTATGAATAATACAACGTAGAATATGTGTCTTTTGATGCAGATGCTTATTTTGGGGTATTTTTACACACATAATTACAAGTACTTGGTTACACAATGATATCACTATTAATGCAATCAAGATTTTTTTTCAATTACATTTAAGTTCCCTGTTATAGGCTAACCTGCAATTTTGTAAATTTCCAGTTTATTCCCATTAATTCACATATATTCCTGTCAATTTTCATATATTCCATATATTTCCCTTATGTCCCATGGAAAGTTTCCAGCTTTGAAAATTCCCATAATTTTCCAACCCTAGTAAGGAAAGCAGCCATTTTCATGAGGAATTGGACAAAGGAGGCTCCTCACTCTGCCTGTTGTCACCAACTAGTCCATCAATCTTTTATTGTTAAGATTATTCTGCAGGCTACCGCAATCCTGTTTTTTTTTTTTAAACTATGTGTCTGTCCACCAGGGGGCGCTGACTCAGCTTATCCAGTACTATCATGGTTTCCACAAGGTCCTCTCGCAGCCCACTTTCCGCAGCCTGGCTGTTCGCTCAGAGCTCATTAATCTTCACCACCTCATGGTCGAGGTCAAGAAGCACAAGCCCAACTTCTGAATAGCATTTTACTGGGGTGAAGCAGGTTAAATAGATTAATGGAAAAGTGAATACATGTATATTAGTACCCGTGGAAGAACCAGCAATCTACAGCTGTAATCCGCAAATGGACTTTACCAGTGTGGATCTCCATTTCTCACCTATGCATCGTCATGTTCTGTGTATTTACTGTCCATAAGAAAAATCATACAGTTCATGGTGCACAGGAATTAAATGTCATTCCAAGAAGGAATGACATTGTTTGAATTGTGTGTGATTTAGAAGGAACGGAGGAGTATGAGATGAGATCAGGAGGAAAACTGGAATGTTTTGTATTTGTGGATATAATTGGTAATTTACTCACAAAAAGTATGTATTTTACTGTGCTTTAATTGTGTTTTGAAAGAAAGTAGGGGATGCCATTGGTCAGCTGTTGCATGGTCATACTTGCACATGAGCTGAGAGTTTTCCTGGAGCTGTGTTTCATGGGGGTGTGGTGGTTAAATTTCAGTGTGTCATTGAAACAATACATAATAAAGGCACTGAGGTGGGTTGGTGCCCCATCTTGGGTTATTACCTGCCAAGCGCCCTTGGCTTACAGGATAGATTCTGGACCCCCAGTATGCAGGATGGATGGATGGATGGATGGATAATAAAGACATTCCATTTAGTGTTGTGTGTCATCATAAATCTATGCTTTTGACAGCATTATTAAAAAAAATAACTGATCAGTAGTCTTTTACTATTTGTTGTGGGGTGTCACTCATTCTGTTAATTGGAATGCTTGATTAAACCTCGTTAGAGGGAGACCTGTTTGGTGTACGTTTGTATTTTTTCATGAAAAATACTTTTTGATTCCATTAAATCAAGCAGAGGTCTACCCCCTGAAAGTAAATGGTGTTGGAAATAGGCCGACTCAGAACTTTTGCCGTTCTGTGCCATTTGGAAATTTGGGGCCAATGGTAAGAACATAAGAAATTTACAAATGAGAGGAGGCCATTCGGCCCATCAAGCTTGTTTGGGGAGAACTTAACTAATAGCTCAGAGTTCTTAAAATCTTATCTAGCTCTGACTTAAAGGAATCCAGGGTTTTAGCTTCCGCTACACTAACAGGAAGACTATTCCATACTCTAACTACACGCTGTGTAAAGAAGTGCTTTCTCAAGTTCATTTTAAAATATTTTCCTGCTAATTTCCACTTATGGTCACGAATTCTAGTACTTAAATTAATATTGATGTAGCCATATGGCTGAACAGCATCCAGACCTGTTAGAATCTTATATACCTGGATCATGTCCTGTCTTAGTCTCCTTTGCTCGAGGCTAAACAGATTCAGCTCAGCTAACCTCTCCTCATAAGACATTCCTCTAAGACCAGGAATCATTGTTGTAGCCCTACGTTGCATCTTTTCCAAGGCAGCAATGTCCTTCTTAAGGTATACAAACCTGCACACAATATTCTAGGTGGGGTCTTACCAAGGAATTATATAATCGTAGCATCACCTCCCTTGACTTAAACTCCACACACTTAGAAATGTAACCCAACATCCTATTGGCCTTTTTTGAACCTTGCAGTACCCCACTATGAACGCAGGCCCACTGTGACATTGTGCCTCTAATAACTACTTGCTGCTTCCTGTCTGTTAACCAGTTTTTGATCCAAGCTGCTACAGTTCCTAAAATCCCTGCAGCTTTGATCTTAAGCAAGAGCCATTTGTGGGGGACAACATCAAAGGCCTTTTGGAAATCTAAGTAGATCACATTGTAGGCCTTATTGTCATCAATTTCTCTTGTAGCTTTCTCAAAGAACTCAAGTAGATTAGTTAAACAGGATCTACCTCTCATAAATGCATGTTGGCTATCCCTCAGAATGTTATTTGAATCCAGGCAATCTACCATTTTCACTTGGATTATAGCTTCTGTAGGATCACACATGCACATATCACAGGGCCTAAATTCCAGGTGGCATGAGACAAGGCCGGGCCTGGTACGAGAGGCACCAAAGGGGGGTTACACACACAAACACATACACACACACACACACACACACAAAACAAGGGAGGCCAGCACTCCAACTTTTATTGCCCAAAGATTCAGGGACCTACAGACAAGCAGAGTGGACCTAATGGACAGGGGTCCCTCGACTTGGCACACAACCCCTTCCCCAGACATCCTGCCTTGCATACCACTCACCGAACAGACCAACACCCTAAAGAAAGTTTCATTTAAGTTTGGCTTTTGTATACCCTATATATAGATTTACTCACGACTACTAGTTTCAATATACAGATAGGTTATGTTTGTATGTGTCCTTAGACAATCTGAGTGTTTTGTATGCCACCCTTACAACCATGTTCACGGAGTATCACCTATTTTACCCCTTTACACTTGAACACATATAAATTTGAATAAATAAATAGGTATAGCTACCACTGCATATATATTTCCATGGTTATACCAGAAGAATGTGGAAATTAGTGTAACCAGTGTGTCCTAACTTTTAGAGAGTCTTCTTTCTATGTTTAACAACCCCCCTTCTCTTCCAACATTCCTTTGTGGTCCTTATCTGATCTTGGTGGACCGTTACCAAGTTTCGTTGTTCTAACATGCTATGTTAAAAGAACTGAATTAAGGTGTACCTTATCCATTCTGGAGAAGATCAATTGGGATAAGCCACACCAATCAAGATATGTTGTGCCCAGATGTGCAACTTATATTGATATTGCCACAAACTAACGGCCACACCTATCTATGGATAAGATGTGCTGTTTGTAATGTGAATATTTGATGTAATGTCTGCACAAAGTGTAACATCTGTTGAAGTGCAACCCAAAACACCTGTATCCTATACTGATGTGAATCAGTCACATACATAAAATAATTAATGGTTTAATCAATTCATACAGATGATATGAGCTGTGAACCTGTGAAGCTAGTATGGCATGTTTGGTGTCAAACTGATGGAAAATCACTCCTGATTCCAAATCTGGTCAGTGGTTACCATGAAAGTCAGACACTGACATTCTTGCTCAATTCCACAGTACAGTATCAGAAGGCAACGCTGGTGCACTGTGTCCTGTTTGGGGGATACTGTGGCAGACAAGAAAATACCTAATTACGAGATAGTAAGTCATAATTACAAGATAAGGTGTCTGTTTTTCTTTTTTGAATGTAATGCACTTCCATATACATAAGAACTTGATGACAGCCTTCGTTTCTCCCTGGTGGAGGACTTTGTGAGATGGTGCAGGTCAAACCATCTGCAACTGAACACAAGGTTAAAGAGATGGTGGTGGACTTCAGGAGGTCCAGGCAACCTCTGTCACCAGTCTCTATCGGGGGGGGGGGGGGGGGGTCAACGTGGAAGTAGTCAGGATCTACAAGTACTTAGGGCTACACCTGGATGACAAACTGGACTGGTCAGCAAACACAGAAACACTCTATTTCCTGTGGAGGCTGGGGACCTTCAACACCTGCAGGTGAACACCTGCTGATGTTCTACCAGTTGGTCATTGCCAGTGTCCTCTTTTATGCTGTGGTCTGGTGGGGATGCAGTATCAGGAAGAGGAACATCAAGCAACTGGACAGGGTGGTGAAGAGAGCTGGCTGTGTGGTTGGCACAGAGCGGGACTCCATCACACCAGTGGCAGAGAGAAGGACCCTTAACAAACTTCTGACCACCATGGACAATGACAATCACCCTTTGCACAGCACAATCTCCAGTCAGAGGAGTCTGTTTAGCGGTCACTCTCCTGCTGAGACTGAGGAACTCTTTTGTCCCTCAGGTAAGTCTGTCCGGGCGAAATTCATCACTATCAGCGGGTGATCATTAGAACCGATTTTTTTCTTTTTTTGTACAAACTAAATCACGCTATAATACAGTACTGTGTATAAAAAATAGCTTATTGTGGTTTCACTGCTGCATCTCGATGGCTCGTTTTAGCTGTTTATCATAAGGTTTGATGAGTCTATATTTTTCACTGAGAGAAAATGACTTTTTTTTCCCATCATGTTTTCTGTGCATGGAGCAGGTAGCCAGACAGAAGCAGATGGGTTACCACAAGGCAAAGTGGGGCTATCAACAAAATAAGTATCGTAGTTTAATTTTTCAATATGTTGCCATGTATTAATATGTAATATATAATTTTATATTTTTTTAATTCACATCTTTATTTTGTATAGTAGCAACTAATATACTTGCTCTGATAATCTCACCATTTGCACAGCCCTATACACAAGCAGTGTTTTCTCTCGTTCCCGCCTTTCTTTTCTGGCATTATCAACTACAAGGCTACAATGCGCGCTCTAGCAGAAAGAATGGAACGCTAAAAATAAAATGTGTCTAGTTAAAAAGCCCGCTGAATGCAGACTAAACCATTTCGTGTTTTTGCAAGGGGTGAGGGGTGGTCTGTCTTCAGACACTATATACAGTATGTGGGATACAAAATTCAATCTATCAACTTTATTCAACCAAAACATTCAATTTACATTAGTTAGCAACATTCATTGTGACCTTTATTTATGATAGTAATATTGAAAGAAAAATAAAATTCCAGACTTCTCAAGGGCCCTCCCCCAACTTTGGGCCCTGGTAAGATAGTCAAACTTTTCCCCACACTACGACGGATATTTCGTCTGTGCGCCAACCTCCCCATTCAGTTTTTTCCCCCAGTTTCACTGAAGCACAGTACATTTCCCGTGGTATAATAAGCCCAACATTGTGTTCACCACCCAACAAAAACAAATAACAGAAGCAGGTTTGTCAACTCTCATACATCTGCCGTGACCGGGGACATGCACAGGGCAGGGCTTAAGGTTGCCCCGGCAACCGCCTGCCTGCCTGCCCTATTTGACTAAAAAAAAATTGTCGCGAGCTTTCGCTGCCCGAAGAGGAAAAAAGATGTGCAAGTCATCTTCGTCAGGAAAATGACATTTCGTGTACGTTTTTTTCCTTTTCAGTTTCTCAGAGCAAACAAATACACAATACTTGTCAGATGGCGGCCGTAAGCTGCTGAAATGAATTTGCATCGTACCTGCGGTTTGCTCGCTATACTAGCCGGGACTTTCCTGAATAGTACTATCCAGCACTTTTAAACAATCCCTTTATAAAAATACGATAACAGCGGCCCCCGCCTCTCGGTCCCAAACTCAATAATAGTATTATAGTATTTAACATCTAGTTGGCTAATATGCGTTTCCATCCCATTTATCTGAACAACAATAATTATTATGTTAAATTGATTAGTAGTAACAATAATGGAATAATGGCAATATTACTATTAATAATAACATATACACACACAAGTAGCTTGTGACATTCACCCTGCCGTGTCACACTAGCAACCCTGTAGAAGCAACCAGCTCACGTGCTACCGGGTTTGTACGCACCTGTTTCACTTAAAGTACTACAAAAAAGCGAACTAAAATATTTATAACTGGTATAGCAAGTCACCGAAAAGAGGACACACACACACACAAACAAATAAAACGCAAACTTCTGCAAAAACGTCACATAGGTACAGACTGTTAGCTCAACCACATTTGTATAATGCTCTTTCAAATTCAAATTCTCAGTTTTCCTAACATGAACAGGAATTCCACAATTCTAAACCACAGACATTTCCCTTATTTTCAAAAGAATCCAAGAGCATGCAGTGCCTTCATCTCTCTTCTTTCAGGAGCAGACCGTAAGCACGGATGGCACTTTGCACTATTATCTTCTCATCAGCGGGAGGTGTTCCTTCTGGAACTGGCACTAGCCAGTAGTCAGCCCTTTTGGTAATGTGTCTTTCCTTGGGGTTGATCCTGTTCTGAAGAACGACTTTGTAGGTCTTGTTTGTTTTTTTTTATGTGAATTGCTTAGAATAATCAAACGTTGTTTCTATGTCTGGAGCAGAGTATATTCCTCTTCCGTAAAGATCACGCGGACCAGGTTTGTAGTAATTCTCGATTATTCCTTCGGCTCTCTTGATGGAAGTGCCGTGGTAGGAGACGGGCCAGGCATCGGATTCAGTTCCCAACCATCCGTTTCCATCCTCATACTTGTTTAGCACTTTCAGCGCGATTCGGTACCATCCATAGGGCCTCTTGTACAGCTCATTCCCTCGTTTGAGCTCATCAGCTTCAGGTTTTATATGGGTAAAATCATGATCGTATTGTGGATCGAAAAACATTTCCTCATGTACGAACAACTCCTTGCGTGTTGATGCCTTCCAACCACCTGAGCAATCTGTCGATCCTTCCAAGCCATCATCTTTGATTGAAAACAACAAATGGTGGATTTCTTTGTGATGGGTTTGAGGATTTGCTGGTTTTTCCCCTTTTTTTTCTTTAACCTTTTTAACCAATTTTATGTCATGTCCTGTAAGAGCTGAAAGTACCTCTAAGGCCAGAGGGTGAAGTGACATGATGCTGAGTTTCTGAAGTTACGGCTTCTAAAGCTTCTGGGCATTGGGTTCTGGCTGAGTGAGACAAATGCGTTTTGGACAGCAAACGTCTTCTTCTCCTTCCAACTCCCAAACCTGTCGGTACTTATGCAATTTCCTGAAATGGGTTGGGCTGTATCACAAATACTTTCATTTTTTGTATGAATCATCCCTTTGTGACAGAGTAATGGGCCCCTACACATATTCTTCCTATGACTTAAGCGCCTTTAACACTTTTTCATCTACACATTTATATCCCTTCCGATTATAACCATTAAAGTTAAAGACAGTTAAAGAATATGCTCTTTTACTCAGCAAGTGCAACCGTCCATTACACCTTGAAAAACCTCAATATGTCGGTGATACACGTTTCCAAATAAGGAAATAGCATGTATCAACACTTACCGCGTAGGGACAAAATAGGTAACACACACTGTAGATGCTCGGAGGGGGGTGCCAGAGATGTTGTTATGCCAAAACACCTATGGCAGGGGTCATCAACTATATTTGTCAGAGGGCCAGAGTTTTACCAGACAGTCTCCTTGGGGGCCGGACCCCCAAGAAGAAAATCAAATAAAAATCTAATTTTGGCTTAACATTATATTTAATGTTTATACTTTTTCCATTTCATAGCCTAAATATAGTCATAAATGGTGGTTATTCTGACAAGAGACTCAGTTGTTGTTATTTTTAGTTGCTTTAATAGTGTGGACCACTATTTTCTTTTTGATCCTCACAATTTTGGAATCCAGTCACGGGCCGGATTGAACAGCTCAGCGGGCCGGATTCGGCCCGCAGGCCGCCAGTTGATGATCAGTGACCTATGGGGTTGCTTGACTTGTCGGCGAGGCTGCTCTGAAATTCAGGGTTTGCCATTAATGTGCCGGTCACAGTTTATTTTCTACTGCAGTACTCCCGACACTTGTACACTAACAGGCGTGCACGTACGCAGTACCCGTTAGTTACAACAAGAGCCATATAGAGAGAGAGAGTCGCGGCAGCTCAGTGTTTTTGCAGCAGTGCGGATCGTGGAGCCTCAGTTCCGGGACGTTGGAGTCAGATACTAGCAGCACAGTAGAGTGGCTGCAGAAGAGACCATTTATAATGCACCTTTGAAGAGTAAGATGCTTAAAAAATTAGTTGCATATTATCAGCACCTCAGTATCACATTAACATGTGCATTAAACCATTTTAACCCCATGAAATTGCTATATTTAGGAAACGTTATCAGCCAAGGCTAAATAGGCCTACTGGATAAAGTCAGTGACACATAACATTAACCACGAAACTGTAAATTACGATATCTTAATGCTATGTCATCCAGCATTGTAGAATTAGAGAAATGCCTGTAAACGTGATTTTTTTCAGGGTGGCGGGATTTAAATAATAGTTACATATAATATTGGAGCGTTTGATCTCCACTTCCTGGGTATTACAAGCCTCTTCCGGTTTTTTTATCAAACCAAACACAAAGCTTCCCAGGTGTGGTCTTTATAAAAATGTGTAAATGTCATGACCTGCTCATCCAGTCCTCCTGTGTGCCATGCCCCCTTCTTACCTCATGTGGAATCCCGGTGTTCTCAACTGTTTTTAGTTGTTGTTAATTGGTTCTTGTATTTAGTGTTTCCGTGTCCGTCTTACCCCTGTCCGGTCATTGACGTTTGTTTGCGTTTCGTCAAGTGTTTGACTTCGGTAAAGTTGGAAAGACATTGGCAGATTCAAACTTCGCGGCTCAATAAATCTTAAACAAAACGTTCTTACAACACAATATACGGGTCTTTTTAACAGTGGTAAGACAGACAATGAGCTACAACCGGATTTTCGTCCAAACAATATGTATTTACAGAAATACGGATAACATTGCTCCCTATGAGCAGTGCGCTGTCAGAGGCAAGAGGGTCTAGCTGCAGACGCCTGTAGAGTGGAGCTCCACCGGAAATACGTCACCTCCACAGGAAACACGTGATCTTTAAGGGCGTACTCCAGTTAGGGTTATGGTTAAGGTTAAGGTTAGTGAACTAGGTTAGTGTTTATTCGCTGTAACACAGAGTTGAGTCACGTGTTTCCTGTGGAGGTGACGTATTTCCGGTGGAGCTCCACTCTACAGGCGTCTGCAGCTGGACTCTTCTCGTCAGAGGAGAGCTTAGGGACTGTCTGCAAAGTGCAAAACGACAACGGATAATGTCAATAACTTCACTTCCAAAGAGTGAAGAGCCACCAAAATCACTAAAGGCTTTTGGAATGTTATCATGGTCATACTACACCCCTTAGTTTGGTGAAATGTACCTTAGTCTATTTTTAAAGATTTTTTTATTAGGAATAACATTCAATAACATTCAATTCAATGCTGCTATCAACTGTACTACCACCAAAATCACTACATACATCTACAGTCTCATTATGGTCATACTACACCATTTAGTTTGGGGGAAAAAACATTATTATTAAATAAAATGCAATAACTCTGCTCCTATCAATTGTAGTACCACAACAATTACTGTATACATTTGCAATCTTATTATGGTAGGACTGCATGACTTAGGTTGGGAAAATGTGGCTTAGTTAATTGTTAAAGGGATTTTATTGGCAATAAAATTCAATAACTTTCTTACTATAAACTGTAGTCCCATCAAAATCACTACACACCTCTAGGGTGTCATCCTGGTCATACTACAGCACATAGTTTAGGGAAATGTAGCTGTGTCTATTTTTAAAGAATTTTTATTGCCAATAAAATTCAATAACTTTTTTACTATAAACTGTAGTTCCATCAAAATCACTACACACATCTAGGGTGTCATCCTGGTCATACTACAGCACTTAGTTTGGTGAAATTTACCTTAGTCTGTTTTTAATGATTTTATATTAGGAATGATATTTAATAACTTTCTTACTATAAAGTGTAGTTCCACCAAAATCCCTGTACATATCTAGGGTGTCATCATGGTCTTACTAAACCACTTAGTTTGGGGAGATGTGACTTAGTGTATTTTTAAAGAATATTCATTTTCTAAATAGAATTTTGATTTATAATTTTCCTACCAAAATCTGGCACCCAACATGGCCGCTGAGTTCTTTTTTGTTCCAGACAATGGGGTCCTGCGATAAAAGTGGGTAAGGCGTAGAGCCTGATGGGACCAGGTCCAGATGAGATTAAGGATTGGCCCAGTCCCTCGTCAAGGAACAAATTAGACCACGCTGCTCCGGACCTGCCTATTCCTGAGACTAAATTGACCAGACCTGCTTTGCTGAGGTAAAGGTTTCTCTGTTTATTCATTCTTGCTGCTGCTTTTGCTTTTTGCTGAAGGTTACGCCTTTAGTAGGATTTGAATGTGGAGCTCAGTGCATGTGGGAGTACCCCGTGGCTGAGGGATCCAAGCATGGGGAAAGCGCTGACAGCGGTTAGAGGGCCGTTGGGCGAGTGCTCTGTCTGGGAGAGGTAAGCTGGGTGAGCCTTGTTATCCCCGTCACCAGACAGGAATTCACTTGTGATAGGGAAAGGGTACGCTCCGAGTAATTTGTCTCTGGATGACACCTGAGTGACCTATTACGTGATAGGTGGGTGCACGAGACCCTGAGAAAGTCTATGATTTTGAGTGGCGCCACTGTATAGCAGGAAAGAGTTGTTGTGTGACGGGGCAGTGGGTGGCAGGAAAGCCGTCACCCGCATAGGGGCCAGAAACAACGGTGAAGGCTTGGTGCGAGAAGGGGCAGAGGGCAGGGTGGTGTGTGCACTGTGTGGTGAAGGCTGGACAGTGAATGCAATGCATGCTGTTGCACAGCACTGTGTAACAAGGCAATGATAGGTAAGATTCCTGCGTGAGGGCAGGAACAACCTAAGACAGGTGCTGTCGTTGACCCCTGGCACCAGGCTGAGGGACTGTTTGGAGTTTGGTCCACTCCCGGTTTCACGTGAGTTAGAGATAGTGTATGACGATAAGACCATATGTGCTGCTTTCAGAAAACGTGTATGTGATAATGGGTGTGGTGCTGGTGGTCTCCCAGGTGCAGTATCCTCAATGGGATAAAAAGATACATCGAGTTGATTTTTCTCCGTGCTGTTGCATGCAAGTGTCAACATTAAATGGCATCCCCAAGGCAGATAGTAGAACAAGCGACAGGACTGGGACTAAAAAAGGTTTGTAAAAAATGGAATTGTAACACTGGGGGTGGATGGCTGAAGGAGGGCACTGTAAACTTCAGAACTCTAAACTTTGTGGCTTTAGTGAGAGCAAAGAGGAGTGGTAGACTAGAGTGGAGCAGCTGAGAGATAAGTTTAGCAGAGAGGAAAGGGGGCCGATCTGACTGCTGCTGTTTCTCCGCCTGAAGCTGATGCTGAAAAAAAAGGAAAAAGCCCAATTCGGATCTCCTGTATCAGGTCCTGCCTGAAGTGTCCCCTCCTCCACCGTTGTCATTGACTTGGCTAATGCATTCTTTTCTATTGCAGTAGATCAAGATTCCCAGTGCTGGTTTGCCTACACCTTTCAGGGGAAGCAGTGGACCTGGACAGTGATGCCCCAGGGCTACAGAGTCACCTAGCATGTATGGGCAGGAGCTGGCAAGAATTTTGGAGGGGTTTACTGTGCCTGAGGGTAGCACACTGGTACAGTATGTGGATGATTTGCTGCTTTGCTCTCACACTCGCGAGTCCTGTAAACAGGACAACAGAGCTCTGTTAGACTTCCTGGAAAAAATGGGCACAAAGCGTCCAAAGAAAGCTGCAGCTGGGGTCACAGAGGGTAAAATACCTGGGAGATGTGTTGACAAGCGAGGGAAGGTCATTAGGACCAGAACAAGTGGCCTCCATACAGGAGATGCCCAATCCAAAGGCCTAATGGCAATTGCTTTCAGTCCTAGGAATGATTGGCTATTACATGCCTTGGATTCAGGATTATGCACAGAGGTCACAGCCTTTGGTTGATCTGACAATTGGACTAGGACTGACAGACAGACTGACTGATGTGGACGCCCGAAGCTGAAGACGCTCTGACTGATTTAAAACAGGCGTTAATGTTAATGTCAGCCCCAGCTTTGGGGGTGCCTGACTATAAAAAGCCATTCGTGCAGAAGGGGTTCATGACCTCAGTTCTGACTCAGTATCACAGGGGGAAGGTGCAAACCAGTTGCATACTACTCAAAACGTTTGGACTCAGTGGCTCGAGCATTATCCCCTTGTCTTAGAGCGGTGACTGCAGCAGCTGAGGCAGTGATGGCAAGTGCAGATCTAGTCCAGCCGCATCCACTAAAACTTTGAGTTCCTCATGCAGTGCACGTGATCCTGACACAGACCAGGACATCTCATTTGAGACTTGCACGATCAGTGCATTATCAGAACGTGTTACTAACATTGGAAAATGTGACTGTGGAAAGGTGCTCTGCTTTGAACCCTGCGACCGTCCTTCCCATGAGGGAGGACTGGGAACCACATGATTGTTTGCAGGTAATTGACTGTGTGTGCAGATCCAGACTGGATCTAACTGACATCCCACTGGAAGGAGGCAACATCCTGTTTGTTGATGGGAGCTCTTTGAGGCTGGAGGATGGACCACTAATGACTACCTATACTGTGGTGTTGCAAGATGAATCACTTGTGGACGGAGGGCATCTGCCCAGACATTGGTCCACACAAGCGGCTGAGCTGTTTGCACTACAACAGGCCTGTAAACTGGCTGAAGGACAGAAAGTCACTATCTACACAGACTCGAGATATGCCTTTGGAGTGTGTCACGATCATGGCGCAGGTGCAACGGAGGGTGAGCTCCACGGATGGAAAAGGAACGGAGCGTGGTGTGATGGGGAAGGTGTGTGGCGGCATTCTGGGACTAACCGACCTTATCTCCCTAGGTCCGCATATCCAGGGATGGCCAAAGCCGTTCATGGCCTGGATGACGGGATGGTGGCAGCTGTGACTCGGGTGTGGCATGCCCCTGGGTTTGCCGCGGCTGCTGCCCAATTCTGCAGGAAGTGTATGGTGTGCATGAAATTCAACGTGGGAAAGGGCATTGCAACCGATCCTGTAGTTACCCTGAGTCCTAAAACCCTGTTTCATCACCTACAGATGGATTTCACTGAGCTGACGGCATGTAAGGGATATAAGTATTGTTTAGTGATTATAGATCTGTTTTCCAGATGGGTGGAGGCATTCTCTTGCCCCCGTCCTGATGCTCTGAACGTGGCTAAATGTCTGTTAAGGGAGGTGATTCCTCGATGGGGTGTTCCATCTAAAATCACCACAGACAATGGTCCTGTATTTGTCGCAGATACCCCAGCTAAATTGTCCCTTTGGATGCAAATTGACTTGAAGCATTATTGTGCCTATCACCCCTCAAGCAGAGGGATGGTGGAGAGAGCAAATCAAACACTGAAACTGGCCAAAATTTCGGAGACCGTGGGCCTGCCCTGGGTTGATGCCCTGCCCCTGGCTTTGTTGTTCATGCGTGCCAGGACACATCGGCAAACAGGTTTGGCTCCTTTTGAAGTGTTGACAGGAAGGTAAATGCGTGTTTTGTCTCCCTCACAATATGTTACACTAGAAACCCATCAGTAGTTATGCAGTTTCCCGAAAAGGGTCGGGCTGTATCACAAAGACTTTAACTTTCTGTATGAATCATCCCTTTGTGACAGAGTAATGGGCCCCTAAATGTATTCTTCCTTGCCTTTAGCACTTTTTCATCTACACATTTATATCCCTTCCGATTATAACTATGAAAGAGTCAGGAGACCAACAGTTAAAGAATATGCTCTTGGATTCAGGATTATGCACAGAGGTCACAGCCTTTGGTTGATCTGACAATTGGACTAGGACTGACAGACAGACTGACTGATGTGGACGCCCGAAGCTGAAGACGCTCTGACTGATTTAAAACAGGCGTTAATGTTAATGTCAGCCCCAGCTTTGGGGGTGCCTGACTATAAAAAGCCATTCGTGCAGAAGGGGTTCATGACCTCAGTTCTGACTCAGTATCACAGGGGGAAGGTGCAAACCAGTTGCATACTACTCAAAACGTTTGGACTCAGTGGCTCGAGCATTATCCCCTTGTCTTAGAGCGGTGACTGCAGCAGCTGAGGCAGTGATGGCAAGTGCAGATCTAGTCCAGCCGCATCCACTAAAACTTTGAGTTCCTCATGCAGTGCACGTGATCCTGACACAGACCAGGACATCTCATTTGAGACTTGCACGATCAGTGCATTATCAGAACGTGTTACTAACATTGGAAAATGTGACTGTGGAAAGGTGCTCTGCTTTGAACCCTGCGACCCTCCTTCCCATGAGGGAGGACTGGGAACCACATGATTGTTTGCAGGTAATTGACTGTGTGTGCAGATCCAGACTGGATCTAACTGACATCCCACTGGAAGGAGGCAACATCCTGTTTGTTGATGGGAGCTCTTTGAGGCTGGAGGATGGACCACTAATGACTACCTATACTGTGGTGTTGCAAGATGAATCACTTGTGGACGGAGGGCATCTGCCCAGACATTGGTCCACACAAGCGGCTGAGCTGTTTGCACTACAACAGGCCTGTAAACTGGCTGAAGGACAGAAAGTCACTATCTACACAGACTCGAGATATGCCTTTGGAATATCTTTGTACAGCAGTGTGCTGTTACCGCACTGACCTACGCAGCTTTTTTCAAGTGAAACCCAAACCTCTGCCAGGCTGGTTGTAGATAAAGCCTCACAACTTCACCTAGCCATGCAAATTCATAGCCAATTTGTTCAGCATTAAATTCATGAAATTCGTTCATGAAATTCAAATAGGGGATTTAGTTACAGTGTACAGGTAATTTGAGCTTTGTTTTTTTTTTAAAGGTTGAAGTAGAGAACTTTGTCCTGAAGATGGCAGCAGAGTTCCCCTCCAGGCGGGACCAGCTCATCTTCCTCATCAACAACTATGACATGATGCTCAGTGTTCTCATGGTGACCTATGGCTTGTGAACCTTGTTCGTTTAAACGAATAAATTAGATCATACTTTTTTTACATTACTGCTCATATAATGTTTTCTTTAAATCAAATGGATATCAGTGTAATTCATGCTTCTGTTATAGCTTGAGCAGAATGCAGAAGAAAAGTGTAATTAATGGTGTATTACATTGTTATAGATGGATAAGGCATTGAGTAAATGGTGTAGGGACTGTACTCCCAATGATAAAGCCGTATCCTCATGGTCTCTGTATATATTTGTATGTTGGCCTCTCTGTCCTCCGTGTCCCTCAGGAGAGAGCAGCTGACGACAGTAAAGGTGGAGGGTTTCCAGCAGCTTCTTTTGGCCAGAACACAGGTAAGATGGGTGAGGACTGCAGGGTGGCGCCCTCTTCAGGCTTCATCAGTACTGCAGAGCTTGACAGTTGAATTGTAATGCATTTGTCCAGTAATGAAACTGTGAGATTTGATTATATGGGACAGCTGCTGTAGCATAGGAAATTATTACTGAATCATTTTACTGTCCACAGTTTAGAAGGTGATGCACTAAACAGCAAAGGCTGTGAACACAAACAAAAGCCTTGGTCTTGTCGCTTTATTGTCTGTGATATTTTCTGGTAGGAGTTCATTGAGGAGATCCTGTCCCCTCCTTTCGGAGGAATGATTGCCTTTGTGAAGGAGAGTGAGGCTTTGATGGAGAAGGGACAGCTGGACAGGCTGAAGAATGATGATGGTGAGGCCGGGAAGGTAGGTGGCACATGGAGCGACTCGCTGTCATGGCCGCCACTGGCACGAACTCCTACGCCGTGTTTATTAATGAATAAGATGATGATGTCGACCCTCTCGCTCCTGTTCACACGCCTTCTTCGGCTCTCCTGTGCCGCCCCTCCCTGCTCTGGCCCAGCCCGCATCACCCAGCTGATAAGGGGCTTTTCCAGCACCTGGAAGCAGTCTGTAGAAGCTCTCAGCCAGGACGTCATGAGGTCCTTCACCAACTTCAAGAACGGCACCAGCATCATACAGGTTCTTCCCAAAGCTTCTGCTGAAATCTGATAGAAAATCATAAAAATATCTATAGCCACATATACCATGCTTAGAAACTTTCCATGGGAATTTATGCTGGGGAATTTTGGAAATATTGAACTCGGTGGAAGTCTGCATGGGCTGTCAGATACAGCAAAGAAAGCAAACTGTATATAAATAATACAATGTAGAATATGACTTATAAACTTGTCTTTTGATGCAGATGCTTATTTTGGGGTATTTTTACACACATAATTACTCACAAGTATTTGGTTACACAATGATATCATTATTAATGCCATCAAGATTTTCTTTTCAATTACATTTAAGTTCCCTGTTATAGGCTACCCTGCAATTTTGCGAATTTCCAGTTTATTCCCATTAATTCACATATATTCCTATCAATTTTCATATATTCCCAATAATTCCCATGGAAAGTTTCTAGCTTTGAAAATTCCCTAGTAACGAAAGCAGCCATTTTCATGGGGAATTGGACAAAGGAGGCTCGTCACTCTGCCTGTTGTGCTGTCGCCAACAAGTCCATGAATCCTTTATTGTTAAGATTTTTCTGCAGGCTACTGCAATCCTGTGTTTTTTTTTTTAAACTATGTGTCTGTCCACCAGGGGGCGCTGACTCAGCTTATCCAGTACTACCATGGTTTCCACAAGGTCCTCTCTCAGCCCACTTTCCGCAGCCTGGCCGTTCGCTCAGAGCTCATCAATCTTCACCACCTCATGGTCGAGGTCAAGAAGCACAAGCCCAACTTCTGAATAGCATTTTACTGTGGTGAAGTAGGTTGAATAAGAGATTAATGGAAAAGTGAAGATGCATATCTTAGTAGCTGTTTAAAAACCAACAATCTACAGCTGTAATCCGTGAATGGACTTTACCAGTGATTATCTCCATTTCTCACCTATGCATTGTCATGTTCTGTGTATTTACTGTCCATAAGAAAAATCAGTGCAGTTCATGGTACACAAGAATTAAATGTCATTCCAAGAAGGGAATAACATTCATTGATGTGTTTGAGTGGTGTGTGATTTAGATGAAATGGAGAAGGAATATGAGATGAGATAAAGAGGAAAACTGGAATTTTTTTGTACTTAGTGGTATAATATAATTGGTAATTTACTCACAAAGTATAGTTCCACATATGGAACTTATATTTTATATATTCCTTCTCTCGGTACTCAGCAAATCATGTGTGGACCCCGGTATGCAGGATGGATGGATGGCTGGATAATAAAGACATCCAATTTAGTGCTATGTGTTGTCATAAATCTATGCTTTTGACAGCATTATTTTAAAAAATAACTGCTAGTCTCTTACTATTTGTTGTGGGGTATCACTCATTCTGTTAATAGGAATGCTTGATTAAACCTCGTTAGAGAGTGGCCTGATTGGTGTATTTTTGTATTTTTTTCATGAAAAATACTTTTTGATTCCATTAAAGCAAGCAGAGGTCTACCCCTTAAAAATCAATGGTGTTGGAAATAGGCCAACTCAGAGCTTTTGCCATTCTGTGCCATTTGGAAATTTGGGGCCAGTGGTGACTCTGGATTATCTTCAGGGGAGGGGCATGGACAATGGAGAGCATTCAGAGAGGAAAAAATAAAGGCTGTCAATAACGTCTTAGGGATACAGAAGCACATTGCATTCAAAAAAGGAAAAAACAGACACCTTATCTTGTAATTATGACTTACTATCTCGTAATGAGGTATTTTCTTGTTTGCCACCGTACCCCCCAAACAGGACGCAGCACACCGGGATTGCTTTCTGATACTTCACTGCAGAATTGAGCAAGTTGGCCCATTTTAATAGTTTATCATAAGCATTGATGAGTATTATATTTTTAATTGAAAGAAAATTACTTTCTTTTTCCTGTCATGTTTTCTGTTTGCGCAGCTGGTAGCTAGCCAGAAGCAGACGGGTTATCGCAAGGCTATCAAAAAAATAATTATCCTAGTTTAATGTTTCCATATGTTGCTATGTATTTTTAAAAAAGACAAAATGAACACTGTAAACGGACTACTCGATTACTATAAGTGAATTATTTATACAGTATTTATACAGAATGATTCTGTCCCAAGCTTTTTGATCCATATAAGCCTTTGATCACTATAACCATGATCACTAAGCGGTTTCTGCTGTATTTTTATTTTTAATACAGTCATGTGAAATAATTAGGACACCCCATTAAATATGCAATTCTTCATTAAGAAATATCAATATTAAATATTCTTTCAAATTATATCTGTAGATAGAGCTGATGTAATTGCATCAGCTATGCAAAAACAAGAAACATATTCACTTATTTAACAAAGGAAATTAACTAAGATGCCAATTCCTACTGAGGAAAAAGTTAGGACACCCTGTGCCCTAATAACTAGTATTTTCCCCTTTAGTTGAAATAACCTAAATGAGATGTTTCCTATAACCATCTAACAATCTCTGACATCGACTGGCAGAAAGTTTCCCCACTCTCCAATGCAGAATTCCTTAAGCTGTTTAATGTTTGAAGGGTGTCCTGCATGCACTTCCACTTCAAATCACCCCACAGCATCTCAATAGGATTCAGGTCCGGGCTTTGACTTGACCATTCCAGAACTCTCCATTTATTCTTGTAAGCCATTCCTTGGTAGATTTACTGGAAAGTTTTTGGTCATTCTCATTTGCATGGTCCACCCCCACTTCAGCTTCAACATCTGGACAGATGTTTTCACATTGTCCTCAAGCACCCTATGATGAATAATTCATAGTGGATTCTGTGATGGTGAGCTGGCCAGGTTCTGCTGCAGCAACGCAGCCCCAAACCATGACATTTCCACCCCCATGCTTCACAGTTGGTATGAGGTTCTTTTGCTCAAAAGTTGTCTTTGGTTTACGGCAAACATGTCCTCTGTTACTGCACCCAAATAATTCAATTTCAGATTCATCAGTCCAAAGCATGTTGTTCCAAAACTCCCAGTCTTTGTCTAGATGGTCTCTGGCAAACTTCAGTGTTGCCCAGATGTTTTTTGACCGCAAGGGTTTCCTCCTTGCACAGCTCCCATGTAAACCAAACTTGCACAGTCTCTTTCTGATGGTAGATGCATGTACCTTGACATCAACTGTGGCAAGAGTACATAAAAAGAAAAAGGAAAAAGCACTCGAAACAGAACTAGAACAGAAAATTAAAACTTTGGAATCAGCACATGTTGCCTCCCAAGAAAAACACCTTCTAAATGAGCTGAGGAAAAGTAAAATGAAATTGCAAGAATTAAGAGACAAAAAAACTCAGTTTTACATACAGAGATTACGCTTGGACAATTTTGAACATAGTAATAAATCAAGTAAGTTTTTAGCAAACCAACTAAAACAGAATAAAGAGAAGGCAGCAATCTCTTCAGTTACAGACCCCAATGGGAAGGCAACTCATAGCCTAGGAGAGATAAATAGGATATTTAGGGACTTCTATAAAAAATTATACTCACCTAATATTAATCCAACCAATTCTGAAATAGAAGAGTTCTTAAACAACATCGACCTACCAAAATTAAATAATGAACAAATATCGGCATTAGAATTACCTCTCTCAATATTGGAACTTCACGAGGCACTACAATGTATGAACGGGAAAGCCCCAGGTCCAGATGGATTTCCAGCAGAATTCTACAAAACATTTTGGCCTCTGCTAGCACCACTATTCCATAGAATGGTTATAGAAATTAAAGAAACTAGCAGCATCCCCCCAAATATGAATTGTGCAGACATTAACCTGCTCCTCAAACCTGACAAAGATCCTGCTCTCCCCTCTAGCTACCGACCAATATCACTCATAATTGCGGACCTTAAAATCATCAGCAAAGCACTGGCTAGTAGAATTGAAAAAGTGACACCTTATATAATACATCCAGATCAAACGGGTTTCATTAAAGGCAGACAGTCCACTAACAACATGAGGAGACTAATTGGCATAATAGACTACTGCAACATTCAAAATAAGGAAGCCATAATCATCTCATTGGACGCAGAAAAGGCTTTTGACAGGTTCAACTGGAAATTTCTAATGGCAACCTTACTAAAATTTGGATTTCGCGAGAACTTCGTAACCTGGATTAAAATTTTATGCAGTTCACCTAAAGCCTGTGTAAAAACGAATGATCAAATCTCCCCAAGCTTCACTCTCAGAAGGGGCACTAGGCAAGGTTGTCCACTTTCTTCATCACTATTTGCTATATTTATTGAACCATTGGCAGCAGCAATTCGGAACAATAATAATATCAAAGGTATTCAAACAGCAAGTATAACCCATAAAATTAGTCTTTATGCAGATGATGTATTACTTTTTCTTCAAAATACACAGGGTTCCCTCACGGAGACGATAAGACTCATAGATAAGTTCTCCTCCATTTCAGATTACTCTATTAATTGGAATAAGTCGACTACTCTTCCAATATCTTGTGACTTCCAGTCCAATCCAACTATCCCACTTCAATCTGGGAACATTAGATATCTGGGTATTAACATTTCTGCCAAGCTGTCAGATCTGACGCGATTAAATTACAGTCCGCTGCTTAAAAAGATAGAAGATGACTTTGCACGGTGGAACAATCTACCCACATCACTTCTGGGAAGAGTAGCAACAGTCAAAATGATGATCTTACCAAAAATTAACTACACGTTCTCAATGGTTCCGAGTCAACCTCCGCGGACTTGGTTTAATTCACTGGATTCCTTAATCTCAAAATATCTATGGAAATCTAAACCACCACGAATAAGTTTAAAAACTTTACAGAAACCCAAAAACTGTGGGGGTTTGGAGCTTCCCAATTTCTACAACTACTTTCTTGCCAATAGATTGATATATGTCCTAAAATGGACTACGCAAAATAACTTAGACCATAACTGGCTGGATATTGAGCAAACATTCTGTAATGATATTCGAGTCCAGGTCATATACTTAAAAGAGCATCAACATCAGGACATCACTGACAGCCTGGTGGGAATTTCTTAAAATGAACCAAACCTCACTGGTCCCATGCAAACTGACACCCATCTGGAACAACCCTGACATCTTGTTAAATAAAAAAATGATAAACTTCCTGGCTTGGCATAATAAAGGAATCAAGCGCCTCGAACATATAATCCAAGACAATCGCATGATATCATTTGACAAAATAGCAGAAACTTATAGCATTGAGAAAAACAAATACTTAGAATATCTTCAGCTTAAATCAATAATACATAATTGATGGTGCCGTAAGCAATTAGAGCTGGAGTTTTCACCTAAAATAGCAAACTTCTTAATAACTCCAACTAAAAAACTACTGTCTAGGATTTACGTGCATCTAGCAGAATCTGATACAACGCTCTCACTCCCTACCCACAAATGGGAAAGGGATTTACTCATCAATCCAGACACTAACTTCTGGAGGCAAATTTGCTTGAATACCTTCCGAATGAATCAGAACTCCAACCTGCAGCTATTACAGTACAAAATTTTACACAGAACACACTACACAGGGCAGAGGATGTTCCAGATGGGTATCAGAGATACTGACATATGCCTAACTTGTAAGAAGGATGCACCAGATAATTACCTGCATGCTTTCTGGTATTGCACACCGGTCAACGAATTCTGGCAAAGGATTTGTGAAGACTTATCGACACACCTAGGGCATCCCATCCTACCCTCCCCCTCACTCTGCCTGCTTGGGGACCTCACTAACACTAATATGGACACGAATAAATCTTGCATGCTTCTCACAGTACTAACCATTGCCAAGAAAACAATCCTTCTGAACTGGAAGTCAAAAGAGAATTTAAACATAAATCTGTTCAAAAATCTACTCTTGGATTATGTTTCCATGGAGAGGTCGTCTGCCTGTAAGAAAAATCAATTGATCGATTTTGAAGATATTTGGGCTCCAATAATTAACTTTTTAATGTAATGCTGTCGGGGGTGGTGGGGCATTGCCATCACTGTCCTGGGTTGGGGGCTGGGGGCTGGGGGCGGGGGGGCAGGGTTGTTGGGGTCCTCTGGGGTTTCTCTTGGCTGAGGGCGCGTGGTCAGTGTCTCTGGGTGGCCGCTGGCCTGGCCTGTTGGGGGCGGTGCAGGGGGTGGGGGTTCTGCCCCCCTGGGGTGGGTGGCGCGCTGGGGGGGTGATCGGGGGGTGGGGCCTCTGGGTTCCGCCTGTGCCGCTGCGCTGGGGTGGGTGGGTTTGGGGCCGTGGGCTCTATCTGCTGGGGCCGCAGCTCCGGCTCCCGTTGCCTGGTGGGGGCAGGTCGTTGTCTGCCGTTGGCGATTCCGGCGCGGGGCCCTCGGGCGCTGTGGGGTGGTTGGGGGGGGGGGGGGGCGGTGGGGGCAGCCTCTGCCTCGCCTGGGGGGGGGCCTGGGGTGGCCGTGGGGCGGGGGTTATCCCGCCTGGCTGGACCGGCTCCCTGTTTGCCGGGGGGTCTGGGGTTGTCCCGTCCTTGGCTGCTAGCTGGGGTCTCATCGGGCGTGGTGGGTATCTCCCGGTCTGCGCCTGGGGGGGGGGAGGGGTCCCTGCTGCCAGGCTGCCTGTGGCGCCCCTGAACACCTCGGTTGGCCGTCCCTGCCGGCTGTGCGGGGTCAGGGATGGGGACTAATCGGGGCCAGTCGGGGCCCACTCCTGGCACGCCCTTATTGCTCCCCTGGACCCAACACCACATTTCACACAACACTAGGGCCTTGAGGGGCGGTGGGGAGGTGCGCCGAGACACTGCCCCTCAAATTTTACTTGCATGTTAGACACCACATGACACTAGGGCTGAGGAGGTGGGTTGAGGCAGGTGGGGCTCTGCCATCTGCCAGTGGTGGGGCCCTCATACCTGAACTGCACCCACTAATTTTAATGCATTGTAGACATAAACACACAACTCTCTCACACATGTACATGCACACTTCACACCAACATGGGTCGGGGAGGGGATGGGGGCCGAGGGGCCCCCCCTAACTCTCTGTCTCTGGCCCTGTGCGGGTGGGGTGGCCCGCCGGGGGGAAGACCCATCATGGGGGGGTTCAGGTGGCCCTGGCGGGTATGGGCGGCCTCCTTTCTTGGGCCGCGGGCCGGGTGGTGCTTGGCTCTGCGGCCCCGTGGTGGGGCCCTGGCGGGCAGTCCGGGGAATAAAAGAAAAAAAAAAAAAACTGTGGCAAGAGCTTCCTGTATGACCCGTGATGACATTTTAGGATTTTTGGAGACTTCTTTCAGCATCTTGCATTCGGTTCTTTGCCTGAACTTGCTTGGACAGCCTGCCCTGGCCATGCTGGCAATTGTTTTAAATGTTCTCCACTTATAAATTATTCTCCAGACAGTGGAATGGCTGATTCCAAACTCTCTTGAGATCTTTTTATATCCTTCCCAGACTCATATGCATCTACAAGCTTCTTTCTGAAAGCCTCAGCAAGCTCTTTGGATCTCACCATGGTGATACCACTCATTTCAACAATCAAGAGCAAACCAAACTAAATGTCTATGGTTTAAATAAGACAGGCTCCACCAAAAAGCTCTGTAATGATGTTCTGATCATTTTCCCCAGATGTGGTGCACCTGAATCTAATTCTAGGAATTTTAAATTGTGATGAATGTGAGGGTGCCCTAACTTTTTCCTCAGTGGAAATTAAGATTGTAGTTAAGTTCTTTTCATAAATAAGTGAATTTGTTTCTTGTTTTTGCATAGATGATGCAATTTCATCACCGTCATCTACAAGATATAATTTGAAAGAAGATTTAATACTGATTTTACAATTTCTTAATAAAGAACTAAATATTTAATGGGGTGTCCTCATTTTTTCACATGACTGTATATATTTTATAGAGTATGTGTATTTTATTGAGTACATTTATACAAATATATTTATATTTCATATTTTTATGTTGTATACAGTTAGGTCCATATATATTTGGACACTGACACAAGTTTTACTATTTTACCTGTTTACTGAAATATATTCCAATTGAAGTTAAACAACGGGCATGGACATAAAGTGCAGACTCTCAGATTTCATTTTAGGGTTTCCACATTCAAACTGGATGAAGGGTTTAGGAGTTTCAGCTCGTTAACATGTGTCACCCTCTATCTATATATATATCTATATATCTATATATATATATCTATATATATATCTCTATATATCTATATCTAGAATAATCTATATATCTATATATATATATCTATATATATATCTATATATATATCTATATATATATATATCTATATATATATATATATATATCTATATATATATATCTATATATATATATATATATATATATATATATATATATATATATATATATATATATATATATATATATATATATATATATATATATATATATACACTCTAAAAAAACGCTGGGTTGTTTTTTCAACCCAAATGCTGGGTTGAGACTGCTGGGTAACAAACTTCGGTTGATTTAACCCAATTTTGGTTAAAAATCGGTCTTGATCTATAACCCAGCAGTGCTGGGTTGGGAACGCGGACGTGAAATAGAGCACTCACGTCACGTCAACATCCAGGGACATCAGCGAGAGTTGACGGAGTTTTGCGCCGTCTTTAGAGTGAACCCAGTGAAATTCTGTCTGAAACGTAAGTTATTCAGTGTGTATTTAACAATGTTCATAAGAAATAAAACATTTGCTTTACTGTATAATATATATATACACGCAAATTTTAGGCTTTCGGTAAGTTGAACTGAGATTACCTAAAGACTAAGCGACGGCCGATCTCTTGCTCAGTGGACGGGATAGCGCGCGTGACATCGTCATCGGAAGGAGCTTGGAAAGGATAACGTAACATTTTTAAATATTACTTTTGTATATGTTTAATCTACTTTGTTTAACACAGTAAATCATTAATAATAGATACGGTTTTGATACAGCGGAGTTTACTTAACTAATTTGATTTTGTCAGCACATCCACATAAATTTCCCGCTCTGCTTGTAAGGTACATTTTGTTCAATTCGTTTAACTTGGTTGTACACTTGACAGTAAACGATGTTAATTTACTACGAACATGTAATTCCTTTAATCCTGTAAATGGTTTGATGCAGGCGGGAATGTCTGAGCTCAGCTCAGGCTAAAGGAGGCTTGAAACTAAGCATGTTCGACCAACATTTTCTAAGCATAGTGCCAAGGCCATGGTCAGTGGTTAGCTAATGCTGATAGCTTGGTGTGTTATGGTCTTTAATGCTCCTAAAGGTTTTTTAGGTGTTCTAAAGGTAGCTCTAAAGATATTTAACTTTTACACATTTTTGAGTTTTTAATGAATCTATACCATTTCTTTTTTATTTATTTTTCCTTTTTTCAGATTGGGACCAATATGGCTGAGTACCTTCGTTCAGAAGAGTCCATTGAATTTCCTTATGTTCTCATGCTTGGAGACAACCACTGCTTTCAAGCCTTTGCTATAATAAATGGCACAGCATTTGAGCAAAGTACATTACTTGCTGGAGTGGACGTTTGAAATGTTTTCATATTTTAAATACATATTTTCTTGGAAGTAAATTTGACTTCAGTCACTTTATATCTCAGGATATATTGATGTTTGCACATAATTGTTAATTGGAAAGTTATAAAATGTTTTCCTAATCTTAAATTTGTATTTTCTTAAGTTTTTTTTTGTTAGTTTTTTCAGTCAGTTTGATGCCGTTTCATTATTACTTCTACATATTTTTTTTTTCTACATTGCAGTTGATGATTTATATATATCAGGATATGTTAATGTTTATGCACAAATTTGTATTTTAAAGTTAATCTTTCTGACTTAAGTCGGTTAGATGCTTTTTCATTATTACTTCTACATACTTTTATTTTTCCTCTACTCTGCAATTACATTGCAATTGATTCTTACTGATGATTCCTGTATATCTCAGGATATATTGTTTATGCATGATGTAAATGTTATGAAAAGTTTTCATATTTCAAATTGTGTTTTTCTAAAGTTAATTTGTCTGACTTCAGTCACAGTGTTTCTGTGATACAGTTTGATACATTTTAATAGAAATTGTCTTAATGCTGAGGTGGAGATGGGAAAAATGTCTTAAATTCATATGGACACATTTTTTACATGTTTTGTCATAAATAAAATTCCATTACTGAAGTATGTATTGCTGTAGGATTGTTTTTATTTTAGTAATTTTAATCACCAAAGTTTCTAGATTAAATTTCTGACCCATTTTGGGTTACATTCAACCCAGCAGTGTAGGAATTTTTAACTAATAGTTGGGTTAAAAATCACAACCCAGCATGCTGGGTTAAACGTGTAACCCAACTTGTTGGGTCAAAATAACCCAGCATTGGGTTAGTCCCTTTTTTACCCAGCGCTGGGTTACCAAAATAACCCAAATTGGGTTGTTTTTAACCCAGCAGTTTTTAGAGTATATAGATACATATATATATATATATATATATAGAGATGGGCGATCCACGTTTTTTCAGTTCCGATCCGATTCCGATACACAACTGCCGATACAGATTCCGATACAAGAGCTCTTTTTACTTTGTTATACTTTACATATTATTTTTTTTTAAGCTAGTAAATACAGATGGAAAAAATGTATGACAAAAAATATTTAATTAGGCTACTACAAACATACATAACGTACTGTTCCACCTCATTTGTTTTAAGCGTTTTTGAGGCATTTGCAGTTCAATATGAATATCTTCAAAGCAAATATACACAAGTGGCGAATACTTAAAATTTTAACAGTTTTTCTCCCATTGGCATCAGCGCACTTACACTTTTGTTGCGATGGCAGCCCCTCTTGTATCACAAGCAACGAGTTCGCAAAACAGTCCAATTAAGTTAGCGACTCCCAAATCATCCATTGCTTTGTTTTGTCTCGCAGTTGCGTGCGCTTTGTTAAATGGGATTTTCCATTAAACGCTATTCCCACCTCAAAACCTTATTTTACATAGATTGCAAAACGCTGTGCTTCCGGTTTCTGTTAAAAGCCTAAAATACTCCCAGATCGTCACGTCTTTACGCTCCTCGTACTGCGAAGGGTATGCGCATGACGTCACAGCAGGCGGAAGTCACTGTACTCACACCCACTGAGTAGCAAAAAAGACTTAGGGGCAGTGATAGCGTTCGATTTGAATTCCGCAAAAACACACATGTAAAATGGGAAAGAGCTGTCGTGCGATTGATTGCCAAAAACTAAATAAGTAAGTATAGGACGTGGATCGGTCACGCATGGCCGATTCCCGATCCGTCAAATAGGTCTGGATCGGCGCCGATACCGATCCGAATATCGGTATCGGTGCATCTCTATATATATATATATATATGTATATGTATATGTATGTATATATGTATATGTATGTATGTATATATGTATGTATATATATGTATATGTATATATATGTGTATATATGTATATATATGTATATGTATATGTATATATATATGTATATATATATATATATATGTATATACTGTATATATATATATATATATATATATATATATATCTCTATCTATATATCTATCTATCTATATCTATATATCTATCTCTATCTATCTCTATCTCATTTCTTGTATATTTTTTTTAATTCACATTGTATAGTAGCAACTATTATTTTTGCACTGATAATTCCTTTGACCACAACTATTCAAGGTATTGACTATTTGCACAGCATACATAGCCGCACTCTCTACCTGCGCATCCAGAGTGTTATTCCATTATTGTGTGTGATACCATATGTTACTGTGTGTATTTGTTTGTATTTGAGCTACTGGATGCCTAAATTTCCCTCGGGATGAATAAAGTTTCATCTATCTATATCGATTAACCTATCATGTTAGCTGGGCTTATGCCATACATGGATATTTCGTTTATGCGTAACTTCCCCATTCAGTGTTTTTCCCCCTAGTTTCACTGAATCACAGTACATTTCCCGTGGTACGATAAGGCCAACATCGTGTTCAAGTTTAACAAATACCAGAAGCAGGTTTGTCAACTCTCAGGCATCTGCCGTGACGCTCACGCTTTCAGACACTCACGCTTTCAGACACTCACCCTCACGCATGAAATCTTACGGCAAATATATTATGTTCTGACGAGTTGAGCTACCTATCGAGACGTACTATCGAGCCTTTTTGCGCATGTGCAGTTCCACCGTTTTGGGGGTTAGGGTTACGTTTTAGGGGCTTGGGTTAAGGGTTTTACTGTTTTTTGGGGGGTTAGGATTAGGGCAAAAGTAGTAGAAGCAAGTACAAGGTTACGCATGAACATGCTTTATTTCTGTCTGATTGTTGCGTTTCAAAACCATACTGGAGAGGAAACCTCTGCTTTTCTCAGACATGTCCTGGAAATTGTAGCTTTTATGGACGCTACGTCGCTACTTGATCAAAAAAATAACGTGTCTACTGGAAAGTTATTTGATTCAGAAATCAGCGACGCTACAGGCAAGCTACTAGAAAATGTAGTTAAACTAATAGCTTCGCTACATGTAGCGGCGCTACCGCCCATCACTGGTTATTTACTTCATCACAATTATGTACAGAATTCCAGATTCTTTTTAATTCAAATTCTGCTTTAATAATTATGCTGAATAGTATATTGCTAGATTTAGGTATGATTAAGTTCCCCAACTGACGAAAATTGACAGAGATTAGATTTACACTGGCAATCAAAATGAGACAACTGACATTTTTATAATGCTCATTCAAATTCTCAGTTTTCCTAACATGAACAGGAATTCCACGATTCTAAACCACAGACATTTCCCATATTTTTCAGTAGAATTCAGTGTCTTAGTCTCGCACTTCTTTCAGGAGCAGACCGTAAGGACGGATGGCACTTTCCACTATTATCTTCTCAGCAGCAGGAGGTGTTCCTTTTGGAACTGGCACTAGCCAGTAGTCAGCCCTTTCGGTAATGTGTCTTTCCTTGGGGTTGATCCTGTTCTGAAGAACGACTTTGTAGTTCTTTTTTGTTGATTTTGATGTGAATTGCTTAGAATAACCAAACGTTGTTTCTATTTTTGGTGCCGAGTAGATTCCTCTTCCGTAAACTTCACCTGAACCAGGTTTGTAGTAACTCTCGATGATTCCCTCAGCTCCCTCGATGGAAGTGCCGTGGTAGGAGACGGGCCAGGCATCGGATTCGGTTCCCAACCATCCGTTTCCATCCTTGTACTTGTCTAGCACTTTCAGCGCGATTCGGTTCCATCCACAGGGCCTCTTGTACAGCTCATTCCCTCGTTTGAACTGAGTTGTTCCATCATTTATATGGGTGAAGTCATAATCGTAACCTGGATCGAAGAACTCTTCCTCATGTACGAACAGCTCCTTGCGTATATATTCATTATCAATGGATCGCTGACCAACAAAAAAATTAGGTGATCCATCCAAGTGATCACTTCTACTTGCAAACAACACGTGGTGCATGAATTCCTGATGGGTTAGAAGAACTGGTGCTGGTTTTCCTGGATTTTTCTGATGAAATTCATGAACTGGTTTTATGTCATGTCCCGTAAGGGCTGAAAGTGCCTCATAGGCCAAATGGTGCGGCGGCATGATGCTGAGTTTCTGAAGGTACGGCTTCTAAAACTTCTGAGCACTGGGTTCTGGCTGAGTGAGACAAATGCGTTTTGGATAGCAAACGTCTTCTTCTCCTTCCAACTCCCAAACCTGTCGATACTTATGCAGTTTCCCGAAAAGGGCTGGGCTGTATCACAAATACTTTCATTTTTTGTATGAATCATCCCTTTGTGACAGAGTAATGGGCGTGTCTGATGAGAATGACCGCTACAGGTATTCTTCCTTTTAGTTAAGCACTTTAAACGCTTTTTCATCTACACATTTATATCCCTTCCGATTATAACTACGAAAGAGTCAGGAGAACGACTGTTAAACAGTGTTGCCAACTATTTTCAATGGAAAGTAGCTAAAGTCTGCTGGAATAGTCGCCAAATGTCGCTAGATGACGTCATGCGTATATTTGCATATTGATGACGTAATTACGTCGTATTTGCATTCTGCGTGTTTTTCCTAATCCTTCCTCAAGTGTACAATATAAAACTATCAATTACGTTACATATTTTCTGTCAGACAACATTTATATTATACGTATATATGTTTTTTATGTATATTGATTATGTGTATATGAGTTTAATAAGTTTAATGAAGTTTATCGTTGTGTATGAGTAAGTAGAGTCACGTACAGTCAATCAGATGTAGCTCGAGCAGTAAACGATCTCAGACGAGTTCAGAAACTGGAATGAACTTAAGCTCTGTAACAGTGAGTAATATAAGTGCATCAGAAGAAAAAATAAATAAATAAGAAAAAATAAGAAGAAACGGTCAAATTAAATAGTTATATTTCAAGCAAAGGAGAAGCAGGTAAGTGATTGGTCCGTGGCAACACCATTTGCACATGCGCAGCTCATTCACATCTATGTCAGCTGCCGTGCGGTCACGGGAATATGCTGCTCCTTTCAGCCGGAGCTAGCGCTCACTGATCAGAGCAGACACAGGGAGATGAGTAACTGTACCGGGAAAGCAAGACCTCGCGCTTACAGGACAGTACTGGCGACATTTGGAAAGTTGCTAAGGTTTGTCCAAAAGTCGCTAGGCGCTTTTTTGAAAAAAAGTCGTCAAGGGGGTCTGAAAAGTCGCTAAGTTGGCAACACTGCTGTTAAAGAATATGCTCTTTTATTCAGCAAGGGCAACCTTGAAAATCCACAATGCAACGCGGCGGTGATTGTTGGAGTAAGCAGTCTCCACCGGGTCCGTGGATGAGAAGAGATTCATAGCTGACACGTGGAGAAGTTGCAGGTCACCAGTTTATTCTCTGACAGATTGCAATCAGGGGGCGACCATCTGACATACATTCAGCATGTACAGGAAGAGGCTCAACCATATGTATCAGCTCTATCCCTTTTAAAGCCCTGCACTGCAGGCGCGCCAGTCAGTTCTCGTTTTGATTAGTTACAGCCTTATACAATCATTCCCACATGATATACATTTCCATATAAGGAAATATTGCTTGACTTGTCGGCGAGGCTGGGGTTCGGGGTTTCCCCTTCCTTGTCTTCTTTGGGTCTCCTGTTCCTGTCCTTGGTGTCCCTGTTCGTGTCTCCATTTGTTCAGTTGGTGTACTGGTTGTTGCCGTCCTGCTTGTTCCTGGTGCCTGTACAGTTTCAGTTTGTTTGTTAATGTCTTTTGGTTGTTGTTTCCCCCAGGTGGTGCTGTGCACTGAGTTCCATTGTGTCCCGTTTGGTCCCTTTAGGGCAGGGGTGTCAAACGTACGGCCCGCGGGCCTAAACCGGCCCGCCAAGGGATTCAATCCGGCCCGCAGCATAAATCTGAAAGTGAAAAATTTCAATGAGACATGAACTAGAATTTTTTTAATAAACTGCTATTCCTAAATTGTCAGCTAGGGGCACATTGTTTTAGACATGGATCAGGTGAAAGAAGAAGAAAAAGACAAAACAATGCTGAGACAGACACAGCTAATGTTCAGTGATTACTACGATACATCTACTTACTTTTGTACTCGCCTTTACACCCTCATTAGCCAAAATGTCTTTGTCAAAAAGGAGAAAAGTGGATACTGAGTGTAGAGTTTTCCAAGAAAAATGGACAGCTTCCTATTTATTCACAGAGTTGAATGGGAAACCTGTATGCTTGGTGTGTATGCAACACACACCAACACTTAAATGACATTCTGAAACTGGCTGCTACTCAGGACCTGACGCCTGACACTGATGCACTTGTGCAGGCTAAAAGATGCCAAGTTTCAGGAGCAAAAACAAAGTAGTCTAAACTAGACTAACTGTTGTAAAATGCTGCATCAGAAACATTTTGCACTCAAAAAATATAGTTCTGTGAAAATGAATCTTTGCTGTAATAATAGCTAAAAATTGTGCAATTTGTTAGTCACCAGCTTCACTACAAAAGAGTTTGGTCAGAAATTTTATGTATGCATTTTTTATGTATGTTTCATGTATAAATCTTGATTTTATAGCCCAGTACGTGATTACTTTCTCTGTTATACATTTAAAATGGCCACCACTTTGGTTTGTAAGATGTGGGGATTCAATTTAAGTTTTGAGAATTATTACACATGTGGAAATTGGAGTAAAAATAATTCCTATATCTTGATAAGTTGATTTAGGCTACCATATTTTTCAGTTCTAAATACATGTGACTTAAAGTTTTGTGCCTTTGTACAAACACTGTGATCAGTTGTAATGCACACATGTAAATGATAAACAAGCAAATTGCACATTTTTCTTGAGAAATCTGAAATTGTTCATAACATGTTTTGTAAAAGGATAGTTCATTAAAATAAAAAATATCCTAATGTAATTATACTTCTTTCCACTAAAACTAAGGGGAAAACATGAATTTATTGTTATTTATAGCTATGATGTGCTGTGCTATGATTTTGATGGTCCGGCCCACTTGGCATCAAATTAGGTTGTATGCGGCCCCTGAACTAAGATGAGTTTCACACCCCTGCATTAGACTCACCTTAGAAACACAAACATACCCATCTTTCTCCCACTCACTCACACACTGCTAACTTGATTACAAGGGTGTAGTAATGACATATAGCAGTTGTTAATTGTTTTAGACTGTTGTGTTAAATTGCATTTTTAAAACTGTTTTTCTTTGTGTGAACCACTTTGAGATGCAACTTTGCTTGAAAGGTGATCCAGCTGATCATACCCTTTGATGTTGATTATTGTATTTGATACTCTCTTAAGCATGCATGGCGTATTATACAATGGAAATTTGTTCATTTACTTTATCTGTGAAACTGTGATTTTGAGATTAAATCATTACTATTAATTGTAATCATCGTCTGACTGTTGATTTGAATTCTTATATTGGACTAAGCAAAGAAATATATTGTCACATCAGCCCCACCAGGAAAAATTTTCACCAGCTGCCACTGTGGTAGACCCCCTGGGCCATCCTCCCCCGTGTCGCTCATGCCCGCTCCCAGCTTCCTGCTAAAGCGACTCTCGGGTTTGCTGTATTTCTCTGCCATTTCCTGCATCATGGGTCTCCGGGGGTAGTCGAGCATGGCCTTCATTCTGCGGGGAACCCCCAGAGGAATCATTCAGGCACCAGCGACTCTGACTAACAGCGTGAAGAGCGTCGCGCCAACCGTGACGGTAATTAAGTAACAAATAAATCACACTGGCCGGTTCATACAGAGGTGGCCCCCGATTTTTACCTCTGCGACCGCGTGCTCATCTCCAGACGTGTAAAAGCATCCATCTTCCTGTTGAGGCGCTCCTTCAGGAAGCAGTTAAATATGTGTGTCTCCAGAACCTAAGGTTTCGGAGACATGTTGCCAAGAGAAGCGGCAGTGTTTACCACAACTACAACCATGCATTTGCAAACAGGCATTGCACAAAATATTAAATAAACGTGCTCCTTATTTACGACACTCTGCATGTTCTGCTAACCAGCTAGCTAGCTACGATTTTTTGGCACTATTTGCCAGCCATTTATTTACTTTATGAAAAAGCTGGGGGTGGGGGCAGGGGGGCTAGATAAGATTTTAAAACCTAGCTATTGGTTAAGTTCTACCAAACGAGCTTGATGGGCCAAATGGCCTCCTCTCATTTGTAAATTTCTTATGTTCTTATGATTCTGGAGCCTCAGACACAGAACCCCTGGCCCTGATTACGAAACAAATTGGAAGCCCAATTTCCTCACACCCCCTGAACTGAGGGCTAAAGGGGTACCTTCTCATAAAAGGGTTGATCCCGGGGATCTCTGGACTTGAGAAACTCCTCGCTGTTAAACACTCGGTGCTCGTAATTGAGATGATCTTGAACCTCCCTGAGAATACAGACATCCATCATGGAAAGTGAACATGGTGCAGCGCATCTGACCTCCCCAGGGATCCAACAATACTCATTAAAACTGGAGGAATTAGATTCAGCTGCAGGATTTGCAAAAATAATTTAAGCCACGCTGTTGGTGAAAAATAATCCTTTACAAAGCTTTCATACTATTGACATTTCACGTAGATATGACCCAGGGATGTCAGAAAGCACTTTGTAAGAGATTTTACAGATTTAAGGACATAAAATGTGTTTTTGTTTGGTTCAGTTTCATTTTCACAGCAACTCAGAGCAGAGATTACGAGACCCACTCCGCATTAGGGCAGGTACCTAAAGATGTTGACCATCAGCTCTAGTGTTATCTTCTGGACCTCTGCATTCAGGTTCTGCTGCCACAGCCTCCTCTGTGCCCTTAGGTCACTTATGTCTGTGCTGGTTGCCAGGTGACTGATGTCCAGGTCGTAATGCATTCTCAGAGCTTCTCCCCTGCGTCGAGAGAGAATTGACCAGCTTAAAATCTGCATTTGCATTATTTTTTAATTCTGCACAGGATGTTGGCGCTTCAACGGCAACCTTCTGCGAGATCAACCGATTAGACTTTTTTTGATGTTGGTGAATGTAGGTTGTGGTAAACACATTTCAGCAATAACTGTAATTTCCCCTTCTTATTCTAGCTGCAGGGTCCTACAAGATCCCTGTCTTTAACTCACTGCCCTCTTCTGCAGAACAGAGTTTTCGTTGCTTGGATTGACAGCTAACCAGTGGAGAAAACACAATGTAATTCTTCACAAAACACACACCTATGCTTTCGATCAGTTAACTTGGAGCAAAATTTCTTTTGCTTTGACACTAAAGCCAACTTATGACCAAAACAACTTTAATTTCATCCGTTCTATTCATGCATGCTCAAAGACAACCAAAAAAAGGACTAACCAAATTTCTCTATGTAGGCTATGTAATGGTTACCTAGAACGCTTAATTATGGTTTTGTCATTTTCTTTTCTTTTTAAACACATTTGCAGACTTTTCACAGTGTAGTACTTTATTTTAAATCAGCATAAGTAAAATGGAAAGGACAGATAGTAACTAAATTAAAACATCGACCAAAAATCTTGTGAGGAGATGCATGGAACCACTGGCCTACATGCAAATGACTGTGGTAGTTATCAGGTGAAGCCAGCAGGTCAGATGCCATCACTTGATGTAAGATCAAACCAGGAAGACCGGATGAAGCCCCAGACTACTGTCTCCAGGGCAGAGGGCCACACACATGTGAGTCTCTTTCACGAGCAATGAAATCAAAGCCAGCATACTGGAGTTGATGCAGAGTGTGAACCTGAGCACCCAGAGAGTTGCTGAAGGGTGGGGGTGGTGGGCTGGAGTACCTTGTAGCCAACTGCTAACCACAGGAACTCCCACAAAGTCAGAACCAGGGAGGGAACATGAAGATCAAAGGCGAAGCTTCTACAGAAAAAAGCTAAACTGCTCTCTCTGCTCTAAGGAGAATTACTCCCAGCTTATTCTGAGCGACTAAGGACACACTTCTGCTGTGTCTGAAGTGAAGTGCCTTATTGAGTAAAACTGAAGATCCCCCCATTCCACATGGGAGGCCAGTCAGAAGGGCCATGGGGGAGACATGTGGATTTCATTAGCTTACAAGCTTATAAGGCCATTTTCAAATCAAATTTACCTCACATAGTACATTTACAGCGGACGAAATGAATAATCAAATAAGGAAAAAACCAGAAGAGGGTCCTTGATCCCTCGGAACCAGACAAACGTGACCCTTTCCTCACCGTTTTATAAAGCAGTCCTCAGCGACGAGGGGGACTTCGGGGATGCCAGTGCTGTCCGAAGAGAAAGACACCACTGTCCCCTCGTCGATGTTTATTAAGATCAGATCATCGGTTTCCTGGTGGAGAAAAACAGGCAATGGGAGCCAGCCTGCTTCTACTGCTTATCTCGCCAGCAGAAACGGTGGAATCTCCCTCCATTTGTTATCAGCAAATGCAGTTTTTGTTTTATTTTCAGGGTAGAGTGACCGGTTTATCAAAAGTCTGCCGACTGCCAGCGAGTACATGGCGGGGGGGGGGGCTTACCGCCGCCACCTCCTCGAAGTGCCGCAAGTGACAGCCCATGAGGAAAGCAGTCGGCGCCATGATGAAGTCCAGCATCTGCTGTGAGAGGATGGGCACGAATGGGTGCTGCCAGGACAGCGGGCGGATGAAGAGCAAGAAGCAGTGTGCCAACAGGGTAAGGAGGGCCCAGTCCGAGGAGAGCAGCACCACCCGCTGCTCCGTCAGCATGCTGGTGATGACCTGCTCACACACACACACACACACACACACACACCAGGTCATACATCAGGTCACACCACACAGCAAGGTCTGTACATTTACTCTAAACGTAAACACCCTCTACATTCAAGTTATTACTTGATACTGTACTTGATAAATACAATACCAATCAATAATCCAGACATCTACTGAAAATCATTTGTTTGTCAACAAGATAATGATCCTTAGCACACCTCAAAATTTTATGCATTAAGTATTATCTTCTAAACACTCGGCACCCCTGTTTCCAGCATTTCTCCAGAGGTTCCTGGTACTTGGCCCGCTTTCTCTCAAATGCCTCCTCCATACAATCTTCTCAGGGCACGGTCAGTTCAATCAGGGCAGGTTGTTTCAAAGCCTTAGGAATACCATCTGGTCGTAAAGATGTTGCTGTGATGTGGGTTGGAAACTTGAGCTTCTTGCCTAGGTTGACAGTTAGCTGCCAGTCATGAGCGGCGTGGCGTATGCCTGCTGGGTTGCGGTTTGAGAAGCTCTCCTGCCTTCACAAAGACTATTTGGTTTCTAGAGGTGCTGTGGTGCCCCCTTTTTGCGATGACCGCCTTTGCCTTCAGCACCTGGTAGCAATCCTCTCCTAGGGCTCTTTGGCTGTTGCTGAGAATGTGCTCTAGTGTCCCTCTTCTGGAGCAGAGGGGAAAAGAAGGTGCCCCAGACTTGCCCCAATGGTGGAGGTTTGCAAGGGTGGGTAAGATCATAAATTGCCTGGATCAGGAATTGTATACATTAGGGCTCAGCCCACCAGATGGCAGACCAAGCGAGCCTACATACCACTGCAATCTCCCATCTCATTCATGCCCCCTGCTGTCCCATACCTGTCAACCGACTGTTGCGTGCTTCCTCCACTGCTGCTTGTGCTTCCTTCAGGACAAGATGGCGCCTTCCTTTCCCAGTGCCTTGCTGTATTGCGGCACACAGAAGCTGCTCTCCCATTCACCACGGCTCTGGCCACTGCCCTTTCCCGACACAGCTGACTCCAGTTCTCTTTGGCGCAGGCTGGAAGTTGAGTGCCTAATCTCGATACCTGCTGAAGAGACTTTTGGATCTCCGGAGTCCCTGTACTGCAGTGCTTCTCTTGAGTGGGAGACTTTAAACTCCTCAGTGATGTTGTTGAATGGAAGCTGTAGCATGTTACTCCTCCCAAACAGAGCTGCACTGCTTAGGTTACATGGCAAGCCAAGCCACCTACTATGGTAACTGCTTATTCTCTTCCCCACTGTCTCAACCGATGTGATGGGTGTATTGCATACAAGCAAAGGGCAAAGGATCCGTGGCAGGATGTAAAGTTTGTAAATCCAGGCCTTGAATCTTTTGGGCTGTCCTGACTTGTCGACCCTATCGAGCCAAGTCTCAAGCTCCTTGATGGTGGTTTGCATGGTAGCTACATCTTTGACACTCAAGTCATAGACCTCATCAAGCCTACTGACTGGTTTCTCTGTGATGGTTGGAATTGCAATGGCATCCATGTAAAAGCAGAACTTGTCTATGATCCTGCTCCTCTTCAGTACAAGGGATCTGGCAGACTTGAAGCTCATCCTTGTCCAGCTGATGTGCATCTGCAAGCCTTAGAGGATCCACCTACTACCTGGTACAGAGGATGTGGTGACAGTGAAGTCATCCATATAGACCAGGGGTGTCAAACTCATTTTAGTTCAGGGGCCGCATACAACCTAATTTGATGCCAAGTGGGCCAGACCATCAAAATCATAGCACAGCACATCATAGCTATAAATAACAATAAATTCATGTTTTCCCCTTAGTTTTAGTGGAAAGAAGTATAATTACATTAGGATATTTTTTAATTTAATGAACTATCCTTTTACAAAACGTTATGAACAACTTCAGATTTCTCAAGAAAAACGTGCAATTTGCTTGTTTATCATTTACATGTGTGCATTACAACTGATCACAGTGTTTGTACAAAGGCACAAAACTTTAAGTTACATGTATTTAGAACTGAAAAATATGGTAGCCTAAATCAACTTATCAAGATATAGGAATTATTTTTACTCCAATTTCCACATGTGTAATAATTCTCAAAACTTAAATTGAATCCCCACATCTTACAAACCAAAGTGGTGGCCATTTTAAATGTATAACAGAGAAAGTAATCACGTACTGGGCTATAAAATCAAGATTTATACATGAAACATACATAAAAAATGCATACATAAAATTTCTGACCAAACTCTTTTGTAGTGAAGCTGGTGACTAACAAATTGCACAATTTTTAGCTATTATTACAGCAAAGATTCATTTTCACAGAACTATATTTTTTGAGTGCAAAATGTTTCTGATGCAGCATTTTACAACAGTTAGTCTAGTTTAGACTACTTTGTTTTTGCTCCTGAAACTTGGCATCTTTTAGCCTGCACAAGTGCATCAGTGTCAGGCGTCAGGTCCTGAGTAGCAGCCAGTTTCAGAATGTCATTTAAATGTTGGTGTGTGTTGCATACACACCAAGCATACAGGATTCCCATTCACATCTGTGAATAAATAGGAAGCTGTCCATTTTTCTTGGAAAACTCTACACTCAGTATCCACTTTTCTCCTTTTTGACAAAGACATTTTGGCTAATGAGGGTGTAAAGGCGAGTACAAAAGTAAGTAGATGTATCGTAGTAATCACTGAACATTAGCTGTGTCTGTCTCAGCATTGTTTTGTCTTTTTCTTCTTCTTTCACCTGATCCATGTCTAAAACAGTGCGCCCCTAGCTGACAATTTAGGAATAGCAGTTTATTAAAAAAATTCTAGTTCATGTCTCATTGAAATTTTTCACTTTCAGATTTATCCTGCGGGCCGGATTGAATCCCTTGGCGGGCCGGTTTAGGCCCGCGGGCCGAACGTTTGACACCCCTGCTCTATAGGAATGTAGTACAATAGGGACCAACCTACATCAACTTCTGCCACTTGAAGATGGCTATACTACACTCTGCCACACCCACCCCAGATTTGAACACTCACCATCCCGGTGAGGAGAAGCCCCTTTCTGATTACAGCCATGGCCTGAATTCCACCTGCCTGGGGGCAATGGGGGATGTTGGTCTACCCTAAATTGAATTGGTTTGGCTCACCTCCACACAGGCAGTTCTAGGCAAATAGGATGGATTACTATGCTGACCTGCTGTGGCCCTTGCTGAACGCCTCGCCACCATGTCAATACTCGAGGGGGGACTCTGTACGATTTCCACTGAGGTTACAGGCTTCACCCCTGTGCATGAGCTACAGTCTGGCCAGACGCAGTGGTTATTAGCACAGGGGGAAAAGGAATGGTTGGACTACCCACCGAAGGCATGCCTCCACTATCTTCTGAGCCAACTGCTGATTCTACCAACATGATTCCATCCTCATCCCTTTCCTCCACCAAACATGCACTGCTCCTTATATCGTCCCGATCTTGAGGACTCCTCCATACACTAGGAGGTAGGGGAGAAGCCTGTATGCACACTGGTTGGGGTAACTCGTAGTTCTGCCTCATTGATGTTTCTTTCTGGTCCGACTCCATCCATTGGGCATATACTATATACCCTCCCACCTTACTCCTAAGAATCTCGGCCTTATGTCCCAACCCGAAGTAATTTGTACAGCATCAATAAGGGACAAATATGACTAACTGGTGCAAGTTTGGTGCATGTACTGTAGGATTTTCCCAGCCAGAGTTGGGGGAGCTTCTGGCTGGGCGACTTGCAAAAGGACTTGTTAGCTATAATGTACACACAGGGTTTAGAGTGAGTGGTGAAATTTTGGTGACTTTTGATTTCTTTTGGTCTGTGGTTCGATGTCAGATCATTTCCAGGGGTGACGGTGCTGAGTATGAAGTTAAATGCCGCATTATATTATAATAGGACAGAATACAAGAAAAAAATCAGCAGAATGGATTCAACAACATATCAAAAATGTCTTTCAAGTAAATCAGTCCCTTCTTGCACAGACGAGCATTGTCAAGAAGAATAGCATTACTGTAGCGCAGTGGTTCCCAAACTGGGGGGCGTGCCCCCTAATGGGATAGCCTCAGGGGCATGTGCCACCCTAAAAAATCTCTTCACAGACTGGACGATTAAACAAATAAAGCAGCCCTACATTACAGTAACTAACAATCCGTGGCAGGGGGGCAGTTTAGTGCAATTCGAGGTTTTACTGTACTGGATAAAGTTAGCCACACCTAACATTAACCACGAAATTGTAAATTACGTTGTCTTAATGCTCATTTATCCAACATTGTAGAATTAGAGAGAAATACCTGTAAACATGATTTTTTTTCAGGGTGGCGGGATTTAAGGATTAGTTACATATAATATTGGAGCATGTGATCTCCGCTTCCTGGGTTTTGCAAGCCTCTCCGCGTTCCTGGTTTTTATTGAACCAAACAAGAAACTTCCCAGGTGTGGTCTTTGTAAAAATGTGCAAATGCAGTATTTGAATATAATTGCCTCCATTTTTGCAATCTTTAGTTAGTTAAATTTCTCCTGTTAACTTCAGAGAACCGTTTTTTCTCCTCATCATACATTTCTACTCCATTTCCTGATCGACTGAGTCATCCCGTGCAGCACAGCAAACCATGGTGGCACAGACAAACTGCTTGGGATATGCTGTTCATGTTTGACTCTATTATTGATTATGTCATTAAGATTATTTAGTTATCAATTATTTAGATTATTCAGTTAGCACGGGATTACTGAAACCGTCATAAATTAAAGAAATGTTACAACATTAATCTGATCTGAATTTTGAAACGTTTCTTCCTAATCTAAAATTATCCATAAACATTAGGATAGGATTGCTCTTGACTACCATACAAGTTTAAGAACATAAAAAAGAATTCAAAGAAATAAACAGCAGCATCATGCCCTTTAACCCCAGGTAAGCCTAAAATATACAAGGCAGGTAACCCTAGCCGTTAATAACTGATAAAGTTGACATTTTTAATAACTACCTTAAATGTTCCACCAAACATGCACTGCTCCTTATATCATCCCGATCTTGAGGACTCCTCCATACACTAGGAGGTAGGGGAGAAGCCTGTATGCACACTGGTTGGGGTAACTCGTAGTTCTGCCTCATTGATGTTTCTTTCTGGTTCGACTCCATCCATTGGGCATATACTATATACCCTCCCACCTTACTCCCCCCCTAATGTTTTACTCTATAAACCACTGGGTCCCAAAAGTCCTGGATCTTATGACGGCCCAAAGGGTGGTTCCTTCTATGGACTAACATGCCTGGAGCCAGCGGCTGGCTTGCTGAAGGGGCCACCTGTTGATTAAGGTGCTCTGCTGCCAAAGTCAATTGACCCCGTGCATGTGCATAGATCACCATAAGGTTATCCTGATGTTGCTTCACCCAATCATGAGTGTGCACCTGATCCATTTCCTCCTCCGCATGGCCCAAAAGAAAATCCACCGGCAGTCGCACCTCCTGTCCAAACATCAATTCAAAGTTCTGATTTAGCAAGCAATGAACTTTACTTCTAAAGACGACTGAATGGTCCAATAACTAGATCTGCCGTCTGCAAAAATGTTTAAGTCAACCCTCTGCCGTATTGGTAAAACAGTGGTCTCTTGACACCAAACTCTCATTCGATCTTAATAAAGTGGGAGGAATGGTCAGGCCTTGGGCCACAACATCGATGAAAACCGGATCGGGCAGCCTAGACAATGCATCCACGTTTTTATTTGTGGAGCCAGGGCGGTATCAAATTTCAAAATTAAACATTGCCAGCTCTGATGCCCGCCGGTGCTCTGTGGCCCCAAATTTAGCTGTCTGTAAGTAACTCAGCAGATTATTGTCAGTAAAGACAACAAACTTTGTGTCAAGAAGATACTCTCAGAACTTGCTAGTTACAGCCCACTTAAGGGCTAACAGCTCCAATTTACAGGAGCTGTAATTGGACATATTTCTCTCAGTTGGACGTAAGCCCCTACTGGGTGGGGGCAGTCGTTTATGCAGGGCCCTGCAGTCCCAAAGCCTGACATGACTGGTCCCCAGGACAAATAAGTTTGAGAAACGCTGCCTTATGGTCCAGCCCAAAATAATTTCTACAGCATAAATAAAGGACAAATATCAATGCATTTATGATTTTCCCAGCCAGATTAGACAGGGGGGGCATTCTGTGGCAGGGTGGCCTGCTAAGAAATGCCCTCCCCAGATAGAATCTCGGCCTTATGTCCCAACCCGAAGTAATTTGTACAGCATCAATAAGGGACAAATATGACTAACTGGTGCAAGTTTGGTGCATGTACTGTAGGATTTTCCCAGCCAGAGTTGGGGGAGCTTCTGGCTGGGCGACTTGCAAAAGGACTTGTTAGCTATAATGTACACACAGGGTTTAGAGTGAGTGGTGAAATTTTGGTGACTTTTGATTTCTTTTGGTCTGTGGTTCGATGTCAGATCATTTCCAGGGGTGACGGTGCTGAGTATGAAGTTAAATGCCGCATTATATTATAATAGGACAGAATACAAGAAAAAAATCAGCAGAATGGATTCAACAACATATCAAAAATGTCTTTCAAGTAAATCAGTCCCTTCTTGCACAGACGAGCATTGTCAAGAAGAATAGCATTACTGTAGCGCAGTGGTTCCCAAACTTGGGGGCGCGCCCCCTAATGGGATAGCCTCAGGGGCATGTGCCACCCTAAAAAATCTCTTCACAGACTGGACGATTAAACAAATAAAGCAGCCCTACATTACAGTAACTAACAATCCGTGGCAGGGGGGCAGTTTAGTGCAATTCGAGGTTTTACTGTACTGGATAAAGTTAGCCACACCTAACATTAACCACGAAATTGTAAATTACGTTGTCTTAATGCTCATTTATCCAACATTGTAGAATTAGAGAGAAATACCTGTAAACATGATTTTTTTTCAGGGTGGCGGGATTTAAGGATTAGTTACATATAATATTGGAGCATGTGATCTCCGCTTCCTGGGTTTTGCAAGCCTCTCCGCGTTCCTGGTTTTTATTGAACCAAACAAGAAACTTCCCAGGTGTGGTCTTTGTAAAAATGTGCAAATGCAGTATTTGAATATAATTGCCTCCATTTTTGCAATCTTTAGTTAGTTAAATTTCTCCTGTTAACTTCAGAGAACCGTTTTTTCTCCTCATCATACATTTCTACTCCATTTCCTGATCGACTGAGTCATCCCGTGCAGCACAGCAAACCATGGTGGCACAGACAAACTGCTTGGGATATGCTGTTCATGTTTGACTCTATTATTGATTACGTCATTAAGATTATTTAGTTATCAATTATTTAGATTATTCAGTTAGCACGGGATTACTGAAACCGTCATAAATTAAAGAAATGTTACAACATTAATCTGATCTGAATTTTGAAACGTTTCTTCCTAATCTAAAATTATCCATAAACATTAGGATAGGATTGCTCTTGACTACCATACAAGTTTAAGAACATAAAAAAGAATTCAAAGAAATAAACAGCAGCAGCATGCCCTTTAACCCCAGGTAAGCCTAAAATATACAAGGCAGGTAACCCTAGCCGTTAATAACTGATAAAGTTGACATTTTTAATAACTACCTTAAATGTTCCACCAAACATGCACTGCTCCTTATATCATCCCGATCTTGAGGACTCCTCCATACACTAGGAGGTAGGGGAGAAGCCTGTATGCACACTGGTTGGGGTAACTCGTAGTTCTGCCTCATTGATGTTTCTTTCTGGTTCGACTCCATCCATTGGGCATATACTATATACCCTCCCACCTTACTCCCCCCCTAATGTTTTACTCTATAAACCACTGGGTCCCAAAAGTCCTGGATCTTATGACGGCCCAAAGGGTGGTTCCTTCTATGGACTAACATGCCTGGAGCCAGCGGCTGGCTTGCTGAAGGGGCCACCTGTTGATTAAGGTGCTCTGCTGCCAAAATCAATTGACCCCGTGCATGTGCATAGATCACCATAAGGTTATCCTGATGTTGCTTCACCCAATCATGAGTGTGCACCTGATCCATTTCCTCCTCCGCATGGCCCAAAAGAAAATCCACCGGCAGTCGCACCTCCTGTCCAAACATCAATTCAAAGTTCTGATTTAGCAAGCAATGAACTTTACTTCTAAAGACGACTGAATGGTCCAATAACTAGATCTGCCGTCTGCAATGCTTGTATAAGTCAACCCTCTGCCGTATTGGTAAAACAGTGGTCTCTTGACACCAAACTCTCATTCGATCTTAATAAAGTGGGAGGAATGGTCAGGCCTTGGGCCACAACATCGATGAAAACCGGATCGGGCAGCCTAGACAATGCATCCACGTTTTTATTTGTGGAGCCAGGGCGGTATCAAATTTCAAAATTAAACATTGCCAGCTCTGATGCCCGCCGGTGCTCTGTGGCCCCAAATTTAGCTGTCTGTAAGTAACTCAGCAGATTATTGTCAGTAAAGACAACAAACTTTGTGTCAAGAAGATACTCTCAGAACTTGCTAGTTACAGCCCACTTAAGGGCTAACAGCTCCAATTTACAGGAGCTGTAATTGGACATATTTCTCTCAGTTGGACGTAAGCCCCTACTGGGTGGGGGCAGTCGTTTATGCAGGGCCCTGCAGTCCCAAAGCCTGACATGACTGGTCCCCAGGACAAATAAGTTTGAGAAACGCTGCCTTATGGTCCAGCCCAAAATAATTTCTACAGCATAAATAAAGGACAAATATCAATGCATTTATGATTTTCCCAGCCAGATTAGACAGGGGGGGCATTCTGTGGCAGGGTGGCCTGCTAAGAAATGCCCTCCCCAGATAGAATCTCGGCCTTATGTCCCAACCCGAAGTAATTTGTACAGCATCAATAAGGGACAAATATGACTAACTGGTGCAAGTTTGGTGCATGTACTGTAGGATTTTCCCAGCCAGAGTTGGGGGAGCTTCTGGCTGGGCGACTTGCAAAAGGACTTGTTAGCTATAATGTACACACAGGGTTTAGAGTGAGTGGTGAAATTTTGGTGACTTTTGATTTCTTTTGGTCTGTGGTTCGATGTCAGATCATTTCCAGGGGTGACGGTGCTGAGTATGAAGTTAAATGCCGCATTATATTATAATAGGACAGAATACAAGAAAAAAATCAGCAGAATGGATTCAACAACATATCAAAAATGTCTTTCAAGTAAATCAGTCCCTTCTTGCACAGACGAGCATTGTCAAGAAGAATAGCATTACTGTAGCGCAGTGGTTCCCAAACTTGGGGGCGCGCCCCCTAATGGGATAGCCTCAGGGGCATGTGCCACCCTAAAAAATCTCTTCACAGACTGGACGATTAAACAAATAAAGCAGCCCTACATTACAGTAACTAACAATCCGTGGCAGGGGGGCAGTTTAGTGCAATTCGAGGTTTTACTGTACTGGATAAAGTTAGCCACACCTAACATTAACCACGAAATTGTAAATTACGTTGTCTTAATGCTCATTTATCCAACATTGTAGAATTAGAGAGAAATACCTGTAAACATGATTTTTTTTCAGGGTGGCGGGATTTAAGGATTAGTTACATATAATATTGGAGCATGTGATCTCCGCTTCCTGGGTTTTGCAAGCCTCTCCGCGTTCCTGGTTTTTATTGAACCAAACAAGAAACTTCCCAGGTGTGGTCTTTGTAAAAATGTGCAAATGCAGTATTTGAATATAATTGCCTCCATTTTTGCAATCTTTAGTTAGTTAAATTTCTCCTGTTAACTTCAGAGAACCGTTTTTTCTCCTCATCATACATTTCTACTCCATTTCCTGATCGACTGAGTCATCCCGTGCAGCACAGCAAACCATGGTGGCACAGACAAACTGCTTGGGATATGCTGTTCATGTTTGACTCTATTATTGATTACGTCATTAAGATTATTTAGTTATCAATTATTTAGATTATTCAGTTAGCACGGGATTACTGAAACCGTCATAAATTAAAGAAATGTTACAACATTAATCTGATCTGAATTTTGAAACGTTTCTTCCTAATCTAAAATTATCCATAAACATTAGGATAGGATTGCTCTTGACTACCATACAAGTTTAAGAACATAAAAAAGAATTCAAAGAAATAAACAGCAGCAGCATGCCCTTTAACCCCAGGTAAGCCTAAAATATACAAGGCAGGTAACCCTAGCCGTTAATAACTGATAAAGTTGACATTTTTAATAACTACCTTAAATGTTCCACCAAACATGCACTGCTCCTTATATCATCCCGATCTTGAGGACTCCTCCATACACTAGGAGGTAGGGGAGAAGCCTGTATGCACACTGGTTGGGGTAACTCGTAGTTCTGCCTCATTGATGTTTCTTTCTGGTTCGACTCCATCCATTGGGCATATACTATATACCCTCCCACCTTACTCCCCCCCTAATGTTTTACTCTATAAACCACTGGGTCCCAAAAGTCCTGGATCTTATGACGGCCCAAAGGGTGGTTCCTTCTATGGACTAACATGCCTGGAGCCAGCGGCTGGCTTGCTGAAGGGGCCACCTGTTGATTAAGGTGCTCTGCTGCCAAAATCAATTGACCCCGTGCATGTGCATAGATCACCATAAGGTTATCCTGATGTTGCTTCACCCAATCATGAGTGTGCACCTGATCCATTTCCTCCTCCGCATGGCCCAAAAGAAAATCCACCGGCAGTCGCACCTCCTGTCCAAACATCAATTCAAAGTTCTGATTTAGCAAGCAATGAACTTTACTTCTAAAGACGACTGAATGGTCCAATAACTAGATCTGCCGTCTGCAAAAATGTTTAAGTCAACCCTCTGCCGTATTGGTAAAACAGTGGTCTCTTGACACCAAACTCTCATTCGATCTTAATAAAGTGGGAGGAATGGTCAGGCCTTGGGCCACAACATCGATGAAAACCGGATTGGGCAGCCTAGACAATGCATCCACGTTTTTATTTGTGGAGCCAGGGCGGTATCAAATTTCAAAATTAAACATTGCCAGCTCTGATGCCCGCCGGTGCTCTGTGGCCCCAAATTTAGCTGTCTGTAAGTAACTCAGCAGATTATTGTCAGTAAAGACAACAAACTTTGTGTCAAGAAGATACTCTCAGAACTTGCTAGTTACAGCCCACTTAAGGGCTAACAGCTCCAATTTACAGGAGCTGTAATTGGACATATTTCTCTCAGTTGGACGTAAGCCCCTACTGGGTGGGGGCAGTCGTTTATGCAGGGCCCTGCAGTCCCAAAGCCTGACATGACTGGTCCCCAGGACAAATAAGTTTGAGAAACGCTGCCTTATGGTCCAGCCCAAAATAATTTCTACAGCATAAATAAAGGACAAATATCAATGCATTTATGATTTTCCCAGCCAGATTAGACAGGGGGGGCATTCTGTGGCAGGGTGGCCTGCTAAGAAATGCCCTCCCCAGATAGAATCTCGGCCTTATGTCCCAACCCGAAGTAATTTGTACAGCATCAATAAGGGACAAATATGACTAACTGGTGCAAGTTTGGTGCATGTACTGTAGGATTTTCCCAGCCAGAGTTGGGGGAGCTTCTGGCTGGGCGACTTGCAAAAGGACTTGTTAGCTATAATGTACACACAGGGTTTAGAGTGAGTGGTGAAATTTTGGTGACTTTTGATTTCTTTTGGTCTGTGGTTCGATGTCAGATCATTTCCAGGGGTGACGGTGCTGAGTATGAAGTTAAATGCCGCATTGTATTATAATAGGACAGAATACAAGAAAAAAATCAGCAGAATGGATTCAACAACATATCAAAAATGTCTTTCAAGTAAATCAGTCCCTTCTTGCACAGACGAGCATTGTCAAGAAGAATAGCATTACTGTAGCGCAGTGGTTCCCAAACTTGGGGGCGCGCCCCCTAATGGGATAGCCTCAGGGGCATGTGCCACCCTAAAAAATCTCTTCACAGACTGGACGATTAAACAAATAAAGCAGCCCTACATTACAGTAACTAACAATCCGTGGCAGGGGGGCAGTTTAGTGCAATTCGAGGTTTTACTGTACTGGATAAAGTTAGCCACACCTAACATTAACCACGAAATTGTAAATTACGTTGTCTTAATGCTCATTTATCCAACATTGTAGAATTAGAGAGAAATACCTGTAAACATGATTTTTTTTCAGGGTGGCGGGATTTAAGGATTAGTTACATATAATATTGGAGCATGTGATCTCCGCTTCCTGGGTTTTGCAAGCCTCTCCGCGTTCCTGGTTTTTATTGAACCAAACAAGAAACTTCCCAGGTGTGGTCTTTGTAAAAATGTGCAAATGCAGTATTTGAATATAATTGCCTCCATTTTTGCAATCTTTAGTTAGTTAAATTTCTCCTGTTAACTTCAGAGAACCGTTTTTTCTCCTCATCATACATTTCTACTCCATTTCCTGATCGACTGAGTCATCCCGTGCAGCACAGCAAACCATGGTGGCACAGACAAACTGCTTGGGATATGCTGTTCATGTTTGACTCTATTATTGATTACGTCATTAAGATTATTTAGTTATCAATTATTTAGATTATTCAGTTAGCACGGGATTACTGAAAACGTCATAAATTAAAGAAATGTTACAACATTAATCTGATCTGAATTTTGAAACGTTTCTTCCTAATCTAAAATTATCCATAAACATTAGGATAGGATTGCTCTTGACTACCATACAAGTTTAAGAACATAAAAAAGAATTCAAAGAAATAAACAGCAGCATCATGCCCTTTAACCCCAGGTAAGCCTAAAATATACAAGGCAGGTAACCCTAGCCGTTAATAACTGATAAAGTTGACATTTTTAATAACTACCTTAAATGTTCCCACCATAGTGCTTCAAAATAGTTTACAGTCACACTGTATTTTGTTGTGTAGAGAGTATTTGCTAATGATGTACGTTTGGGGACTTCAGCGATGCGTATGGCATGAACATATGACATTAAGCCGAAACAGTAATAGGCTAAATGAGTTTGGTCATATTTGTTATTGACATGTTATGCAGAGAATGCCATCAAAGTAGCCTACTTTGATCTTGCACATCACACACAGAAGAGTTAAAAGTCCCCATAGTTAACACATAGTTAATGCTTTCAGTAGGAGTCTAAATCCAGCTGCCGATGACATGTGAGCGAAGACCACGATGAATCGCAAAACAGGCTATGAGAGCCCTCTAGTGGCCTTTCGTGGAATCAGTCACAAAAACATGAACGCTTATTTAGATATGAAAAGAACATTCCTAAAAGTTCAGTATTATAATTATAACAGTATTATAATTTCTCTATTGCAATGTTAACTTTCTGACATATTATGAAAAGCTTTTTCTAATGACATCATGTTTTTGTTTTACACCAGAAAAAGTCCACAACTCTTGACACAAAACTCTGAGGTCATTGGAAATTTTGGAAAAATTATGCTGAACAGTATATTTCTTTTAGTATTAGTAAACATAAAGCAGAGAAAATATAATTTTGGATTTATATCCAGCTATACAGCGCTCATTTAAATTATTTCCATAAATAAAAGTGTGCCTCATAGTTAATTGATATATATATACTGTGTATATATATATATATATATATATATATATATATATATATATATATATATATAATTAAATTTAAATGAGTTAATGTGTTTACAAAAACGTTTCCGATGGTTAAGATTTGTTGGTGATTTTGAGACATATTGGGTGTTTATCACAGAATAGGCATATTGGACTTTATACATGGTAATAACAGCATAAAGCATCTCACTCATGCTGATAAGTAGTACAGGTGGGATTGATGTAACCATGTTGCATACAGAGCACTGCTAGAGGTATCACATGAGACACAAGCAGGAAACAAACCCAGAGCAGCATAAATAACACTTATGGAAAAAGGCACGATGCTACAAGACAAGATGAAGAAATATTGAGCTGGAGACGAGCAGAGACACCAGAGAAGTGCTGACAGTCACCATGATGCCTTTAGAGAAAACACCCCTGTCAGCATCTAGGAAGAGAAACAGACCATATTGGGAAACCTGGGTTAACTTTAAGAACGTTTGTGGCTGTGTGTACTTGGCTACAAAACAGGGCCTGTCGATTAGCATTAGCACTATGCAACACAAACACAAAGCTGTCCGTTGTTGGCCAACATACGAATGCGCTCGATATTTATACAGCCAGAAGCCAAGACTACATGAGCCATGTAGAGAACCTGCATCGATTATAATAATCATTTTAGATATGTGTAAAATGTTATACATTTAATAAGGTAAGACCTGATATTTGTTGAGGGAAAATGAAAAACACACACAATGACTCTCACAATGATATGCTCTTTTTATCTTTGTAGATTTTTTTTCTATCCAGTGGACTGTGATTTATATATCACATCATGGTTCATTTCCATATGTAATAGCTATCTGATAACTTTCACTCACCTCTCGCTCCATGTGCTTCAGTTTCATTGGGACCAGGCTCTATAGAATGAAATAAAGTACAAAGTTTGGGGATGTTTTGAAGAGCAGATTCCTGTTTATTTAGAATTGTGTAGAATTTTGTTAGAACAGTAAAACATACAGCTATATTATTAACCACACTGTCCGAATAATGGGTGCATCCCTGGTTTTGTTCCTCAACATTGATATTCTACCCCCAATGGTACAAAAATGTTGCTCAGAGTCCATTTCTGTACTTTAAAAGAATTTACCTACAGCTAGGGTACAATTGGCAGACCCTTGAGGGTACAGCCCCAGTGACACGTAATTGTACTCTCAAAGATAAAAAATGGAAAAAATATATGAAAAAAAAACATTCTGACAGTATATAAATGTTGCATCCAGCCCACTTCCAGCTGCTTATCCAGTACAAGGCTGCAGTGAGTCTCAATCCTATTCAAAGCAACATAAGGCCTCTACACACTCACACATTCACTCTATGGGCAACTTGTAAGTGTGAGTTTCTTTGGGTAAGAAAGCATGGTCCGCCAGTATTCCTGGAATAATTAGAGTTAAAACCCAACCATGTCAGTCATGGGATTTGAACCCATAAACTCTCAGATATGGGCACTGATCCCAAATCTGATTTAGCACATCCCCCCCATACACATTGACAACGCGTATACTTCAGAATTTTCTATATCGGCTGAAAAATCTCACCTTGCACGATGAGCAGTGTGGTGCTAATGGCCAAACCATCCGCATCCAGAACCTTGTACATTCCCGCGTCACTCCGCTTCAGTCGTGGGAGGATCAGCTTCCTGTCACCGGCCTCCATGCGCCACTTGCTGCCCTGAGCATTGCCCCTCTCCCACTTGGTGGCTTCCTCTTGATCCTTGGATGCCTGGAAAATCACGGTGGATGCCTGCGAGGTGTAGAGGCTGAGGGAGAAGTCCTGTCCAACTAGCAGAGTCTGACTAGACTTATGGTCTGTAGGGAGTAGGAGAAAGAATTAGAGACTTTATTGTGCTGTGATGCACATTAGCAATGTCTTCAAAAGGAGGGACTAGGAGACTAGATAATGATTTTTCATTGTACTCCCCTGATTTTATAAATGTATCAATTCATATGTTTATTAATTGACAGTAATGACCACCCAGACAGCAGCCAATCAGCTACAGTATTTGCATGTGACATCATAAAGGGATACACAGAACAGAGGTGTATTACTATACCGTGAATGCCCTGTGTACCTGTGACTGTCAGCTGCACACTTTTTATGAAACTCCTCATCATCCTCCTCTTGTGCTCGGTTATAAGGAAGCTCTCATAGAGTCCAGCGTCTGTGAACCTTGCCTCCCTCAGCTTCAGGGAGCAGTCCCCTTCAAACAGCATGTCCTGGAGCATCTCCACCCTGCCTTCATACCCGATGCCTTGGAAAGTGATGCTCCCTTTCTGCTCGAAGACCGTCTCCTCGGGCGTCTGCCACTGAAGATGTGGGTTGTTTACAGAAAGTGACCGGGTCATCCCTCTCTGGGTTGTCCAATTACAGGGGAGGGTGGCAATGTCGCCGACTTGAACTAACACTGACATGGGGACAGACCAGGAGGCTGAAAGCATAGCGTGACAGTGGTAAAGTGGATTGGGATTTTGTATGACTCTATATGAGTTTTATATATTCAAGAATATCCCCCTGGGATCATTAAGTATCTTATCTTATCTTATCTTAACTGATGCGGCAGTGTTTGTCGCCATTCAAGCCACAAGTTTGTGTGGGCCCCCCTAAGGTTTGAGGGTCCCCTGTTGGCCGCAAACAATTACCACACTAAATATTACATAAACACGTTCCTTATGTTCCGCTAACTAGCTAGCTACGATATGAGAACAGAGAAACAAACAGGATCGCAAGGGGTCAAAACAGTCAAGCTAACTCAGGGAAGGGCACAGGCAACAAGAGGAGAGACTGAACTGGAGAGCACAGGACTAAGCAGGTATATATGGGACTAACGAGGGTGCTAATGATATATATATAAGGGTTAGGAATGAGACGTAAGACAAGTAAGAGGTGTGGCTTGTTAGGGCCATGACAGGGGTGAGACGGGTTGCCCCCCCCCCCCGCCGAGGCATGCACTCCAGGCATGGGGGTATGGACAGGGAACTCAGGGACCAAGACACCAGACGCACATCACGCACATCGTTGTTTCTGCTCTCCCCCCCGATTTGATAATTGATTTTGAGTTACACCAGTCCCTTGTTTTCCCTGGTTTCGGTGTGTATTTAAGTTCCTGCCTTAGTTCATCTCCCCAGTGGGTCATTGTGTTAGAATATGTGTGTGAGGTGCTGCATTTGTCTGGTTCAGTTTATAGTCCTGTTCCTGGTCTTGCTTCATTCCCTTACCTGTTCTTTAGACTTCTTGTTAGTTCAGTGTCCTAAGTTCTGTTTAGTTATCTGACTCAGTGTTTCCCCATTTGATTATGACCCCTCGTTGTCCTTTGTTTCTGTAATATTGTTTTTGTGTTGTTTTTTTTTTTTTTTAATAAATCCTGTGTCTCTTGGAGCCAGGGGTGGATTAAGGTGTACAGAGGCCCCTAGGCTACAGTAGTCTGTGGGCCCCCCAACCCCACCCCCCTCCGCACCAATGGGGGCCCCCTTGCAGGTTGGCACACGTGGGGCCCCTAGGCTTAAGCCATATATAGCCTGTGCGTTAATCCGCCCCTGCTTGGAGCCCTAAGTGGATCGTCGCCTTCATTTCATGCACGGCATGCCGCACTTCCATGATGCGTCTACTCATCCATCCATTTTCCATAATCACTTTGCAGGGATCCCAGAAAGCACAGGCCACATGGCAGGGGTGGCCCCACAGGGGAGGGAAAACATTCATACACACACTCACATATTAATTGCAAAATAACCTAAATCACATACAATTGCACTGCAAGGGGAAAGTGGAGAACCTTGAAGAAAAGCATGCGGAGGAGAGGAGAATTTGAGGGGCTTAAGGAGAACAGGGCAGAACACAGAACCTCCACACAGGCACTACGGTGCCACCTCAACATATTAACGACACCATTAAAACATTAGCTGTCTTTCATATTGCGTTTTGTTAAAAGAGTATTGCTCACCAATCATCGCATAAAAGTCGAGGAACAGAATGTGGAGAACCAAAAACCTAAAAAGGTGTGTGAGACACATATATTAGTATGTGCAACATTTTAAGTTTTAATACTGATAAAGTACAATTTTATTCACGAAATGTGGTAACAGTCTCAAAAAACGATAACGACAAAAACGATAGCGCTCGAGGTACGAGTTTCGTTTCAGTGGAAAGATTCAATTCCGTGAGTTTCGATTAGCGGAAGAATCGGAACTGAACGCACGCCTACGAAATGTGTTATGGACCAGCTGTCAGGGGCAGAAGCATTAGAAACTAATCACGCTTTTCTACCACGAACCGAGCGGTACCCGAGCCATACCGCAAAGCTGTAACTAAAGTTTACGAAACTAAAGACTTACGAAAACAGTGAATGGGATTTAAACCGCATGTAGAACATTTACTTGTAATTATTTGTATATTTTGTACATTAAAGCACTGCCACTTATATATTTAAATTATATTCTAACAATATCGAAGTGCATCATAGATTTAAAAAAAAAAACAATGCAAAATAATTGTTTCACTGAAGTAAATTCATGTAAATCATTTGGAATTATAAAATTTACATTTGATGAACATACTTGACATTTCATTCATTACAGTTAATAAAATGAAATGTATTCGTGCGAAAAAATATACATAAATACATTTTTTGTGAAATCTGTACAACGATTCAATCATATAGGCTAATAAAAATCTTGTATATATGTTCAGTTTCATGGCTTGGTAAACAAAGCATTTATTTTCACGGTACCTCAAACCGACAAGCATTAAAGATAATAGCGATTCTACCTGGACATCATGCCGTCCTGCGCGTCGTATTTCTTCCAGAGGGAGGCTTACCAGCTACATAGTGCCCGTGTTTTAAAGGGAAGCGTATAGCGTACAGAGAAAACGAAACCTATACGATATTTAAAGAATCCGCCTACCGCTTTCCGTGCTTATTAACTAGAACTGCAAGTTAATAATGCATTTTGGGCTGGTGGTCCTAAACTACACATAAAACGCTTCAGTTAACCACTTCCGTGTTCTATAGAAAAAACACAAAGTTATACAAAGGGCACTCATGCAGTAACTTCACCACAATCGCGGCTGTGGTCTTTAAAAAAAGACATGACTTACATGCGTTTTAATCTTACCCTTCTTATTTGGTGTAAGTAAATAATTTGTATAATCAGCTACTGTCATTGGATAGGTATATGGATATTTGAATGTTTATTCTCTGTTTCTGTCTGCTTAGGGGTCTCCACTGGGGTTTTGCCCTCAGCACTGGATGCTCTGCGCCAGGTTTTGCCTGGAAGTACGGTAGCTCTGCCCTGCAACTTCACAATCCCCTCTGAGATCACATGGATCCGACAGCGCTCAGAGGAAATCACTATGCAGGTGGTCTCAAAAACAATTTTGGGCAACGCAACGTCGGACACATTCAATGAGGGAGACCGCTTCACATCCATTAAAGACAATTGGACAGGCCTCATAAATCTACGGATCAAGGAAGTCAGTGAAGCAGACCTGGGGATCTATTTCTGCAGTGTACGACACCATGGAAGGCTGGTCTTTGGTTCAGGGGAGCACCTAACTTTTTCAGGTAAGCTGCTTTTCAGAAGGTGATACGTTTGTGGTGGTGGTGGCTTTTCATTGTCATTTCAACCATATACAGTAATACAGTACATAGTGAAACGAGGCAGCATTCCTCCAGGACCGTGGTGCTACATATAACACTTCATCAACACAGGACTACATAAAGTGCAAGTTTGCGAAACGTGCATACAGTGCAAAAACAGTGCGATAAAAGAATGAATAGAAGAGATGACAGTAAGACGTGTCTTAAGAGTAAGACAGGCTAAGTGTAAAGTGCAACAGTGCAATAGGTTGTGCCCATTTATTTATCATAAACTTTTATCCAAAGTGGCACAAAATTGAGAAAGCATGGTCAGCCAGTCCCTGGAGCAATTAGGGATAGTGGCTGTGCTCCAAGTGAAATCCCGCTGCAAGACATGGGATTTGAACCAACAAACACCTGCTTATAGGGACAATGTCCTAACTAGCTGAGCCTCATACCCCAGATGCATGCATTGTTTGTGTATATTACATTTCAAGCCTCCTGGCTCCATGTTCGTGAATTTGGCAAGTTCTCCCTGTGTCATCATGGGGTTTGCTCTGGGTGCTCTAGGTTCCCCTCCACAGAACAAAAACATGCTGAGGTCAATTGAAGTAGCCAGATTGTCTGTAGGTGTGAATGGTGTGCGTCCTGCAATTGGTTAGAGCCCCATCTGGGGTTATTTCCTGTCTTGCACCCATTGATAGGCTCCAGACCCCCAGCACCCTGCATTGTACAAGTGGGTTTTGAAAATGGATGGATGGATATAGACATGACTTCATCTACCTCAATCCTTTAAAAAACACAGAACTCTGTGTTTTACTGCAATGCTCTTTGTATTATAGTGAATATAGTGCATCAGTTTGCAGATGTCACAGCTTCTCACTGGGTGGCGCTGTGGCCCAGGGTTGGGGGTTTGAATCTGGCCTGTTGGTGTACAGGTGCACACCCTCTCCCTGTATTATTTTGGGTTTCCTCCCACATCAGTGTAATAAAGTCAATATAACCATCCTTCTTTCAACCACTTGCCCAGTACATGGTGAGCCTGGAGCCTGTTCCCAGCTGGGGCGACGTGTTCTGGATGGGCTGCCAGTCTTGGGCAGACACACTATGGGCAATGTCTACTATGCACTGAGCTTCTGTTTTTCAGGGAGTTGTTCACAAATTAGTGGCTCCCCAGTTTGCGGTTTTTGCTGCAGGTCCGACGTCACAGACCTCATTTCCTGTGTGCTGGACTCTTCTGGCTGCTGTGACCCCAGCAGGTTCTCTGCTGATCGCTCTGCTGGTCTACAAGCTCTGCCACCCTGCAGGTATTTAGCATTTTTTAATGTATCGGCATCGGCCGATATCCGAGTGCACTACGCCGATTTTCAAACAGGCACGTCTGCGGGCAGCCCAGTGTTATTGTTGCTGTGGAACACGTGACCCATGCTGCCTTGTGCAGGACCACAGCCAGAAGTTTTGGAAGAGTCCTGGGATAGAACGGTAAGGCTTAAATTCTGATCTTTCAATGACCTGTTTATTTAAGTAGTTTGCTATGAAATGTTGCTTTAAAAGAGAACGCGAATTACGCTATTGGGAACTGGGGTAATGATAATGAGCCTTCAACCAACTGTAGCTTACAGGTAACATTAAGGATCATTGATTCTAATAGAGTTCGTTTTGTGCGCTTATTGGTGGGCTCACAGACGTTTTTTAATCGTTAAAAATCATTTTAATTGTTAACATTTTAATTATTACCATATCAGCCCGATGCTATCAGTTATGTTTTTTTTCTTGTGTCGGAGAGTTTCACTCTGTGAGTGTGTGGGGTGGAGCAGGCAGCTCTCAAATAATGCAGCGTATGTGAGAGTTGCGTTACTCTGCCCTGATCACAGACAGCGCCGTCCTCGGAGACACAGAGCTGCTAAGAACAATGCATGGCGGAGAAAAGTGTTTGTTCGAAAGCGTGGTTACCATTTACTTGAGCTGATGCTGACAATGGTCCTTCTGTGCAACTTTTTTTCATTTGAGACCGGAGATTCAAACAATTTGTCAGACGTCTAGATAAAAAGTGCATGACTTTGCGCAGTTAGTTTCCTCATTAAACATGTCTATCCTTTATACGTACTTATACGTAGACAACGTCACAATCACTAGGGGCTTATGTTGTATTGCACAGCCTTGTATGCAAGGACGACAGTTATTTTATTTTATTTTCCGGGATCACTAGTTTTTTTTTTCTTCAAAATGTATTAGAGTGTAATTGTTTTAATGTGCATGGAATACTGGAATTGTAGAATGAATTGAAGATGAAGGTACTATAATAAAAATTCTAACCTTGCATTTATTCTTCTGTTTTAGTAATTGCTGTCTGATGGCTGAACAAAAATCAAATCCTGTATGGCAGCATTTCACAAAGCCAACACCAGGAAAAGCCAGGTGCAATATCTGCAGCAGACTGGTGAGCTTGGAAGCTGAAGAATGAGTTTGCTGCTAAAGAGATTCTGATGCTGCTATCTTTATTGTTTATAAGTTTAAGTTGTTTATAAGTTGTATTGTGTTTTTGTTATTTAAGTTTATAATTAAATTTACACAAGTCAGTATTCAATAAATGCTAAGTTGAGAAATTTTGTGTATCGTTTGTTATTATTAATGTGATATTTTGTCATGCAAATAGAGGGGAAAACGTCCAATTTTCGGGCAAAAAATATCGGCAGCATATATCGGCCATCGGCTGACCCTGACTCCTAAATATCGTCATCGGCATCGGCTATTGAAAAACCCATATCGGTCGACCTCTAATACTATTACTGCTAATACTAATAATACCTATAACAACAACAAAAACATCAACAACAATTTATTTGCCATTTGAAGAAGAACAGGTACAAAGATTAATTATTTGGTATTTGGTTGTCTTTGGTGATCTTATTCTGCAAGTGGAGCATAGAACCCAGGGGGGGCAGGAGGCTCTTGTATCCCCCAGTACTTAATTTGGCTCCATTTGTCAACCCCCCCCCCCAAAAAAAAGATCTTTGCATTTAAATTATTAATAATTAAAGTTATTAATAATTAACTTGTATCCCCTCCCAGAATCAGACTTTCTCCTACGCTCTCAGATAAGACCCACATAATGAGGTGAGAATGCCACTTGGGATCAGCCATGTATGTAGCACCCCTGAAGCAGTTTTCAGGGTTAAGGGCTCAAAAACCCAACAGACTCAAGGACTCCACAGACCTCACAGCAATCAGTAATGTCTTTCAGTGGTGATCAGTCCCGATCATGGCTGCAGCGGCGTGAAAAAGAGCTTCCTGCAGGGTTCGTACGGGTGCTGGAAATCCTGGAAAATGCTTGATTTTTAATATAGTGTTTTCAAGGTTAGAAAAGTGCTTGGATTTTGGACAATGTGCTTGAATCTGCTTGAATTTGAAATTGCATTGCTTTCATAATAATTCGTTATCTTACGGAGTAGTTTTCCTTTTAGCTAAAAATGCATTTTGCACGTAACGAAAATAACTCCGCTCGAGTCCGCGCTTGTGGCTGTAGTGGTGTAATCGTGCATTCCATTTGCCTCGGGATCCGATTTTCGGATTCCGATATTACGTCACATCCGCTAAAAACTCGGGAAAACCGAGTCGGATATAGTAGCAATACCATGGATCCATATGGAAAAAGCAAGATTTTTTGCTTAGCCGGACAACTTGTCGGATTTAAGGTACCTCAGTTTAAATGGCCTTTATCTTCGTTCACTTACAATTAGCCCGAACTACCTTAAATCCGACAAATAATCCGACTAATCATGAAATCCAATTCTAGAACGGTTAATTGGTAGCCATTGTTACCAATATCACTTGATAACACATTACGCGCGGTGCTTCACGTATAAAACTCCGTAGCAACACGTCCACAGATAAATTGGACGATATAGTGTGTGCGACCGATTTAATGAGCCACAAATGAGAAGTAGTGCTTAAACAGGATAAAGCTACAACTTTCCCTTCTGTTGATAAAGGGCGCAGCCATCTTCGATTCTGAACTCGGGATCCTCTGCGTTATCCGAGATATTCTCGGATCTCCGAGAAATGGGAGCGCGCATGTCATCACTTCCGGCTTCGAAACTCGGAAGCCGAGTTCCTAGGGCAAATGGAATGCACGATAACAGTCTAAAGGGCACTTCCTTGCCAATTTGTTATTGATCGTGTAATTCACGCGAAAGTATTCAACAATTTAAGTTGAAATGTCATATTGTGTTTTTTTTTAATAGCACAATGGATTTAAATGTGAAAAAGTACATACAGTATATATAAACGTAATTTACCGCGGTTGTTAGGTGCTGGAAAAGCATAAAAATGCACCTTGAAAGTGCTTGAAAAGTGCTGGAATTTGAAGTTGGAAAAGGTGTAAGAACCCTGTTCCTGGCCTCTTAGTTCCGGAATATTCTATCATGAGCAGTTCAACAGTTAGAAGTCTTAGACACATTATTATTATTATTATTATTATTATTATTATTATTAATAAACTATTTTATTCCCCTCCTGGAGCCGACACCTTATCGTGGTGGAGGGGTTTGCGTGTTCCAGTGATCCCAGGAGCTAAGTTGCCCAGGGCTTTATGCCCCTGGTAGGGTCACCCAAGGCAAACAGGTCCGGGGTGAGGAACCAGACGAAGTTCGGCTCAAAAGACCCCATATGATGAAAAAAATTATGGAAACACGTTTTCCCTTGCCTGGACGCGGGTCACCGGGGCCCCCCCCTGGAGCCAGGCCTGGGGTTGGGGCTCGATGGCGAGCGTCTGGTGGCCAGGCCTATACCCATGGGGCCTGGTCGGGCACAGCCCGAACAAGGCACGTGGGTCCCCCTTCCAATGGGCTCACCACCCGTAGGAGGGGCCATAGGGGTCGGGTGCATTGTGAGCTGGGCAGTGGCCAAAGGCGGGGACCTTGGTGGTCCGATCCTCGGCTGCAGAAGCTAGCTCTTGGGACATGGAATGTCACCTCTCTGATGGGGAAGGAGCCTGAGCTGGTGCGCGAGGTTGTGAAATTCCGGCTAGATATAGTGGTGCTCACCTCGACGCACGGCTTGGGCTCTGGAACCAGTCTCCTTGAAGGGGGTTGGACCCTTTTCCACTCTGGAGTTGCCTGCGGGGAGAGGCGCCGAGCGGGGGTGGGCATACTTATTGCCCCCTGGCTGGGCACCTGTACATTGGGGTTTACCGCGGTGGACAAGAGGGTAGCCTCCCTTCGCCTTCGGGTGGGGGGACGGGTTCTGACTGTTGTTTGCGCTTATGCGCCGAGCGGCAGTTCAGAGTACCCACCCTTTTTAGAGTCTCTGGAAGGGGTGTTGGAGAGCATTCCTTCTGGGGACTCTCTTGTTCTGCTAGGGGACTTCAATGCTCACGTGGGCAATGACAGTGAGACCTGGAGTGGCGTGATTGGGAGGAACGGCCCCCCCGATCTGAACCCGAGTGGTGTTCTGTTGTTGGACTTCTGTGCTCGCCACGGATTGTCCATAATGAACACCATGTTCAGGCATAAGGGTGTTCATATGTGCACTTGGCACCAGGACACCCTAGGCCGCAGTTCGATGATCGACTTTGTAGTCGTGTCGTCGGACTTGCGGCCGCATGTCTTGGACACTCGGGTGAAGAGAGGGGCGGAGCTGTCAACTGATCACTACCTGGTGGTGGGTTGGCTCCGCTGGTGGGGGAGGAAGCCGGCCAGGCCTGGCAGGCCCAAGCGTATAGTGAGGGTCTGCTGGGAACGTCTGGCTGAATCCCCTGTCAGGAGGAGTTTCAACTCCTACCTCCGGCAGAACTTTTCCCATGTCCCGGGGGAGGCGGGGGACATTGAGTCCGAATGGGCCATGTTCCGTGCCTCCATTGTGGAGGCGGCTGACCGGAGCTGTGGCCGTAAGGTAGTCGGTGCCTGTCGCGGCGGCAATCCGCGAACCCGCTGGTGGACACCAGTGGTGAGGGATGCCGTCAAGCTGAAGAAGGAGTCCTATCGGGCCTATTTAGCCTGTGGGACTCCAGAGGCAGCTGACGGGTACCGGCAGGCCAAGCGGGATGCGGCTTCGGCGGTCGCTGAGGCAAAAACTCGGGTTTGGGAGGAGTTTGGTGAGGCCATGGAAAACGACTTCCGGATGGCTTCGAGGCGATTCTGGTCCACCATCCGGCGGCTCCGAGTGGGAAAGCGGTGCAACATCAACACTGTTTATGGTGGGGATGGGGTGCTGCTGACCTCAACCCGGGACGTTTTGGGTCGGTGGAAGGAATACTTCGAAGACCTCCTCAATCCCACCGACACGCCTTCCGATGTGGAAGCAGAGTATGGGGACTTGGGTGTGGGCTCCCCTATCTCGGGGGCGGAGGTCGCTGAGGTGGTTAAAAAGCTCCTCGGTGGCCGAGCCCCGGGGGTGGATGAGATCCGCCCAGAGTTCCTGAAGGCTCTGGATGCTGTAGGGCTGTCTTGGTTGACACGCATCTGCAGCATCGCGTGGACATCGGGGGCAGTGCCTCTGGAGTGGCAGACCGGGGTGGTGGTCCCCCTCTTCAAGAAGGGGGACCAGAGGGTGTGCTCCAACTATAGGGGGATCACACTCCTCAGCCTCCCTGGTAAGGTCTATTCGGGGGTTCTGGAGAGGAGGGTCCGCTGGATTGTCGAACCTCGGATTCAGGAGGAGCAGTGTGGTTTTCGCCCCGGCCGTGGAACAGTGGACCAGCTCTATACTCTCCGCAGGGTTCTGGAGGGTTCATGGGAGTTTGCCCAACCAGTCTACATGTGTTTTGTGGACTTGGAGAAGGCATTCGACCGTGTCCCTCGGGCAGTCCTGTGGGGGGTGCTCCGGGAGTATGGGGTGCCGGGCTTCCTTTTAAGGGCTGTTCGGTCCCTGTATGACCGGTGCCAGAGTCTGGTCCGCATGAGCGGCAATAAGTCGGACTTGTTTCCGGTGAGGGTTGGACTCCGTCAGGGCTGTCCTTTGTCACCGATTCTGTTCATAACTTTTATGGACAGAATTTCTAGGCGCAGCCAGGGCGTTGAGGGTGTCCGGTTTGGTGACCTCAGGATTAGGTCTCTGCTTTTTGCAGATGATGTGGTCCTGTTGGCTTCATCAGACCGTGACCTTCGGCTCTCGCTGGGACAGTTCGCAGCCAAGTGTGAAGCGGCTGGGATGAGAATCAGCACCTCCAAATCCGAGACCATGGTCCTCAGCCGGAAAAGGGTAGAATGCTCTCTCCGGGTCGGGGATGGGATCCTTCCCCAAGTGGAGGAGTTTAAGTATCTCGGGGTCTTGTTCACGAGTGGGGGGATGATGGAGCGGGAGGTCGACAGGCGGATCGGTGCGGCGTCCGCAGTGATGCGGGCGCTGCATCGGTCTGTCATGGTGAAGAAGGAGCTGAGCCAAAAGGCAAAGCTCTCGATTTACCAGTCGATCTACGTTCCTACCCTCACCTATGGTCACGAGCTGTGGGTAGTGACCGAAAGAACGAGATCGCGAGTGCAAGCGGCCGAAATGAGTTTCCTCCGCAGGGTGGCTGGGCTCTCCCTTAGAGATAGGGTGAGGAGCTCGGTCATTCGGGAGGGCCTCAGAGTAGAGCCACTGCTCCTCCGCATTGAGAGGAGTCAGATGAGGTGGCTCGGGCATCTGATTAGGATGCCTCCTGGGCGCCTCCCTGGTGAGGTGTTCCGGGCATGTCCCACTGGGAGGAGGCCCCGGGGAAGACCCAGGACACGCTGGAGGGACTATGTCTCTCGGCTGGCCTGGGAACGCCTCGGGATTCCCCCAGAGGAGCTGGATGAAGTGGCCGGGGAGAGGGAAGTCTGGGTTTCCCTGCTGAGATTGCTGCCCCCGCGACCCGACCTCGGATAAGCGGGAGAAAATGGATGGATGGATGGATGGATGGATAAACTATTATTATTATTGTTACTACTACAACAACTACTACTGGTGCTACTATCGCTGATCAAACTTTCTAGCTTTTTGTATTCTTCCCTATTTATTTCACCTCTGATTTAATATACAGCTCACAAAACGTCTTGGGACACTTGCTTAATTCTTCAGCTAATATTTTAAGAAACAGAAAGAGTGCTTTCTCATTTTCAAGGACAATGAACCTTAAAAACTTTGATGCTATTCTCAGTTCCATTGTCAGAGCAGTTACTGTGTTTTACCTTTGTGGGGCAGTACAGTACTACAATTTGAATTCCTTGTCTTTGAAAATTCTTTAATAGAATGACTCATGGTTCTCATACATTTATATTATCAAGCTTGATGTTGCACTTCTCTGAGTAGAAGTCCGTAAGGACGAATGGCACTCTCCACTATTTCTGGTGTCGAGTAGACTCCCCTTCCATAACCCATCCCATTGCCGGGTTTGTAGTGACTTTGGATGATTCCCTTGGCGCCCTCTACTGAGGTGCCGTGGTAGGAGACGGACCAGGAGTCAGGTCCTGTTCCCAGCCATTTGTTTCCATCTGGGTATTTGTCACGGACCTTCAGGGCAATTCGGTTCCATCCACAGGGCCTTGCGTAGGGCTCGCTGCCCCGTTTAAACTGTTCAGTCCCATCGTCTATGTGAGTGAAGTCATAATCGTACCATGGATCGAAGAAGTCTTCCTCATTCACGAAAAGTTCTGTGCAAATCAAGTCATTGTCAGCGGGACTTTCGCTCGTATACAAACAGTTCATATCTGCCAGCTGCATTATACTTTCGTGAAATGTCTGCTGTCTGAGTGACACCAAGTTGACAAAATCCTGGGGGCTGAAAGGTTCCGGCATTGGCTTGCCTGGGTTCATCGTCTGGTACCCCTGGATTGACTGTACCTCGCATTCTGTGATGGCTGAAAGTGCCTCGTATTTCAGGCTGGGTGGCAGCGTGGTGTTTCTTCTCGCCATGAAGGTGCATTAGATGCTCCTATAGAACGTCAGGGTCTAGTGATGTGAAGTCAGCAGCTGTTGGGTAGCCGGGAATCCACCGGTGCTTCTGGCTCAGTGCTGAGTTATCAGCTGTAAAGCCTTTATAAAGGCTGAAGACACTTACAAATGTCTTTCACTTTCTATATGAAAACATTGCAACAACATACTGGTGGAGGTAATTATCATGTGGGTGTTCAAAGGTACATCATTTCCAAGAAGGTGAAGGAAACTCAAGGTGTCAATTATTTCAGTTCAACTCTAATCTCCCTTGGGATGAATAAAGTTTTTTCTTATCTTAATTCCTGCTGAGGGCAAATGCTGTTCAAGCAAAACCTTAGCAAAGCTAGCTCTGGGTGTTCTGGCTCCCAAGGTGAGATTCTGCTGAGTAGTAGACAAATTTGATCAATTCACTTATATTACAAACATTTCAGTAGCACGGGTTATCTGGCTGCTAACTAGGTAGCTGGCGTCTGTTTAGCAAGAACACACAGTGAAATGTTAAATGTGAAATATTAAAACTAGCATAGATAAATGTAACGTTACGGAATGCAACCAGAGGCATTTAAAAAAATTTTTTATCACGTGCTCTTTTGCACCCCCCCCCAAATCACACAGCGCCCTAAGTGCAAACTGGGCAGGAGGCTGCAGTTCGATAATACTACTGCTGGCTGCCTGCCTGCTGTGGGATTCCAGTTTGGGCTGGTCACTAAATACACTGGAAGACTTTTGTAAAAAGGTGATGGGGATTTTAAGAATTTCTCCTGCAGTAACTTAGGAGTACCACAAACATGAATGCTACTCTGTTATACACTGTTGATCAATCCCTTAAACCGGTTAGACCATAACAGCAATGGAATGCTGGTTCTTACAATGAATTAAAAGCACATCTTCCATAGCCTTATTTAGTATAGAGCAGGGGTGGGCAATCTTATCCACAAAGGGCCAGTGTGCATGCAGGTTTTTGGGATAACCTTTAGGGCAGCTGTTCAAACCCAGGTGTGAGGACTCTTCAGCCAATCAGTCCTCTAATTAGTAATCTAAGTAGGGAGTTACAGCAAAAGCCTGCATACACGTCAGCCGTTTGTGGAGAAGATTGCTCACCCCTGGTATAGAGTCCTGCAGAGCGTGGGGCCTGTCAAGGAAATATGTTGAGAACACACAAACGTAAAATGAGTGCTACGTGGGGACTCGCAGACAGCCCACATTTTTGTTCTCTCCCAGCTCCCAACACACTTGTATCAGGTATTCGCTGTTCTTGATTGGCTGAAAGCTAGGAGGGAGTGAAAATGTGGACCACCTGGAGGTTCCTGAGGATTATGCTGCCTGTATTGTTATGCCCTGTGTTTCCTGAATACAGTCTTTTTACTGGTAGGGTCAATGGCATGACTTGAGGGACTTTTTTTGTACTGAAAAAAAGCATTGTGACAGCATTACGCCACATGCTGACGGTAGTGTTTATAGCAGATTGTCCCTCATATCCCATGATGCATCTGGAGGTGTGATTAAAGGCACAGCTCAAGGGCAATGTGACAACTTTCCACAGGGGCTGCTGTTTCGGGAACATGGGTCAGTTAGTGTTGCAATTGCTCTCGTGTGAGTTGTTATTATTGGTTTTTATGATGAAGAAAAGCCTCATTAAAAGGTTGATGAGAACATTCTCTCATGCCAGGACCATAAATCGACTGCACTGTGCCTTATTGCTTTTGGGATTGTAATAAACTGCATAGAAATTTCTGTGCCCAGAAAAAGCAGGACAACTTTGCCGAAAAGTAGGAAACACACAGTAAAATGCATAGATACTTGATGCAGGCCCAGGAACCAGAATTCTCTGAGGCACTCAGATCCCTTCTTCTAGCCACAGGGAGCCAAGATATATTCCTTTCAAACATTACACCTTTTTCTGCCTGTTCCTTCACACATTTTCTCATTATTTTTTGTGTGCTAAGTCAACACTCAGGTGTGCCAGACCAGGCGAGTTCCCAGTGATCATCTGCCATAACTGCATATTTTATTTAGGGAAATAAAAACTGTGATTGGGCTAATTAGGTTGTTAAGTGGAGGGGCCAGGCACCTTCAGACAAGGACATGTCCTGCACACCTGACCCTCCTGTCTCCTCCCTAACGTGGCCTGTTGCTTGTTGCCCCTTGTTAGTCCTTGTATTTAAGTACCTGTTTGTCTCGTCAGCCCTAGACTGGTCATTAGTGTTGAACATTCCTGCTGCCTGTGTCCTCCCCTATTGTCCATGTCCTCCCGTTTTTGATCCCTCACAGTCCCCCCCACGTGCTTTCAGTACCCCTATGAGATGCTGTTCCGCAGCCAGCACTACGTGCTGCTGGACAACGACTGCCGGGAGTTCCTCTTCCTGTCCGACTTCTTCATGGTGGCAGGCAACTCCGCACTGGACCTCTTCAACTGCATCATGGGAAAGACTCTCAGCATGTTCCTGGTAGGAGGATCCCGTTCCTTGCGGTGCTGAATTAATCTTTGACAAATATGCCATATGATGAGGAGCAAAAGCTAGGAAGGCGTCTGTCTGTAAAAGTCATTGTGATGATGATGATGATGAGGTGGACAGCGATGGCGAAGGCTAAAAGCTGCCAGTGGTGGTTGGCATATTCTTAGCACCTTCCTCTCTCTCGGACCCCCCTCCCCCCAGAAAAGCATGTCCACTTACGTGTCGGATTGCTACGACAGCATCGCTATATTCCTTTGCATCCACATCATCCTTCGCTTCAAGGCCATCACAGCCAAGAGGAACATCCCCGCTATGGACAAGTCAGTGCCTGAACACCGTGTGTCTGTGTGCGCGGCTGCTTCCTAGTGCAGCGATCCCTCATGTCTCTCTCCCGGAGCAGGTACTGGGAGGCCGTGCTGGAGCTTCTGTGGCCGAGGTTTGAGATGATCCTGGAGATGAATATCCAGAGCATCCGTGACACCGACCCACAGAAGCTGGGCGTTCTGGACACCAGGCCTCACTACGTCAGTATCAATACTCGCTACATTTATTCATACTGTATTTGTATATTCTTCAAGACATATCCGCTCCATGAATTCCTTTCCTCGCCTGATGCCTCTTTATGTTCCCTGAATGCTATATTACACTTTTGGTCCTTGAATAGTTTTACTAGGTTCTTGCTCTGTTAGAAGCTGTTGTGTAGCTCCTGCTGTAATACTGCTTACGCTCATACCTGAGCATTCATTGGAAGCTCAGCCTTGCTCCATTTATGTCCAGTTGACTCTCTTGACGACATGCCTGTTTGCAGTGTGTTATTTGCCTCGTTTTTTAATGTCACTTTGGACAAAAGTGCCTGCTAAATATGTAACTGTAAATGTATACAGCTCACTATGTACTTATATTCACACACCAAACTTGATACGTTTCCCTGTCCTCCATATATATAATACTTGAAATCAAGCCTCAGCTATCGGTATATATACTGCAATCTGCATTTGTATTTGCTATGTCAGTATGTACTACGCTCAGCATGGGTATACTACACTCCATCCCTCGACACATTTTTACACACTGCCACAACGTTCGGCTAACACGCCGATCCACACTCTCTCTTCCAGATCACACGCCGCTATGCTGAGTTCTCCTCTGCCATCGTCAGCATCAACCAGACGTTTCCCAACGAGAGGACCAACGCACTGCTTGGTCAGCTGCAGGTACGTCACTGTTCAACTGGGGTGAAACCCGACACCCTAGACCTTTGTACAGCAGTGTGGTGTTACCTCTCTGACCTACGCAGCTTTTTTTAAGTGAAACCCAAACCTCTGCCAGATTGGTTGTAGATAAAGCCTCACAACCTCACCTAACCATGCAAATTCATAGCCAATTTGTTCAGCATTAAACACTGTCAAAGTTTCATTGATGAAATTCAAATAGGGGATTTAGTTACAGTGTACAGGTAATTTGAGCATTGTTGTGTTTTTTTTTTTTTTTTTTTTTTTAAAGGTTGAAGTAGAGAACTTTGTCCTGAAGATGGCAGCAGAGTTCCCCTCCAGGCGGGACCAGCTCATCTTCCTCATCAACAACTATGACATGATGCTCTGTGTTCTCATGGTGACCTATGGCTTGTGAACCTTGTTCGTTTAAATGAATAAATTAGATCATCTGAAATACTTTTTTTTTTTACATTACTGCTCGTATAATGTTTTCTTTAAATCAAATGGATATCAGTGTAATTCATGCTTCTGTTATAGCTTGAGCGGAATGCAGAAGAAAAGTGTAATTAATGGTGTATTACATTGTTATAGATGGATAAGGCATTGAGTAAATGGTGTAGAGACTGTACTCCCAATGATAAAGCCGTATCCTCATGCTCTCTGTATATATTTGTATCTTGGCCTCTCTGTCCTCCGTGTCCCTCAGGAGAGAGCAGCCGACGACAGTAAAGAGGTGGAGGGTTTCCAGCAGCTTCTTTTGGCCAGAACACAGGTAAGATGGGTGAGCACTACAGGGTGGCGCCCCCCTTCAGGCTTCATCAGTACTGCATATCTTGACGGTTGAATTGTAATGCATTTGTCCAGTAATGAAATGGGGAGATTTGATTATATGGAACAGCTGCTGTAGCATAGGAAATTATTACTGAATCATTTTACTGTCCACAGTCTAGAAGGTGATGCACTGAACAACAAAGGCTGTGAATGCAAACAAAAGTCTTGATCTTGTTGCTTTGTGTCTGTGATATTTTCTGGTAGGAGTTCATCGAGGAGATCCTGTCCCCTCCTTTCGGGGGAATGATTGCCTTTGTGAAGGAGAGCGAGGCTTTGATGGAGAAGGGACAGCTGGACAGGCTGAAGAATGATGAAGGTAAGGCCGGGAAGGCAGGTGGCACATGGAGTAACTCGCTGTCGCTGGCATGAACTCCTACACCGTGTTGATTAATGAATAAGATGATGATGTCGACCCTCTCGCTCCTGTTCACACGCCTTCTTTGGCTCTCCTGCACGGCCCCTCCCTGCTCCGGCCCAGCCTGCATCACCCAGCTGATCAGGGGCTTTTCCAGCACCTGGAAGCAGTCTGTGGAAGCTCTCAGCCAGGACGTCATGAGGTCCTTCACCAACTTTAAGAACGGCACCAGCATCATACAGGTCCTTTCCAAAGCCTCAGCTGAAATCTTATAGAGGATCATAAAAATATCGATAGCCACATATACCATGCTGTACATCTTACCAAAGTGCTTATCCATAATAGGGTCGTGTGTGTACAAAAAAGACATTTAAAAAGTCTTTCTTTAAAGAAATTGGCAAGATAAAACCAATCACAAAGTGATCAATGATACATGTACAGCGAGTTTCATCTCCTCCTACTTATGACCAGTTATATCTGTTGTGTGCTGCAAATAGGGTTGCACAGGGGTGGAAAATTTCCTGTAAATTTCCAGAATCTTTTTAGAAACTTTCCATGGGAATTTAAGCTGGGGAATTTTGGAAATATTGAACTCGGTGGAAGTCTGTACGGGTGTCAGATACTGCAAAGAAAGCAAACTGTATGAATAATACAACGTAGAATATGACTTTTAAACAGTGTCTTTTGATGCAGGTGCTTATTTTGTGGTATTTTTACACGCATAATTACAAGTATTTGGTTACACAATGATATCACTATTAATGCCATCAAGATTTTTTTTCAATTACACTTATGTTCCCTGTTATAGGCTAACCTGCAAATTTGCAAATTTCCAGTTTATTTCCATTAATTCACATATTTTCCTGTCAATTTTCATATATTCCATATATTTCCCTTAAGCCCCATGGAAAGTTTCCAGCTTTGAAAATTCCCAGAATTTTCCAACCCTAGTAACGAATTCATGAGGAATTGGACAAAGGAGGCTCCTCACTCTGCCTGTTGTCACCAACTAGTCCATCAATCTTTTATTGTTAAGATTAAATCTACAGGCTGAATTAAAAAATGACATTAGACGAGCTAAAAGGAATGTCGAAAGGAAGATCGCATTGGAAGCTAAGGATGACGTTAAAAGTTTCTTCCAGTATTTTAACTCTAAAAGAGCTCTAAAAGCTGAAATTACTAATCTGCAGGATAGTAAGGGTCTTATAATTGAAAATGACATTGACATAGTAAATGAGTTCAATGATAGTTTTGCACGAGTATTCACTGTTGAGGACACCAGTAACTTACCAGTTCTTATTACTAATCCAACATCGTCTATAACTAATATATATATAACTGAAGCTGATGTTTTGCAAAGCCTAGCAAAGCTCAAAATAAATAAATCACAGGGCCCTGATGGCATCTTACCTATAGTGTTAAAAGAGATGAGGGATATTATTTGCCGACCCTTAACATTACTGTTTTAAAAATCCTTATCTGAAGGTGTGGTACCTTCTGATTGGAAGCATGCCAACATAACGCCCATTTTCAAAAAAGGGGATAGAAGTAATTTGTCAAACTATAGGCCAATCAGTCTAACTTGTATAACTGGTAAAGTTATGGAGGCTATAATCAAAGAGAAAATGGTAGATTACCTGGGGCTGACGAGACAAACAGGTACTTCGTTAGAGAGAGACCTGTTTGGTGTACTTTTGTATTTTTTCATGAAAAATACTTTTTGATTCCACTAAAGCAAGCAGAGGTCTACCCCCTGAAAGTCAATGGTGTTGGAAATAGGCCAACTCAGAGCTTTGCCGTTCTGTGCCATTTGGAAATTTGGGGCCAATGGTAAGAACATAAGAAATTTACAAATGGGAGGAGGCCATTCAGCCCATCAAGCTTGTTTGGGGAGAACTTAACTAATAGCTCAGAGTTGTTAAAATCTTATCTAGCTCTGATTTAAAGGAACCCAGGGTTTTAGCTTCCGCTACACTAGCAGGAAGACTATTCCATACTCTAACTACACACTGTAAAGAAGTGCTTCCTCAAGTTCATTGTAAAATATTCTCCTGCTAATTTCCACATATGGCCACGAGTTCTAGTACTTAAACTAATATTGAAGTAGCCATTTGGCTGAACAGCATCAGGACCTGTTAGAATCTTGTATACCTGGATCATGTCCCCCCTTAGTCTCCTTTGCTCGAAGCTGCACAGATTCAGCTCAGCTAGCCTCTCCTCATAAGACATTCCTCTAAGACCAGGAATCATTCTTGTAGCCCTCTGTTGCACCTTTTCCAAGGCAGCAATGTCCTTCTTAAGGTATGGTGAACAAACCTGCAGACAATATTCTAGGTGGGGTCGCACTAAGGAATTGTATAATCTTAGCATCACCTCCCTTGACTTAAACTCCACGCACTTAGAGATGTAACCCAACATCCTATCGGCCTTTTTTATTGCTTCCCCAAGTCAGCTTCACCCAAATCACCCTAATCCCCATACTTAGCAGGTTCCTTACAATAAACTATTACCTGGTCTATACTAACATGCAGAAATGTTCAGACTACACAGCAATTGTGGGGTGCAGTAGGGATGGACAGGAGGGGGAGTACAGGAGCCTGGTGGAGGACTTTGTGAGATGGTACAGGTCAAACCATCTGCAACTGAACACCTCCAAGGTTAAAGAGATGGTGGTGGACTTCTGGAGGTCTGGACCCCCTCTGTCACCAGTCTCTATCGAGGGGGTCAACGTGTTAGTAGTCAGGACCTACAAGTACCTGGGGCTACACCTGGATGACAAGCTGGGCTGGTCAGCACACACAGAGGCGCTCTGTAGGAACAGCCAAGGCTGGCTCCATTTCCTGAGGAGGCTGGGGACCTTCAACACCTGCAGGAAACTGCTGCTGATGTTCTACCAGTTGGTCATTGCCAGTGTCCTCTTCTATGCTGTGTTCTGCTGGGAATGCAGTATCAGGAAAAGGAACATCATGTCACGTTGCGGGTTGCGTGAAGACAGAGGACGCAGATCAATAAGGTGCAAGAGGTTTTATTATACGGACTGTAATCCAGGGAAAAAGAATCAAGACGTGGTTCTGGGCTCGTGGTTGTGAGACAGGCGGGGGTTGGGGGATCTTGCTGGCTGTGTGGTTGGTACAGAGCTGGACTCCGTCACATCAGTGGCAGAGAGAAGGACCCTCAACAAACTGCTGACCATCATGGACAATGACAATCACCCCCTGCACAGCATAGTCTCCAGGCAGAGGAGTCTGTTTAGTGGCAGACTGCGGTCACTGTCCTGCTTGACAGACAGACTGAGGAACTCTTTTATCCCTCAGACCATACAGCTCTACAACACGTCACAGAGATGAGTGAAATGAACTTTTATGCATGAGGCTACTTCTGTGTCCACACCATGCCTATCCCCCCCATAAATTGCGAATGTCTATTTTCATATCTTGTATAGTAATTTTACTTTGACATTACAGTGGAAACCGCTTATATTGATCACGTATAGGTCTGGGTGAAATTCATTGCTATAAGCGAATGATCATTATAACCTATTTTTTTTCTTTTTCCTAACAAATTAAATTACTGAACTATATCATTTAAATACGTTATAGTACAGTAATGTGTATGAAATACACATCTTGTTGGCCGGTTTTGGCAGTTTATCATAAGCTTCGATGAGTCTGTATTTTTCATTGTGAGAAAATGACTTTCTTTTTCCCATTATGATTTCTGTGCACGCAGCAGGTAGCTAGACAGAAGAAGACGGGTTACCGCAAGGCAAAGTGGGGCTATCAAAAAAATAAGTATCGTAGTTTAATTTTTCCATATGTTGCCATGTATTAAAAAAACCCAAAATGAACACTGCAAGTGGACTACTTGAATACTATAATCATTTAAACACTATTTGCACAGGAATGATTCTGTCCCAAGCTTTTTGATCCATATAAGCCTAACTGCCAGACACTGCAAAAGCTTCTTTCCTCAAGCAGTCAGAGCTCTCAACATACTGCCACCAAAGGAATGTTAAACCCACAACACAGAAACACTACAATCTGGACGGTCACACTATGCTTATTTGCACACCTCAACTGAATTATCTGCCAAACATGTCTACCTCATGCCAAATTTGCACTTTTTATAACTGGCACGTCTTTGTCTTTTTGCACTCTAATTGCACATGACCACTTTGTATTCTATTCAAAAAAATGTAGTTAGAATTTATTATTCATGTGAAATTTCTGTTTTGTTTTTTTTAAAAAAATGTTTATATAACGCACCATGGGGGACCTGTGTGGAACAACATTTCAATACGTGGTATACTGTGTATATTGTTGTATTGACAATAAACAGACCTTGAATCTTGAATTTTGATCACTATAAGGGTTTACGCTGTATTTTTATTTTTAATAATACATATTTTATGGAGTACGTATATTTTATAGACTACATTTATACAAACATATTTATATTTCACATTTTAATGTTAAATATATTTCATATATATTTTGTTATGTATTATATTATAGTGTAGAGAATGTATATTTAATACAGTATATATATAGCTTAAATATTTTTTTGTATTTCTTATATTTTATATTTTTTAAATTCACATTTTTATTTTGTATAATAGCAACTATTGTTCTTGCACTGATAATCTCTTTGACTACTCAAGGTATTGACCATTTGCACGCCATACATAGACGCACCCTCTATACCTAAGAAATCCTGAGTTATTTTATTATTGTGTGTTATGTATGATACCATATGTTACTGTGTGTATTTGTTTGTATTTGAGCTACTTGATGCCTAAATTTCCCTCGGGATGAATAAAGTTTCATCTATCTACCAACCTATCGACCTATCATGGTAGCGGGGCTGAATCTACACATCGATATATTGTTATGCGCCAGCTTTCCCATTCAGTGTTTTTTTCCCCAGTTTCACTGAAGCACAGTACATTTCCCGTGGTGCAATAAGCCCCATATTACACCGTGTTCTCCATCCAACAAAGTTTAACAAACACCAGAAGCAGGTTTGTCAAGTCTCAGGCATCTGCCGTGTCGCTCACGCTTTCAGACTCTCACCCTCACACAAGAAATCTTACTGCAAATCTATATTAAGAACATAAGAACATAAGAACTATACAAACGAGAGGAGGCCATTCGGCCCATCGAGCTCGCTTGGGGAGAACTTAACTAATAGCTCAGAGTTGTTAAAATCTTATCTAGCTCTGATTTAAAGGAACCCAAAGATTCAGCTTGCACTATGTTATCAGGAAGATTATTCCATACTCTGACTACACGCTGTGTAGAGAAGTGCTTCTATCCAGTTTGAAATGTTCTCCCGCTAATTTCCACCTATGGCCACGAGTTCTTGTATTTGAACTAATGCTAAAGTAACTATTCGGTTGAACAGCATCCAAACCTGTTAGAATCTAATATATTGTCATATTACAAACCTAAAATGAGCTACATCCAAAGTGTTCGGGTAGTTCGCAAACCCCACAGACTATTTACAAGGTAATAAATCTGTTACATAGATGTAAATGTGTCTGCAGACTTGTCACAAATTAAAAATCTCACGCCAGCCAGCTGACAGCAGGGACCGGGCGCAGTGCGTGACTATCAGTAACAGAATACTGTATCCGTATTATTGAATAAAGACACGGGACAGCCATATCCCAGCAAACAATATGACGTTGAAATGACGTCTTTTAGACGTCTTGGCCTACCGTAGAAAAGACGTCTTCAGAGGGTGCAGAATGAAAGTTTTTATGACGTCTTTTTTAGACGTTCTCTGGATGTTCAGTTATGACAACTATAAGACGTCTGTATAAGGTGAAAAAACAGTCTGGAAATGGTCGGTGTAGACGTCGTTTTAACGTCACAAATAGACTTACTTTAGACATAATTTATGTATTTACAGCTTTATTCATTACAAAATAATCCCCACTATATATTCTAATACCATATTATGTTTCACCCCAATAACCTAGCATCATTAAGCAAATTCAGTACAAAAAGTCTCACACAGCATTCTTAATACATTTTATTGGGAGTATCAGATCAGATGATAACACACATAAATACACTTAAACCAAAAACTAAGTGAATTTAAACATCAATAATTCACTCAATACACAATACACATAGTTACTGTGATGTTGCGCTGCTTTATTTGGTTTAATCGTCCAGTCTGAGAAGGCATTCAAGTAAGAATTGCATTGTACTGAGTACATGACAATAGTAACTTTGAATCCTTGAAATACATGTATTTGATAATTTTCCTGGCAGCTATCTTTTTACACAGAGCCACAATACGCAATAATTTTATTCACTGCTAACAGTTTGTATCAGGAGTTGGTTATTGTAAAAGAAGTAATGTGCATGCAGGTGATTTTTGTATAGATTTATCTACACCCTTCTGGTAGTGCTGCCATTGCAGTCAGGTGTCACAGACTACGAGGAGTATAAGTAGTCCGACTTGGCTGCAGTCAGTTTATACTCCACCCTTGCAGCCGCCGGCAGATCGCGTTCCACGTCGCGTTAGCTGCAGACAGACCTAAGCCCAAGTAGAACGCATCCATTGATTCTTTTTTGGCTGTTTTGCTAGCGTTCAGTAAACCTCTGCTCGATAGGCCATGAAGTTGTATGTCTCAGCGCATTCTATAAAACGGAGCCAACTTGGTTGATCGAGTTTTATAGTCTGTGTGTATCATCGTGATCATCCTCATTTTTTTATCGATAAAAAAAATCGAGATCGTTTTATCGCCTAGCACTACTTCTTATTGTGAAATATGTATATATATTTTTTCAAAATCAGTATTTATTTCATAATGACGTTTTTCATCATTTCATGATGCCTTAATTATTTCATCATTTCATGACGCTGAATGATGAAATACTTTACTTTTCCCGCTTTACTGCAAAATGGAAGTCGTTCTGCTAAAAATATATGAAATCATATTTCACAATAAGTAAATTTATATAACAGAATGCAATATATTTCACAATAATGAGCTGTATTTCACAATATATATCATTCTCATATATTTCATAATACTTTTGAACACTTTGGAGTTCCATATGTACAGATGTGTCTTACCTTCAGATTAATTATGTGGACATATTGGTTTGCAAAAAAGTCAGCAATGCGATTATTAAACAATGTATACAACTAAACAATGCTAAATACTACTTACCTTAAACTTTAAACTTGTCCACAACGACATGCAGTTTCTCACAACCGTTTTACTGCAAAAGAGCGCATGCGCGACAGTGTCGGCTTTTTTTTTTTTTTTTTTTTTTTTTTTAGCGCTACGGCAACAGAACTTGGCCAAACCACACACCGGACGTGCATCGGCAAATTGTGATTATGGGATTTGCTTACGTGTAGCAGTTTATTTTTGGACATTTTAAAACATTAAAATTACAACAGCATGAGCTACAATAGGCACCAGAATTGACGCTGACAATGTTTACATGGAATTGACAATCTGTCTACAAATGTCCAAAAGTCGCCTACCTAGACGTTCAGCTTGAACTACATATCTACGTCCAAGAGGGGTCAGAGTTAGACGTGCAGATACTGCACCTGATTTGCACGTTGTGTAGACATCCAGATATGGTTCTGGACCGACCGACTCCATCTAGACATGATCTGCACGTCTGATGGACGTCTCATGTTTGGTGGGATACGTCGATGTTCCTTTATTTTTTGCAAGCTTCTTATCACAGCAGTTAACATAATGTAGTGAACGGCTCTGGGCGTGGTCGCTCCTTGCGATGTTAATGGGGAACACCTGTGATTAGGATTGGGGGTGGGGGGAGGGGAGGGGGAGTTATAAAGAGGACGTCTATTTCGGGGGGGGGGAGTGTTCTTTGTTCGGTGTTTTGTAGAGAAACTTTGGGGTGCTGGAGAGCTGTCAGCAAACTGTGGTGTGTCCGTCGCCGGTGGTAGACCGGCCGCGGATGAAGCTAGTTAGTTACGGGGGGGGGTAATGTTTTGAAGGATAGGCATCGTGATTTAAAAGGCTGGCAGCAAGGTACAGCGGGTTAAAACGACCCCTGTTGATCAAGGAACCCCAACTTCCCCTTCCCTGGAGAATGCGGGGGGGCCGGGTGTGCTTCTTCCCAGGGGAGTAACCGCTTTTAATATTGTATATCTGGAATGAATGAGAGTATGTATGTGTGTATGAATTTTATCCCCGGATTACGGTCGTGAGTAGGAGGGCGGGGTTAGAAGGTGCATCGGGAATGGTTTGTTTGCCGTGTGTAAGGGTTTGCACGAGTGTTGTGATTCTAAGCTTGCTGTGCTGCACACTTGGATTCTGAGTGGAGTGGGGGGGGAATTGCGGTTGTATCATTCCTGGTGAGATGTGTGTCAGCCCTCGGGAAGGGGTTGTAATCTGGAGAAATATTTAATAAAGATTTTCTCATATTTTGGCGTCCTTATTTGGCTGGACCTCCCCAGCCTCTTTAAATAAAAAAAGGTGGTGGCAGCGAACTTTGACAAGGTGCTCTAGTGAGTATACTTGTTACAATAATAACATTGTACAAGTTTCAGTTACACTTATTATTGGATCTACTAGGATATTGTTAGGACATCCCTTATAATGCGGGATCGTCCCATATAACGATTTGGATTACAACGGACGATTGGCAACCCTATCTACAATCATCAATTACAATTTTCTACAGTCAAATGTTCCTAAATGTTCCAGTTCTGTTTCCTGAGTCATCATAACAACCTCATATTTTAACATCAGGTTTTACATTTTGACATAAGTGTATGTTTCCTGTGCTTTTACATTGTTTCCTTTACCGTTTCTCTGAGCAAATACACAATACTTGCCAGATGGCGACGGTAAGCTGCTGAAATGACATTTGCTATCGTACCAGCGGTTTGCTCGCTACAATCTGAGACTTTCCTGAACAGTACTATCCAGCACTTTTAAACAATCCCTTTATAAAAATACGATAACAGCGGCCCCCGCCTCTCGGTCCCAAACTCAATAATAGTATTACAGTATTTAACATCTAGTAATATGCTTTTCCGTCCCATTTATCTGAATAACGATAATTATCTTAAATTAATTAGTAGTAACAATAATGGTAATATTACTATTAATAATAGCATGTATACACACAAATAGCTTGTGACATTCACCCTGCCGTGTCACACTTTCAATCCTGTAGAAGCATCCAGTCCACGTGCTACCGGGTTTGTACGCACCTGTTTCACTTAAAGTATACTACAAAAAAGCGAACTAAAATATACTGATATAGCAAGTCACCGAAAAGAGGACACACACACACATACAAACAAATAAAACGCAAACTTCTGCAAAAACGTCACATAGGTACAGTTAGCTCAACCACATTTTTATAATGCTCTTTCAAATTCAAATTCACAGTTTTCCTAACATGAACAGGAATTCCACAATTCTAAACCACAGACATTTCCCTTATTTTCAAAAGAATCCTAGAGCAGTGTCTTCATCTCACACTTCTTTCAGGAGCAGACCGTAAGCACGGATGGCACTTTGCACTATTATCTTCTCATCAGCCTGAGGTGTTCCTTCTGGAACTGGCACCAGCCAGTAGTCAGCCCGTTTGGTAAACTGTCTTTTCTGGGGGTTGATTCTGTTCTGCAGAACGACTTCGTAGGTCTTTTTTGTTGTTTTCGCGGTGAAAGTCGAAGAATAAAAAATTGCCGATTCTATTTCTGGTGCTGAGTAGATTCCTCTTCCGTGAACCTTACCTGAGCCACTTTTGTAGTAATTCTCGATGATTCCCTTGGCGCCCTCTATTGAGGTGCCGTGGTAGGAGACGGGCCAGGCATCAGGTCCGGTTCCCAACCATTCGTTTCCATCCTTGTATTTGTCTAGCACTTTCAGCGCGATTCGGTTCCATCCACAGGGCCTCTTGTACAGCTCATTCCCTCGTTTAAACTGAGTTGCTCCATCATTTATATGGGTGAAGTCAAAATCGTACCATGGGTCGAAGAACTCTTCCTCATGTACGAACAGCTCCTTGCGTATTAATACATTCTCAGTGGATCGCTGACCAACAAAGAATTTGGTCAATCCATCCAAGTCATGATGGTCACTTGCAAACAACGCGTGATGGATGAATTCCAGATGGGTTAGAAGATCTGGTGCTGGTTTTCCCGAACGAATGGGACAAAAGTCTTTAACTGGTTTTATGTCATGTCCTGTAAGGGCTGACAGTGCCTCATAGGCCAGATGGTGCGGCGGCATGATGCTGAATTTCTGAAGTTACGGCTTCTAAAACTTCTGGGCGTTGGGTTCAGGCTGAGTGAGACAAATGCGTTTTGGACAGCAAAGCAACTCTTAAACCCGTCGGTACTTATGCAGTTTCACGGAAAGGGGTTGGGCTGTATCACAGATACTTTCACTTTCTGTACGAATCATCCCTTTGTGCAATGCGGTGATGATGTATCTTTCTATAGAACATTGAAACACGTATCAACACTTACCGCAAAGGGACAAAATACGTAACACACGCTCAACATGGGTTACGGAAAATTCAGTTTCCCCATGTTCCCCCTGTCGCGCGCTGATTTGAAATCACGACGTCACCCGCTGCTTCGTAGTTATACGGTTTCGCTGTCGTGTTAATGTCTTACTTTATTTCTTTCATATCTTAATTTCTTAATGTCTTTAGTGTGCTGCGGGAAACAAACTATTTATGCAAAAACATCGCCTGTCTTTTCGATATTTGTGTATTTAAAGAATTGAAACTATTTCAATCGCTGGTAATACTTCTTTGCGTAATATTGTTTATTCTAATTATGGCGTAATTGTAGGCAACTTACTCGTTACATTTAACTACTGCTGACAGCGCTGTACATGGAAATGAATGGCTGAATCACTTTTCATGAAACCATCAATACGTTTGCGTATAGATACGAAAGGGGAACATTATTAGCTTAAGGCTGGAATATATGGTTCCCCTCGATAAAGCAGACACAGCAAGTCTGGACCTCAATACTGATAATACAACTTCATTATTACATTATGCAGTTATGTGCCTGAATGACTTTCAGCCATCTCACGTGGTTCTTCGCACAAATATGAAAGGGAAACACTATTTCCTAAAATCCAGGATATTCAGTTCCCCCTGCTAAAACAGGCATGCAGCAACTCTGGGCCTCAGTACTGATAGCAATAGTTTATAAGCATTTAATCATATCTAAATGACTTCTAGCCACCCCTCATACTTCCACAGACAGTAAGATGAGGGGAACGGATTTTCCCAGTGCCCGGGAAAATCCGTTCCCCCTACTTAAATCAGAAAGACAGTGTTTCTAAAACATGCTGCTCTTTGTGTTAACTCTGCTATAGGTTCCTGTGTCATTGAATAACTTTCAGCCACCCCTCATACTCCCACAGCCAGTAAGGCAGGGGGAACGGATTTTCCCAGTGCCCGGGAAAATCTGTTCCCCCTACTTAAATCAGAAAGACAGTGTTTCTAAAACATGCTGCTCTTTGTGTTAACTCTGCTATAGGTACACATGTCTTTGAATAACTTTCAGCTACCCCTCATACTCCCACAGCCAGTAAGGCGGGGGGAATGGATTTTCCCAGTGCCGGGGGAAAATGTAAACAAATGAATTTAGTTGTTTGTTTGTTTGTTTTTTAAGAAGAATAAGCTTAGGTATTTTATACATTATTTTAATAAATCTTTTAAAGTTAACAACATCAAATAAATTAAATAGCTGTTTAACAGATATAACCAGTTAAATAATTGCAAACTTCAGTTAAAAGTGCAAAAGAACCATTCAGAAAATGCTAACATGCATAAGTTTGCAGATGACACCAAGGTGGGTGGTGTAGCAGATACTGAACTAGCGGCTCAGCAGCTACAGCGGGATCTTAATTTAATTAGTGACTGGGCTGACACCTGGCAGATGAAATTTAACATAGACAAATGTAAGGTACTCCATGTAGGGAGCAGAAATATAAAGTACCGGTATTTTATGGGACCTACTGAAATAAAGGTAGCTGATTATGAGAAAGACCTTGGTGTGTATGTTGATGCTTCCATGTCTCATTCTCGCCAGTGCGGGGAAGCAATAAAAAAGGCCAATAGGATGTTGGGGTATATCTCCAGGTGTGTGGAGTTTAAGTCAAGGGAGGTAATGCTAAGATTATACAATTCCTTGGTGAGACCTCACCTAGAATATTGTGTACAGGTTTGGTCACCATATCTTAAAAAGGACATAGCGGCCTTAGAAAAGGTGCAGCGTAGGGCCACAAGAATGATTCCTGGTCTTAGAGGAATGTCATACGAGGAAAGGTTATTTGAGCTAAATCTGTTCAGCCTCAAGCAAAGGAGACTGAGGGGGGACATGATCCAGGTCTATAAGATTCTAACAGGTTTGGATGCTGTTCAACTGAATAGTTACTTCAGCATTAGTTCAAATACAAGAACTCGTGGCCATAGGTGGAAATTAGCGGGAGAACATTTCAAACTGGATTTAAGGAAGCACTTCTTTACACAGCGTGTAGTCAGAGTATGGAATAGTCTTCCTGATAACGTAGTGCAAGCTGAATCCTTGGGTTCCTTTAAATCAGAGCTAGATAAGATTTTAACAACTCTGAGCTATTAGTTAAGTTCTCCCCAAGCGAGCTCGATGGGCCGAATGGCCTCCTCTCGTTTGTATAGTTCTTATGTTCTTATGTTCTTATGTGTGTATGTGTGTGCGTGCATGTATGCGTGTGTGTCTTTCATTTGTCAAATGGGACAGACAATATCTGTAATTGGTACCTTGTGCTGTCAAGGCATTTGTGGATCTTCTCTTTTTATTCCCCCAGATGATTTTCTTTATAGATGGGTATATGGCCTGAAACAAATACCACGGTGCAAAAAATATACTGTATAGTCAGAAATAAACACTAAATGATGTGTACTTGCAACATAAAAATACATTTATGCAAATAAAGCTACAGAATGACTGCAGCCAATAAAGTCAAAAGCCAAAAACTGAAACAAATGAGGCAGATAATTTGACAGGAAATCTATGTAAAAAAAAACAGCAGATAAATTAATGATTACAAATTGGTTGTGTGTGGAGAAGTGAAGAAGAGACAGAAATGATCTCTCAACTAGAGCAGGTACTTACAGTATCCCAGTACTACATAACATAATAAGGGCAAGGGTATGGAAATGTTGTATTATATATTATTTAATGTGTCATAATTGTGTATATCTACTTACAGCAAGAGTCCAGTGTCCATGCTCCCCAATAACACCCAGAAACAACTTGAACTCATTTGGGTCCACCTAAATTATGCAGACCATAACAGCACTGTCTCAACTGAAAATTTCATACAATACACATACAATACAATACAATACTCATTCAGAGCTTTCATTATGAAAGACTGTCAGTTACTTTGATACTGCACCTTTGTAAGGATTCTGTAGGATCCCCGCCACACCTTGGTCATGGCATATGAATCAATAAGAAATGCCTTTTCAGCTCTCTCTTGGTTATGCTGCCTAATCAGTGCAAATAAGTATCCATTTATAACCTTTGGAAAGACAGACAACATTTTTAATGACACTGATATATTTTCATGTAGAGTCATATTGTCTGAATCATGTGTGACTGGCCTACCTCACTCTCAAGTTCTCTCCCAGGTGCAATCCGTGCTATATCCCAGTTAAATATTTTATAGGAACCAATCTTAGAGAGCAATAAAGTTTTCTTTTCCTCAGCTTTGCCTGACCAAGCTGCATTGACACCTGCCAAAGTTTTGACACACAATGTTAAGAGCCACTTAAAAACCTTTAAACCTTTTACAATTAAATAACTTAAAATGAAAATAATACAGCATTATACAATAAATGTATCACCTACTTTTCTCAACTTTGGAAAACGTGGTCGGTGCTGGAGACTGTGGGTCCTGAGGGGTCAGTGCAGGAGACTGTGGGTCCTGAGGGGTCAGTGCAGGGGACTGTGGGTCCTGAGGGGTCAGTGCAGGAGACTGTGGGTCCTGAGGGGTCAGTGCAGGAGACTGTGGGTCCTGAGGGGTCAGTGCAGGAGACTGTGGGTCCCGAGGGGTCAGTGCAGGGGACTGTGGGTCCTGAGGGGTCAGTGCAGGAGACTGTGGGTCCGGAGGGGTCAGTGCAGGGGACTGTGGGTCCTGAGGGGTCAGTGCAGGGGACTGTGGGTCCTGAGGGGTCAGTACTGGAGACTGTGGGTCCTGAAGGGTCAGTGCAGGGGACTGTGGGTCCTGAGGGGTCAGTACTGGACACTGTGGGTCCTGAAGGGTCAGTGCAGGGGACTGTGGGTCCTGAGGGGTCAGTGCAGGAGACTGTGGGTCCTGAAGGGTCAGTGCAGGGGACTGTGGGTCCTGAGGGGTCAGTGCAGGGGACTGTGGGTCCTGAAGGGTCAGTGCAGGGGACTGTGGGTCCCGAAGGGTCAGTGCAGGGGACTGTGGGTCCTGAAGGGTCGGTGCAGGGGACTGTGGGTCCCGAAGGGTCAGTGCAGGGGACTGTGGGTCCTGAGGGGTCAGTGCAGGGGACTGTGGGTCCTGAAGGGTCAGTGCAGGGGACTGTGGGTCCTGAGGGGTCAGTGCAGGGGACTGTGGGTCCTGAGGGGTCAGTACTGGAGACTATGGGTCCTGAAGGGTCAGTGCAGGAGACTGTGGGTCCTGAAGGGTCGGTGCAGGAGACTGTGGGTCCTTAGGGGTGGGTGCTGGAGGTTGTGAGAAACTTTTTTGAAGTCTGTGAGGCACACGTGGCAGTTCTTGAATATATGGAACCAGATGATCCAAATTAATTTTGAGAAACTTTATCCCTTTCTCATTAACCAAGTCCACATTCTTCCCTTCAATCGAGGTTATTGTGAATGGCCCCAGAAGCTCTTTGTCAAGCTTTCCTCCTTTTCTCTCCAGACTCCTGACATTCTTCCTGAGAACTTTGTCGCCAATTTTAAGATTTTGTGGTGTAGCCCCAAGGCCCAGCTTTCTTCTCCTTGTTTTTTCCCTTGCTGTTGTCATATTTTTCTTCACTGCACTGAATATTAGGTCCTGAGTTTTAAGAGCAGGACTGACAATTTCGTCCTCCAAAACTGTCTCCACTGTTTCATTAATCTAGGCAATAATAAATAAATAACATTACTTTTACATCACCGATACTTTTAGGTTATCATTATAATATCTATGTTTCAATGTGAAGAAACAGATGTTTTGAGAAATATAAATTATTACCACAAATATACTCACATCAAAAGACTCTGGGACCTCTGAAAAATAACAAGCCTCCCTGCCAAACATAAGGAAGTATGGGGAAAACATTGTAGTCAGTTGTTTTTTGGTCCTGATATCAAGATAGGTGTCCCATAATGTGGGTCTTTCATCACAAACTTTTGAAAGGGTTCTAAAGAGAACAGAAGGAGTTTCAGGAGTTTACACATAATATGCAGTGTAATACCTTAAATAAGTCATGCAAACAGGAAGTTACCTCTGTATAGTACCATTCATCCGTTCCACCAGTCCATTAGTTTGAGGGTGGTAAGGTGAACAGAGACTTCTCTCAATACCAAACAAGGTGCATACTTCTCTGTTTAGCTAGGGAAAGACAAGCAGGAAAAATAACACCGTGGACTTCGCATTTTTGGTGACATTTCCAACCAAAATTAGTATACAGTGTTGTTTTTTTTTATTGCTGATAATGTAGATAATTTTCTGGTTTTGATATACGTTTTATCCAGACAATATTGTTCTCAGTCAAACCCTGAATGAATATGTATCTGAACTGTACAAGGCTATTCTTGAACATTTTTCAATATAAAAATTATTCCGATTTCCAACTTAAATGTAATGTTTTCATTAATATTGCATTAAACTACTTCACATTCCTCTTTGTCAAACCAGAAAAATTTAAATGAAAAGATATTTGTGTGCTGTTATAATGCCCATACTTGCTATTCAAAAAATAACATATATCCAACCTGATTAACAAATTCTCTGCCTTGATCAGTGAGAATCCTCTTTGGTGCTCCAAATCGGTAAAAAAAATTCACAATGCACATGGTGACATCTCCTGCTGCTTTTGAGGGTAATGGATATGCCTCTACCCACTTTGTAAAATAATCAATCAGTACACAAATGTACTGATTGCCTTTTTCAGTCAAGGGTAATTTTCCAATAAGGTCCATACCAACTAATTCCCATGGTTCATTTACCTACAAACAGAAATATGTTCATTAGTAATTATTAAATGGAATAATGCTAATAGCTATAAAATCACAGAAATGAGAAAAAAATTAAGTTACTTACAGTTATTGGAATATAAGCTTCTTTGAGTTTTATTACCCTTTTAGACTGGCATGCTGGGCATTGTTTAATCTGCATTTAAACATATAACATGAATAAATTTAAAGAGCAATGTTAAGAACTATTTTCTAATAAATGTATAGATGAATCCATTCTAAAATAACTATTCTTTAAAAGATATTATATCAATGATGTATTACTGTATGTAGGAACCAATACATTAATTTTGGAAGACAACAGTTGATTTAGTGTTATACCATAGTAAGAAAACACATTTATAGACTTATTATAATTTTAGATAATGATTACAATTGTATTTCAGTCTTTAAGACATGTTACATTGTCTACATGTCAGATGTTTAAAAAATTAGATCTCAGTATCACATTAACATGTGCATTAAAGCATTTTAACGGATTATCCCCCCCTAAATTGCAGTATTTATGGAACGTTAACAGACAAGGCTAAATACTGGATAAAGTTAGTGACACGTAACATTAACCACAAAATTGTAAATTACGTTGTCTTAATGCTATTTCATCCAAAATTGTAGAGTGAGAGAGAAATACCTGTAAGCGTGATTTTTTTTTTCATGGTGGTGGGATTTAAATATTACTACCCCAATTCCAAAAAAGTTGGGACATTGTGCAAATTGTAAATAACAACAGAATGCAATGATATAGAAATCTCATAAATTCATATTTTATTCACATAAATTCATATTTTATTTTATTATAAAACATATTAAATGTTTAAAGTGAAAAACATTTGAATTTCATGATAGAAACACGTCTCAAAAAAGTTGGGATGGGGGCAATAAGAGGCTGGAAAAGTTAGTGGTACAAAAATCCAACAGCTGGAGGAACAATTTGCAAATAATTAGGTCAATTAGCAACATGTCAGTAACATGATTAGGTATAAAAAGAGCATCTTAGAGTTGCAGTGCCTTTCAGAAGTAAAGATGGGTAGAGGATCACCAATCCCCCTAATACTGCATCGACAAATAGTGGAGCAATTTCAGAAAGAAGTTGCTCAGTATAAAATTGCAAAGAGGTTGAAAATATCATCATCTACAGTACATAATATAATCAAAAGATTCAGAGAATCTGGAGAAATATCTGTGCATAAGGGACAAGGCCAAAAAACCACACTGGATGCCTGTGATCTTCGGGCCCTTAGGTGGCACTGCCTCACAAATAGGCATGATTCTGCAATGGAAATCACTAAATGGGCTCAAGAATATTTCCAAAAAACATTATCAGTAAACACAATTTGCCGTGCCATCTGAAGATGCCAGTTAAAACTCTATCATTCAAAGAAGAAGCCGTATTTTAACATGATCCAGAATCACGACGTCTTCTCTGGGCCAAAGCTCATTTAAAATGGACTGTAGCTAAGTGGAAAACTGTTCTGTGGTCAGACTAATCTAAATTTGAAATTCTTTTTGGAAACCAGGGATGCCGTATCATCTGGAATAAAGAGGAGAAGAACCACCCAGCGTGTTATCTGTGCTCAGTTCAAAAGCCAGCATCTCTGATGTATGGGGGTGCATTAGTACATATGGCATGGGCAGCTTGCATATCTGGAAAGGCACCATCAATGCTGAAAGGTATATCCAGGTTCTAGAGCAACATATGCTGCCATCCTGATGACATCTCTTTCAGTGAAGACCTTGCATTTTCCAACATGACAATGCCAAACCACACACTGCATCAATTACAACATAATGGATTCTTAGAAGAAGGGTCCGGGTACTGAACTAGCCTGCCAGTGGTCCAGATCTTTCACTCATTGAGAACATTTGGCGCATCATAACACGAAAATTACGACACAGAAGACCTAGGGCAGTTGAGCAACTAGAATCCTGTATCTGACAAGAATGGGACAACATTCCTCTCCCAAAACTCAAGCAACTTAGTTACAGTGTACTGGTAAATTGAGCATTGTTTTTTTTTTTTAAAGGTTGAAGTAGAGAACTTTGTCCTGAAGATGGCAGCAGAGTTCCCCTCCAGGCGGGACCAGCTCATCTTCCTCATCAACAACTATGACATGATGCTCAGTGTTCTCATGGTGACCTATGTCTTGTGAACCTTGTTCATTTAAACGAATAAATTAGATCGTCTGAAATACTTTTTTTTTTTTACATTACTGCTCATATAATGTTTTCTTTAAATCAAATGGATATCAGTGTAATTCATGCTTCAGTTATAGCTTGAGCAGAATGCAGAAGAAAAGTGTAATTAATGGTGTATTACATTGTTATTGATGGATAAGGCATTGAGTAAATGGTGTAGGGACTGTACTCCCAATGATAAAGCCGTATCCTCATGGTCTCTGTATGTATTTGTATGTTGGCCTCTCTGTCCTCCGTGTCCATCAGGAGAGAGCAGCTGACGACAGTAAAGGTCGAGGGTTTCCAGCAGCTTCTTTTGGCCAGAACACAGGTAAGATGGGTGAGGACTGCAGGGTGGCACCCCCTTCAGGCTTCATCAGTACTGCAGATCTTGACAGTTGAATTGTAATGCATTTGTCCAGTAATGAAATGGGGAGATTTGATTATATGGGACAGCTGCTGTAGCATAGGAAATTACAACTGAATCAATTTACTGTCCACAGTTTAGAAGGTGATGCACTGAACAGCAACGGCTGTGAATGCAAACAAAAGTCTTGATCTTGTTGCTTTGTGTCTGTGATATTTTCTGGTAGGAGTTCATTGAGGAGATCCTGCCCCCTCCTTTCGGGGGAATGATTGCCTTTGTGAAGGAGAGCGAGGCTTTGATGGAGAAGGGACAGCTGGACAGGCTGAAGAATGATGAAGGTGAGGCCGGGAAGGCAGGTGGCACATGGAGTGACTCGCTGTCATGGCCGCCACTGGCATGAACTACACCATGTTTATTAATGAATAAGATAATGATGTCGAGCCTTTCGCTCCTGTTCACACACCATCTTCGGCTCTCCTGCGCCGCCCCTCCCTGCTCCGGCCCAGCCCGCATCACCCAGCTGATCAGGGGTTTCTCCAGCACCTGGAAGCAGTCTGTGGAAGCTCTCAGCCAGGACGTCATGAGGTCCTTCAACAACTTCAAGAACGGCACCAGCATCATACAGGTCCTTCCCAAAGCCTCTGCTGAAATCTTAAAGAAAATCATAAAAATATCTATAGCCACATATACCATGCTGTACATCTTACCAAAGTGCTTATCCATAATAAGTGGGTCGTGTGTGTACAAAAAAGACATTTAAAAAGTCTTTCTTTAAAGAAATTGGCAAGATAAAACCAATCACAAAGTGATCAATGATACATGTACAGGGAGTTTCATCTCCTCCTAAATATGACCAGTAATATCTGTTGTGTGCTGCAAATAGGGTTGCACAGGGGTGGAAAATTTCCTGTAAATTTCCGGAATCTTTTTAGAAACTTTCCATGGGAATTTCAGCTGGGTAATTTTAGAAATATTGAACTATTCAATATTGAAATATTGAAATCGGGTGGCGGCCAAAGGAGGCCCTAGCGGTCTGATCCCCGGCTGACAAAACTGGCTTTCGGGACATGGAATGTCACCTCTCTGGTGGGGAAGGAGCCTGAGCTTGTGCGTGAGGTTGAGAGGTATCGACTAAATATAGTCGGGCTCACCTCAACACATAGCTTGGGTTCTGGAACCAATCTCCTGGAGAGGGGCTGGACGCTCTTTAATTCTGGAGTTGCGGCGGGTGAGCGACGCCGGGCTGGGGTGGGGCTATTGGTGGCCCCACAGCTCGGTGCATTAACAACGGAGTTTACCCCAGTGAACGAGAGGGCTGTTTCCCTGCGCCTTCGGTTCGGGGATAGGTCTCTGACTGTCATCTGTGCTTATGCGCCGAATGTCAGTTCGGAGTACCCGGCCTTCTTAGATTCCCTTAGCGGTATGCTATTTGGCGTGCCGCGGGGGGATTCCATCATTTTTCTGGGAGACTTCAACGCTCACGTAGGCAATGACAGTGAGACCTGGAAGGGGGTGATTAGGAGGAACGGCCTCCCTGATCTGAATCCGAGTGGTGTTCTGTTATTGGACTTCTGGGCAATGCACGGTTTGTCTATAACGAACACCATGTTCGAGCATAAGAGTATCCATAAGTGGACATGGTACGAACATGCCCGGGGCTACAGGTCGATGATCAATTTTATAATCGTATCATCTGATCTGCGGCCTTCCATCTTGGACACTCGGGTAAAGAGAGGGGCAGAGCTGTCAACTGATCACCACCTGGTGGTGGGTTGGCTCCGCTGTTGGGGGAGGAAGCCGGTCAGACCTGGTAGGCCCAAGCGCATAGTGAGGGTCTGCTGGGAACGTCTGGCAGAGGCTCCTGTTTGCCGGAGCTTTAACTCGCGCCTCCGGCAGAATTCCAACTGCATACTGGGGGAGGTTGGGGACATTGAGTCTGAATGGACACTGTTCCGGACCTCCATTGTGGAAGCGACCGTACGGAGCTGTGGCTGCGGGGTGGTCGGTGCCAGTCGTGGCGGTAACCCCCGTACCCGATGGTGGACACCAGAGGTGAGGGGGGCCGTCAAGCTGAAGAAGGAGGCTTACCGGGAATTATTAGCCCGGGGGTCTCCGGAGGTAGCTGATGGGTACCAGCAGGCCAGGCGGAACGTGGCTCGGGCGGTCGCAGAAGCAAAAACCTGGACGTGGGAGGAGTTCGGTGAGGCCATGGAAAGTGACTTTCGGTCGGCCTCAAAAAGCTTCTGGCAAACCATCCGGAGTATCAGGAGGGGGAAGCAGCTCCTGGTTCCTACTATTTATAGTGGGGAGGGGGTGCTGTTGACCTCACCTGGGGACATCACCCGGAGGTGGAAGGAATACTTTGAGGACCTCCTCAACCCTGCCTCAGATACATCTCAGCCTCCCTGGGAAAGTCTATTCCGGGGTACTGGAGAGGAGGGTGAGATCGATAGTCGAATCTCGGATGCAGGAGGAACAATGCGGTTTTCGTCCTGGCCGTGGAACACTGGACCAGCTTTATACCCTTGCAAGGGTACTGGAGGGGGCCTGGGAGTTTGCCTATCCAGTCTACATGTGTTTTGTGGATTTGGAAAAGGCTTATGACCGGGTTCCCCGAGGTGCTCTGTGGGGGGTGCTTCGGGAGTATGGGGTCCGGGGTCCGCTGTTGTGGGCGATCCGGTCCCTGTACGAACGGAGCAGAAGCTTGGTCTGCATTGCCGGTAATAAGTCGGATGTGTTCCCAGTGTGGGTTGGGCTCCGCCAAGGCTGCCCTTTGTCATCGGTCCTGTTTATAATATTTATGGACAGGATTTCTAGGCGCAGCCAGGGTGTTGAGGGTGTCCAGTTTGGTGGCCTCAGGATTGCCTCGCTGCTTTTTGCAGACGATGTCGTCCTGTTGGCTTCATCTGCTGGGGATCTCCAGCATGCTCTGCGAGCCGAGTGCGAAGCGGCAGGGATGAGGATTAGCACCTCCAAGTCTGAGACAATGGTTCTCAGCCGGAAACGGGTGGTTTGCCCTCTTCAGGTCAGAGAAGACGTACTGCCTCAAGTGGAGGAGTTTAAGTATCTTGGGGTCTTGTTCACGAGTGAGGGTAGGCGAGATCGGGAGCTGGATAGACGAATCGGAGTGGCGTCTACAGTTTTGCAGGCGCTTAACCGGTCCGTCGTGGCTAAGAAAGAACTGAGCCGAAAAGCAAAGCTCTCGATCTATTGGTCCATCTTCGTCCCTACCCTCACCTATGGTCATGAGCTATGGGTAATGACCGAAAGAATGAGATCGCGAATACAGGCGGCCGAAATGAGGTTTCTCCGCAGGGTGTCTGGGCTCTCCCTTAGGGATAGGGTGAGAAGTTCGGATATCCGGGAGGGCCTCAGAGTAGAACCGCTGCTTCTTCACGTCGAAAGGAGCCAGTTGAGGTGGTTTGGACATCTGGTGCAGATGCCTCCTGGGCGGCTATCCGGAGAGGTTTTCCGTGCATGTCCTACAGGAAGGAGGCCCCAGGGCAGACCCAGGACGCGCTGGAGGGATTATATCTCTCGGCTAGCCTGGGAACGCCTCGGCGTCCTCCCCGAGGAGCTGGTAGAGGTAGCTGGGGAGAGGGAGGTCTGGGTATCTCTCTTGAAGCTGCTACCCGCGACCCAAACCCCGGACAAGCGGCAGATAATGGATGGATGGATGAACTCGGTGGAAGTCAGCACGGGCTGTCAGACACTGCAAAGAAAGCAAACTGTATGAATAATACAACGTAGAATATGTGTCTTTTGATGGAGATGCTTATTTTGGGGTATTTTTACACGCATAATTACAAGTACTTGGTTAAACAATGATATCACTATTAATGCCATCAAGATTTTTTTTCAATTACATTTAAGTTCCCTGTTATAGGCTAACCTGCAATTTTGTACATTTCCAGTTTATTCCCATTAATTCACATATATTCCTGTCAATTTTCATATATTCCATATATTTCCCATAAGTCCCATGGAAAGTTTCCAGCTTTGAAAATTCCCAGAATTTTCCAACCCTAGTAACGAAAGCAGCCATTTTCATGAGGAATTGGACAAAGGAGGCTCCTCACTCTGCCTGTTGTCACCAACTAGTCCATCAATCTTTTATTGTTAAGATTATTCTGCAGGCTACTGCAATCCTGTTTTTCTAACTATGTGTCTGTCCACCAGGGGGCGCTGACTCAGCTTATCCAGTACTATCATGGTTTCCACAAGGTCCTCTCGCAGCCCACTTTCCGCAGCCTGGCCGTTCGCTCAGAGCTCATTAATCTTCACCACCTCATGGTCGAGGTCAAGAAGCACAAGCCCAACTTCTGAATAGCATTTTACTGGGGTGAAGCAGGTTAAATAGATTAATGGAAAAGTGAATACGTGTATATTAGTATCCGTGGGAGAACCAGCAATCCACATCTGTAATCCGCAAATGGACTTTACCACTGTGGATCTCCATTTCTCACCTATGCATTATCATGTTCTGTGTATTTACTGTCCATAAGAAAAATTGTACAGTTCATGGTGCACAGGAATTAAATGTCATTCCAAGAAGGAAATAATATTCATTGATGTGTTTGAATTGTGTGTGATTTAGAAGGAATGGAGGAGTATGAGATGAGATCAGGAGGAAAACTGGAATTTTTTGTATTTATGGATATAATTGGTAATTTACTCACAGAAAGTTTGTATTTTGCTGTGCTTTAATTGTGTTTTGAAAGAAAGTAGGGGATGCCATTGGTCAGCTGTTGCATGGTCATACAGTACTTGCACATGTGCTGAGAGTTTTCCTGGAGCTGTGATTCATGGAGGTGTGGTGGTTAAATTTCAGTGTGTCATTGAAACAGTACATAATTAAGGCACTGCGGTGGGTTGGTGCCCCATCTTGGGTTATTACCTGCCAAGCGCCCTTGGCTTACAGGACAGGCTCTGGACCCCCAGTATGCAGGATGGATGGATGGATGGATGGATGGATAATAAAGACATTCCATTTAGTGTTGTGTGTCGTCATAAATCTGTGCTTTTGACAGCATTATTAAAAAAAATAACTGATTAGTAGTCTTTTACTATTTGTTGTGGGGTGTCACTCATTCTGTTAATTGGAATGCTTGATTAAACCTCGTTAGAGGGAGACCTGTTTGGTGTACGTTTGTATTTTTTCATGAAAAATACTTTTTGATTCCATTAAATCAAGCAGAGATTGTAGTTTTAGAGGGACGTATCCGGACGTTACGGGACATTCAGGAAACAGAGAGTTTTATTGATTCAGTGTTAGCGGCTCCGGATATGTCCGCCATAGGTATTCAGTCTCCCCCCGCTCCGGCAGCAGAGCCTACGCAGCAAGGCGAGTGGGTGACGACCCGGCGGCAGAGTCGTAAATCCAACCAAAATTCACACCGGCACCATTCGCCCATTCGCGTTTCCCACAGGTTCTCCCCACTCAGTGAAACTCCCGCTGAGACACCTGTTGAAAGTGCTCTAGTAATAGGCGACTCTATTCTAAGAAACGTGAGAGTAGCGACTCCAGCGACCATAGTTAATTGTCTCCCTGGTGCCAGAGCGACCGACATCTCGGCAAACTTAAAAGTGCTGGCTAAAAGTAAACGTAAATACTCTAAGAATATTATCCACGTCGGCACTAATGATGTCAGATTAAGGCAATCAGAGATCACGAAGTCAAATTTTATAGAGGTGTGCAACCTTGCGAAGAAGATGTGTGTGTCAGTAACATGCTCTGGCCCCTTCCCTGCTAGACGTGGCGATGAAATGTACAGCAGATTATCGCCGCTGCATCGCTGGCTGTCGGAATGGTGCCCGATAAATGGTATGGGTTATATTGACAACTGGCGGATGTTCTGGGGTAGGCCTGGGCTTTTGAAGAGCGACGGTATTCACCCCTCGCGGGCTGGTGCTGACCTCTTGTCTAAAAGCATAGCTCATAGTCTCCAGACAAATCGCTGACTAACTAGAGCCAAGCCCAGGCGGCAGGCAAACCGGCATAACCGACCGCCTGCTAGTCGCCTAGAGTCGTTGCCTAGGGTTCATTTTATTGAGACTGTGTCTGTTCCCCGCGTTTTTAATCATGGAAGCCGATTCCACCGTAGTGTGTGCCATAATAACTTAATAAAAATTAAAATGAATCCGTTACTAGAAAACAGCTGTGATGCAGGGCTTAAACTTAAACTTGGACTTATGAATGTAAGATCACTGGTTCCTAAGGGACTATTAATAAATGAAATAATTACTGATTTTAGTCTTGGTGCCTTATGCCTCACGGAGACCTGGCTTAAACCAAATGAATTCATGGCACTAAATGAATCTACTCCAGCTGAATACAGTTACAAGCATAACCCTCGACCAAATCGCAAAGGTGGTGGTGTTGCTGCAATTTTTCAATCCAGCCTAGTAGTGACTGAGAAATGTGGTCTGAGTTTCAGCACATTTGAAACTCTTGTTTTTAGTCTTGCTGGCTCATCTCTTTCTTGCTCTTCACCCCAAATCACCATTGTTATTGTTTATAGACCACCTGGGCCGTACAGTATTTTTCTTAAGGAGTTTGCTGATTTTTGAACTAACTTGGTGGTCAGTACTGACAAAGCTGTTATTGTGGGTGATTTTAACATTCATATGGAGAAAGATAGTGATCCTTTAAAAATAGCGTTTACAGCTATTCTTGACTCTCTAGGTGTATGTCAGAATGTAGTCGGGCCTACTCATTCCTGTAACCATACCCTTGATTTGATTATTAGTCATGGCATCTTGGTGGAACATGTATCTATTATGCCTCAGAGTCCTCTGCTCTCAGATCATTACTTGTTAACGTTTGAAATCCAGTATAGCCTCCCGTTGACCACAGCTCCAAAGTACAGAATCAGACGTTCCATTGCCTCACTAACTACAACATCATTTATGAAACAACTTCCACAGTCCTTCAGCCTTACATCTGAAGCATCGTGTATAAATGAACTTGAACAGGCAACTGCAAACATGGATAGATCCCTTCGTAGCACACTAGATCTTGTAGCTCCACTTAAGAAGATAAAGCATAGAGATAAGAAACCTGCCCCCTGGTACTCTGATCATACACGTGAACTCAAACAGGCATCATGCAAGCTAGAGCGCAAATGGCGCTCAACTAAACTAGAAGTTTTCAAATCTGCATGGAAAGAGAGCCTGTCTAAATACAGACAAGCACTAGTGACTGCTAGGTCTGTGTATCTCTCCAGATTAATAGACGGGAACAAAAACAATCCAAAATTCCTATTTGAATCTGTGGCTAGGTTAACACAGAATTCTCCATTAAACTCGCAAGTCCCACAATCTCTTAAGAGTAATGACTTTATTACATTCTTTAATGGTAAAATAACTAATATTAGACAGACCATCCAGTGCACGTCCTTAGCTACCTATGACTGCCAGACTCCTGCTAGTCTTATGCCTATCAATAATGAGACTTTTGAATCTTTCATTCCTATAAAACACCCAGAACTCCTGAGCTTAATTTCCTCCTGTAAATCCTCTACAAGCCTCATAGACCCAATTCCTACAAAATTTTTCAAGGAAATCGCACCACAGATTAGCAATACCCTGTTAAATGTGTTAAACTCATCTCTTAAGCTTGGATATGTTCCTAAACCTTTTAAAATGGCTGTTATTAGACCCATTCTAAAGAAACCAAATCTTGAACCTAGTGTTTTAGGAAACTATAGACCGATCTCAAATCTTCCTTTCATTTCAAAGATCATGGAAAAGGTTGTAGTTAGTCAGTTGTCTTCTTTCCTACAAAAAAATAATACTAATGAATTATATCAGTCTGGCTTTAGACCAAACCATAGCACAGAAACTGCCCTAGTCAAAGTAACAAATGATTTACTTATGGCTTCTGACCGTGGCTTGATATCGCTGTTGGTATTACTAGATTTAACTGCAGCATTTGATACTGTAGACCATAATATCCTCTTGGACCGGTTAGAAGGTGTGGTTGGCATTACAGGGACAGCACTCTCTTGGTTCCGCTCATATTTAACTGATCGCTATCAGTATGCATATGTGAACAACGAATCATCCAAGGCCACCAAAGTCACCTACGGTGTCCCACAGGGATCAGTACTTGGCCCACTACTGTTTACCCTATACATGCTACCGCTTGGTAACATTATTAGAAATCATGGTGTTGGGTTTCATTGTTATGCAGATGATACACAGTTATATATATCTGTTAACCCTGATGATACATCACTCCTTTCTCGGTTAGAAGATTGTCTGTTAGATATCCGGTGCTGGATGGCAAAAAATCTTCTAATGTTAAACACAGAAAAAACAGAAGTACTGGTGATTGGTCCCAAGACTGCAAGAAATAATTTTCACCACCTCAGCATTAGTGGCCTTCCTACACAACCTAACACAGTGGTTAGAAATCTTGGTGTTCTAGTAGATTCAGATCTATGTTTTGATGCTCACATAAGAAGTATTACTAGAACTGCGTTTTATCATCTACAAAACATAGCCAAGCTTCGTAAGATGCTCTCACTTCGTGATGCAGAAAAATTAATACATGCCTTCGTAACTACCAGACTAGACTACTGTAATGCCCTCCTTTCTGGTTGCCCGTCTGGTTCCTTAAATAAACTTCAGCTGGTACAAAATACGGCAGCCAGAGTTCTCACAAACACTAAAAAATTTGATCACATCACACCAGTCTTATCCTCCCTTCATTGGTTACCAGTTAAGTCTCGGATTGACTATAAAATACTACTGTTAACCTATAAAGCACTGAATGGCCTTGCACCAGAATACCTTAGTGATCTGCTGACCACATACAATCCCCCACGCTTGCTTCGATCTCAAGGTGCGGGATATCTCTTAGTACCTAGGGTAGAAAGAGCTACAGCAGGCTGCAGAGCTTTCTCCTATAGAGCTCTTCAGCTATGGAACGGTCTTCCACCGGATGTGCGGGTTTCAGGCGTGAGGTGTAGAGCTGGGTGGGGATCGGTGCCATTGGCTTTGGATAAACTGAATTGACAGTGCTGTCACTCTAGCTTCACAATTGCTTGTGGGATTGGAGTGCTGACATTTCAGGGACTCCCCAAGCCTGCATTCCCACCTGCCTCTCCCTCCTACTTATGCTGCCATAGCCATATCTGCCGGAGAATTGCACTTCATATTGCACTCAACTACCTTTTAGCACTGCCTATAGTCTCCCTTACTTTGACTAATTGCATTTATTTCCCCTACTTCTCCTGGGGGGAGCTGCCTGGAGACCTCAATCTATCCCGATGTCCAGCACACCCTGCAACATGTGACGTCGCCACTACCAATGACGTCCGTGCATTCATCTCGCCGTTCTGCCTGTGTCACCTTCCTTGTATGAAACGCTCCCTGCCTTCTGGCTGCCTGGCGATTGGAGGGAGCGGTGGCACCGGCTTGTCATCTCCCCCCTGCTCCCCGTTTGCGTTTCAAATTTGACTGTATTTGACTCTCCTTGCCGGCCCCTGGAGGATGGGCTCCCCCTTTGAGTCTGGTCCCTCCCAAGGTTTCTTCCTTCTAGGGAGTTTTTCCTTGCCACTGTCGCCTATGGCTTACTCACTGGGGGCTTTGGGTGGGGATGCTGTAAAGCGCTTTGGGACAATGTAATGTTGTGATAATGCGCTATAGATACAAAAATACATTTGTTGTTGTTGTTGTCTACCCCCTGAAAGTAAATTGTGTTGGAAATAGGCCGACTCAGAACTTTTGCCGTTCTGTGCCATTTGGAAATTTGGGGACAATGGTAAGAACATAAGAAATTTACAAACGAGAGGGGGCCATTCGGCCCATCAAGCTTGTTTGGGGGAGAACTTAACTAATAGCTCAAAATCTTCTCTGATTTAAAGGAATCCAAGGTTTTAGCTTCCGCTACACTAACAGGAAGACTATTCCATACTCTAACTACACGCTGTGTAAAGAAGTGCTTTCTCAAGTTCATTTTAAAATATTCTCCTGCTAATTTCCACTTATGGCCACGAATTCTAGTACTTAAACTAATATTGAAATAGCCATTTGCCTGAACAGCATCCAGACCTGTTAGAATCTTATATACCTGGATCATGTCCCCCCTTAGTCTCCTTTGCTTGAGGCTGAACAGATTCGGCTCAGCTAACCTCTCCTCATAAGACATTCCTCTAAGACGAGGAATCATTCTTGTAGCCCTACATTGCACCCTTTCCAAGGCAGCAATGCCCTTTTTAAGGTATGGTGACCAAACCTGCACACAATATTCTAGGTGGGGTCTTACCAAGGAATTGTATAATCGTAGCATCACCTCCCTTGACTTAAACTCCACACACTTGGAGATGTAACCCAACATCCTATTGGCCTTTTTTATTGCTTCCCCACACTGGTGAGAGTGGGACATGGAAGCATCAACATACACACCCAGGTCTTTCTCATAATCAGCTACCTTTATTTCAGTGGAACCCATAAAATATGTATACTTTATATTTCTGCTCCCTGCATGGATTACCTTACATTTATCTACGTTAAATTTCATCTGCCAGGTATCAGCCCAGTCGCTAATTAAATCCAGATCCCGTTGTAGCCTCTGTGCTGCTAGTTCAGTATCTGCTACACCACCCACCTTGGTGTCATCTGAAAATTTAACCAGTTTACTGTATATATTGGTGTCAATATCATTAGTGCAAATTAGGAACAATAGTGGTCCTAAAATTGAACCTTGCAGCACCCCACTATGAACGCAGGCGCACTGTGACATTGTGCCTCTAATAACTACTCGCTGCTTCCTATCCGTTAACCAGTTATCAATCCAGGTCACTACAGTTCCTAAAATCCCTGCAGCTTTGAGCTTAAGCAAGAGCCATTTGTGGGGGACAACATCAAAGGCCTTTTGGAAATCTAAGTAGATCACATTGTAGGCCTTATTGTCATCAATTTCTCTTGTAGCTTCCTCAAAGAACTCAAGTAGATTAGTTAAACAGGATCTACCTCTCCTAAATGCATGTTGGCTATCCCTCAGAATGTTATTTGAATCCAGGCAATCTACCATTTTCACTTGGATTATAGCTTCCATTACTTTTCCAGTTCTGGATTATCTTCAGGGGAGGGGTATGGGTGGTGGAGGGCATTCAGAGAGGGAGAAACGCAGGCTGTCATCAAGTTCTTATGGATACGGAAGCGCATTACATTCAAAAAAGAAAAAAAAACAGTATCCCCCAAACAGGACACAGCACACCAGCATTGCTTCTGATACTGTACTGCGGAATTGAGCAAGAATGTCAGTGCCTGACTTGCATTCTACTTCAACACTATTATCTATTGAAGGACGCAGAGCAAGTCAGAGGGCTTCACCCTAATCCCCATACTTAGCAGGTTCCTTACAATAAACTATTACGTGGTCTATAATAACATGCAGAAATGTTCAGACTACACAGCAATTGTGGGGTGTAGTAGGAATGGACAGGAGCCTGGTGGAGGACTTTGTGAGATGGTGCAGGTCAAACCATTTGCAACTGAACACCTCCAAGCTTAAAGAGATGGTGGTGGACTTCTGGAGGTCTGGGCCCCCTCTGTCACCAGTCTCTATTGAGGGGGTCAACGTGGAAGTAGTCAGGACCTACAAGTACCTGGGGCTACACCTGGATCACAAGCTGGGCTGGTCAGCACACACAGAGGCGCTCTGTAGGAGCAGCCAAGGCTGGCTCCATTTCCTGAGGAGGCTGGGGACCTTCAACACCTGCAGGAAACCAGTTGGTCATTGCCAGCGTCCTCTTCAATGCTGTGTTCTGCTGGGAATGCAGTATCAGGAAAAGGAACATCATGTCACGTTGCGGGTTGTGTGAAGATGGAGGACGCAGATCAATCAGGTGCAAGAGGTTTTATTATACAGACTGTAATCCAGGGAAAAAGAATCAAGACGTGGTTCTGGGCTCGTGGTCGTGAGACAGGCGGGGGTCGGGCGATCTTGCTGGCTGTGTGGTTGGTACAGAGCTGGACTCCGTCACATCAATGGCAGAGAGAAGGACCCTCAACAAACTTCTGACCATCATGGACAATGACAATCACCCACAACACAGAAACACTACAATCTGGACGTTCACACTATGCTTATTTGCACACCTCAACTGAATATCTGCCAAACATGTCTACCTCATGCCAAATTTGCACTTTTTATAACTGGCACGTCTTTGTCTTTTTCATTTGCACTCTAATTGCACATGACCACTTTGTATTCTATTCAAAAAAATTTAGTTAGAATTTATTATTTATTTGAAATTTCTGTTTTTCTTTTTATCTTCATAACGGACCATGGGGGACCTCTGTGGAACAACATTTCAATACACTGTATTCTGTGTATATTGTTATATTGACAATAAACAGATCTTGAATCTTGAATTTTGATCAGTATAACTGTGATCATTAAGTGGTTTACACTGTATTTTTATTTTGAATAATACATATTTTATGGAGTACGTGTATTTTATAGAGTACATTTATACAAACATATTTATATTTCATATTTTTATGTTACATATATTCCATATATATTTCTATTTTATGTTATGTATTATATTATAGTGTAGAGAATGTATATTTAATACAGTATATATATAGCTTAAATATTTTTTTTGTATTTCTTATATTTTATATTTTTAAAATTCACATTTTTATTTTGTATAATAGCAACTATTATTCTTGCACTGATAATCTCTTTGACCACAACTACTCAAGGTATTGACCATTTGCACACCCTACATAGACCTAAGCAATCCTGAGTTATTTTATTATTGTGTGTTACTATGTATGATATACCATATGTTACTGTGTGTATTTGTTTGTATTTGAGCTACTTGATGCCTAAATTTCCCTCGGGATGAATAAAGTTTAATCTATCGACTAGGGGTGTGCAAAGCAGCCGGTATTTGTATCTGTATTTGTATTTGTTGAGGGGGGAAAAGTATTTGTATTCGTATTCGTATTCGAGTAAAATTCAAAATAGGCGTAAAAATCCAGTTTTTTTGCGTTGCACTTCTAATTTACGCTATAGTGTAAGTATTCTTTAATTATATCCATTATAATAATTATGGATATGCAGTAGACAGAGTAACTTAAACGTACCATATAACTCCTACAAGTGCATACAATTCGACACAACTACACAAGCATTGTTTTAACCTTTTTAACCAAACGTTAACGTTACTCTGTCCACAGCCTATGGTCTAAATTAGCGAGCTAACAGAGCTACGTAAACAGAGCGAACATGAGAGCACCTGATTGCAGACGTCAATAATGCAGCGTAATGGAATAATCTCCCGATCAAACTCTGCTTCCCGAAAGTTATAAACTGCCTCCGGAACCCAGTTAAGGTACAAAAATCTATTCAACAAAAATAGTGATACAGTTAAGTCTTTTTTCGCTCAGCCGAGCCTTCTCTGTTACTGTGTGGAGCAACCTGTGTCAGTCACCTCTTTTACAACCCCCCCCCCCGACTCCTGAACTCACTCACTCATCCGGGCATGCACTGCGGTCTCAAGAGGAAACGCAGTTTTTTTATATAAAGTTTTTCTTGTTCCCGAATACAAATATTTTTTTAAGTATTTGTTCGAAATAAGTATTCGTAAAAAACACATTATTTGTGCCTTTCCGAATACCGTATTCGGGTTCGGCTCCACCCCTACTATCGACCTATCATGGTAGCGGGGCTGAAGCTACACATCGACATTTCGGTTATGCGCCAGCTTTCCCATTCATTGTTTTTTTCCCCAGTTTCACTGAAGCACAGTACATTTCCCGTGGTGCAATAAGCCCCATATTACACCGTGTTCTCCATCCAACAAAGTTTAACAAACACCAGAAGCAGGTTTGTCAAGTCTCAGGCATCTGCCGTGTCGTTCACGCTTTCAGACTGTCACCCTCACACAAGAAATCTTACTGCAAATCTATATTGTCATATTATAAACCTAAAATTAGCTACATCCAAAGTGTTGGGGTAGTTTGCAAACCTTACAGACTATTTACAAGGTAATAAATCTGTTACATAGATGTATCTGCAGACTTGTCACAAATTGAAAATCTCACGCCAGCCAGCTGACCAAAGCTGGTGTAGCAGGCACCGGTCGCAGTGCGTGACTATCAGTAACAGGATACTGTATCTGTATTATTGAATAAAGACACGGGACAGCCATAGACGTGGATTGTCCTTTATTTGTTGCAAGCTTCTTCATCACAACAGTCAACATTATAAGTTTCAGTTACACTTATTATTGGATCTGCTAGGATTGTTAGGACGTCCCTTATAATACGGAATCGTCCCATATAATGAATTAGTTTATTTTCCAATATTAGACTATCTCGGTTTACAACGGACGAGTGGCAATCCTAACTACAATAATCAATTACAATTTTCTACAGAAAAGCGAACTAAAATCTTTATAACTAGTATAGCAAGTCACCGAAAAGAGGGGACACACACAAATAAAACGCAAACTTCTGCAAAAACGTCATATATATAGGTACAGTTAGCTCATCCACAAACGGGGAAAAACGAAATTTGCTGAAATGTTACGTGTTATTTAATTAATCACAAGTATGTACAGAATACCAGATTCCTTTTGATTCGAATTTTGTTTAAATAATTATCCTGAATAGTATATTGCCAGATTTAAGTATGACTAAATTCCCCAATTAACGAAAATTAGCAGAGATTAGATTTACATTGGCGAATAGAATTAGAGTGACATTTTTATAATGGTCATTCAAATTCTCAGTTTTCCTAACATGCACAGAAACTGCACAATTCTAAACCACAGACATTTCCCATATTTTTCAGTAGAATTCAGTGTCTTCGTCTCACACTTCTTTCAGGAGCAGACCGTAAGGGCGGATGGCATTCTCCACTATTACCTTCTCAGTAGCGGGAGGTGTTCCTTCTGGAACTGGCACCAGCCAGAAGTCAGCCCTTCTGGTAAACTCCCTTTTCTGGGGGTTGATCCTGTTCTGCAGAACGACTCTGTACTGCTTCTTTGTGGTTTTTGATGTGAAAGTCCTAGAAAAAGATAATGTTGTATCTATTTCTGGTGCGGAGTATATTCCTCTTCCGTAAACATGACCTGTACCAGGTTTGTAGTAATTCTCGATGATTCCCTTGGCGCCCTCTATTGACGTGCCGTGGTAGGAGACGGGCCAGGCATCAGGTCCCGTTCCCAACCATCCATTTCCATCTTTGTATTTGTTTAGCACTTTCAGCGCGATTCGGTTCCATCCACAGGGCCTCTTGTACAGCTCATTCCCTCATTTAAACTGAGCTGCTCCATCATTTATATGGGTGAAGTCATAATCGTACCATGGATCGAAGAACTCTTCCTCATGTACGAACAGCTCCTTGCGTATTAATGCATTCTCAGTGGATCGCTGACCAACAAAGAATTTAGTCAATATATCCATGTCATCATGTTTACTTGAAAACAACGCGTGGTACATGAATTCCAGAGGGGTTAGAAGATCTGGTGCTGGTTTTCCCGAACGAATGGGACAAAATTCTTTAACTGGTTTTATGTCATGTCCTGTAAGGGCTGAAAGTGCCTCAAAGGCCAAATGGTGCGGCGGCATGATGATGAGTTTCTGAAGTTACGGCTTCTAAAACTTCTGGGCGTTGGGTTCTCTCTGAGTGAAACAAACGCGTTTCGCACAGCAAAGCGTCTTCTTCTCCCAACTCCTAAACCAGTCGGTACTCATGAAGTTTCCCGGAAAGGGGTTGGGCTGTATCACAAATACTTTCACTTTTTCTATGAATCATTTTGTGACAGTGATGGGCGTGTTGGATGAAAATGATCCCTTTCACTTAAGCGCTTTAAACACTTTGTCATCTACACTGTTACATCCCATCCGATTATAACTACGAAAGAGTCAGGAGACTGACAGTAAAAGAATTTGCTCTTTTATTCAGCAAACGCAACCTTCCGTTACACAGCTTGAAAATCCATACTGAAATGCTTCGGCGATACACGTTTCTATATAAGGAAATACCACCAGGCGCGCAGTTAGCACCAGGGACGGATGGGATGGGTCCCCTTCAGATTCAGAGTGATCTCGATCCGTCCCCCCACTTACAGGACAAAAAAACAGAATCTGCCGTCTTTGCATAAGGAAAAAATATCCTTGGTCCCCTCCAATTCAAAAATCCTATCTGCGCCACTGGTTGGGCTGTATCACAAATACTTTCACTTTTTGTATGAATCATCATTTTGTGACAGTGATGGGCGTGTTGGATGAGAATGACCCCTTTCACTTAAGCGCTTTAAACACTTTGTCATCTACACTGTTACATTCCATCCGATTATAACTACGAAAGAGTCAGGAGACTGACAGTAAAAGAATTTGCTCTTTTATTCAGCAAACGCAACCTTCCGTTACACAACTTGAAAATCCATACTGAAATGCTTCGGCAATACACGTTTCCATATAAGGAAATACCACCAGGCGCGTAGTTAGCACCAGGGACGGATGGGATGGGTCCCCGTCAGATTCAGAGCGACCTCGATCCGTCCCCCCACTTACAGGACAAAAAACAGCATCTGCCGTCTTTGCATAAGGAAAAAATATCCTTGGTCCCCTCCAATTCAAAAATCCTACCACGTATCATTTTTTGCACTTTTTTTAAACATCTTGTGTATACAAATCAGTAGTTACGCCAGGGGAGAAGACAAATAAAATAAAATGGAATAAAATAACAAGGAAAGAGAAGAAAAAAAAGAATTACATAAATGCATTGTAAAGCAGAAAAGGGGTGTGTTCTGACAGCCTTCTTATTCAGTGAGCAGGAAATGGAGGAGATGTAGGGGAAAGTGGGGTGATTTGTGCCAGGGGAGAAGTTGTGTCACCCCCTGTTTCTAGGGAACCATAGTAGAAATTGGTCATGTGACCACACATTTTTGAAGATCCTGCAAAGGAGAGCCTAATTGCATGAGATAAGCACATTTAAGTGTGTTTTGCCTTTCAAAGTAAAATTTCTATGATCAAGGTTTTTTATTGTTGTGCTTAAACAGTTATAGACAAGTTTGAAAAGATCTCATACATGTTTTAGTGCTTTGGTAAGCTATACTATGAGTCTGTACAGCTAGCATGATGTTAGCTCAAACTGCTGGATGATGCATTTTTTCCAAAAGGATGGTGTTGGGGTGATTTGTGCCAAAGGGCCTGGGTTAAGTTGTGCCAGTGGCATAACTCACCACCACTTATTAATATTGTAGACATATTATTTTTGTTGTAATTGTACATTGTATTCTTACATTTTATCACTATAATTATGTAACATTCTTAATTTTAGACCAAAAATAGAAATAGACCATCATGCCACAGAGTTATAAAAGGAAGACAGGCAGGGCTTCCACTCCTCTAGACGACATGGACAGAGCAGTGAAAGAGGTGGAGAAGGGGAAGTCCATTTGTCAGGTGGCAAGGCAGATGAACATATGCTGGATGACATTATTTTTTATTTTTTTTATTTTTTTTTTTCCCCCCTGTCGTGTCGGCAGTTAAGCAAGCAGGATGTTAGTCTGGGTGCCTTATTGTGCCAACACTTTTATTTTAACAAGTGGAGCTTCGGATTTAAGCTCCTCTTGTTACTTGAGGTATACTCTTTATTAATCAGTTATATGTCAATGCGCCACAAAGCCGGAGCTGACAGGGGGGGTTAGTGGGAAAAAAAAATCGAGAGAGAAAGTGAGAAAGGAGAGAAAGGGGAGAGAGACAGTAAAATAAATAAATGCATAATAAAAATAAAATAAGGAGGGGGGTCAGAGAGAGAGAGAGACAGGGAAAGAGAAATAATACATAACAAACAATAAAACAAAAAAGGAAAGAGTGATGAGGACAGCTTCTGCATCTTGCTGCTTTACACCGTATCATCACACCAGCTGCTGTATCTGAAAGATAAGATCCAGGGACACACACAAACAGTATACACACAAAGAAACCAGTGGTACCGCCACGACATGGGACCGTGCCTGTGCCAGTATCCGCTCCTGGAACCAAACACGTCAATACCAACGAAAGAAAATAAATATATACAGTAGGCACAAGCAGACCACCAGGAACACCGTCCAAACATTGTCGTACCCGCATCCGCATCCGAGAGGAGGGAGTGGAAGCCACACACCAACCCCCACACACACTCTCACACACACACACACACACACCCAGACAAGGGGAAAGAGGGATAAAATAGGGGAAGAGAGCCCCAGGCGCTCGTGTGTGTGCGTGTGCGTGCATGTCTATGTGTGTGTGCGTTCTAAGTGTATGTGTGTGCGTGTGCATATGTACGTGCATGTGTGTGTGTACGCATATGTGTATGTGTGTATGTTTGTGTGTTGTGAGTGTATGTATGAGTGTGCAGGTTAACATGGAATGATTCCCAGTGTGTGTGCGAGGCCACAACAACGCCGCCCCGAGGCCCCCAGACGGCCGGGAGAGCCCCGACGGGTCACGGACCCAGCCGCCCCACAGTGGCCAGGTACCCGGGCCCCCGCCACCGGAAGGCTGCGCGCCCACCCAAGGAAGGCAGGGAAGGAGGCACCGGGCGCCCCCCACCGGCAAGCACGAGGCAGGAACCCCACGGCCACAGGCGGTAGCGCGCCGGCCCCCCCCGGGGGCCGGCCACGCAGGCACGGATAGAACCCGGAGCCCGGAGCACCCGCACACCCCGTGGGGGCCTCGCCAGCCCCGGGGAGACCCGCCCCCCCCCAAGAACCCCCACCCGGGGGACCAGGGGGACGCCCCGAGAGCCACCAAGCACACCCGCCCCTGGCTACCCCGACCCCCCCTCCCCCACCCAGATCCCAACCCTCCCTCCCCAGCCCCCGCACCCTCCCTCCCCCAAGTCCCCTCACTACCGCCCCCACACCGCCCCATCATCCACGTGCTCCCCGTACCAGGACAAACATGCAGACACACCGATCCATGCATGCACTCATACACACACTCAGACACACACTCCCAGTCACACCTGCTCGTCTTTGAAGTCCGGCAGCAGATGCCCTGGACTTGCCCAGTGGACGGCCCAGAGGATGTTCCCCACCCCCCCAGATCGCAGGCGAGCGGGCACCCCGCCGGAGACCGGCAGCGCCCCACAGATGCGGCCGCCCCACCCCCGAGCCCACCCGCCGGCGCCCGCCACCCCCGCCACACCCAGGACCCCTCACCCCGCCCCCCCCCCAACCGCCCCCCACCCACCTTGATCATTGATGGTGTACATGTGTGTGAACTAAGGTGTCGTTGAGATATGGGGGAGCATATGGGGAAAAGACACCCATCGCCCCCCCCAAGCCCTAAGTGTCTATAGTGGAGTTAAAATAGAGGGGAAGGGAGCTGTGCAGTCCAGCTGCGGGCTGCAGAAGCAGCCGACCCAGGACCTGCCCAGCTCCCCCCGCCCTCCAAGGCCCTATGTGGATGAGTGGTGTGACGTGGATGTATGTCTAAAATGCAGTTAAGATAATGAGGGGGGGATGAGTGGCTAATCGCCCCCCCTTCCCTCTGTGTGGTGCGGTGTGATGTCTAGATGTGGCGTCTAATGTGTAAGATGGGGGGTGAATAGCTGATCATGCTGGATGACATTAAAATGATACACGGAGAAGAAAAAGATAGATGAAAAAGAAATAAGGCCGGGATATAAAAGAACTGGACTTGTCAATCAAGTCTTTGACGAACATATGGAGAAAGAGCTGGTAGAACATATAAAAGCACTAGCAGCAATGTTTCATGGTCTAAGTCCATGAAAATTTCTAAAAAGAAATTTGCTTGCACTGAACACAATTTTCATTCGCAAAAAAAAAATAAAATTTGCAAATACACGTCAATATTTTTCATAAATGCGGAAACAAACATCTTCATAAAAATATTTTTTACAAAGATATAATGGTTTTGAAGTACAAAACCGATATTACAAATCTCGAAACTGCCTTCGGGAATCCAAGTCCTCTTGCAAATGCCAACTTGCGAGTGCGAATTCACACTTGCGCAACAGTGGTGGGCGGATCGATCCAAGTATTGATAATATCGATAATAATGTTGGTATTGATATTGATCAATACTGTCACGATCGGGCTCGGGCGATGCAGGTAAGCAGGCGATCGGAGCCAGGTAGTCAGGGAAACGGGGTTTATTTGGATACAGACGGACAGGTACGGACATCGACGGACACTACAATGACAAGTCTGGGGAAGACTGACTCAGACGAGGACTAAATACACAAGACAAGCTAGACTTAACAGGACACAGGCGATCACAATTAGGGCTGAACACGAGGTAACGAGGTGGGCGTGGCACACATCGGGAGCGGACGGAGCGGGGCGTGACATAACCCCGCCCCAAAGGCGCGCACACCGGGCGCGCCCGAGAGGAGGCGACGGACGAGACGGAACCGGGGAACAGGACCTGGAAGACAAAGCAAAACATCAACCAAAAACAGGGAACAAGACAGAGACACAAAACAGGAACAGGGACGAGACGAAGGACAGAACCCGACAAAGAACAGGGAAAGCGGACAGACAGACCTGGAAGGGAGACACAGAAGGGGAGAAAGGCGGAACAAAATGGCCAGGAGTGAACGGAGGAGGAACAAAGGGACGAGGAGCAGAGACAGGCGGGACAAAGGGAAAGGGAGGAGGAAAAAGGGGAGCACGAGGGAGCCCAGGCGGGCGACGGGCAGCGGCCAGAGGGGCCGCAGGGGAGAGGGAGGAGGGAGCAGGAGGGGACCACCCAGGGGCCAAGGGAACGGGACGAGGGAGTGACGGAGGGGACACGGAGGGAGCAGGAGGGAACACCAGTGAAGGCAGGCAGGAGGGGGAAGCCGCGGCAGGCAGAGGCGCAGCCGAAGCCGGGGAAGGCGCCGTCCGACACCCAGCCGGAGCAGGGGGGCCCGGAGGCGACCGACATGGACCCGGAGGCGGGACCGAGGACCGGCACCAAGGATCCAGGGGGGGACCCGGAGGCGACCGCCGACCCCGAGCCGGAGGACCCGCAGGCAGCCACCGAGCCACAGCCAGGGGCCGAACGGGTGAGCCAGGGGGCAGGGTGGGCGGGACCCGGGCCCGACGCCTATGTCCCCGTCCCTTACGGGACACCGAGAGGTGGGGTCCTGGGGGGCGTCGGCCTTGCCGGGGTAAGGGCGAGGGAGTCAGGAGAGAGGCACCAAGCGAGGCAGCCGGAGCCTCGGGCGTGGCCGCAGGCGGGGCAGCCAGAGCCGCGGGCGTGGCCGCAGGCGGAGCAGCCAGAGCCGCGGGCGTGGCCGCAGGCGGAGCAGCCAGAGCCGCGGGCAGGACGGGAGAGGCGGCCTCAAGCAGGGCCGCGGGCAGGACGGGAGAGGTGGCCTCGGACGGAGCCGCAGGCGTGTGGCCAGCAGGGGGCGCCTCGGCGGGCACCTCAAGCAGAACGGAGGCAGCTGCAGGCGTGCGACCAGCAAGGGCCGCCTGGGCAGGCGCCTCGGGCGTACGGTCAGCAGGGGGCGCCTCAGCGAGCGCCGCCAGCACGCGACCAGCAGTGAGCGCCACAGCAGGCGCCGCCATCACACGGCCAGCAGGGGGCGCCACCGCGGCCACCCCAGGCAGTTCAGGAGCCGGCAGGACAGGCGAGACAGGCAGGTCAAGAGCCGGCAGGACAGGCGAGACAGGCAGGTCAAGAGCCGGCAGGACAGGCGAGACAGGCAGTTCAGGTGCCGGCAGGACAGGCGAGACAGGCAGGTCAAGAGCCGGCAAGACAGGCGAGACAGGCAGGTCAAGAGCCGGCAGGACGGGCGCCGCCATCACGTGGCCAGCAGGGGGCGCCGTCGCGGGCACCTCCATCGTGCGGCCAGCAGGGGGCGCCGTCGCGGGCGCCGCCATCACGCGGCCAGCAGGGGGCGCCGCGGCGGGTGCCGCAGTCAGAGTAGTGGCAGCTGCAGGGACGACAGGCGGGTCAAGCAGGACAGGCGGATCAGGCCGGACAGGCGGATTAGGCGGTGCTGCTGGCATCACGGCATCAGCAGCAGGCGGTGCCGCGGGCAGAGCGGCGGCATCAGCAGCAGGCAGCGGTGCCGCGGGCAGAGCGGCGGCGTCAGCAGGCAGCGGTGCCGCGGGCAGAGCGGCGGCGTCAGCAGCCAGAGCCGCGGGCAGGACGGGAGAGGCGGCCTCAAGCAGGGCCGCGGGCAGGACGGGAGATGCGCAGCTGCGGGCAGATCGGCGGCGGCAGCAGGCAGCACAGCCGTGGGCAGATCGGATGCAAGAGCATGCAGACTCAGAGGCTCACTTAACAAGCATGGTGCGATGGAACACGTATAAAAATAGTGCTTTACAAGCAGCTTTTGATGTATCATATGCTCAAGACAAGGCAAAAAGAGAGAGAGACAAACAAAGAAACAGAGAAATTTTGACCCGATTAATTGACATAACTTTATGTCTTGCACGGCAGGGGAAGGCTTTCAGGGGTGATGATGAGTCTGCCACAAGCTCAAACCAGGGCAACTTCCTTGAACTTGTTAAAATGTTTAGCCAGTATGACAGTGTACTCAGACTACATTTGGATAATGTCAAAGACCAGAAAATGGGTAAGAAGAGGTGTCAAGTTTCACTCCTCTCAAACAGAACACAAAATGATCTCATCAAAGCCCTGGCCACATTCACAAAAAGAGAGATATGGAAAGAGATAGAGGAGGCCAATATATATTCAGTACTTATAGATGAAACCACTGATGTATCTCATTGCGAGCAGGTCTCTCTTGTTGTGCGTTATGTGTATCAAATGGAAGTCAAGGAGCGCTTCGTCCAGGTCTGCAATGTGTCAAAAACAACAGGTGAGGAAATGGAGAAAACAGTTCTTGACTTACTAAATAACAACGGCCTACAGATCCAAAACATGCGAGGTCAAGGCTATGATGGCGCTGCCAATATGAGTGGTCAATATAGAGGACTGCAGTCCAGAATACTGCAACACAATGACAAGGCTCTGTATGTGCACTGTCAAGCCCACTGCTTAAATCTGGTCTTAGTTGAAGCTGCAAAATCAAGCCTCCACTTCATTACCTTTTTTAACCTGGTACAGAAGCTCTATGTATTTCTCACCAGCTCTACGAAAAGACACACTGCATTTGTGAAATACCCTGGAGAGCGTGTAATCAAACTGCAGAAACTCTCTGACACACGTTGGGCATGCAGAGAAAAAGCCCTGAAGGCCCTCCTTAAAGTGATGAGCTCTGTGGTCAAGGTCCTCACTGACATTACAGAGCAGGAGCCTCCAGATACTGCTGCTGGAGACGCCAGGATGTACCTTAAAGCCATAGACTTTGAGCTTTTGCTCTGCCTTGAGATCGCCACTCCTGTCTTTGAAGTCACTGCTCTTGCCTCTGATGCTCTACAGAACTGTGATATTGATCTGTCCACAGCATATACAGTTGTTGATGGAGTGAAGGACACCATGTCCAACCTCAGGACAGAAGAACAGTTTGGAAAACTGTTTAAGAGTGCCACGGAAAAGGCAGAAGCCGCTGGGATCAGCATTCCCAAAGAGCCCCCGGGACAGCAAAGACAGAGGAGGGTGCCTGCAAAGTACAGCCAAAGTACTGGTGCAGCCACAGAGAGCCACTCCTTCCAGTCAGTAGAAGACTACTACAGAGTAAAGGTGTACTATTCATTCTTAGATGTTCTTTCTCAAGAACTACAAAGAAGATTTGGGGGAGAAGGTGAGACACAGTCCAGTAAAATACTGAACGCACTCCACAGTTTGACAAAGGCCAACAACTGGATAGGCAAAGATGCAGTGGGTCCTGGCTCTCTTGAGGCCATTCACACACTGTGAATTCTATGGAGGAGAGGAGCAGAAGTTGAAAACAGAGCTCAGGGTTTTTCATGCATCTTTCCCAAACACATCCACCATGAAGGAGATGTTAAAAACACTGAGAGACAACAGTGGACAGGATATCTTTCCAACACTGGTGGAAATGATAAGAACTTATGCAACAATTCCAGTGTCAACAGCAACAGTAGAGAGGTCATTTTCCAAGCTCAAACTGGTTAAAGACACACTCAGAAGCATATGCACCGAAGAGAGGCTTTCTGATCTCCTCCTCCTGGCTATTGAGAAAGACATTCCTGTAAACCACAGTGAAGTAATAAACATCTACAGGGACATGGCCCCCAGAAGGTTGCCTCTGTAAGGGAGGAAGGAGAGACAACCAGGGAATGGAAGTAACAGATTTTATTTTGAAGTAGAAGACCTTTTTTTGTAATAATTTTATTAAGTTGCTGTATTTTTGTATTTTTTCAATCATTTTTGCAGTGATTTTTTTCAGTAAAGTTAACAAAATACCAGCAACAACCCTCTTCAGTTTAGCGTGAATATTTCTGTTGATTTAAAAGTGTTATGTGTTCTGATAACACCAAAATAATTAAAATGATGTATTTTTTGTGCAAAAAATAAACAAATTATTAGTAAAACACACCCCTCTGCTTGATGCAGTTATTTTGGTTATTCTAATCTAAATATATACTTGAAACTAGTAGCATAGAAAATGTTTTCAAAACATGCACATTGTGGAATGGTTTCCTTTGCTGCTCTATAAACCTAGTGAATACTAAGGAGACCATGGCTTCTGTGTGAACTGATTATTTTGTAGATATCTTTTGAAAATTAAACAATTGCATGAGTTTGAGGAAGATAAAATTAACTTTTTTAATTATTTTTTTAAAAAGGAAGTCAGTGTTGCGTTAATATATATACTTTTTTGTTTAAAAAAAGAAAAAAAATACGTAATTATGAGAGTGCCCTTTATTTCACTTGAGCCCCTGCCCCTCAAAATGTCTGTGCACGTCCCTGCCGATGTCCTTTTATTTCTAATTGATCCTGTGTATTTCAGTTCGCGTTCGAGTTCCCTAGTCCTGTCATTAACAGCTCCTAGTCGGCTGTTTGTGCTCCGGATTGTATCCTACTCTCATTAAACCCCGAGTTCTCCTGGACTCCCGTGGCTTCCTTTCCGCCGTGCTATAAGCGATCGTGACACCTGGGTTTTTACTAATTAATAAAAAATATCTTATTGGTAAAACACTTAATACACTTCAAAACACTTCAAGGTAATGAAAACTAATTCAGCTTTAGCAATTTGATGATGCATCCACCTTAATTAAATGGCAGAATGCAACGTATCTGTCAGGGGACATCAGAGTACTCTATCCAATGAGGAGCTTGACAGACTTATTATTGATATGAAAACATCAATGCCCAATGCAGGGTACAGAATGGTCAGAGGAGCCTTGAAGGGAATTCAACATTTGGTACAGTGGGAGAGGGTGGTGGCATCTATGCATTGTGTAGATACAGCGGGAATTTTGTCATGGATGACTCAGATTGGCTGTGTTGTAAGGAGAACCTACTCAGTACCTTGTCCAAAATTCCATTTCCACATTGACACCAACAACCACCTGCTGACCTTCTCACCTTCAGTGAGTGTAAAGTAAGCATTACTGAAAATAAAGATACCTTTTTGATACATTGTTGTGTTGCACATATACCTCAGGAACATAGCTGAGGAATTCTTAGTGCTCAGTGTAATCATAATCTATTTGTAGATATAATATTGTCATATTTGGCGGCATTGATGGGTTTTCAAGGCAGGTTAGTAATAATAAATTGAATTTGTAAACATGGATTATGTTGTTTTTTTTGTTTTGTTCACGTAATTGCTGTAACTATCACAAAGTAATTTTGTTGCTACTAATGAAAGGTTCTCATGTTCTGTTATATAGATCATGTATCTTGGAACTGCAAACAACAATTTGGCCTCTACTGCACTGAGATTTTTTTAACCAAGCTGTGCAGCTGTCACGATCAGCTCCGAACGATCCTCGTGTGTTCCACGCCCCCTCATTACCTTATGTTGACTCCTGATTGTTCCCACCTGTTCGTAGTTAATCCCAGCCTGTCTTTGTCAGAATGACAAATCTCCCCGAAGACGCATCGCAGCAGGACGAGGACCTCTGGCTCGTCCTGCTGCATGAGACTGCGTATTGGCGAGAGCTGCCAGTGATCCAACAGGATCCCAACTTGTTCGCCCTGGCGGATCGATGCTGGACCCTACTGCAAGAGGTTACCCCGCGCACCGAGGAGCGCGTAATGGCAGAAGTGCGCTCCCTCCTGCAACGACTCGTCGACCGCGTAAGGGAGAAGCAGCTCCAGCCCCTCGCCTGCACGGAGGCAACCCCGCCTCCATCTACCGGTAGGCGAAAAAAGAAAAGGCGTGGTAAAAAGGGAGAAGTCCCGTCGCTCTTCGTTAGAGCCTGCTCCCTCGTTCCCGCCTGGGAAGATGCAGATAAAGCCGGTAAGCCTCACGTTGAGGAGAAGCCGCCTCCTTTAGAGGCTTACCATTACCGGCCGGCGCGCCTAGGCCAAGGAGGAATCCGCTCTGTAAAAGACGCGATTCCTCGGATCCCTGAGGCGCTTAAAGCGGCAGTGTCGTCTTTACGGACACGTACTCAGGCAGACCTGCCGGTTCCGGATCTGCCTGTCCCGGACCCTCCTGCTGCCACCGTCGCCGCTCTGCCCGCGGGCCCACCTGCTGCTGCCACCACCGCCACTCTACCTGCGGCACTGCCTGCTGCAGCTGCCACTCTGCCCGCGGCGCCCCCTGCTGGCCACACACCCATGGATGCCGCCACGTCCATGGCGCCCCCTGCTGGCCATGTGTCGGAGGCACCCCCTGTTGGCCGCACGCCCGAGGTGCCCACGGAGGCGCCCCCTGCTGGCCGCATGCCCGAGGCGTCCGCCGAGGCGCCCTCTGCTGGCCACATGGCCAAGGTGCCTGCTGCAGCACCCCCCAGGGTTCATGAGCCACAGCTCTGCATGGAGGCTGAGAGCAGGTTTCGCCTCCTGCAGGAACTGTACTGGCGGGTCGTTGAGGAACCCGCCGTGCGAGACTCCCTAGAAGCAGCTCCGCTCCGGTTTGCCACCGCCGCCCCTGATTCCCCACTCCAGCAGCTAGCCCAGGTGGAGGAGACCCTGAGGCAGCTGCTCCGTTTGCGGCCTGCTGCCGCCGCTCTGCCCGCAGCCCTGCCTAATACTGCTACTCTGCCCGCGGCCCTGCCTGATGCCGCCGTCCTGCCCGTCCAGCCCGGCTCGCCCATCCTGCCCGTCTAGCCCGGCTCGCCTGTCCTGCCCAGCTCTTCTGTCCTGCCCGTCCAGCCTAGCTCGCCCGCGGCTCCGGCTGCCCCGCCTGCGGCCACGCCCGCGGCTCCGGCTGCCCCGCCTGCGGCCACGTCCGCTGCCTTTCTGGAGGCCGTTGCTCCAGCCCCTCCAGCCCAGGACCCAGTCCTTGAGGCAGTCCTGGACGATCGGGACCTAGCTCTTTTCCTCAGTGAGGTGGAGGAGCTGGAATGTTACCCCTCGGGGACCTCCCTAGGGACTCCCGCTCCCTTGTCCTGCCGGAAACAATGCCTTGTAGGTAGCCTGTCAGTGTCCCATAAGGGACGGGGCCACAGGCGTCGGGCCCGGTTCCCGCCCGCCCTGCCCCCTAGCTCGCCCTCGCGCCTCGGCTGGGGTTTCGGGGTCGCCTGCTGCGTCTCCGGCTCGGGGTCGGCGGTTGCCTCCGGGTTTCCCCCCGGTGCCTCGGTCCCGGTCCTCGGCGTCACCTCCGGCGCCATGACGGTCACCTCCAGATCCGCCTGCTGCGGCGAGGTGTCGGATGGCGCCTTCGCCGGCTCCAGCTGCGCCGTCGCCTGCCGCGGCTTCCCCCGCCTGCCTGCGCCGCTGTTCCCTCCTCCTCCCTCCGTGTCCCCTCCGTCTCTCCCTCGTCCCGTTCCGTTAGTCCCTATGTGGTTCCCTCCTGCTCCCTTCTCCCTCTTGCCTGCGGCCCCTCCGGCCGCCGCCCATCTGGGCTCTCTCGGGCTCCCTTTTGTCCCCCGTCCCTGCCTGTTTGGTCTCTCCTGTCTGCTCCTCCTCCCTTCGACCCGCCTGTGTCTGCTCCTCGTCCCTCTGTTCCTCCTCTGTTCACTCCTGGCCCTCTTGTTCCGCCTGCTTATGTTCCCCTGGTGTCTCCCTTCTCCGTCTGCCTGTCTGCGTTTCCTGTCCTGTGTCAGGTTTTGTCGTGGCTTTTGCCCCTGTGCCTGTTTTGTGTCTCTGTCTTGTTCCCGGTTTCCCGTTGATGTTCTGCTTTTGTTTTTCAGCTCCTGCCCCTCGTCTCGTCCGTCGCCTGCCCTTGGGCGCCCCCAGTGTGCGTGCCTTTGGGGGGGGGTTCTGTCACGATCAGCTCCGAACGATCCTCGTGTGTGCCACGCCCCCTCATTACCTTATGTCGACTCCTGATTGATCCCACCTGTTCCTAGTTAATCCCAGCCTGTCTTGTGTACTTAGTCCGCGTCTGAGTTCAGTCCCATCAGATTTGTCATTGACGTTAGTTGTGTGCTGTTGCCCTGTCCGTTACTGTCTACCCTGTTTACCCCCATTAAACCCCGTTTTGTCCGTCTAACCGGCTCCTCTCGACTTCCTGCTCGTCCGCCTACCACGCAACGTGACAGCAGCAGTATGGTTTTCCACTGAGGTTAGATTAGTTTACTGTTTACCAGTGCAGACAGGTCAGAATAACAGTAATACATCTTTCTATATTCAACTGTTTATTGCATTTTATTTCCAGGATTCTGGGGGACCACAGCACTGAGAATGTGGATGTTGCCAGGCTGATGTTCACAGTACAGGGAACAGGAAATGGCAGCTATATAGCTGAAAAAAGTGTGTACAATCAAAGGTACAAATATAAACAAAATTTTATTTAAACAAAGTCTCTGAAATACAAGGGTTCTCTTTTTTAAAGGACACTATAATGCAAAGAACATTCATTGATGTGTCACTGTGGCCTGAAAAGATTTTGCCAGTGACTTTGGTTATTTTCCATCAGGTTAATACATTACACTGGAAACTGGCTATATGGCTTTATTGGGCTATGCTACACAACCCCAACCAACTTTTTTTCAGTCACACTGAGACTTTCTCACTCCTCTCTTTCTCTCTTCAATAGTAAACAAAACACTGTATTAACAAAGTCTCCACATTGGTACTGGTGTTGCCATTCCTTATCTTAAAACATGTCCAAGTTGTTGTCATCCTCTGCATAGACTTACCAGTTTCCCTAGAGGAGTGTTCTCTGTATTTGTCCTAATGTTTCTGATTGACAAACTTAATTTTTTGGTATCCAAGATTTTTTATGAGTACATGAGTACTATACTTATGTACTTTATCACAGAAGTAGAATCAATTTATGAATGTGATTTTCAGACACTTTTCAGTTTAACCAAAGTGTATTATTAGTCTGTTGATTAATGTATAAACCAAAGAAAGAAACAAACTACCAAAAAATACTGTTTCAATGTTCATCCTAGAATTGAAAGGCTGTGGCGAGATGTATGGATGGGTGTCACCTGGACCTTTTATAATCTCCTTCACAATTTGGAGGAACAGGGGAATCTGGACATCTCTGACAGTGTGCACCTGTTCTGTTGCCATTACATTTTCATCCCTTGGCTTCAGACAAGTCTTGATGTCCCGCTTTTCACATTTCGGGCTGGCTGTAGAGTGTGAAAATTCTGCCTGCCATGTGAATAAACTGCTCTTAAACGATTCGTAACATGTTCGAACGTGTTCAAATGAACTTTCTCCCTCCCTCTTACCAACCGGACTCACCAAACAATTCCTCATTCCCGCTTTTATCACGGTCTCTGTCCCCGCCCTTGCCATCCATTCCACATGTGCACCACCGGAAATAATCAGGCTCACCTCAGGCCAAACCAGCTCCCTCTATAGGAATGTAGTACAATAGGGACCAACCTACATCAACTTCTGCCACTTGAAGATGGCTATACTACACTCTGCCACACCGACCCCAGATTTGAACACTCACCATCCCGGCGAGGAGAACCCCCTTTCTGATTACAGCCATGGCCTGAATTCCACCTGCCTGGGGGCAATGGGGGATGTTGGTCTATCCTAAATTGAATTGGTTTGGCTCACCTCCACACAGGCAGTTCTAGGCAAATAGGATGGATTACTATGCTGACCTGCTGTGGCCCTTGCTGAACGCCTCGCCACCATGTCAATACTCGAGGGGGGACTCTGTACGATTTCCACTGAGGTTACAGCACAGGCTTCACCCCTGTGCATGAGCTACAGTCCGGCCAGGCGCAGTGGTTATTAGCCCAGGGGGAAAAGGAATGGTTGGACTACCCACCGAAGGCATGCCTCCACTATCTTCTGAGCCAACTGCTGATTCTACCAACATGATTCCATCCTCATCCCTTTCCTCCACCAAATGTGCACTGCTCCTTATATCGTCCCGATCTTGAGGACTCCTCCATACACTACGAGGTAGGGGAGAAGCCTGTATGCACACTGGTTGGGATAACTCATAGTTCTGCTCTCATTGATGTTTCTTTCTGGTCCGACTCCATCCATTGGGCATATACTATATACCCTCCCACCTTACTCCCACCCTAATGTTTTACTCTATAAACCACTGGGTCCCAAAAGCCCTGGATCTTATGACGGCCCAAAGGGTGGTTCCTTCTATGGACTAACGTGCCTGGAGCCAGCGGCTGGCTTGCTGAAGGGGCCACCTGTTGATTAAGGTGCTCTGCTGCCAAAGTCAATTGACCCTGTGCATGTGCATAGATCACCATAAGGTTATCCTGATGTTGCTTCACCCAATCATGAGTGTGCACCTGATCCATTTCCTCCTCCGCATGGCCCAAAAGAAAATCCACCGGCAGTCGCACCTTCTGCCCAAACATCAATTCAAAGTTCTGATTTAGCAGGCAATGAACTTTACTTCTAAAGACGACTGAATGGTCCAATAACTGGATCTGCCGTCTGCAATGCTTGTATAAGTCAACCCTCTGCCGTATTGGTAAAACAGTGGTCTCTTGACACCAAACTCTGGTCGAGGGCTCATTCGATCTTAATAAAGTGGGAGGAATGGTCAGGCCTGGGGCCACAACATCGATGAAAACCGGATCGGGCAGCCTAGACAATGCATCCACGTTTTTATTGGTGGAGCCAGGGCGGTATCAAATTTCAAAATTAAACATTGCCAGCTCTGATGCCCGCCGGTGCTCTGTAGCCCCCAATTTAGCTGTCTGTAAGTAACTCAGCAGATTATTGTCAGTAAAGACAACAAACTTTGTGCCAAGAAGATACTCTCGGAACTTGCTAGTTACAGCCCACTTATGGGCTAACAGCTCCAATTTACGGGAGCTGTAACTGGACATATTTCTCTCAGTTGGACGTAAGCCCCTACTGGGTGGGGACAGTCGTTTATGCAGGGCCCTGCAGTCCAAAAGCCTGACATGACTGGTCTCCAGAACAAATAAGTTTGAGAAACGCTGCCTTATGGTCCAGCCCAAAATAATTTCTACAGCATAAATAAAGGACAAATATCAATGCATTTAGGATTTTCCCAGCCAGATTAGACAGGGGGGGCATTCTATAGCAGGGTGGCCTGCTAAGAAATGCCCCCCCCCCTCCCCGATACAATCTCGGCCTTATGTCCCAACCCGAAGTAATTTGTACAGCATCAATAAGGGACAAATATGACTAACTGGTGCAAGTTTGGTGCATGTGGGATTTTCCCAGCCAGAGTTGGGGGAGCTTCTGGCTGGGCGACTTGCAAAAGGACTTGTTAGCTATAATGTACACACAGGGTTTAGAGTGAGTGGTGCAATTTTGGTGACTTTTGATTTCTTTTGGTCTGTGGTTCAATGTCAGATCATTTCCAGGGGTGATAGTGCTGAGTATGAAGTTAAATGCCGCATTGTATTATAAGAGGACAGAATACAAGAAAAAAATCAGCAGAATGGATTCAACAACATATCAAAAATGTCTTTCAAGTAAATCAGTCCCTTCTTGCACAGACGAGCATTGTCAAGAAGAATAGCATTACTGTAGCGCAGTGGTTCCCAAACTGGGGGGCGTGCCCCCTAATGGGATAGCCTCAGGGGCATGTGCCACCCTAAAAAAATCTCTTCACAGACTGGACGATTAAACAAATAAACCATCATAAATTAAAGAAATGTTACAACATTAATCTGATCTGAATTTTGAAATGTTTCTTCCTAATCTAAAAATATCCATAAACATTAGGATAGGATTGCTCTTGACTACCATACAAGTTTAAGAACATAAAAAAGAATTCAAAGAAATAAACAGCAGCAGCATGCCCTTTAACCCCAGGTAAGCCTAAAATATACAAGGCAGGTAACCCTAGCCGTTAATAACTGATAAAGTTGACATTTTTAATAACTACCTTAAATGTTCCCACCATAGTGCTTCAAAATAGTTTACAGTCACACTGTATTTTGTTGTGTAGAGAGTATTTGCTAATGATGTACGTTTGGGGACTTCAGCGATGCGTATGGCATGAACATATGACATTAAGCCGAAACAGTAATAAATGAGTTTGGTCATATTTGTTATTGACATGTTATATAGAGAATGCCATCAAAGTAGCCTACTTTGATCTTGCACATCACACACAGAAGAGTTATAAGTCCCCATAGTTAACACATAGTGAATGCTTTCAGTACGAGTCTAAATCCAGCTGCCGATGACATGTGAGCGAAGACCACGATGAATCGCAAAACAGGCTATGAGAGCCCTCTAGTGGCCTTTCGTGGAATCAGTCACAAAAACATGAACGCTTATTTAGATATGAAAAGAACATTCCTAAAAGTTCAGTATTATAATTTCTCTATTGCAATGTTAACTTTCTGACATAGGGGAGAAAAGCCAATATTATGAAAAGCTTTTTCTAATGATATCATGTCTTTGTTTTACACAAGAAAAAAGTCCACAACTCGACACAAAACTCTGAGGTCATTGGAAATTTTGGAAAAATTATGCTGAACAGTATATTTCTTTTAGTATTAGTAAACATAGAGCAGAAAAAATATAATTTTGGATTTATATCCAGCTATCCAGCACTCATTTAAATTATTTCCATAAATAAAAGTGTGCCTCATAGTTAATTGATATATATGTGTGTGTGTGTGTGTGTGTATGTGTATATATATATTTATACATCTTTATAATATACATATGTTCAAACTTACACATGGATGTGAGTTTCAGGCAGGAACACGGTGGGATGTGAAGGTCTGTGCTCTGGGATGCTTACATTTCAGCAAATCATCAAATAATATTACAGATGTAATTAAGGGTATTGCATTGTGTATCCATCCAGTCAGTGTGGAATCAGAAGCCCATTGTGCACAAAATAAAATTTAAATGAGTTAATGTGTTTACAAAAACGTTTCAGATGGTTAAGATTTGTTGGTTATTTTGACACATATTGGGTGTTTATCACAGACATATTGGACTTGATACATAGTAATAATAATAGCATAAAGCATCTCACTCGTGTTGATAAGTAGTACAGGTGGGATTGATGTAACCATGTTGCATACAGAGCACTGCTACAGGTATCACATGAGACACAAGCAGGAAACAAACCCAGAGCAGCATAAATAACACTTATGGAAAAAGGCACGATGCTACAAGACAAGATGAAGAAATACTGAGCTGGAGACGAGCAGAGACACCAGAGAAGTGCTGACAGTCACCATGATGCCTTTAGAGAAAACATCCCTGTCAGCATCTAGGAAGAGAAACAGATCATCCTGGGAAACCTGGGTTAACTTTAAGAACGTTTGTGGCTGTGTGCACTTGGCTACAAAACAGGGCCTGTCGATTAGCATTAGCACTATGCAACACAAACACAAAGCTGTCCGTTGTTGGCCAACATACGAATGCGCTCGATATTTATACAGCCAGAAGCCAATACTACATGAACCATGTAGAGAACCTGCATCAATTATAATAATCATTTTAGATATCTGTAAAATGTTATACATTTAATAAGGTAAGACCTGAGATTTGTTGAGGGAAAATGAAAAACACTCTCACAATGATATGTTCTTTTTATCTTTGTAGATTTTTTTTTCTATCCAGTGGACTGTGATTTACACTCACCTAAAGGATTATTAGGAACACCATACTAATACGGTGTTTGACCCCCTTTCGCCTTCAGAACTGCCTTAATTCTACATGGCATTGATTCAACAAGGTGCTGAAAGCATTCTTTAGAAATGTTGGCCCATATTGATAGGATAGCATCTTGCAGTTGATGGAGATTTGTGGGATGCACATCCAGGGCACGAAGCTCCCGTTCCACCACATCCCAAAGATGCTCTATTGGGTTGAGATCTGGTAACTGTGGGGGCCATTGTAGTACAGTGAACTCATTGTCATGTTCAAGAAACCAATTTGAAATGATTCGAGCCTTGTGACATGGTGCATTATCCTGCTGGAAGCAGCCATCTGATGATGGGTACATGGTGGTCATAAAGGGATGGACATGGTCAGAAACAATGCTCAGGTAGGCCGTGGCATTTAAACGATGCCCAATTGGCACTAAGGGGCCTAAAGTGTGGCAAGAAAACATCCCCCACACCATTACACCACCACCACCAGCCTGCACAGTGGTAACAAGGCATGATGGATCCATGTTCTCATTCTGTTTACGCCAAATTCTGACTCTACCATTTGAATGTCTCAACAGAAATCGAGACTCATCAGACCAGGCAACATTTTTCCAGTCTTCAACTGTCCAATTTTGGTGAGCTCGTGCAAATTGTAGCCTCTTTTTCCTATTTGTAGTGGAGATGAGTGGTACCCGGTGGGGTCTTCTGCTGTTGTAGCCCATCCGCCTCAAGGTTGTGTGTGTTGTGGCTTCACAAATGCTTTGCTGCATACCTCGGTTGTAACGAGTGATTATTTCAGTCAAAGTTGCTCTTCTATCAGCTTGAATCAGTCGGCCCATTCTCCTCTGACCTCTAGCATCAACAAGGCATTTTCGCCCACAGGACTGCCGCATACTGGATGTTTTTCCCTTTGCACACCATTCTTTGTAAACCCTAGAAATGGTTGTGTGTTAAAATCCCAGTAACTGAGCAGATTGTGAAATACTCAGACCGGCCCATCTGGCACCAACAACCATGTCACGCTCAAAATTGCTTAAATCACCTTTCTTTCCCATTCTGACATTCAGTTTGGAGTTCAGGAGATTGTCTTGACCAGGACCACACCCCTAAATGCATTGAAGCAACTGCCATGTGATTGGTTGATTAGATAATTGCATTAATGAGAAATTGAACAGGTGTTCCTAATAATCCTTTAGGTGAATGTATATATCACATCATGGTTCATTTCCATATGTAATAGCTAGCTGATAACTTTCACTCACCTCTCGCTCCATGTGCTTCAGTTTCATTGGGACCAGGCTCTATAGAATGAAATAAAGTACAAAGTTTGGGGATGTTTTGAAGAGCAGATTCCTGTTTATTTAGAATTGTGTAGAATTTTGTTAGAACAGTAAAACATACAGCTATATTATTAACCACACTGTCCGAATAATGGGTGCATCCCTGGTTTTGTTCCTCAACATTGATATACCCCCAATGGTACAAAAATGTTGCTCAGAGTCCATTTCTGTACTTTAAAAAATTTACCTACAGCTAGGGTACAATTGGCAGACCCTTGAGGGTACAGCCCCAGTGACACGTAATTGTACTCTCAAAGATAAAAAATGGAAAAAATATATGAAAAAAAAAAACATTCTGACAGTATATAAATGTTGCATCCAGCCAACTTCCAGCTGCTTATCCAGTACAAGACTGCAGTCTCAATCCTATTCAAAGCAACATAAGGCCTCTACACACTCACACATTCACTCTATGGACAACTTGTATGCGTGAGTTTCTTTGGGTAAGAAATAGGGGTGCACCGATCGATCGGCGCACCGATCGATCGGCCTCGATCACGTTAATTTGAGGGGATCAGAAATCGACCATATTCCCATGAGATCCACCGATCTTAGTTATATGCTTTTAACTCTTTGGGGTCGAGTATGTCGTCGACGACATCGCGTACTTTTCGCGTCTATTTCAGTTTATAAATATCTCGCTGAAATCTTAATGTATAATCATGAAAAAAACGCTGGCTAAATCCGTAATCTGTCTTCTTTTCAAAACGTCCATTGTCGGAAGTATTAAAGTTTTTTTAAATTAGGTTAAATCGGCAAAAAAGTAAACCATGTCATCTTACTTTGTTTTACCTGCATCGGGGGCGTGTAGTACCGCTCTCACCCGAAGATCGCTATTCACATTCTAAATAGCCGCATTAGCGCGTATTCAAATCGCATTCGCATTAACAGCGCAACGGTGAAACGCGATCCAGATACATCCCCTTCAGCGCCATAAAAGGGGGTTGGGGACGTGGCCAGGTGACAATGGCTCATTCATACACATGAAAGTTGCTACATATTCAATGAAAGGAGCCAGAAATAGTTACATGAGTTAGGTTTTTCTTATTTATTTATCCAAATTAATGTTGCATCTACACCATTTAGTCATCTTCATGTAGCCAAGACTTTGGTGATCAGATATCTGGGATCAAAACAAACTGCCAGCATTGCTTACTATGTACATTTATAATGTTTCTGCAAGTGTTCCAAACTGCATTTTGCAATGTCTATACTTTGATGTCAAATTTCAAACTTAACAAAAATCTGACATATTTACAATATATATTAAAATAAAGATGAGTGTAATGGCAAAACAAATATATAAGAAATAATTTATTTGCCATGAATTAAGTGTGATGAAATGTGTGATCATGCCCCAGTCAGTGAAAGTGTGTTTCCTACCCCTAGGCCCCAGAGGGTTAAATCAGCCTTTTCTCCCATTCCCGAGAGAGGTGCAGTGCAGGCTGCCTCCCTCCCTATTTTTTGGACAAGTGTGTCATAACAGCTATATATATGTATTTTTTTTTTTACAAAATTAGAGAAATTAAAGTCTGGAAGAAAAAATATGATTTTGTAGTTCAAACAGCAATGCTCATTTATATGTTCGTTTATATTTGAGGACACTACCTCATGTTTTGTGAGTATTCATATCAATTTACTCAATAAAAATGGAAACATTGAAGTAACTGTCTTTTAGTTATGAAAGAAACAAGATCGGCAAAAAAAAATCGAGATCGGCAGGTAAGGTTGCCTAAGGATCGGTGATCGTTGATCGGCCAGAAAACTGCAATCGGTGCACCCCTAGTAAGAAAGCATGGTCCGCCAGCATTCCTGGAGTAATTAGAGTTAAGGGTCTTGCCAAAGGACCCAACCATGTCAATCATGGGATTTGAACCCATGAACTCTCAGATATGGGCACTGATCCCAAACCTGCTTTAGCACATCCCCCCCATACACATTGACAATGCGTATACTTCAGAATTTTCTATATCGGCTGAAAAATCTCACCTTGCACGATGAGCAGTGTGGTGCTAATGGCCAAACCATCCGCATCCAGAACCTTGTACATTCCCGCATCACTCCGCTTCAGTCGTGGGAGGATCAGCTTCCTGTCACCGGCCTCCATGCGCCACTCGCTGCCCTGAGCATTGCCCCTCTCCCACTTGGTGGCTTCCTCTTTATCCTGGGATGCCTGGAAAATCACAGTGGATGCTTGCGAGGTGTAGAGGCTGAGGGAGAAGTCCTGTCCAACTAGCCGAGTCTGACTAGACTTATGGTCTGTAGGGAGTTGGAGAAAGAATGAGAGACTTTATTGTGCTGTGATGCACATTAGCAATGTCTTCAAAAGGAGGGACTGGGAGACTAGATAATGATTTTTCATTGTACTCCCCTGATTTTATAAATGTATCAATTCATATGTTTATTAATTGACAGTAATGACCACCCAGACAGCAGCCAATCAGCTACAGTATTTGCATGTGACATCATAAAGGGATACACAGAACAGAGGTGTATTACTATACCGTGAATGCCCTGTGTACCTGTGACTGTCAGCTGCACACTTTTTATGAAACTCCTCATCATCCTCCTCTTGTGCTCGGTTATAAGGAAGCTCTCGTAGAGTCCAGCGTCCGTGAACCTTGCCTCCCTCAGCTTCAGGGAGCAGTCCCCTTCAAACAGCATGTCCTGGAGCATCTCCACCCTGCCTTCATACCCGATGCCTTGGAAAGTGATGCTCCCTTTCTGCTCGAAGACCGTCTCCTCGGGTGTCTGCCACTGAAGATGTGGGTTGTTTACAGAAAGTGACCGGGTCATCCCTCTCTGGGTTGTCCAATTACAGGGGAGGGTGGCAATGTCGCCGACTTGAACTAACACTGACATGGGGACAGACCAGGAGGCTGAAAGCATAGCGTGACAGTGGTAAAGTGGATTGGGATTTTGTATGACTTTATATGAGTTTTATATATTCAAGAATATCCCCCTGGGATCAGTAAGTATCTTATCTTATCTTATCTTATCTTATCTTATCTTATCTTATCTTATCTTATCTTATGCGGCAGTGTTTGTCGCCATTCAAGCCACAAGTTTGTGTGGGCCCCCCTGTTGGCCGCAAACAATTACCACACTAAATATTACATAAACACGTTCCTTATGTTCCGCTAACTAGCTGGCTACGATATGAGAACAGAGAAACAAACAGGATCACAAGGGGTCAAAACAGTCAAGCTAACTCAGGGAAGGGCACAGGCAACAAGAGGAGAGACTGGACTGGGGAGCACAGGGCTGAGAAGCAGGTATATATGGGACTAACGAGGGTGCTAATGATATATATATATAAGGGTTAGGAATGAGACGGAAGACAAGTAAGAGGTGTGGCTTGTTAGGGCCATGACAGGGGTGAGACGGGTTGCCCCCCCCCCTGCCGAGGCATGCACTCCAGGCATGGGGGTATGGACAGGGAACTCAGGGACCAAGACACCAGACGCACATCACGCACATCTCGTTGTTTCTGCTCTCCCCCCCGATTTGATAATTGATTTTGAGTTACACCAGTCCCTTGTTTTCCCTGGTTTCGGTGTGTATTTAAGTTCCTGCCTTAGTTCATCTCCCCAGTGGGTCATTGTGTTAGAATATGTGTGTGAGGTGCTGCATTTGTCCGGTTCAGTTTATAGTCCTGTTCCTGGTCTTGCTTCATTCCCTTACCTGTTCTTTAGACTTCTTGTTAGTTCAGTGTCCTAAGTTCTGTTTAGTTATCTGACTCAGTGTTTCCCCATTTGATTATGACCCCTCATTGTCCTTTGTTTCTGTAATATTGTTTTTGTGTTTTTTTTTTTTTTTCAATAAATCCTGTGTCTCTTGGAGCCCTAAGTGGATCGTCGCCTTCATTTCATGCACGGCATGCCACACTTCCATGACGCGTCTACTCATCCATCCATTTTCCATAATCGCTTTGCAGGGATCCCAGAAAGCACAGGCCACATGGCAGGGGTGCCCCCACAGGGGAGGGAAAACATTCATACACACACTCACATATTAATTGCAAAATAACTTAAATCACATACAATTGCACTGCAAGGGGAAAGTGGAGAACCTTGAAGAAAAGCATGCTGAGGAGAGGAGAATTTGAGGGGCTTAGGAGAACAGGGCAGAACACAGAACCTCCACACAGGCACTACGGTGCCACCTCAACATATTAACGACACCATTAAAACATTAGCTGTCTTTCATATTGCGTTTTGTTAAAAGAGTATTGCTCACCAATCATCGCATAAAAGTCGAGGAACAGAATGTGGAGAACCAAAAACCTAAAAAGGTGTGTGAGACACATATATTAGTATGTGCAACATTTTAAGTTTTAATACTGAAAAAGTAAAATTTTATTCACGAAATGTGGTAACAGTCTCAAAAAACGATAACGACAAAAACGATAGTGCTCGAGGTACGAGTTTCGTTTCAGTGTAAAGATTCAATTCCGTAAGTTTCGATTAACGGAAAAATCGGAACTGAAAGCACGGAAATGTGTCATGGACCAGCTGTCAGGGGCAGAAGCTTAGAAACTAATCGCGCTTTTCTACCACGAACCGAGCGGTACCCGAGCCAAACCGCAAAGCTGTAACTAAAGTTATAAAGACTCACGAAAACAGTGAATGGGATTTAAACCGCATGTAGAACATTTACTTGTAGTTATTTGTATATTTTGTACATAAAGCACTGCCACTTGTATATTTAAATTATATTCTAACAATATCGAAGTGCATCATAGATTAAAAAAAAAAAACAATGCAAAATAATTGTTTCACTGAAGTAAATTCATGTAAATCATTTGGAATTATAAAATTTACATTTGATGAACATACTTGACATTTCATTCATTACAGTTAAAAAAATGAAATGTATTCGTACGAAAAAATATACATAAATACATTTTTTGCGAAATCTGTACAACGATTCAATCATATAATAAAAATATTGTATATATGTTCAGTTTCATGGCTTGGTTAAACAAAGCATTTATTTTCACGGTACCTCAAACCGACAAGCATTAAAGATAATAGCGATTCTACCTGGACATCATGCCGTCCTGCGCGTCGTCTTTCTTCCAGAGGGAGGCTTACCAGCTACATAGTGCCCGTGTTTTAAAGGGAAGCGTATAGCGTACAGAGAAAACGAAACCTATACAATATTTAAAGAATCCGCCTACCGCTTTCCGTGCTTATTAACTAGAACTGCAAGTCAATAATGCGTTTTGGGCTGGTGGTCCTAAACTACACATAAAACGCTTCAGTTAACCACTTCCGTGTTCTATAGAAAAAACACAAAGTTATACAAAGGGCACTCATGCAGTAGCTTCACCACAATCGCGGCTGTGGTCTTTAAAAAAAGACATGACTTACATGCGTTTTAATCTTACCCTTCTTATTTGGTGTAAGTAAATAATTTCTTTAATCAGCTACTGTCATTGGATAGGTATATGGATATTTGAATGTTTATTCTCTGTTTCTGTCTGCTTAGGGGTCTCCACTGGGGTTTTGCCCTCAGCACTGGATGCTCTGCGCCAGGTTTTGCCTGGAAGTACGGTAGCTCTGCCCTGCAACTTCACAATCCCCTCTGAGATCACATGGATCCGACAGCGCTCAGAGGAAATCACTATGCTGGGGGACACAAAAACAACTTTGGGCAACGCAACGGTGGACACATTCAATGAGGGAGACCGCTTCACAACCATTAAAGACAATCGGACAGGGCTCATAAATCTATGGATCAAGGAAGTCAGTGAAGCAGACCTAGGGATCTATTTCTGCTGTGTACGACACCATGGAAGGCTGGTCTTTGGTTCAGGGGAGCACCTAACTTTTGCAGGTAAGCTGCTTTTCAGAAGGTGATACGTTTGTGGTGGTGGCTTTTTATTGTCATTTCAACCATATACAGTAATATAGTACATAGTGAAACGAGGCAGCATTCCTCCAGGACCGTGGTGCTACATATAACACTACATCAAACACAGGACTACATAAAGTGCAAGTTTGCGAAACGTGCATACAGTGCAAAAACAGTGCGACAAAAGAATGAATAGAAGAGATGACAGTAAGACGTGTCTTAAGAGTAAGACAGGCTAAGTGTAAAGTGCAACAGTGCAATAGGTTGTGCCCATTTATTTATCATACACTTTTATCCGAAGTGGCACAAAATTGAGAAAGCATGGTCAGCCAGGCCCTGGAGCAATTAGGGATAGTGGCTGTGCTCCAAGTGAAATCCCGCTGCAAGACATGGGATTTGAACCAACAAACACCTGCTTATAGGGACAATGTCCTAACTAGCTGAGCCTCATACCCCAGATGCATGCATTGTTTGTGTATATTAAATTTCAAGCCTCCTGGCTCCATGTTTGTGAATTTGGCAAGTTCTCCCTGTGTCATCATGGGGTTTTCTCTGGGTGCTCTAGGTTCCCCTCCACAGAACAAAAACATGCTGAGGTCAATTGAAGTAGCCACATTGTCTGTAGGTGTGAATGGTGTGCGTCCTGCAATTGGTTAGAGCCCCATCTGGGGTTATTTCCTGTCTTGCACCCATTGATAGGCTCCAGACCCCCAGCACCCTGCATTGTACAAGTGGGTTTTGAAAATGGATGGATGGATGGATATAGACATGACTTCATCTACCCCAATCCTTTAAAAAACACAGAACTCTGTGTTTTATTGCAATGCTCTTTGTATTATAGTGAATATAGTGCATCAGTTTGCAGATGTCACAGCTTCTCACTGGGTGGCGCTGTGGCCCAGGGTTGGGGGTTTGAATCTGGCCTGTTGGTGTACAGGTGCACACCCTCTCCCTGTACTATTTTGGGTTTCCTCCCACATCAGTGTAATAAAGTCAATATGACCATCCTTCTTTCAACCACTTGCTGGTACACGGTGAGCCTGGACCCTGTTCCCAGCTGGGGCGGCGTGTTCTGGATGGGCTGCCAGTCTTGGGCAGACACACAATGGGCAATGTCTGCTATGCACTGAGCTTCTGTTTTTCAGGGAGTTGTTCACAAATTAGTGGCTCCCCAGTTTGCGGTTTTTGCTGCAGGTCCGACGTCACAGACCTCAGTTCCTGTGTGCTGGACTCTTCTGGCTGCTGTGACCCCAGCAGGTTCTCTGCTGATCGCTCTGCTGGTCTACAAGCTCTGCCACCCTGCAGGTAAGCGGCGTGTCTCCAAACATATGGGCCACATACTGATAATGCCACACATCCTAGGGGTTTTAACTACTCACTGGGGGGCCTCCAGTGTGGTGGGTAGCCTTAGCTTATTGTGTGTGGAGTTTTAATGTTCTCCCTGTGTCTGTGAGCAATTCCTGTGGGTACTCCAGTTTCCTCCCAAAGTCTAATATAATAATAATAATAACAACAACAAACACAACAATAGTACTACTACTAGTAGTACTGATAATAATAATAATAATAATAATAATAACACACACAACAATACTATCACTGCTATTACTAATAATACCTATAACAACAACAAAAACATCAACAACAATTTATTTGCCATTTGAAGAAGAACAGGTACAAAAATGAATTCTTTGGTATTTGGTTGTCTTTGGTGCTCTTATTCTCCAAGTGGAGCATAGAACCCAGGGGGGGCAGGAGGCTCTTGTATCCCCCAGTATTTAATTTGGCTCCATTTGCCAACTGCCCCCCCCCCAAAAAAAAGATCCTTGCATTTAAATTATTAATAATTAAAGTTATTAATAATTAACTTGCATTCCCTCCCAGAATCAGACTTTCTCCTACGCTCTCAGATAAGACCCACATAATGAGGTGAGAATGCCACTTGGGATCAGACATGTATGTAGCACCCCTGAAGCAGTTTTCAGGGTTAAGGGCTCAAAAACCCAACAGACTCAAGGACTCCACAGACCTCACAGCAATCAGTAATGTCTTTCAGTGGTGATCAGTCCCGATCGGAGCGGAGTGAGAAGGAGCTTCCTGGCCTCTTAGTTCTGGAATATTCTATCATGAGCAGTTCAACAGTTAGAAGTCTTAGACACATTATTATTATTATTATTATTATTATTATTAACTATTATTATTATTGTTACTACTACAACAACTACTACTAGTGCTACTATCGCTGATCAAACTTTCTAGCTTTTTGTATTCTTCCCCATTAATTTCACCTCTGATTTAATATACAGCTCACAGAAAGTCTTGGGACACTTGCTTAATCCTTCACCTAATATTTTAAGAAACAGAAAGAGTGCTTTCTCATTTTCAAGGACAATGAACCTTAAAAACTTTGATGCCATTCTCAGTTCCACTGTCAGAGCAGTTACTGTGTTTTACCTTTGTGGGGCAGTACAGTACTACAATTTGAAATCCTTGTCTTTGAAAATTCTTTAATAGAATGACTCATGGTTCTCATACATTTATATTATCAAGCTTGATGTTGCACTTCTCTGAGTAGAAGTCCGTAAGAACGAATGGCACTCTCCACTATTTTTCTCTGTTCATCAAATGATGTTCCTGCAGGAACTGGCACTAACCACTCAGTTTCAGAGGGGATTTTTCTTCTCTGTGGGTTAATCCTGTTTTGTATGATCACATTGTAGGTTTTCCCAGTTGTTTTCGATGTAAATGTGTTCGAATACCTTAAAGCTGTGGAAATGTCTGGTGTCGAGTAGACTCCCCTTCCATAACCCATCCCATTGCCGGGTTTGTAGTGACTTTGGATGATTCCCTTGGCGCCCTCTACTGAGGTGCCGTGGTAGGAGACGGGCCAGGAGTCAGGTCCCGTTCCCAGCCATCTGTTTCCATCTGGGTATTTGTCACGGACCTTCAGGGCAATTCGGTTCCATCCACAGGGCCTTGCATAGGGCTCGCTGCCCCGTTTAAACTCTTCAGTCCCATCGTCTATGTCAGTGAAGTCATAATCGTACCGTGGATCGAAGAAGTCTTCCTCATTCACGAGAAGTTCTGTGCAAATCAAGTCATTGTCAGCGGGACTTTCGCTCGTATACAAACAGTTCATATCTGCCAGCTGCATTATACTTTCGTGAAATGTCTGCTGTCCGAGTGACACCAAGTTGACAAAATCCTGGGGGCTGAAAGGTTCCGGCATTGGCTTGCCTGGGTTCATCATCTGGTACCCCTGGATTGACTGTACCTCGCATTCTGTGATGGCTGAAAGTGCCTCGTATTTCAGGCTGGGTGGCAGCGTGGTGTTTCTTCTCGCCATGAAGGTGTATTAGATGCTCCTATAAAACCTCAGGGTCTAGTGATGTGAAGTCAGCAGCTGTTGGGTAGCCGGGAATCCACCTGTGCTTCTGGCTCAGTGCTGAGCTATCAGCTGTGAAGCGTTTATAAAGGCTGAGGAAACGTACAAATGTCTTTCACTTTCTATATGAAAACATCGCAACAACATACCGGTGGAGGTAATTATCATGCGGGTGTTCAAAGGTACATCATTTCCAAGAAGGTGAAGGAAGCTCAAGGTGTCAATTATTTCAGTTCAACTCTAATCTCCCTTGGGATGAATAAAGTTTTTTCTTATCTTAATTCCTGCTGAGTGCAATTGTTGTTCAAGCAAAACCGTAGCAAAAAAACCTTAGCTAGCCCTGGGTGTTCTGGCTTCCAAGGTGAGATTCTGCTGAGCAGAAGACAAATTTTATCAATTCACTTATATTACAAACATTTCAGTAGCATGGGGTATCTGGCTGCGAACTATAGGTAGCTGGCATCTGTTTAGCAAGAAACACAGTGAAATCTTAAATGGGAAATATTAAAACTAGCGTAGATATATGTAACGTTACAGAATGCAACCAGAGGCATTTAAAAAAAAAAAAATTATCACGTGCTGTTTTGCACCCCCCACCCCGAATCACACAGCGCCCTAAGTGCAAACTGGGCAGGAGGCTGCAGTTCGATAATACTACTGCTGGCTGCCTGCTGTGGGATTCCAGTTTGGGCTGGTCACTAAATACACTGGAAGACTTTTGTAAAAAGGTGATGGGGATTTTAAGAATTTCTCCTGCAGTAACTTAGGAAAGTACCACAAACATGAATGCTACTCTGTCATACACTGTTGATCAATTCCTTAAACCGGTTAGACCATAACAGCAATGGAATGCTGGTTCTTACAATGAATTAAAAGCACATCTTCCATAGCCTTATTTAGTATAGAGCAGGGGTGTCCAATCTTATCCACAAAGGGCCAGTGTGCATGCAGGTTTTTGGGATAACCTTTAGGGCAGCTGTTCAAACCCAGGTGTGAGGACTCTTCAGCCAATCAGTCCTCTAATTAGTAATCTAAGTAGGGAGTTACAGCAAAAGCCTGCATACACATCAGCCGTTTGTGGAGAAGATTGCCCACCCCTGGTATAGAGTCCTGCAGAGCGTGGGGCCTGTCCAGGAAATATGTTGAGAACACACAAACGTAAAATGAGTGCTACGTGGGGACTCGCAGACAGCCCACATTTTTGTTCTCTCCCAGTTCCCAACACACTTGTATCAGGTATTCGCTGTTTTTGATTGGCTGAAAGCTGGGAGGGAGCAAAAATGTGGACCACCTGGAGGTTCCTGAGGACTGGGCTGGGAATCACTGGATTATGCTGCCTGTATTGTTATGCCCTGTGTTTCCTGAATACAGTCTTTTTACTGGTAAGGTCAATGGCATGACTCGAGGGACTTTTTTTGTACTGAATGTTTTTAGCATTGTGACAGCATTACGCCACATGCTGACGGTAGTGTTTATAGCAGATTGTCCCTCATATCCCATGATGCATCTGGAGGTGTGATTAAAGGCACAGCTCAAGGGCAATGTGACAACTATCCACAGGGGCTGCTGTTTCGGGAACATGGGTCAGTTAGTGTTGCAATTGCTCTCGTGTGAGTTGTTATCATTGGTTTTTATGATGAAGAAAAGCCTCATTAAAAGGTTGATGAGAACATTCTCTCATGCCAGGACCATAAACCGACTGAACTGTGCCTTATTGCTTTTGGGATTGTAATAAACTGCATAGAAATTTCTGTGCCCAGAAAAAGTAGGACAAATTTGCCGAAAAGTAGGAAACACACAGTAAAATGCCTAGATACTTGATGCAGGCCCAGGGACCAGCTTTCTCTGAGGCACTCAGATCCCTTCTTCTAGCCACAGGGAGCCAAGATATATTCCTTTCAAACATTACACCTTTTTCTGCCTGTTCCTTCACAAATTTTCTCATTATTTTTTGTGTGCTAAGTCAACACTCAGGTGTGCCAGACCAGGTGAGTTCCCAGTGATCATCTGCCATAACTGCATATTTTATTTAGGGAAATAAAAACTGTGATTGGGCTAATTAGGTTGTTAAGTGGAGGGGCCAGGCACCTTCAGACAAGGACATGTCCTGCACACCTGACCCTCCTGTCTCCTCCCTAACGTGGCCTGTTGCTTGTTGCCCCTTGTTAGTCCTTGTATTTAAGTACCTGTTTGTCTCGTCAGCCCTAGACTGGTCATTAGTGTCGAACATTCCTGCTGCCTGTGTCCTCCCCTATTGTCCATGTCCTCCCGTTTTTGATCCCTCACAGTCCTTTTCGTTTCCAGCCTCTCTTTGTTTAGTTCAATAAACCCCTTTGGTTTCGCCACAATGTCTGCCCTTGAGTCCTTGGTCCCTCAAATCATGACAGCAGTAAAGGAGAATTATTTTTTTTAAAGATTTATCAAGGAATCTTTGTAAAAACTTAAAGATGAAAAATGAGTGAGCCACCTTTTATAATTGGCTCAACACGTGCTTTGTAGTTCTAATAAAATGGCTGGAGATAACTTCGGTTCTTAGTCAGTTGCTGGCATATGGCGAGTTACTCAGCTGTAGGGTGGAGCGAGGTGCTGACAGAGCCACCTCAGACCCATTTCCTGGCATTGCTGAGTAATAATGATGGTTGAGCATACGGTTCCTAACACTGAACTCTATACGGTGTTTCCCTCATCCAGATCGTAAGACCTCTGCTTGTGCCAACTGTCAGGAAAGGAGTGACAAGCTGAAGGTACAGTAACACTGCATGTGAAATAAAATATGGCCCAAACACCATTCTTAATATCCCTGCAAGAATGAGTAAGACTCGAGATCTTTATTGTCAACATATTTGTGTACAAGTACACAGAGCATTGAAATTCTATTTCCCTCGGGCCCCCTGTGGTGCTACACAAAGATATAAATACAATCAATAAATATACAATATCCACAATACAATAAATGCAATTTTTATATAAAAACTGTACAAAGCTATGTTGACGGCATTGTATCAGCATTATGTTTTAACAGTATAGTAATATTATCTGTTTTGAATGCTGTTTCTTCATTCAGACTGGGGATCTACACTATGACAGTCTTGGCCTACCTAACAAGGCCTGCCCTCCTGCTCAGAGAAGCCCCACCTCCAATGGTGTGATCTATGCCACTGTAGCATTTCAGGGAACAGCCAGGCAAAACTAAGGCTCGTTTTCTGCAGTAACACCCACAAAGAGTGCTGGCTGCAACTTAAAGGACATGCATGTATGTGTTCATGACTATAGCCTTTAACCGCACAAGTGAACACAAGTGAAATGGAATGATGCTTTATTTGCTATTTGCACAAGTATATCAGAATGCTTTGTTTTTGTATGTCATTATCTTGCTCTTTGAAACATACACATACATTTTCAGTTGAGAGTGAAGCTTGATTCAACAACCTTTTTATAGTAGTAAATTTTATGTAGCGTGTCATTGCAAAACTCTGTATTGTTTTGAATGCTGAGGAGATTGTTATTAAATGGTGCACTGTGAGACAAACCTTTGATATATAGCTTGTCAGGTACCTGCTGTTTGAGCAAGAGATTGTGAAAAGTTTAACACTATGAATGCGTTTTGGCATTGGAGGAACGGCAAATACAGCTAAACGAAAAGCAGCTTTCTTATCGCCTCTGACTTAACCGCTTGAACACGTGTTATGTCGTAATTACGATTTCCCAACTCCATAGTCGGATCTTCCGAGTAGAACTTGAAGGCAGCAACAGTTTTCACGCCAACTGCTAGCAGCAATAATCTAAGAGGCTAAAAACACCAAACAATATGACTTATAGATGTTGTCATTTTATTATACAATATACTGTACATATACTATACTATACATATGATCAGTTTTGCATATAAAATAAAGGGCCGACTTACGACAAAATCAACTTACGCCTGGTCCGATCGCAGTTGTAAGTCAGCGACGACCTGTATATGATACAGCCGTGCTGCGAGCATGAAGGGAGCAAAAATGTGGACCGTCTGCAAGTCCCGGAGGACTGGACTGAGAAACACTGCTGCAGGCTATACACACTGCTGTGCACTAGATGTCAGTGGAGGGATGCAATCTTTAACAGCCTAAAAATACACACTTGGGCGGCATGGTGGTGCAGTGGGCTGCACTGTTGCCTTACACCTCTGGGACTAGGGTTTGAGTCTCCGCCTGTGTTTCATGTGTTTGGTGTTTGCATGTTCTCCCCATGTTGTCGTGGGGTTTCCTCCAGGAACTCCAGTTTCCCCCCACAGTCCAAAGACATGCTGAAGCTGAGTTCCTAAATTGCCCATAGGTGTGAATGGTGTGTGTGTGCCCTGCGATGGGCTGCCCCCCCCCCCGTCTTGGCTTCCTTGTGCCCGTAGCTTCCGGGATAGGCTCCAGACCCCTGCAACCCAGAAGGATAAGTGGTTTGAAAAAAGGATGGATGGATGAAAATACTCACTTCTCATGCATTTTTGCTGCAGTTTAATCCTCTTTTCAGCTTATTTGACAACTCTGCCAAAACAGGCACTCTCTCCAAACTCTTGGGCCATGGGTCCACATATTATTGCATGGGAACTTATGGAAAGTGGATAAAAGACAAGCTTAACCAGTATTTAATCATACGATTGTGCTGTATGCACAGACATTAGCAATAAAAACACAAATTTATCATCATAGACTGCTAAACAGATAAAGAAACAGGAAAATTTAAGCATCTTTCCTGGCAACAATGAGATGAGGAAATGGCAAAGAAAACAAATGTAAAAATCTTTATATTCCCTGTTTTGAGCATCTGAAATATAATCATGTTGTACGGTTTACTGGTAATCAGCTAACAATGGAACACATTTTTCCTGATGTTATACTAATACCTACCCCAGAAAATTAAAAGACAATCCGACGGCTTTTATCTCCACACTGACTTTAATACTGTACATCAATAAGACTCATTTATTTTTCCCGGCTGCTGTTTTCATCACAGGATTTTTATTAAGTTCTTTGATGCAATTATGTTACCGAGGGCGCTAAATGAAAAAGAAATTAATAATGAAGACATATATTTGCATATTTATTAAGTTTCAGTAATAGCATATTCAGGAATATGTAACAGTCAACAACATTAAGGTTATAATAAGTACAAAAAGCTTTGAAATTATATTTTTAAAAAAACTATTATACCACTATATATTAATACATGATTCATAGAATTCTACATCATTTAATGATGGACCTTTAATACATATAGTTCTACTTTATACATTTCTAAAATCTTCTAAAGTCATACTGTCCTTAGTACTCAAATCTTTATCAAGCACATGCAGACATAAAATTGTACGCATGACTGTCTTGAAATTTATGTCAAGGAATCTTTACTTCAGGCTATATTAATAAACTCGACACTTAGGAGGTCAACTAAAGAACCAGCACAACTACTGTACACTGTATGTATATATATGGATATTTCTGAGCCTTGATTAGCTTCATACAAGCCCACCAAGGACTGACACAAATAAAATAAATGTGTTCTTCAGTCAAACTTCCAGCACTTGTCAAAAAAACATACTCACCAGGCGAGGAAAATTCTAAACTTCTAAATGTTCTGACATAACAGAAGCTTCTTTAGCATCCCACATGTTCATGTAACCCTTCATTTTGTGAGACTGAAGGATTATAGTCACGCTGATGAAAGCCACGCTTATCTTCCATATTATATTCACGTTCAATAGTCTATTGCAGTGGCACAATTCGCTACAGAGATACAAGCTGCGTGATTGGTGGTTATGTGTTTCGGATTATATGATATATACTGTATAGAGCAGAGAAGTCACCTGACGTCATAAATGGCTGTTCATTGGTCGTTCTCATGCACACTGCAGGACTCCTACCACCCTGCACTCCTAGAAAGCTGAGAGCATTGAAGGGCACAGTCATGCACGCAGACACAAGTTGGCTTCTTGTCCACGATACTGTGCCGTGCCAAATCTTCGAACTGGCAGTGAGTCAGTGGGACCAGCACAGGTCCAGAAAGGGCGGCCCATTGCTGCTGGCATCAGATAAACAACTGGTCGACTGACCCCCCCCACCTGCGATTCAGTCATGGGTCTGGCCTTCCATCAGCCACAAGAGAGTAGATGACAATAACGTGGCTGTCTTCATCTTGCATATGTGGCCTCTCCCTCCAGCTCCGATGACCCCAGCAGGTATAGTGCATATCAATGTCTTCATCAAGACAGCACTTGTGGGCATCTACCTCATTCTTCAAGAAGCAACACTATAACACACAAGGGATGATCAGGACACCGCCATGGAAGACCAGACACGAAGCACAAAAAACACATTGGAACTCGACAGCCGAACATTATGTTCTGCAAGGTCCCTGCTCCTTCATGCTTGCCTTATTCTGAGGTCTTCCATTCCTTCTACACATTTTCATTAAAATGAAAAAGTTTTTAAAAATTAAAAGAAAAAAAAAACATAGAATGGCCTAGATCTATTAAAATCCTGGAAAAATACTCTGACATTTGCGGCAATGGCGACATACATTACCTTACTCCAAACAATTACTATGTTATTACTGGTAAATTACTGTGCGTTTGTAAAGCACATACATTTTCTAAGTTCTGAATATTTCCACTTAGCACAATCCATCCATCCATTTCCCATAACCGCTTGTCCTATTCAGGGTAGGAGTTCACACAGTTCATTTTCTCATATCCATTGAGACACACTTACTTCCTCATGGCCGCTCTCCCAATCTGGAAAATAATATACGAAAGTCTGTGTGAAAGCATCATACTACATTTAAACAAAAAACAAAATACAGATGACCACCGATCAGAGAAGTTTTCCTGGAAAATCACCTTCTGGATGCATGTTGAGAAGGAGAGGATCTGTGATATTATTCATAATTTTGTGCACAGGCTCAGATAGCAGTAAGTTCACTGTGGGTTATCACATGTTGCCTAGAAACCAGTATGATCACAGTAAAATTAATTTCTGGCTCCCAGGATATCAGCTGGCAGATCAGTTACCTCAAATCAGTCAACACAGCTTGCATAAAATCTACTTCATATGAAACTGTGGGAATATAACTGGGCTGATATAAAAGCAGAACCTTACCCAAATCAGGTCGTTTCTGATGTTTCTTTGGTCCTTCTGTTTCCAGTTTGTTTCCTGAATAAAGATAATATCTGACTGTAATGTTTAATTACCTGTAAAGACTGTCATTATCACATTGGATAGACATCAAACCAAGATCCTGTACTGGTGCAATAAATGCCTAAAAATAATTGCACTTAATAATTAACTAAAATAAACATACTATTTTATCTAAATAAAATAATGGGCTCAATTTGCAGCCTCTACTGATGAAGATGTGATGGTTGTTACTGGCAATTACGCCATCAATCGGGTTTAATTGAATCATTTTAAAGTTAATAATAATCGCTTAATAACATAATAATGAGACAGCTATCTTTCTCGACACTTACTACTGAATGGTATATTCCCTTTGCACCTGCTTCTCCTTTTGGTCCATAAGAAAAGGCAGACAAGAGCAGCAAACAGAATCAGAACACAGAGTCCCATCACTACCGTGGCCATTACTGTAGGAAAACAGTAAAATACATTTTGTTGTTCAAGACAGCTAGGGTAGATAAAAGATACTAACGTTCAAATCCAAAGCGCGTTTCTCAAAACGTTCCTGCAAAAATCTATCGATAAGTTTTAATGTTATTTAAATAGATTACAGAATGCTACTATTGCAATGCTTTTAACTCTACTGTGACCTATTAGTTAAATACACAGCGTACAAATAACATCATTTAATCATCGCATATAAAAACGTGTTTTTTTTCCCCAAAAGCAGTCAAGTGTCATAGATGATTAGTTCAGGTTAATTTTTGAAAATATGCTTTATGTGCCTCACCACGTTCTGTGTCTGTCTCTTTGTTCTCGGTCTCATAAACTTCTACAAAACTATCTAGAAAGAAGAAAAATAATTCATACAATAAATACCTAGGATTTTATTTTTCCTATAAATAAATCCAGAACAGTGACTTAAACCTCATTCCTAAAATTTCTTATTTCACATTTTGCATTAAGTTTCTGCCGCGACTGAAACGGAAACTGCAATCACAACATAACAGCATGACATTCGATGTAGTAATCCTAAACATCCCACCCCACCATTTATCCACCGAAAAAGTACAACAGCTCAATCCCATCATCCATATAAAATTTACATTTTCATTATAATATTTTTATGTGACACAAATTAATTGCATGTACGGATACATTCGCGGTACAGATTTTGACAGTGAACAATAGATTCTCCTGTGTCGCTAATACTTTAACATGTCTCATAATACCCCCTTGTGGCCATTTATAGAACTGCAAACTGGTAATCCTGCCTCCAGGAGCGATAGTAAAACATGTAAGTGCGACAGTTGTGACCGTCGTTGCTAATGATACATACCTGCACCAGTCTTCTTAGTGGTGACCTGTGTGATGTGGTCTCCAGTATCTTCGATTACAAAACATAAACAGATCAAAAGATATACCAACAAGGCCAAAAATAAACATACATGCGCATGGAACATGGACATAAGGTATAATTATTAATAAACATCTGCGTTATCAACATTTACAGTTACTATGTGGATAAATCATATTAAACAGCATAAACACACACTTAGTCACAGGCGAATATGAGTTTACCTAAGGACACAGTTAAGACTGCAACCTGTATACCATTACAGAAATATTCTCCAGCAACCGTGGGTTGTAGATCATTCATCTTTAACTCCTTATCGTTATCGCTGTGGGGGAATCGATACTGCTGGTCATCCATCTCTCTCCTCAAAATTCCGTTCTTGTATTTGTGCGATATGAGCTTGCGTTTGGAAAGCCTGTCCTTTTTGTGGATCCAATATTGCATCAGTTTGTTTAACACTTTACAGTGATGATCCACCACAGTAATGTCCCACAGAAAGCACGTGTAATAAGGATTACTACATCCCACAAAGACAGTGGCGTGTTCGGAGACGCCTGTCACCTTTCGTTTTCGTGGACTGCGATTCGTAAATTACTGCAAATTTGCAAACATAAAATAAAATACAGCTGCAAACAGGTATTTAAAAATGCAAAAATCGTCCCGTGGATGTAGTGCACATATTGCAAATATTTCCATTATTTTTTTAAGTATATTTTTGCACTTCGCCTTCAACTCCCGCTTTGCACACACGCCGATCTCGTCATGCGAGTTCGTGCATATGTTTTCTACGTACATACTTTTGGTGGTTTCGTGGCACTTCAGATCGGTCGCATATATAAGATGGTTGAATCTAGCGGCATGATATAACCACTAGAAATAAGACAGCTAATTTTTTAAACAAAAACCTTGGTGTCGCAAACCATTTCTAAGTTTACCAGCTGAAGTACAGTACAGGTGTAGTGCCTGATTCTGCACGCCTGGAATCCCGCATCTCATGTTGTTATTATGGTTATTGTGCGCATGCGCCATGCGATCACTACAATGTTTCTAAGCGTGTTTCTGAGTCCGGGCTACGTGCGCATCTTCTGGGGAGAGGTACGATGTTCAAACGAAAAGAATCCGTCTGTCACCAATCTATCGATCTTTAGCGGAAATATCCAAAATGTGGCGCTATTATGTTATGAAACAGCAAAACATATTTTGGAATTTTCACGCCTTCCGAGATGCCATGAACCAATTTTTTTTCTTGTTATGTCAGAGATCGAATGCGTCTTATGTGCGGTTTCATTTGTTCGTTAATAATACTGACACATCCAGGGCATTATGAACGATTCAAAATCAACAAAGGAATTGTGACATTTTGGCCATGTATGTTATGAAATGTTATTTCTGTGTAGTATGACACACCACTGCCCACCCAGTTTTCGTGGCTGTTCATGTAGTGTTAAGTTGCAGTGAGGCTAGAGTATATTCCAGAAAGCAGAGGGCTATCTATTTCAGAGTGACACTCTGAAATAGATGCCAGTCAGTCACCGGGCACACGACAGGCACCAGCCCATATAAACCGCACATCTGTGGGACAAAACAGGAAGAAGATGCAACCACCACCACCCTTCCCCCCAACACACACACAGAGAGAGAGAGAGACCTGGGACAGTAATCTAAACCACAACCCTGTAGATGTGAGAAAACAGCTGTCTTGCTTATATCTGGATTTCCTGTGCTGCTCCTATAATAATATCACAGCTGAAACTGTCTGTGTGTATGAGTGAAAGTCAGTATCTGACCAAACCTTCACAAGTGCACTTCTTGACTTATATCAAGAAACATGTTAATGTGCTGTTGAAGGCAAACGTTTTGCACAGACCACACACCACGCTGGGCAGCTCTGACATTCCTGGCCAATGTGCAGAAATGGTCGCTTAACAGGAACAGAAGACGCCTGAAAAACGATAATTTAACTTTTCACCAGCGAACACCAGGATGCACCGAAGCAGCGAGACTTTTGACACAAAGACGTGTATGACGTGGTTTCATGTCCACGTGACACGCCAGGGTCTGGTCATTTTCAAACAACATCCACCCACAGGGTGACAGCAGCCGCTTTTGCAGTTACCGTTCATATTTCTCTCTCGCAACATGAAAGGGAAAATGCTTCTTGCTTAGCATATACAGGAAGCAGAACATGCACAGAATAAAAAAAAAAAACTAAAAAGCTGTGTGTATATTTGCCCCCCACCCTGGCAGCACTTTGACACCCCCTGCACTCTCAGAGGTGGCTTCCCAGACAAAAGTTTGGTCTCACATCCTTCTGCTTTTTCTTTATTTGCAAGCATGGGCTCCATAAAAGACCCTCACATTACTTAATAGCATAAGCCTACATAATTCCACATGATGTCTGTGTGGCTGATGATTCCGCACTGTAGATAATACAGAAAGAACACAAAGCACAGAATTCATTTAAGTCACATTTGAATTTTCCCCATCATCTTTGGATATAGTTGTCAGATAGTGAACCAGACAGTATGAGAACACTCAAGGCTGGTACATGCTTGCAACATCACATCTGTAACTAATTCCCAACTCTCCCTACCACAGTAGAGTAGATGACATAACTTTCTTTCTCTTGCACAAATGGCTTGTCCCTCCAGTTCTGATGACCGAGAGAGGTGTAGTGGATTTCAGTGGCCTCCTCGTGGGGAACCTCTTGGCCATCCCTTTCGTTTTCCAGAAAGTGACACTGAAGTACAGAGGAGAAAGCCAGGAAGTGATGCAGGTAACAGGAAGTACAAGCAGGAAGCACAACATGACCTACAGCCTGGGAAATATTGCATTTCATTTCATTTCATTTCATTTCATTGGCATTGTACTTGTACTTTGCATGATGGCAATAAACCTGAATCTGATCTGAAATATATTACAGAGTACTCTAATGATATGTGTGCATATGTCCAATTTCAGAAGCCGGTCAGAAAACATTTATAATTAAACACACCCCACACTAGTTAAATTTTCTTTTGAATTTGGGGGTTTGAAGCTCACCTCTGCTCTGTGTGTGTTGAGTTTACATGTGCTCTCTGTGTCGGCTACTCCGGATGCCGCCTAGGGGCCAAAGACGATCCCTAAATCGCCTATAGCGTGTCCCCTCTGACAGACTGCTGCTCGGGGGGGGCAATGTGCCGCTCTCGGGTGAACACCAGGTCCCCCCTGACTAGGATGACCAGTTTGAAGATGGAAGGACTAGGTACCTATAACATGCACTTTTTTTCTGAGAACTTTGCAAAGACTGTTAAAATACCTGCTTTTACTCAGTATGATTTAGTCATGCTCATCAATCTTACTTTCTTTTGGCTTCTCTGTCCTGGAAAACAGAATATGAAGTATATACAGTATTAATGCATTATAACAGATACATTGTCAAACAAAATTTTCAGATCTGCAGATAGTATATTTTCAAATGCTGAGCGTTGTGGGTTAATGCATTTGGGGGGTGTTCAATAATTTGTCACTTATTGTGGTGATATAAAGTTTGTCTTTTCTGGGCTAAACATGTTAGGCATGGCAGCAGTTATATAGGAATAAATTCTCACTTAAGTATTGTAAACGAATGTATTAGTGTATTTGTCTGTTTTGATTTTATGTGAATTATCTAAATGATATTATTGCCTTTGTGTAATAAACTTACCTAAATCAGACTCTTTTTGAGACTTGAGTTCAGTGTTTTCCTGAAGGTTTCCAAAACAGATACGATTTTTGTTACAAAAGTGAGACCTGGTCAAAATCCTGGTAGGCAGTCGAGATTCAGCATGTATCTAGGCAGATTTTTTAGGTTAGTACACGTTCTGCGATGGATGACAGACTGGCCCTTTTAACATGCAATGGAATTAATAAAAGATACATTATGCGGTACGCAGGCTTGGAATCCGAGGATCCTGAAAAAAAAGTTTGGGGTACATGTTGATGCCTGAAAATGCCATACTTTGTCTAACCCTAATTTGGGGCCTTAGGGTGAAACAACAGGTTTTTGGAAAGTAGGAAATATGCTACTAAACCATGCTACACTATGGTTTCCTATCATACGGGGGAGCAGACCCGTCATAAAAACACATGTTGATGCCAAACTTTGTCTAACCCTAACCCTAATTTGGGGCTGTAGTGTAAAACAACACGCTTTTGGAAATATTTATATTTTTGGGGGGCAGTATTACCTAATGTAATTTCTGGTGTGTGTATGTATGTATGTGACTGTGTGTGTATATAACTATAAAAGTGTTTCATTACTAACTGTAATGATTAATTATAGGCTACCAGTGTTGACCTTAAGAGAACAACAATCCTCAAGGCACTCTGCGTTTACCTGGGTGACGATGATCGACATCTCATCAGGGAGTTTATAGTAAGTCAACCAAGGAAACTAAAATAGTGTATGTACATACTGTAAGTTATAGTAATGCAAATAAAACTCAGCAGAAGTACTCAGACCAGCCTGCCTGGCACCAACAATCATTCATTGTTCAAAGTCACATCATCTTTCTTCCACATTCTGATGCTCGGTTTGAACTTCAGCAGGTTGTTGACAATGTCTACATACCAAAATGCACAGAGTTGCCACCATGTGATTGCCTGATAAGATATTTGTGTTAAGGAAGTGTATATTCAGTTTTCTGTAACAGAAAATAGAGCTTGCTAGGCTTCCATTGATAGTACTGACATAAATAAGACATGGAGGAAATTGGCTCAAATCTGTCTTGTAAATATTGGCTCGAATGGCAGTCTGTAATAACAAGGACAGAATTTAGCAGTCAAACCAAAACTAGTTAGCCTAACCCAGCAGGTTTTAAGACTGTACCTTGAGGCAAAATTATGGTTGTTTTGTGTATTTCTATTAAAATATACAGAATTGCCAAGGAGAAGATGTCCTGACGGTACTACAGAAAACCTCCATGGGTGTGTACATCAGTAACAGGGAGGAAGAAGTGACCAGAACTTCTACAGATATTGGAATACTTGTTGAAAGAATAATCGTTCTGGAGGACATTGGCTCTTTAGCCAGGGTTTGTGCTTTGATGCTGGGTGTCATCTGTGTGGAACGACATTTCAATATACTCTGTATACTGTGCATATTGTTGTATTGACAATAAACAGATCTTGAATCCTGAATCTATGCACTGAACTTGACCTACCCAAAAGGCCTTCGACACTACTTTAAGTTTATTCAAAAGGTCCTCCTGCAGTTGGGTGGTGACAAGTTTTCACCCGAAGTCCTTGGGTTAAAGAACAAAATTATGGGACTGTAGTTTTGCTAAATGGTGGTTTTTGATGGTATGTGTTTTCTTAAAAAAATATTTCATCACTTTTGGGTTATGTAATGTTTTATAGACAGTTTGAATTAAAAAGGAAGTATGGTGTTGATGCCACATTCCTGCAGTGAAAACTGTAAATGTCAAGTGTTACAGTACTGTCCTTTTATAAGCTTTGCGTTTTATAAGCTTTTTTTTTTACTGTAGGAAAAAATGAAATTATTCATACAAAAACACAATTCTTAGCACAAAGACTTCGCTGGCAAGATTCAGGTAGATTTTTAGCTAACCAGTTAAAAATAAATAAAGAAAAAACAACTATATGTGCTGTTAAAGACTCAACTGGGGATACAGTATATGACCCTGAAAGAATAAACAACACTTTCAGGGACTTTTACAAATCTTTATACTTACCACAGATAAACCCATCTAAAGACGAAATTGATCAGTTTCTTGATAGTATAACCCTTCCGAAATTATCAGATAATCAAACGATGGCACTGGATTCTCTGCTGACACCAGGTGAACTCCAGGAAGCTTTGAACAGTATGCCCAATAATAAGGCTCCAGGCCCAGATGGATTTCCAGTAGAATTCTATAAAGAATTCTGGACAATTCTGTCACCAACATTCTACAGAATGTTGCAGGAAACCAAGGAAAATGGTAGACTACCACCAAATATGAATTCTGCCAACATTAGTCTCTTGCTAAAACCAGGCAAAGACCCTATATTGCCTACCAGCTATCGTCCAATATCCCTTATTAATGTTGACCTTAAAATAATCTGCAAAGCTCTCTCAAAAAGAATAGAGAAGATAACACCTCACATAATTCATCCTGACCAAACTGGTTTCATAAAAGGGAGGCACTCATCAACAAACACACGTAGATTACTCAATCTGATAGACTATTCGTGCAATAAAAACCTTCAAATCATAATATTGTCTCTAGATGCAGAAAAAGCATTCGATAGAGTTAGTTGGAGTTTTTTATTTGCAACATTACACAAATTTGGTTTTGGAACCTCTTTTATAAACTGGTTAAAAATATTATATAGTTCCCCAACAGCATGTGTTAGGACAAATGACCGAACATCCTCTAGCTTCTGTCTCAAGAGGGGCACCAGGCAGGGATACCCTCTCTCCCCCTCACTGTTTGCAATTTTTATTGAACCACTAGCAGCAGCAATTAGACAGGCTATAGTGATTAAAGGCATCAAATGCAAGATTGTGGAACATAAGGTCAGTCTTTATGCGGATGATGTGTTACTCTTTCTCCAGCATTCACAAACCACTCTCTCTGAGGTAATTACATTAATAAACTCTTTCTCAAGAGTCTCAGATTATTCAATAAACTGGTTAAAATCTACAGTTCTTCCAATTAACTGCTCCTTTCAGAACTCTTCCTCCACTCCACTGCAATCTGGGGATATTAAATATTTAGGTATTAATGTTTCACCTAGGCTGGCAGACTTAACTAAATTAAACCACATCCCACTTTTAAAGAAGGTAGAGGATGAGCTGGTTAGATGGAAGTCCCTGCCCATATCACTCATGGGAAGGGTTGCATCAATAAAAATGAATTAATTACCAAGAATTAATTATTTATTTGCAATGATTCCAAGTAAACCATCACCTGACTGGTTTAGATCTCTGGACTCCGCCATCTCTAAATTCCTTTGGAAAGATAAACCACCGCATATTAGCTTAAAAACGCTGCAAAGGACAAAGGAGGACTAGATCTGCCTAACTTTCACCACTACTTCTTAGCCAACAGGCTTCAAAACATCTCAGGATGGCTAAAACATACCCTCTTAGATGAACCTTGGCTAGACGTAGAACAGGCTCTATGCAATAACATAGAGATTTCGGATCTACCATTCATTAGCTCAAACATTAAACGACATGAATGCTTCAAAAGCATCAGTATCAGCTCTTCTCTGACAGCATGGTGGGAGTTTCTTAAAATGACTGAGTCTTCATTAATCCCATGCAAACGTACTCCCATCTGGAACAACCCTGACATACTACTAAACAATAATATGATAAATTTCCCGGATTGGAGTTATAAAGGTATTAAATACTTGGAACATATATTCGAAGAAATAGACTTTATCCCCTTTGACTTATTAGTTAAAAGACATGGGATTAACAAGAATAGATTTTTAGAATATCAACAAGTTAAATCTATAGTAAAAAGGAAATTCAAGTCTAATCAAATCAAATTACAAATACCACCAAGGGTGGCAGAATTCCTTAATCTCAAAACCCCCAAATTACTGTCTAAAATATACAGGACACAAAATGGATGATTCAATATCCCTTCCTATTGCAAAATGGGAGGCAGATTTATCAATCAGCTGGAACCACAATTTCTGGTCTAAGACATGCTTAAAAACCTTTGAACTGATTAGAAGTCCCAATTTACAATTAATACAATACAAAATCCTGCATAGAGTGCACTATACAGGGCATCGGATGTTCAGGATGGGTTTTACATCTTCTAACGACTGCTCACACTGTCAAGGGGATACACCTGACAATTACATCCATGCTCTTTGGTTCTGTCCACCTGTTCAGATGTTTTGGCGCAGGATTTGTGAGGACTTATCAAAGTGTCTGAAATGTACCATTCCAGCCTCTCCTTCAGTCTGCTTGTTGGGCGACCTAGATGGTGTCACTACCGAGATTAACACAACCCACATGGCTTTCACCGCTTTATGCATTGCTAAGAAGACTGTCCTCATGAACTGGAAAAATAAAAATAACCTTAATATCAACCAATATAGAGAGAGTTTGCTGGACCATATTAGTCTTGATACAGCTTCTGCCGCCACATTAGACCAATCTCTCTGGGCTCCTTTGATCAGCTCCATCACCTAGTGGCGGTGGGGGGTCGCAGGTTTGTCCCGCTTCGGTCTTTGTTGTTGGTGTGGGGGGGGGCCTATGGGCTTGGGGTGTCTGGGGGTTCCCTGGGGGGGGGGGGGTTTCTGGGGGGGTTCGGCGCTGGGACTGCGGTCCTGGTCTGGATGGGGCTTTGGTGGCTCTTGGGTGGCGTCTTTCTGGCGGCTGCATGCAGCGCTGCTGGGGTAGCCTGTGCCGGCGGACGTAGGTTGCCGGCCTGGCGGCCGTGCTGCTCCTGGGTGGGTCCGGGGCGGGCTTGGGGTTCTGGGGGCGCTCTGCCTCCGGGTTGGGGTTCCGGCTGGGCTGGGGGGGCTTGGGTCCTGGTGGGTGGGTCGCCGGGGTGTGGGCTGGCGCGTGCACTGGGGCCCGGCCCCGGCGCGGGGACCTTCGGCGCATTGGAGGGGCTGGGGGCCTCTTTAGCTGGTGGGGAGGTTGTTACCATCTGTCCGCAGGTGGTCCCTGCCTTAGGGGTATCCACTCTACGGGGGTGGGGGGGAATCCAATAGAGTAGGAGAATGGACCCAACCTGGGTGTCTATTGTCTTATGTAGTCTGGGAGTTGACTGAATGGTGGGGTGGGTGTAGTTTTTCCCTCTGTGGTGGGGTCTGGTTGGCTGCCCCGGGCTCTGTGGTGCCCGGTGGTGCCGCTGCTCTGGGCCCCCGGACTGGATGGGCCTCGGCTCTCCCGCCCTGGGTGGATTTCGGGGAACGGGGGTGCTTATGGGGGTCAGTGGGGGGACTGGCTCCAGAGGGGGGGTACTTTGCCCCCCCCGATCCTTTCCTCCCCATCCCTAAATGCTTCCCTCCTCCCGCTCCGTCACCCCAACACACATATAGGGCTTTGAGGTGCAGGTGCGTCGCTGGGATGCAGGGGAGGTATTCCTCCTCTGTCCCCCCGTGACCACCTGTGTCTCAATCACACATCACAACTTAGACACTCTCATTACTTACTCTCTCATGACACATTAGGGCCTTGGGGGTGGGCACAAGGAATGGTGTCCAGAGGGCGGTCTGTTCATTCAGCCTTACCTCTGGTGCCAGTGCCCACTTCTCAATTTTAAGTTGCACATAGACATTGAGGGTTCTGGGGAGGGGCCGAGCTGACACCAGCTGCTGATTGGCAGAGGGTGGTTAGCACCATGCCCTTCCCCTGTTTTAAAGCACTTTAGAACAACACGCACCAACACCACATATGAGCAGGCGGAAGGAAGCATGGGGTCTTTTCACACCCCCGTTCTCTGTTCACCATCTGGGGCCGGGGGCTGGGAGGAGCTGGCCGTCCGGTCGGGGTCTGGGCTGGTGGGCTTCTCGGCTGCTGTGGGGTCCGGGGTGGTCTTCTTGTCCCCATGCCAGAGGAAAAAAGGGATCCATCTCCAAGGACTGGTGGCGGATTGCCCCTCTGGGGGCGGTGGTGCCTAGATCTCGGAGTATAGAGTATATATGGGGAGTGTGAATGTGCATACGGCGTTCATTTCTGTGTCTTCATGTTGGGCGAATGGGTGAATATTTGTTTATGTGTGCATGAGGGTGGGAACGTATGCTTGTGTATGTGTACGCCTGTTTGTCTATACGTATGTGTCAGGTTGGGTCTTAGACTCCACCTGAAATAACATCTCAGGTTCTATTCGCCCCCGCCACACTCCCTGCTGGTGGATGAGGCCCCCGGCTGCCGATGCGTTGGTGGTTCTCGATGTCCGGGGCTGGATGCTCTAGTGTGTGCTGGCTCACTCTCGGCGGTTGCCTGCCGGGGCCTGGCCCTTCCGGCTCTGTCGGGGCCCTGGCTGGGGGGGCCCTTGAATCTCTGGGCCCGGGGTCCGGTCTGCCCTGGTGTGGCCGGCCGCCGGCGGGGCCTGCGTGCTCGTCGCCACGGCCCCCTGGGGCTCCTGCGATGTGGCTGCCGGATGGCCCCCCTCCGGAGCGCTCCTCTGCCCTTTTCTCGGTGGGGGCTGCAATTGTCCCTGCGGTGGTCCTCCTGGGGTTCCCGTGCCCTGGGGGGCCTCTGGATATCTGGGGTCCGGGTCTCCTCCGTGTCGACTTCATGTCCTGGGTGGGCGGGGCTGTGGCTCCCCACACACACTACTAGACAATTACATGGAGAAACCTTAGGAGCACCAGTGCGCTGACACACAGGTGTACACACAGGTGCTCACGGACACACACTGTCTTGATCGGCTGTTGTTTCTGGGCATGGGTTGTAAGGCTGGTTGTGTGTGCTGTTCAACAACATTTAACGTTTGATGGTCGTTGTGATTAGTACAGATGTCGTATGTTGTCTTTCTCTTTTCAGCAGACATGGAAGCAGATTATCTGTTTTTTCTTGTTTTTTTGTTTTCTTTCCATTCCTCTCTCTCTCTCTCTCTCTCTTCCCTCCTTCTCCTTTGTCCCCCCCCTCCCTCTCCTTCTTTTGAGGAAGTAAATAAAAATATAAAATAAAAAAGGGAAAAAAATAAAAATAATAATAATTTAAAAAATAAATAAATAAATAGATACAGATAAAGTAGGCCGCCACAGAGGGGGGTGGAGGAGGGAATTAAAAAAAAAAAAAAAAAAAAAAAAAAGGAAAGCCCATCTTAAGCATTAATGTCCTTACAGCTGTCTGCTGTTATGCTCTGCAGCTTTATAAGTAACAGCAGAAATCTATTATGAGAAAATGCTTCATCCTATTCCACTTCCTGATCAGTAAGCTCAGCCATAATCTCTGCCATCTTCATCACTCTGTAGTCTAGACACTGTGCTTAATTTAAATGTGTCATTCCTCAAATTTGATCTCCAGACATTAGAGATATTTATGCTTTTTCACAATCATGTGGAAAAACTCGTAACTCATTATAATGGGACTCTTGTACTGAGATTATTCTTAAAATTGTTTTCATGAATAATATGAAAAAGCAACAACAAGAAGTGTCTTTTCTCCTTAAATAAAAACCGAGAAATAAAAAAAAAAAGGATGGAAACACCTGTGTAATACAAGTCATTGTGCAGTGTGTCATGCCCAGCTCCGTCCGATCCTCGTGTGTGCCACGCCCACCTCATTACCTCGTGTTAATCCCCGATTGTGATCACCTGTTACCTGTTATTTCGGCTTGTTTCATGTATATTAGTCCACGTCTTCCTTAGTTGGGTGTCCGTCATTGTGATGTTGGTTCATTGCCGTCTGCCCCGTGATTCCCTGAATAAACCCGTTTGCCAGTGGATTCTCACCTTCCTGCCTCGTCCTTCCCTGCGATCGCAACAGAATGACGGACCCAAAAGAAGAAACGCTTCTTTGGACCTCGGTCTGCTCAAGGAAGTGCTTTTCTGGCTGAACCAGCCCGAAGTCCAGGAGGACCCGGTGGCACTGGACTTAACCAGTCGGAGCGGCGACCTCCTGATGGAGATGTCCCCGCCCGAGGACATGCACCTCATGGCAGAGGTGCATGAAAACCTCCGGCTCCTAGTACAGCGCGTGACCGACAGGAGGCTACTGCTGGTCACGCCGCTCGCAGCTGAAGTAAGGGAGATGCCTCCCGTCCCTACGGAGACAACGCAGCCTCCCTCCACAACCGCGAGCCGGAGAAGAAAGAGAAGGAAGCCAAAAGAGAGACCAGAGGAAGCCCCAACAATCCTCCTGGGAGCTGCCTTTCTCTCCCCAGCTTCTTTCCCTGCCAGTCATCGGGGGGAGTCCCTGATCGCCCCGGACATAACCCCCGTCACGAAGTTGCCTTCGCTATCCCGCGGGTCCCGCAATCCCTTAAAGGGACAGCGCACAGCCAGGAAGCACCGATCCTGGAAGCCCTGGCTGAGGTGCTTGCCCTCCTGCCTGATGCTGCCGCTCTGCCTGTAGCCCTCCTGCCAGATGCTGCCGCTCTGCCTGCGGCCATCCTGCCTGAAGCTGCCGCGCCTCCTACTGCCGCGCACGAGGCCCCTGCTGCCGCGCCTCCTGCTGCCACACACGAGGCTCCTGCTGGAGCAGTTGCTGCTGCGGCACCTCCTGCTGGCCGCACGCCCGAGGTCCCGCATGCTGCCGCCGCTCTGCCCGCGGCCCCGCCTGTCCTGCCCGTCCAGCCCGGCCTGCCTGTCTCGTCCGCAGCCCACCTGCCTGCTGCTGTCCCAGCTCCACCCACAGCTATGCCTGCTGTCCCGGCTCAGCCTTCGCCTGAAATTCCTACCCAGTCTCTACCTGTCCTGGTCCCTGCTCCAGTCCCCCCAGCCCTGGTCCCAGTCCCCGAGGAGGTCCCAGACAGTCCAACCACCGCTCCTTCCTCCTTGGAAGAGGAGGAGCTCGAGTGGGACCCCTCGGGGACCTCCCTAATGACTCCTCTTCCCTCGCCCCGGCACGGTCGAGCCCGACCGGAACCCTGCCTGTCTGTGTCCCGGAAAGGGAGAGGACATAGGCGCAGGGATCGGGTCCTGCCCGCCCTGCCCCCCGGCTCGCCTGCGGTCCCCCGGGCTCCTGCTCGGCGGGCTCCTGCGGGTCCTCCGTTGTCGCCTCGTCGGCTACCTGTGGTGACGCCTCGGCGGCCGCCTGCGGGTTGCCCCGCTCCAACTCGTCGCTCGTCTGCGGGTCTCCCCGCTCTGGCTTGTCGGTGGACGGCGCCTCCGCCTGCTGCGGCTTCCCCTCCCTCCTTGCCTTCGCCGTGTTCCCCTTCTGCTCCCTCCTCGCCTTTGCTGGTGCCCCCTCCAGCTTCCTTCTCTGCCCCTCTGTTGGTCCCTCCGGCTTCCTCCTCTGCCCCGTCGTTGTCCCCTCTGGCTCCTGCCTTGCGGTCGCCCGGGGGCCCTCAGGCTTCGGCCGCTTGGTCCTCCTGCTGCCGCCTTTCGCCCCTTGGGGTTCCCTCGGGCTCCCCTGGTTCCTCCTCCCTTTCCCTTTCTGCCTCCTGTCTCTGCTCCTCCTCCCTCTGTGTCTCCTCCGTTCCCTCCTTGTCCCTTTGTCCCTCCTGTCTCTGCTCCTCGTCCCCCTCTGGTTCCTTCGTTCACTACTGACCCTTTTGTTCCACCTGTCGGTGTTCCCCCTGTGTCTCCCTTCCTGGTCTGTCTGTCTGCGTTCCCCGTCCTTTGTCAGGTTTTGTATTGGTTTTTGCTCCTCTGCTTGTTTTGTGTTTCTGTTCTGTTCCCGGTCCCTCGTTGATGTTTGTTGCTCTTGTTTTCCAGGTCCTGTTCCCTCGTCTCGTCCGTCGCCTCCCCTGAGGTGCGCCCGGAGTGCGCGCCTTTGTGGGGGGGGGGTTCTGTCACGCCCAGCTCTGTTCGATCCTCGTGTGTGTCACGCCCACCTCGTTACCTCGTGTTAACCCCCTGGGGCCTGAGGCCTTTTTTATAAATATGATGCAGTGACTATTATTGACGGTCTGGGGACGAGGGCATCATCGACCGCGTATCTTTCTCGTGTATTTCAGTTTATATCTCGCTGAAATCATTATGTAGAATCATGAAAAAAACACTGACTAAATCCGTTATCTGTCTTCTTTTCAAAACTTCCATTGTCAGAAGTATTAAAGTTTTTAAAATTAGGTTAAATCGGCAAAAAGCAAATCGTGTCACCTTTCTTTGTTTTACTTGCGTCGGGAGCGTGTAGGACCGCTCTCAGCGGAAGATCGCTATTCACGTTCTAAATACGCTGCGTTTGAATCGGCGACCACGTGATTGCAGGCACACAGGCTTAGCCCACTGAGCCATGAACGCAGGTATGAGCTTCGCTGCTGAAAGTGGCAACACTGGCGCAAAGCTTCAGCGGCAGAGACGTATCCGTGTGCTATATTGTAGCCGATCAGTGTAAACACTAACCAGACATGTGCTCTTGTTTATTTCGGTCACAATGGGCGTATTCACATATTTCTTTACCCAATACTAACTGTCGGATTATCATGTTATTATCATGCGAATAGCGCGATTTGCAAGTGGGTGGGCGATCAGAGCCGCTTCGAGACGCAGACGCTTAAGTCAGTCACTCTTGTTCTTTCAATTCGTATCACGAAGCTGTAAAAATATATTTAGTTTCTACCTATATATATTTGAAAAGTAGACCGTCCAAGGTTTCTGAGAGTATTTTTAAAATGTGTATATGACAAAAACTGGCGGAGTTATTTAAACGGTTTTGCGAAATTTCTGTCAGATCCCGCCGGCGGGATCGTCGGGTCCAAGGGGTTAATCCCCGATTGTGATCACCTGTTACCTGTTATTTCGGTTTGTTTCATGTATATTAGTCCACGTCTTCCTTAGTTGGGTGTCCGTCATTGTGATGTTGGTTCGTTGCCGTCTGCCCCGTGTTTCCCTGAATAAACCTGTTTGCCAGTGGATTCTCACCTTCCTGCCTCGTCCTTCCCCGCAATCGCAACACAGTGAGTTGCTTATTTTGCACTAATATAATAAAATAATTTTTATATTCTGCATTTTGCCTGTTTACTGAAATTACATTAATATCTTGTATAAGTTAATAATTCAGATAAATGTATTTTTAATATGTTTAGTTTACTTGTATAAGTCAATAACCTATTAAGTAGAATATGGGCATTGCTGAAGTAATTAAAAAAATAATTAAACTCTACTTACATTTATGTAACATTTTTTTAGCGTAGAATAATTACATCTTTAAATTAAGTGAACTTAACATTTAAATCTGTTCTTGGATGAATTAATTTAATGCAACCACTTGTCATAATAAAATTAATTAAATCCAACAAAACATTTTTTTCAGTGTAGGAGGGGACCACGACGGGAACAAGGAGACAGGAAAAGGGACAGACAGAGGAGACAAGGAGGGAGTCGGAGGGGCCAACAGCAAAGGGAAGGAGAAGAGGGAAGCCGCAATCAGCGAAGGCACCGTCCGCTGCCGCGCCGGCGAAGGGGGACGCGGAGTTGGAGGTGAGGCCGGGAGACGAGGCTGCGGAGGGGGACCCGCAGGCGACTGCCGGCCCGGAGCCGGAGGAATCGCAGGCGCGCCCCGAGCCCAAGCCAAAGTGAGCGAGGGCGAGCCAGGGGGCAGGGTGGGCGGGACCCCGGCCCGACGTTTATGTCCCCTCCCCTTGCGGGACACAGTGAGGCGGGGTCCTTGTCGGGGTCGCCCTCGTCGAGGCGAGGGGGAAGAAGTCATAAGGAAAGTCCCTGAGGGGTCCAATACGAGCTCCTCCTCTATGGAGGTGGGAGCGCCAGTCAGGCTGTCCGGGACCTCCTCAGGGACTAGGACCTGAGCTGGGGGGACTGGAGTCAGGGCCTGCTGCCGACGTGCGGCCAACAGAGGGCGCCCCAGCGGGTGCTGCCAACGTGCGGCCAGCAGGGGGCGCCCCAGCGGGCGCTGCTGACACGTGGCCAGCAGGGGGCGCCTCAGTGGGCAGAGGCGGGGCCGTCGCAGGTGCCTCAGGTGAAGCAGCGGGCAGAGACGGGGCCGTAGCAGGAGCCTCAGGCGAAGCAGCGGGCAGTGCGAGGACCTTGCGTGCAGCGGCTGCAGCTGGCAGAGCTACCAAGGTCTGGAACACTGGTTACGGCTGCCCGGGCACGCGTCTTTAAAGAGGACGTTGCCCCTTTAAGAGCCGTGGGGATTCGGGGAATGACATCCCTCACGGCGCTGATCCCCTTACCGGCCAGGCACGCCGGCCGGTAGTGATTGTGGGGGAGGACGGAGGAAAGCGCCGTAGCTTTGACCTCCTCTGCCCGTCTGGGTGGAGGAAGCGCAGTAGCTTACCACTCCTACCCGTGCACTTCTAGGACTCAGGAAATAACGAGACAACACGCTTCTCTCTTTTACTTGCGCAAGGGTGCCCACTCACTTAGATGCAACAGACAGTATCTGTGCCTCAGTTCAGTGTCACCCCGGGCAGTCCCTTGGCTTCTTTATTTATACTTGGCGGGGAGGGGTCTACTTGGGGGTTGTTTTCAAGCTGTTAAGGCTGATGAAGCTTCTTGCACACAAAGGGTTATCAGGAAACATTGCATTCTTTCGGGTGGGCCCCTTGCCACGTCGACAGAATCCCACTATCGCACCCAGGGTCATGGTTCCTGTTTCACACCCTTTGACGCACAGGGAGAACATCCTGCCTCAACGTATTTTCTAAGTTTAGGGAGCTGATAATATGTTTGCACGTACACACATAATATGATAAGGTATATACAATTTTCACTCTAACAGTGATAAGCCTCCAAGGGAGGCGGCTTTTCACTGAGGCTGAGCAGGCAGGCAGCAGAGGTGTCCTCCCAGGCGAGTGGGGAGCTCCCTCGCCTACTGGCTGACTACCAGGCGGGGACCACCGAGTAGACTCCCAGGAAGATTGTCGGGGCTGCTTTCTCGCCTTTTCCCTTTCTCCGCTTTTTCCGGCCGCACGTTGCGGAAGGCAGAACCGGTTCGGACACCTTGCCCAGGCTCCAGGTGATGCCTCTCCGCCAGGCGTTGCCTCGTCTTAGGCATTTTCGTGCCCTCCGGAGGGGATACTCCTGCCCGGGCGGGCGCTCCTCCCCGAGGAGGTCCGTGCCCCGGTTAGCCAGTCCCAGGGCTACGGGGTCCTCCTGGACCTCGGGCTGGGACCACCAATACACAACTTCTTGCAGCAGACGAGCAGAGCCATAAATATGGACAGACGGGGTTCATTTAGGGCAGACAGAGGCACACGGTGGGGTACACCACATAACAATACAGAGGAAGACGTGGACTCATATACACCACACAGGCTGAACTGAACAAGCAACAGGTGATCACTATCAGGAATTAACACGAGGCAATGAGGGGGGCGTGGCACACACGAGGATTGGAAGAGCCGGGCGTAACACGCATGAACCAATTTCTCTGCATCTTGAAACGATAGCATGTTTCTTAATTTGGCAATATTGCACAGTTGAAAGAAGGCAGTACGGCTAATGTTAGAAGCATGTACATCAAACGAAAGATCGGAATCCAGAGTAACACCAAGGTTTTTAACAACAGTACTTGGTGCAATAGATAGTCCATACAGACTGACTATGATGTCAGATAGTTGACTTCTGGTGGCTTTAGGGCCAATAAGAAGAACCTCAATCTTATCTAGATTTAACTTGAGGAAGTTGTCCAACATCCACTTTTTGATGCCAATTAAACATTGTTCCATTCTCTGAAGTTGCTGTCTATCTTCTTGTTTAGCTATATATATATATATATATATATATATATATATATATATATATATATATATATACACTCACCTAAAGGATTATTAGGAACACCTGTTCAATTTCTCATTAATGCAATTACCTAATCAACCAATCACATGGCAGTTGCTTCAATGCATTTAGGGGTGTGGTCCTGGTCAAGACAATCTCCTGAACTCCAAACTGAATGTCAGAATGGGAAAGAAAGGTGATTTAAGCAATTTTGAGCGTGGCATGGTTGTTGGTGCCAGACAGGTCGGTCTGAGTATTTCACAATCTGCTCAGTTACTGGGATTTTCACGTACAACCACTTCTAGGGTTTACAAAGAATTTTGTGCAAAGGGAAAAACATCCAGTATGCGGCAGTCCTGTGGGCGAAAATGCCTTGTTGATGCTAGAGGTCAGAGGAGAATGGGCCGACTGATTCAAGCTGATAGAAGAGCAACTTTGACTGAAATAACCACTCGTTACAACCGAGGTATGCAGCAAAGCATTTGTGAAGCCACAACACGCACAACCTTGAGGCGGATGGGCTACAACAGCAGAAGACCCCACCGGGTACCACTCATCTGCACTACAAATAGGAAAAAGAGGCTACAATTTGCACTAGCTCACCAAAATTGGACAGTTGAAGACTGGAAAAATGTTGCCTGGTCTGATGAGTCTCGATTTCTGTTGAGACATTCAAATGGTAGAGTCAGAATTTGGCGTAAACAGAATGAGAACATGGATCCATCATGCCTTGTTACCACTTTGCAGGCTGGTGGTGGTGGTGGTGTAATGGTGTGGGTGATGTTTTCTTGGCACACTTTAGGCCCCTTAGTGCCAATTGGGCATCGTTTAAATGCCACGGCCTACCTGAGCATTGTTTCTGACCATGTCCATCCCTTTATGACCACCATGTACCCATCCTCTGATGGCTACTTCCAGCAGGATAATGCACCATGTCACAAAGCTCGAATCATTTCAAATTGGTTTCTTGAACATGACAATGAGTTCACTGTACTAAAATTGCCCCCACATTCACCAGATCTCAACCCAATAGAGCATCTTTGGGATGTGGTGGAACGGGAACTTCGTGCCCTGGATGTGCATCCCACAAATCTCCAATAACTGCAAGATGCTATCCTATCAATATGGGCCAACATTTCTAAAGAATGCTTTCAGTACCTTGTTGAATCAATGCCACGTAGAATTAAGACAGTTCTGAAGGCGAAAGGGGGTCAAACACCGTATTAGTATGGTGTTCCTAATAATCCTTTAGGTGAGTGTATATATATATATATATATATATATAAAACTGTGTATCATCTACAAAGCTATGAAAGCTAACTCCATGCTTACGAATAACTGAGCCTAAAGGTAACGTATAGTGAAAATAGTGAGGGACCTAAAAGTGAACCTTGTGGCACTCCATATCTGGCCTTGACATGTTCTGAGGAATCACTATTTATATTCACATACTGATAGCGGTCTGAGAGGTAAGATTTAAACCAAGAGAGTGCAACTCCCCTTACACCTACAGCATGTTCAAGCCTGTCTAGGAGAATGGCATGATCTATAGTATCAAAAGCAGCACTAAGATCAAGCAACACTAGGACCGAGGTACAGCCACGATCAGCAGACAGGAGAAGATCATTTACTACCTTCTGTGCTATGATGAGCTCTAAACCCAGACTGAAATCTTTCATAAATCTGAAGTTTTATGCATACCAGCCCTGGTCTCTGGGTATCTCAGAAGGCCTCATTTGCATATTTTGATTTAAACATCAACATATCCTTTGCGGTGTAAGCAGGACATATTTTTATGTCATTGTGATGACTTAGATACACTGTAATGTGTTTTACTTACCTGGGCATAAAACTTCCTAAGAATGGTCGTACACTTGGACTTAAGAGTAAAAAAAAACTTAGCAAAAAGTTGGACCTAAGAGCATTGTATAAAGCTGCTAAAAGTAACTTTCAGCAAAGTCTAAGCCCAATTCCTAAGTGCTGATGGAGCCAGCATTTAAGTGTCGTGAAATGAGGACTACAAATAAAAAAAAAGTTCAACCAATAGAGAAGCTGCACGGTGAATATATTAGTGACGTTAAACCGTTAATGTACAGCTTTATACAACATATCTTTCTGTGATCATACCTTTAATTAGTTGTACGAAAATCTACCTAGCACACCACCAATCAATTTCCACTAATAGATGCACATGTTGTATAAATTATGGGTCAAACGCAAAACTCATAGCAAGACATTGAATTCTAAAAGAAAACCAAACTGGACAACAAACAAAACGGTTCTTTTGGCACAGTTGGTGCTTAAATGGAAGGAGGTAGTGCGAGGAAAGTTTGGCCCAGCTGTTACAAGCACGGACAAAAAAAAGCTTAGGGGGCTATTGCAAGCTCCGTAAATGCTGCGTCACCTCGGACAAGGCGTTCAGCAGAGGAATGTGAAAAAAAGTGGTACTGTATAATGTTTTATCAACCTCGCGAAAGGAAATCACAGTTTATAAAGCATACATGCAAGCTACAGGTTTGTGTAATTACTTATATTGCTGTTATGACCCTCGCTATAATAGATGATGATGATGATAATTATTATTATTATTATATTTTTCCAGTTGCCAAAATCAGTTGACAGCTCTGCCCCTCTCCTCACCCGAGTGTCCAATACATGAGGGCGCAAGTCTGATGATATGATCGCAAAGTGAAGAGAGGCTACCCTCTTATCCACTGTGGTAAACCCCAACGCACAGGCGCCCAGCTAGGGGGCAATAAGTATGCCCATCCTTATTTGGCGCCTCTCCCCGCGAGTAACTCCAGAGTGGAAGTCCAAACCCCCCTCAAGGAGACTGGTTCCAGAGCCCAAGCCGACGTCGAAGTGAGCCCAACTATATCTATTCGGAACCTCACAACCTCGCGCACCAGCTCAGGCTCCTTCCCTGCCAGAGAGGTGACATTCCATGTCCTTAGAGCTAGCTTCTGCAGCTGAGGATTTGACCACCAAGGTCTCCGTCTTCAGCCACTGCCCAACTCACATTGCACCCAACCTCTTTGGCCCCTCCTACAGGTGGTGAGCCCATTGGAGGGGGGACCCACGTTCCTTCTTCGAGGGAAAATATGTATCCATGTTATTTCTCATCCTAAGGGGTCTAATGAGCCGCACTTCGTCTGGTTCCTCACCCAGGACCTGTTTGCCTTGCGAGACCCTACTAGGGGCATAAAGCCCCGGGCAACTTAGCTCCTGGGATCATTGGAACACGCAAACCCCTCTACCACAATAAGGTGTTGGCTCCAGGAAAGGTTTAAAAGTTCTTAATATATGTAATGGCAATGTTAAGGTAATGGATCTTAAGGGAAAAAGCTATGGATGGAAGTAAAAAAAAAAAGAACACGGTGAATTATCAGTGAATTTTGTGCATATAATAAAAAATACGTAAATGTAAATAACTAAAGAGGATGCCTTCCCCCGGTCGGTAAAATTTACCGTCATGGTAACTGATGAATGGGTGAATGTTAGTTAAACTGCTTGGGATATTTTAGGGATTCTAGGACTATTCGTATAGTTTTCCACTTTTGGAAGTGTTTTGGCCACGTTATGGCCAGTTAGGTGGTATGGTATTCTTTTCTAAGTCTGCAAAACAGATGGAGAATGTTGATATTAATGATGTCCTTGGCAAAGAATGACTTTCTCCATTCAGCAGAACTAGGGAAGAGTTCAGACAGAACAGACACACAATGGAGATGAATCCACTGCAGGAGAGGGCAAGCATAGAACTAAACCTCCTTCAGCCAGGTCAGTTAACCCTATGGAGTGCACCAGGGGCCCCTTGCATGGGGGGGCATTTCTTCCCTCTTTGGAATAATTACCTTATAACTTCAGATATAAAAGTCACAGACACATGCCTGATACCTAAAATCAAAGTTGACCCCTTTACAATTGATTGTAGGAAGTTCAATAACGAAATGAATAACCTGTGTATAATTTATGGACATGCGAATATAACAAAAACAGCTGGAAAAATACAAAATCTGTCTTTGTGTCTTGGATTTTTGTAAATATTTCAAAAACTACATGATGGAATAGGTCCAATTTTAAAATGCTGGTTCCCAAACTTGTTTTCTACATGTGTGCCCAATTTCATATCATTTGATGCAGCCCAACAGGTTTTACGGAGGAAAGAGCAAATGGTGCAACTGGGAGCCTTTCCTATCCAAAACCTAACCTAAACTAATCTGAAACTTATCCAAAATGGCAATAGTGTAACTAGCAGTGTTTTTTGGGGTAGCAACTTTCTTTCTAAATGCATTACCACTTATAGGTCATAAGTAACAATGTCACACATCATCACCACACATTTGTAGGAAAATCTATATTTTATTCACACGACTTGTGCCAAACTTATCCAAAACCTATCCAAACTGGCCACAGTGTAACTAGCAGTGTTTTTTGGGGTAGCGTCTTTCTTTCTAAATGCATTACCACTTATGGGTCTTAAGTAACATTTTGTCACACAAAATCACCACACATTTGTAGGAAAATCTATATTTTATTCACACGACTTGTGCCAAACCTATCCAAAACCTATCCAAAATGGCCGCAGTGTAACTAGCAGTGTTTTGGGATAGCGTCTTTCTTTCTAAATGCATTACCACTTATGGGTCATAAGAAACATTTTGTTTCTAACCATAACCCTGCATGACTGTGCCCAAACAAAGCCCGACAAGTGCCCCGCATAACTGTGCCCAAACAAAGCCCGACAAGTGCCCCGCATAACTGTGCCCAAACAAAGCCCGACAAGTGCCCCGCATAACTTTGCCCAAACAAAGCCGACAAGTGCCCCGCATAACTTTGCCCAAACAAAGCTGACAAGTACCGTACATAATGTTGCCCAAACAAAGCCGACAAGTACTGTACATAACTTTGCTCAAACAAGGCCGACAAGTGCCCCGCATAACTTTGCCCAAACAAAGCCCCGCGTAACTTTGCCCAAGTGAAAGCCAAAAGCGCCGCATTACTTTGCACACTTCAAAGCTTGACAAAGGCGATGCGGAACTTTTCCCAATGTACCACAATACAAGTGTTACCAAAGCAAATGTTAATTGTAATTTGCTGAATCACGGAATTATAAAAATCTATAGAATAAAAGAGTAAAATGTAAACTGTAAATAAATGTACTTATGTCGAGGGTTGCATCCTCTCCGCGCAAAAAAGCGTCCTCCTCCATCGAATCAATGGATAAAAGCGACACTTTCTTCCCCCGAACCACTCTTCAAAATCATCTTCTGTGCTTTCTCAACAGTGAAAGTCATCCGAGCCATTTTTCTTCAGTCAAAAAAGTTGTTGTCGGAAAATAACTGGGTAAACTCACGGAGACTACGTGCGCAATGCGTAATCGAGACACTCCCACAAATACTGCACCTGCAGAGAATAAGTTGCGCATTCATGTCCCCAGCGCGAAAAACAATGCCCAATCAGCACATCCCATACCATTTTGCAAACCTTAGACACACCTCTATTGGATGAAGCAAATGACACTGTAATTTGATGTTCATGTAAAAAGTTTATTATGGTGAAACATAACCATGGGCAAAGGTTCAGTGCGTAAAAAATAATGTGCTAGCAGGGAAGCAGAGCATATATCTGAAAAAATACTTGACAATGAAGGATTACAGTGATTGATTTATGTACATAAGAGATCAAGCTTTCAAACGAGGGTAACTTTGTCATTTTATTCATTGGTTTTCTTCTAAAACTCCGAAGATGAAAAACATTGCACGAATGTACAGAATGCCGACTGACATTTTTCCGCGATGAGTGAGCAAGCTATTTGAGAGCATTACAGTCATATTTATGGAAAAATGCGTGTTTTGTCTTAATACTGTGACGGTTTATGAAGTATTGGCCGTGAAAGAAATAGTTTGAAGTGCTTAGTTTTCATTTTATTAACACTTATATTTTACTTCCTGACACTCGACCCGTTTAAAGATGGCTACCATGGTCATTTTATTTTTACTTGTTACAAAAAAACCATGGCACAAAAATTGCGCAACTTCCTACAGATATCTGAAAGGTTTTTTGTAGTGTAACAAGCCATTTTTGGTTGATTTGATACATTTGTTTCTTTTATTGAACGTCATTTTTTTTTGTTATTGAAAATCCGGACGTATGCGTCCGAACCACTAGGCGGCGACAGTGAAAGAGTTAATGCAGGTCTTCAGGTTTTTAAAAATCCTAAGGAGTGATGAGGAGGCACTTCAAATAGACACCAGTACTGTGCTGTGACTGCCAAGAATTGAATTGGAAGTCAGTACCAGATAGACACCAAATACCCAGGATCCAAGATAAGTTGGACAATATAAGTAGCAGCTCTTGGTTCTCAGTCCAGGATCAGGGTAAAGCATATCAGCAGGACTTCTTAGATGAAGAAAGCCGATCACTCATAGCTTTTATAACACCTTGGGGTTATAAAGCCGACCAGTTGCCTGCGGGTTCCCTGGACTTGACTCTTCGGTCGCCTGCAGCCCCTCCAGGTGCCGCCCGTCGCCTGTCATGGCTCCCTCGGGCTCCCCATTGTCCCCCGTCCTTTCCTGTCTGGCCTCCCATGTTTCCTCCTTGTCCCTCTATGTCTCCTGTCTTGAGTGGAATATCTGTGTTTAACATGTCTGCTGGTCATTATGAGTATCTGGATAAGCCTTTTGGGCTTACTAATGCTCCTGCAGTCTTCCAAAACTTGGTCAACAAGGTCCTTTGGGATATGATGAATCGCTTTGTATTCGTGTACCTGGATGATATTCTGATTTTTTCCCAGAACAAGAGGGATCATGTGCAGCACATCCGCGAAGTCCTCCAAAGGCTCCTGGTTAATGGCTTATTTGTGAAGGTCGAGAAGTGCGAGTTCCACCAATGCTCCATCTCCTTTTTAGGATTCATTCTTGCTGAAGGCACGGTCAAGATGGACCCAGCCAAGGTGAGGGCTGTCAGCCAGTGGCCGCAGCTCCGTACGTGCAAGGATCTGCAGTGCTTTTTGGGATTTGCTAATTTCTACCGCTATTTTATCCAGGGTTACAGTATGGTTGCTGCTCCACTCACAGCTATCACATCTTCCAAGGTTCTTTTTCAGTGGACCCCTGAGGCCCAAGTTGCCTTCACTGACCTACAGAGTAGGTTCACCTCTGCTCCCATTTTGCAGTTGCCTGACCCATCTAGGCAGTTCATTCAGTCGAGGTTGATGCCTCGGGTACAGGAGTTGGGGGCATTCTCTCCCAATGCTCTACTAAGGATGACAAGATTCATCCCTGTGCTTTCTTTTCTCGCAAGCTGATGTTGCACACACAGAAGAGGCAGAGTTTTCAGAGTTTTCCCCATGTCCTGATGCAACTCTCTGTATACCGTTTGATGGTACTCCCTGGGCAGAATGAGTTGATTTCTCTTTCCTGCTCTTCGATACAAGACTCCATCATCACTCAGGTGTAGTCGTGTCCACTGTTTATGTAGGAGTCTAACATCACTCGATTCTTTTTTGAGAGTATGACCAAAAGGACGTCTATTACTCTTCCTATATTCCAGGACACGGCTAATAACAGGGTCTTCCTGTTGCGATTGTTTGATCTGTTCCTGCGAAAGACTCAAATTAGTGGGCAATGAGGTTTCATCTTCCACCAAGTGGACAGCTTGCAAGTCAATTCCACTAGTCCACAGGGGAGCATCCTTGAATGTTAACATCACCCCCTGCACTGTAGCACTGATCACCTTTTGATCTATCTCCTCTGTGCACAGTTTCATGTACTGGTCAATGTCCAGTGGCATTCTTGACAAGCCGTCTGCGTCTGCATTACATCTGCTTGGCCGATATTTGATGGTGAAATTAAAATCGGCCAGCTCTGCGACCCAACGGTGACCTTTTACATTGAGTTTGGCTGTTGTCAAAATGTAGGTGAGTGGATTATTGTCTGTGTACACTTCGAAATGTGGGGCGTGAAACAAGTAATCCCTAAAGCGTTCACAGATAACCCACTTCAGAGCCAGGAATTCCAATTTTCTTGAATGCATATGATAGTTTTTTTCGGGTGGTATGAGTGTTCTGGACCCATATGCAATCACTGACATCTTCCCTTTCTGCTTCTGATAAAGGACTGCACCTAGACCATCCTGTGACGCATCACAATGGAGGACAAATGGCAGAGTGAGATCAGGATAGGCAAGAATAGGTGGCTCTGTTAAGTGGTTAACCAGAGTATTCAACGCTTCTTGATGAGTCTGTGTCCAGGTTATGGGTGTGTTAGGGGATGTCTGTCCTTTTGACTTGGTACTAACTCTTTTTCTCCTTCTCAGGAGGGAATGCGCTTTGTGGTGCTGCGGCCATCAGCTAATAGAGCGATCTTGCCAAGCGAGAGAAATTGGGTATGTATGTTCTATAGTAGGAAAGGAATCCCATAATTTTTCTCAGATCTCCTACTGTCGCTGGTGTTCGGAGCTTCAGGGCCTGTACTGGGGCTATTTCAGCTGGATCCATAGAATATCCATCCTCCGACATAATACGGCCCAGGAAGCGGACCTTTCTTTGAAACAGATCACACTTGTGTGGGCTAAGCTTGACTCCATGTTTCTGGTATCTCTGGAGGACTGTGCGAATATGACTAACATGATCATCGAAAGAGACACTATGAACAAGATTGTCATCCAGGTAAGGCTGACAGATAACATCACGCAAATCCTCCAGACAAGCTTCCATGTTTCTCTGGAATTCAGCTGGAGCTGACATGAGGCCAAATGGAATCCTGTTCCACTGGAATAGCCCCCAGGGCGTTATAAAGGCTGTTAGGGGTCGGCTCTCAGCCTCAAGGAATCCTTGATGATAGGCCTTCCCCTGGTCCAAGACTGAAAACCAGGAGCTGCCACTCAGGGAATCCAGCATATCTTGGATCCTGGGCATGGGATGCCTGTCAGGTACATATTTTCGATTCAACTCACGATAATCGCAGCAGAGTCTCAGGCTTCTATCCTTCTTCCTTACACATACAATTGGTGATGAGTAGGGAGATCTTCACTTGCTTATCCATCCCCGGTGCAACAGATCCTGAAGGTATTCTTTCACTTCCTGCAAAAGAGGCTTAGGCACAGATATATAAGTCTTCTGCACAGGTGTCTTATCATGGAGTGTGATGTGCATATTAAGTGAGGGGATGCAACCAACATCATTATCATCAAATGCAAAAGCATTGCATTCTTCCTTCAACAGCTCTCGCACAATCTGTTGCTGTGTCTCTGTTAAGTGTTCAAGCTTTATTGGGGGATCCCAATGACTTGGTTTGTCTGACTGTTGTGGTGTAACACTCACTGCATATGTTTGCCCCACCTGGGTCCTATTGTTCTGGACAGGATCTACAGTTACTGGGAAAGCTGTCTTTATCACTTCTAAATGGCCTAGTACGAGTCGTGGCGTAAGTACGACTGGGTGCTTGGCTGTATTAGCAATGGCAATTGGCACTTTCACAGTCTTTTCATTACCGACTTTGACTACACCTTCCTGCATGACTAAGCCCTCTGGTAATGGTGGTGGTTCACTCGGAGCAAATAACAAGCTTTGTTCCTGGAATCGTCTCCCCAGGTGCACTCGTGCATAAATAGTGGTTATTTGCTCTGCACTGAGTTGGATCTGTTGTTTACCCACGCGCACATTTCCAACAATCACATTTGAACTTATAGTCCTCAGCAGGTTAAGCGTCGTTCTTGCCTTACTTATTGATATAGAGAAAGCTTTGCTCACTCTTTGGACAGTGTTGGATTGTGGCCACTGTTTCTCCCACCTGCCAATTAGCTCCTCAATGACAGTGTAACCGACAATTGGGTTTTTGGCTACACTAGCATCACTCGCTACCAGCATAGGCACCTGCAGAGTCCCTTCCGTGCCTCCATCATCACTCAATCGGAAGCTTACTTCTACCCAGCCATCAAAGGGGATTTCTGTGTGATTCGCTGCTAATCCTGTGAGTGTTCCTGGCCCCAGGAGTTCCTCAATCGGTCTGACAGTGGTGTGCGGCAAGTGTTGCTTCCTCCAGTCGGCATTAATAATACTTGCTTGAGCTCCTGTGTCCCATAAAGCCTTAACTGTGATGTCATTTAGCTGACAACAGACCAGGCATCTTTTTCCAATGATGTTCAAGAGCCTAGTTGTGGCAAGGGACAGTGAGTTGTCAAAAGTGATCACATCTTGGGGAGTAACAGGCTGAATGTTATTTTCTTTCCTGTCTTCCTTGTTCTGTATAGGTTTGGATGTCCGCCGCAGTCCTGGGCTAGCTTTGGACCGGACAGGATGGACTACTGGGGGGGTCCAGTTCAGCAGTCCCCTCCCGTTTCCCGATGTTATTCTTTGTTGTCGGCAGCCCCGTGACAGATGTCCATCTTGACCACAGCAATAACAGTGCCTGCACTCATCACCTCTTTGCGCCTCCTGACATGGACGGCAGCCTTTGGACCTCCTTTCCATTCGTAATGGAGTCACATGCGGGTGAAACTGTGATCTGGTCGCCTCCATTGTCTCACGGAACACTTTGGTAATTTCCATGATGTTTGCACTGAGATCCTCGATCGCTTTAGTAGTGTCACTGTCAATGTCTTTGCCCTTGCCCTGTACCTGTTTCTTCTTGTCCCTACTGAGGATACTCTCTTTCATCAATGTCTCTTTCCTCTTGCCTTGATTCTCCACTCCACTGCTTACAGGTCGCTCAGTGCCACAGACATATTCTACTGCTTGCACTTCACTGAGTCTGAAAGGCTTTGGAGTCACTGTTTTCTTTAACTTTTCTTGTCTCTCCAATTCCAGATTGGCAGCTTCAACAATTTTCTCGATTAACACTTCATCTCTCACTTTAGGATCACTAAGGTATGGTTTGACTAAGGTATGGTCCCCGTATTGTGGATTCTCCGCTCAGCTCCCCAGCTCTGGGGAACTGCCTGGGTAAAGCACCCAGGATAAGGACCCGCCTTCCGCTAGGAGCAGCCGGAAGAAGCGGAAAAAGAAGAACAGGGTGCAGCAGGAGCAGGCTCCGACTCTCTTCCTGGGGGCTTGCTCTCTGCACCCCACCTGGGATGATACCGCCGCTACCCGCCTGGCCAGCTCCCATTCGGAGAAGCCACCTCCGAAGGAGGCGTACCATTACCGGCCGGCGCGCCTGGGTCAAGGCGGGATACGCGCCGTGAGAGATGCTATTCCCCGGGTCTCCAAAGCCCTTAAAGGAGCAGTACGAGACCTACCTGCTCCGGACCTGCCAGCACCGCCTGCTGCTGCTGCCGCCGCTCTGTCCGCGGCACCGCCTGCTGCTGCCGCCGCACTGCCCGCGGCACCGCCTGCTGCTGCTGCCGCCGCACTGCCCGCGGACCCGCCTGTCTTGCCTGTTCTGCCACCGCTCTGCCTGCGGAACTGCCCGAGGCGGCCGCGGTTGCGCCCCCTGCTGGCCGCGTGATAGCAGCGCCCGCCGAGGCGCCCCCTGCTGGCCAGGAACTGAGGATGCCTGCTGCAGCTCAGCCCAAGGGCCTGGCTTTGCCTCTACTTGCAGCGGAGGAAGCCACTCTGCCCGAGGCGCCCGCTGAGGCGCCCCCTGCTGGCCACGTGAGGGCGGTGCCTGCCAAGGCAGCCCCTGCTGGTCGCACGCCCGAGGTGCCTGTCAAGGCGCCCCCTGCTGGCCAAATGAGGGCGGCACCCGCCGAGGCGCCCCCTACTGGCCACACGCCCGCGGCCCTGCCTGAGGCCGCCTCTCCCATCCAGGCTGCCTCTCCCGTCCAGCCCGGCTCTCCCAGCCCGGCTCTCCCGTCCAGCCCGGCTCGCCTGTCCTGGCCGCGGCTCCAGCTGCACCGCCTGCGGCCATGCCCCCTGCTCTGCCCAAGCCTACAACCTCGGACTCCCTCGCCCTTGCCCCGACAAGGCTGACACCCCCCGGGACCCCACCTTTCAGTGTCCCGTAAGGGACGGGGACACAGGCGTCGGGCCCGGGTCCCGCCCTCCCTGCCCCCTGGCTCGCCCGTTCGGCCCCTGGCTGTGGCTCGGTGGCTGCCTGCGGGTCCTCCGGCTCGGGGTCGGCGGTCTCCGCCGGGTCCCCCCCTGGTTCCTCGGTCCCGTCTCCGGCTCCATGTCGCCCGCCTCTGGGCCCCCCTGCTCTGGCTGGGCGTCGGACGGCGCCTTCCCCGCCTCCGCCTGCCGCGGCTTCCCCCTCCTGCCTGCCTGCACCGGTGTTCCCTCCTGCTCCCTCCGTGTCCCCTCCGTCACTCCCTCGTCCCGTTCCCTTGGCCCCTGGGTGGTCCCCTTCTGCTCCCTCCTCCCTCTCGCCTGCAGCCCCTCCGGCCGCTGGCCGTCGCCCGCCTGGGCTCTCTCGGGCTCCCTTTTGTCCCCCTTTCGTTCCTGTCTCGTCTCCCCTGTCTGCTCCTCCTCCTTTCGTCCCGCCTGTGTTTGCTCCTCGTCCCTCTGTTCCTCTTCTGTTCACTCCTGGCCCTTTCGTGTCGCCTGTGGGTGTTCCTGTTGTGTCTCCCTTCTCTGTCTGCCTTTCCTGTTCTTTGTTGTGTCCTATCTTTCTTTTCGTCCTTGTTCCTGTTCTGTGTCTCTGTCTTGTTCCCGGTTCTTTGTTGATGGTTTTTGGTTTTGTCTTCCAGGTCCTGTTCCCCGGTCTCGTCTCGTCCGTCGCCCCCACTCGGGCGCGCCCGGTGTGCGCGCCTTTGGGGGGGGGTTCTGTCACACGCCGCTCCGTCCGCTCCTGATGTGTGCCACGCCCACCTCGTTACCTTGTGTTCATCCCTGATTGTTCTCACCTGTGGCTCGTTACCCGTAGTTTGTCTTTTGTATTTAGTCCTCGTCTGAGTCAGTCTTCCCCAGACTCGTCATTAATGTTACCTGTCGTGCTTCCCCGTATTGTGGATTCTCCCTCAATAAACCCCGTTTGCCCTACTTCCTGGTTCCGATCGCCTGCTTTCCGGCTCGCTTGCCCCGCGATCGTAACAGTTGGCTTTGTCACATTTGTTTCCTCTTTTTCCATCTGAGATTTGTCCTCAAGTAGCGATGAGCATTTGCCTGTGCCTGTTGTAGTTCTACATACCTTTTTTTTAGCTTCTCTAACTTAACAAGGGTTACTGATGATGTTTCAGGCTCAACCGGTTCCTTAAGGGATCCAATGAAATTCAGAAGTTCACTAAGGTTCTCTGCATACTGTTCCACTTCTGAACTTTCCTCAATTTCATCTAGCGTCTTCTCCGCCAGTCTTATCAGTGCACGCCTTGTTTGGCCTGAGAAGCCTTCACCCGCTGGTTCACTGCACTTGAGGTAGAAACACACTTTTATCAGTTCCGGCTTCTATAGTGTCAGAAACTTGGAGCTAACACAGTTCTGAAGTTGTTCCATTGTTTCAAGTCGGAAAAAAAAGGGGAAAATTAATTTAACTCAGTCGTTATACTCTTTACTAATGAGTCTTCTGTTGTTTCTAAGTTCGTCTCCAGGAGGAGCTGTCTCTCTCACATCATCCAATCAGCAGCTTCTCCTGGCTGACTCGCCATGATTATGTTGCACACACAGAAGAGCCAGAGTTTTCTGGTGGTGCCTGTAGGTTTTTTTATTAGTCACACTCTGTAGAATGGATAAACACGGCAAGAAATGAGAGCAGATTCCATTGTGTTTAACATGCCTGGCAGTGTGACTTCTTCATCAATGAATGAAACTCACAGTCCAATAAATTCACAGTATATAGTTTTCTGACATGCACACCATTTAGAAGTGATTGCACGGTATTGCATTAAATAAAGACTGTAACTCACTTACATTAACATTTCAATTATCAACCTACAATGTAGTGCTAACATACACCAACTGTGTAAAAATACATTGAGTTTACTTTATATAACTCTTGCAAAACTATAAACTCTCTTATAAAACTATAAATTTCCTTGACCAACATCATACTACTCCTCAGACAATGACAGAATGTCACAGAACACAAATGAGGTAATAAAATATTACTCAGCTCGCTTCACAAACAATATTGAGCGCATTGCAATGTCTAACGACATCCACGAATCCTATCCTGCTGAAACATCTCGCACGGCCTCCGCCAGCATGGCCTAGCTGGCCGCATTCCAGCCGTGGATGCGCTGATGCGGTTAGTTTTACTGGTATAAAACACGCGTGCAGCAACCAGACACATGAAATACACAAAAAACATTTGATGAACGTAAACTGCGATGCCACATGACTCATCTTACCTGTAGAATGGATAAACACGACAAGAAATGAGAGCAGATTCCATTGTGTTTAACATGACTGGCAGTGTGACTTCTTCATCAATGAATGAAACTCACAGTCGCTCCCTCTAGCATCACCCGCCAGTATATACAGGTCTAAGTGGTTAAGTAGGCATCATTCCACATTATACAAAACTTAAGTTTATGTTAAAACACCCATATACTTAATAACTTGTAACAAATAATAATAAACAGAAATATACTGTTTGGTTTTATACCTCTACACTGACATCACCCGAGAGCAACTATGACATTGGAAACCACGAACTGCTGGCTGTAAAGTTGGCCCTGGAGGAGTGGAGGCACTGGTTGGAGGGGACGACAGAGCCGTTCCTGGTCTTGACCGACCATGAGAACCTCGAATACCTACTGTAGGAGCCTTACTTGCGTTTTTTGGTAAACAAGTCACTTTTACTTCGGTAACGTGATATGCAAATCACTAAACACAGAACTTCTACAGGGTCCGGACCTGGCTAACCCACTTTTGGGTGTTCTGATTAGATTCAGAGAAGAAAAAATAGCTGTAATGGCTGACATTGAAGCAATGTATTACCAAGTATATGTTCAAGAACATCACCGTGACTTCCTCAGATTCCTCTGGTGGCCACAGGGGGACATCAGTAAGCCACTAGAAGTCTACAGGATGAATGTCCATATCTTTGGTGCTGTGTCATCACCAAGCATTGCCAACTTTGCCCTGAAACAAATAGCAGTGGATAACTTAAATCAATTCAGCACTGAAACTCTCGGAACAATCAAACATAGTTTTTTTTTTTAGATGAGTCTGAAGTCTGTGGCTTCAGTTGAACGGGCAATTCAGCTTACACAGGAACTCAGGGAAGCATGTGCCCTAGGAGGATTCACTTTGAACAAGTGGGTGAGCAACAGTTGTGAAGTCCTTGCTACGATACCTGAAAGTCACAGAGCCAAACTTGCTTGACCTGGACAGAGACAAACCACCCCTTGAAAGGGCCCTAGGAATCCAGTGGAATATCCAGACAGACACATTTTCTTTCAAGGTTGTCATCAAGAACAGAGCTCTTACAACACGAGCCATTCTTTCCGTTGTAAGTTCCATCTATGACCCATTGGGCTTTCTTGCCCCCTTCATCCTCAAAGCCAAGCAAATCCAGACATATCAGAAGAACTTTCCAAGCCATGGCAAAGATGGATCACAGAACTGACCCAGCTGGACAGATTTGAAGTGGACAGGTGTGTAAAACCTGAGGGCTTTGGCTCAATAAGGACTGTTCAGCTGCATCATTTTTGTGACGCAAGTGAAGAAGGTTATGGAACAGTGAGCTACCTTTGTCTCACAAACAGTAAAGGAGAGGTTCATGTTGCTTTCGTGCTTGCAAAATCCAGAGTGGCTCCTCTCAAGCAGATAACTATTCCAAGACTTGAACTTGCTGCTGCAACACTCGCTGTTAAAGTGGATAAAATGCTTCAAAAGGAACTTCATACGGATCTGGAGAAATCCACCTTCTGGACAGACAGCACGACAGTACTGAAGTACATTCATAATGAAACCAAAAGATTTCATACATATGTTGCAAACAGAATTGCAGTAATCCATAACCTTTCCCAGGTACAGCAGTGGAGATATGTTAGCTCCAGGGATAATCCGGCAGATGATGCCTCACGTGGATTGTATATCCAATCGCTCCTGAAATCCCCTAGATGGCTCCACGGCCCTCACTTCCTTGCAAGGATGGATTAAATAAAGGACATCAACCAAAAAATATAATTATATGAATAACTTGGATTTCTAAACCCTAGTTGGGGATAAAAAAGCGGCAGTTGCCGATTGCAGGGGGCGGGGCTTCCCCACATAATATATAAGGAACTTCAACTCAGAGTGTCAGTTGAACGGCTGGAGCTGAGAGTGCTACATATGAAGCCTAGTGGGCATAATTTAAAAGCACAGTTATATTGAGGCCTAGTGGGCAATTGCAGGGGACTAAAGCCTAGTGGGCACCCCCTTTATAATGTTTTTGCCAGTTTCCTGATGAGGGCAAGGCAGCCCGAAACGCGTTGAGACTTGAAATGTTATGCGGTCTATAAGGCCCAGTGGGCAGATTCTAAACCCTAGTGCGGGATATTAAAGGCCTAGTAAGGCATACTCAAGTGATATACTGGATGGATGGTTCCTTGTTATTTTTCAAAAATCCGGGACATGTATTAAGCCCTAGTGGGGATTTACAGGCCTAGTTGGAATTATTTGAAGGCCTAGTTGGCATTATTTAATCACATAAGTGTCCTATACACTCACCTAAAGAATTATTAGGAACACCATACTAATACAGTGTTTGACCCCCTTTCGCTTTCAGAACTGCCTTAATTCTACGTGGCATTGATTCAACAAGGTGCTGAAAGCATTCTTTAGAAATGTTGGCCCATATTGATAGGATAGCATCTTGCAGTTGATGGAGATTTGTGGGATGCACATCCAGGGCACGAAGCTCCCGTTCCACCACATCCCAAAGATGCTCTATTGGGTTGAGATCTGGTGACTGTGGGGGCCATTTTAGTACAGTGAACTCATTGTCATGTTCAAGAAACCAATTTGAAATGATTCGAGCTTTGTGACATGGTACATTATCCTGCTGGAAGTAGCCATCAGAGGATGGGTACATGGTGGTCATAAAGGGATGGACATGGTCAGAAACAATGCTCAGGTAGGCCGTGGCATTTAAACGATGCCCAATTGGCACTAAGGGGCCTAAAGTGTGCCAAGAAAACATCCCCCACACCATTACACCACCACCACCAGCCTGCACAGTGGTAACAAGGCATGATGGATCCATGTTCTCATTCTGTTTACGCCAAATTCTGACTCTACCATTTGAATGTCTCAACAGAAATCAAGACTCATCAGACCAGGCAACATTTTTCCAGTCTTGGAAATTGGAATTGTCATTTGTCCAATTTTGGTGAGCTCGTGCAAATTGTAGCCTCTTTTTCCTATTTGTAGTGGAGATGAGTGGTACCCGGTGGGGTCTTCTGCTGTTGTAGCCCATCCGCCTCAAGGTTGTGCGTGTTGTGGCTTCACAAATGCTTTGCTGCATACCTCGGTTGTAACGAGTGGTTATTTCAGTCAAAGTTGCTCTTCTATCAACTTGAATCAGTCAACTTGTTTTTCCCTTTGCACACCATTCTTTGTAAACCCTAGAAATGGTTGTGCGTGAAAATCCCAGTAACTGAGCAGATTGTGAAATACTCAGACTGGCCCGTCTGGCACCAACAACCATGCCACGCTCAAAATTGCTTAAATCACCTTTCTTTCCCATTCTGACATTCAGTTTGGAGTTCAGGAGATTGTCTTGACCAGGACCACACCCCTAAATGCATTGAAGCAACTGCCATGTGATTGGTTCATTAGATAATTGCTTTAATGAGAAATTGAACAGGTGTTCCTAATAATCCTTTAGGTGAGTGTATATATATATCCAGTAAAATGCAACACACTCATATATGCCAATATAAACAGTTTAAACATAACTTAAATGATGAAGTATTAATGAAATCAGGGAATTACAACTAGGCATGTGCCGGTATAAGATTCTGACGGTATGATAACCTTGGATAAAAATATCACGGTTTCACGGTATCACGGTATTGTAATTACTGCTCTACAATGTTATATTTAAATGTCTGGGTAAAAAAACAACTCTTTATTTCCCAGCTGAACACAGTATATTTTATTTTAGGAAACATATAGAACATTTTGTAACATTGAACATCAGGCAAAATAATTAAAATAAATAATTGAATCTTCTTAATTAAATTAAATTGCAGTCACTTGTGTGAGCCTAAATCTGCAGCTCAACAATAATCAACATAAATAAAATTTTCAAAAACAAATCCTTCTAAATGGAAAAAATGCAATCACTAATCAAAACAAAAACATGACCATTTATCACAGTTCCAAAAATAAATAAATATATAAATAAATAAATGTAGTCATTTTAGCAGCTCAACAATTTTTGTAGACATGCTCACTTTTTACACATTCTTTATTCAGTCCAAGTTAAGATGCAGGAATGTGAGCATGTTCACCTTTCCTGGATTAAGTTTGGACCGGTGAGGTACGAGGATATGTCCGCTACAACTGAACACCCTTTCTGAGGGCACACTGGTGGCTGGGATGCAGAGAAATTTTCTTGCTACCTTGCCAAGTAGAGGTAACTCTTGAGCATGAATTTTCCACCATGCCAGTGGGTCAGTATCAGAGGATATGGGAGGCTGAGACATATACAATTTAACCTTCACTATCACTCTTTCTTTTAACGGGACATCTCCTTCTTTGACCGTTTCTTGTTTTGCTGATGTAATTTTTTTGAGCGAGCAAGACAGAGATTTGTCTTTCTTCTTTGTAGCAGCAGAAGGGACAGTGGTTGTGGAAGTGCTGTTTCCTTGCTCTTGAGCAGTAGTGAAGGCAGGTCATTCTTGAGGTGGCCGTGATGTAATTTCTTCCAGTTTCACAGCTTCCTCTACAGTGAACATGACAGTGTCATCCTTGTTCTGCGAAAAGTTGCCCTTGAAACGGGGATCAATGAAGCAAGCAATGTCAATCAGCTTACTGACATCCTCAGAGGAGTAATGTTGTTGCAGATCATCCGTCATTACTTTTTTCATTTGTTTTGTTAGGGCATCATCTTCCTCTTTTTCTTCCAGTATGCCAGTGATGTGCTCCATAACAGGCTTCAATGATGACAGGGTGGTCTTTGTTTCAGAAGCCAGTAGATCTGTGAAGTCATTTAGAGGCCCCATAAGTTGGCAGACCATCTCCAAAGTGCGCACATCACTGTCTTTTGGCATTAAATGCCATGAGCTTCTGTCTGCTGCAAGCACTGCACAACAAGCCTGCTGCTGTTCCAGAAATCTTTCAATCATTTTGAAGGTGGACCCCCATCTTGTCACTACATTATGAATGAGTGATTTTTCAGGAATATTCAGGAGTCCCTGATTCTTCTTTAGTTCCCTCTTTCTTCTCCAGCTGCGAGAGAATCCTTGAACAAGATGCCTGCATGCTCTAACAGCGGATTCAACTCTTTGAAGTTTTAGCACTTTGACTATAGCCAAATTTAGGTTATGGCCAAAACAGCTGAGCCAAACACAGGGTAAGCCTTGGAATGCTTTTTTCATGTTTGACGCATTGTCTGTTGTGATGCTGGACAAATGGTCCCTTGTGATGCTCCACTCCTGCAGCATGTTTTCAAAAAATTCCAAGATGTTTTCAGCTGTGTGGTCCACTGGAAAAAAAACAGCTTCAAGGCAGAAGGACTTCAATTCCCAATCTGGAGAGAGGAAATGAACTGTGAGGCTTATGTATGGTTCTCCACTACCACCACTGCTGGTCCAAACATCTGTAGTAACAGAAAACCACACCCCTTCTGCCACTTGTTTTTGCACATGACCCCTGACTTCTGTGTACATCTTGGGGATTACATTCTTTGAAAAGATTTTTCTTGATGGCACTTTGTATAAAGGTGTTGCTGTTTTCATTAGTTTTAAAAAACCAGGTTTCTCCACAATTTGAAAAGGCATCAAGTCTTTTGCAATAAAGTATGCCACCGCACTGTTCAGGTCCTTTGCAGCCTTGGATGTGGGTGCATAAGCAAGCTGTTTCTCAGAAGTTTCTTGGATTGTTGGCAGACCTGCAGCTTTTGAGGAGGATGATCCTTTGCTGCTGAAGCCACAGCTGCTCTACAAAGAAGAAAAACAAAGACTGACATGTTAAATCTAAGCTAAATCTGTAACTAGTCTTTTTTTTTCACTTCATCTTTTAATCAGTGTACTTTTAAAAATAGATGTGATGTGGTAATTTAGTTATATACTAGATTTAACAAAAACAACTAATTACATTATTTAATTTTTTGTGTGTAAAAACAAATAGTACTGCTAAAAATATCAAAATAATGCTCTAAAATAAATTTTAATTTCAGTGTTGAAATTATCCCCAGGTTTACAGTATTGATTAGAATTGATTCAGGACCGAGCCTGAAAAACAACACTGAGCACAAGTTTTCCCTTTAAGAGCTAATGTCTTCTAATCGATACTGTAAACCTTCTAAAATATGTGCACCACTTCTTTAAGCGCGGCTGGCTTCACCGCTTCTTTCCGAAGAGCGGCTAGATTCACCACAGTGTAAAGTAACGTGCAAGAGGAAATTAGTTGATGTTAGCTAATGTTTATTAATTAGCCGTGTTGTCTGACTCGGTAACTTAGATGTTTGCAAAAGTTCATTTCAAGACAGCTGTCACGCCCCTGGGGGGCGGAACCCTGCAAGTGACACCGATTAGCGCTAATCAAACCACAGGATAAAAAAACCTATTGAACAGAAGGACATTGCGAAGTATTGAGCCGATGTTTTACAGCCGTACCGAGCAATCTACTTGTCTTCCGTCTGCCCTGCCTTCCCGGATCTGCCTGTCTTACCTTTATCTGTACCTCACCTGTTTGCCTTCCCTCCTCAGCGTCCTCGTCATACCTGATCCTCCAGTCCCGACGTCCTCCGCATTCCTCCTCGTCGCTCCCCTTCGTGTCCTGTGCCTGTGCTTCAGTGTTGGACAGCTCTACCTGGTACCGACCATCGCCCACGTCTACCGATTACGATTCTCGCCTGCCGATTCGAAGTTCCGTCTACCTTTCCCCTCCCCTGAGCACCGCCTCGGGATCCCCTGCCCCGCACCACCGGTTTCGGTCGGTGACCGCCGCAGCGTTGCCGCCGTTCTCTTAATAAACCGATCGTTTCCCTGCATTTCTGGATCCTTGTCTGTCTGTTCCCCTCTTTGCCTGACAGAATACTTTGCCGTACAGATGGATCCAGCAGGGAACCTAGAGACCCGCGTAACAGCAATGGAACGACTCCTGGCATCACATGCCTCCCAAGTGCCCTTACCTGAGTCTCCTCCCCGTCCCACTGCTCGCCTACCCATCGCCTTGCCGGAGAAGTACGATGGGAATCCGGACAACTGCAAGGGATTCTTGATGCAGTGTGGACTATACGTGGAGGAGCATCCGGACGAGTTCCGCAATCCGGGAGCAGAGGTTCGCTTCATCCTCTCCTTATTGACCGGAAGAGCGCGTGAGTGGGCCACCGCCTTGTGGGCCGACGACAGCCCCTTGTTGAACTCCGGCCGTGAATTCCATCGAGCCTTGATGGAGATTTTCAATCATCCGGCGGTGGGCCGAAGACCAGGCTCCAGGCTCCTGGATTGTAGACAGGGGAGTCGATCCGTGGCCGATTTTTCCCTGGAGTTTAGAACCGTAGCCGCTAACCTCCGGTGGCCCGATGATTGCCTACAGATTATATTCCTGCGAGCTCTTAATCCTGACCTGCAGGACGAACTGGCCCATAAAGGAGAGGCTCCCTGCTTCGACGACCTGGTCCAACAGGCAGTGAGAATAGACAACGTAGTACGGGACCGCTGACGACGTCGTTCCCGAATGGAACCACCGCGTCAATTGGCGCTTCCAGCCATCAAGTCTCCAGAACCGATGCAAGTGGGCAGGGCCCCTCTTACTCCGACTGAGAGACGTCGACGGATCCAAGAGGGGCTGTGCCTGTACTGCGGTGAGGCAGGGCATACCATCCCCTCCTGCCACAACCGTCCTGGCCGAGAGACGTCTTTACTTCCGGTAGGTGTGTCCTCGGTACCGCCGCGACCCACCTCCATGCTTACGGTGCCCGTAAGTCTTGAATGGGGTGGTCAGAGGCAGTTGGTGAGGGCCCTAGTAGATAGTGGGGCTGCAGATAATTTTATTAATGTACAGTTGGTGCGGCGTATGAATATCCCTCTTCAACCATTAGCGCAACCGCTTACCATCCAGGGAGTAACCGGTGAACGGATGGCCGACGGCGTCATCCACTACCGGACCGTACCACTCGAGATGCGCGTGGGGGAGTTACACCTGGAGAGCCTGGAGGTCCTGGTATTGCCTAAAACAAGAGATCTCTTAATCCTAGGACTCCCATGGTTGCGCCAACATAACCCCCACGTTGACTGGGCGACTGGTGAGATCCTGGCATGGTCTCGTAAGTGTACTAACAAATGTTTATCGATCCCATGTAAAGCTACTACAGTAGAAAGCCCCAACCCGTCGGACCAGGAGGTTATCCCGCTGAAGTATCGTGAGTTCGCAGACGTTTTTAGCAAGGAAAGGGCCTTTAACTTACCTCCACATCGGGAGTGCGACTGTGCCGTTAATCTGCGCGAAGGAGCCCTCCTACCACGGGGTCGGCTCTATCCCCTATCGGTACAGGAGGAGGAATCTCTAGAGACATACATCAACGAAGGGTTACGGCAAGGTATTATCCGTCTATAGACCTCACCTGTTACCGCTGTATTCTTCTTCGTGAAGAAGGATGGGGGTCTTCGACCGGTCGTGGATTATCGTGCCTTAAATGATATAACCATTAAACGGAGAGAACCGCTTCCCTTGATTCCGACGGCTCTAGAGCATTTGCGGCAGGCAGTGCTCTTCACAAAGTTGGACCTACGGAGTGCATACAATTTGATACACATCCGAGAAGGAGATGAATGGAAGACATCATTTATCACCAGTAGGGGGCAATACGAATACCGAGTGATGCCTTACGGTTTAGCAAACAGCCCGTCGATCTTTCAATCGTTCATGAATCAGGTGTTTCAGGATATGATACATCGATTTGTAATCGTATATATTGATGACATTTTGGTTTACTCTTCTTCGGAACAGGAGCACGTGCGTCACGTGAAACAAGTTTTGCAGCGGTTGCGAGAGCATTCTCTGTACGTTAAAGGTGAGAAATGTGAATTCCACCAGACACAGCTAAAATTCCTAGGTTATGTAATCCAACCAGGAGCGGTAGCTATGGATGTGCAGAAGACCACCGCCATTCAGGAGTGGCCTCGTCCCAGGACCCTGAAGGAGCTACAATGATTCCTAGGGTTTGCCAATTTCTGTAGATGCTTTATTCGGAACTTCAGTCATATTGCTGCCCCTCTTACTTCTCTCACCCAGGGAAAGCCGTACCGCTTGCCATGGAGCCCCGCAGCGGAACGTGCATTTGCAAAGCTGAAACAGTCCTTTTGTGTGGCCCCTGTGCTACAACAACCACAGTCCAAGCTCCCCTTCGAAGTCGAGGTAGACGCCTCGGAGGCAGGCGTAGGAGCGGTATTGATTCAACGTCACCTCGAAACAGGACGCCGTCACCCCTGTGCTTATTATTCTAGGAAGCTGACTCCGGCCGAACGCAATTATAGCGTGGGGGATAGGGAGCTTCTAGCAATCAAACGAGCCCTAGAAGAATGGCGTCATTGGTTGGAGGGGGCACGACACCCCTTCGTGGTGCTGACAGATCACCGTAATCTGGAGTACCTCCAGTCGGCTAAACGACTCACCTCACGTCAAGCCAGATGGGCGCAGTGGTTCTCGCGTTTTTCGTTCAGGGTAGGTTACCTGCCTGGGGAGAAAAATATAAAAGCTGATGCTTTGTCTCGACAGTTCGATTCCCCAGGAAACGAGGAACAGTGTTATCCCATTCTCGACCCATCCTGTTTCATCTCCTCGATTACTTGGGACTTGGAAGGGAATATACGAGCTGAGAACGAACATCACTCCACGCCATCCGCCTGTCCACTGGACAAGCTCTACGTGCCAGCACCACGAAGACGAGAGGTAATGCAGTGGGTACATGCTCAGGCCGGTGCAGGGCATCCGGGCGTACGCGCCACTCAGCTAAAACTAGAGAGAAGGTACTGGTGGCCGAACTGGCAACGTGATGTACAGCGGTACGTGGAACAATGCGAGGAGTGTGCTAGATGTAAGTCATCTCCATTAAGTCCCGCAGGATTCCTCCACCCGTTACCTGTACCGGCGCGACCCTGGTCCCATATCTGCATGGACTTCATCACGGACCTTCCACGATCCATGGGTAAGACGACCGTCTTGGCTATTGTGGATAGATTTTCTAAAATGTGCCGACTAGTAGCCCTTTCGAAACTCCCCACATCCATGGAATTAGCAGAGATCTTAATACATGAGTTGTTCCGCTTTACTGGTATACCTGAGGATATCGTGTCCGACCGGGGACCTAAATTGTCCTCCAGAGTGTTCAAAGAATTGACGACTAAGCTACGCGTTTCCCTGAGCCTGACCAGGGCTTACCACCCGCAGTCCAACGGATTGGCCGAAAGGATGAACCAAGAGGTGTCTAAAGCCTTACGCCTATTATGCCGGAGAAATCCTGCCAACTGGGCAACTCACCTTGTTTGGGTCGAATATTCCCTGAACTCAAGAATCAACCCCGTAACCGCATTAACCCCTTTTCAGTGCGTCTTAGGATTCCAGCCACCTCTATTCCCTTGGGATGCACCGTCAGGGCCCGTGCCACGCGTGGAAACGTGGTACCAGGACTGCAGACAAGCCTGGCAGCTGGTGCAACGCTCACTCCGTCGACAGAGGGATCTCCACAAGAAACAAGCGGACCGTCATCGGCAAAGTGGATTCCCGTATCGAGTGGGACAACAAGTATGGTTGTCCACTAAGAATCTGCATATACCCGGGTGTAAGAAGTTGACTGCCCGATACATAGGTCCGTTTCGTATCCTGAAGAAATAGGGACCCGTCACTATGAAGCTGCAATTACATCGAGTTTATCGAATAAACCCCTCGTTTCATGTGTCTTTGTTGAAACCCGTGAAGCACGGTACCGTGTCGGCTTCCCCAGATACGCCGGTCGACCTACCCCCATCAGTGGCTGACGAAGGACCTTCCACCAAGATACGGACCATCCTTAAGTCCCGTCGTCAGCGTGGTAAGTTGCTATACTTGGTGGAATGGGAGGACGACAATCCTGATGAGAGCAGCTGGATCCCGGCCGCGGCTCTTCGAGACCCCGACCGGGTCCTGGAATTCCATCGCGCCCATCCTGATAAGCCGGCCCCCCGTCCTAGGTGTAGACCTCGGCAGAGACGTCGGCCTCCGGGAGGCGGCCGTCGGGGGGGGGGGGAGTAATGTCACGCCCCTGGGGGGCGGAACCCCGCAAGTGACACCGATTAGCGCTAATCAAACCACAGGATAAAAGAACCTATTGAACAGAAGGACATTGCGAAGTATTGAGCCGATGTTTTACAGCCGTACCGAGCAATCTACTTGTCTTTCGTCTGCCCTGCCTTCCCGGATCTGCCTGCCTTACCTTTATCTGTACCTCACCTGTTTGCCTTCCCTCCTCAGCATCCTCATCATACCTGATCCTCCAGTCCCGATGTCCTCCGCATTCCTCCTCGTCGCTCCCCTTCGTGTCCTGTGCCTGTGCTTCAGTGTTGGACAGCTCTACCTGGTACCGACCATCGCCCACGTCTACCGATTACGATTCTCGCCTGCCGATTCGAAGTTCCGTCTACCTTTCCCCTCCCCTGAGCACCGCCTCGGGATCCCCTGCCCCGCACCACTGGTTTCGGTCGGTGACCGCCGCGGCGTTGCCGCTGTTCTCTTAATAAACCGATTGTTTCCCTGCATTTCTGGATCCTTGTCCGTCTGTTCCCCTCTCTGCCTGACAACAGCTTTAAGTTAACAACTCACCTTGAATTTAGCGAAGAGTGCTGGATGGTGCTCCCGTAGATGAGAAATCATATTTGATGTATTGCCTACTTTAGCAGCGACTCTTTTTAAACATGACTTGCATGTCGGTTGACCTTCCTCTTCCGAGCCGTGGCTGTCAGAATTTTTGCGGTACCCAAAAAATTCCCACACCGCTGACTTGGTCTTTTTTGACGGGGGGAAAAGTTGTGGGGGTTCACCTCCTTCGGCCATCCTGAACTTACATTACTGCTGAGTCTCATTGACTGCGGACCACGTGCACAATCACATACACGTGCCTGCCAGCAGTAACCGGTGGGGGAGGGGCTGCATTGTTTTCGCTGCAGGTACGCACACACACAACCTAGTAGGGAGTCCTGCGCTTTCACTTTGACGAGACAAAAAATGCACATATCGTAGGAATGGTATAACTTTTTTTGTTTGCGGTTTTGAAATCGTGACTTTTTCAAACCGCGGTAAACCTGTCATGAATCCGGACGGTTCGGGCACGACCCACTTGCGGCTCAGAGACAGAAGGGGTTTATTAACTAAAACAGAAGACACTACAAAACCAAAGAAACCAAAAGGACCACGGGGGGTCAAACTCTAAAGGGAATAAACTTAGACTAAAACACAAAACCAAATACACATCAAAACACTGAAAATAGCGGAACCATCAAAGAACAACAGAACACACAACAACACAATCAATCAACAATGAACCACAAGTGAACTAAACTCAGGCAGGAACTTAAATAGGAAAACTGAACAGAGTAACGAGGCAGCAGGAGTGAGACAAGCAATTAACCAATTGGGGAAGGTGCAGGACAATGAGCAATCAGAAAAACACACAAGGGCAGGCACAAGAACAGGAAACAGGTGGAACTAATTAACTCAGGGAACTGGGACGGGAAAACTAAGACTGACAAAGAAGGAAACAGCATCTACACTAGGGGAATAACAGACAGGTAGAAACACAAGCAGGGGCACATAGAATTGAACCAAATACAAATCACAGAAACCAGAAAAACTTATACAAAGAAACACTGGGGAGCAAAATACAAAAACAGAGGAGGCGGGATTCGAACACAGGGCAGAAGGGTACTCAGACAACCACATGCTCAACACATTGAGCCATGTGGCTAGACAGGTAATAGGGGAGAACAAAGACTAACACAAAGAACGGGATGACCAGCAACACCTGCTGGTCAAACAGGGAAGGGACACGGAAGGACCACAGCAGGGGCTGACCCTGACAAAACCTTGAAACCGGTTATCATCCCATGCCTAATTACAACTAAATACCGCTTCTACAACTTAGGGAAGTAATGCAGTTATTGGTAAGTTCGCAAGTAACTAATATAAATTGTCTGTAATGCAACACTTACTTGCATATCCACGCACACTCTCAAACGTAACAGAAGGGGAGCTTTCGGCTGAGAAGTTAACTAAAAAACCAAACTATACGCGCTGCCTCCCTTGTGCCAGCTGCCTGCATCCTCACGTTGCCCTCTTCCGGTCATACGTCTTACGCACGCACGTTACCAGTCCTCGTACGTGTCTACGTAAAGAAATTATAATAATTATCGGGTCTTTTGTACAGCTGCCCCCAAATTATCCCTGAGAATTTGATCATTAACAAAGAATCTAATACATAATAAATATGAGTACACTCTAGAATTAGTCCCCATCAGGTAAGGCTGGCAACCGGATGAGTCTCATGGCAGGGCATGTGTAGGTCTTCTCCTTGACTCGCACGTGGGCTGTTCTCACACGGCTATCCGGTCCTGGTAGCACTTGAATGATTTTCCCTCCCGGCCAAAGCGCCTGAGGTAGTTGAGGATCCACAATCATTACAGTGTCTCCAGACTGCAAGGGAGAGGCCTCAGCAGTCCATTTCTGACGGGCTTGGAGGTCAGGAAGATAATACTGGATGAAACGCTTCCAGGAATGATCAGCTAGGAGCTGACTATGTTGCCATCTCCTATGACCCAACAGTTCAGAATCCTGGTAAATGACTTGGGGTAGTGAGGCATCCCGCCACCCCATAAGAAAACAGTTAGGAGTGACAGGGTCAGGATCAGCAATGTCTGATGACACATAACCCAGTGGTTTAGCATTAAGAATCCCCTCTATTTCGATAAGGACAGTTTTCAGTACTTCTTCGGTCACAGTTTGAGCACCAATGACAACCTGTAGTGCCGTCTTGATCGAGCGTATTTCCCTTTCCCAACAGCCTCCAACATGTGGTGCCACTGGTGGGTTACAAACAAATCTAATCTGTTGACTGGCTAGGAGAGTTTGCAGTTCACCCTTTAAAGAAGCAAATGATTCCTCTAATTCACGTTCTCCCCCTTTGAAGTTGGTCCCCTGATCACACAATAACTCAAAGGGTTTTCCCCACCTGGCAATGAGTCATCTCAGAGCCATCAAAAACGAATCTGTATCAATCCTTGCTAGGAGGTCGATATAAACCGCTCTAGTCATCATACACTTAAAAAGTATGCCCCACCTCTTTTCATTACGACGTCCAATCTTGATGGTATATGGACCAAAACAGTCTAATCCAGTGGAGTAGAACACTGGTTTAAAGAATCGCTGTCTACATAGGGGGAGATCTGCCATTTTTGGTGGGTCAGGATGCCCTCTCCACCTTCGGCAGTCAGCACAATTGTGTTGATGATGGTGCACTGCTTCACGACCCCTTAAGACCCAGTACCTCCTCCTTAGCTCTGCAAACACCCTCTCTGATCCGGGGTGTTGCAATCGATCATCATAATCTTTAATGATAAGTTTTGTGATTGGGTGCTTGGAATCAAGGACAAATGGGTGTATCATATCAGAGTCCAATGAGCTGCAGCATCGCAGACGACCACCAACACGAATAAGTCCTGTATTACTGTCAAACTCTGGTGCTAATGACACTAGCCGGCTAGAATTCGGGACTGGCTTACTTGACCTCAGCTGTAGCACTTCAACAGGAAATTAATCCCTTTGGGCTTGGCGAAGCACTGCCAACTCAGCGGCGGACGGGCTACCTGCCAATCCTGCCATTCCTTTTAGCTGTTGAGCACAGGCTTCAATAAACTCGCTAAGAGTGTAATATCTCTGGGGGTCAGGCAAGGGTGGGTCAGCAGTGGCTAATCCACAGAAAGCAGGCTGCTTCAGCTCTGCATCTTGCATGTCAGGAGGTAGGTGGGGCATCGCTGGCCATTGGCTGGAATTCAACTTAAGGAATGGGGGTCCTTGACTCCAGCGACTGATAGCCCCAAGCTCCCAGAGGGACTTACCCTGGTTTATGTCATCGGCTGGATTTTCTCCAGTTTGAACATAATGCCATGTTGTAGATTCTGTCAATTCCTGAATCTCCGCTACCCGTGTTCCCACAAAGACCCTGTAGCGGCAGGAACTGGACAGTAGCCAAGTAAGAACTGTAGTGGAATCAGACCAGAGTGTGACTGAAGAGATAGGCATGGTCAGTTCAATATTCAGAAGTTTGGCCAACTGTGCACCAGTGAGTGTGGCACACAATTCCAAACGGGGGATCGACTGCTGTTTTCGGGGTGCCACACGTGATCTTGCCACTAAGAAGGCCACTTCGACACAACCTTCAAGGTTGACCCATAGGCTTGCTCAGAGGCATCACAAAAAATATAAATGTCTCTCTTACTGCATGGTCGATCCATCTAGGGACTAGAATAGCATCGTGGCAACAATATTTTTGTCAAGTCCTGTAATTCCCTTGCCCATGAGGTCCATGACTGAAGCAAATCTTCTGGTAGTTGTGGGTCATTCCAGTCGCGCCTTTTATCCCACAAACACTGGACAATCACCTTCCCCCTGGTGCTGTATATAACTATATATCCAAGAGGATCATACTGGCTGGCCAAAATCCTGTAGATGCTACGCATTGTGACGGTGGAACAGTCAATAGCCCTACATTGGTAATGCAACTGATCCAAGCGTAGACTCCTGGACATCCTGTTTTCCCTGACTCAGCCACAATTCACAGCTAGGACAATAGATCTGCTATAAATATTAACTAATCCCCCTAAACTATGAACCATACCCTGGAGATACCTGACGCTTGTTTCACAGCTCAGTACCACTTCGTCCTCTCCCCAACTCAGCAACCGGTGCATCTAGGAAGCACATTTAAGAGTACAGGAAGGGACAAAACAAAAGGAACAGTAAAAACAGGTGACCACTACACCTAGGGAACCCTAGACAACGCGTCTGCCACCACGTTGTCGGTCCCTTTGATGTGACTGATCTCCAGGCAATAAGACTGACCATCTGATTAATCTCTGTTTAGGACAATGTAAAGAATTAAGAAATGTGACTGGATTATAGTCTGTAAAAACCATGACAGGAGTACTACCACCAACATATACATCGAAATGCTTCAAAGCCAGAACCAATGCCAACGTTTCCTTCTCCACAACAGAATAATTCCGCTGGTAAGAGTTAAACTTTCTTGAGAAGAAACTGACAGGCTTATCTATGCCATGATCATCCTCCTGCACCAAAACTGCCCCAGCACCCTCAAGGCAAGCATCAACAAAAAGTTTGAATGGTCGATCAAATCGCGGTGCCGCCAAAACTGGAGCCTCACAAAAGGAGCTTCTTCACCCACTGGAAAGCCACATGGCAAGCAGGAGACCAAACAAACTTTCCCCTCTCTATCAATAAGTTGGTAAGAGGGGCCACGACGGTAGAAAAATTCTTACAAAAACCCCTGTACTAGCTAACCAGGCCAAGAAAATGTATCAACTCCTTTTTTGTTGTTGGTGCGGGAAACTGCTCAATAACTTGGACCTTTGCCTCAACCGGACGAACCTGCCCCTGCCCCACCACGCGGCCAAGGTAGGTCACAGTCGCCCTCGCAAACTCACACTCCGCGAGGTTGATTGTGAGCCTTGCTTCCGCCAAACGGGTGAAAAGTTCCCGCAGCCGCTGAATATGAATGTCCCAAGTATCTGAAAACACCACCACATCATCCAAATACACTGCACAGCCTTCCATATCACTGACAACACGATTCATAAGACATTGAAACGTTGCCGGTGCATTCCGAAGACCAAAAGGCATAACCGAGTAGGAATACAACCCTTTAGGTGTTACGAATGCGGCAATCACCCGAGCACGGCCTGACAACGGCACTTGCCAATACCCCTTTACTAGATCCAGCTTGCTGACAAACCTTGCGGAGCCCACCTGATCTATACAATCTTCCATTCTAGGAAGAGGGAACAGATCAGGCTTGGTGATGGCATTGACTTTGCGAAAATCAGTACAGAAGTGTAGTGTTCCATCAGTCTTTGGAACCAGCAAACAAGGCGACACCCAACTAGATGAACTAGGCTCCGCTATGCCATTCTCAAGCATGTATGCAATTTCACTATCCAGACATTTCAGTTTATCTGCATTTACACAATAAAACCTTTGCATTATCGGCTTAGCATTCCCAACCACAATGTCCTGTTCAATCAGATGTGTGCGGCCAGGTGTATCAGAAAACAGACAAGGAAAACTATGTATCAAGTCCATTAACTCAGTCAAATGCGATGTGGGCAAATGTGCCAACGACTCACCAAGATTAGAGAGAGCCTCAGAATTTTTTAAACGGCCGAACCGGAACGCCTGCTCAGGCACCATACATTCGTCAAGCAGCTCCTCGTCGCTAGCAGTAAACAAATGAACAGGCCCAGCTACACAAGCCTCTTGTGGTTCCCAGTTGGGTAATGTTCCACAAGATGGACGGGTGTAGAACGGTTTCAATAAATTAACATGGCAGAGCTGTGTGCCCTTCCTACGCCCAGTTGTAGAGATTAGATAATTTTGGTCAGACACCTATCTTACCACCGCATATGGCCCTGCAAACTTTGCGTGAAATGAAGACTGAAGAGTGGGAAACAAAGCCAACACCTGATCCCCTGGAACAAACACCCTATGCTCTGTATGTCTGTCATACCAGGACTTAATTTTTTGTTGCGACCTGCCCAAATTTTCTTTTGCCAGGGTACCTGCCAAATAAAGACGATGACGAAACCCATTAACGAAATCAATCAGATTCTTTGGAGGTGTTACTTCCCTCCAGGCATCTGCCAGGACCACCAACGGGCCCCGCACAGAATAAGCAAACACAAGGTCATTCGGGCTAAACACCAAACTCTCCTGTGTTACTTCCCTAGCTGCCAGCATCAACCAGGGTAACCCGTCCTCCCAGTCCCTACCCAACTCTGCACAATATGCACGAAGGAGAGACTTGAGCGTTTGATGAAAACACTCCAACGCCCCTTGACTTTGGGCACGGTAAGCTGAAGCTCGGCTATGTTGAACACGAAGATGTTTTAAAACTTGAGCGAACACATGGGACAAGAAGTTTGAACCTTGATCTGATTGAATAATTTTGGGGATACCAAAAATTTAAATAAACTGAGAGTGCACAAACTAATGACCTAGTCGAAATAGTTGGCAGTGGGTACGCTGCTGGATATCGAGTGCTCTGACACATAACAGTTAACAAATAATTAGCTCCAGAATTAGAGCGCGGCAGCGGTCCCACAGAGTCAATTATTAAATACTGTTACGATCCCCGGTCTAGGGTCAGGGACCGCCAGAAAGGTAAGGGAAAGGGGAAGGGGAAGACAAGACAACCAGGGAATAAGGGGACGGGAACAAGGGACACAAGAGGTTCTTTTTTTATGGTTTTTTTTATTTTTCACAAACACGTTCACAAACACGAGGTGCAACGAACTTCGGGAGTGATCTATGCCAAAACAACAAACAAAAACAGCTAAACGAACACGTCCCAACTAAGCTAATACCTAAGTGAAAACAAGTAAACAAACGACAAATACTACGCCTGACTCCCTAACCAAAAACACAATAACCACGATCCGCAAAACCAAAAGGCAATCAGACTGGTACTGAGCTGCCCAATGCAGAATCTTTAGATAAAGGCAACACACCCGCTTTAATAAAAGAGTCAAATGCCCCTGTGTCTCTTAAGATTTTAACCGCCACTTTCACATCACTGCCTACCATAGATACAACCCCTGATCTGATGAATGGCAAATAAGAATCAAGCGCAGTGCCACATGAATGTTTTAACTGTGCTTTGACATCAATAGCAGCAGGCGTTTTAAGATCACCAGGTGCAGCCAAGCCAGCACCCTTAAGACGCGAACCTAAAGGAGGTTTGTTTTTACTAGACTTAAGCATAAAGCAATCAGCCTTCCAGTGCCCACGTTTATGACAGAATTGACAGATCTTATCTGCCTCACCGGACGCACTAGGCCGGATGCACCAGGCAGAAGAGGTCCATTTGAACGGCCAAAACCCTCAGCAGGTGCGCTACCCCCACCACTCGATTGAAATCGGCGCTCAAGAAAAGTGTTCTGATGGGTTAACACGTAATCATCAGCTAAAGCGGCTGCTTCAGCTGCAGTGCGCGCCTTCTGTTCACAGACATAAGTAGCAACATGATGGGGAACAGAGTTTTTAAACTGTTCAAGCACCATTAAATCGCAGAGACCATCAAAATCTGTGACCTCAACAGACATACACTTGCGATTAAAATGAATTGTCAAATTGCGTGCAAATTCCAGACGGCTCTGTTTTGGACCTCTTTTCCATGATCTAAATTTCTGCCGATAATGTTCAGGAACTCGCTCATAAGCCCTCAACACGGCTGATTTTACCTTATCATAATCCTGACTATCGTCAGTCGACAAAGCTGAGAAAGCCTCTTGCGCTTTACCAGTTACAACGCACTAAAGCATTAATGCTCGAGCGGCATTGGGCCAGCTTCGAGCATCAGCTAAGCGTTCAAACAAGAGAAAAAACGTGTCAGGATCACTTTTGGAAAATTTAGCCACCAAGCGCAAATTTCCACAGACATCAAAATTTTATGGATCTGACAGATCAACACTCGACTGAGCCAGAGCTTAACCTAGGTACCGGTGGAATTTTACCCTCATGCATAACCTGCAATTTGTGTTCTAGATCTAAACGTGTCTGTTCCGTCACCTGACGCAACTTTTCAAGTCTTTTTCAAACATGGCATTTACCTTATACTTTTCATGCTCTATCTGTAACAACAATAACTCTTTACGTTGTTCAAAACAAACCCTCTACTGCAGTGGTTCCCAACCTTTTTTAACTCACGGCCCACACAGCCAAACACATATGTTTCCGCGGCCCACTGCAAAAGAATTTAAACGATCCCGCTTTTTGTGTCGGGTTAACTAAGTACTCGGAAGCAAGGCTGTTAATTGTCTTTATTGAATAAACTGGTAATTTATTTAATTATATATCAAATTATGATTTATTTGATTTTGACTAGACATTTTTTATTATATTAACAATATTACAATTTCTATTAATAATAATTGCCGGCCCCCCTGCAATACCGTCGCGGCCCACTAGGGGGCCGCGGCCCACAGGTTGAAAACCACTGCTCTACTGACATAGAAAAAGGAGAATGAACAGGTTTACACTCAACTAAAATCCCTGCAGCAACCAAATTACTTTTAACAATTGTCTTCACCTTATCCTTTACAAACTGACTACTTACATCAAGTTTATAATATTCTGCTAATTTAAGCAGCTGCTCTTTTGTATACAGATCTAATATGTCCTCCGACGGAGAAGCAATAAACTCTCCCACTGTCGGCATTGTACAACTGTGCGCAATGCTAGAGACTAAAAGCAAGTGCGTAATTCCAAACACAAGCCCCCCCCCCAAATTGAAGGCCAAACAAAGCAATGCCTGCCCCACTAACTAACTAAGACCCCCCCAACTTACCTACCAAACCCGCGACCTAACTCTTCATGCAGTTACTAGCGGTGGGAAATTTAGTGCAAGAACCCAGTAGGGAGAAAAAGTAACCAGAAACTGGCGACTCCTCTCAGACCATGGATACACTCCCGAGACAACTGCTCTAACCGCTTTCACCACAACACTAAACACACCCCCGACGCAGTCCAAAAGGAACAGCGCCGCTTCAAACCAGGGACATACCTTGCTTCCAACTGCTAAATTTCCAAAATACAATAAACAGTGCAAAAGTCAGACACTTACTTGCCTCAATTGTTGCGCACAGAGTTCGAGCTTTCAAAAAGCACAATTTAACACATCTAAAAAAAAAAAAACGCTACAAACACACTGCGTCTCTTCAAACAAGGAGACTTCCCCCTTCCATCCATACCATGCCTGAGCAAAATCCCCACTATCAAGTGACATAACTTAGGACGACACGCCATTCCCAAACTTAACCCACAAAAAAAAAAAAAAAAAAAAAAAGCAGAAAGAAAAGGGTTGAAGCCAAAACAATTTATTACATTAACTATTACAAACAGAAACAAACGAAACCAAAATGGTATACATAACCAAAAAAGTGTGGCAGGTGTAAAGAAGCCAATAAAAGGAAATAAGAACAAGCAAGCTCTCGCAGATAATGGAGTAGGAGTGGTTTTAAGGAGATTAGGTCACTGGGCCCAGGTGTCACCAATTCCACAAAGGGGCTGTGGCCATACCTACAAGGACAAAACACAAACACAAAACAAGACAACCGCAGGCAAGGCCAGCAGACCATCCATCTTAGTAAGAGCTTGCATGGTATCAGTGAAAGGATACTATCCATCGTCCAACCCGCTTATCCTACTGGGTCATGGGGGGTCTGGAGCCTATCCCAGAAGCAATGGGCATGAGGCAGGGAACAACCCTGGATGGGGGGCTAGCCCATCGCAGGGCACACTCACACACCAGTCACTCACACATGCACACCTAAGGGCAATTTAGCAACCCCAATTAGCCTCAGCATGTCTTTGGACTGTGGGGGGAAACCAGAGTACGTGGAGGAAACCCCACGACGACACAGGGAGAACATGCAAACTCCACACACGTGACCCAAGCGGAGACTCGAACCCAGGTCCCAGAGGTGTGAGGCAACAGTGCTAACCACTGCACCACCATGCCGCCCTGAAAGGATACCTAGAATTGCTATATGAGTCAGCTACCAGCAATGCTTCTTCCAACTTTAAGTGGTCAGTGAGGATCTGGAACTTGAACCTCTCGGTGGCATCCTCAGGGAGAAGATTCTCCAGAGCAATCCTCAGTTGGGAAAATTCTCTTGGGTCTGCTGAACTCCGGATAGGTATTGTTGGCTTTGGACCTCTACACATTCTCTCCTGCAACAGTGGAGTCCCATGATGTGCTGGAACATCATTGCATTGGAATGCGCTACAATTTTGCTTTCCATGAGGCGCACTTGCACCACATCAACAGAGTGATGCTCTGCTGAATGACGTGACAGTCAAGTCATACCTTGTCAAGTCATACCTTGAGCACAGCTCATAAGGTCCTGTATTGTCGGCCAGTTGCGGTGAGAGATGGCAGGTACTCAATTGTTCCACTAGTGATCTAACAGGGGACAGTGGATGGCAAAACTTGTCTGAGGGTAGTACCTTAGTCCGAGGGGCAGGTATTGGAGGAGGTGTTGATGGCAACTGGCTGCCTACGCTATGTTGGACATGGAGACGAGTAGCAGGCACAGGTTCTTGTGGGTTCATAATCCCCATAGTCAAGTGATGTACGTGTTGTACCAGCAAGGCATTCTCTTTCCTCAGTTCCTGCAGCATCATCAGGATCTCAGGTAAGTGGCTCACCTGGCTCCTCATTCTCTTTCTGTACCCCAATCCAGGTTGAGGTGGTATCTGGCAGTTCCTTATCTAGGTCAGGAAAACCATCCCTCTGGCACCATTCAGCTGCTGTAGCTCACCACTCATTTGGGCTGGAAAGTTGGCTCACTAGTGTGGATGATCTAGAGGTGCCTTCTGATGGTTGAAATATGTTCCTCACTTCCGTAGGGGTAGGCGAGACAGGTGCGAAGGACTCTTCCATGGTACCTGTTCCAGGAACCTGGTAGTCCGCTTATTTGCCGTCTGAGTCGGAAAACAGGAGGTTCTGGCTCAGGATACGATGCCATTCCACAGTGATTCCCTGAATCCGGCTCGAAGGACCACAATGAACTGTAGGGTGACTTAACCTAAATGACACTTGGTTCGGGTGAAATAGAAACACTGCGGGCAATCGGTCAGGACTGTGAATGTATACTGAACTTAATAGGAAGAGTCAGACACCATTGACTAGTCCTTAGTTGGTTTACTTGCAGGGGGATTATGCGTAGAACCCAGGAACATCGGTACATATGCAGAACATCTATGAGTGTGGTTCTAAAATGAATACAAACTTAAATTAAACACTACCATCAACATAATAAGGATTATACTCTCTATACTGTAATGCAACACTTACTTGTATATCCACGCACACTCTCAAACGTAACAGAAGGGGAGCTTTCGGCTGAGAAGTTAACTAAAAAATCTAACTAAACGTGCTGACTCCCTTGTGCCAGCTGCCTGCATCCTCATGTTGCCCTCTTCCGGTCATACGTCTTACGAACGCACGTTACCAGTCCTCGTATGTGTCAATGTAAAGAAATTATAATAATTACCGGGTCTTTTGTACAACTGGACTGGGGAAACGAATGGAAACGCGGACAAAATACATTGGACTAATGACAACAATCAGAAACAGCTGTTAAACACTGGGAATCCACATGAGGTTAACGAGGGGGGTGTGGCACAGGAGGATCGGCACTATCGGGGTGTGACACTCACCCAAATCACAAGAATACTTTGTATACATGTATACAGTTATATATGGGCATTCATTAGAAATTCAGCCTAGCTGCACTTAAATCTGCTTTGCGCCTGTGTGCTTGTATTGTACGTTTTTTACTTGCTTGTATGTTGCTCAGGACAAAAGCATCTGGGTAAATAATTAACTGTAAATTTATACAGTCTTTGATCATAACTGGTTCATGTAAAATAATCTTGAGTCTGCAGTCTCTTTGTAAATTGTGCAGGCTTACTTTATTTTAAATGACCTACTGTACACTGAAACTAACCAGGGACGCATTTCCCAACGCTGGTCAAAGATAACAAACGATATAGGTGAAGCACAAGTGAGATTTTCCAGTGTTTCCCCAAACACTTAGTTATTCCAGAGTTAATGAGCAAACTTAAAGTAGATCTTTGTCGGCTCCTCCTGTCACACCCAGACCAGGGACCATGCCTCACTAGACAGAACAGCCATAGCTACTTCTAATGATCTGCCTCTCACAGCATAAAAAGCGGTCAAACCCAGCAAGCTTGCAAAGTATTGTTGCCATTTTTCCAATGAGCACTACTAAGCATTTCTTTGTCCCTTGTCTCTCTCGCCTTCCCTGCCTGCCCTATCTTCCTTGCCCGCCTGTCCCGGATCCCTGGTCGTCCCGTATCCTGCCTGTCCCTGCCTCTCGTCCTGCCCATTCCCCTGTCTGGCGTGCCCTTGTAGGACTGACCCACCCCGGCACTTGACCATCCCGCTACGTCCCCGACTACATCTCTTGCTTGCCCCTCTGGTTTTGTCTGTTTGAGTTTACTTATTAAACCAGTGATCTCATGCAAACTGGGTTCCATCTCCTGTGTTCTGCCCTGGTCTGACAGAATACTTTGCCGCTCAATGGAGATCCAGCCACAGCTTCAAAGACAGGTGGACCAACTGATCATGTTAATCTCACAACTGCTCGAGGGTCAGGCCGCACGAAGTGACCTGCCAGAGTTGCCTCCTCGGTCCCCCGCCTCTGTTCCTGTGTCTGTTGCCCTGCCAAAAAAGTATGATGGTAATCCTGACCATTGCCGCTCCTTCCTTATGCAGTGCGGACTCTACGTCGATGAACATCCCGAAAGATTCCGCACTGCTTCATCCAGGGTTCACTTTGTCATATCCCTGCTGATGGAAAGAGTGCATGAGTGGGCGACCGCCCTCTGGACAGACGACAGCCCTCTCCTATCCTCAGACTGTGTATTCCAAGAAACCTTCCGGGAGGTGTTTGATCATCCCACTGTAGGGCGAAGCTTAGGGGAGCGAATTTGTGACCTCCAGCAGGGGAATAAAACTGCTGCAGATTTCTCTCTCGAATTACCAGCAGATACCAGCAGCGTCTCTGCCAGAAGCCCGGCACATGATTCAAAATTGCCCCGTCCACCCACTGCTACCAAAGGATTCGGCTAAGTTGGGAGCCTCCATCTTAACTCCCTGGGTCGGTGGTCCCGCCGGCGGGATCTGACAGAAATTTCGCAAAACTGTTTAAATAACTCCGCGAGTTTTTGTCATATACACATTTCAAAAATACCCTCAGAAACCTTGGACAGTCTACTTTTCAAATATATATAGGTAGACACTAAATATATTTTTACAGCTTCGTGATACGAATAGAAAGAACAAGAGTGACTGACTTAAGCGTCTGCATCTCGAAGCGGCTCTGATCGCCCACCCACTTGCAAATCGCACTATTCGCATGATAATAACATGATAATCTGACAGTTAGCATTGGGTGAAGAAATATGTGAATACGCCCATTGTGACCGAAATAAACAAGAGCACATGTCTGGGTAGTGTTTACACTGATCGGCTACAATATAGCACACGGATACGTCTCTGCCGCTGAAGCTTTGCGCCAGTGTTGCCACTTTCAGCAGCGAAGCTCATACCTGTGTTTATGGCTCAGTGGGCTAAGCCTGTGTGCCTGCAATCACGTAGTCGTCGATTCAAACGCAGCGTATTTAGAACGTGAATAGCGATCTTCAGCTGAGAGCGGTCCTACACGCTCCCGATACAAGTAAAACGAAAGGTGACACGATTAGTTTTTTTGCCTATTTAACCTAATTTTAAAAACTTTAATACTTCCGACAATGGAAGTTTTGAAAAGAAGACAGATAACGGATTTAGTCAGTGTCTTTTTCATGATTCTACATAATGATTTCAGCGAGATATAAACTGAAATACACGAGAAAGATACGCGGTCGACGATGCCCTCGTCCCCAGAGCGTTCATGATAGTCACTGCATCATATTTATCGCTTTCTATATTTATATAGTCACAGTTTTTCATTTTTCATTCCATCTACCAATAAACTGTGAAAGGGATTTTATTGTTGCTACTTTTCTTGCGTTTCAAACTGCCTTTCCAAAGTGATGGGTGTGGGGTGCAGTGACATTCCAGACTGATGGACCATTGACAGCATGCAAACTACTACAGGTGTGAGGACACCTATCTCATCAATATTCATTGTGAAGACCACTGACTTTGAGAAAAAGAGTGTCACTCTAAAGTGCTAACACTTTAGTAATCAAACCACATAAAATTTCAGAATGTCACTTTCACCTATGTGTAGCCAACCCGTGTCTATAAGCGTCAGAGCTCAAAAGTCTTACCTAGAAAGATTTTTTACAATTTCTCCGCATGTCTGAAAATAGGTTTTTGAAAAGTATATGTTTAAAGTTGATTTTAACAAAAAATAGAATAATAACATTCTAAGAGGTCTCAGATTATTGGTGCTGAGTTTGTGCTGAATAAAAGCAAATGTAACTGTCACGCTCGGAGACGGAGGCAAGCAGGGAAGCAGGAGCGCAAGCCAGGACGTCAGGTAAACAGGATTTATTCAGGGAGGGACGGGCACGGACATCAACGTGACACTACAACAATGACTGATCTCGGGATGACTGACTCTGACAAGGACTAAATACACAAGACAAGCTAGACTTAATAAGACACAGGCGAACACAATCAGGGTTGAACACGAGGTAATGAGGGGGGCGTGGCACACATCGGGATCGTACGGAGCAGGGTGTGACAGAACCCCCCCCCAAAGGCGCGCACACCGGGCGCGCCAGAGGAGAGGCGACGGACGAGACGAACCGGGAAAACAGGACCTGGAAAACAAAGCAGAACGTCAACCAAAAACAGGGAACAGAACAGAGACACAGAAGAAAAACAAGGACGAGAGGAAGGACAAGAGACGATACAGAACAGGGAAGGCAGACAGGCAGACCAGGAAGGGAGACACAGAAGGGGAGACAGGCGGAACAAAAGGGCCAGGAGTGAACGGAGGAGGAACAAAGGGACGAGGAGCAGAGACAGGCGGGACCAAAGGAAAGGGAGGCGGAAACAGGGGAGCCCGAGGGAGCCCAGGCGGGCGACAGGCAGCGGCCGGAGGGGCCGCAGGGGAGAGGGAGAAGGGAGCAGGAGGGGACCACCCAGGGGCCAAGGGAACGGGACGAGGGATTGACCGAGGGGACACGGAGGGAGCAGGAGGGAACACCGGTGCAGGCAGGCAGAAGGGGGAAGCCGCGGCAGGCGGAGGCGCAGCCGGAGCCGGCGAAGGCGCCGTCCGACGCCCAGCCGGAGCAGGGGGGCCCGGAGGCGACCGACACGGACCCGGAGGCGGGACCGAGGACCGGCACCGAGGATCCAGGGGGGGGCCCGGCGGCGACCGCCGACCCCGAGCCGGAGGACCCGCAGGCAGCCACCGAGCCACAGCCAGGGGCTGAACGGGCGAGCCAGGGGGCAGGGCGGGCGAGACCCGGGCCCTACGCCTATGTCCCCGTCCCTTGCTGGAGACGGAGAGGCGGGGTCCTGGGGGGCGTCGGCCTTGCCAGGGTAACGGCGAGGGAGTCAGGGCCTCAGGCAGGGCCGCGGGCATGACGGGAGAGGCGGCCTCAGGCAGGGCCGCGGGCATGACGGGAGAGGCGGCCTCAGGCAGGGCCGCGGGCAGGACTAGAGGGGCGGCCTCAGGCAGGGCCGCGGGCAGGACTAGAGGGGCGGCCTCAGGCGGGGCCGCAGGCAGGACAGGAACGGCGGCCGGCTGGACAGGCGAGCAGGGCTGGGCCGGCTGGACAGGCGAGACGGGTAGGTCAGGCGAGACGGGCTTGGGCGTGCGGCCAGCAGGAGGTGCCGCAGGTAGAGCAGGCCCCTCCGGCGTGCGGCCCGCAGGGGGCGCCTCAGCGAGCGCCGCCAGCATGCGGGCAGCAGGGGGCGCAACCGTGGCAACCTCTGGAGGGTCAGGCGCCGGCCGGACAGGCAAGACGGGCAGTTCAGGTGCCGGCAGGACAGGCAGTTCAGGTGCCGGCAGGACAGGCAGTTCAGGTGCCGGCAGGATGGGCGCCGCCATCACGCGGTCAGCAGGGGGCGCCTCGGCGGGCGCCGCCATCACGCAGCCAGCAGGGGGCGCCGCCATCACGCGGCCAGCATGGGGCGCATCCGCAGCTAGTGCAGCAGACCGAACGGGGCCAGCCACTGGCACTGCAGGCAAGTCCGGCAGAACAGGAGGGTCAGGCAAGACAGGCGGGTCAGGCAGGACAGGCGGGTCAGGCGGTGCCGCTGGCAAAGCGGCGGAAGCTGCAGCAGGCGGGTCAGGCTGGACAGGCGGGTAAGGCGGTGCCGCGGGCAGAGCGGCGGCATCAGCAGCAGGCGGTGCCGCGGGCAAAGCGGCGGCATCAGCAGCAGGCGGCGCAGCCGCGGGCAGATCGGCGGCGGCAGCAGGCAGCGCAGCCGCGGGCAGATCGGCGGCGGCAGCAGGCAGCGCAGCCGCGGGCCGATCGGCGGCGGCAGCAGGCAGCGCAGCCGCGGGCCGATCGGCGGCGGCAGCCGGCAGCGCAGCCGCGGGCAGAGAGGCGGCGGCAGCAACAGGTGGTGCCGCGGGCAGAGAGGCGGCAGCAGCAGGCAGCGCAGCCGCGGGCAGATCGTCCCAGGCAGGGAGAAGCGAGCAAGCCCCCACGAAGAGCGTCGGGGCAGCTTCTTCGGCTTTACCCCTTCGCTTCTTCTTCTTGCGCTGCCCGGAAGCTGTAGGAGGCTGTGACGTTGTCTCAGTACAGGCGAGGGGCGGGAACCGCTTCGCCCTGAATTGGTGGACCAGCTGGAGCAGCAGGGAGCGCACCTCCGCCAGAATGCGCTCCTCTGTCACAGGGTTTACTTCCTGGAGGAGATCCCGGCTCCGTTCGACTAAGCCGAATAGCGTGGGGTCTTCCTGGATCTCCGGCTGCTCTCCCCAGTACGCGACCTCATGCAGCAGGACGAGCCAGAGGTCGTCGCCCTGCTGCGTCGCGTTGTTTGGGGGATCAGTCATTCTGTCACGCTCGGAGACGGAGGCAAGCAGGGAAGTAGGAGCGCAAGCCAGGACGTCAGGTAAACAGGATTTATTCAGGGAGGGACGGGCACGGACATCAACGTGACACTACAACAATGACTGATCTCGGGATGACTGACTCTGACAAGGACTAAATACACAAGACAAGCTAGACTTAATAAGACACAGGCGAACACAATCAGGGTTGAACACGAGGTAATGAGGGGGGCGTGGCACACATCGGGATCGTACGGAGCAGGGTGTGACAGTAACACTTTGGGATAAATGTTTTTTAGATAGGTGAAATATTTTGAAATGTCAAGGCATGTCAGACTACCCCGAAAGTGGAAAAGAAGCCTCAGACCCCAGGGAGTTAAAGATAACACAAAAGCAAATGATGGTTCCTTTTGTTTTACAGTGGGGTCTAGAGCGAGAAGCAGCGTATGCACTGCTCAATTCTGGAGCAGCAGGAAATTTCATAGACCTGGCTTTTGCCCAAAGGCTTTGCATCCGGACCGAGCAGCTCTCCACCCCGGTAACCGTTCTGGGGTTCATGGTTCAACAGAGTTCAGTTACTCTCTCAATCGGAACTCCATCAATGGACAGAGTTACTTCATCCTCTTTTACACCATTTCCAAAAATCATAAATTTCGTTTTTGTCAAATTCAAAGATAATTTGTTTACATCAAACCATTTTTTAAGCTTTTTCATTTCAGAAACGATTAATTTAGCCAATTCTTTCAATTTGTCCCCAGCACAATAAAAATTTGTATCATCTGCAAACAAAACAAAATTTAACATTTTGGACACATCACAAATGTCATCTATATATACAGTAAATTAAAAAGTTTTGGTCCCAAAACAGAACCTTGAGGAACCCCACATTGAATTTTCAGTCTTCCTGAGGAATTGCCTAAATAATGCACATACTGGGACCTATTTTCTAGATAACTACTCAACCAATTCAATGCAATTCCTCTCACCCCATAAGTATTCAGCTTAGAAATCAAAATAGAATGTTGCAGCATATCAAAAGCTTTTTTTAAGTCAATAAATACCCCTATTGTATATTTATTATTGTCTGTTGCCATTCTATCAGGAAATACCCCAGTATGGAATGAAAGATTGAAAATATAACAAAGAGGAGTAATTATACAATCCAATGTCTTTTTAACTATGACCATATCTAAACCATCACAATCAGTAGATGTTTTATTTTTAGTCTCTTCTACAATTGCTACCATTTCTTTTTCAGTGATATCAGCTAAAAATATAGACTTAACCACTCTGCTTTCACCTTTCCAAATCGGTTCAGTATGGCCCTGCACTGCAATCCACGGCAGCCACTCCACTTCCTCCTCTGTCTCTGCAGAATGACTCGCCCGTATATCAGTTTAGGGCCCTCCTTGATTCCATATGCCATCGGAACATCTTGCAATACCTCGTGGACTGGAAAGACTTTGGCCCGGAGGAATGCTCGTGGGTCCTGGTCCTCAAAGTGTTAGACCCGGTCATGATCGCCGCCTTTCACCGCGATCACCCAGATAAACCCGCTCCTCGTCCTCGGGGTCAGCCCTGCCACCATCCCCCTGGAGGTGGCCGTCAGGGGAGTGGGGGTTCTGTCAGACTCAGACCAGGGACCTCGCCCCCCTAGACAGAACAGCTGTAACAGCTTCTGATGATCCGCCCCTCACAGCATAAAAAGCAGTCAAACCCAGCAGGCTTTGCGAAGTATTGTTGCCATTGTTCTAATGAGCCTTACTGAGCGTTTCTTTGTCTCTTGTCTCTCTCGCCTTCCCTGTCTTCCTCGCCCGCCTGTCCCAGATCCCTTGTTGTCCTGTATCCTGCCTGTTCCTGCCTCTCGTCCTGCCCATTCCCCTGTCTGGCGTGCCCTTGTAGGACTGACCACCCCGGCACTTGACTACACGTCCCCGACTACATCTCTTGCTTGCCCCTCTGGTTTTGTCTGTTTGAGTTTACTTATTAACCCTCTGGGGTCAAGTGCGTCGTCGACAACGCAGCATATTTTTCGCATCTATTTCAGTTATATCTCACTGAAATCTGTATGTAGAATCATGAAAAAATGCTGGCTAAATCCGTAATCTGTCTTCTTTTCAAAATGTCCATTGTCGGCAGTATAAAAGTTTTAAAAATTAGGTTAAATCAGCAAAAAAGTAAACCATGTCATCTTACTTTTTACCTGCATCGGGGGCGTGTAGTACTGCTGTCACCCGAAAATCGCTATTCACATTCTAAATAGCCACATTAGCGCGTATTCAAATTGCATTCGCATGGTAATTTGATGAACAATGCAACGGTGAAATGCGATCCAGATACATCCCCATCAGCGCCATAAAAGGGGGGGGGGATGTGGCCAGGTGTCAATGGCTCATTTATACACATGAAAGTTGCTACATATTCAATAAAAGCCAGAAATACAGTCCCTGACAAAAGTCTTGTCGCTCATCCATTTTGTAGAAACACCTGCTATCAACCTGATTTGCAATTAATCAATTAGTTTCAGAAATAGCTCATATGAAAGCTAAAACCCTCCCAAATGATGTTTAATGCACTAAAATAAATTTGTTTCAATGAAAAAAGATTTATCATTTAATGAATACAGAAAGGTCAAATTTTGGCAAGACAAAAGTTATGTCGCCTACATAAAGTAATGTGAAAATTGAACAAATAATTTACTTCAAATACAAAAATGTGTTACATATCATCAGTGAATTAAATTCAATATCTTGTATGACTTCCATGAGCTTGAAGGACTGCATCCATGCGGTTCGGCAAGGATTCATACAATTTATTGATGAAGTCATCAGGAATAGCAAAGAAAGCAGTCTTGCATGCCTCCCAGAGTTCATCAACATTTTTTGGTTTTGTCTTCCATGCTTCCTCTTTCATCCTATCCCAGACATGCTCAATGATGTTCATGTCTGGTGACTGGGCTGGCCAATCCTGGAGCGTCTTGATCTTCTTCGCCTTGAGAAACTTTGATATGGAGATGGAAGAATACGATGGAGCACCATCCTGCTGCAGAATTTGGCCCCTTTTATGGTTGGGAATATAAGAGGTAGCTAAGATTCCTTGATATTTTAGACTATTGATGTTGCCTTCCACCCTGCAGATCTCTCGCACACCCCCATACTGGATGTAACCCCAGACCATGATTTTTCCACCACCAAACTTCACTGTTTTCTGGGTGAATCTCGGATCCATGCGGGCTCCAGTAGGTCTCCTGCAATATTTGCCGCAACTGTGATGTAATTCAACAGAAGAATCATCTGAAAAATCCGCCTTCTCCCACTTTTCCACCGTCCATCCTTTTGGCAGGTTGTGGGCCTTGGCAAATGCCACACGGTTTTTTAATTGTCTTTTGTTTAGTGCTGGCTTCTGGGCACTGATTCGACCATGGAGGCCATTTCAAGACAGAATTCTACAAACTGTTCTGGTTGACACGGGGACTTCAGGTGACCAGGTCGTGTGGAGCTCTGCTGCAGTGGAAAATGGGCTGGCCTTGGATTTTCGAGCCAACAAACGGTCCTCCCAAGCAGTTGTCTTGCGGGGTCTGCCTGACCTGGACTTGTCAAAAACGTCTCCAGTCTCTTTATATCTTTTTCTTATCCTCTGTACTTGACGCTGAGACACATTGAAGGTGTCTGCCACGTCAGCAGTGGATCTGGTCTTCAGCCTCTTGATAATCCACACTTTAGTCTCAGGGTGAATCTTAGGCATGTTGTCAGAGGTCTAGTTGCAGTTGATGTGAAGGTCTAGTATACTGGGCTCTTTTTATACACACCTGAAACTTAATTGATCCATTATTAGTCATAGGTGACAAGACTTATGTCTTTGCAAAAATTGACTCAATGGGCTTTACGAAAGTTATGCTGTACTCTCGAATCCATCCGTAATTGTTGATGTATTGGAGAGAAGCGGGGTTTATATATTAATTGTTTAAATTTGGGTGGATCAGCTGCAGTGTGTAAACTAATTTTTAAGCTAGAGGTCCAAGTTGCATTTATGTAAATTTTATTTACATCCACACATCCATCAATCTCGATCCCCACTGCTTATCCTGATCGGGGTTGCAAGGCTTTATGATAATTACGGCCGTAATTGCTGTAACACTATAATTATTTATATCGCATGATTTTATGCTGAAATATTTCTACAGCTTTTGTAATTTCGTTTTTAACTGCAGTCGAACCCTACAGTTGAAAAGAGAAAGCAGATACCACGCATCAGGTAAATGAGTTTTTCCTTATAGATGTCCAGATATCCAGTTGCCTACTGAGCTTTTTAAATTGGTATTTTAAGCGAAAATATTAGCACCAGTTGATCTGTCGGTTTGGGTTACTCGTAATATCGGTATTGTACCAGCAGCTGATGTGAGTTAATCAGCTGCTGGTACAATACCAATATTACAAGTATCACATTTTCCGTAAAATGTGGTTTCTCGCAGTTGCCGTACAGAATCGTGGGACATATTCGGTCCTCCAGAACACCAACCGAACGCCATGTAAACGCAATAGCATCGTTTTCCTTGCGTTCGTTGGGATTTTGACGCCAAGAAAACGTTGCATGCAGCGTTTATTTGACGCCACCTGAACGCGTAGCCGGCCGAACGCCGGTGCTGAACACCCGTGAGGACGCTTTGATTTGCTCCAATGAGCAGAAAAACGGTCGCCGTTCATTCGGCGCTCACCTGGCGCCACGAACACCAGAAAAACGCCTGGTACAGACGTCCATGTGAACGAGGCCTAAAAGTTAAACGGGTTTCAGACAGAACACGGCATGCGCTGCGCTTTGCTCTGAAACCTATTATTCTCTATGGCTTGCGTGGCGCAAGAGCGATTTTGCGCTGCGCCGAGCACAGCGCAAGCGCGGTGCGCCACTCGGCAGCCTTGTGCGCGCACCGCGGTCAAAGTTGAAATTTGTTGAACTTTGACCGCTGCGCGCCGTGACGCATTTTCGCGCGATCAATAGAATCAAAGCATCGAAGCGGGCTAGCGTTCGGTCTGCCCCTTCGAAACACACACTCACACAAAGCGGGTATGGAGGAAATGATCCTTTGCAGGTTGGGTTGTCTTAAAACATATTTTATCTTTAAACAACATATTTTCTCCACTTTAATAGATGACGAATGTAAAAAGACCTGGAAAAATCTCAGGGACAGGTATATTATTGGGGAAGAAAGTCAGAGAAAAGAAGAGTGGTGCAGGGGCAGAGCAGAAAATAATTTGGAAGTACTACACAATCATGAGCTTCCTGGAGCCTTATGTCAGGGAGAGGGCCACCTCCTACAATATGTCCCCATCCTCACAGAATAGACCCTCCAGTCCCCAGGCTACCTCAGCTCCTTTACCAGCCTGAATTCCCCAAGCTGCTCTCTGGATATGAGGCTCTCATGCACCCACAGCCTATTCTTTCTTGGTGCTAACAGAGCTAGTGCTTTTCTTTTATACATTGTCATGAATGACCGCGGGACGGGATAACAAAACAGGAGTTTAGAAAACCACGCCTACTTCTTGCGCTGCGCCCCGTGTTAAGCGCACTCGCTATTTTTTCGGAGGAAGCGCAAACCCCGCGGTGAGCGCAGAGCATGCCGTGTTCGGTCTGAAACCCGCTTTAGCAGTTTAGGTTTTTCTGCTGTATTTTGCCTCAGGGACATCCCTCTTAAGGGTCCAACAATAGTCAGCTAACATACTTGGGCTCCACCTGCCTTGGTACCGTTTTTCCATTTGGGAAATATCCTGATGGAACCGTTCACCATGCACATCGCTGACAGCTCCAAGGTTGGCTGGGAAGAAATCCAAATGTGAGTGTATGAAATGTATCTTTAGCGACATATTACACCCCAAGGTCATGTACGACGTCAACAGATCATCAACTATTTCTTGGTAGTTGACTGCTTTATGATTTCCTAAGAAGTTCTGACAAACTCTTTTGAAAGACTCCCATGCCACCTTTTCAGTCGGCTTCAACTGACAATCTGTATTCTGGTCATTAATCAGTTCTCTAATTTGAGATCCTACAAAGATCCCTTCCTTGATTTTCGCATCACTGATCCGGGAAAATTTGTCTTAAGTACATACACTCACCTAAAGGATTATTAGGAACACCATACTAATACGGTGTTTGACCCCCTTTCGCCTTCAGAACTGCCTTAATTCTACGTGGCATTGATTCAACAAGGTGCTGAAAGCATTCTTTAGAAATGTTGGCCCATATTGATAGGATAGCATCTTGCAGTTGATGCAGATTTGTGGGATGCACATCCAGGGCACGAAGCTCCCGTTCCACCACATCCCAAAGATGCTCTATTGGGTTGAGATCTGGTGACTGTGGGGGCCATTGTAGTACAGTGAACTTATTGTCATGTTCAAGAAACCAATTTGAAATGATTCGAGCTTTGTGACATGGTGCATTATCCTGCTGGAAGTAGCCATCAGAGGATGGGTACATGGTGGTCATAAAGGGATGGACATGGTCAGAAACAATGCTCAGGTAGGCCGTGGCATTTAAACGATGCCCAATTGGCACTAAGGGGCCTAAAGTGTGCCAAGAAAACATCCCCCACACCATTACACCACCACCACCAGCCTGCACAGTGGTAACAAGGCATGATGGATCCATGTTCTCATTCTGTTTACAGCAAATTCTGACTCTACCATTTGAATGCCTCAACAGAAATCGAGACTCATCAGACCAGGCAACATTTTCCCAGTCTTCAACTGTCCAATTTTGGTGAGCTCGTGCAAATTGTAGCCTCTTTTTCCTATTTGTAGTGGAGATGAGTGGTACCCGGTGGGGTCTTCTGCTGTTGTAGCCCATCCGCCTCAAGGTTGTGCATGTTGTGGCTTCACAAATGCTTTGCCGCATACCTCGGTTGTAACGAGTGGTTATTTCAGTCAAAGTTGCTCTTCTATCAGCTTGAATCAGTCGGCCCATTCTCCTCTGACCTCTAGCATCAACAAGGCATTTTCGCCCACAGGACTGCCGCATACTGGATGTTTTTCCCTTTGCACACCATTGTAAACCTTAGAAATGGTTTTGCGTGAAAATCCCAGTAACTGAGCAGATTGTGAAATACTCAGACCGGCCCGTCTGGCACCAACAACCATGCCACGCTCAAAATTGCTTAAATCACCTTTCTTTCCCATTCTGACATTCAGTTTGGAGTTCAGGAGATTGTCTTGACCAGGACCACACCCCTAAATGCATTGAAGCAACTGCCATGTGATTGGTTGATTAGATAATTGCATTAATGAGAAATTGAACAGGTGTTCCTAATAATCCTTTAGGTGAGTGTAAATCCAAGTCCACTTTCATCTATCGCTTTAACAAAGTTAGACCAAGCTTTATATGGAGTGGAGGGAGAAGACTCGGATCAACAAGTGGCGTTTTAACAACATTCTTGTTCCCTGGAGTTAGTGATGCTCGCTGTGGCCACTGTTTCTTAATGTAATGATTTATGTGGTCTCTGCTTTCCCACTCACAAAGGAAACTGCAATATTTTAAGTTGTAGTCTTATCAAGTGAGCGATGACCTTAAAGTCACTACAGATATTCCATTTGTATTCTTTGTATTTGATTTTCTCCAGCAGTAGTTTAATGCTGTCATATGTTTCTTTCATACCGGCAGCATGAGCTAACGGAATTGATGGGAATTTATTTCCATTATGAAGAAGTACAGCCTTCAAGCTTACTTATATTCATTGATTAATGGACTATGTGTCACAATGTATGCGCCCGAAGCGCTGACAAACGCACAGGAAGCCAGGATATGGGGAACATGGGGTTTAATCCAACAAAAGGCAGGCAATAACGCATTGACAATACAATGACCGGACTTGGGAAACGAACGGAAACGCGGACTAAATACACTGGACTAATGACACCAATCAGAAACACTGGGAATCCACATGAGGTTAACGAGGGGGGCGTGGCACTATGATTAATTAAATATAATAATTATAATTTAGGATGTAATTGTTTAAATTAATTAATTCAATTTCGTTTGTGCATTAAAATTAAAAGAGTTGTGTTGACAGAATTAAAAGAAGTAATTCTTCAAATTTGCACAGCTCAGTTAATTAAAATCAATGAAACAGAGTTGTGTTGCTTCTGCAGTACCGCACATTGGTCAGTAGGTGGAGTAAAATCTGCACATGCGCAGTTGGAAAACACCACAAGAAGGAACGTAGCACAAAGATCACTCTTCAGCTCATTTAGATCGGCGCCATTTTATAAGAATCATGTGTCCTGTGGGCGAAAATGCCTTGTTGATGCTAGAGGTCAGAGGAGAATGGGCTGACTGATTCAAGCTGATATTGCTTTTCATGTTTTTCTTATGCAAAACATCCTCCTTTGCTATTTCCCTCCACAGCTGAAAGTTTGAAACGATTTGACGCTTCTGATTAGTGATGGGTCATTTTGAACGAATCTTTAATGTGACTCAGGAAGAACGAGTCGTCTCGTGGGAGTGATTTGTTCAGTCGCGGATGCGCATTTGCGCAACTTCCTATAGTTTCTGTATTGCAATTATTGATTCACCTGTTTTCAGTCTTCGGGTTTTTCGAGTCGTTCGTTCATCACGTGACAGCCCCATAAGCTTAACCTAGTATGCAGTCTGAGCCGGAAACAGAATTGATTAGTTCATCTCTCGAGTCTTCGGGTTTGAGTCGTTCATTCATCACTTGACAGCCCCATAAGCTTAACCTATGCAGTCTGAGCCGGAAACAGAATTGATTAGTTCATCTCTTGAGTCTTTCGAGTCCGTTCGTTCTTTTGTCACGTGACCACTTACCGGCTCAGTACCTCAGTCAAATACTAACGTAAAATTCCATTTGTTGTATGTTAGATCATATTTAGAAATTATCATAAAATTATCAAAAATATCTAAAACGCATTTTCTTATAAATAAAAAAGGTCTGTCAATTTCTGTCACTATGATTTTTTTACTGTTTCTTGAAGATCTGTGGTGTGTTATTTTATAAATAAATAATCCTGTTACAAATAAATTATTGATTAATTTGTCCTTTCATTGTCTTTGTCTATCGGTAAACAAACACTAGGCTATATAATAAAATAATCCAAGCCTACAATTACAAAGTACTTATAGTTAATAATTGTACACTACTCTATAGCAGTGTTCATTTTTATTCCAATTTTGAGTTTCCTGGTATAATAATTGTTTTTCCCATGCAGACTTAACATATTCATGTAATATTTGTATAAAAAGATTGGTCAAAAAGGACATAATGACAAAGTAAAAGCAAATAACATTTTGAATTTGAATGATTAAGGTTAGTTTAAAATATTAAGGTTATTGTTATGCCCAGCTCGTCCGATCCTCGTGTGTGCCACGCCCCCCTCATTACCTCGTGTGGCTACCCGATTGTCATCAGCTGTTCCTTGTGCTTTCCTACCCGTCTGGTGTATTTAGTCGGCGTCTGTACCTGTATTCCCGAGTTCTGTCATTAACGTTGTCCGACGTAGTGCCTGGTCCTGTCCCTGTCTGCCCGTCTGTGCGCAATAAACCCCGTTTGCCTGTCAGTCCGGCTCAGCTTGTCTGCTTTCCTGCTCACTTGATCCGCGTCTGTAACAGTTATGATAACTTAAACTAATTAATAATAATAATAATAATAAACTATGTAGCCGTTTGTAAGGAAGGTTGTAAATTAGTAACTAATTTCTATATCCAGTGCTGTCACGTCACATAACATAAGAATGAACGACTCGAAAGACTCGAAGAATGAACTAATCAATTCTCTTTCCGGCTCAGACTGCATAGGTTAAGCTTATGGGGCTGTCACGTGATGAATGAACGACTCAAACCCGATGACTGGAGAGATGAACTAATCAATTCTTTTTCCGGCTCAGACTGCCTTGGTTAGCTAATTGGGCTGTCACGTGATGAACGAATGACTTAAACCCGAAAACTTTTCAGATAAGAGGCGAGGTGAGCGAATCATAGACTAAAGACTCAGGTAAACAATGAATTAATATTTTCTGTTTCTTATAGCATTATAGTTTTGTCTTGTTTGTAGTGTGATCAACATTTGTGTAAGCAGTAGATCTGTCCTGCCAAGGAAGATCCGCAGAGACAATATCTGGCAACCAAGTTTATTAGGAATAGACTGAGGGGAGGTCGTGAGCCGTATCCAAGTCGTTGCCAGGGAACAGTAACCAAAGTCCAGTCCGTGATCCGATGCCGTTGTCGAGTAAGGGGAAGCCGAGGGTCGAGAAGCCAGTTGGTCAAGCCAATGACATGGGAGACGAACATGGGGAAGTCCACGGGGGGCGTCACGGGGAGGGTGGTCGGGAAGGAGGGCAGGGCCAGGAAGACGGAACGTAACTAGGGAGACAACGAACAATCAAAGCGCTCAGCATGTACATTACTACAATACGGTATTCCCCTCAGTTTCCGGCAATCATCGCCAGTCACGTGAGGTGGGCGTGACAGAACCCCCCCCCCTGACGGCCGCCTCCTGGAGGCCGCGGACGGGTTGGGGGACGGCCACGAGGCCTCGGGGCCGGGCGGTCTGGGTGTGACCTGTGGAATTGGAGGAGGAGGGAGGGATCCATGATGTCCTTAGCCGGCACCCAGCTTCTTTCCTCCGGGCCAAACCCCTCCCAATCCACGAGGTACTGGAGTTGGCCCCGTCGGCGGCGTGAATCCAGCAGGTCATGCACAGCGTATACTTCGTCACCCAACATGGGAGGCGGTGCGGGGTCCTCGTGGGAGACAGCTGGCGGATGGGCAAGACTATAACAGACAGGCTTGAGCAAAGATACATGAAAGGTGGGATTTATTCGGTACACCCGAGGGAGTTGAAGACGGTACATGACTGGACCTACCCGACCAGCAATCCGAAAAGGGCCGATGAACCTAGGGCCTAGTTTACGCCCTGCAGGAAGACGGAGATTCTTAGTGGCTAACCAGAACTTATCCCCCTCCTGAAAACGGGGTCCTGTTCTACGTTTGCGATCACCATAGAGTTTCATCCGCGTGGCCCCACATTCCAGGAGACGACGAGTTTGCTCCCACACCTCTCTGCCTCGTTGGTACCAGTCATCCAGGGCGGGGACATCGGCAGGTGTGGGGTTCCAAGGGAATAGGGGAGGCTGAAAACCAAGCACACACTGAAAGGGGGTCATACCTGTAACTGAGTGGGGTAAAGAGTTGTGGGCATATTCCGCCTAAGGGAGAAACCGAGACCACTCGCGGGGTTGGGAGCCGCACATGATCTGGAGCATCTTTCCCACCTCTTGGTTGGTACGCTCTGTTTGACCATTCGACTGTGGGTGGTAGGCTGAGGAGAGACTAAGTGAAATGTTCAATCGGGAGCACATGGCCCGGAATACTTTAGAAATAAACTGAGGTCCTCGGTCTGAGACTATATCTTCAGTTAAACCATAATAACGAAAAACTCCTTGTAACAACAGGTCGGCAAGCTCTAAGGAGGATGGTAGTTTGGGAAGTGGTATGAGACGACACATCTTTGAAAAGCGGTCAACAAGGGTTAAAATGGTAGTGTTCCCTCTGGAGAGGGGTAGGTCTGTGATGAAGTCCAATGCTATGTGCGACCAAGGGCGATTGGGAACTGGCAACGGCTTCAAGAGCCCTGAGGGTGAGCCAGAGATGCTCTTACTCTGGGCACATAACGGACAAGCCAGCACGTACCTCTCAGCCTCCTGGCGCCACCCTGGCCACCAGTAGTGCTTTTCAAGGAGGCGAGCAGTGACTTTGACTCCAGGGTGCCCAGACCCCAGGGAGGTGTGCACCCATTGAAGGACTTCGTTGCGCAGCTGGGAGGGTACGAAGGTCTTCTCTGGAGGACATTCGGGAGGCGGGGCAGAGTTACGATTATATTCCAGGAGGCGCTGCTCCAAGTCCCAGGTCACTGTACTCAAGAAACAAGAAGAAGGTAGAATGCGAGACACTGGGTTGGGGTTCTTCTGCGACGGGAAGCAGCTGTGCAACATCCACTTTGATGTTCTTAGCCCCAGGAAGGTAGGTGACCTGAAAGTTAAACCGGGTAAAGAACAGAGCCCAGCGTGCCTGTCAGCGTTCAGCCGTTTAGCCTCGCGGAGATACTGCAAATTACCTGGAAGGGATGCAGTGCCCCTTCCAACCAGTGCCTCCACTCCTCGAGAGCTTGCCTCCTTGGGGTCGGCGGTCCCGCCGGCGGGATCTGACAGAAATTTTGCAAAACCGTTTAAATAACTCCGCCAGTTTTTGTCATATACACATTTTAAAAATACCCTCAGTAACCTTGGATGGTCTACTTTTCAAATATATATAGGTGATACGAATTGAAAGAACAAGAGTGACTGACTTAAGCGTCTGCGTCTCGAAGCGGCTCTGATCGCCCACCCACTTGCAAATCGCGCTATTCGCATGATAATAACATGATAATCCGACAGTTAGTATTGGGTAAAGAAATATGTGAATACGCCCATTGTGACCGAAATAAACAAGAGCACATGTCTGGTTAGTGTTTACACTGATCGGCTACAATATAGCACACGGATACGTCTCTGCCGCTGAAGCTTTGCGCCAGTGTTGCCACTTTCAGCAGCGAAGCTCATACCTGCGTTCATGGCTCAGTGGGCTAAGCCTGTGTGCCTGCAATCACGTGGTCGCCGATTCAAACGCAGCGTATTTAGAACGTGAATAGCGATCTTCCGCTGAGAGCGGTCCTACACGCTCCCGACGCAAGTAAAACAAAGAAAGGTGACACGATTTGCTTTTTGCCTATTTAACCTAATTTTAAAAACTTTAATACTTCTGACAATGGAAGTTTTGAAAAGAAGACAGATAACGGATTTAGTCAGTGTTTTTTTCATGATTCTACATAATGATTTCAGTGAGATATAAACTGAAATACACGAGAAAGATACGCGGTCGATGATGCCCTCGTCCCCAGAGCGTCAATAATAGTCACTGCATCATATTTATCGCTTTCTATATTTATATAGTCACAGTTTTTCATTTTTCATTCCATCTATCAATGAACTGTGAAAGGGATTTTATTGTTGCTACTTTTCTTGCGTTTCAAATTGCCTTTCCAAAGTGATGGGTGTGGGGTGCAGTGACATTCCAGACTGATGGGCCATTGACAGCATGCAAACTACTACAGGTATGAGGACACCTATCTCATCAATATTCATTGTGAAGACCACTGACTTTGAGAAAAAGAGTGTCACTCCAAAGTTCTAACACTTTAGTAATCAAACCATATAAAATTTCTGAATGTCACTTTCACCTATGTGTAGCCAACCCCTGTGTCTATAAGCTTCAGAGCTCAAAAGTCTTACCTAGAAATGTCTATAATGTGATTTTTTACAATTTCTCAGCATGTCTGAAAATAGGTTTTTGAAAACTATATGTTTAAAGTTGATTTTAACAAAAAATAGAATAATAACATTCTAAGAGGTCTCAGATTATTGGTGCTGAGTTTGTGCTAAATAAAAGCAAATGTAACACTTTGGGATAAATGTTTTTTAGATAGGTGAAATATTTTTAAATGTCAAGGCATGTCAGACTACCCCGAAAGTGGAAAAGAGGCCTCAGGCCCCAGGGGGTTAATAGCCAACAATTCCCGATTACCCACATTATAGTTACATTCCGCGTCGGTCAGTTTCTTTGACAGAAATGCACACGGATGACGTTTACCTGACCTGGGATCCTCTTGGGTGAGCACTGCTCCAATGCCTACCTCGGATGCATCCACCTCTACCTGGAATGGTAGCTGAGGGTCAGGTTGTCGTAGGATGGGAGCAGAACAGAATCGTTGCTTCAAATCTTCGAAGTCAAGCATTGCTCCTGGGGTCCACTTCTCCAGGAGAGATAACATAACCGAGGAATTTAATTGTGCTGCAATGAAACTCACATTTCTCACCTTTTACATAGAGTTGATGTTCTCGGAGTCTTTGTAGTACCTGTTTGACATGCCCCACATGTTGGTCCTCTGTATCTGAATAAATCAAGATATCGTCAATATATGTAATCACACAATTATGCAACATATCTCGAAACACTTCATTAATGAAGGACTGAAACACAGAGGGACTATTAGCAAGTCCGTAAGGCATCACGAGATACTCATATTGTCCCGTAGTAGTCATAAACGCTGTCTTCCATTCATCTCCTTTCTTGATCCTAATGAGGTTATAGGCGCTTCTCAGATCTAGCTTTGAAAAAACCCGGGCTGAGCGAAGTTGTTCCAAGGCTGAGGGGATAAGAGGGAGAGGTTCTCTACGCTTTATGGTGACCTTATTGAGCCCTTGATAATCTATACAAGGTCGTAAGCCGCCATCTTTCTTGGGCACGAAAAAGAACCCCGAAGCAAATGGGGAGGTAGAGGGGCGAATAATTCCCTGTTTTAGGGACTCTTGCACATATGTTTTCATGGCCTCCTCTTCAGACGTCCATGAGGTGGAACAGCACCCTCTACAAGATCGATGGCACAATCGGATGTACGATGAGGCGGGAGACCATAGGCTTGTGCTATACTAAAGACATCCTGAAAATCCCTGTAGGGTTTGGGTATACCTGAAAGATCCTCTGGTAGGGGGCTCTCAACAGAGGAGACTCGGCAGGGTAGGGAAAGACATTCCAGAAAACATTCAGATGACCATGCTTGAAACTCTCCGGTTCTCCAATCTATTGCCGGGTTGTGCCATCTTAACCATGGAAATCCTAGAATGATCTTATCTCATATGGAGGGAACAACAAGTAATTGGGTCAGCTCCACATGGAGAACCCCAACCTTTAGGGTTAGTGGTGCTGTGCGGTGAGTAATTAACCCAGAAGGGAGCGGTTCTCCATCCACACCTCGCACCAGCAATGGTTGTGGCATTATCAGGGAATCTGATAATGTTGAGCAAATGCGATATCTAAGAAGTTACCAGCAGCTCCTGAATCCACCAAACCCATACCTTTCACCCCTTTCGTTTCCCAAAAAAGAACAACTGGCACTGTTAACTGTGTCTTGGTAAGGTCTGGCGGAACTAATGTTCTTACCTGAGTCTCTTCAGGGCAGCTTCGGGTGGGACGCTTTGGGCATGCACGCATGAAATGCCCCGTTTCTCCGCAGTAAATGCACAACCCCCGATTGCGGCGTCTCTCACGCTCTTCCGGGGTAAGGGGCGCACGTCCCAAAACCATCGGTTCCGGTTCCGTGGGGTGCGCCAGCGGGGTCAGGTTCATTCCTTTCCGAACGCACCGTTGATCTGTGCTGTTCACGGAGAGCGGTGTCCAGGGTTATGGAGAGGCGCACATATTCCCCGAAGGTCCGGGTGGCTCCCCAACATGTTAGTTCGGCTCGTAATTCCGGGCGAAGAGCGCGATGATAGATTGTTTGTAAACAGTCGGTGGTCCAATCCAAACTGGCTGCCAGGGTTCGAAATTCCAAGGAGAAATCTGCCGCCGAGCGATTTCCCTGACGTAGATCTAAAAGCAAATCTCCAACATTACGCCCTACAGCTGGATGATCAAATATTTCTTTAACTCTCTGGGGTCGAGTATGTCGTCGGCGACATCGCGTACTTTTCGCATCTATTTCAGTTTATATCTCGCTGAAATCTTAATGTAGAATCATGAAAAAAACGCTGGCTAAATCCGTAATCTGTCTTCTTTTCAAAACGTCCATTGTCGGAAGTATTAAAGTTTTTTTAACTAAGTTAAAATCGGCAAAAAAGTAAACCATGTCATCTTACTTTGTTTTACCTGCATCGGGGGCGTGTAGTACCGCTCTCACCCGAAGATCACTATTCACATTATAAATAGCCGCATTAGCGCGTATTCAAATCGAATTCGCATGGTAATTTGATTAACAGCGCAACGGTGAAACGCGATCCAGATACATCCCCTTCAGCGCCATAAAAGGGGGTTGGGGACGTGCCCAGGTGACAATGGCTCATTCATACACATGAAAGTTGCTACATATTCAATGAAAGGAGCCAGAAATAGTGACATGAGTTAGGTTTTTCTTATTTATTTATCCAAATGAATGTTGCATCTACACCATTCAGTCATGTTCATGTAGCCAAGACTTTGGTGATCAGATATCTGGGATCAAAACAAACTGCCAGCATTGCTTACTATGTACTTTTATAATGTTTCTGCAAGTGTTCCAAACTGCATTTTGCAATGTCTATACTTTGATGTCAAATTTCAAACTTAACAAAAATCTGACATATTTACAATATATATTAAAATAAAGATGAGTGTAATGGCAAAACAAATATATAAGAAATAATTTATTTGCCATGAATTAAGTTTATGATATTTGAAGAAATGTGTGATCATGCCCCAGTCAGTGAAAGTGTGTTTCCTACCCCTAGACCCCAAAGGGTTAAAAGCTGTTTGGAAGTCTCGAGCAGAGTGCAGCAGAGGGCTATCCTCGGACCAGAGAGCGGTCACCCAGGTAAGAGCCTTACCACACAGCAGGGATATCACGAAGTGGACGCGATCCTGATCGGAGGGGAACTGGTCCGGGTGATGTTCTATGTATAACCCGCACTGCATTAAGAAGGCTTTGCAGTGATCGGGGTTTCCGTCGTATCGGTTCGGCAGGGCTACCAGTACAACTGAGCGCAGTGGAGAGGTAGGGATCGGTACCGCAGCCGCTCCAGAAAGCTGCAGTTGTCTCACTACATCTGTTAAACGCGAGATCTGAGCCTGCGCCTGCTGAAATTGGTCCTGGACGTCTTGCGGATCCATGTTACTGGCGAGGTATTCTGTCCTGCCAAGGAAGATCCGCAGAGACAATATCTGGCAACCAAGTTTATTAGGAATAGACTGAGGGGAGGTCGTGAGCCGTATCCAAGTCGTTGCCAGGGAACAGTAACCAAAGTCCAGTCCGTGATCCGATGCGGTTAAGCCGAGGGTCAAGAAGCCAGTTGGTCAAGCCGATGACACGGGAGACAAACACGGGGAAGTCCACGGGGTGCGTCACGGGGAGAGTGGTCGGGAAGGAGGGCAGGCAGGAGTCGAGGAAGGAGCGGGCAGGGCCAGGAAGACGGAACGTAACTAGGGAGACAACGAACAATCAAAGCGCTCAGCATGTACATTACTACAATACCTCGCACCAGACTGATGTCAGTGCGAGGTTTAAATACGGTATTCCCCTCAGTTTCCGGCAATCATTGCCAGTCACGTGAGGTGGGCGTGACAAGATGTGTTAGGGAGGTAACAGGTAACATTTTAATTATATTTTGCTAAAATGAACGAAATGACTCGAAAAAAGATTCGTTCATTTTGCTGAACGAGACTAAAAGGTCCGAGTCGGTAAAATGATCCGAACTTCCCATCACTACTTCTGATTGGTTATCCTGTCTCGTCTACATTTGCAGCCAATTCTGCTAATTAACTTGCCGGTGAGGTCTGAGTTTCTATTGCAGGCAATGGCAGATAAGCAAAGGAATGCATTCCATTGCTGAAATATAAAAAACATTTCCGATACATTACGGAAAAAGGCACAAATTTAACTGTGCAATGCAGTGCGTGTTTACCGGCTGTAAAGATGTTGTCGACATCTAATGTACCATCAGTGTTTCAGTCAACATTGTCTTAAATTTTTCTTGCAATTTTATGCAAAACAGAAGACGTGAAGACATACGGATTTGAGAAAATCGTGCGACCTCTTTTGCAAGATCTCCAAACTTTGGAACAGCAAGGTTTGTATGTCCAACAACTTGGAACATTCCTTAAAGCTGATAATCTTGCCGCACATTCCATGGCTGGATTCGTTGAGAACTTTTCAGGCGAGTATTGTTGTCGATTTTGTACAGCTTCTCGTGCAAATTCTCAGACCACTGAAGTGAAGGGAGGTGAATTCAAACTTCGGACTGCAGAAGAGCACCAAGGACACGTGAAACTTGCTACAGAGAAAGATGTAAATGTCATGGGTGTAAAAAAACCATGTGTTTTCAGTGAAAACTTTAGCTACTTTAATGTTACAACAGGCTATCCTCCTGATTTGGCTCATGATCTTTTTGAAGGCAGTTGAGCTAGCAGAGTGCTTTACTGAGTGAGAGGTATGTCTTTAATGTCATGTCAGCTTGCTTGGATGTTGTTATAATTCTAAACTATGATTTGAAGTAGGGATGTCCCAAACAGGTTTTTTTAACCTTGAGTCCGAGTCATTTGATTTTGAGTATCTACCGATACCGAGTCCCGATCCGATACTTCTATAATACATAAAAAAAGAATAAAGAAGAGCGAAGAAACAGATCCAGGATGTTCCTTATTTTTTATTTCATTCATCTTATTTTAACATTCAACAACTCTGTTAACAAACAGAGCACTTCTGTGAGGTAGCTTGAACAATCAAGTAATAAATAACATAAATATCTCCAGACCACAGGCATATTCGCGCTTTCCGCTTCAAGCTGCTTCCGTGTACTAATGCTGCATTCCATTTGCCTCGGGATCTGATTTTCGGATTCCGATATTACGTCACATCCGCTAAAAACTCGGGAAAACCGAGTCGGATACGTTCCATTAGCCACAGAAGTAGCAATACCATGAACCCATATGAAAAAGCAAGATTTTTTGCTTAGCCGGACAACTTGTCGGATTTAAGGTACCTCAGTTTAAATGGCCTTTATCTTCGTTCACTTACAATTAGCCCGAACTACTTTAAATCCGACAAATAATCCAACTAATCATGAAATCCAATTCTAGACCGGTTAATTGGTAGCCATTGTTAGCAATATCACTTGATAACACATTACACGCGGTGCTTCACGTATAAAACTCCGTAGCAACACGTCCACAGATACAGTAAGTTGGACGGTATAGTTTGTGCGACCGATTTAATGAGCCACAAATGAGAAGTAATGCTTAAACAGGATAAAACTACAACTTTCCCTTCTGTTGATAAAGGACACAGCCATCTTGGATTCTGAACTCGGATCCTCTGTGCCTTCCGAGATATATGGCGTTAAATTAGTGCCAAAACTCGCGCGCATAAAAACCACGCGCGCGTATGCGCTCGCGAGCAGAAAACCCATCCTCTCTACGCGCTCGCGTTTGCACAGCACTCGCTTGCTCGCTCGATCGGCGTTACATTAGTGCCAAAAGTCCAACCACGCGCGCGTGTGCGCTCGCGAGCTGAAAACCCATCCTCACTACGCGCTCGCGTTCACTGGACCCCATCTACGCGCTCGCGTCTGCACAGCACTCGCTCGCTCGACAGGATGAATTTTGACACTTTGGAGGCGGGAACAGTGGCTAATGGCTCCGCTTCTTTGATTGGTCTTTTTAACACCCTCAGTCTCCGCCCTCTGAGCCCCTTCTTGGCGGCAGAATCCGGAAGATGTAGGAGAAAGCAGAGGTAAAGTGAACAGTCACCTCGACAATAATGTGGGAAACCGTTTATGGTGATCACGTCTGTCTGGGTGAAATAGATCGCTATAAGCAGATGATGATTATAACCGATTTTTTTCTTTGTGTCTGGCAGTTTGCCATCTAATAGACATTTTATATGATATAATATATTTATCACATATATTTATATATATAATGTGTATATATATAACATGAATATATCGCAATTAAAGTCTCTACTGAATTTTATTGACTTTCAAAATATAGTACAAATGTTTCAAACGCTTTTCAAATTACAGTACTGTACAAATTAAATTATTAATTTGTGTATAATTCAAATACGCTTATTGTACTTTCACTGTTGCATCTCGCTGGCTCGTCTTTGGCAGTTAATCATAAGCTTTGATGAGTATATATTTGTCATTGAGGGAAAATTTCTTTTTTCCCGCCATATTTTCTATATATGCACGGAGCATTAGCCTCAGGTAACTAGCCAGAAGCACACGGGGCTATCAAAGTGATGGTTTAAAAAAAGTAATTTTAATTTTTCCGTATGTTGTCATGTATAAAAATACCCAAAATGAACACTGCGGACTACTTGATTACTATAAGCGAATTATTTAAACAGTATTTATACAGGAATGATTCTGTTCCAAGCTTCTTGATCCATATAAGCCCGGCCTATTCATATGGCTGATACCTGATCCATCTAATGGATCAGTGCATTGAAAGATCTTTTTTATTCTGTTTAGTGCACTTTGAGATGTGTCTAGGTCACATATGACCAAAATATTTTTCTTATTTCAAAAGTGGAAAAAAGTATTGCTACCTCCTCAGATTATGTTCAGTTGTAGCTTTTTAAAATAATGTACCTTGATTTGTGTTTGTTTAAAATTCTATTACCTGCTGCTTACTGGGCCGCTGAAAACGTCTGGCCCAGCTCAATTTCTTGGTTTGAAAATCTGGCCCAACTACTTTCCAGACCTGGACAAGCTCTGCTGAATCATACACTAATGTTATTTTGTTATGTGGGCTGTTGTGATAGGGAGATTTGCAGGATGCTGCACGACGGGTGGTGTCCCTGCTGCAGAATGCCCTGTCTGATCCAGCACCTAGAGACAGTGAGGGTTGTTGTTAGCACCATAATATTGTCTATAAGCAATCTGTTATTTCTTAACAAATTTAATTGTAACGTATTTCATGACACTATATTAAAGCAACAGTGCTGTCAGTAGGAGCTATAAAAAACAGCATATGTTGATGATAGATTAACATTTTATGTAATTGATTATTCAGAGGGTAGTCCTTGTAACATTGGCAGATATGTAGTTTTTTGTGTTTGAAATGATAATGAGTTTCTGCAGATTCTACAAACCAGAGGCACACTGGACAAGGACTTCTACAGCAGAATAACACCTTAGAGCAGAACATGGCAAGGTTTGTCATATTCAGGCAATAGTTTGTGCTGATTTGAATTTTTATGATTATTTCAATGTTAATCTTATATGTAGTGCTTTACATTACCTACATTGCACTACTGTTACACTTTCTCATGTCTTATTTTACTCTTTTATAGATCCTTCCCAGGACTGTTTGGCAAAAAAATGTCAGGCAAAAAGAGACCAAATTCTGCCTTTAATGACTTAAAAAGAAGGCTCAGTGAAATGTTTTCCAGTACAATTTTACATGGTTAACAAATATATGGAGAAGACACCAACAACATCCGACGAATTAAAACTTCTACAGGCCGGGATGGGTCGGAAAACCATCAATGTCCCAGAGGATGCTGACCATTCATGGGTAAATTGTAACAGAATGTCAGGATTTTTTTAAGTCACCATGGCATTTACATGTTCATTTAATTGCATTGGTCACACATTGTACTGAAATGAACATAATCTTCTTAAATAGTTTGATAAAGCTGTTAAAGTTGATGTGTATTTTGATATATTTTTGATGTTATCAAGCTTTGTGAGTTTACTTTTATCATTCACCTCAATGTAAACTAATTTACACTTTGACTAAAAACATTTGCATAGTTGAAGCTGTGTAATTAATAATTGCATTAGTGCTATTTCATACCAGTCAGAGGTAATCTATTGTTATCTTGAGTTACAGTGGACTTTTTATTCGAAATGTAATATTTAATGAAAGTGGTAATACTTTTAATAATTTAGTATTAACCATTACTCATAAGGGGTAGGTTGATGAGCAATGAACTCTTATGCAATGATGCCATGTTTGTAACATATGTCTTTTGGTGTGGGAGGAAATAGGAGTAAATTTTCCTTGACAGATAGATTGCTAATAAAAATAATGTACACGTTATACACTGGTTTTTCTTTAACAAAAGACTTTCATTATATAATGTATACACAGCTGTCCAGAAAACTTGAAGAGAACTACCCTAAAATGGCAGAATTGAAAGGGTCATGGATGTTATTTAAGGCTGTTGGTAAGATATTGAAGCTTCCTGTCTTTATCTGCTGCCTTATGTGCATTGTGTAATGGCAAATTTCATTGATTTTTTTCAGTTGCACAAATAATAAATTGATTTTCTTGTAGGAGGGTCTGGACAAAGAAAATTGTGTATCGTGCCCCCTGAGGCAGAAGGTTATGCAGGTGTTTACCTCAATACAGTTTCATGTGGGAAGTCAACACTGTACATAGTACCACTCCAAGGATCTCTTGATACTTCCCCTCTTCCCTACTCCACAAAGGAGTTTGAAAAAATGCCTAAAGCAACATGCCATACCTGTTCAGTTACCCTGCCAGTCCAGTTACTAGCTGCACATGTGGCATCTTGTGAGAAATTCTCAAATGACACCAAGGAACAGGCAAGGAATATTTTGCTGTTGATTCTAAATTAAGTTGAATAGATCTTTGTTGTCCTGTGGTTCATTTATTATTATTTTTTTCAGACTGAAGATTTTCAGGAGTCCCTAGATAAGAATCCTGCCATGGATGTAATCCTGGAAAACACCCTGGACCATACTCCTACTATTGACTTGTCTGTGACAGTAAGTCTGTTTATGAAAAATGCAAATATAAAGTCAGAAATCTGTTCCAAATTAGTTAGCCTATCCACCCATCAGCCCATCCAACACTTTGGTCCACAGCAACATGTACTCAAACCTGCTGGTTGGATTGTCACAAAATTTAGCACATTTGAACATCTCTGTGTATGTACCTTCTTGATTTGTTTGACTCTTTACTTCACTACCCTCAGGCGACATTTTGGTGTGTACACAGTATTAATGTGTTTATTCATACTCGGGTATATTCTAGACAACCTGTCCCATTTGTGAGCAAATTTACCCCAGTGACTTTCTGGAAGTCCATGCAAGCTTCTGTGGTGAAAGGTATTTCAGTTTCCTCATGCATCATTTTCTGAAGCAAAATGTTTTGTATTGCACTGTTCTTTTATCTTGCCATGCTGGTGACTGTATATCAGTTTTTAGTATGAGTAATGTGTAGCATGTACTCCTACAGAACCTTTGATGAAATGGAGGTCATCGATTTAGATAAAAAAACTGATGGAACAGAGATATGTCCAAAACGATTTAAGGGACATGAAGAGACTAAAAGGTACTTAACAAAGCTTTCTTCTGAAAGTGTGATCAATTTTACACTAATAATATGAAACTTTCCCAAATTATGAAGTGTAATTATTTCTCTTTTCCCAATATTACTATAAGCGTTGCTGATGTTGTCAAAAGCCTTACTGAAAGGGTGGATGAAAATGGCATATTCAGCATTTGTGTTACAAGGGATCAAATGCTTGAAAGAGGCATAAAACAATGGCAGCGCCAGAAAAAATCTTCCCCTAAACATCCCCTCAGAGTTTCTTTTATTGGAGAGGCTGGCATTGACAATGGGGCTCTGAGGAAGGAATTTTTAACTGGTATGTTGTTTTCTTTTTCTTTTTTTCTTTGTTTTGGATCTTCACAATAAATTTTGTGCTTTATGAACTTGCATGACGTGACATTCATCAGTCTTACAAATGTTGTCAAGCATTTAGATGGTTGTTACCTATGTATTTTATGCTTAATGATCTCTATTTCCCTGTTCTAAAAAGAAATGATGGCAGGAATAGAGAAGCGGTTCTTTGATGGAGGGGATAATGGCAAAAACCCTAAGTACTCAATGACAGACCTGGACAAACACAACTTCAAGTGGGTTATAAAAGATATACATTGAAATTACAGCGTAACACTTTTTTATATATCCAATCCATGTTAGGCAAGCATTTCCCACTACGTTCACATGCACACAGATACGCACATTACAAGACATGTATTGATTCAGAAAAGATTAACATTAGTTTGACTACATAAGGAGTTTTCCTCAGATATTCTACAGATCATTGTATTTTTCTCTCACAAGCAACATCACTGTTCACTCTCCTGAAATATAGCTGTCCATTGTGCAGGAATATTTTGTTTATTTTTTGGGGGCGGGGGGGATTGCAGGACTGTTGGAGAGATATTTGCTGTCAGTATTGCACAGGGTGGACCACCTCCAAACTTTTTAATGCAGTGGTGCTACAACTACATATCAACTGGAGAAGTGGATCAGGAAGCAATAAGTGAAAGGGATGTTACAGACCCTGAACTAATACAACTAATAAAAGAGGTAGATCATTTAAATGTGGGGAAAATTGCACTGTGAATCATCATTTCATGTCTAAGTGATGTAAATTGTTCAAGTGTTATGATTATTAATTCCATGCTTTTCTGTCAATGAAGATACTTCATTTCAAAATAAAAATGGACATTTTATTCTCGAAAAATCAGTTGACTCAAACACTAAACTGAACTCATTATGGTGTAGGTGTGAAGTTAAGTGTGGTTTTGTGTCTTTCAAAGATTGAGGCAGCTGACAATACAACCCTAATGGAGTTCACAGACAGGATTTTGTCATGTGGATACACAGGGGCAGTGTCCACCCAAAGAAAAGAAGACATTGTGCGGTAGGACAATTCCTTTAATGTAGGTTCAACTTCTAGATTTGGATTTGTTTTTTTTTATTTAATTATATTTCACTTTTTGTTACAGCTCATTAGTCCTACACTCCACAGTGAGGTTACTTCCCATGCTCCAGCAAATCTGCTCTGGAATGAAACTGTATGGTCTCCTCAGCTTGGTCCACCAAGAAACTGACATCTGCAGACAGCTGTTTGTTCCCGGGTCTTTTTCCAAGGCAATAAATATTGTCCATTGAAATATCTGCATTGAATCATCTAAGAAATATTTTTTTCAAATAAAAATCTGGATGACTTCTATTCTTTCTTTCTTCAATTAAGATGGATTCTGATTTTCTAGTGAAGTCACTATCACCTGTCTTCAGTGAGAAGGGTACAATGAGGCATCAGAGAGAGTCCAAAGTGGTCAACTTTTTGCAGGACTTCATACAGGACTTGGAAGATGAAGGTAAATGATTTGTATACATTAATGTCATACAACAGTAGAGAATGCTAACTTTTCTGATGACATTTCTGTTGCATGATTCACTTTGGAAAACATACAAATGAAATGTATTTGAAAGAATTTATATTTCTTTAGAATTTTTGCAATCATATCACTTCATGCTTGGACAGCAAACAAAGGGAATTGTAAAATCTTATTGACAAGTGACAATGCTTTTAATCATCCTTTATAATAAACTTGGCTAACAATGATTTCTTAAATTACTTTTTCAGAAGAAGAGGGTAAAAATAACAGAGAAGACATGCCTGAAGAGACCAAGAGTGAGGATGAAGACATCATGAAGACAGAAAGACATACCAACAACATGAACATTACTGTAGGCAAGTTCTGCCAGTGGCTGACAGGACTGGGTCATATCCCACTAAGTCATTCAGATAGGGAAGGTTTCAGAATTATCATAGAATTTGACCATGACTGCCAGGTGCGTTATGGGACACATCATAGCATCTGCTATCCTGTAGTTAATGCATGTTCATGCTCAGTCACATTCCCAATAGCACACCTGAGTACATACGTAGAATTCAAAAATATAATCTCACAGGCGATTGTCCATGGCTATGAATTTGGCCGCTGTTAGGAACTGAATGTTCCAGCTCACTTTTTCTTTTTGGTCAGGTCTACTCTAAACACATTACACTTGACAAGTACAAAGATTTACAAATGATGCTGAAATTGATGATTGCAAAGTTAGAGCACAATATTAAGTACAGGATGTATGATTTCATAAACAAAACTTTGTAGTTTTTAGTAGCACTTTATTATGGTTAAGCAGTATATACAGTTTCAATGCATTTTCAGTAATTTTTCTGCTGTTTTTCATGTACATTTTTCTGTAAGGATTCTGAAGCATTTTAAGGATTTCAGTCTATCAGAATAATTGTGCCATGAAATAAAAATGTAAAACAAAGGTTGTGTACAATAATTCAAACAGGACATGTCCAAAGACATAAGTTAACAGACAAAATTCCTTAGCGCGTGAATGACAGTTAAAGAGATGACCTGAACGAAGCAGTGTGTGTTTGTGATGAGTCCAGTGGGAGTGGCAGAACTGAACAGGTTTTTAAGTTTGAGCCTGCAGTCGTTTTATATGCTCATAGCAAACAGTGTATAGCTGTTCATCAGTAATGTTTCGGTCAGTAGGATCAACCAAAGTTTGGAGTTCATTCATCTCCTCCTCAGTCAGAGGGCACTCATATTCAGGCACTACAACACCAGTTTCTGAGTCAAGGCCATCGTAGTCAACAACAGTCTCCCAGTCAATGTCTGGCTCTTGTAGGTCCTATAAATTTATCAGAAGACATAACAAATCATAGCTTTCATGTGGTAACAATACTGTATATTTCAGTTTACTCACAAGATCAACAATTATATGGTTATGATATGTACATTTAAGATAACTCATCATAGAGCATTGCTTATGAAACACATTTAGTATGTGTACTTTGATATTTTGTATTTGGAAACAACCACACTGTAGAAGAAACACTTACCGCAAGGTTCTCAGAATGGACATTAGTGTTTAGCATTTGTGAAATCTCCCAGATCTGTGCTGGACTCCAGTTTCCCTCAGTACGTAGTGAATGGTGGTTCCAGGCTTCAGTGAATATTTCCAAGTCTCTTTTGATTCGTGGAAGAAATGTATAATGTACACAGAATATGTCATGTGTACAGGAGATGTCCAGGAGGTCATTTTCTTCAAGGGACTGTAAAAGGTTGTAGTATTTTGATGACACTGAGATCCACACATCTCGCCATAACCGTTCTATCCTAAGGTTAAAACAAAATAAAATAATTTCCATTAACATGTAGGAAAACATGACATTGTGTCCAAGTCTAGCAGAAAATTAATATAATGGAAAAACTATGTTAGTGCATCACTAATACGTGGTATAATTGCATGCAGCACAAATGTAGCACTAACCAAACACTGTATTTTTTATCTGAAGCTGTTAGTGGGGCCAGCTTCACTTAGCTTAACTAGCGACTCTTATCTTAGCCTTCTTCCACTATCTAGCTAATAACTGCAACAAGTATTTGTGGATTTTCTTCTACAGATCAGCTGTGGTATGAATTGGACGAAAATCCGCGTGATCCACAAGTAGGCAGGAAGTGATCCACAAATCTTTAACTATCCACAAAAATACAGAGCGATTTGTACAACTGAAATGGGTTGTGCACATTTGTGAATGTGGATCACGCAACATTTGTAACTTTGCTCCTATTTATTTGTAGATTTTGTCCAATTCATATTGTCGTTGATCTGTAGAGAGAAATCCACAAATATGAGCTGCAGTTATTAGCTACATATTGGAAGAATGCTAAAATAAGAGTTGTTAGTTAAGCTAGCCCCACTGCAATCAGCACAAAGACCTCACTTTCTTTCGTGCACAGAAATCAAAAGGAATGTGGCTGTAGGTCAATGGCTAAAACACTCCCACTGTGCTTTCATAAACCGGTCAGTACAGATCTAATTTGCGTACTGAAATCTTTCAAATTGTCAGTCTTTCAATTAATAATATGTCATTCATTAAATGTGTCAATAAACAATGAAATAATTTTTTCAATACTAAATTGAATGGACAATAGATTGACACGAAATAATTAAAGATATGTCACAAAAGATCCTCCATAACACTGACCACAAAAGATCCTCCATAACCACTAAAATTTGAACTGCTAGTAACATGTGTATGTGTGTGTATATATATATATATATATATATATATATATATATATATATATAGAATTTTGTGAGATTATGGAAATGTGATGTTACTAATAAATTTTCAAGTTCAAAGTGAATGTCTGGGTAATCAAATAGATAAAACTTCTGGTTCACAAGCTCTCCCCATCTACTTACAGTAGGAGAAAAACAAAGCATAGGGCATTGGCCAAACCAGTTCTATCAACTAATTTATTAGATATGTGCCAAACTGTACATTGTGGGTAATAGTATTCTATATAACTTCTTCATAAACATGTACTGCTTAGGGAATGCAATTATTCCAACTGTTTTTGTTATCAGTCAGCATTTAAATAACCTTACAAACCTGATTCCATACAGATATATTGGAATAAATAAAATGAAATGAAAAAAATATCAGGGATACGCTATGGAAGTAAAGAAATATGAATCATACCTTTGATTGTGCACACTTTTTCCTGAGATGAAGCTGTTCCGATCATTGCCACGGACAGTGAACATAAACCGGGCGATGTCCACATTCTCCACTCCTTGGTCAGCTCTTACCCTGAAATCACAGTAATCATAGTGAGATTAACAGAACAACTAATTTTTGATTATGGCTCTGTAACCTCTTAGATACATCAATACTACCCTCAAGAAGTTATATTAGTGTTGGTAAATGTGATCAAAATTCTTGTTAAATTTAATCAAAAAAATGCAAGCCATTCAAGTCCCCTGACCTAGTCACAACTAAAAATGTGGGGTGCAACAAAAAAGTTCCCACAAGCAAGGACTATGAGTTTCTGTAAGGTGGAATGGTGTGAAATATGTTCCCATACTGCTATTGTCCTGGCAAAGGGAGGGTACATGAAGTAATGAATGTAGAGTTGCCAATATTTCTAAAAAGTTTTCCAATAAATGTATTTTTCATGGCATTTTGCTTTGAGGAAACTGAACAGGTAAATGGCAGTTTTATGTACTTTTTGGAGTGTATTTTCAAACTGGTATAGAGCAAATAGATTTTTAATTGATCTACATTGCCAAGACTTTTAGAGGATACACTAGCTGTGTACCAGTGTAAAGCACACTACCTTGAGGGTAAGCCATGTCGCTGCGTTGCATCCAGGAAGAACTGAAATGCAGTTGATGCACAGTTGTTTGTGGCCACATTCAAGTACAATATCTACAAAAGTAAATAAAGTTTAAACCAATTAAAAGGCATCAAAGATGTATGTGTATACCAAGAAAACAGTGGTCAGACAAATAGGGTAGCTGGTTTATTATTTGTAGGTTATTGCTAAATTTGGCCCCCTTTTCAGTCCTTTGACATAATTAGCCTCTGCCTCCTCATGTTGTGCAGCCCTCCACTGTTACTTTCCTGTTAGCTTGGGGCATAACCACAAAATGACAAAGTCCAGTTAAAGTACAGAAAGACAAAAAGTACTACAAAGTCATTAGTGGGCTGAAACTCATGATTATCAAAGCTTCTAAATGTTTTACAGAATACACAACGTTTATATAGCCAGTGCACAGCATGTGGAATTACTAAGATATTACTAAGTCAGGTACCTTTCTTGAAAAACCATCCACTCCTCCAAATATCACAATGTTGTATCTGTGAAGCGATAAAAAGTATAAAATATTATTTATATTTTAAATGAAATCACAGAAATTGTGTAGATGCATTTAAAAGGGTTAGAGAGGAATCCCCTTTGAGAACTTTCCAAAGGTTTCTTGTCTTTCTTTTCTCTTTTGTTTTGATAGAATTTTTCTTGTATATTTTTTAAAATAAAAACTTCCACTTCAAAAATTTACTGTGAACATACACAATCATCATTGTGCGTGTTAAGTAATCCTTGTGATATGTTGTGCACAGCTAACAAAAAAGAGAAAAATGCAAAACCAAAGGAAGGCTTTCTTTTCTCTTAAAAGTCTGTTTTCTAAACAAACTGAGAGTCAGTTAAGGGGAGTTCATTATCAGTATTGTTGCTGGCATTTCTGAAAATGTTCCAATTTTAGTCAAGTGGCTACTTTTCAAATGCAGTCCCTGGCCAAGATGAAGAGGGGGGGTGACGATTTGTGGTAATAACTATTTCCTGCTGAAAAACACTGGTAAACTATCCACGTCTCTGAATACCTGCGAGTCCTGAGACCTCCATAACACATAGATACAAGTTGCCAGTGTTCATCGGCAGGAAATCTTCTCCAAAGCCCCACCACCACCTCACACCAATTCACCCAGGGCTGTAGTTGAACAAACTTCAAATAAATTTGACATGAATACAAACCGGATCAACTTGTGGTTCGTGTCCACATGTACCAGAGACAAGGGCCCTGGTACAGAGTACACTCTGCGTACTGCACAGCCAAGACTTGTCAACCTTGAGATGATGCCCATGGAATCAACCCTATGCATGGAGGCTGCAACTCTTCTCCACTGAACCCTGTAGCCCATTGACTGCAGCCTCCCTCTGACCATCCTGTAGCCTGCATTTGGTAAATCATTCTTGACAGAAGCAACCAAATTGTCAAGTTCCTCATCACTGATGGAATTATATGTGTCCCTAACACAGAGCTCATACTCTTTCATTCGTCTTAAGATTGTTCTTCTTGAAACACCCATCAGTGTGGCTATGCAAGGCACAGGAAGTTGAGTATGGAGCATTTCCTTCAAACGTTGTTCTTCAATCAAAATTTTGGGTCGTCCATTGGTGGCAGTGACTTCCTGTGTGACGCATGGGGCTGGACGTTCCAGATATCCCCTCACAAGGTCAAAGAGTTCTTGCAAAGCCAGGGTGATAGCAGGAGGTACTTCGATGTGATTAGATAGGGCTTGCAGAAGATACAGCTCCTGACGACAAAGGAACTCCAGGTAATCCAAATTTAGTGGAGTCTCGCTGAATCCCATTTCTATTTTATGCAAAAGACTTTCGAGAAGGTGGTATCTGAGCTGTTCACAGAACAAAATATAATTAATGAGGTGTCAAAATCTTGTCTTTGATACACACACTAGGCCTACCATTCAAAAGTTTTAATTATAAAAATGAAATGTTTTTGTTTTGTGAGGTGCCTGTTCATGTATGATGATGTAGTGGCTGCTCTGTTTGATCGTGGTAAACCTTTTCACAAACAATATAAGTTAAGTAGTATAACATTAGATCTTAGGACCAGAGTCTGTTAAATAAAATCAATGAAAAACACTTACTCAGTGGAGATTAAAATGTAGCAAGCAGACAACTTTATGGCTTTAATAATGAGTGTATTTAGCAGCTACAATGACAAAAGATATTAAAAACCTCTCCATTCTAATGGTAATTTTATAAACATGAATAGATAGCACTTAAGCTGGTTTCGCCTGTAGTGCGCTAACACTAACCCGAGAACTAATATCTGAGGAGCACTCTTCTCAGGATTTGAATTTATTACATTGGGTTTGTTATCTTGTATGGAAAAAGATATGCCTTGTTGTTCATAATGCAATTTACCCTACATTGGCCCATTCCTTTATAAACGGTAAAACGAAGCGGGAAATTCCCACATTATTTTTATTTATTTATTTTTTTTTTTTTTTTTTTTTTTATTGCCCACCACCACCAAATTCCCACATTATGATAGCAGACTGTGCCGGAATAAATAAAATTGCACGAGATACCAGCTATCCCGCATTGAATTTCAAGCTCTGCTTTAATTAAGACACACACACGAATCCAATTACCATCTCGAACGTGGAATATGAAAAAATCTCTGAGAGATGTGAACTCAGTGTAAAACTTACTTGCTCCGACATCATGACAGCGTGAATCCCACATCCACTGGTCAGTTATCTTCATCTTCTACCAAAGCAAATAGCCAATCGTAGTCAATTTTCAAAAAGACCAATCAAAGAAGCGGAGCCATTAGCCACTGTTCCCGCCTCCAAAGTGTCAAAATTCATCCTGTCGAGCGAGCGAGTGCTGTGCAGACGCGAGCGCGTAGATGGGGTCCAGCGAACGCGAGCGCGTAGTGAGGATGGGTTTTCAGCTCGCGAGCGCACACGCGCGCGTGGTTGGACTTTTGGCACTAATGTAACGCCGATCGAGCGAGCGAGCGAGTGCTGTGCAAACGCGAGCGCGTAGAGAGGATGGGTTTTCTGCTCGCGAGCGCATACGCGCGCGTGGTTTTTATGCGCGCGAGTTTTGGCACTAATTTAACGCCATAGATATTTCTCGGATCTCCGAGAAATGGGAGCGCGCATGTCGTCACTTCCGGCTTTGAAACTCGGAATCCGTGTTCCAAGGGCAAATGGAATGCATGAATTATTTTTCCACAAAAAACAAAGCGCATGTTCGCTTGAAAAGTTAACAAATGGACAATGGCTTAAGGAAAACAAGTATCAACTTTAATAAATAAGTAAAACATAAAATACTAACCCTTTTTCCGCACACACGACATCAGGGTAGGATAAAATATTAGGCATGTGCTCCTAGCAGGAAAACATGGCCGCTTTGAGTTGTGCACATGCGCAGTAACAACGGGTAGGACAGCTTGATAGGTAGGACGTTTTGTCAGAACACCTGTTAAACAATAGCGTCTCTGCAACAAAGTGATGTCATGCTGCACGTGTTGCTGTTTCTGTGATGAGTCAAGAGGTCTAACTCTGTGCCACCGCATAACTATAGATGTGTTTAAAAATAATGAGAATATATATACATATTGTCACGATCCGCTCCGTCCGCTCCTAGTGTGTGCCACGCCCCCTCATTATCCACGTGTACTTCCCCAATTGTGCCCAGCTGTTTCCTGTTTCTTTTGCCTTGTTCTCTGTATATCAGTCCACGTCTCCCCTTGTTCCCCAGATCGTGCATTGTATTGTCGTGTATCGTCCGTCCATGTCCGTATTTTGCACATTAAACCCTGCTTACCTGACGTCCTGGCTTGCGCTCCTGCTTCCCTGCTTGCCTCTGTCTCCGATCGTGACACATATATATGTGAGTCCTGATCGGGAGGTAACGTCCGATTCCGATCGAGTATGAAACCACGTGATTTGAAGTACTTTAGATGTAATTCAGGTTTGTTCATTTATAGTAAATGTGTGTTATCTGTGAGTGCTGGTAAAGGAAGTGTATGATGATGTCCTGTCAAAAATTTACCAGCACCCTGATTTCTCTCTCTCTCTTTTTTTTGTTTTGTTTGGAAATTGTACCAGGTATCTGCGGAATTCAGCAGGATTACAACAATTCCTTTGGTGTCCATATTCATGGGTCAGCTTGATCATTTCTCCTCCCAGCTCCTCAAAAATTTCAAAAAGAAAGGAGGAGCAGCCGCACAGAAGATCACAGACATCCTGTCAGTTTTGGATCAGGTATGTTCTCTAAATTCATCATCAATTCTCATAATTCATAATAGGCTAAACTTATATTTCATCCAAATATGATTATTTTGTTATTTTTAACTCATCCTTCATTCAATATTTTTTATACTAAAATTATGGATTAAAAGTTAAAGGTGAATTGTCGTTCTTAGGCTCCAAATATCATGTTTTTTTTTATTTTGAATCATCAATGACTTTCTGCCTCTCATACATTAACAGAGTTGTTTTTGCAACTACAATTAGAACAGCTCAGTCATTCAAGGTTATTGTGTATCCCATGCAGTGCTTCTGATTTGGGACCATTGGTTGATGGACACACTTGACTTTCGTAAAATACAGCAGTGGGATAATTTGCATAATGCTACTTAAATTTAAGACATACAGCAAAAAGTACTAATTCTCATTTCATTTTGATTAGAGCATCACCATTGGAAAAAAAGTGTGAATGCATCCAGAAAGCCGTAGGGTGTACTCACACTAGGCAGTTTGAACTGTGCCCGAGTTCGTTTGACTAGTGTGAATGCTCCGAACCATGCCCGGGCGCGGTTCGTTTAGCCGTCCCTGGCCCACTTGGAAGAGGTGTGCCAGAGCACAGTTCAGTTGTACTCGGGCGCGGTTTGCATGTAGTGTGAGCGCTAACCGTGCTGGAGCACGAAACAGGATGCGTGACGTCACGTTTTTGCGACACTCCAAAACCAACATGGCGGGGAAAGGGTCACATTAGTCTATGGCAGAGGTGCAATGTTTGTTGGAAATTTGGGCAGATGAGAGCATACAAGAACAGCTGGACAAAACGCATAAAAATGATGGGATTATCTTCTTAATTGTGGATACCAAAGAACCACCGAGCAGTGTCGAGACAAGGTTAAAAAACTGCGGGCACAGTATTTAAAGGTACGGGATGCACTCTGTAAATCTTGCAGCTCTGCAGACGAAAAAGATAAATTCCAATGGTATGACGCTGTCGACAGCATAATCGGCAGCAAACCATCTAGCCAACCGAATGTGTTGGAGTCCCATCCGCGAAGATTGCTGGATTCTACGTCATCTGATACGGAGGACACAGGACTGGAGAGATCCCTGAGCTGTGAGTAACGTTAACATACATACCAGTTCCATTTGATAGCTATTCTGTTGATTTAGTATGTGCATGTCCCTAAAGTAAATTATACAAGGTTTTACTACGAATCCAACCAAGAAACCATGGTTACTTTAGTAAAACCTTGGTTTCCACAAATTGACCATGGGTATGCTGATAAAATTGGGTTTTACTACAAAAAGAAAACATTACATTTTCATAAGGGATGTTTGTTTACTGTTATTAAAATTCTTACATTTATGTTTATTTTTCTTTTATTTCAACAGTTACATCACTCAATTCAGATTCAACAATCGCTTCAAACACTGGTGATGAGACACAGGACACAACAGATAAGACTGAACCTGAGACAATACCTTCAGAACAAGGCAAAAAGAGGAAGAGAAAGGTAGAAGTAAGTGACACGATGACTGCCTTTCTAGACATGCAGAAACAACATCATGAAGAATTCATGCAAGGGGAGCACCTGCGTTACCAGAAAGAAAAAGAAATGCTTGATAACTGGATGAAGGCTCAAGTACAGATGAAGGAGCATCGACTGCAACTGCAGAGGGAGGAACACCAAGAAACAAACATGATGTTCCTGCAAACCATGAACAGACTGTTTGATGCCATGATTCCTTCACGCTCTCATCACCATACCTATGCTCACCATCCCTCTCCTCATGCTCCTCCTCCTACACCTCCTCCCGCTACTCCTCCTCCTCAGCTGCAGTATCCGTACCATGCTGAGACATCATCACCCTACTCTGAGGATGATAACTCTACACATGTTTATTGCAACCTGTAAAGGCACAGTTGAACAGGTCCATGTTTTTGTTACTGTGTTTAAAATTAGCATTTTATTATAAGGGTTAAGTTTTTTTTTTAGTTTTTATTAATAACATGTTTGTAATAGGTAAATATGACCAAAAGTTGTTTAATTTTCTGTAGCATATATTTACTATGCACTTTACACTAACACTATGCACTACCTCGAACCTCTACAACATATACCACACACTTCCATAAATTATACACAACACACACTAGGTATAGTTCTCTCAAAACTTTCCATATACACTCACTGGAGTTCACACAAACTTTTTGAATTGTATTGAATAATGACACTCAGGTATGTCTGCAAATTGAAGGAAAGTATACTGCAAGCAAATTTTCATTTTTGAGAAAACTTCTTTCCCAGAAGTGCCTTGATATATAGCACTTTGTATTTGATTTGTTTTCTTATTTTGTTTCACTACTGCACATGGTTGTGTTCTGTGAAGTACTGTTTTTTCCTGTGGGAAGTGCATCTGAGTTTATGAATAAAACATTTTGGGCATTATCTTATGCTTTGCGTGTTATTAGCAAATAACCCCTGCACTGTTCTTGAAATGAACAATATGACTTTATTGACAACAGCACAAAAATAGGTCACATTAAACCAATAAGTGCATACAATAAATATATATGCACTGAATATAGTAGCAGCATGACACAAAAGTATGAAATGAAAACCATCCTCCTGAAATATAAAATCTCTCTCTACAGATTTGAGAAATATGAACACAATGCATCTCTGGTGGCATTTCACCTAGTGGCTGAATTAAGAGGATTCCATCCACTGTTCACATTTTCCTCTTCAGCAGCAATGTCCTCACATTCCTCACCATTTACTTGACAAAAGTTGTGAAGCACGCAACAGGCACTGATAATTGTGTTTATGTTGTCTATGCGGCAATCACACCTCTTCATTAAGCATCTCCACCTTCCTTTCAGGAGGCCAAAAGCCCTTTCCACAGTCATCCGTGCCTTGCTGAGGCGGTTGTTGAAGGTGGTCTGTGCAGGGGTTGTTTGTTGATTTTCTGGATATGATTTCATCAACCATGGCAGTAATGGATATGCAGCATCCCCCAAAATCACCACTGGCATATCTGCTCCTTCAAACCTCTCTGTTATCTGAGGGAACAGGGTATTACTCTGACCCCTCTCAAACAAGGATGAATTTGCAAAAACTCTTGCATCACAAACCTTGCCCGGCCATCCCACATTAATGTCCCAGAACATAAGTCGATGGTCAACCACACCTTGCAGAATAACAGAGTAGAAACCTTTCCGGTTGTAGTAGTCTGCAGAGCTTACAGGCGGAGCTAAAATCTCAATATGAGTGGCGGCGTGTACACACCATGAGGCTCAGTGTCTCTCCAGTTTCTGCAGTTTTGCAGTATTTTTCTTGCTCATCTCGGGTCTGTTCGTGCAGAACTGTAGTGCCTTTACATCGTACACCCGACAGGAGCTTTTGGATATTGGTTTGTATATTCCCGACAGTTTTATTAGCAACTATCGACTCGTCCCTGAGATCGCCAGAACATCCGAGGCAAATCTACTCCTTCAAACCTCTCTGTTATCTGAGGGAACAGGGTATTACTCTGACCCCTCTCAAACAAGGATGAATTTGCAAAAACTCTTGCATCACAAACCTTGCCCGGCCATCCCACATTAATGTCCCAGAACATAAGTCGATGGTCAACCACACCTTGCAGAATAACAGAGTAGAAACCTTTCCGGTTGTAGTAGTCTGCAGAGCTTACAGGTGGAGCTAAAATCTCAATATGAGTGGCGGCGTGTACACACCATGAGGCTCAGTGTCTCTCCAGTTTCTGCAGTTTTGCAGCATTTTTCTTGCTCATCTCGGGTCTGTTCGTGCAGAACTGTAGTGCCTTTACATCGTACACCCGACAGGAGCTTTTGGATATTGGTTTGTATATTCCCGACAGTTTTATTAGCAACTATCGACTCGTCCCTGAGATCGCCAGAACATCCGAGGCTGTGCACCCTACCCGGCCGGGCGGAAGTGCTCGTAGGCAGCGTCGAGACCATAAACAGAGACGAGGGAAGCGCGGAGGACTAAGAGCTAAGCTAAAGCTAACACCACACCGGCTCTCTTTACCCAGCATTTTCCTTGCCAATGTTTGGTCGCTGGTGAACAAAATGGATGAGATTCGACTCCGCATCAACCACAGCAAGAGACTCTGGAACTGCAATGTCATGATTTTCACCGAAACATGGCTAAACAGCGATATATATCGTACAATGCTATTGCTCTAGCTGAGCACCAAACATTCCGGGCAGACAGAACGGCGGATGACTCCGCTAAGACCAGAGGCAGAGGATTGTGCATTTATGTTAACAATGCTTGGTGTACGAACTCTGTTATTATTAGGAGACACTGCTCAGCTAGCCTAGAGTTTCTCATGGTTAAGTGTAGACCGTTTTATCTGCCACGGGAATTCACCTCCACTATTATAACTGCCGCTTACATTCCTCCCGACGCTGATGCCAAGCTTGTTATGAACGAACTTCACGCGGCCATCAGCAAACAACAAACTGGTCAGCCGAAGGCTGCTTTTATTGTTGTGGGGGATTTTAATCACTCCAACTTAAAGACAGTACTCCCGAAATTTCACCAAAACATTTTCTGTCACACCAGAGGAAACAAAACTTTAGACCATGTATACACAAACATGGCTGAAGCCTATTCTGTGACCCCCCTCCCCCACTTGGGACAATCAGACCACCTTTCTCTGTTCCTCACCCCCAAGTATTCACCCCTCATCAACCGTGTGAAGCCATCAGTGAAGACCATCAAAGTGTGGCCAGCGGGGGTAGACTTCACACTCCAGGACCGGTTTCTACACACGGACTGGAGTATGTTTGCTACTCAGGCCACCTGTGGCTCTCACACGAACATAGCCAGCTACACTTCCTCTGTTCTGGATCACATCAACACTACCATAGACAGTGTTTCAAACCAGAAGCAGATCACCATATACCCAAATCAGAAGCAATGGATGAACAGGTAGGTGCGTATCCTGCTACAGGCACGCAACACTGCCTTCAGATCAGGTGATGCACAAGCCTACAGCACTTCCAGGGCTAATCTGAAGAGGGGCATCAAAAAGCCTAAGCACTGCTACAAACTAAAGCTAGAGGAGCACTTCTCAAACTCTGACCCTCGACGCATGTGGCAGGGCATCCAGGCCATCAGTGACTACAAACCCAGCCACTCCACCCCCGCAGCCACTAATATCTCCTTTCTGAATGAGCTTAATGACTTTTATGCTCGCTTCGAGAGAGACAATGAAGAAACTGCCACCAAGATCACCTCCTCAACCGACCACTCACCCATCACACTTACCTCCTCTGATGTCTACACCGCACTGAGCCGGATCAATGCGCGCAAGGCTGCTGGCCCAGACGGTAACCCTGGGCGCGTACTGAGGGCATGTGCAGAGCAGCTCGCTGGGGTATTCACAGACATTTTTAACATGTCCCTTGCCCAAGCAGCTGTACCAGCATGCTTTAAATCTACCTCTATTGTGCCAGTGCCGAAACACTCTAGCCCAACATGCCTGAATGACTACCACCCTGTAGCACTCACACCCATCATTATGAAGTGCTTTGAGCGGTTGGTCCTGACACACCTAAAGGATTTTCTCCAATCCTCACTGGACCCACACCAGTTTGCTTACCGTGGCAACAGGAGCACAGATGATGCAGTCTCCATAGCGCTGCACTCTGTACTCACACACCTGGACAGTGCAAACACCTATGCACGAATGCTGTTTGTTGACTTTAGCTCAGCATTCAATACTGTCTTACCCTCTAAGTTAATCACCAAACTTAGAGACCTGGGCCCCCATGTATAAACGGTGCTTACGCACAAAAATGTTGCGCACGCCCATTTCCATGCTCAGGTCGAGATGTATTTAAAAAGTAAACTTGGAGTACCGCCACGTACATTCTCACGGCAACCCCAGACAAGGCGTACGCAAGTTTCTGCTCGATTTGGCAAACTGGAGGCACCTACTGGCAAAAGAGTGCTACTGCAGTTTCACTGTGTCAGACTCACAATCATGACGCTGACTTTATCAAATACACCGACATTAATTGTATGTTGTTTACAAATGTACGGCAGCTGATTTTTTTAAAATCAATTTGTAACAATAAAACTGTGCAGAAAATGACTGAACTATTACAACTACCATGGCAGCTCTTGCGTTATTGGAAGACATAGCTTATAATGATGATGATGACTGGCTTCTAAGTCGATTAAGATTTCAAAGAGCAATCCTTTTGGAGCTGTGTGCTAAACATTACAGTATTACAAAAGCAGACGATGAGGAATTACGCTATAGGCTACCTGTTCCTTTACAAGTTCTGTCCACTCGTGGGTTCTTAGCCACAGGTGCTTTTCAGCGAGAACTTGTGGACCGATCGGGTATTTCTCAGTCAATTCTGAGTCGCGCCATGCCGGCTGTATGGGACGGCATAATTCGCTTGTCACCCAGATATATAAAATTTCCTTACACTGTGGTTGAACAGGCAAATATTAAAGCGCAATTTGCAGCGATGTCCGGTTTTCCCAACGTAGTCGAAGCTATCGACTGCGCGCACATTGCTATAACCTTCAGTGAACGAATTTGCTTATGTAAATGGAAAGCACTTTCACTCTATTAATGTACTCTATTAATGTATTGGGGGCACCTCTTGTACTGTTGTCTGTAAGAATAAACAAACAGAATAAACGAAAGTAACACCGCATCTGCGCCCTACGCGTTATTCATAAACACGCAAGTAAGGTCAGTTTTAAGGTGAGCGGCCGCTCGTTTTTCCCGCCGTCGATTTTAATGTCCTACCACTTCTTTTTAATTTCGGCCACCGTGCGAATTTCGGAACCAACACTTTAAACTGACTCCGCCACGCTGTGCCACTCCGTAAACTTTCGTTTATTGCTGATGCCACTTATACCACCAAATAATATCACTTTTCTTTTCTCGGTTTCTGTTAACATGACCTCCACTTCGCACTCGCTGAAATACTTCTTTTTCCCTCGTGGTTTATCCATTGTTGTTTAAGAACAACATAGAACAAAGCGGGCGTTTATATAGATTTACATATGCAAATATACATAATTATGGGCGGGTCGGGGGGGGTGGCTGTGGGCTCGTTCACGTACGTAAAATTTCACGCTCATTCGGATTTATAAAAGGAATGTGCGTAGATCTGTGCTTACGCACAGTTTTATGCATCTGGATTTTTTCTTGTTTACGCACATTCCTAGTTTTGTCCGTACGCCATGTTTTAGTGCGAATTCTACGCACGTCGTTATACATGAGGCCCCTGGACATTAATACCTCAATCTGCAACTGGATTATGGATTTTCTGACCAACAGACCTCAGCATGTTAGGTCAGGCCACATCTGCTCCGCTACCGTCACGCTCAACACTGGTGTACTACAGGGCTGTGTGCTGAGCCCCTTCCTTTACTCCCTCTTCACCCACGACTGCAGGCCTGTACAGGGATCCAACACCATCATCAAATTTGCAGATGATACTACGGTGATCGGTCTAATCAGCAACAACGACAAGACTGCCTACAGAGAGGAGATCAAGCACCTGGCCACTTGGTGCACGGACAATAATCTGCTCCTTAACACCACTAAGACCAAGGAGCTCATTGTGGACTTCAGGAAGGGAAGAAGAGGTTCACATGAACCCATTTACATCAACGGGATGGCTGTTGAACCTGTCTCATCCTTCAAGTTCCTGGGGACCCACATTTCAGAGGACCTATCCTGGACCACCAACACCTCTAGCCTGGTCAAGAAGGCTCACCAGCGCCTCTTCTTCTTGAGAACACTTAAGAAGAACCAGCTGTCCTCAGCCACCCTGGTGAACTGTACAATAGAAAGTATCCTAACCAACTGTGTAACAGTTTGGTACGGAAACTGCTCTGTTGCTGAGCGTAAGGCACTGCAGCGGGTGGTGAAAACTGCCCAGCGCATTATAGGGACTCCACTTCCAGCCATTGAGGACATCCAGAAAAAACACTGTATGCGTCGAGCACGCAGTATTCTTAAGGATTACTCTCATCCCGCCCACAAACTGTTTTCTCTCCTGCCTTCCGGTAGGCGCTTCAGGTGTCCCAGGTCAAGAACCAGCAGACTAAGGAACAGCTTCTTTCCCAGAGCGGTCTCCTTATTGAACTCTGCCCCCCACTGACACCTGCCCCCCCTCACACACTCCTATACTCTCTCCATTATCATTGCACTATTTAATTTTTAATGCACTACACTGTACATACATATTTGGAAAGCAATATCCATTGCACAATACAGTTGTAATTTTCTGATTATATATATCTGTAAATGTCTATGTGTAAATTCCTGTTTCTAGAAATAGCAATCTGTATCTAAAAATAGCAATCTGTACATTATGTTCATATCTATCGGCAATTCCTGATCACAGTTAATAGCAACCTGTATATATTGTTCATCTATAAGTAAATTTCTGATTATAGTCACTAGCAATCTGTATATTATGCTCACAGTATATCCATCTGTAAATATTACCCTTACCTTCTCCCTGCACATATCCCATTTAAGTGCACTTATAACTTATACCTTATCCTGCACTCACTGCTTATTGCACTCCTGGTTATTCCTAAACTGCATTTCGTTGCCTTGTACTTGTACATGTGTAATGACAATAAAGTTGAATCTAATCTAATCTAATCAATAGCTCCTCCACATTGTGGGAAGCCCCACCTGCCTACTGTATATATAGGTAGAAACTAAATATATTTTTACAGCTTCGTGATACGAATAGAAAGAACAAGAGTGACTGACTTAACCAGTGGTCACTAAGAGCTGTATTGTCATTAGGGGAAGAAATTGAATACTCCACTTGTCGGTGGTCATATTTTAATAAGGACATGGAAGAATGGCATCCTTGTGGTGCTGCTTGGCAGATGGCTCTCCAAAGCGGCCATGATCGTATAGTGGTCAGTACTCTGCGTTGTGGCCGTAGCAACCCTGGTTCGAATCCGGGTCACGGCAGGTGAAAGGAAAACTGCGCTCTACCAGTTAATACATCATAAAACGGAATTTGCGGCCAGTGGTGGAAATATGACAAAATTCAAAGAGTAATTGGTGACTATGTATAATTCAATAGCGCACAATGGCACGAAGATAAGTTGAATGGATTGATTTCTGTTCCAATGATCCACTCTCGATTTGATTTTTCAAAACCTCGCGCTGTGCAGAATGTAATTGGTTAAGCAATAAGAACCTGGATCCGGGATGTGCCAGTTGCTAATTCGCTGTGGAACTGTCGTCCAGTACCTGTTTTATTACGTTTCAGAAAGCGGCCGATATCTTCCGAAAACAACGAATCAAACGAACAAACCATATCTGCTGAAAAGAGTGCAAGCTTCGTATATTTGAAATGTTGCGTATTAAAAAAAATCTTTTGGCAATGCATTATCATTTGATATAATGGTCATCACATATGAATTGTCCTCTGTGATATTCCATAGGTGGTGACTGTGTAAAATGGCAATGATCTCTCATTACATTAACCAGTGGTCACTAAGAGCTGTATTGTCATTAGGGGAAGAAATTGAATACTCTACTTGTCGGTGGTCATATTTTAATAAGGACATGGAAGAATGGCATCCTTGTGGTGCTGTTTGGCAGATGGCTCTCCAAAGCGGCCGTGATCGTATAGTGGTCAGTACTCTGCATTGTGGCCGCAGCAACCCCGGTTCACGGCAGGTGTATCGCCCGCTCATATTGGGTTTCCATGTGTTTACTTTCAAGTGGCTGCGTGGTTTTCTGGATACGCGCCATAAATGTTACAGGAGTCGTCGCTTTCTCGTCCTGTTTGCCTGTGGTGGTATTGATGTTCGACTTTTGACGGGCAGAATCTCAGTACATTCGAAGTTAGAAGCAAACAAGACGCACCTGAGTAAGGCAAGTCCCAAAGTGCTCATTTTTATGGAGTGAGATCACTGCCAAATATACGAGAGCGCAGATGCATAGCTAAACCGAGCAAAACAGACACTACGAGCGCACACTGCACCTTTGAAACGCCGATACTAGCGCTCGCTTCTCTCAGCCTCGCGCTCGATTCACCGTGTAGCGCTCGCTTCTCAATTTTCTGCTCGGTTCCGAAATCCCCGCGCGCTTCGCAATTTTCTGCTCGTTTTGTAATGAAAACAGCAAATTACGTCAGAGATTCAAGGCGTGGTAGCTGATTTCCGAGAATATCGATTGAAAGCGCGCCATTTCAGTATAGAGGAATCCAGACAAATTGCAAGTGACTTTAACTCTAATTTAAACGCTAATCGTGAGTTATATTTATATGTTACGTATGTAATATGGAAATTCACTGTTACCATAAACACATAATAAGTGATACAGTGATATAAACTTTCACAATGTGGGGCAATTTTAAGCACAAGATCAATGTAGTATTGCGATAGAAATGTAGCGTTGCAGAATATGGATAAGTGTTGTTATCGGCTAACATTGGTCATTTTTTTAGCTTAATATGAGTGATATTGTGACTACAGCTCAGAACTTAATTACTGCAATAAACAGTAATCTACAGACTACACGCCGTACAAATGTGGAACAACAGAGTCAACGATCCACCACATCGCAGAATTCTGCACGACAGCCTTCTGTCTACCAGGAAATGGCTAGGTTGTTATTATTGCTTTTTAAACTTCTATAACTTTGTCCAAATGCAGTATTAAGATTAAGGTTGTTTAATAATTGCTCATTTATGTTTAGGTCATTCCCAGGCTTGTTTCAAAAGGGTGCAAAGGGCAAGGCAAGGTTTACTCCTCAGAAGAGGAAGCTACCTAGGTCGACTCCAGTGTCCTTTTATCTTTTGCCAAAAAACACATCAAAAACACCAAAGGGAACTGATGAATTCAAATTAATTCAAGCTGGACTTCGGAAAAGGACTGTGATACTTAATGATGATATGGATCATGCTGAAGTATGTTTTTATTAATGATACAATGCTAAAATAGTATACATGCTTACATACATACCATATATATTTTACTTGTGACTTGTGACATACATACCATATATATTTTACTTGTGATGATTAGTGTACTAATTATATTTTATATGAAGGTGTCTTCATTGCTGTGTCAAGAATTCCCCAAAATGGAATGTTTGAAAGGAGGCAGGCTACTGTATAAAGCTATAGGTACTGAACAATAACGCACATGCTTAAAATGTGTAAAAGTACAAGTACTGGTTAAATATAATCCTTCAGTCCCTGCGAGCAAATGTGCATGTACAGTATATACATTTGGGTCCATAATCAAGTGCCCACTAGCCCAATACTCTCCCTCCTTCTCTCTCCCTTCTTCCCTCTTCCATCATTTCCTTTTAGGTGGAAGTGGACAGAGACCTCTGTCTGTAATTGCCCCAGAATCAGAGGGCTATACAGGAGGATTGGTCACAAAAGTGAGCTGTGGGGGCAAATCTATCATTTACATAGTACCGCTTCAAGTTGAAATTAACATGACCCCATTGCCTCCAAATGCTGAAGAATTTAAAAAAATGCCTAGAACATTGTGCACTAGGTGCAATGAAGAAATGCCACTGCAGGTCCTGGCTATTCATTACAAGTGCTGTAATACCAACAGTAGTGAAAGTACTTCTGACAATGAAACTACAACTGTGGATGCTGAAGAGTCTAGGAATCAAGCTGTGGTAAACCATTGTGTTTTTAAATACCTAAAAAAAACTTTATGGTAAAATGTCAATGCCCTTTTAAGATACAGTATTGGTGATCTGTAATTCTGTTTGACATAAGGAAAGTGACCATGAAATTGAGTTTGTCGCTGCTGTGCAAAATGGAGATCCATCGAACAAGGTTTGTACATTAACAACTTTAGTAATTTATTTATTTGACTATTATTTCTAGTAGTTCCACTCTTGCACCAGTTATTCAATTAACTGCTATTTACATATTTTTAGACCGAACAGAGTTGCCCAATTTGCCAGGAAAGCTTTCCCCTACATATTCTTGAGGTGCATGCAAATATATGTGGCGAGAGGTAAGCATGATTTAGGATGTATAAATCTATTGCATTTTTTTTTTTTAACAAAGAACAACAGCACATGTTGAAATAAAACATCTACTTTAGATGTTTATTGATGTTAATTGATCTGAATTTTACACATTGACAAACTTTCATATTTTATTTATTAAAGAATGAATGCGTCAAGTAATCTCATTTATTGATTTACTTATTTTATAATGCAGACCTACAGAAATATCAGACAGTTCAGAAGTGGGACAAGAAAGGCTGCAAGAAGCCATGTACTGGCGTTCCCAACCTGAGGTGCTGGAGGATCCCGTCGCCCTGGAACTAGCCACCCGGGGTGCGGACCTCCTCACGGAGGAGCGCCCTCCCGGACAGCAGTACCCGCTCGGGAGGGTAAGCAAATGCCTTCGCCGCCTGTGCGAGCGTCTCACTCAGCAGAGAGACGAGCGCGTCGCCGAGTGTCTAGGCGACGTGTTTGCGGCGGCTCCGCCTTCCGACGCGAACGGTAAAAAGAAGAGGCGAAGGGGAAAAGGGGAAGAAGCCACCCAGACGCTCTTCCTAGGAGCTTGCTCTCTTCTCCCTGCCTGGGACGACATCGCTGCTGCCCGCCTGGCCGGCTTCCATGCGGAGAAGCCACCTCCGCTGGAGGCTTATTTTTTATCGGCCGGAGCGCCTGCGTCTAGGTGGGATACGCGCCGTAAGGGACGCTATTCCTCGGGTCTCGAGAGCCCTTAAAGGGACAACGCCTTCTCGCTCGGCGCCCCTCTTGCCGCCCGTGCCGAATCTACCGGCCGCACTGCCTGCTCCGGACTTGCCGGCTACGCCGTCTGCTGCAGCTGCCGCCTCTCTGCCCGCGGCTCTGCCTGTTGCAGCTGCCGCCGCCTTGCCAGCGGCATCGCCTGTCCTGCCTGACCCGCCTACCCAGCCTGCGGTCCCTGCTGCTGCCGCCGATCTGCCCGCGGCTGTGCCGCCTGCTGCTGCCGCCGATCTGCCCACAGCACTGCCTGTTGCTGCTGCTGCCGCGATGCCAGCAGCACCGCCTGACCCGCCTGTCCTGCCGCACGCCCAAGGCGCCTGCCGAGGCGCCCCCTGCTGGCCGCACGCCCGCGGCCCTGCCTGAGGCCGCCTCTCCCTTCCTGCCCGCGGCCCTGCCTGAGGCCGCCTCTCCCGTCCAGCCCGACTCTCCTGTCCTGGCCTGTTCTGTTTCTCTGTCTTGTTTCCTGTGTCCCGTTGATGTCTTGCTTTTGTCTTTCAGGTTCTGTTCCCTCGTCCCGTCCGTCGCCTCCTCTCGGGCACGCCCGGTGTGCGCGCCTTTGGGGGGGGGTTCTGTCATGATCCACTCCGTCCGCTCCTGATGTGTGCCACGCCCACCTCGTTACCTCGTGTTCAGCCCTGAGTGTGATCACCTGTGTCCTGTTTGGTCTAGCTTGTCTTTTGTATTTAGTCCTCGTCTGAGTCAGTCTTCCCCAGATCTGTCATTGTATTGTCCGTAGATGTCCGTCTTTCGTGGAATAAACCCTATTTACCTTACTTCCTGGCTGCTCTCGCCTGCTTCCTTGCTCGCCTCCAAGCCGAACGTGACACTAATCATCGCAGAAATAAATTTGTAGTTTTTACAATAGGTTTAGATCATTGTATTCAGTTCCATTTTTTTCCATGTCTGTCCATATCTGGAGAGGATTTTAAGTATTTTAGTAGTGCCTTTCATTTATAATATGCTCATATTTTGTTTGGCAGATATATCTGAAATTCAAACCCAATTTTTTGAACCAAGCACTGACCAAAAAGGGAGGAATCCTGTCTACTCAATATCTGCCCGTGACCAGGGCTACTTCAGGTATTCAAAGCTAATTATAGCAGGTAACCATATTGTTACTAATACTTGTTGACTAACTTGATTTTGTGTGTGAATCTTAGGACTTTTGGAGAAATGTTTGCTGTAAGCTTGGCCCAAGGAGGCCCGCCTCCAAATTTTATGCGGAACTGGAGCTATATCTACCTTGCAACTGGAGATTTTGACAGATTAGTCCTTACCTCTGAAGACGTCACAGCTCAAGAATCCAGAGAACTGATTAGTAAGGTACATGTCTAGTTAAAATTTAAACATTGTTATAATTTAAATATTTAATTTGGTTTGGCTATGTATTGAAATAGAGTGATGTTTCAGGTCACACATGCCACCACAGAGGAACTGCCAGACCTTATTGATGACATATTATCCTGTGGATATACAGGTGTCATATGCCTAGGCAAAAAGGATGAAATTTTAAGGTTTGAGTATTTGCTTTTTTAAATATTCAAACAAAATTTCTCATTTTTGTTAATAACTGCTAGGTGATTGTGTATAACACATCTTTTTGTGTGGAGTTTAAGTCAAGGGAGGTGATGTTACACATATAATTCCTTGGTAAGACCCCACCTAGAATACTGTGTGCAGGTTTGGTGATGTGATGGTTACCGAACGGACCCTGTTTCATGGAAGGGGATTTGGCCAAGGAAAATCAGAGTCAGCATGAGAATAAACTAAATTTAATTTCAAGAAACCATTACAAAATACTCCATCCACTAGCCTGCAACGGACAAATTACAACAGTTGCAGAGCCTCTGGGCTCACACGCCACATAACAAAAGAGAAAAAAAACCTCCCCCCATAAGACTAGACAAGCAAACATATAGCAGGTGGCCAGTACCATTTACAAACCATAGTGAACACATAAATCAATTAACCCTCTAGACAATAATAAAAGACTAAGATAAAAGCACACTCTCTTACATATACAGATAAGCAAATTTCCTAAATAAATACAAAACCAATCCATTCCTTATAGCACATGAAAAGACACCATACAGAGGTAGTTTGGTCAAGGCCACCCCTGTCATCCCCCTGGCCATAATGAACATAGACTAGGCCAATTAGGCCCAGAACCAAATAATAAGGCTTTGCTTCCTGAGGGAACCCTTTTGCTGCCAGACTGAAACCAAAACACCCACCGCACCAAATGGTAATCCCTCTTGAACGCTTTCCCTGTGCGGTCACTCTGTGACCGTCACACCCCCCCCCCCCTTCCGGTCTCACGCTGGAAGGCGGGAGAGGAAATCAGCGGTAGCGTTACTCCGGCCAGGAATATGGCGGATAGCGAAACGATATGGCTGCATAGCCAAGTACCAGCGGGTAATGCGGGCATTAGAGTCCCGCATGCGTTCCATCCATTGCAGAGGCTGATGATCTGTCTCCAAAAGGAACTCGCGACCCAGGAGGTAGTACCTGAAGGTGTCAAGAGCCCATTTCACCGCCAGGCACTCCTTCTCAACTGTTGAATACCGGGTCTCCCTTGGATACAGTTTGCGGCTGATGTATGCCACTGGATGCCTCTGGTCCGTTTCCCCTTGGAGAAGCACCGCACCTATACCTGTGTCAGAGGCATCAGTCTGCAACACAAATGGCTCTTTGAAATTAGGACAGTACAATACAGGCTCATTACACAGCACGGTCTGTATGTCCTCAAAAGCCTTCCTGGCATCTTCAGACCACTGCACCTGGACTGGAGAAGTCTTGCGTGTCAAATCTGTAAGGGCAGCTGCCCTAACAGAAAAGTTGGGCACAAATCTTCTGTACCACCCGGCCATTCCCAGAAACGACCGTAATTGGGTCTTAGATTGAGGCAAGGGGCATCTCTGGATAGCCTCCAGCTTCTGCACCTGTGGCTTGATGACCCCCCCCCCCAATCACATAACCCAGGTACTCTGCCTCCCTCTTAGCCATGGCACACTTAGCAGGGTTGATGGTGAGACCTGCAGACTCAATCCTGCCCAGAACATCCTTCACGTGCTGGACATGATCTTCCCATGACGCGCTGTACACAATGACATCATCGAGATATGCCGCCGCGTAGCCATTGGTGCCAGCTAACACCTGGTCCATTAATCTCTGAAATGTGGCTGGGGCCCCATGCAGCCCAAAGGGCATTTTAGAAAAATGAAAGAGTCCCCAGGGTGTCCGAAATGCAGTCAGCTCCTTAACAGGATCACTAAGGGGTACCTGCCAATAACCTTTCGCAAGGTCCAGAGTAGTTACCCATTTGGCAGGTCCTAAAGAGTCAATGAGGTCATCAATTCGAGGGGTTGGATATGAATCAAATTTGGATACAGAATTTAAATACCTGAAATCAACGCAGAACCGGAGGGTCCCATCTTTCTTGGGTACCAACACTACCGGACTGCACCATTCACTTTTTGATCTTTCAATGATACCCATGGCCAGCATCTTATCGACCTCCTCCCTCAATCCAGCAAGGAGCCGTTCAGGGATGCGGTAGCTCATGCGTCGAGGTGCTGCACTCTCACAAAGGGTGATATGGTGGGTTACCAATGTGGTATGCCCTGGCTGCTCCTTAAACAGGGCTGGACCACAAAGACGGTTGATATCCGCTTGCTGAGCAGGGGAGAGATGGCTGAGGTCCAGGGCACCCCCCCTTGGCAAAGGTAGATACTGCTCCTCCACCTCATCCTCCTCTGGCACTCGTCGAATCATGAGTGCCTCAACACCCGAACCTGGTCGTTCCCGCCACTCTTTCAGAAGGTTGATATGCAAGACCCGCCTTGGGTGCTTCCGCCCCTGCCTAACAACCTCATAAGTTGTAGACCCCAACTTCCGAGTGACCTCAAAAGGGCCTTGCCATTTCGCCAACAATTTGCTTGAGTCGCTTGGCAACATCACCAACACCTTGTCACCTTCTGCAAAACTCCGAGAACGAGCCCTCTGATCATAATAAAACTTTTGACGCAGCTGAGCCTGTTCAAGATTTTGCTGTGCCAGTTCCGCCATACCCTTCAATCTTTCTCGCATCTGCAATACATATGAGAGGATGTTCTGCGGCTGTGGCAGGCCTTCATCCTGCATCCAGGTTTCTTTTAATAACGCCAGGGGTCCCCGCACATCACGGCCATACAATAACTCAAAAGGTGAAAATCCCGTCGAAGCCTGTGGGACCTCCCGATAGGCAAAGAGAAGATAGGGGAGCCAGTTGTCCCAATCTGCACCGGTTTCACTAACGAACTTCCGTAACATCTGCTTGAGAGTCTGATTAAACCGCTCGGTCAAACCGTCGGTCTGCGGATGATAGGGTGTGGTCCGTATGCCCTTGATCCCTAACAACCAATAAGCCTGCTTAAGGAGCTTGGACATAAAGTTAGACCCCTGATCAGTAATTATGGCCCTAGGGAACCCCACCCTTGAAAACAACTGCACAAGACAGGTGGCTACCGTCCTGGCCTTCACTGCTTTCAAAGCAAAAACCTCGGGGTACCTAGTGGCATAATCTGTGATGACCAACATAAATCTATTCCCAGTTTTACTGCGCTCCAGGGGACCTACCACATCCATCCCCAACTGCTCAAAAGGTGTCCCCACTACAGGAAGTGGCTCTAAGGGGACCTTTGGGGCACATCTGCTGGTAGTTTTCTGGCATTCAGGACACGTTTGACAGAACTCAGCAATGTCCTTGGCCATATTAGGCCAGTAGAAATAACGGCTGACTCGAGAGATTGTCTTCTGTCTGCCTAAGTGGCCTGCCCAGGGAATAGAATGACCTAGGTCAAGAACTACCCCCCTAACTTCCTGAGGGACTACCATCCTTGCCTCTGCCCCTCCCCCTTTAAACAGCACCCCATTCTTAATAACTAACCCCTGTCTAGGAGTCTCTCCCCCAACCCCACTAAGCTGCTCTGCCTGAGCCTGTTGATATAAGGGCCCAACATCCGAGTCCCGCTGCTGCATTAAACTCATATCCTGGGGAAGCTCTAAAGGAACCTCCAACAGCTCTGGACAAACCTCTTCTTGACCCTCAACTACCCCAAACTGAAACTTCTCCTGTCTCCTATGTCTCTTTGTCTTCCTGGTCTTCCCAGGCTGAGATTCACTGTCTGCATGATAAAAAGGCAACACAGAAAGCAGTACTTCTTCCTCACTCTTCTTGGCCATCGCCCTCGTCACTGTCATATTGCACTCACTGCCACCAGGTACTAAATCAAGCAAAAAGGGAAAGTCCTGCCCCAAAATCATCTGATATGGCAAATTATCCACCACCCCAACCTCCAGTAAGCAAGTCTGTCCCAAGACCTGCACATACACACTTGCAGTTGGATACATTCTCTCCTCCCCATGAACACACTTCAATTGGGTCATTGCAGAGTAGTTCCTTAGCTGTAATGGGACCAAGTCAGAAGACACTAAAGACTGCATACTGCCAGTATCTACCAGTGCCCTAATCTCCCTTCCATTCAGGACTACAGCATGACAATAGAGGGCTACAGGCTTCTTGGGAGAGCCAGGCCTAGGTACTGTACATATACACGATTGGTTAGCTGGGTTATTGGGGCATTTTGGTTTTATGTGTCCTTCCTGTCCACACTGATAACACACTGGTGGTTTGGCACCCCCAGTCTTCAATACAAGCTTCTGTTTGGACGGACCACTCCTATCAGCCACAGACATACCCTCACTGCTGCTCTTCTTCAAAGGTAGAGGCTGCTGGACGGACCTGTTGGAATCTCTATTCCCTCTCCACCGGGCATATGTCCAAGGCCGGGCTTTCTGCCGGGCCGCCACAAAGACGTCCGCCAAAGCAGCAGCAGCAGCAGCAGATGCAGGGTTACGTTCCTTAATCCACACCTGGAGTTCTGGAGAGACCAACCGCAGAAACTGTTCTAAAATAATCATCTCCCCAATCTCCTCTTTGGTCTGGCGTTGTGGCTGAACCCATCTCTGGTACAGATCGCGCAGACGGACGTAAAGCTCCTTTGGGGTCTCCTCTTCGCCCACCTCTGCTCCTCGGAACTGCAACCGATAAGTCTCCTGGTTAATATCATATTTCTCCAAGATAGCCTCCTTCAATAACGCATAACTTAAGGCGTCATCCTGGTCCATACTGACATAAGCAGCCCTAGCCTTGCCCGTCAGGAGGGGCGCTAATCTAACTGCCCAGTCAGTTGTCGGCCACTGACACGCCACAGCAATTCTCTCAAACATCACTAAATAGTGCTCAACATTATCAGTCTCACTCAATCGTTGCAGTCTAGGTTCCATCTCTATCTGGGCTCTAACTTGACTACTTGCCCAAGGTGCACCAGTGGGTGGTACTGGACGGCCCCCCATGGCTGACGTTCTCTCTGGTGCTTCAGACCCACCAGCAGCATTAGCAATAACCCCAGGGTCTGGTGTATTTCTTACATACACCTCCCGCTGTAGGAGGCTGAACTGGTGTTGCAATGATTTCCACCGAGTCTCCTGACGTGCTGCCTCTTGCTCCAGCTGGACATCTCGCGCCTGCTGCCATGCCATATGGCTACGGAACATGTCCCGCAGCTCCTGCAAAGAAGGATCTTCAGCTACACCGGCCAACACGGGTTCCATTTCACCCTCATCTTCACCTCCCATGGCCCCTGTCTCCTGCAGGCCAGTTTTTTTCTCTGCGGTGGTAAGTCTCTTTGGCGCCATGGCATCCACAGTCGAAGGCCAAAATGACGGTGCAAAAAGAGCACTACAAACAAATCACCAGTACCAAAAAAAAAAAAAAAAAAAAAACTCCAAAACTCACTACTGCCCTCTCATGGCCATCCCATTTCTGACACCAGTTGTGATGGTTACCGAACGGACCCTGTTTCATGGAAGGGGATTTGGCCAAGGAAAATCAGAGTCAGCATGAGAATAAACTAAATTTAATTTCAAGAAACCATTACAAAATACTCCATCCACTAGCCTGCAACGGACAAATTACAACAGTTGCAGAGCCTCTGGGCTCACACGCCACATAACAAAAGAGGAAAAAAAAACCTCCCCCCCATAAGACTAGACAAGCAAACATATAGCAGGTGGCCAGTACCATTTACAAACCATAGTGAACACATAAATCAATTAACCCTCTAGACAATAATAAAAGACTAAGATAAAAGCACACTCTCTTACATATACAGATAAGCAAATTTCCTAAATAAATACAAAACCAATCCATTCCTTATAGCACATGAAAAGACACCATACAGAGGTAGTTTGGTCAAGGCCACCCCTGTCATCCCCCTGGCCATAATGAACATAGACTAGGCCAATTAGGCCCAGAACCAAATAATAAGGCTTTGCTTCCTGAGGGAACCCTTTTGCTGCCAGACTGAAACCAAAACACCCACCGCACCAAATGGTAATCCCTCTTGAACGCTTTCCCTGTGCGGTCACTCTGTGACCGTCACAGTCACCATACCTCAAGAAGGACATTGCTGCCTTAGAAAAGGTGCAACGAAGAGCTACGAGAATGATTCCTGGTCTTAGAGGAATGTCTTATGAGGAGAGGTTAGCGGAACTGAATCTGTTTAGCCTTGAGCAAAGGAGACTAAGGGGGGATATGATTCAGGTCTATAAGATTCTAACGGGTCTGAATGCTGTTCAGCCAAATGACTATTTCAATATTAGTCTAAATACTAGAACTCGTGGCCATAAGTGGAAATTAGCGGGAGAACATTTTAAAACAAATTTGAGGAATCACTTCTTTACACAGTGTGTAGTTAGAGTATGGAATAGTCTTCCTGCTAGTGTAGTGGAAGCTAAAACCATGGGTTCCTTTAAATCAGAGCTAGATAAGATTTTAACAACTCTGAGTTATTAGTTAAGTTCTCCCCAAACGAGCTTGATGGGCCGAATGGCCTCCTCTCGTTTGTAAATTTCTTATGTTCTTATGTTTTCAAGTGACAGAGCCAGAGACTACATGTCCTCACATTGAAGCACTGTTTAATTTTTATTTCAGAACCATTGTTCTGCACTATCTTGCTCGACTGCTTCCAATGTTGCAGGATATGCGCAAAGGTTTGCAGCTGTACAACCTTCAAAAGGTGATGGAGCTGGACACTGAGCTTTGCCAGCCCTTGTTTGTTCCACTTGAGGATGACAAGGTAAATAACTTGTTTCCCAAAATAGCAGTTCTTTGTCACCCCTTATTAGAATCCCCATAACATATATAGATACTTTGTTGTTTTTTTAGTCATCCCAGTGCTTGTGCTTTTCTTTTATAGCCTGATGCAGACTTCATTATGGCACACTGCACACCCCACTTGAGCGAGAAAGGGATGATGAGGCATACACTTGAAATGGACATTCTTAACAACTTCCAAGATTTTCTACAGGAGGCAGAAGACAGTGGTAAGAGGCATCCTAGAAATACAAGACCAAGATTATCATTGTTAGTGCTATAAGTAGTGCAACAACTAAAACTTAGTTATTGATGGCACGAGATGTGGGCAGTGGTGGCTTGATGGTTAGGGTAGCGCACTTGTAATTGAAAGATTGCAGGTTCGAATCCCCCACCAGCAAGTCACCACTGAGGTACCTTGAGCAAGGTACCGTCTCCAAGCACTGCTCCCAGGGCGCTGAATTAGTTGCCCCCTGCTATGTCACGAAAGTCACATACTGTATGGGTCAAATGCAGAGGTCACATTTCATTTTTGTGTGCTGTGGTGTGTTGACAATGATCACTGATCTCTAAATTACAAGATGTTGCATTTCTAACAATTTGTGTGAAATACTTATGTAAATACAAATGATTTGTCTATCACTACTTAAAGTTAAAACTGATTGTGATTTATTAAATTATTAGGTGTGGGAACCGCTGCTCCAAAACAATGTGAGCTGATAGTTGAAGGTGAGGAATTGGACACAGAAGGGGAGCCCAATATACGAGGTCTAACAGTTCCAGCAATCCTTCAGTGGCTCACTGGCCAGGCACACAAACCAATACTGCCAAGTGAGAAAAACAGCTTTAAAATTCATATAAAGTTTAACCATGACTGTTACACTGAGCCCCATGCAATCTGCTTTCCAACCGTCACTGCCTGTAGCAACACTATTATGTTCCCAACTGCACATATGAAATCATATGCTGAATTTAGAAATGTAATGGCTCTAGCTCTGCGTTTTGGCAACACTTTTTCAAGAATATAAATCAGTGAATATTGTGTTTGAGGAGATTGGCTGACCAGATGTTGTTCATGTGTTAACCATGTTCCTTTATACAATTTTTGTACACAATATTTGTATGAAAAGAACTAAATCTGAAAAGTTTAACTGATTTAAGAGGCTGCAATCTATTTCATTTATTTCATTGATCAGTTGATCAAATTTGAGCTTAATGTAAAAAAGTATATTCTCAGAATATTTTATACAATTTACACAACATTTTGTATGTAAACTACAGTTATGTACAGTTATGTACATTTTATATTTTAAGTTTCATTAAGTGGCAAGGAATTGCTGTATGTACTGTAGCATATTCAAATAAATGTCCCTGCCGAAGCAATCAGAGGGTGATGTGGGGTCAAATGAAGATTGCAGCTGCTCCATTTCTTGAGGGGTAAATGGGATGTCCAGCTCTGCTACTTCAACTCCAGTGGATGCGTCATATGGAATTCCAGTACTTTCCCAGTCAATGTCATTGAACTCTGCATTCTGTAGTAACAGGTAAAGTACCAGTTAATTGGTGTTAATCGGTGGTTAATGTTATATCATTTTTAATTACTTTTATTACTACCTCTTCAAGATTTTCTTGACTGGTACAGGGGTTTTGCATATGACCCATAACCCATAACTGATTAGGTGTCAGATTTCCCTCTGTACGGAGTGGGTGGTTATCCCATCCTTCTTTGAATGTTACCAGGTCAGTGTTTAGGTGAAGGAGAAAGACATAATGAACACAAAACATGTGAACATTATTGAATCTATCAAGAAGCCCATCCTCTTCCAGACTGTGTAGCACTTCGTAGTAGATCTGTGTCACAGCTGTCCACACATCTCGCCACAATCTTTCGATTCTGGAATATTATTTAGGGAGAAATTGTATTAATGCTAATTTATCACCTCCTAAGACTTTTCCACAGTCATATGTTCCTCTGCATTGTTACCCTTTACCCCCCCCCCCCCTTTATAAATTGTCTGGACCACCACTGGACCATTTCTGAGAAAGCCTTATGTGGATAGTATAATATTCTAAGCAGCAACAGAAGAGCTGGGGTCTACAAAGTTGTACTCAAGCAACAAAACACACCAATGCTTCACAGCCATTTCAGTATCTCTTCTGTGCTGAGAACGTTTCAGCTCCCAAATAATACCTGCTCATTGCTGGTCCTGAGTCTGACTGAAGAGGTAAATTGGGTCTAACATGCAGATAAACAGATGGACTCGAGTCTCACTGTAAACTACAAAACTACACAGTGCACATATATGGTTGCATCAGGGACGGATTACGGACCATGCCAGCGGGGCCGCTGCCCAGGGGCCCTTGGGGTGCAGGGGGCCCGTGGGGCCCCTAGCCCAAAACAATTTGCAACGCTTATCAACAATGTATTTTCGTTTGTCTATTTTAGAGGGCCTACATTCTTTGATCCTCTGCCTACAAGGGCCCCTGACCCTATAGGGCCTCTGATGGAAACATGGAAGGAGGGCGTGTGGCTGCCAAGGGCCCTTGAATTGTGGTGGTTGTGGTGGTGGTGCTGGTGGTGGTGGTGGGGGTGGGGGGGCCCTCGCGAACGTTTTGCCCAGGGGCCCACACAACCCATAATCCGTCCCTGGGTTGCATGTATAAGTGGACAGTAATTGCAGATGCAGGGTAGGTGTCCTTAATACAGTTACCAGCGAGTGTATGTATACATGATTAATTACAATTCTATGCAATTTACATTGGTTATACTTTTATACCTTTGATTGTGGACACTTTTCCCGGACACAAAACTGCCCCGCCCTGTTCCCTGAACTGAAAACATGCAGCGAGCTATTCCAACGTTCTCCACTCCTTCATCACCTCTTACCCTGTAGCATAGCACAGAATTATACACATTTATTTATTATATTTATTTATCTATACATATCACTTACAGCTAACATTACAGGAATGTAAAAAGTTTTATAAATAAAAAAGAAAAGAAATGCACCTTGATGGCCAGCCAGTTTTCTGTACAGCCTCCAAAAAGAAACTGAGAGCAGTGCTTGATTGGTTGTTGTTTGCAGCTTTTAAATACATCATGTAGTAAAATGTTATTTACCAAGTGGTAAGTTATATCATACAGCATTCAGCCTGACAAAAACATACAGTATGTAAGCCTCTCTCTCTCTACCAGATGCAGTCTTATACAACAGTCCCTACTAGGGCTGGGTATTGTGACCAATTCGGCGATTCGATTCGATTCTTATTTTTATGGTTTTGATTTGATTTCGATTTTGATTCGATATCGATTAGCTATCAATATTTCATTTAAAAAGTTAGTTTTGCAGACATGGGATCCATATTTTGATATAAATGCTGGTAACTGAAACTCTCCTACTGAAATACACATCTACATTAATAATAGGGTGCACACAGTTGTTTATTTTAAACAACTTTTATTTTAAATGAACACTGTAACAAGAAGTCATAAATATGTGTATCCATTGTACACCATGTAAACAAACTGCAAAATGCACATTACTGTAAAAAAATAAAAAGACAACAGTGCAACAGTGAAATCTATTAAGAACTTCAAACATGTTTAAGAAATAAAACATTTTTCTAAATTCAAAACGTTCAAAACAGGCCCATCATAAAGCCCTTGTCTGCGTATACAAAACATTCTAACTGTCCATAAAACTAACAGTTCTGAACTACAGCCTAATCATTTTTGATCACCAGATTTTTCTGCAAAAAAAGCAGCTGATCAACATGTTCTGATCTAAGGCAGCTCCTTTGTGCTGTGATTAGATCACCAGTGGTTGAGAAAACTCTCTCAGCAGGAACACTAGTTCTGGGCACACAAAGATACCGCTTTGCTTGTTGTGCTAGACGAGGATACTCTTCTGCATGCATCTTCCACCAGATTAGTGGATTTTCAGAGAGTAGAACAGGTTTGACTTCCCTGTACCTTGCCACTTCCTCTTTTACCATTTCAGTCACAGTTTTCTTTGATGCTGAGGCTTCTTCTTTGTACACTGGTCCAAGGGGATCCATCAGAGCAGATGTCTTTGGCTTCTTGGGGGATGTGGGAGCTTCTGCATCTCTCACATCATTCTGTTGAACAGTGTTCCATCAGTTCCTTGCTGCATAAAGATAAAACAATTAAAAAGTTACATGTAAAATATAATTATTATAATAATAAATTATCACAAAGAAAATATCATTTAGAAGTTCTGATCAAAATGAACCAAAAACACTAATTTGTCTCAACACTGGTACAACTTACATTCAGTGTTTTCATTTGCTCCAGACAAACAATGTCCCTCATCAGCCTTAAAAAATGTGTTGTCACGGTCCTCTTCAGACAAGAAGGGAAGGGCCTTAAAACGAGGATTTAGTGCTGATACTGTATACAATGTGGCCTTCAGGCCAGCATATCTTAAAGAGATCCACATTATTTTAATCACTTTTTGTCATATGCAGTTATACATTCATAAGTTGTTTTAATCTATGTATGGTTGTAAATGTATTTAATGCATGTAATCTACATTTAGTTTATATAGAGTTTATAAATCAACAATACTAAAGAATAAAAAAGTTCTATAAACATACTTTGACATTAGGTTGTCATGCATAGTGGATTTAACATCCTTGATGATTATGGAGTCGCTGGGTGCAATTCTCATCTCCTGTAACAGCTGTGCATGCAGGGGACCAATGACTGATAAAGTTGGTGAGCATTCCTCAGACATGACTAGTGTGGCAGCTTTCATGGGATTCAGAGCCTTCACTACATCTTCTATTGCCGTTATGTCACCTTCTGACAAAGTGCAAAGATCTTTCTCATTTCTGCGAACCTCAGGTGAGAGCAGCGCTGCGGATATGGCTGGCTGCTGTTCTAGGAACCGTTCTAGCATCTCCAGTGCGCTGTTCCACCGAGTTACGACGTCAGTCTTCAGCTTATGCGAGGGTAGGTCCAGTAGCTTTTGTTTGACTTTCAGAGTATGGCTCACGATGCAGCTTCGATGAAAAAAGGCACTGACTCGTCTCACTTTGCCAAGCAATTGAGTCACTTTTGGAAGTTTAAGTGCTGCTTGCGATGCTAAGTTCAGCGTGTGTGCATAGCAACCGACATGAAGCACATTCATTAGCTCCGCCGCTCTGACCATATTCGCTGCATTGTCGGTAACCAGAGGCGGTTCTTTCTGGGTAATATTCCACTCATGTAAGGCCTCATCCAACAGTGCTGCGATGTTACTTGCTGTGTGACTGGTGTGGACAGCCCGGGTTTGCAAAACATGCGACACGAGTGTCCAGTCACTTGCAATATAGTGACATGTTATGGTGACATACGAGACAGTCGCCCTTGATGTCCAGCTGTCACACGTAAGGGCAACTCGTTCTGCTGACTGGAGAGATGCTGCGACATTTGTCTTAACTTCTGCATACTTTTTCGGGATTACCATTTCACTGAGGCACTTGCGCGTTACCATCACGTAGCGTGGTTCCAAAACTTTAATAAGATTTTGAAAACCCTCGTTCTCAACGATATTGTAGGGGCGTAAATCCTTGCAAATCAGCATGGCAATGGCCTCTGTTATTTTCTTAGCGCGAGGTGAATCTGACTGTAGTTTGCAAGCAAACGCAACATCTAGCCGTTGCTGCCCAGAATCAGAAAAACCAAACAGCTTGTCAGCGTGTCGTCTGGACAGGTGGTTTCGTAGGTTTGTTGTGTTGTTGCAGAATCTTAGCTCTTGCGGGCACAACTTGCAAACGACGGTAGTTTTGTCGAACTCATCTTTACCGTCACTGCCTTTGAACATGAAATACTTCCATACCTCAGACTTTAATTTCGCCGGGGCTGGCTTCAATTAGCTGTCGTGACCTACCGCCATGATGATCCTCTGTTTTTTTTTTTGTTTTTTTAGTGGAGCAATTCGAAAGATGGTGACACCTTCAGGACAAGAGGTGAATATTCATATCCTCGTACGTGAAGCACGCGCATTAAGAATCGATTCAGGGATTTCCCGAATCGATATCGTTGCGTTAAACTGAAGATCGATTAAAATCGGAAAATCGATATTTTTTACCCAGCCCTAGTCCCTACTCTGGGAAATTACGTTTTTTTTTTTACTTCAACATGTTGGAAATAATAAAACATAAAATTATGGCACACAAAAAATCATTTCAACTGATCCACTGTCATTTCTTCTGCCAAAGAGGGTGTTACTAACCAAGTGTTCAAACTTTGCACAAAGTAACACTGACTTTTGTACAAAGGTGCTATATTTATGGATGGATGGAAGTTATATTACCTTAATTTCATTTGAAAATTTTATAATACTGTTGCCCTGGTCAAATTTGCGTAAGGCTGTATAATATAACAACAAACTCAATTAGTAATAAAGTATTCTTTAAATACCTTTCTGGAGTACCCATCCACTCCACCAAATATGTTAAGTATGTTGTACCTTTAGGGGAAATAACATTTTGCTGAGTAATTGATTTTACCTTTTACTCAATCATTGGTAACTATATTTTTGAGTTAAGTTTAGTGTTATTGTAGCACTTCTGGGAAATTTTTGCAAGTCATGCATTAAGGATTAACATAAAAGCAAACCCACCTGATTAATTTATGGTTAGTGTCCACATGGACTAGGGAGAGTGGTCTGCGGACACAGTATTGCCTTCTTACTATGCATCCTATCTGGGTCATCCTGGCTAAGACCCCAACAGAATCTACCCTGTGCATTGCAGCTTTAATTCGCTCCCACTGAATACGATGACCTTCAGCCTGCAAACAGCCTTTGACTAGTCTATAGCCAGCATGTGGTAGATGTGCTTTAATAGTAGTAATTTTGCCATCAAGTTCTTGGTCTGACATAGTACTATACAGTGTCTTGGTTGAAATGCCACATTCTTTCATTCTTCTGAAAATTGTTCTCTGACTGAGCTCAAGTAAATTAGCTATGCAGCTGACAGGTAAAGGGATTTCAAAAAGACATGTTAAAAAAGCTGCAGAGAAAGCAAACTTAGGTCGCCCTCTTTCCCCTTGCTCCAATGTAAAAACTACAGGATATCTCTCATTTTCAATGCCTGCACGCACAAGCCCATGTAGCTGTACAAGACCATCTCTTATGGCCGTTCTAATATACTGTGTCGCAGAATTTCCTAAACAGTTGAAACAGATAACAGAATATCAGTGCAAGTTATCAAGCTTGGTACTTAGCTCGAACAAACATCAACTCCGTAACATTAAATAGTTGTATATAACCGGATAAATAATGAAATAAAGTAATGTAGTAAATAAAGTTTACTTCTAGTAAACATTGAAGTCCGCCTTAAAATTAATGACAGAAAAGGATTGAAAACACTGCAGTTTTACCTGTTCCATAACATCCACTTTCAATTGATATTCTCGGAAATCGGCTACCACGCCTTGAATCTCTGACGTAATTTCCTGTTTTAATTGCAAGAGCGCCTGGCTGCAGACACTGTAGGTGTGGAGCTCCACACTAAGCGGAAACACGTCACCTCCACACTAAGCGGAAACACGTCATCTCCTCCACGGTAGGCGGAAACACGTGATCTGCATAGATTCAGTGGAAACCGCGCAAGTGGATCGTAAAGGTTGGTACAGAGTCATTCATATACAAATGTGCTGTTAGTAATTTAGTAATTCTAGTAATCAACTAGTCTGCTTAAACTGATCATGTTGGCACTTTGTATGCGTAACAACATGGAATATTTAAAACGAAGGACATTTTTAAACTTGTTTTTTTTTGTCGTGCTCCATGGCAGAGAAACACACCGATGTTTGTTTCCTGGCCCTGGTTTAAGTAAGAGAGCTGGCTTAAGGGCTTCTGTGAGCGACATGACCAAAAATATCTCTAAACCACATTTTGCATTAGAATGAGTTATTGTTGGAATATAGTGGTCAGTTTCAAATGCATTTGTTTTTTGTTTCCTATTGAACAAATTCACTTCACTACTTTTCATTGTCTGTAACATCAATGTACATTGTTCCATTTACTGCATATTGCGCTTTATTCATGTCTCTCATTCCACCTGCATCGACGTTGTAAAGTGCTTCAGAAAGAGATTTATATATTTATAAATACTTCTATTCTTTATTCTTTTCTCTAATGCTTTTTTATTGCCCAGTTTTTAGTTGGCCTTTGTTAAATTGTATGTGTTGTATGTCAATACATACGTATGTCACAATTAAAAGTCTTGTAAAGTATCTTTTTGTATAGATCTTTCTCCCCAAATCTTCATTTGGTTCTTTCATGTTATTCTGCTAAATCGTTATCACGAAGCACAGTGGTTTTAAACAGTAATTGTTACCAGTGTAACATTGAGAAATCACTATTACATGCTAAGTGTAATGTGTTATTTCTGCTAAAACCTGAACTGGTTTCTTTTTTTTTTACATCCAAAATGTATTTGATCTCATAATTTCAACTTAATCTGTTGTCTAGTACCGTTTCTCTGCTCCCTCAATGTGGTCAGTAGAATAAGGGTCTCGGCACTTTGAAGAACATACAGTAGCATAAAGTAGCATCAAAATAGTTCAAATGTGTATATGGTGTTCATTATTTTATTTATGCTTTTGTTAACATGTACACTCTGTTAGATAAATTGATTGCATTCTATACAACTACGTTTAAATGACATGTGTTTTTTTTTTCTCTCTTACAGACAAAATTATATGCCGGTGCAGGCTGCCATGTAGGAGGACAGGACACTTTCACTGCCCTGTCTGTAACAGGACAATCATACGGCGCTGGGATATGGCAAGGCATTTATTATCATGTCAGCATTCTTCAATACCAAGTCAGCCACCACTGTCAGGACTGCTCCCCGCTGCACTCCCCGAGGAGCCCCGTCTCCCTCCCGCTGCACTCCCCGAGGAGCCCCGTCTCCCTCCCGCTGCACTCCCCGAGGAGCCCCGTCACCCTCCCGCTGCACTCTGTCCAGTGTCTAAACAGTCTTCTGAACCTTTGGTAGAACATTCATATGCTCTTCCCTCTGTGCTTAATGAAACTGTGGCTTATGGGAAGTCAATAAGAATGAAATGCCCTCACTGTGGTCTTAGTCTTCTTAAAAAAAACTTAAAGGCTCACATGATGAGGAGGCATTCAAGCAGATCACTGGATGTTTACCTGGCTTGTCATCTGCAGTGTGTTTGTGTAGATGAGACTACTGGCTTATTTGCTGTGCAGAGAACTGGCCATGGGTTTTCTGTGCCAGTTCTCGTTCAGAGGAAAACATGGGGGAGATCTCACAATGTCAGATGTGAGCTGGAGGAATGTCAGCAATATCAGTTGCTGGCTCAGCGGAGCGGACTAGGCTACAGTTTATGTGAGCACATTCGCTCACTAGATTACTGTAGAGAAACTGTGAAAGGTATTTCTTCAAGCTATTTTGATGGAAATGGTGGTTCTGAAATTCTTCGGAGAGGACAAGGCTGCGGCATGCTTAAGGAGACAGAAAGCTGCCCAGATGACAAATGTTCCACTTTGTGTGAGGGTAGATTTTGGTGGATCCTCCTCACAGATATGTTTCTCTGTACTTGAGCCTGAAATACACAGTTTCTGCCGTCTTGGCAGAATATTTGTGACTTACAATGCTCAGAGGAATACCTGGCATTGTGCTTGTGCAAAGCCACGGATATCATGCCCTCATAAAAGCATTGCTAAATGGCATCTCTTTCAGACAGAGAGAGACCTCTTCCAGTCAAATGTGCCATCATCAGGCCCCCCATCACTGATGACTCAGGAGGGTTCTTCCTGTGAGGACAATGCTGCTGCGGTATATCCGCTATATATTTAAAGAGAAAAAAATTCTTCAATCTCTTCCAGAAGATGTCATGTCACAGAAAATGGAACATCAGAGACAGCTCATTCCTTTTGAAACTCTGTGCCAGCTGTGCCCAGACTACCCTAAACTTGACGAGGCTGTTCTAATTACTAATAAAGCAAGGATTGTCAGCATGATGGGAATGATTGAGAGTAAGTTGTAATGAATCAGATTAAATCTCAGTGTGGAATTATGACTTATAATTGCTCCTATACTAATGTTTTGAAAATAATGTGGTTTGTCTTTAACAGATGTTTCAACATACCATAGATTGTGTCCTCAGTGCCACATGGTGTACAAATCAACGATGCTGTCTTTAGATGAGAGTTTCACACATTAATAGGGTTTTCAAAATCTAGTGTTTAACATAAAGCAGCATTAAAAATCAGTTTATAAATTATGCCAACCTGAAAATAAAACTGAAATTGCTATATATGACACACTTTAACCAACTGCGAGCATGTGACTGTACTTTTACATTTTGTTGTGTCCAGGCCGTGTTCCTAAGGCCGTGTTCCTAAGGCCGTGTTCCTAAGGCTTGTACTTAAAGTTGGTGCTATTAGCAAATAGCATTTCACACCCATCATGATGATGTCTGTTAACTTGTGAATGTAATTGTCTTGGAAAAAAGGAATCTTACAGTGAAGATCTTTCCAGGGCAGTGGTCAGAAAAAAATAGGTTTGACTTGAAGGTATGTAATGGTGTGAGTGTATGGTGAATTACATGAATTACGCTAGTCGTCTTTTAAGGGATTTTATTAATGAACCTTTATTTTCTCTGTAATAAAGGATTTTCCGAGCCAAGACTTTGGAATTGACTGTGGGATCTTCATGCTAATGGTTATTTTTCTGTTATTAAGTTTTCCTTGAGATCCATACAAAAGTTAAATTAAGCTCCAAAACAATGTAATTTTTATTTTTTGTCCCAAACAGTCTGCTCTCTACGTGGCACTGGATGCACCATTTGATTATACTATAGTAAGTATCTTATTTCATTTGAGAGCAATGGAGTCTTGAATCTTTTGAAAGTTGTTAAACATGTTTCATATTGATATTTTACAGTCAGACATGCCCTACTTGCGGAAATGGTGGTGCTTGCTGTTGATGGAGAACTTTGATCTCAGGAGGTATTTATATTTTGGCTTCTGTGCTATATTGTCTCAAGGTTTAGACACATTAACAATATCAAAATTTTCTGTTAAGCTATGGCAAGCTTTTTGCACACTGGAGAGAGGACGCCAAAGCTGTGCTTCAAGGACAACATGTGCCCATTTTCAGACTGAAAAAGCGCAAGTTACCGGAAGTCAGTCAGGTCAGTATTCACTTTAAACATTAGTGTAATTAAATGGTTAGTGACTTGACTCACTGTTAAAATAACCATTCTGCTTCAGAGAATATCTAAGTTTTTATCCCCATTTGCTTGACACAGGAGCCAGCAGTTGTTCAAGATCTGCATACTGCTGTGCAGTGGGTTGTCCAAAATAAGGCGCTTTTCCATGAACACGTAACCATGCCAAAATATCTGTCCTTAAATAAAGTGGACCAGCAGAGAGTCTTAAGAGAGATGCTGGAGGAAGAAGACACTGAAGCAAGGGACTTCTTCATCTTTGTTTTTCAGTGTGCGGAGGACATGGAGGTCTTTCTACAGGCATGTGTTGACGAGCAGGGGCTAAGGGTCAATGCTATGTTTGAAAAATAATGGACGGAGGAAGGCACTGGCTGTTTGTTTTTTTCAATGTAAATAAAAAGTTACAATTAAACTTATTTCAAAATTTTGTTCACTTGTTTCCATGTTCATACTTATAGTTGAACTTTATTGATCCCCATGGGGAAATTATACTACTAGAATTTAAAATAAAAGATTACAGTACAAATGTAACAGCATTGTTTATACTTGTAACATTAAAAAGCTTAGTTGTTATTAACAGTAATGTATTAGCTTATAATCAATAATATTTTTATACATTTTACGAATTAAAAACACTTAATTAGAACCATGTTTATTTCTCAGCATCATCAACAGTAACAAAAACGCAGTTTAGTTTTCGCTGTCAAAGTCGATTGTTCTTAATTTGTCTATTTTAAGTACATCCTATATTTTTTAAACCTTTTATTCCAATATATTGCAATACGGGATACAACACAAAAACATTTCTCGTGTGACGTAACTGTGTTCAAATTTGAAGTCACGTGTTTCCGCTTACTGTGGAGCTAAACGTGTTTCCGCCTACTGTGGAGCTCCACAGTGTCTGCAGCCAGACCCTTCTCCAAACTCCACACACAGAGATGAGAATCCCAGGCCCGAATGTGTGCGCCGAGGAGGCTACCCATTTTGTCATTACGCTGTATTATTGCTCATACTGTATGCTTACCGTGAAGACATGAACATCAGTGACACTACCGTTAAAATTGTTATTGTAATAATATAATAATTTAATTTTGGTTTTGAAATACATTTTGAAACCATTTTACATCTCATTATATAGTAGTTATTTAATAGTTGATTTACTTGATTTGGTGATTAAACAAACTACATCTTGATGTTTCCATAAATATTTTTATTTCAGAAATGTTTTTTTTTGTCAATGAACAATAATTAATAATTAACAATAATTAATGTTTAACATTAACTGTTAGAATATTTTGGTAACACCTTTGCAAACATTCAAGTAAATGTATAAAAGACCAAAGTGCTTTGAAATGTGCACCATCTACGATACAGTATTAATTAAGCAATCAAAATGTATCGAGTCTTGCTGACAGCCCGAATGGTCATTTGGGTAGTAGAATTTCACAGTATAGAGCAATATATTTCAACCATTTTTGAGCCACAGCACATTTTTTTACACTGAAAAAAATCCCCCAGCACACCACCAACCAAATATGTTACAAAATGACACTATTGTAGCCTAGTAATGAGAAAATAGTCTCTCAATTTATTTATACTCGCTCAGTGTGAAACCTGAACCTGTTTGGATGAACACAAAGCTGATATCCTGGCAGGAATTGAAGACAGACACACAAAGCTCTTCCTCAGCAGCTCTCAGTCTCTGTTATTAGTTTTTATGAGTCAGGCTTGAAAAGCTCAGCTCACACAGATATGTCGTGAGAAATGGAGTAATGTTGAAATAGCTTTGTTTGTTTAGAATACATCACCATTACAGCACAGACACTCGATAATGGCATTTATAATGGCATTATTTGCAAATAATAATTTTCAAAAAAGTTTTTTAGACCAATTAAGTGAAATTGGATAATTTCCCACGGTACACCTTACACTAGTGTGCCGTGGCACAGTGGTTGAAAATCACTGGTATAGAGTATAGACTGACTGCTATAGTAATTTACAATATAAGAAAAGAACAACAATTACTTTACTCAGTGTACTATGGCAGTGTATTGAATATGATACTAAGATGATACAGAGACATGCATTACATAGTAAATGCTGAGGGGCACTATAGCTGAAAAGGTGTAAGTGATAAGAGGAAACGAAAACTGCGTTCTACCAGTTAATACATCATAAATCGGAATTTGCGGCCAGTGGTGGAAATGTGGCAAAATTCAAAGAGTAATTGGTGACTATGTATAATTCATTAGCGCACAATGGCACAAAGATTAGTTGAATGAATGGATTGATTTCTGTTCCGATGAAGCACTCTCGCTTTGATTTTTCAAAAACTTCGCGCTGTGCAGAATGTAATTGGTTAAGCAATAAGAACCTGGATCCGGGATGTGCCAATTATAAATTCGGTGTGGAACTGTCGTCCAGTACCTGTTTTTTTACATTTCAGAAAGCGGCCGATATCTTCCGAAAACAACGAATCAAACGAACAAACCAAATCTGCTGAAAAGAGTGCAAGCTTCGTATATTTGAAATGTTGCTTATTAAAAAAAATCTTTTGGCAATGCATTATCATTTGATATAATGGTCATCACATATGAATTGTACTCTGTGATATTCCATAGGTGGTGACTGTGTAAAATGGCAATGATCTCTTATTACATTAACCAGTGGTCACTAAGAGCTGTATTGTCATTAGGGGAAGAAATTGAATACTCCACTTGTCGGTGGTCATATTTTAATAAGGACATGGAAGAATGGCATCCTTGTAGTGCTATTTGGCAGATGGTTCTCCAAAGTGGCCGTGATCGTATAGTGGTCAGTACTCTGCGTTGTGGTCGCAGCAACGCCGGTTTGAATCCGGGTCACGGCAGGTGTATCGCCCACTCATATTGGGTTTCCATGCGTTTACTTCCAAGTGGCTACGTGGTTTTCTGGATACGCGCCATAAATGTTACAGGAGTCGTCGCTTTCTCATCCTGTGTAGATGTGCGTATATAGACCACAGACACGCACCAGCTGTGTAGCGATTAGTCTGGTTCCTTTATTCAGTACCCGCACAATCCAATTCCTTTCTTTTTACTTCCCTATCCCAGCCTGCACTCGCCACTGATGTCACTTCCTAAATAGGGATGGTTTTCGTGGTATCAGTAACCAATCTACATCCCCCTTCTTGAAGACTGAATAACGTGGGGGTTCCATATGCATAGACTCCCAACAAATGTTAGAAGGGTGAAACATGCCAACAGGACCATCGCAACTCAAGTGGAGAAGTAGGAACACATATATGTCACAAAAGTAACAACTCATAGAATACAACAGTTAACAACTCAAGCACACATTAGCGTGCCACGGTTCAAGAGTAGACCATGTAGTCCTTGTATCTTGGGTTGGGTTTCGATACTCTCCCCGAGCGTGTGATGACTACAGGTTCATCTGCCTGCACCACTGCTGGTTCAACAATAGCGGCCCTTGTGTCTGGTGGGGGCTCTGCAGTGGTCGATGAAGATCCAGCGACAGCAGGAGGGACGAAACTCTCAGGTGTTTGGAGGAGGCAGCACCTGTTTCTCACATACGTAGCATCTCCATCCCGGACCTGGTAGCTGTTAGGCTGCCGCGCTCGTCCAAGTACTGTTGCTAATCTGTCATATCCTCTGTATGTTTGCACTCGTACTGTTTGTCCTGTGTGCAACGGGACCAGCGGTCTGGCTGATCGATCATAGTGTGCTTTTCCCCTATATCTGGCCTGCATTAGAGCCGCCTGAACTTGAGTTTCTACCTTGGGGACATACATGACCTTGGTCATGGGAATGAGTGCCTTGGTGCGCCGAGAAAGCAGACGTTGGGCTGGCGATGCCAGTCCATCCCTTGCAGTGTTGCGTAGGTTCAGCAGAGCTGCATACATGTCTGTGCCATCACGTGTGCATTTCTCCAGCAGGTGTTTAGCTGAGCGCACGGCTCTCTCAGCTAGGCCATTCGATTGGGGATGGTAAGGACTGCTGGTGACATGGCAAAAGTCCCATTCCTTGGCAAATTCCTGGAACACCCTACTTGTGAATGAAGTAGCGTTGTCAGTCATTAGTTGTTGTGGGGCCCCATGTGTGGCGAAGTGGCGTTTAAGTTTGTTTATCAAGGTGGCACTGGTTGTGTTAGGGAGTTGGTCTATCTCGAACCAGCCAGAGTAGGAATCAACCAATGCAAGGTAAGCTTTTACTTTCTTTTAGCCCGGCGTTGCTGTACACGCGCTATTCGCGCTTGAACTTTACCCAGTTGTCGGCAATGTTTTCATCAAAGACGAGCGGGTCAATACGGCGTAGTCCCTGAGCCATGGTTCGTAGTAGCTGTCTTCTGACACCATGTAGATGTGCGTATATAGACCACAGACACGCACCAGCTGTGTAGCGATTAGTCTGGTTCCTTTATTCAGTACCCGCACAATCCAATTCCTTTCTTTTTACTTCCCTATCCCAGCCTGCACTCGCCACTGATGTCACTTCCTAAATAGGGATGGTTTTCGTGGTATCAGCAACCAATCTACATCCTGTTTGCCTGTGGTGGTATTGATGTTCGACTTGATGGGCAGAATCTCAGTACATTGGAAATTAGAAGCAAACAAGATGCACCTGAGTGTAACCTTGGGCTGCAAGGTTACGCAAGAACCAGACTACACCACCCACCCAAGGCCCTGCCCCTTAGGATGTATAATTAACCCCCAGAACATCCACCCGCAGCCACCTTGCATGAACACAGAGACGCATATCCCAGAATTAAAAAGTTTATTAACACAATATTTAAAACCTCCAAGCCGATAAACAATTATCAGCATATAACACCACTAAAACCAGAACATGACAAATAGGGGTTGAGAGCAAAACCCAGGCACTGGTGGCCCAGCTCTATAATCCTGCCTTGACCCCTTAGCCAGCCAGGGAAGGTGCTTACCTGGAGGAAAAAGGAAAGAGGAAACGCCACACACATACACACCAAGGACTCACATATCCAAGTGGGAGTTAACACCAAAAATCACAGCAAACCACATCCTGGAGTTAGTACCTATAATTCACCCCACATTCACTCCATGCAGTGCAGGAAACAACCTCCAGCTCCCAAACTCCAGCACCACATTCACTGGCTCTATAGATGGGGAAACGGTCAATAAAATACCCTCAAGACCCCCACCCACTATACCAGCCAGTACCCAGTTAGCCCTGATAACCACCCCTTATTCACAAGCATACCAGTACAACCCACATAATCTTACAAAACAATCAAAACAGCAGTGACAGTCTCCTGAGCAGCAGCATAAGCCCAGATACTTGTCACCCCGCACCCATCCTGGCACCGCAGCCCGGACCCGGAACCAACCGCTCACCACAATTCCCGTCGCTCACAGGAGTGTCACAGCAACAATCGGACCACCCCCCCGCACCGGCTTCCACCGCTTTTATCCACGCCGATCCTAATTAATTGCATGCGCGGCTGTTTCTCCCCGATTAAAACTTCGTTGTGGAACACCCCCAATTATCTGCTGAACAGCCTCTCGTGCATGCAACCCGATAAGGGATCCGTGGGTGACGTCATCCCTAGCAATCACCGGTTACATTCTACCCCCTCCACTTGAATCGACGTCCCGTCGATCCCACTCCCGTAACCCCACGGAAGACAAACAAGTCAATCCCCGGAAACCCTAAGACTCACATCCAAAGGCCCCCGAAGTTGCAGCCCCAATGCTAGTGCTCACCATAGAGACTGGAAGGCGATGCGGATTAGAATGTTGCCCCGCCGTTACCTGAGTACTCCGGCGCAGGGCTCCAGCCCCAATCATGGTAGATTGACCATCAAGGGACCAAACACATGCTCCTGCACCTGGTCTGAGGTCCTCAGCCCCAAGGTCAACTTCCTGTACCCCAGTAGAACAGGGCCTAGGCAGTGCCCTTGTTGACTCCACCTCAGATACCCCTGGCAAAGGCACGATCACCCCCGAAACTGACCCTTCATCATGATCAGCCATGTCCGGCCGGCCAAGATCCCCATCCACTGGTCCCCTGGATTCTTCCATGGGCCCCCGGGTAAGATGCTTGCTCAACAAAACACCCTTTATCATGGTCCGGTGTACCTGCTGTACCTGTTCCAAATCCTGAATGGGTGCCACGGTATACACTACTCCTCCAGGAGCAGGCGCTCGCAACAATTGGTACACCACTGGGGACCAAACATCCTGGATTTTATTACGGCCCCGCACTGAATGGTTACGCAGACACACCAATTCACCCACCTCCAATGGTGCACACAGTGCCCTTGAGTCATGCCTTGCTTTCCGATGGTCGGCTGCACGTCTCAACTTCCCCCGGACGCTACTGAAAGCCACCTCTGATGTTCCTGCACTAGGGGTGTGCAAAGCAGCCGGTATTTGTATCTGTATTTGTATTTGTTGAGGGGGGAAAAGTATTTGTATTTGTATTCGTATTCGAGTAAAATTCAAAATAGGCGTAAAAATCCAGTTTTTTTGCGTTGCACTTATAATTTACGCTATAGTGTAAGTATTCTTTAATTATAATTATGGATATGCAGTAGACAGAGTAACTTAAACGTACCATATACTGTAACTCCTACAAGTGCATACAATTCGACACAACTACACAAGCATTGTTTTAACCTTTTTAACCAAACGTTAACGTTACTCTGTCAACAGCCTATTGTCTAAATTACCGAGCTAACAGAGCTACGTAAACAGAGCGAACATGAGAGCACCTGACTGCAGACGTCAATAATGCAGCGTAATGGAATAATCTCCCGATCAAACTCCGCTTCCGGAAAGTTATAAACTGCCTCCGGAACCCAGTTAAGGTACAAAAATCTATTCAACAAAAATAGTGATACAGTTAAGTCTTTTTTTCGCTCAGCCGAGCCTTCTCTGTTGCTGTGTGGAGCAGCCTGTGTCAGTCACCTCTTTTACTCCCCTCCCCGACTCCTGAACTCACTCACTCATCCGGGCATGCACTGCGGTCTCAAGAGGAAACGCAGCTTTTTAATATAAAGTTTTTCTTGTTCCCGAATACAAATATTTTTTAAAGTATTTGTTCGAAATAAGTATTCGTAAAAAACACATTATTTGTGCCTTTCCGAATACCGTATTCGGGTTCGGCTCCACCCCTATCCTGCACCCACTCACACATAGTACCCCTCCACGGTTCTGACCTACCCAAAAGAAAATCCACTGGTAACTGAGGTTCCTGGCCAAACATCAGAAAGTGTGGAGACTCACCAGTAGTCTGATGTGGGGTTGTGTTATAACTAAACACCAGCTGTGGAAGATACTGTGGCCAGTGGCTCTTCTGTTCTGTCGACAGGATACGTAATAAGTTATGCATTGTGCGATTGAAGCGCTCGCACTGACCATTCCCTTGTGGATGATAAGGGGTAGTGCGAGTCTTCTGGATATTATACAAATCACACAACTGACGGACAATCGCACTCTCGAAACACCGACCCTGATCGGAATGGAGCCTTGCTGGAACTCCAAAACGATAGAACCATTCCCTAAGGAGAACACCAGCCACAGTAGAAGCTCGCTGGTCCCGAGTGGGTATAACCTGGGTGAACTTGGAAAACACATCAGTTAATACCAACACCTGTTCCAACCCATCCCTAGAGGGCTCCAGAAACGAGAAGTCTATGGCTAACACTTCATTTGGCCTATTTGCCAACAAATGGCCCATCGGAGCCCGTCCCTGTGTCTGGGAAGATTTAGCGAGTGTACAACGCTCACATTGTTCACACCATTCCCTAATGTCCTTTGCCATCCCTGGCCACAAACACCTCTGGCGGACCAAATCCGCTGTCCGCTCATTGCCCTGATGTCCCTGGGCGTCATGCAACTGGTGCAAAACCTCTTTCATTAAAGATGCCGGGAGCAGGAATTGCAACCACCCTTCTCCCCCATCAGGCCTAAAGACCCTACGGTGCAGGAGACCATCTGCCACTATGAGGCGGTCCCACTCCCGCAACAACATTCGTGTGGCTGGCGGCAACCCCTCTCGTTCTCCTCGACTCTGCTTACACCCTGCCACCCAAAAAGGAAGAACAGCACTAATGATAGGATCCATCTCCTGAAGCTTCCTCAACTCAGCCGAGGAACGCTGCGGGAGCACTATTATAGCCGACTGCGTCACTGGTGGCACCCTTCCCGACATGGCCTCCTGTAGGGGAGATGGCAACACCCCCTCCGGGAAAACTGATACCAAACGCTCGGAATTAGACTCTAGTCGTTGCCGTGACAGAGCATCAGCATTGCCATTAGTTCTATCAGGCCTATAGCGAACCGAAAAATTAAATGCTGCCAGTTCAGCCACCCACCTCTGCTCAGTTGCCCCTAATTTAGCAGTACTCATGTCTTAAAGGATTGTTATCAGTCCATACTACACACTGTTGGCCCCATAAATATTCCCGGAATTTATCTGTCATTGCCCACTTCAACCCCAAAAATTCCAGCTTCATAGAGCTGTACTTCCTCTCAGCTGGGTTGAGGCTCCGGCTAGCATACGCCACAGGACGCACCTTTCCCTCCTGCTCTTGTGAGAGCACAGCCCCCAGTCCATGATGACTAGCGTCCACCTCCAAAATAAAAGGCAGAGAAAAATTTGCAAAAGCCAGAGTCGGGGCATTAACAATTCGTACCTTCAGCTGCTGAAAGCTCTCCTCGCATCCTTCTGGCCACACCTCCTCCAAACTCGACCTCTGGCCCCTACGACCCCTACCCCCACCTTGTTCTGCTACCAAGCGATGTAGGGGGGCCGCCAGTCTTGCAAATGCCTCTACGAAACGCCGATAATAACTGCCGAAACCCAGGAAAGACCGCAATTCCTGGATATTCCTCGGCCTAGGCCAGTTTGCTACTGCAGACACCTTCTCTGGGTCAGTAGAGATGCCGTCACAGGAGATACGATGGCCAAGGTAGCGCACCTCCTTCCTAAAAAAACAACACTTCTCCAAATTAGCCTTCACTCCCTCCCTCTGTAATCGTCCCAACACCAACTCCAAGCGCTTCAAATGTTCACCTGCATCAGAGGAAAAGATGATAATGTCATCCAAGTACAACCATAATGACTGCCCATTCTGGTCCCCAAATATCCGCTCCATCAATCGCTGGAACGTACTAGGCGCATTACACAACCCAAAGGGCATTTGATTAAATTCAAATAACCCAAAGGGGGTACAAAAAGCTGTCTTAGGACGATCACTCTCCGTAACAGGGATTTGATGGTATCCGCTGGACAAATCAATGGTTGAAAACCACTGAGCCCCAGATAAAGAATCTAGCGTCTCCTCAATACGAGGCAGAGGGAATGCATCCCTACGAGTTTTGCTGTTCAACTGCCGATAATCCACACACATCCTCAAGCGGCCATCTTTCTTTTTCACCAGCACAATAGGAGAGGCAAAGGGGCTACAACTCTCTCGGATAACTTGGCTATCTAACAGTTGATGAATATGAGCCCTCACAGCCTCATAGTCCGACGGGGGGATACGTCTAAACCTTTGTCTCACAGGCTTATCATCCATAAGGGGAATATCGTGTGACAGGAGCGTAGTACATCCCAAGTCACTCTCCGATGACGAAAACACTCCAGCATATTGCCTCAACAAACCCCTAACACTTTCCTGCTCCAATGAAGGTAATGCTGACAGATCAAGTCCCTGAATTTGCTCCAACACTGGATGGTAACCACCCATATGGGCATTCATAGAAAGGGCTACCCCACTAGGGCGGTCCACGGCACTATGGAAAATTTTTAATTTAATTAAAACCCACCTCCACAAGTTTAAATATGTTCTATCAGATGTAGTAAAGATATGATGTAAATATGGAGCAAATTGAACTACATTTAGAGGTCGCTCAAGGTCCCACAAGTTTGTTGTGGACTCAGATTAAGACAATTTGCCAAAATTCCAGGGTAAAATCAAATGAAAAAATTATCATCTCTTTAATTGCAAGCTCATTGGGTAAAACTGGTGATTAGAAACACCATTCGTAATTAAATAGCTATTCATTGTTGTGTTTTCATACTAACTATCAGCCAGGTTTGAAATTGTTAATTTGGTATTGCGCAAAAACATGCAAATTGTACTATTGAGTTAAAACTTCGTCACAGTATAGTGAATAGTGATTATTTACTGATCTTTGCTAAATCTGAAGTTTTCATCAGTGGCTGTGAGTTATTTTAAGACACTTTAGGACAGTAATGGCACAAACTAGAAGCAGTGCTGAAGTTTGGCTGCTAGGAAAGGGTACAGATGGATGCGATGCGGATACAGTACGATGGATGGCAAAAGCAATCTACAGTCTCAAGTTGTTATTGTTCCAGCATCAGTTCACTTTGACTAGCAAAGAGAAAAACAGTGTGAAGGAGCTAGCCATTTTCATGAGCCTTGTCTATGTCCGGTTTTGGCATGAAGCTCCCCTTGCTAGACAGGCACCACTGAATGACATGCAGCTTCTGGAGTCGCTTATGACTTATCCAAACAAAACAATTGCGAAGGCTGCCAGAGATACATTTAGTCGACACCTTTGGTACTTCTCAGAGATTCTCGTTGGGCTGTCTTTCTTCGATGACAGAATTGGGGCAGATGTGAGAACACAGATGGTGGCAAACCTCCAAATTCCGGTGTCCGATGAGTCCGTGAAACGTCTTGACAGTCCACCCGAGCCATTGTCAGCCAATGGTTTAGCGAGTTGTGTAACACAAAGGACTGCTGCAATCTTTGATGTACTGTCATTAAATGGGAAGATGAAGGCGCAAAATTTCTTGGCTAAGGACCCAAGAGAATGGAATGACGACCCTTCGTACCAGGAACTTCAAGTAGCAGCGTCAAAAATGAAGGTCGTGAATGATTGTGCAGAGAGAGCCATTGCATTGATGCAGCAATACAATTCATCCCTGACCAAGAACGAGGAGCAGAAGCAGTATCTCCTACGTTTGGTTGAAAGACACAGAAAGAAATATCCAACCTGCGACCCTTCTGAAAACGGAGTCGGGACAGCAACAGTGCGACACTGATGATAAAGAACATTAGAACGTTATGGGACAATATATAACAGTAAGAGTCCAGACAACCTGAATCCAAGATAGTATCAGCTAATTTGACATGTTTCTTCTGTTCTTTTTCACTCATGGAAATTCTAATTCTGTTTACTGCATGTCTTCCTTGTTTTATTGCATACAATTACACAATACAATATAGCTGTTGCAGTGTTGCATTACTACCAGCTTGAGCGACCTCTAAATAATGACCAATCATAATAAAATTTGGCAGACACATTTGTAATAAGGGGAAGAATAAAATTAGGGTTGTGGAGGGAAAGCTGTGTGAAGTTGTTAATTTTGGACCACCCTACTACCCCACCCAAGGTACTCTCTTCCCCAGGGAGCTGATTTACCGGCCCCAACCTCTCGGTCACCCCGGGAGGCAGACTTACTACTTGGGCCTGTGTCACTATACCCACTGGACAGCGCGGATAAAGAATGGCCATGGTTTTATTGATGTTCAAAATAGGAACATACACAGTCCCCTTATATATTCTGAGGAAGGCTGGAAGGGGCAACAAACTACTTGGGAGCTGCCGAGCTGCACTGGGGGGTTCAAATAACACTTCCCCTAAAGCTCCACCCAACTTCTCGGCGCAGGTTGCTGCAACAAACTTAACTGTTCCCCTAGGTATATAGACAGCCTTTCGGCCTCTTACTTTTGCCAGTCCCGTGGGGTGAGGGTCATTAACCCTTTGGGGTCTAGGGGTAGGAAACACACTTTCACTGACTGGGGCATGATCACACATTTCTTCAAATATCATAAACTTAATTCATGGCAAATAAATTATTTCTTATATATTTGTTTTGCCATTACACTCATCTTTATTTTAATATATATTGTAAATATGTCAGATTTTTGTTAAGTTTGAAATTTGACATCAAAGTATAGACATTGCAAAATGCAGTTTGGAACACTTGCAGAAACATTATAAAAGTACATAGTAAGCAATGCTGGCAGTTTGTTTTGATCCCAGATATCTGATCACCAAAGTCTTGGCTACATGAAGATGACTAAATGGTGTAGATGCAACATTCATTTGGATAAATAAATAAGAAAAACCTAACTCATGTCACTATTTCTGGCTCCTTTCATTGAATATGTAGCAACTTTCATGTGTATGAATGAGCCATTGTCACCTGGCCACGTCCCCAACCCCCTTTTATGGCGCTGAAGGGGATGTATCTGGATCGCGTTTCACCGTTGCGCTGTTAATCAAATTACCATGCGAATGCGATTTGAATACGCGCTAATGCGGCTATTTAGAATGTGAATAGCGATCTTCAGGTGAGAGCGGCACTACACGCCCCCGATGCAGGTAAAACAAAGTAAGATGACATGGTTTACTTTTCTGCCGATTTAACCTAATTAAAAAAACTTTAATACTAGACGTTTTGAAAAGAAGACAGATTACGGATTTAGCCAGCGTTTTTTTCATGATTCTACATTAAGATTTCAGCGAGATATAAACTGAAATAGACGCGAAAAGTACGCGATGTCGCCGACGACATACTCGACCCCAGAGAGTTAACTTGAGCTTGCTGGCAGAACTGGAACACCTCCCTCCACCGTTGAACCTCTGGACCAAGGGTGGAACCATCAAAAAGGGCTGAACCATGCTGGATAAATAATTCAGTATAGCATTCCCTGATCACATTCATTCCCAGCACCCCTGGTGTATTAGAACCATGCGGCCCAGGAGGATCCCTAACCACCAACCAGCCTCTCTTTGGTAGATGTTTACCCAAAACCTCAACTGCCAACTCAACATAACCCACATATGGTATTTCAAGACCATTTGCTGCCTGTAAATGCAACCAATTACAATCTTTCAGTTGGCCCTGCATGCGCTCCCGGAAGAGACTCTCTGGTAGGGTTGACACCATTGACCCTGTATCTAATAAACACTTCACCCCTACCCCCCCCACTTTAACAGTTACAGTAGGGCACTGACCTACCAACAAGGAAATGGCCTGACTTACCGGGGTAGGCCGACTAGAGCCAATGTTGCCCCCTTCCATTGAGTGGCTCAGCGCATTGGAGGGGCCTAGTTTTCCGGCGGCTGGGATGTAATACCGGCTTGACCAGCAGATACCCGAAGACCTGGCAACTCAACCCGTTCATTGTCACACTCCCGTGCATAGTGGCCTGGCTGCTGACACCTACGACAAATAACAGTACCAGAGCGACTCTGGCCCATCGGCCGCTGCGAAACTGATAGGGCAGAAACACTTTTGGTCTGGAAATTCAATTGCTCCTGGTGTTTTAGCAACATCCTCTTTAGCTCGGCTAACTCTACACCAGTGGGCCCGGGAGGTAAAGGCTCAACCTTAGGCGAGGGTTAAGTGTAATGCATAGCACACAGCGAGGGCACAGAATAACTCCTACCCCTCCCACATTCACTGGGCCTCCCCTCCCGCTCCCATCGGATGGATCAAGCATGGACAGCTGGGGGGCCTGGCGAACAAAGCGCTTCAACTCCCTACACAGAGCTGGGTCATACACATACTCCACAAACTGATCACGCAACAACATATCAGAATTAGGGACAGAATCAGGAGCACATTGCGACACTTTATCCATCAAGGAACAAAGAGCATGAGAATATTCCTGTAATGATTCTCCCTCCTGTTTACGTGAAAAGAAACCCTCCTGTAACTCAACATAGGACTAAACACAACCATACAATTCCTTCAAAATAATGGCTATTACAGCAGGGTCCTCCCTTTCAGCCCTACTCCAATACCGAATTTCAGCCTTAGCCTCCCCATCTAGATGATCATACATAAAATAAGCTTCCTCCAATCCATTCAGATATCGGGCCCTCACGCTGGCCTTTACCTCCTCCAACCATTCATCCACCCCAATCCCAAAAGTTCCCCGAAACACTGGGCCCCTCCGCTCCCTAGATATATACAACCGTTCTATCCCAGTGTTAACCAAATGCCCTTCAGTCCTTGCCGTTGAACCGCTAGTGCTGGGCTGTATCGGGGCACACTCCCGCCGAAGATGTTCATTCTCGGCCTGCAGCTGTTGCACCAAGTCCTTGACTCCCTGAACCTCTTCAGACATGGCTCCTCTCCACAAACACACTGCAGAATATGAATCAATTCCAGCCCCAGCCAGTACAGGTAATACCCGTCGATGGGCCACTGCTGTTTTGCCTACCAATCAAATCAATCCAACAAACAAAACACACCAAAAACTGGGATACTTGTCTCTGGTAAGAAAATGCGGATCCTGCCGACTGTGCCAGATTGTAACCTTGGGCTGCAAGGGTTACGCAAGAACCAGACTACGCCACCCAAGGCCCTGCCCCTTAGGATGTATAATTAACCCCCAGAACTTCCACCCGCAGCCACCTTGCATGAACACAGAGACGCATATCCCAGAATTAAAACAGTTTATTAACACAATATTTGAAACCTCCAAGCCGATAAACAATTATCAGCATATAACACCACTAAAACCAGAACATGACAAATAGGGGTTGAGAGCAAAACCCAGGCACTGGCACCTTAGCCAGCCAGGGAAGGTGCTTACCTGGAGGAAAAAGGAAAGAGGAAACGCCACACACATACACACCAAGGACTCACATATGGTAAATGGTAAATGGACTGCATTTATATAGCGCTTTAACGAGTACCAAAGCGCTTTACAGTTATGCCTCACATTCACCCAACCACACTCACATTCACACACCGGTGGCGGAGGCTGCCATGCAAGGCGCCAACCAGCTCACCGGGAGCAATTTGGGGTTCAGTGTCTTGCTCAAGGACACTTCGATGGAGTCAGGAGGACCCAGGGCTTGAACCTGCAACCCTCCGGTTGCCGAACGGTAGCGCTACCTCCTGCACCACCATCGCCCAAGTGGGAGTTAACACCAAAAATCACAGCAAACCACATCCTGGAGTTAGTACCTATAATTCACCCCACATTCACTCCATGCAGTGCAGGAAACAACCTCCAGCTCCCAAACTCCAGCACCACATTCACTGGCTCTATAGATGGGGAAACGATCAATAAAATACCCTCAAGACCCCCACCCACTATACCAGCCAGTACCCAGTTAGCCCTGGTAACCACCCCTTATTCACAACCATACCAGTACAACCCACATAATCATACTAAACAATCAAAACAGGCAAAACAGCAGTGACAGTCTCCTGAGCAGCAGCATAAACCCAGATACTTGTCACCCAGCACCCAGCCTTGCCTCGCAGCTCAGACCCGGTGTTCCGGGCAATTCAGTTTCCCTATGTTTCCCCTTGAAATGCGCGTTCACGATCTAATTTGAAATCAATACGCTAGATGGCAGACTTCCGAGAATTTCAATCCTGGTTTTGAAGCCTTTCTATATACATAAGTATTCCATTCACCATACACGTTTTAAACGTCAAGTGACCACGATTGTATTTCTTTCCTGTTTATATATCATTGTGTATTATACCACATTTACAATAAATTAAAAAAGACATACGTTAATAAACAGCTGTCATGAAATGCTCGTATCGTCTTGGAAGAATTTGCTTCTATAACACGATTGCTATGAACCAACACATAAATAATGACTCGTATAAATAGATTTACACTGCTCATAATCCAAACTATCATATTGATCTACATACAGAAGTTCGTGATACTGGATTTTAATTTTTTTTTTTCTATTATTATTGATTATTATTAAGTACTGATTGGTTACACTGAGCTGTCTATGCATCCATGTGATACTGGCAGTGAAATACTCTCCAATGTACCACTCTCACTGATAATATACAGGGGAAACCAATCTGCCCAGTGGCCAGGCAAAATGGTTCCCCCCTGCTATAAGGTATAAGCAGTAATTCCCACGCACTATATTATCAAAGACAAATGCAATATTACAGTTGTTTTACTATGTACAATCATTTATTCTTGAACATATTTTTTAAACTTTGAGATTTGAACATCTGAACAACACACAAAAACAAAAATATCTTTTAAATTAAAAAAATATGTATAGCATCTTGAATGTCTTAGACCTTTTTATTCACACAACATAAAAAATCCAGGTCTGTTGACTGAAAATAAAGAAAAACAACATAGTATCTTGAATGTTTAGACCTGTTTTTCAATGCAACACAAAAACATCCATCTCCGCTGAATTAAAATAATATATATATATATATATATATATATATATATATATATATATATATATATATATATATATATATATATATCTCTTCAGGTTTGCAGTCCTTTTAATGTACATAACACACACACAAAAACAATGGCCCGCTGAATTAAAATAAATAAATAAGTAAATAAATAGACAGATAAATAAATAAATAACACAACATAAAGCAACACTCTGGTCTGTTTAATTTAAATAAATAAAATTCCAAAATAATACGCTGAATTGTTCAGGCCTTTTTATTAACACCAGCCACAAAAAAAGTCCAGGTCTGTTGATGGGCTGCCAGCACAAGACAGATGGAACCACTTGTCGCATCCATTACAGGCAATCTGGGTGAAAGTAGAAATTATTGACATAGAAAAAATAATTTAAAAAACATCGTAGCTCATATAATTTGAACTTTTTTGGGTCAACCTCAGTGACATCCTAATAGAAGCAGATCTATGCTGAAAATAGTTATTTGTTAGCAAAATGCTGACAGGAACCATTGTTATGGTTATACTAATGTCTTTCATATAAGTACCTAATTAGCAGCAGTTCCATGGCACATATAAATAAATTAAAACTGAACATTTTAAGTGTGAAGAAAAATGTCCTATTCTTAGATAAGCTAAAAGAAAAGCTGTTAGTAATGTAGTTATCAGTCTTTGTGTCCAGTATTACTGAGTAAAATGTAAAGTGAATATATCAATTCTGCCATACCCATGAGTTGTCGCCATTTATTTCACCACAGGTACAACAGACTTCGCTCAAGTCATCTGTTATGTGCAACAAGAAATACAATTATTCGTAGTACAATATTGAAAGCATTCAGTGCGTGTGCTTATTTTTTCACCTTGGAAGAAGCAGCAGATTACTTTACAGTTATCACCAGAAAAACAATTATTTACATGTTTGCAGCATATGCAATAAAAAATGTATGCTACAACAGATAGCCAGACTGACTGAGATACAATCTTGACAGTATTTACCTGATTCTGCCAGAACACATCTTGCGATTTCTTTCCTGAATCCGTCAATAGTCTTGTGTGAATTGCAAAACCACAAAGGGATGCCTTTCAGTAGTCGTTCTGCAAACTGGCAAGATTACGTCATTAGTAAGGCTTCTCTTCTAGACAAAATGCATACCTGAGTACTTTCTTCTTACCTTACACACAAATACTCCACAAGATGTTCCATCCTTCTGTAAGGAGTGTGGAGATGTGTCACACCTCCAGTGTGACACATTGCAGCCTTTATTCCTCATAAAGGCTCTGTAAAAAAGAAAAAAAACTCAACTTTTTTATACCTGGCATGAGTAAGTAAAGTAATTTCAGTCTCAAATTGTGTAAAGAATTTGCTGGAACTCATACATTTGAAAGTAAGCACTTCTTGATTAAATTTGACACATGACCTAAACATTTTCCATGCTGTATCACCAGTTCTGTCATGAGGTTTGCCTAATATGTCTTTTCCCTTACTGCACCAGAAATGTTAAGAAGAAGACTCCTCATGCCCTGCCTCAACATTTACAGCATTTAGCTGATGCTCTTATCTAAAGTGACATACATTCTGTGATTATAAGGAGGGTCTCCCTGAATTAAATAAGGGTTGCTCAGGGCCACAATGACTGGTATGGGAATCAAACTTAGATAGTTGCCTGCTTTAACCATTAGACTATTTCCAGCAACAAATAAAAGAAGATGTATTTGTGTGACAGGATATATGCCAAATATTTTTAGTAAATGAATTTCATTTCCTGGCCTCTAGGTTCTTATGGTACAACGTAGCTCATCTTTCTTACCTTGTGGCATCAAGACACTTTGATATCTTGGCCTTTGACTCTCCCATTGAATCCAAAAGAACTGTTTTTTTGAGGGATGGATACATAGCCTAAAAGAAAAAAAACAAAACATGGTATATCTGAATAATTTGTTAAATAAATTGAGCTAAATGATTCTGTTTAATAAATTCATTCATATTTAATCATGCAAACTTTAAGCATAATCATTACAAGTCATTATACTTACAGCAAGACTCCAGTGTCCATGTTCACCTATAACCCCAAGAATGATTTCGAATTGGGTAGGGTCCCACTAAATAAAAGAGACAATGCATTTTATATACACTAGTTTAATATTCTATTCTATCTAGTCCAACACATTTCATAACATTGAACAGGATATCAGGTCATTCAAAACATGTAAATGATTGGAAATTTACCTTTCTAAGGATATTATATGATTGTCGCCATACTTTTCTCATGGCAAATGAATCAATCAGGAAAGCCTTTTCCTCTTTCTCCTGGTTGTTCTTCCTCACCATAGCATATATGTATGCATTTATAACCTTTGAGACAATTTAAAATATTCACATAAAAGCGACAGATTTCAGTTAATTCTGTTGCCCAAAATAGTTCAAATAAATGTCCTAACCTCACTCTCTAGTTCTCTTCCAGGTGCCAAACGTGCAATGTCAAAACTGAACACTTTGTAGGCCCCAATTCTGGACAATATCACACATCTATTGTCAGTCGAACTGGTTGACCAAGCCTGTTCAATGCCTAAAAAATAAGTTACATAAAAGTTAGACATGCGAGTCTGTAGATAACATATAATAATATAGAACATTTCAAGAAAAACTTTATTGAACACCAGATAAAGATGTTGTTTTCAAAGAATGCTTTGTCTACTTACTCTTATCAAATTTGGAGAGAGACGATCCAGGAGAATGAAGGCTGAGGTCTGCGGGTCCAGCAGAGGGAGGGTTGAGGTCTGCGGGTCCAGCAGAGGGAGGGCTGAGGTCTGCGGGTCCAGCAGAGGGAGGGTTGAGGTCTGCGGGTCCAGCAGAGGGACTGCTTGGGTCTCCAAGTTCAGTAGAGGGAGGGCTTGGGTCTGCAGGTCCTTCAGAGTGAAAGCTTGGGTATGTGCTTTTATCTACTGGACCCACAGAAGCACCAGAGGGATATAGTCTATGTGGGACACGTGGACTGTCTTCCATGTAATGGATCAAGTGATCCAGGTTTATTTTGCTAAATTTGATCCCTTGGTCATTAATCAAGTCAGCATTCTTTCCTTGAATTTCTGTTATTTTAAATGGCCCAAGAAGATCTGGATCTAATTTTCCTCCCTTTCTTTGCTGACTTCTTATGTTTTTCCTGAGCACTTTATCCCCCACTTTAAAATTATGAGATGTCATACCCCTATGTTGGTCCGTTTTGGCTTTTATTTTTTGTCTTGATGCTTTCATATTTTTTTTGACCACTTCAAAGACCTTTTCCTGCAGCTGAAGAGCAGGGTTGACAGCCTCAATCTGAATGGCTTGCTCCACTGTTTCATTGACCTTTATTAAATGCATAAGACATAACGAAATTAAAAAGAAGATATTTTTGCATAAATGTAACTTTTAAAATAAACTGAATATGTACTCACTTCGAATGTTTGTGGGACCTCCGAAAAGTATCGTGCTTCCCTTCCAAAAAGCAAATAGTAAGGGGAGTATTGAGTTGTAAGTTGCTTTTTGGTTCTTATGCTGAATGTAACGGCATCCAGATAGCGATCCCATTGGTTTGGTTCACCTTGACAAAGCTTTGCCAAAGCCCTGATTAACACAACATTAACAGTTAATTAATATAAGAATTAAGTAATATAACATGATGAATGTCATGTACAGTACATACACATATACATACACCGGTTCACAAATCCACAGTTCGGATCATATCATGGTTTTGGGGCACAGTTCGGTTCACTCACAACACACACACACACCTCTGTATGGTCCCATTCATTTTTTCAACCAAACCATTGGTCTGGGGATGGTATGGAGAACAAAAACTCCGGTCGATTCCAAAGATGCTGCAGACTTCTTTGTTGACCTAGTTAAGAATATATATGTTAATTTTTTTCGATTCATAATAAATACTATGATCTGCAAAATAAATTACCACTAAATGTAGATTGAGGTTACTTTGATGTTAAGTAAACACCAACGATTAGAACGGGATCAGCATTTCACACTAAAGTATAATCTTTAATAACTTGTTAAGAACAAGTATATATAGCCATGGAAAAAATTTAGAGACCACTTCACTTTTCTTCGTGTTCATTGCTTTTACAATTTGTTGGAGTGTGTCTGTATAAAATGTAAATGTTACTATTGTTCTATACACTATTGACCACACCCAGTTCAAAATTGCAAATTTAAAAAAAGGTTTGGAAAAAATAATAAATAGCAAATGTATATAATGTATTATACTTAGGAAATGACAAACTAAACAACACTCATACATATATATATAAATATCTAACCTTGTTTACAAATTCCCTTCCCTGATCTGTCAGAATCCTTTTTGGTGCACCAAATCTGTAGCAAAAGTTCACTATGCACATAGTGACATCTTCAGCATTTTTCGATTGCAGTGGAAATGTTTCCACCCACTTCGTGAAATAATCTATCAGCACACATATGTACTGGTTTCCCCTGTCCGTCATGGCCAATTTGCCCACAAGATCCATGCCAATTAACTCCCATGGTTCAGTTACCTGTCAGACAAAATGTCATATATCAAAAAATATATCAGTTGTTCAATTTAAAAGTCATCCAACATACTAATCAAAAATCAAATAATGAAGACTTACAATGATGGGTGTGTGCTCTTCTATGGATTTGACAGTCTTCTTTGATTGACATTCTGAGCATTGTTTAATCTGTAGTTAGAAAAAGAACATCTATTATGTTATTAAGAGAAAACATATTAGAAATAAAAATAGTGAATTATAGTGCATTCCTGAATTAATTCAGTAAAGTGCCATAGGTTGTTATACATTGCACGCAAAGTATTGAATGAAGCTCTAAGTTCAGGATTAATAACATACTTTTGTTGTTACTCTATGTAAAAGACTAAAAATAATATTAACAGTAATACAATGAATAACCCAAACTGATATTAATAATAACATCAAAACACAGATTAATTTAAGCACCTTGCAAGACATTTTTCCTTATGTCAGAAGGTCACGATGAAGTGTTTAAACTATGGTTTTGTAAGCTGTAGCATTACTGTACATGATTCATAAATGCTATTATTGATTCATTTTAGCCTGTGTGTAGTAATTACTTTTTATTGGTGGGTGGTAATGAACAATATTTAGTCCAACTTTTACACTTGTCTGTGATGATTTAAAAACTGTGCAGTATCACAGTGCAGTTATTTTTTGTCAGTGGGACAAGATAACTGTTAATATAATAATGTACAAGAAAAAAAGAACTAACCCAGTTTCGAATATCAACTGTCATCCCAGGCCAATAATATCTATTGCAAATGGCGTCTTCGGTTTTATCCTTTCCACCGTTTCCACCTGTTGCACTAGCATGAAACTCCCTGAAAACAGTCTGCCTCGTCAGCGCCTTTCACAACCTTTACTAAATGTTCTTGACCCGTTTCCTTGTGTCGATTATAAAACAGGGCTCCATCTGTAGATTGGAAAAAAAAGACTAAATGATGATTTGTAATTAATTTATGATTTGTGATTCTACCGTACAGCACAACAGACCTATGAACTCTATCAAGGGATTATGTTTACCTTGCATGGGTGTCGCTGCCATTAAATCTGAGGGGGACGTGTCCCCCCCACATTTAAGTTAAAATATTAGTTCACCCAGACCCCCCGCCAGTGTGTCCCCGCCACATTCAAAATGTTTCTGACGCCCCTGCTTCCTCGTACAACATATTTCCGTGCTCGGCGCCGAATAACAAATTTTTCTGCCTTGCTTAATTGCTTGGGATAATTCCCCGTAGAGATGTAAGTCAATAAAATCTCGAATTGTACTGGATCCATCTTCCAGAAATGCTGCGCAGCACACAAAAACACAAGCCTAATGTTGTGCACCTTTTCGATATCTCGGGCCTATTTGCAGCATATGTATTAGTGCGTCGGTGAATCACGTTCTAAGAAGCGCAGTTAAAGCGCAGTGAAAAAACGTGTGTTACAATGTTACCATTCTATCAAAAATGTAAAAAAACATTTATGTCACTTGGTTAAATACATTATCAAAATTAAATTGCACATATCTGGCAATGGTGTATGCAGGGTTCCTGATTTTAGAATAATGTAAAATATATATGTAAATAGTACACTGTAACTGGCGCATTAGAATCAATGTTTATGTGTTACAGTTGTATATAAATTAGTGCCGATATAACTGTCAGTATCACATGGACCTATAGACAGTTCAGTGTGCTCAATATAGTGCCCGGGAATTACTGCTTATACCTTATACCAGGGGGGAACCATTTTGCCTGGCCACTGGGCAAATCGGTTTCCCCTGTATATTAGCAATGAGAGTGGTACATTGGAGAGTATTTCACTGCCAGTATCACATGGACCTATAGACAGATCAGTGTGCTCAATATAGTGCCTGGGAATTACTGCTTATACCTTATAGCAGGGGGGAACAATTTTGCCTGGCCACTGGGCAAATCGGTTTCCCCTGTATATTAGCAGTGAGAGTGGTACATTGGAGAGTATTTCACTGTCAGTATAACATAGACCAATAGATAGATCAGTGTGCTCAATATAGTGCCTGGGAATTACTGCTTATACCTTATAGCAGGGGGGAACAATTTTGCCTGGCCACTGGGCAAATCGGTTTCCCCTGTATATTAGCAGTGAGAGTGGTACATTGGAGAGTATTTCACTGTCAGTATAACATGGACCTATAGCCAGATCAGTGTGCTCAATATAGTGCCTGGGAATTACTGCTTATACCTTATAGCAGGGGGGAACCATTTTGCCTGGCCACTGGGCAAATCGGTTTCCCCTGTATATTAGCAGTGAGAGTGGTACATTGGAGAGTATTTCACTGCCAGTATCACATGGACCTATAGCCAGATCAGTGTGCTCAATATAGTGCCTGGGAATTACTGATTATACCTTATAGCAGGGGGGAACCATTTTGCCTGGCCACTGGGCAAATTGGTTTCCCCTGTATATTAGCAGTGAGAGTGCTAGGGGAAACATAGGGAAACTGAATTGCCCGGAACACCTGTTCCAACCGCTCACCACAATTCCCGTCGCTCACAGGAGTGTCACAGCAACAATCGGACCACCCCCCCCCCCATACCGGTGTTCTGTCATTTCATCCTACTTATTGAAACGTCCTACATAAGGCTACTACGCATGCGCACTGCCATATTTTTTTTTCGTGGCTACACGCCCATAAATGCATGCTACCATCGCGCACCTCTCGAAGTTTTGTGGAAGTAGTTGAAGGAAAACACGGTAACTACAGCACCAAATACTTTTTTTCATATTTGTGTAACTGTAATTGAAACATGTAAACGATTATATAATACTGTGTAGTGTTAATTTCGTCACCTATTTTTAATTTAGTCTTAGTCTTGTGCCAAATGTCCTTGGTGGACAGTCACAGTTAGGAGCAGCAAAATACGGAAAAAAAACAAAAAACTGTGCTCTGCATATTAGCAATTATGTAAGTTGCTAAACGGCGGTAGCAAGGATGCTTTTGGGAAATGCACCAAATATACGCACAGTATAAACTACACGCTTAAACCCAAACTAAGATGTACACTGTACAATATACATGCACACTATGCAATTTAGAATGCACCAAAAAATTGCTCGTTTTCATAAAGTTGAAATGACATGAGTAACATTGCACATTCTCATCAGATTATCACCTCATCAGATTATCCTACCACCAGTGTTTTGCCCTCCATCCATCCATCCATCCATCCATTATCCAAACCGCTTATCCTTACTGGGTCGCGGGGGGTCCGGTGCCTATCCTGGAAGCCACGGGCACGAGGCAGGGAACAACCCTGGATGGGGGGCCAGCCCATCGCAGGGCATACTCATACACCAGTCACTCACACATGCACACCTATGGGCAATTTGGCAACTCCAATCAGCCTCAGCATGTCTTTGGACTGTGGGGGGAAACCGGAGTACCCGGAGGAAACCCCACGACGACATGGGGAGAACATGCAAACTCCACACACATGTGACCCAGGCGGAGACTCGAACCCGGGTCCTGGAGGTGTGAGGCAACAGTGCTAACCACTGCACCACCATGCCACCCCGTGTTTTACCCTTTATATGATTATGACACTTTATTGTCCATAAATCACAGGTAGCATGTTCTGATAGCTCAGAAACACCCATCAGATTATCCTACCATCAGTGTATTACCCTTTATATGATTAATTATGACACTATATTGTCTATAAATCACAGGTAGCATGTTCTGATAGCTCAGAAACACCAATCAGATTATCCTACCATCAGTGTTTCACCCTTTATATGATTAATTTTGACATTATTGTCTATAAATCACAGGTAGCATGTTCTGACAGCTGAGAAACACCAATCAGATTATCCTACCACCAGTGTTTTACCCTTTATATGATTAATTATGACACTATTGTCTATAAATCACAGGTAGCATGTTCTGACAGCTCAGAAACACCCATCAGATTATCCTACCATCAGTGTTTTACCTTTTAACTCATTGCATGTGGTCTTTATTGGACTTTGCCATAATGTAATAAAAAATATACAAGATAAGATGAGATAATCCTTTATTAGTCCCACAAGTAGGAAATTGTTTTGTCACGGCAGAAAGTGGACAGTGCAAAAAGCAGCAAAGTTTAAAAAAAGAATAGAAGAAAAATAAAACACAAAAACCAACAGTATTTAAAAAAAATGTACACTATACACTCTGGAAACATAAATATAAAATATATACATGTATGTATGTGTATTTTGTGAATAGTTTATAATATATGGCCTGATTCTTTGTTATTCTTTGTTTGAAAATTGTATTATGTTTATACTAACAAGCAAAAACTGTTTATATTTTAGTTATGGAAGACAAGTGGAATGCCGTATATGACTACCTTTCTTTGGGAAAATATCCTCTGGGATATGATAAAGCCCAAAGACAAAATCTGCATAGATATGCATCGAAGTTCAAAATCAAAGGTTAGTCTCATTATGGTAACATTATAGTTTTTCTCTTAACATTGACATTAATTATGTTTGTCTTTTTATGTAGACGGAGATCTCCTCTATAGTAACAGAAGGGTGGTAAAGGAAAAACAAGAGGCAAGAAGGCTGTTTGAGGAGTTTCATTCTGCCCCAATTGGTGGACATACAGGCATTATAAAAACAAGAGTGGCCATGTGTTCGAGATTTTACTGGCAAGGCATGTCAGTAGACATAGAAAACTGGGTATGTTAAATGTACTCTACCCTGAAAATAATTACACGAGCAACATACTCATAATCATGTTTAAATACATTTGGTTTAAGGTTTTGGCATGTGACAGTTGTCAGAGAGTAGGAAAACCTCTGGCTGATGTGCAGCCACTGCAGTGTATCAAGGTAAACGCCTTCAAAACATCAAATTAATAGCAGCTAGCTAATGTATGATCTGTATGCGTTAATGCAAGTTATTGCTTTGATAGGTGTCTGAGGTTTGGGAGCTTATTGGGATTGATATTACTGGACCCCATCCAAAAACAACAGATGGATTCCAGTACATATTAACGGCAACAGACTACTTTTCAAAATGGGTTGAGGCCTTTCCCTTAAAGACCAAGTCTGCTGCTGAAGTTACAAGACATCTGTGCACACTTATATACAGACATGGATGCCCTAAACGAATCCTTTCAGACCAGGGTAGAGAATTTGTAAATGAAGTAAGTTGGATGGTTAATGTAAATATATTTGTTCAGTTGCCTTAAAGTATATTTGTTCATATATTATATATATTGTTAATTACTTTTATCTTCATATAGCTCAACCAAAGGCTTTGTGAAATGCTTAGCATAGAAAGGAGCGTCACAGCAGCATACCATCCGCAGACAAACGGTTTGGATGAAAAAACCAATGACAACATCAAAAGGTATATAAAATAATTGTCACATACACACATATATGTATGTGTGTGTGTATATACACACACATACATATACATACATATATATATATATATATATATATATATATATATATATATATATATATATGTGTGTGTGTGCCAAATGTTGTGGTCACACCAGAGGAGCTGAATTAACCACACTGAAAAAAATAATTAGCTGATTTTACTCAAAAATATAGTGCACCATTTTTGCACCCTTGTTTTTAAGTATACTCTACATAAAATTTTAGGTAACTTTTACTTAGAAAACTTAAACTGACACTACCAAAGAATATGTATTCAATTTAATGTCTTTACTTAAAAATTTATATTTCTCCAGCCAATGAAATTAAGCAGGTTCATTTAGATTTCCTTAATATTTAAAGATACATTTGAGTAACAATCTGAGTTATTACTATTACCACCATAACTACTACTTTAATGACTACTGCTACTACTTAAAATAGCAGGTGAATGTTAACATGGAAAATAATTTTAAACATCACAACACAAAGTCTTCAACTTCAAATCTGTATTAATTTATTTTCTGAAAATACAAAATGGTATACAGTACAGCCTTTCCTTTAGCAGCCAATGAAATTAAATGGTGAAAATTTTTTTTTAATACCATTTCAATACCATTTTTCTTATAACTCAAAACAAAAATGTTACCGTTCTGGTACATAAGTATGTCTGCAACTGAAACACAAACTTGCAATGTAGTAAAATCCCTTTAATGACTGCCCACTGAAAACCTCTTACGTTTTTGGAAGAATTCAAATGTGTATCTCAGTGGCTTGGGAAAGCTCAGATTAATCACATACATCAGGCCAAGAAGGATGACACGTGCATTTGGGACACTTGTAATCCTGCCATCACCTGTGTCCCCTCAAACAATCCCTGTCTCTAACGGACTGAATTCTGCAAAGCCCCCTTTGCTTACAATCTTCAGAGTGTGGTGTTTCAGGTCATCAGGGTTCAGGTCGCCATGAGTATCCTGAAATAAACAAACATAATGAACAGCTTTATTATATGATAACATTGCTAAGCCAAAAATCTAATTCAATGGGAATGCAATACAAATCTGCGCAGATTCAATAGCAGTAGCCATAGCGTTTTTAGTGGAATCTGCTTCCTTCATTCACTCGACAAATGTTGTTTGCATGTCTAACGTTTAAAATTAAAGTAAAAGTTATACAGCCGGTGTTCTGGGAATCCATCCTACCCGACAAACCATCCTACCCGTCGTTTCTGCGCATGCGTGCGTATGCGCACATCAGGAAATGCCATTTTCTGAGATCCGCCCGTAATTCCATGCTACTCCGTTTTTATATTTGGAAAATAGGTAAGTTTTAGTACATTACTGACGTGGATACTTGATTCATTTTAAGCCATTGTGAATGTTTGTTCATTTCAACCTGGTGTTCATTTTGTTGGCCTTTAATATTGGTCCTAATTGGACACATTTGATGTTATCGAGAAAGTTAGCAACTTTGCAGTTGTTTCTTGCTGAGTGAGAAGACTATTGTATTCTAATTAATTAATATGTGTATGATATATTAAGCCTATTTAGGTCATGTGGTTATTTAATACATTGAATTATGTACATTGTTTGCTGCACATATTGAAGCTCAAAAGAAAATGTCTATTTACATTCGTAGATATGGAGGAGAAATGGGAAGAGATTTCCCTGTTAATTTCTGCTGGGTCCTACCCTATAGAATATGACAAGGCACAGAGGCAAAACCTCAGAAGATATGCCTCAAAATTCAGCCTGAAGGGTGAGTAATTTATTGTTAATACTAACAACTCATATATTTGGTTAAATACATTTGTAAATTTTTTTTTCTGTAGATGGAGAACTCTTTTTTGGAAGTCGAAGAGTAGTGAAAACCAAGGATGATGCCAGGAGGATCTTTCAGGAGTTTCATTCATGTCCAATTGGAGGACACACTGGCATACACAAAACACTATCTGCCATGTGTTCCAGATTTTACTGGTTTGGCATGACAGTTGACATTAAAAATTGGGTATGTATTACCTGTTTGTATTGTAGTTAAATAGTGTTTAAAATGAGTGAATTGTTTTTTATAGCAGTTAAAAGACGAACTGTACACTAGCAAATTCTAAATAAATATGTGTAAATAATTAGTTACATTAATAACCTGCAGAGAATATTGCATTAAGTAATTTTATTAAATCATGTTGAACATTTATGTGATCTCCATAAATATTTTACCTTAAAGATTCAGGAATGTGACCAGTGTCAAAAAGTTGGGAAACCACTGACTGCTGTGCAACCGTTGCAGTGCATTGAGGTAAATAGTTTTAGCTTAATAATAGAAATGTTAATGCATACATTATACAAATTATCCTTTTGTCCTTGATAGGTGTCTGATGTGTGGGAACTAATTGGAATTGATCTTACTGGACCTCTTCCAAAAACTTCCAACGGCTTCCAGTACATTCTCACTGCAACCGACTACTTTTCTAAATGGGTCGAGGCTTTTCCATTAAAAAGTAAATCTGCATCTGAGGTAGCCCAGCACTTATGTGCCATTATATATAGACATGGCTGCCCCAAAAGGATTTTGTCGGACCAAGGCAGAGAGTTTGTGAATGAAGTAAGTGTTAAATTATATTTTAGTTACCTTTTTTACTTGACCTCCCTGGGGTCAATGTTTTTGTGTGCTTGAATGTGTATAAGAACCTTGTTTTTGTCTCTTGAAGCTCAACTCTGGTCTTTGCAAGCTGTTGAAAATTGAGAGAAGTGTCACAGCAGCATACCACCCACAGACAAATGGCCTCGATGAAAAGACCAACGACAACATAAAAAGGTATGCCTAATATTTGTATGTAACTGTTTTAATAAAATTTATATTATTAAAACTTAATTGTTACTTAACTTTAATTAAGTCATTTCAATACTTCAAATTAAAGTTTCATTACTGTGTTTACATATTTCTTTGCCTGCATTTAGAGCCCTCCGAAAATTGGTAAATGACCAGCAGAATAACTGGGATGTGTATCTAGATGCCACACTGTTTTCACTGAGGTCAAAAATACACACCACAACAAAACACACACCGTTTTTTTTGATGTATGGAAGAGAAGCAATATTTCCATCGGAAGTTCCAGTTGAAGTACTGGTGAGTGTTTGAGTGCTTTCTATGTCAGAACTAGGAATATAAACAAATGAAATTGTATTTTTCTTAAATGGTTTGAGAATCAGATTTAATCTTTCTGCTTTTAATTGCTAATTCCTATAAAATTTTAGATTTCCAACATCAATTTGCCACAGGAAACAAGATACAGTGACTATGTACAGTCTAAAAGTGACACGCAAAGTGTAGTTAAAAAAACTGCACAAGAAAACATTGCAAAGTCCCAAGACAAGCAAAAGGGTGCATATGCCAAGCGGGTCCTGAAAAAGTACAAAAATGTTGTGTACAATGTGGGAGATGAAGTTCTTCTTCTGAACATGAGGAAACGTGGAAGAAAAGGAGGAAGACTTGAACCTGATTTTTCAGGTCCCTACACAATTGAAGACATCTGTGGCAAATGTGTTAGACTGAAAAATGCTGAGGGAATTACTTTAAACACTCATTACAGTATTGACCACATTAAGCCATATAGAAGAAGCCACCAGGTCAGCTCAACTCCAACTCAGCCTGTAAAGAGTAGCCCAACTTTTAATATACCTCCTTGCAGTCCTACAGTCGACCCTCAGGATCATCAATTGCTGCAAGTTAACAGACCCTCTGTTATACAGTGGGCACCCAAAACAGCTGAGGTAAAATCAACACAAGCACCAGAGCAGCTTGTACCAGTGACCCCCCAGAAACTAAGCACGCAAGAAAAAGGTGGCATAGCTAAAAGTCTCATTCTGACCGGTTGGTCATTTGTTGCCAGTTTGGCTAGTTGGAATGTTTTATTTACTTCTATCTTGCTACTTGACCTGTTGGTCAAATTTTGGCTTTCTGATTTACAGAAAGCCACTCCCCTCTGGCATGTTTATTGTGTTGGCCCGTTGGCCCTCTGGCATGTTTATTGTGTTGGCCCGTTGGCCCTTGTCTGCTTGTGGCCCGTTGGCCCTCGACCCAGATTTTCAACAGGAAACTCTTATTACTAAACAAACCTATCATATGTTTTGTTTTTAGTGAAGTGGCTTTGGGCTGCAAAAGACACTGGGCGTGTGGAGGCAGTCGTAGGACCATACAAATTGTATGACTCTTCATTTCGCACGCTGGAGGACAGTGGGTGGCTTTCTGATGAGGTAAGCGTTAGGTAAGTTATCATTTATGATGCTGGTGGTGGTGTGTATAGTGTATAAATAATCTTTTTAATTTTTTTTTTTATCAATACAGGTCGTTGACGCATACCTGCACTGCCTCATTAGGAAACAAAAGGCAAGTAAGAATTATGTATGCCCAGATATTTCCGAAATTTTTTTTTGATTGTTTTCTAACTTTTTTAAATGCTTGCATTTTTCAGAAACCTGTGCATCAGTTATCTTGCGTTGTTGCAACCTCACTGTTTTCTGGGCAGTTTAAAAGTGTCAGCAAGGTAACTTGGATGTTGTATAGGTAGTACATTACATAAATGAATCCAAACCTTTATAAACTTGCTTAAAAAAATTCCACAGATGATGTTTCCAGCTGAGGACATTTGGTTGTGCCCACTGAACTTCGGTGCACACTGGATCCTTGTGGTACGTGTTCACACTTCATGTGATTATTTTTCAAGCGGCATACTTTTGTTTTGAAAATGTTTATAATTGATAATGTTTACTTAAGTGAGTTTAATAAAAAAAATTAAATACAACTTTTATTTTAGGTTGTCACAATGTCCTCCAAATCTGTACTGCTGTTAGACCCCCTCGGAAATGAAGGTGTATATGAAAGGAAAATTATGCGTAACTGGAGGTATTCATCATACTATAATAACGTTTTTTCTAGAACAAAATGCTGGCTGGATTAAAAACTGCTTTTCTTTATTAGGAATTTTCTGAGGATGAAAGGGATGGAAGACTCCCGAGTGGAGTGGAAAATGCAGACTCTGCAACACAACAAGCAGCAAGACTCCAGCAGTTGTGGAGTTTTAGTGTTCAAGGTACTTATTAAGCAATTGTATTTAATTATGGCTAACTAGAATTAAGATAATAACTTACGATGAATAAATTACAGTTTGCAGAACACTACCTTCTGAGTGGAGAGGTCACTAAGGTGCTGTGTAGTCCAGAAGCCATTGGTCTGCAGCGTACAGAAATAGCTTGCGAACTGCTAGAACATCAAGGTATGCTCAGCCATGTCCTTTTGTATTACAAGTAGTTGCAATTTAAAAAACTGTTTGGTTAAACACCAATGTGTTTCTAGGTAATGCTGAGGACTATTGTGTGGTTTGTTCCATGCTGGAAGTTGATGCTGATTCCAGTCTGATTGAAATGGTAAAACAAAATGAACACCAAAAATGCATAATGGTCATTATTTTCTAATCATATTTATAATGTTAGTTAACACACTCACATATACTATAACCCCCCTGCCCCTTCTCCCTCTTCAGGTGCAGTGTGACTTTTGTCGCAGATGGGCACATTTCGGATGTGCTCAATATAATAGAAGCCAGTTGAACTACATGTGTGTCAAATGTACATAATTTATTAAGAATACTGTTTCTTTTCCCCATCTTTCTCCTTGTGTGCTGTTGTATGTGTAAATATTATATATATCTGTAAATATGTATTATATGTATCTGTAAATATGTTCAGTAAATATGCTGTAAATCAGTCTAATGGATGAAGTTCATTGTCAAAGTTTGTACATTAAGGTGTTCCAATCACTTCCATGGCAACAGGTGTAAAACTTCAAGCACCTTGGCATGCAGACTGCTTCTACAAACAAGTGGCAAACCGTCCTACCTATATGGATATGAGCTTGAAGCATACTCTGACAGGTAAAATAAAGTGGCAAACCGTCCTACCTATATGAATATGAGCTGGAAGCATACTCTGACAGGTAAAATTAAGTGGCAAACCGTCCTACCTATATGAAAATGAGCTTGAAGCATACTCTGACAGGTAAAATTAAGTGGCAAACCGTCCTACCTATATGAAAATGAGCTTGAAGCATACTCTGACAGGTAAAATAAAGTGGCAAACCGTCCTACCTATATGGATATGAGCTGGAAGCATACTCTGACAGGTAAAATAAAGTGGCAAACCGTCCTACCTATATGGATATGAGCTTGAAGCATACTCTGACAGGTAAAATTAAGTGGCAAACCGTCCTACCTATATGGATATGAGCTTGAAGCATACTCTGACAGGTAAAATTAAGTGGCAAACCGTCCTACCTATATGGATATGAGCTGGAAGCATACTCTGACAGGTAAAATTAAGTGGCAAACCGTCCTACCTATTTAAATTGATGCTTGACAGCAGAAATGTGCATAAACTACATCCGGTAGGACGGTTTGCCAAAGTAGGATGGTTTGTCAGACGTAACCGTTAAATTATCCTACCGGTAGGATGGTTTGCCAAAGTAGGACGGTTTGTCAGAACACCGGCTAACTAGCAGAAGCATTAAGTAAGTGCAGGTTACCAGTGATTGATTGGCACGCACAGCTAATGCTTATGATTAAAATTAAAACATGTTAACGATATTCGTGTTAGTAGCTGGAAGGTCAGTTTAAATACTATTCAAATATCAACTCGACTATATTAAACAATTCGGTCTTTACTAATTTTAGTGACTCAGGTCGCTGCGAGTTTATGTTGCTCTTAAATCCTGGTCGGCACAGCATTTTTATCAGCGCGGTATACACGAGTTATAGCAAATAATTAAATCAATTCTAAAAACTGATCCGACTTTGAATTTACAGTTACAGTTAAACCGATTTTAATTTACAAGCCAGTAGCTCAAGCTACCTTATATTTCCCGCCGAGTCAGCCAACTGCAGACAAATTCTGTGCAGTGAAAATACCTTTTTAGTGTAGATGCACACTAACATATAATATGCATGCTTATTTTTAAAATCAAAATCCCTTCTTTACCTTAAACACGTCAAAATGAAGAGTCAGTCTGCTCTTACCTGTAAAATCATTCGTTGGTAAGCATGTCATCCAAACGTTTTCTTCGCCCTAACTTTCTGTGACGTGTAACCCCAAGAAGCCTCAAATTTATTAGTAGCGTTTACACAAAATTTTGAGTGTAATAAAAATCCCAAATATTGGGCTACACATACTCGTTTAATTAAATACATTTAATAAAATGGCATTTTAGGCAAAATCTACTCATTTTAAAGAGCTAAGATTACTAAAGTCAAGAATCATTTTTTTCAGTGCATGCTTGTGACAAAAAGAGAAGTGAAAGTGTAAGATTAAAAATCTTGCTATTCTTATTGATATTACTACAATTTTTATGTTTAATTCTTTCTCCTTTTTAATTCAGATTTTAGTTTTTTCTTTTTTTCCCCCTAAAGGTCTCTCTGGTATATCTTCTGAACTTGTCCTTTTTAATTTTGTATGACAAGTTTATTCTCTGACCTAGTGTACGATAAGGTAGCTTGAGAACAAAGATGGCGTGTTCTGTTTCTTTAATACTCGCCGTTGCTTATGCCCATAAATTACCTGTCATCCTAACTGTCATTGTCTTCCATTTTTTCCCTTTTTACATTTTAGAGCTCTGAAGAAAATTGTGAACAAGCAACAGAATGACTGGGACGTCTTTTTGGAGGCTACTCTATTTTCACTGAGGTCTAAGATGCACACCACCACAAAGGTCTCACCATTCCGATTGATGTACGGAAGAGAGGCTGTGTTCCCTTCGGAAGTCCCTCCTGAATTGCCAGTGAGTTCTTCCCATAAATTAGTTAGTTTTCTTTTTCATACATTTCTATTAAATTGTTTCATAATAAATAATGTTTTTATTTTAAACTTATAAAACCACTTTTTGAAAAGAGTATGTCACTACATCCATGTGGCCATCCAGCCACAAACATCTCAACAGATCATTTACTGGATGAAAAAAATAACATGTATAGAATTATTCTTATTACAGTGCATGCTCTTTTATTCTTTTTATATTTCTTTGTTTAAAGAAATAGGCATGGAAGCTAAAGGTACCATAACAAACTGTTGGTTTTTTGGTTGACCAGTTGGTCATTTGTTCCAAGTTCCAAGCCTGCCCCACGTGTTCATCTTTTGAGTAGTGGCATTACAATAGGGAAAGAGGAGTTGACCCGGGACACTCTGGAGAGACTATGTCTCTCAGGTGGCCCGGGAACGATTCGAAATCCTCCCAGAAAAGCTAGAGGAAATGTCTAGGGAGCGGGAAGTCTGGGCATCTCTACTAAGGCTGCTGCCCCCTGATAAGCAGCAGAAGATGAATGAATGAATGGCTGTATGCAGAATAATAATGGTTAGTGTCGTGTGTAGTTACCTGGCAAAGGCTTATCTTGAGTCAGGACAAAAATTAGATTAAATTTTCTTTTCATTACACATCTTTAAATACAGGGTAACAAGATACATTTTAGCATCTATTCAGAAGTGCAAAGAGCATATATTCATTCATCTTCTACCCCTTAGTCCCTGTAGGGGTCGGGGGGCTGGAGCCTATCCCAGTTATGGGTGAAGGTGGGGTTCACCCAGGACAGTCGCCAGCACGTCACAAGGCCACACACATAGACAAGCAATCATACACACTCACACCTAGGGGCAATTAAGTGTGTTCAGTTAACCTATCCCCAATTAACACATGTCTTTGGCATGTGGGAGGAAACCGGTGTACCCAGAGGAAACCCATGCAGGCACGGGGAGAACATGCAAACTCCACACAGGGTGAACCTGCACCCGACCTCCTTGCTGTGAGGTGGGGATAAATTAGCATTAATATACAATAAACCACTGCTTTTCTGGCTATACTGGCATCCCTGACAGTCAGTTAATTTCATACTGTCATGAATGTTGGTTAGCGAACAGCTTGGTAAGTTGTCACATCATGAACAAATTGTCTAAAAAAAAGAACTACAACTCCTTTTACAGTAAAGAAGCTTTGGGCTGCAGAGGATGATGGTCGAGTAGAAGCAGTTGTTGGTCCCTATAAGCTACATGATACCTCGATTCGAACACTGCAAGGCACTGAGTGGCTGGCTGATGAGGTAAGTGTGTTATACAGATCACAATTCATTTCACAATGACCGCACGAAGGGGTTCGCATGCTGTTATAAGCTGTCTAGTTTTGGAGAATCGGTGCCTCCTACTGCCTCATCTTGTCTTATGATATCATTGCCAAGCCTGCTCAAGCTACCATGTTTTAAATTCGGATATGCTTTCTGTCCACAATAATTGTGTATTTGCCATTTCTATAGGTTGCACCGATATGACAAAAGTTCTGCCCTCTCACCAACAAGGCTCTTTTTGTCTGCAGAACTGTCACTCACTCTATATTTTGTTTTTCACCGGTCTTCTGCTGCTGCGCATGAAAATCATAATTCGGTTGTTTGATGTGATCATTACCTGAATTTCATTCAAATTTTCTTTAATACAGGTTATCGATGCATATCTGTCCCACTTCTTGGAAAATGTACAGGTAAAAGTATATTTCATGCTTTGTTATTAAAATACTCTATATAATCTATAATACTCTGTATTATGAAGATCATTTCCCCTAGACACCTGTACACCAGCTTTGTGCAGTGATTGCATCATCATTGTTTGCTGGGCAGTTCCTTAGTCTCAAAAAGGTAATTTGGCTGAAGGCTTCTATTTTTTATCAAGATGTATGAATTATAATGATTGAGAACCATCACTAACTATTGCACTTGTTATGCAGATGAAATGGCCTGTTCAGGACATTTGGTTGTGCCCCGTGAATTTTCGAGCACATTGGATTCTTGTGGTGTGTGCCTTAATTACTAAACTATTATGAGAAAAAAAGTGTATATGATAGTTAAAATACAAGCATATATATTATTTATTGAAACACAAACTGTTCACTCTAACTGCCAAAGATTTATGTTTTGAAGATTGTGAGAATGTCCCAAAAAACCCTTCTGCTGATTGACCCTTTTGGTAATGAAGGCTATTATGAAAGGAAAGTTCTGCGGAACTGGAGGTACCATTTATAAATTCTGTACTCTTAATTATGTGATTTGTTAAAATCAGCTTTGGAGTGTCATATTCTTACTTCTTTTAATAATCTTTAGAAATTTTTTGAAGATGAGAGGATTTGATGCCCAAAAAGGACAGTGGTGTGTACAGACCTTGCAACACCAAAAGCAGCTTGATGGCAGCAGTTGTGGGGTTCTCATATTGCGGGTAATCATGTGGGTTTTTTTCCTTGTGGATCAATATAACTACATTTGCATTAACTAAAATTGATATTAATATTTGCAGTTTGCTGTGGATTACCTTTTGAGAGGGAACATTTCTGAGGTGCAAACAACTGAGGAAGCTGTGAGGTCTGCACGACTTGAAATAGCGTGTGAACTACTTGAATGTAAAGGTGAGGCAGACTAGTGTCCTGGAAAGTGAATGGTGATTTACCAATGTTTCACTGTCTGAGTGTGCAGATGTTTCTTACATTTCATTGCAAAGTACAAAAGCATTTTTATATTTCTAAACATTACATTTCTAGTGAAAGTTTTGTAGTTATGATTATGTGATTATGTAAGAGAGCAGTTTCCAGGCAAAAATACATTGAAGGTTCCTGGGTTTTGAAAAAATTACAACATTGTTAACAACGTGTGACAGCTAACGGTTCCAGAAGAACCCTGGCTCTTTCTGCAATATGCTGAGTAAAACCTACAAACTTCTTTTGAATTGTGAGGGAAATTTATCTAAGAATCATTCACTAAAGAAAAGAAGTCTATCTTTCAGAGATCATACTTTTGAGCATGTGTATGATTTTAGGATTCAGTGGCTTTGTATTATAATTTGATAATTATGGAATTTAATAAATTTATTACCTATGCATTCTCTCCTCTGAATCTGTTTTTAGGAAATGCAGCAGACTACTGTGTGATTTGTTCCATGCTGGACTCAGATCAAGATCACAGCTTCATTGAAATGGTAAAATTTTCACATTAAACTTGATAACTTTGGGCATTTGAGGACATATTGTTAAGATATTGGATTCGCTTTCAATATTTACATCTTATAACTCTAATTACACCTTTCCAGGTGCAGTGTGACGTGTGCCAGAGATGGGCACATTTTAAATGTGCTACATATGAACCAGAACTTGATGGCAACTATTCGTGCAAGAAATGTATGCACCATTGAACACCTTTTACAAGTGCACTTTTGTACTTAAAAAAAAAAAAACATTTTTATTGTTTTACTGGTTAACAACTTTGTTTGATATATTTAAATTTAACTTAAACTTGGGTTTTAATGCTTTTCATTTTGTTAACAATGTTGAATTTTTCTATTGAATAGTTTGTATTAAATGGTGAAAGTGCATCGAGTCTAAGCTTGTTCAAGTCTGAATTTATAACAATGCTTTTTTTAAGTTGTCAAGAAACACCATAATTCATGTTCTGGATTTTGATAATGTGTTAAGATTTTGAAAGATTGCCCACCCTTACTCAAAGACACCCGGAGCCATGAGAGCAAGTAGAGCTAGTGAATATGACTATATTTATCATTACTGTAATTTTCCTCAAATATATACTTTTCCCAATACATCATATCGTCATTACTTCAGGAACACAGAAGTTTATTGCATATTTTATTGCAAAGACAGCATAATTAGCCATAGTTCATTTACTGCTGTGCAGTAATTACATTGAATTAACAGCATTTGTAGTTGAATTGTGAAAATGTCACATGTATTTTCCTGTGGTGCCCACCCCTATTGAAAAATGGTTACATCCATCAGAACATCAGTGTTTTATCTTGAATTATGACTCTTTACTGTTCATGAACCACAGGTACCATGTTCTGATGGGTGTTTCTGAGCTATCAGAACATGCTACCTGTGGTTTATGGACAATAAAGTGTCATAATTAATCATACAAAGAGTAAAACACTGATGGTAGGATAATCTGATGGGTGTTTCTGAGCTGTCAGAACATGCTACCTGTGATTTATAGACAATATAGTGTCATAATTAATCATATAAAGGGTAATACACTGATGGTAGGATAATCTGATGGGTGTTTCTCAGCTATCAGAACATGCTACCTGTGATTTATAGACAAAGTGTCATAATTAATCATATAAAGGGTAAAACACTGATGGTAGGATAATCTGATAGGTGTTTCTGAGCTATCAGAACATGCTACCTGTGATTTATAGACAATACAGTGTCACAATTAATCATATAAAGGGTAAAACACTGATGGTAGGATAATCTGATGGGTGTTTCTGAGCTATCAGAACATGCTACCTGTGATTTATAGACAATACAGTGTCACAATTAATCATATAAAGGGTAAAACACTGATGGTAGGATAATCTGATGGGTGTTTCTGAGCTATCAGAACATGCTGCCTGTGATTTATAGACAGTATAATAGTATAATTATGATATAAACAAGTTACGCATCGCATTTGTAGAGCTTGCTGAAACTAGGCAACACCCCCAGTAGGATTTTTTGATAGCGCAGCAAAAACCGATAGATATCACTATAAAAACATGCTGCGGTAGGAAAATCTGACAAGGTAGGACAATCTGACAGAACACCTGTTTCCACCGCTTTTTTCCACGCCGATCCTAATTAATTGCGTGCGCGGCTGTTTCTCCCCGATTAAAACTTCGTTGCGGAACACCCCCAATTATCTGCTGAACAGCCTCTCGTGCATGCAACCCGATACGGGATCCGTGGGTGACGTCATCCCTAGCAATCACCGGTTACATGAGTAAGGCAAGTCCCGAAGTGCTCATTTTCATCACTATAGCTGAAAAGGTGTAAGTGATAAGAGGAAAGGAAAACTGCGTTCTACCAGTTAATACATCATAAAACGGAATTTGCGGCCAGTGGTGGACATATGGCAAAATTCAAAGAGTAATTGGTGACTATGTATAATTCATTAGCGCACAATGGCACAAAGATTAGTTGAATGAATGGATTGATTTCTGTTCCGATGAACCGCTCTCGATTTGATTTTTCAAAACCTCGCGCTGTGCAGAATGTAATTGGTCAAGCAATAAGAACCTGGATCCGGGATGTGCCAGTTATAAATTCGGTGTGGAACTGTCGTCCAGTACCTGTTTTATTACATTTCAGAAAGCGGCCGATATCTTCCGAAAACAACGAATCAAACGAACAAACCATATCTGCTGAAAAGAGTGTAAGCTCCGTATATTTGAAATGTTGCGAATTAAAAAATTTTTTTTGGCAATGCATTATCATTTGATATAATGGTCATCACATATGAATAGTCCTCTGTGATATTCCATAGGTGGTGACTGTGTAAAATGGCAATGATCTCTTATTACATTAACCAGTGGTCATTAAGAGCTGTATTGTCATTAGGAGAAGAAATTGAATACTCCACTTGTCGGTGGTCATATTTTAATAAGGACACGGATGAATGGCATCCTTGTGGTGCTGGATGGCTAATGACTGTCCAAAGCGGCCGAGACCGTATAGTGGTCAGTACTCTGCGTTGTGGTCGCAGCAACACCGGTTCGAATCCGGGTCACGACTTTTGACGGGCAGAATCTCAGTACATTCGAAATTAGAAGCAAACAAGATGCACTTGAGTACGGCAAGTCCCGAAGTGCTCATTTTCATCACTATAGCTGAACACGTGTAAATGATAAGGGGAAACGAAAACTACGTTCTACCAGTTAATACATCATAAAACGAAATTTGCGGCAGTGGTGGAAATAGGGCAAAATTCAAAGAGTAATTGGTGACTATGTATAATTCATTAGCGCACAATGGCACAAAGATTAGTTGAATGAATGGATTGATTTCTGTTCCGATGAACTGCTCTGGATTTGATTTTTCAAAACCTCGCGCTGTGCAGAATGTAATTGGTTAAGCAATAAGAACCTGGATCCTGGATGTGCCAGTTGCTAATTCGCTGTGGAACTGTCGTCCAGTAGGGTGATTTAAGGGTGATTGGGACATAAGGTTGAATGGGACAGTATAGCCATACAGATTTTATTTTTTTGCCTGATGAGTGAAAATATATGTTTTTTTTGGCCAAGTCCTTTCTTTGAGACTATTTAATCAATATTGCATGCCCTCATTGGTGTGACATCATCTCACTGGGCGGGGCAAGCCTCAAACAGGGAGTTGATGCTGCAGCACATGAGGTGAGGAAATGACATAAGCTTTTGCTAGTTTTCATAATAAGGTAATAAAATTGTTATATCTAAAATATAACAGAAACCTTTGATGGAAACATGAATATGATGTACTACTGCAACAAAATTAGTAAAAAGTTTGTTAATATCATGTTTTAATTTTTAGTATTAGGTGGGTTTTATTTTGTCCCATCCACCCAAACGCAATTTGGGTGGATGGGACAGCATGGTTTTGGGTGATTGGGACAGTGCTAAAAAGCTATGCTAATCAAGAAAAAGATTAAGCTTTATATAGAAAATCATTGTGTATGCTCTGTATGCCTCCTCATTTGTGCAACCCCTAATCAACCACAAAAATCTTACAGTAGTACACCGTATTCATGTTGCGGCCGATATCTTCCGAAAACAACGAATCAAACGAACAAACCATATCTGCTGAAAAGAGTGCAAGCTTCTTATAGTTGAAATGTTGCGTATTGAAAAAAATCTTTTGGCAATACATTATCATTTGATATAATGGTCATCACATATGAATTGTACTCTGTGATATTCCATAGGTGGTGACTGTGTAAAATGGCAATGATCTCTTATTACATTAACCAGTGGTCACTTAGAGCTGTATTGTCATTAGGGGAAGAAAATGAATACTCCACTTGTCGGTGGTCATTTTAATAAGGACATGGATGAATGGCATCCTTGTGGTGTTGTTTGGCTAATGACTGTCCAAAGCGGCCGTGATCGTATAGTGGTCAGTACTCTGCGTTGTGGTCGCAGCAACCCCGGTTCGAATCCGGGTCACGGCAGGTGTATCGCCCACTCATATTGGATTTCAATGCATTTACTTCCAAGTGGATGCGTGGTTTTCTGGATACGCGCCACAAATGTTACAGGAGTCTTCGCGTTCTCATCCTGTTTACCTGTGGTGATATTGATGTTGGACTTTTGACGGGCAGAATCTCAGTACTTTGGAAATTAGAAGCAAACAAGATGCACCTGAGTAAGGCAAGTCCCGAAGTGCTCATTGTCATCACTATAGCTGAAAAGGTGTAAGTGACAAGAGGAAAGAAAAACTGCGTTCTACCTGTTAATACATCATAAAACGGAATTTGCGGCCAGTGGTGGACATATGGCAAAATTCAAAGAGTAATTGGTGACTATGTATAATTCATTAGCGCACAATGGCACGAAGATAAGTTGTATGAATGGATTGATGTCTGTTCCGATGATCCAATCTCGCTTTGATTTTTCAAAACCTCGCGCTGTGCAGAATGTAATTGATTCAGCAATAAGAAGCTGGATCCGGGATGTGCCAGTTATAAATTCGGTATGGAACTGTCGTCCAGCACCTGTTTTTTTACATTTCAGAAAGCGGCCGATATCTTCCGAAAACAACGAATCAAACGAACAAACCATATCTGCTGAAAAGAGTACAAGCTTCTTATAGTTGAAATGTTGCGTATTGAAAAAAATCTTTTGGCAATACATTATCATTTGATATAATGGTCATCACATATGAATTGTACTCTGTGATATTCCATAGGTGGTGACTGTGTAAAATGGGAATGATCTCTTATTACATTAACCAGTGGTCACTAAGAGCTGTATTGTCATTAGGGGAAGAAAATGAATACTCCACTTGTCGGTGGTCATTTTAGTAAGGACATGGATGAATGGCATCCTTGTGGTGTTGTTTGGCTAATGACTGTCCAAAGCGGCCGTGATCGTATAGTGGTTAGTACTCTGCGTTGTGGCCGCAGCAACCCCGGTTCGAATCCGGGTCACGGCAGGTGTATCGCCCACTCATATTAGATTTCAATGCATTTACTTCCAAGTGGATGCGTGGTTTTCTGGATACGCGCCACAAATGTTACAGGAGTCTTCGCGTTCTCATCCTGTTTACCTGTGGTGATATTGATGTTGGGCTTTTGACAGGCAGAATCTCAGTACTTTGGAAATTAGAAGCAAACAAGATGCACCTGAGTAAGGCAAGTCCCGAAGTGCTCATTGTCATCACTATAGCTGAAAAGGTGTAAGTGACAAGAGGAAAGAAAAACTGCGTTCTACCAGTTAATACATCATAAAACGGAATTTGCGGCCAGTGGTGGACATATGGCAAAATTCAAATAGTAATTGGTGACTATGTATAATTCATTAGCGCACAATGGCACGAAGATAAGTTGTATGAATGGATTGATTTCTGTTCCGATGATCCAATCTCGCTTTGATTTTTCAAAACCTCGCGCTGTGCAGAATGTAATTGATTCAGCAATAAGAAGCTGGATCCGGGATGTGCCAGTTATAAATTCGGTATGGAACTGTCGTCCAGCACCTGTTTTTTTACATTTCAGAAAGCGGCCGATATCTTCCGAAAACAACGAATCAAACGAACAAACCATATCTGCTGAAAAGAGTGCAAGCTTCTTATAGTTGAAATGTTGCGTATTGAAAAAAATCTTTTGGCAATACATTATCATTTGATATAATGGTCATCACATATGAATTGTACTCTGTGATATTCCATAGGTGGTGACTGTGTAAAATGGCAATGATCTCTTATTACATTAACCAGTGGTCACTTAGAGCTGTATTGTCATTAGGGGAAGAAAATGAATACTCCACTTGTCGGTGGTCATTTTAATAAGGACATGGATGAATGGCATCCTTGTGGTGTTGTTTGGCTAATGACTGTCCAAAGCGGCCGTGATCGTATAGTGGTCAGTACTCTGCGTTGTGGTCGCAGCAACTCCGGTTCGAATCCGGGTCACGGCAGGTGTATCGCCCACTCATATTGGATTTCAATGCATTTACTTCCAAGTGGATGCGTGGTTTTCTGGATACGCGCCACAAATGTTACAGGAGTCTTCGCGTTCTCATCCTGTTTACCTGTGGTGATATTGATGTTGGACTTTTGACGGGCAGAATCTCAGTACTTTGGAAATTAGAAGCAAACAAGATGCACCTGAGTAAGGCAAGTCCCGAAGTGCTCATTGTCATCACTATAGCTGAAAAGGTGTAAGTGACAAGAGGAAAGAAAAACTGCGTTCTACCTGTTAATACATCATAAAACGGAATTTGCGGCCAGTGGTGGACATATGGCAAAATTCAAAGAGTAATTGGTGACTATGTATAATTCATTAGCGCACAATGGCACGAAGATAAGTTGTATGAATGGATTGATGTCTGTTCCGATGATCCAATCTCGCTTTGATTTTTCAAAACCTCGCGCTGTGCAGAATGTAATTGATTCAGCAATAAGAAGCTGGATCCGGGATGTGCCAGTTATAAATTCGGTATGGAACTGTCGTCCAGCACCTGTTTTTTTACATTTCAGAAAGCGGCCGATATCTTCCGAAAACAACGAATCAAACGAACAAACCATATCTGCTGAAAAGAGTACAAGCTTCTTATAGTTGAAATGTTGCGTATTGAAAAAAATCTTTTGGCAATACATTATCATTTGATATAATGGTCATCACATATGAATTGTACTCTGTGATATTCCATAGGTGGTGACTGTGTAAAATGGGAATGATCTCTTATTACATTAACCAGTGGTCACTAAGAGCTGTATTGTCATTAGGGGAAGAAAATGAATACTCCACTTGTCGGTGGTCATTTTAGTAAGGACATGGATGAATGGCATCCTTGTGGTGTTGTTTGGCTAATGACTGTCCAAAGCGGCCGTGATCGTATAGTGGTTAGTACTCTGCGTTGTGGCCGCAGCAACCCCGGTTCGAATCCGGGTCACGGCAGGTGTATCGCCCACTCATATTAGATTTCAATGCATTTACTTCCAAGTGGATGCGTGGTTTTCTGGATACGCGCCACAAATGTTACAGGAGTCTTCGCGTTCTCATCCTGTTTACCTGTGGTGATATTGATGTTGGGCTTTTGACAGGCAGAATCTCAGTACTTTGGAAATTAGAAGCAAACAAGATGCACCTGAGTAAGGCAAGTCCCGAAGTGCTCATTGTCATCACTATAGCTGAAAAGGTGTAAGTGACAAGAGGAAAGAAAAACTGCGTTCTACCAGTTAATACATCATAAAACGGAATTTGCGGCCAGTGGTGGACATATGGCAAAATTCAAATAGTAATTGGTGACTATGTATAATTCATTAGCGCACAATGGCACGAAGATAAGTTGTATGAATGGATTGATTTCTGTTCCGATGATCCAATCTCGCTTTGATTTTTCAAAACCTCGCGCTGTGCAGAATGTAATTGATTCAGCAATAAGAAGCTGGATCCGGGATGTGCCAGTTATAAATTCGGTATGGAACTGTCGTCCAGCACCTGTTTTTTTACATTTCAGAAAGCGGCCGATATCTTCCGAAAACAACGAATCAAACGAACAAACCATATCTGCTGAAAAGAGTGCAAGCTTCTTATAGTTGAAATGTTGCGTATTGAAAAAAATCTTTTGGCAATACATTATCATTTGATATAATGGTCATCACATATGAATTGTACTCTGTGATATTCCATAGGTGGTGACTGTGTAAAATGGCAATGATCTCTTACTACATTAACCAGTGGTCACTTAGAGCTGTATTGTCATTAGGGGAAGAAAATGAATACTCCACTTGTCGGTGGTCATTTTAATAAGGACATGGATGAATGGCATCCTTGTGGTGTTGTTTGGCTAATGACTGTCCAAAGCGGCCGTGATCGTATAGTGGTCAGTACTCTGCGTTGTGGTCGCAGCAACCCCGGTTCGAATCCGGGTCACGGCAGGTGTATCGCCCACTCATATTGGATTTCAATGCATTTACTTCCAAGTGGATGCGTGGTTTTCTGGATACGCGCCACAAATGTTACAGGAGTCTTCGCGTTCTCATCCTGTTTACCTGTGGTGATATTGATGTTGGACTTTTGACGGGCAGAATCTCAGTACTTTGGAAATTAGAAGCAAACAAGATGCACCTGAGTAAGTGCTCATTGTCATCACTATAGCTGAAAAGGTGTAAGTGACAAGAGGAAAGAAAAACTGCGTTCTACCAGTTAATACATCATAAAACGGAATTTGCGGCCAGTGGTGGACATATGGCGAAATTCAAAGAGTAATTGGTGACTATGTATAATTCATTAGCGCACAATGGCACGAAGATAAGTTGTATGAATGGATTGATTTCTGTCCCGATGATCCAATCTCGCTTTGATTTTTCAAAACCTCGCGCTGTGCAGAATGTAATTGGTTAAGCAATAAGAACCTGGATCCAGGATGTGCCAGTTATATATTCGGGGTGCAACTGTCGTCCAGTACCTGTTTTTTTACATTTCAGAAAGCGGCCGATATCTTCCGAAAACAACGAATCAAACGAACAAACCATATCTGCTGAAAAGAGTGCAAGCTTCTTATAGTTGAAATGTTGCGTATTGAAAAAAATCTTTTGGCAATACATTATCATTTGATATAATGGTCATCACATATGAATTGTACTCTGTGATATTCCATAGGTGGTGACTGTGTAAAATGGCAATGATCTCTTACTACATTAACCAGTGGTCACTTAGAGCTGTATTGTCATTAGGGGAAGAAAATGAATACTCCACTTGTCGGTGGTCATTTTAATAAGGACATGGATGAATGGCATCCTTGTGGTGTTGTTTGGCTAATGACTGTCCAAAGCGGCCGTGATCGTATAGTGGTCAGTACTCTGCGTTGTGGTCGCAGCAACCCCGGTTCGAATCCGGGTCACGGCAGGTGTATCGCCCACTCATATTGGATTTCAATGCATTTACTTCCAAGTGGATGCGTGGTTTTCTGGATACGCGCCACAAATGTTACAGGAGTCTTCGCGTTCTCATCCTGTTTACCTGTGGTGATATTGATGTTGGACTTTTGACGGGCAGAATCTCAGTACTTTGGAAATTAGAAGCAAACAAGATGCACCTGAGTAAGGCAAGTCCCGAAGTGCTCATTGTCATCACTATAGCTGAAAAGGTGTAAGTGACAAGAGGAAAGAAAAACTGCGTTCTACCAGTTAATACATCATAAAACGGAATTTGCGGCCAGTGGTGGACATATGGCAAAATTCAAATAGTAATTGGTGACTATGTATAATTCATTAGCGCACAATGGCACGAAGATAAGTTGTATGAATGGATTGATTTCTGTTCCGATGATCCAATCTCGCTTTGATTTTTCAAAACCTCGCGCTGTGCAGAATGTAATTGATTCAGCAATAAGAAGCTGGATCCGGGATGTGCCAGTTATAAATTCGGTATGGAACTGTCGTCCAGCACCTGTTTTTTTACATTTCAGAAAGCGGCCGATATCTTCCGAAAACAACGAATCAAACGAACAAACCATATCTGCTGAAAAGAGTACAAGCTTCTTATAGTTGAAATGTTGCGTATTGAAAAAAATCTTTTGGCAATACATTATCATTTGATATAATGGTCATCACATATGAATTGTACTCTGTGATATTCCATAGGTGGTGACTGTGTAAAATGGGAATGATCTCTTATTACATTAACCAGTGGTCACTTAGAGCTGTATTGTCATTAGGGGAAGAAAATGAATACTCCACTTGTCGGTGGTCATTTTAGTAAGGACATGGATGAATGGCATCCTTGTGGTGTTGTTTGGCTAATGACTGTCCAAAGCGGCCGTGATCGTATAGTGTTTAGTACTCTGCGTTGTGGCCGCAGCAACTCCGGTTCGAATCCGGGTCACGGCAGGTGTATCGCCCACTCATATTAGATTTCAATGCATTTACTTCCAAGTGGATGCGTGGTTTTCTGGATACGCGCCACAAATGTTACAGGAGTCTTCGCGTTCTCATCCTGTTTACCTGTGGTGATATTGATGTTGGGCTTTTGACAGGCAGAATCTCAGTACTTTGGAAATTAGAAGCAAACAAGATGCACCTGAGTAAGGCAAGTCCCGAAGTGCTCATTGTCATCACTATAGCTGAAAAGGTGTAAGTGACAAGAGGAAAGAAAAACTGCGTTCTACCAGTTAATACATCATAAAACGGAATTTGCGGCCAGTGGTGGACATATGGCAAAATTCAAATAGTAATTGGTGACTATGTATAATTCATTAGCGCACAATGGCACGAAGATAAGTTGTATGAATGGATTGATTTCTGTTCCGATGATCCAATCTCGCTTTGATTTTTCAAAACCTCGCGCTGTGCAGAATGTAATTGATTCAGCAATAAGAAGCTGGATCCGGGATGTGCCAGTTATAAATTCGGTATGGAACTGTCGTCCAGCACCTGTTTTTTTACATTTCAGAAAGCGGCCGATATCTTCCGAAAACAACGAATCAAACGAACAAACCATATCTGCTGAAAAGAGTGCAAGCTTCGTATATTTGAAATGTTGCGTATTGAAAAAAATCTTTTGGCAATACATTATCATTTGATATAATGGTCATCACATATGAATTGTACTCTGTGATATTCCATAGGTGGTGACTGTGTAAAATGGCAATGATCTCTTATTACATTAACCAGTGGTCACTTAGAGCTGTATTGTCATTAGGGGAAGAAAATGAATACTCCACTTGTCGGTGGTCATTTTAATAAGGACATGGATGAATGGCATCCTTGTGGTGTTGTTTGGCTAATGACTGTCCAAAGCGGCCGTGATCGTATAGTGGTCAGTACTCTGCGTTGTGGTCGCAGCAACTCCGGTTCGAATCCGGGTCACGGCAGGTGTATCGCCCACTCATATTGGATTTCAATGCATTTACTTCCAAGTGGATGCGTGGTTTTCTGGATACGCGCCACAAATGTTACAGGAGTCTTCGCGTTCTCATCCTGTTTACCTGTGGTGATATTGATGTTGGACTTTTGACGGGCAGAATCTCAGTACTTTGGAAATTAGAAGCAAACAAGATGCACCTGAGTAAGTGCTCATTGTCATCACTATAGCTGAAAAGGTGTAAGTGACAAGAGGAAAGAAAAACTGCGTTCTACCAGTTAATACATCATAAAACGGAATTTGCGGCCAGTGGTGGACATATGGCAAAATTCAAAGAGTAATTGGTGACTATGTATAATTCATTAGCGCACAATGGCACGAAGATAAGTTGTATGAATGGATTGATTTCTGTCCCGATGATCCAATCTCGCTTTGATTTTTCAAAACCTCGCGCTGTGCAGAATGTAATTGGTTAAGCAATAAGAACCTGGATCCAGGATGTGCCAGTTATATATTCGGGGTGCAACTGTCGTCCAGTACCTGTTTTTTTACATTTCAGAAAGCGGCCGATATCTTCCGAAAACAACGAATCAAACGAACAAACCATATCTGCTGAAAAGAGTGCAAGCTTCTTATAGTTGAAATGTTGCGTATTGAAAAAAATCTTTTGGCAATACATTATCATTTGATATAATGGTCATCACATATGAATTGTACTCTGTGATATTCCATAGGTGGTGACTGTGTAAAATGGCAATGATCTCTTACTACATTAACCAGTGGTCACTTAGAGCTGTATTGTCATTAGGGGAAGAAAATGAATACTCCACTTGTCGGTGGTCATTTTAATAAGGACATGGATGAATGGCATCCTTGTGGTGTTGTTTGGCTAATGACTGTCCAAAGCGGCCGTGATCGTATAGTGGTCAGTACTCTGCGTTGTGGTCGCAGCAACCCCGGTTCGAATCCGGGTCACGGCAGGTGTATCGCCCACTCATATTGGATTTCAATGCATTTACTTCCAAGTGGATGCGTGGTTTTCTGGATACGCGCCACAAATGTTACAGGAGTCTTCGCGTTCTCATCCTGTTTACCTGTGGTGATATTGATGTTGGACTTTTGACGGGCAGAATCTCAGTACTTTGGAAATTAGAAGCAAACAAGATGCACCTGAGTAAGGCAAGTCCCGAAGTGCTCATTGTCATCACTATAGCTGAAAAGGTGTAAGTGACAAGAGGAAAGAAAAACTGCGTTCTACCAGTTAATACATCATAAAACGGAATTTGCGGCCAGTGGTGGACATATGGCAAAATTCAAATAGTAATTGGTGACTATGTATAATTCATTAGCGCACAATGGCACGAAGATAAGTTGTATGAATGGATTGATTTCTGTTCCGATGATCCAATCTCGCTTTGATTTTTCAAAACCTCGCGCTGTGCAGAATGTAATTGATTCAGCAATAAGAAGCTGGATCCGGGATGTGCCAGTTATAAATTCGGTATGGAACTGTCGTCCAGCACCTGTTTTTTTACATTTCAGAAAGCGGCCGATATCTTCCGAAAACAACGAATCAAACGAACAAACCATATCTGCTGAAAAGAGTGCAAGCTTCGTATATTTGAAATGTTGCGTATTGAAAAAAATCTTTTGGCAATACATTATCATTTGATATAATGGTCATCACATATGAATTGTACTCTGTGATATTCCATAGGTGGTGACTGTGTAAAATGGCAATGATCTCTTATTACATTAACCAGTGGTCACTTAGAGCTGTATTGTCATTAGGGGAAGAAAATGAATACTCCACTTGTCGGTGGTCATTTTAATAAGGACATGGATGAATGGCATCCTTGTGGTGTTGTTTGGCTAATGACTGTCCAAAGCGGCCGTGATCGTATAGTGGTCAGTACTCTGCGTTGTGGTCGCAGCAACTCCGGTTCGAATCCGGGTCACGGCAGGTGTATCGCCCACTCATATTGGATTTCAATGCATTTACTTCCAAGTGGATGCGTGGTTTTCTGGATACGCGCCACAAATGTTACAGGAGTCTTCGCGTTCTCATCCTGTTTACCTGTGGTGATATTGATGTTGGACTTTTGACGGGCAGAATCTCAGTACTTTGGAAATTAGAAGCAAACAAGATGCACCTGAGTAAGTGCTCATTGTCATCACTATAGCTGAAAAGGTGTAAGTGACAAGAGGAAAGAAAAACTGCGTTCTACCAGTTAATACATCATAAAACGGAATTTGCGGCCAGTGGTGGACATATGGCAAAATTCAAAGAGTAATTGGTGACTATGTATAATTCATTAGCGCACAATGGCACGAAGATAAGTTGTATGAATGGATTGATTTCTGTCCCGATGATCCAATCTCGCTTTGATTTTTCAAAACCTCGCGCTGTGCAGAATGTAATTGGTTAAGCAATAAGAACCTGGATCCAGGATGTGCCAGTTATATATTCGGGGTGCAACTGTCGTCCAGTACCTGTTTTTTTACATTTCAGAAAGCGGCCGATATCTTCCGAAAACAACGAATCAAACGAACAAACCATATCTGCTGAAAAGAGTGCAAGCTTCTTATAGTTGAAATGTTGCGTATTGAAAAAAATCTTTTGGCAATACATTATCATTTGATATAATGGTCATCACATATGAATTGTACTCTGTGATATTCCATAGGTGGTGACTGTGTAAAATGGCAATGATCTCTTACTACATTAACCAGTGGTCACTTAGAGCTGTATTGTCATTAGGGGAAGAAAATGAATACTCCACTTGTCGGTGGTCATTTTAATAAGGACATGGATGAATGGCATCCTTGTGGTGTTGTTTGGCTAATGACTGTCCAAAGCGGCCGTGATCGTATAGTGGTCAGTACTCTGCGTTGTGGTCGCAGCAACCCCGGTTCGAATCCGGGTCACGGCAGGTGTATCGCCCACTCATATTGGATTTCAATGCATTTACTTCCAAGTGGATGCGTGGTTTTCTGGATACGCGCCACAAATGTTACAGGAGTCTTCGCGTTCTCATCCTGTTTACCTGTGGTGATATTGATGTTGGACTTTTGACGGGCAGAATCTCAGTACTTTGGAAATTAGAAGCAAACAAGATGCACCTGAGTAAGTGCTCATTGTCATCACTATAGCTGAAAAGGTGTAAGTGACAAGAGGAAAGAAAAACTGCGTTCTACCAGTTAATACATCATAAAACGGAATTTGCGGCCAGTGGTGGACATATGGCAAAATTCAAAGAGTAATTGGTGACTATGTATAATTCATTAGCGCACAATGGCACGAAGATAAGTTGTATGAATGGATTGATTTCTGTCCCGATGATCCAATCTCGCTTTGATTTTTCAAAACCTCGCGCTGTGCAGAATGTAATTGGTTAAGCAATAAGAACCTGGATCCAGGATGTGCCAGTTATATATTCGGGGTGCAACTGTCGTCCAGTACCTGTTTTTTTACATTTCAGAAAGCGGCCGATATCTTCCGAAAACAACGAATCAAACGAACAAACCATATCTGCTGAAAAGAGTGCAAGCTTCTTATAGTTGAAATGTTGCGTATTGAAAAAAATCTTTTGGCAATACATTATCATTTGATATAATGGTCATCACATATGAATTGTACTCTGTGATATTCCATAGGTGGTGACTGTGTAAAATGGCAATGATCTCTTACTACATTAACCAGTGGTCACTTAGAGCTGTATTGTCATTAGGGGAAGAAAATGAATACTCCACTTGTCGGTGGTCATTTTAATAAGGACATGGATGAATGGCATCCTTGTGGTGTTGTTTGGCTAATGACTGTCCAAAGCGGCCGTGATCGTATAGTGGTCAGTACTCTGCGTTGTGGTCGCAGCAACCCCGGTTCGAATCCGGGTCACGGCAGGTGTATCGCCCACTCATATTGGATTTCAATGCATTTACTTCCAAGTGGATGCGTGGTTTTCTGGATACGCGCCACAAATGTTACAGGAGTCTTCGCGTTCTCATCCTGTTTACCTGTGGTGATATTGATGTTGGACTTTTGACGGGCAGAATCTCAGTACTTTGGAAATTAGAAGCAAACAAGATGCACCTGAGTAAGGCAAGTCCCGAAGTGCTCATTGTCATCACTATAGCTGAAAAGGTGTAAGTGACAAGAGGAAAGAAAAACTGCGTTCTACCAGTTAATACATCATAAAACGGAATTTGCGGCCAGTGGTGGACATATGGCAAAATTCAAATAGTAATTGGTGACTATGTATAATTCATTAGCGCACAATGGCACGAAGATAAGTTGTATGAATGGATTGATTTCTGTTCCGATGATCCAATCTCGCTTTGATTTTTCAAAACCTCGCGCTGTGCAGAATGTAATTGATTCAGCAATAAGAAGCTGGATCCGGGATGTGCCAGTTATAAATTCGGTATGGAACTGTCGTCCAGCACCTGTTTTTTTACATTTCAGAAAGCGGCCGATATCTTCCGAAAACAACGAATCAAACGAACAAACCATATCTGCTGAAAAGAGTACAAGCTTCTTATAGTTGAAATGTTGCGTATTGAAAAAAATCTTTTGGCAATACATTATCATTTGATATAATGGTCATCACATATGAATTGTACTCTGTGATATTCCATAGGTGGTGACTGTGTAAAATGGGAATGATCTCTTATTACATTAACCAGTGGTCACTTAGAGCTGTATTGTCATTAGGGGAAGAAAATGAATACTCCACTTGTCGGTGGTCATTTTAGTAAGGACATGGATGAATGGCATCCTTGTGGTGTTGTTTGGCTAATGACTGTCCAAAGCGGCCGTGATCGTATAGTGTTTAGTACTCTGCGTTGTGGCCGCAGCAACTCCGGTTCGAATCCGGGTCACGGCAGGTGTATCGCCCACTCATATTAGATTTCAATGCATTTACTTCCAAGTGGATGCGTGGTTTTCTGGATACGCGCCACAAATGTTACAGGAGTCTTCGCGTTCTCATCCTGTTTACCTGTGGTGATATTGATGTTGGGCTTTTGACAGGCAGAATCTCAGTACTTTGGAAATTAGAAGCAAACAAGATGCACCTGAGTAAGGCAAGTCCCGAAGTGCTCATTGTCATCACTATAGCTGAAAAGGTGTAAGTGACAAGAGGAAAGAAAAACTGCGTTCTACCAGTTAATACATCATAAAACGGAATTTGCGGCCAGTGGTGGACATATGGCAAAATTCAAATAGTAATTGGTGACTATGTATAATTCATTAGCGCACAATGGCACGAAGATAAGTTGTATGAATGGATTGATTTCTGTTCCGATGATCCAATCTCGCTTTGATTTTTCAAAACCTCGCGCTGTGCAGAATGTAATTGATTCAGCAATAAGAAGCTGGATCCGGGATGTGCCAGTTATAAATTCGGTATGGAACTGTCGTCCAGCACCTGTTTTTTTACATTTCAGAAAGCGGCCGATATCTTCCGAAAACAACGAATCAAACGAACAAACCATATCTGCTGAAAAGAGTGCAAGCTTCGTATATTTGAAATGTTGCGTATTGAAAAAAATCTTTTGGCAATACATTATCATTTGATATAATGGTCATCACATATGAATTGTACTCTGTGATATTCCATAGGTGGTGACTGTGTAAAATGGCAATGATCTCTTATTACATTAACCAGTGGTCACTTAGAGCTGTATTGTCATTAGGGGAAGAAAATGAATACTCCACTTGTCGGTGGTCATTTTAATAAGGACATGGATGAATGGCATCCTTGTGGTGTTGTTTGGCTAATGACTGTCCAAAGCGGCCGTGATCGTATAGTGGTCAGTACTCTGCGTTGTGGTCGCAGCAACCCCGGTTCGAATCCGGGTCACGGCAGGTGTATCGCCCACTCATATTGGATTTCAATGCATTTACTTCCAAGTGGATGCGTGGTTTTCTGGATACGCGCCACAAATGTTACAGGAGTCTTCGCGTTCTCATCCTGTTTACCTGTGGTGATATTGATGTTGGACTTTTGACGGGCAGAATCTCAGTACTTTGGAAATTAGAAGCAAACAAGATGCACCTGAGTAAGGCAAGTCCCGAAGTGCTCATTGTCATCACTATAGCTGAAAAGGTGTAAGTGACAAGAGGAAAGAAAAACTGCGTTCTACCAGTTAATACATCATAAAACGGAATTTGCGGCCAGTGGTGGACATATGGCAAAATTCAAATAGTAATTGGTGACTATGTATAATTCATTAGCGCACAATGGCACGAAGATAAGTTGTATGAATGGATTGATTTCTGTTCCGATGATCCAATCTCGCTTTGATTTTTCAAAACCTCGCGCTGTGCAGAATGTAATTGATTCAGCAATAAGAAGCTGGATCCGGGATGTGCCAGTTATAAATTCGGTATGGAACTGTCGTCCAGCACCTGTTTTTTTACATTTCAGAAAGCGGCCGATATCTTCCGAAAACAACGAATCAAACGAACAAACCATATCTGCTGAAAAGAGTACAAGCTTCTTATAGTTGAAATGTTGCGTATTGAAAAAAATCTTTTGGCAATACATTATCATTTGATATAATGGTCATCACATATGAATTGTACTCTGTGATATTCCATAGGTGGTGACTGTGTAAAATGGGAATGATCTCTTATTACATTAACCAGTGGTCACTTAGAGCTGTATTGTCATTAGGGGAAGAAAATGAATACTCCACTTGTCGGTGGTCATTTTAGTAAGGACATGGATGAATGGCATCCTTGTGGTGTTGTTTGGCTAATGACTGTCCAAAGCGGCCGTGATCGTATAGTGGTCAGTACTCTGCGTTGTGGTCGCAGCAACCCCGGTTCGAATCCGGGTCACGGCAGGTGTATCGCCCACTCATATTGGATTTCAATGCATTTACTTCCAAGTGGATGCGTGGTTTTCTGGATACGCGCCACAAATGTTACAGGAGTCTTCGCGTTCTCATCCTGTTTACCTGTGGTGATATTGATGTTGGACTTTTGACGGGCAGAATCTCAGTACTTTGGAAATTAGAAGCAAACAAGATGCACCTGAGTAAGTGCTCATTGTCATCACTATAGCTGAAAAGGTGTAAGTGACAAGAGGAAAGAAAAACTGCGTTCTACCAGTTAATACATCATAAAACGGAATTTGCGGCCAGTGGTGGACATATGGCAAAATTCAAAGAGTAATTGGTGACTATGTATAATTCATTAGCGCACAATGGCACGAAGATAAGTTGTATGAATGGATTGATTTCTGTCCCGATGATCCAATCTCGCTTTGATTTTTCAAAACCTCGCGCTGTGCAGAATGTAATTGGTTAAGCAATAAGAACCTGGATCCAGGATGTGCCAGTTATATATTCGGGGTGCAACTGTCGTCCAGTACCTGTTTTTTTACATTTCAGAAAGCGGCCGATATCTTCCGAAAACAACGAATCAAACGAACAAACCATATCTGCTGAAAAGAGTGCAAGCTTCTTATAGTTGAAATGTTGCGTATTGAAAAAAATCTTTTGGCAATACATTATCATTTGATATAATGGTCATCACATATGAATTGTACTCTGTGATATTCCATAGGTGGTGACTGTGTAAAATGGCAATGATCTCTTACTACATTAACCAGTGGTCACTTAGAGCTGTATTGTCATTAGGGGAAGAAAATGAATACTCCACTTGTCGGTGGTCATTTTAATAAGGACATGGATGAATGGCATCCTTGTGGTGTTGTTTGGCTAATGACTGTCCAAAGCGGCCGTGATCGTATAGTGGTCAGTACTCTGCGTTGTGGTCGCAGCAACCCCGGTTCGAATCCGGGTCACGGCAGGTGTATCGCCCACTCATATTGGATTTCAATGCATTTACTTCCAAGTGGATGCGTGGTTTTCTGGATACGCGCCACAAATGTTACAGGAGTCTTCGCGTTCTCATCCTGTTTACCTGTGGTGATATTGATGTTGGACTTTTGACGGGCAGAATCTCAGTACTTTGGAAATTAGAAGCAAACAAGATGCACCTGAGTAAGGCAAGTCCCGAAGTGCTCATTGTCATCACTATAGCTGAAAAGGTGTAAGTGACAAGAGGAAAGAAAAACTGCGTTCTACCAGTTAATACATCATAAAACGGAATTTGCGGCCAGTGGTGGACATATGGCAAAATTCAAATAGTAATTGGTGACTATGTATAATTCATTAGCGCACAATGGCACGAAGATAAGTTGTATGAATGGATTGATTTCTGTTCCGATGATCCAATCTCGCTTTGATTTTTCAAAACCTAGCGCTGTGCAGAATATAATTGATTCAGCAATAAGAAGATGGATCCGGGATGTGCCAGTTATAAATTCGGTATGGAACTGTCGTCCAGCACCTGTTTTTTTACATTTCAGAAAGCGGCCGATATCTTCCGAAAACAACGAATCAAACGAACAAACCATATCTGCTGAAAAGAGTGCAAGCTTCTTATAGTTGAAATGTTGCGTATTGAAAAAAATCTTTTGGCAATACATTATCATTTGATATAATGGTCATCACATATGAATTGTACTCTGTGATATTCCATAGGTGGTGACTGTGTAAAATGGCAATGATCTCTTATTACATTAACCAGTGGTCACTTAGAGCTGTATTGTCATTAGGGGAAGAAAATGAATACTCCACTTGTCGGTGGTCATTTTAATAAGGACATGGATGAATGGCATCCTTGTGGTGTTGTTTGGCTAATGACTGTCCAAAGCGGCCGTGATCGTATAGTGGTCAGTACTCTGCGTTGTGGTCGCAGCAACCCCGATTCGAATCCGGGTCACGGCAGGTGTATCGCCCACTCATATTGGATTTCAATGCATTTACTTCCAAGTGGATGCGTGGTTTTCTGGATACGCGCCACAAATGTTACAGGAGTCTTCGCGTTCTCATCCTGTTTACCTGTGGTGATATTGATGTTGGGCTTTTGACAGGCAGAATCTCAGTACTTTGGAAATTAGAAGCAAACAAGATGCACCTGAGTAAGGCAAGTCCCGAAGTGCTCTTTGTCATCACTATAGCTGAAAAGGTGTAAGTGACAAGAGGAAAGAAAAACTGCGTTCTACCAGTTAATACATCATAAAACGGAATTTGCGGCCAGTGGTGGACATATGGCAAAATTCAAATAGTAATTGGTGACTATGTATAATTCATTAGCGCACAATGGCACGAAGATAAGTTGTATGAATGGATTGATTTCTGTTCCGATGATCCAATCTCGCTTTGATTTTTCAAAACCTCGCGCTGTGCAGAATGTAATTGATTCAGCAATAAGAAGCTGGATCCGGGATGTGCCAGTTATAAATTCGGTATGGAACTGTCGTCCAGCACCTGTTTTTTTACATTTCAGAAAGCGGCCGATATCTTCCGAAAACAACGAATCAAACGAACAAACCATATCTGCTGAAAAGAGTGCAAGCTTCTTATAGTTGAAATGTTGCGTATTGAAAAAAATCTTTTGGCAATACATTATCATTTGATATAATGGTCATCACATATGAATTGTACTCTGTGATATTCCATAGGTGGTGACTGTGTAAAATGGCAATGATCTCTTATTACATTAACCAGTGGTCACTTAGAGCTGTATTGTCATTAGGGGAAGAAAATGAATTCTCCACTTGTCGGTGGTCATTTTAGTAAGAACATGGATGAATGGCATCCTTGTGGTGTTGTTTGGCTAATGACTGTCCAAAGCGGCCGTGATCGTATAGTGGTCAGTACTCTGCGTTGTGGTCGCAGCAACCCCGGTTCGAATCCGGGTCACGGCAGGTGTATCGCCCACTCATATTGGATTTCAATGCATTTACTTCCAAGTGGATGCGTTGTTTTCTGGATACGCGCCACAAATGTTACAGGAGTCTTCGCGTTCTCATCCTGTTTACCTGTGGTGATATTGATGTTGGGCTTTTGACAGGCAGAATCTCAGTACTTTGGAAATTAGAAGCAAACAAGATGCACCTGAGTAAGGCAAGTCCCGAAGTGCTCATTGTCATCACTATAGCTGAAAAGGTGTAAGTGACAAGAGGAAAGAAAAACTGCGTTCTACCAGTTAATACATCATAAAACGGAATTTGCGGCCAGTGGTGGACATATGGCAAAATTCAAAGAGTAATTGGTGACTATGTATAATTCATTAGCGCACAATGGCACGAAGATAAGTTGTATGAATGGATTGATTTCTGTTCCGATGATCCAATCTCGCTTTGATTTTTCAAAACCTCGCGCTGTGCAGAATGTAATTGATTCAGCAATAAGAAGCTGGATCCGGGATGTGCCAGTTATAAATTCGGTATGGAACTGTCGTCCAGCACCTGTTTTTTTACATTTCAGAAAGCGGCCGATATCTTCCGAAAACAACGAATCAAACGAACAAACCATATCTGCTGAAAAGAGTGCAAGCTTCTTATAGTTGAAATGTTGCGTATTGAAAAAAATCTTTTGGCAATACATTATCATTTGATATAATGGTCATCACATATGAATTGTACTCTGTGATATTCCATAGGTGGTGACTGTGTAAAATGGCAATGATCTCTTATTACATTAACCAGTGGTCACTTAGAGCTGTATTGTCATTAGGGGAAGAAAATGAATACTCCACTTGTCGGTGGTCATTTTAGTAAGAACATGGATGAATGGCATCCTTGTGGTGTTGTTTGGCTAATGACTGTCCAAAGCGGCCGTGATCGTATAGTGGTCAGTACTCTGCGTTGTGGTCGCAGCAACCCCGGTTCGAATCCGGGTCACGGCAGGTGTATCGCCCACTCATATTGGATTTCAATGCATTTACTTCCAAGTGGATGCGTTGTTTTCTGGATACGCGCCACAAATGTTACAGGAGTCTTCGCGTTCTCATCCTGTTTACCTGTGGTGATATTGATGTTGGACTTTTGACGGGCAGAATCTCAGTACTTTGGAAATTAGAAGCAAACAAGATGCACCTGAGTAAGGCAAGTCCCGAAGTGCTCATTGTCATCACTATAGCTGAAAAGGTGTAAGTGACAAGAGGAAAGAAAAACTGCGTTCTACCAGTTAATACATCATAAAACGGAATTTGCGGCCAGTGGTGGACATATGGCAAAATTCAAAGAGTAATTGGTGACTATGTATAATTCATTAGCGCACAATGGCACGAAGATAAGTTGTATGAATGGATTGATTTCTGTTCCGATGATCCAATCTCGCTTTGATTTTTCAAAACCTCGCGCTGTGCAGAATGTAATTGATTCAGCAATAAGAAGCTGGATCCGGGATGTGCCAGTTATAAATTCGGTATGGAACTGTCGTCCAGCACCTGTTTTTTTACATTTCAGAAAGCGGCCGATATCTTCCGAAAACAACGAATCAAACGAACAAACCATATCTGCTGAAAAGAGTGCAAGCTTCTTATAGTTGAAATGTTGCGTATTGAAAAAAATCTTTTGGCAATACATTATCATTTGATATAATGGTCATCACATATGAATTGTACTCTGTGATATTCCATAGGTGGTGACTGTGTAAAATGGCAATGATCTCTTATTACATTAACCAGTGGTCACTTAGAGCTGTATTGTCATTAGGGGAAGAAAATGAATACTCCACTTGTCGGTGGTCATTTTAATAAGGACATGGATGAATGGCATCCTTGTGGTGTTGTTTGGCTAATGACTGTCCAAAGCGGCCGTGATCGTATAGTGGTCAGTACTCTGCGTTGTGGTCGCAGCAACCCCGGTTCGAATCCGGGTCACGGCAGGTGTATCGCCCACTCATATTGGATTTCAATGCATTTACTTCCAAGTGGATGCGTGGTTTTCTGGATACGCGCCACAAATGTTACAGGAGTCTTCGCGTTCTCATCCTGTTTACCTGTGGTGATATTGATGTTGGACTTTTGACGGGCAGAATCTCAGTACTTTGGAAATTAGAAGCAAACAAGATGCACCTGGGTAAGGCAAGTCCCGAAGTGCTCATTGTCATCACTATAGCTGAAAAGGTGTAAGTGACAAGAGGAAAGAAAAACTGCGTTCTACCAGTTAATACATCATAAAACGGAATTTGCGGCCAGTGGTGGACATATGGCAAAATTCAAATAGTAATTGGTGACTATGTATAATTCATTAGCGCACAATGGCACGAAGATAAGTTGTATGAATGGATTGATTTCTGTTCCGATGATCCAATCTCGCTTTGATTTTTCAAAACCTCGCGCTGTGCAGAATGTAATTGATTCAGCAATAAGAAGCTGGATCCGGGATGTGCCAGTTATAAATTCGGTATGGAACTGTCGTCCAGCACCTGTTTTTTTACATTTCAGAAAGCGGCCGATATCTTCCGAAAACAACGAATCAAACGAACAAACCATATCTGCTGAAAAGAGTGCAAGCTTCTTATAGTTGAAATGTTGCGTATTGAAAAAAATCTTTTGGCAATACATTATCATTTGATATAATGGTCATCACATATGAATTGTACTCTGTGATATTCCATAGGTGGTGACTGTGTAAAATGGCAATGATCTCTTATTACATTAACCAGTGGTCACTTAGAGCTGTATTGTCATTAGGGGAAGAAAATGAATACTCCACTTGTCGGTGGTCATTTTAATAAGGACATGGATGAATGGCATCCTTGTGGTGTTGTTTGGCTAATGACTGTCCAAAGCGGCCGTGATCGTATAGTGGTCAGTACTCTGCGTTGTGGTCGCAGCAACCCCGGTTCGAATCCGGGTCACGGCAGGTGTATCGCCCACTCATATTGGATTTCAATGCATTTACTTCCAAGTGGATGCGTGGTTTTCTGGATACGCGCCACAAATGTTACAGGAGTCTTCGCGTTCTCATCCTGTTTACCTGTGGTGATATTGATGTTGGGCTTTTGACAGGCAGAATCTCAGTACTTTGGAAATTAGAAGCAAACAAGATGCACCTGAGTAAGGCAAGTCCCGAAGTGCTCATTGTCATCACTATAGCTGAAAAGGTGTAAGTGACAAGAGGAAAGAAAAACTGCGTTCTACCAGTTAATACATCATAAAACGGAATTTGCGGCCAGTGGTGGACATATGGCAAAATTCAAAGAGTAATTGGTGACTATGTATAATTCATTAGCGCACAATGGCACGAAGATAAGTTGTATGAATGGATTGATTTCTGTTCCGATGATCCAATCTCGCTTTGATTTTTCAAAACCTCGCGCTGTGCAGAATGTAATTGATTCAGCAATAAGAAGCTGGATCCGGGATGTGCCAGTTATAAATTCGGTATGGAACTGTCGTCCAGCACCTGTTTTTTTACATTTCAGAAAGCGGCCGATATCTTCCGAAAACAACGAATCAAACGAACAAACCATATCTGCTGAAAAGAGTACAAGCTTCTTATAGTTGAAATGTTGCGTATTGAAAAAAATCTTTTGGCAATACATTATCATTTGATATAATGGTCATCACATATGAATTGTACTCTGTGATATTCCATAGGTGGTGACTGTGTAAAATGGCAATGATCTCTTATTACATTAACCAGTGGTCACTAAGAGCTGTATTGTCATTAGGGGAAGAAAATGAATACTCCACTTGTCGGTGGTCATTTTAGTAAGAACATGGATGAATGGCATCCTTGTGGTGTTGTTTGGCTAATGACTGTCCAAAGCGGCCGTGATCGTATAGTGGTTAGTACTCTGCGTTGTGGCCGCAGCAACTCCGGTTCGAATCCGGGTCACGGCAGGTGTATCGCCCACTCATATTAGATTTCAATGCATTTACTTCCAAGTGGATGCGTGGTTTTCTGGATACGCGCCACAAATGTTACAGGAGTCTTCGCGTTCTCATCCTGTTTACCTGTGGTGATATTGATGTTGGGCTTTTGACAGGCAGAATCTCAGTACTTTGGAAATTAGAAGCAAACAAGATGCACCTGAGTAAGGCAAGTCCCGAAGTGCTCATTGTCATCACTATAGCTGAAAAGGTGTAAGTGACAAGAGGAAAGAAAAACTGCGTTCTACCAGTTAATACATCATAAAACGGAATTTGCGGCCAGTGGTGGACATATGGCAAAATTCAAAGAGTAATTGGTGACTATGTATAATTCATTAGCGCACAATGGCACGAAGATAAGTTGTATGAATGGATTGATTTCTGTCCCGATGATCCAATCTCGCTTTGATTTTTCAAAACCTCGCGCTGTGCAGAATGTAATTGGTTAAGCAATAAGAACCTGGATCCAGGATGTGCCAGTTATATATTCGGGGTGCAACTGTCGTCCAGTACCTGTTTTTTTACATTTCAGAAAGCGGCCGATATCTTCCGAAAACAACGAATCAAACGAACAAACCATATCTGCTGAAAAGAGTGCAAGCTTCTTATAGTTGAAATGTTGCGTATTGAAAAAAATCTTTTGGCAATACATTATCATTTGATATAATGGTCATCACATATGAATTGTACTCTGTGATATTCCATAGGTGGTGACTGTGTAAAATGGCAATGATCTCTTACTACATTAACCAGTGGTCACTTAGAGCTGTATTGTCATTAGGGGAAGAAAATGAATACTCCACTTGTCGGTGGTCATTTTAATAAGGACATGGATGAATGGCATCCTTGTGGTGTTGTTTGGCTAATGACTGTCCAAAGCGGCCGTGATCGTATAGTGGTCAGTACTCTGCGTTGTGGTCGCAGCAACCCCGGTTCGAATCCGGGTCACGGCAGGTGTATCGCCCACTCATATTGGATTTCAATGCATTTACTTCCAAGTGGATGCGTGGTTTTCTGGATACGCGCCACAAATGTTACAGGAGTCTTCGCGTTCTCATCCTGTTTACCTGTGGTGATATTGATGTTGGACTTTTGACGGGCAGAATCTCAGTACTTTGGAAATTAGAAGCAAACAAGATGCACCTGGGTAAGGCAAGTCCCGAAGTGCTCATTGTCATCACTATAGCTGAAAAGGTGTAAGTGACAAGAGGAAAGAAAAACTGCGTTCTACCAGTTAATACATCATAAAACGGAATTTGCGGCCAGTGGTGGACATATGGCAAAATTCAAATAGTAATTGGTGACTATGTATAATTCATTAGCGCACAATGGCACGAAGATAAGTTGTATGAATGGATTGATTTCTGTTCCGATGATCCAATCTCGCTTTGATTTTTCAAAACCTCGCGCTGTGCAGAATGTAATTGATTCAGCAATAAGAAGCTGGATCCGGGATGTGCCAGTTATAAATTCGGTATGGAACTGTCGTCCAGCACCTGTTTTTTTACATTTCAGAAAGCGGCCGATATCTTCCGAAAACAACGAATCAAACGAACAAACCATATCTGCTGAAAAGAGTGCAAGCTTCTTATAGTTGAAATGTTGCGTATTGAAAAAAATCTTTTGGCAATACATTATCATTTGATATAATGGTCATCACATATGAATTGTACTCTGTGATATTCCATAGGTGGTGACTGTGTAAAATGGCAATGATCTCTTATTACATTAACCAGTGGTCACTTAGAGCTGTATTGTCATTAGGGGAAGAAAATGAATACTCCACTTGTCGGTGGTCATTTTAATAAGGACATGGATGAATGGCATCCTTGTGGTGTTGTTTGGCTAATGACTGTCCAAAGCGGCCGTGATCGTATAGTGGTCAGTACTCTGCGTTGTGGTCGCAGCAACCCCGGTTCGAATCCGGGTCACGGCAGGTGTATCGCCCACTCATATTGGATTTCAATGCATTTACTTCCAAGTGGATGCGTGGTTTTCTGGATACGCGCCACAAATGTTACAGGAGTCTTCGCGTTCTCATCCTGTTTACCTGTGGTGATATTGATGTTGGGCTTTTGACAGGCAGAATCTCAGTACTTTGGAAATTAGAAGCAAACAAGATGCACCTGAGTAAGGCAAGTCCCGAAGTGCTCATTGTCATCACTATAGCTGAAAAGGTGTAAGTGACAAGAGGAAAGAAAAACTGCGTACTACCAGTTAATACATCATAAAACGGAATTTGCGGCCAGTGGTGGACATATGGCAAAATTCAAATAGTAATTGGTGACTATGTATAATTCATTAGCGCACAATGGCACGAAGATAAGTTGTATGAATGGATTGATTTCTGTTCCGATGATCCAATCTCGCTTTGATTTTTCAAAACCTCGCGCTGTGCAGAATGTAATTGATTCAGCAATAAGATACTGGATCCAGGATGTGCCAGTTATATATTCGGGGTGCAACTGTCGTCCAGTACCTGTTTTTTTACATTTCAGAAAGCGGCCGATATCTTCCGAAAACAACGAATCAAACGAACAAACCATATCTGCTGAAAAGAGTGCAAGCTTCGTATATTTGAAATGTTGCGTATTGAAAAAAATCTTTTGGCAATACATTATCATTTGATATAATGGTCATCACATATGAATTGTACTCTGTGATATTCCATAGGTGGTGACTGTGTAAAATGGCAATGATCTCTTATTACATTAACCAGTGGTCACTAAGAGCTGTATTGTCATTAGGGGAAGAAAATGAATACTCCACTTGTCGGTGGTCATTTTAATAAGGACATGGATGAATGGCATCCTTGTGGTGTTGTTTGGCTAATGACTGTCCAAAGCGGCCGTGATCGTATAGTGGTCAGTACTCTGCGTTGTGGTCGCAGCAACCCCGGTTCGAATCCGGGTCACGGCAGGTGTATCGCCCAGTCATATTGGATTTCAATGCATTTACTTCCAAGTGGATGCGTTGTTTTCTGGATACGCGCCACAAATGTTACAGGAGTCTTCGCGTTCTCATCCTGTTTACCTGTGGTGATATTGATGTTGGACTTTTGACGGGCAGAATCTCAGTACTTTGGAAATTAGAAGCAAACAAGATGCACCTGAGTAAGGCAAGTCCCGAAGTGCTCATTGTCATCACTATAGCTGAAAAGGTGTAAGTGACAAGAGGAAAGAAAAACTGCGTTCTACCTGTTAATACATCATAAAACGGAATTTGCGGCCAGTGGTGGACATATGGCAAAATTCAAAGAGTAATTGGTGACTATGTATAATTCATTAGCGCACAATGGCACGAAGATAAGTTGTATGAATGGATTGATTTCTGTTCCGATGATCCAATCTCGCTTTGATTTTTCAAAACCTCGCGCTGTGCAGAATGTAATTGATTCAGCAATAAGAAGCTGGATCCGGGATGTGCCAGTTATAAATTCGGTATGGAACTGTCGTCCAGCACCTGTTTTTTTACATTTCAGAAAGCGGCCGATATCTTCCGAAAACAACGAATCAAACGAACAAACCATATCTGCTGAAAAGAGTGCAAGCTTCTTATAGTTGAAATGTTGCGTATTGAAAAAAATCTTTTGGCAATACATTATCATTTGATATAATGGTCATCACATATGAATTGTACTCTGTGATATTCCATAGGTGGTGACTGTGTAAAATGGCAATGATCTCTTATTACATTAACCAGTGGTCACTTAGAGCTGTATTGTCATTAGGGGAAGAAAATGAATACTCCACTTGTCGGTGGTCATTTTAATAAGGACATGGATGAATGGCATCCTTGTGGTGTTGTTTGGCTAATGACTGTCCAAAGCGGCCGTGATCGTATAGTGGTCAGTACTCTGCGTTGTGGTCGCAGCAACCCCGGTTCGAATCCGGGTCACGGCAGGTGTATCGCCCACTCATATTGGATTTCAATGCATTTACTTCCAAGTGGATGCGTGATTTTCTGGATACGCGCCACAAATGTTACAGGAGTCTTCGCGTTCTCATCCTGTTTACCTGTGGTGATATTGATGTTGGACTTTTGACGGGCAGAATCTCAGTACTTTGGAAATTAGAAGCAAACAAGATGCACCTGAGTAAGGCAAGTCCCGAAGTGCTCATTGTCATCACTATAGCTGAAAAGGTGTAAGTGACAAGAGGAAAGAAAAACTGCGTTCTACCTGTTAATACATCATAAAACGGAATTTGCGGCCAGTGGTGGACATATGGCAAAATTCAAAGAGTAATTGGTGACTATGTATAATTCATTAGCGCACAATGGCACGAAGATAAGTTGTATGAATGGATTGATTTCTGTTCCGATGATCCAATCTCGCTTTGATTTTTCAAAACCTCGCGCTGTGCAGAATGTAATTGATTCAGCAATAAGAAGCTGGATCCGGGATGTGCCAGTTATAAATTCGGTATGGAACTGTCGTCCAGCACCTGTTTTTTTACATTTCAGAAAGCGGCCGATATCTTCCGAAAACAACGAATCAAACGAACAAACCATATCTGCTGAAAAGAGTACAAGCTTCTTATAGTTGAAATGTTGCGTATTGAAAAAAATCTTTTGGCAATACATTATCATTTGATATAATGGTCATCACATATGAATTGTACTCTGTGATATTCCATAGGTGGTGACTGTGTAAAATGGGAATGATCTCTTATTACATTAACCAGTGGTCACTAAGAGCTGTATTGTCATTAGGGGAAGAAAATGAATACTCCACTTGTCGGTGGTCATTTTAGTAAGAACATGGATGAATGGCATCCTTGTGGTGTTGTTTGGCTAATGACTGTCCAAAGCGGCCGTGATCGTATAGTGGTTAGTACTCTGCGTTGTGGCCGCAGCAACTCCGGTTCGAATCCGGGTCACGGCAGGTGTATCGCCCACTCATATTAGATTTCAATGCATTTACTTCCAAGTGGATGCGTGGTTTTCTGGATACGCGCCACAAATGTTACAGGAGTCTTCGCGTTCTCATCCTGTTTACCTGTGGTGATATTGATGTTGGGCTTTTGACAGGCAGAATCTCAGTACTTTGGAAATTAGAAGCAAACAAGATGCACCTGAGTAAGGCAAGTCCCGAAGTGCTCATTGTCATCACTATAGCTGAAAAGGTGTAAGTGACAAGAGGAAAGAAAAACTGCGTTCTACCAGTTAATACATCATAAAACGGAATTTGCGGCCAGTGGTGGACATATGGCAAAATTCAAAGAGTAATTGGTGACTATGTATAATTCATTAGCGCACAATGGCACGAAGATAAGTTGTATGAATGGATTGATTTCTGTCCCGATGATCCAATCTCGTTTTGATTTTTCAAAACCTCGCGCTGTGCAGAATGTAATTGGTTAAGCAATAAGAACCTGGATCCAGGATGTGCCAGTTATATATTCGGGGTGCAACTGTCGTCCAGTACCTGTTTTTTTACATTTCAGAAAGCGGCCGATATCTTCCGAAAACAACGAATCAAACGAACAAACCATATCTGCTGAAAAGAGTGCAAGCTTCTTATAGTTGAAATGTTGCGTATTGAAAAAAATCTTTTGGCAATACATTATCATTTGATATAATGGTCATCACATATGAATTGTACTCTGTGATATTCCATAGGTGGTGACTGTGTAAAATGGCAATGATCTCTTACTACATTAACCAGTGGTCACTTAGAGCTGTATTGTCATTAGGGGAAGAAAATGAATACTCCACTTGTCGGTGGTCATTTTAATAAGGACATGGATGAATGGCATCCTTGTGGTGTTGTTTGGCTAATGACTGTCCAAAGCGGCCGTGATCGTATAGTGGTCAGTACTCTGCGTTGTGGTCGCAGCAACCCCGGTTCGAATCCGGGTCACGGCAGGTGTATCGCCCACTCATATTGGATTTCAATGCATTTACTTCCAAGTGGATGCGTGGTTTTCTGGATACGCGCCACAAATGTTACAGGAGTCTTCGCGTTCTCATCCTGTTTACCTGTGGTGATATTGATGTTGGACTTTTGACGGGCAGAATCTCAGTACTTTGGAAATTAGAAGCAAACAAGATGCACCTGGGTAAGGCAAGTCCCGAAGTGCTCATTGTCATCACTATAGCTGAAAAGGTGTAAGTGACAAGAGGAAAGAAAAACTGCGTTCTACCAGTTAATACATCATAAAACGGAATTTGCGGCCAGTGGTGGACATATGGCAAAATTCAAATAGTAATTGGTGACTATGTATAATTCATTAGCGCACAATGGCACGAAGATAAGTTGTATGAATGGATTGATTTCTGTTCCGATGATCCAATCTCGCTTTGATTTTTCAAAACCTCGCGCTGTGCAGAATGTAATTGATTCAGCAATAAGAAGCTGGATCCGGGATGTGCCAGTTATAAATTCGGTATGGAACTGTCGTCCAGCACCTGTTTTTTTACATTTCAGAAAGCGGCCGATATCTTCCGAAAACAACGAATCAAACGAACAAACCATATCTGCTGAAAAGAGTGCAAGCTTCTTATAGTTGAAATGTTGCGTATTGAAAAAAATCTTTTGGCAATACATTATCATTTGATATAATGGTCATCACATATGAATTGTACTCTGTGATATTCCATAGGTGGTGACTGTGTAAAATGGCAATGATCTCTTATTACATTAACCAGTGGTCACTTAGAGCTGTATTGTCATTAGGGGAAGAAAATGAATACTCCACTTGTCGGTGGTCATTTTAATAAGGACATGGATGAATGGCATCCTTGTGGTGTTGTTTGGCTAATGACTGTCCAAAGCGGCCGTGATCGTATAGTGGTCAGTACTCTGCGTTGTGGTCGCAGCAACCCCGGTTCGAATCCGGGTCACGGCAGGTGTATCGCCCACTCATATTGGATTTCAATGCATTTACTTCCAAGTGGATGCGTGGTTTTCTGGATACGCGCCACAAATGTTACAGGAGTCTTCGCGTTCTCATCCTGTTTACCTGTGGTGATATTGATGTTGGGCTTTTGACAGGCAGAATCTCAGTACTTTGGAAATTAGAAGCAAACAAGATGCACCTGAGTAAGGCAAGTCCCGAAGTGCTCATTGTCATCACTATAGCTGAAAAGGTGTAAGTGACAAGAGGAAAGAAAAACTGCGTACTACCAGTTAATACATCATAAAACGGAATTTGCGGCCAGTGGTGGACATATGGCAAAATTCAAATAGTAATTGGTGACTATGTATAATTCATTAGCGCACAATGGCACGAAGATAAGTTGTATGAATGGATTGATTTCTGTTCCGATGATCCAATCTCGCTTTGATTTTTCAAAACCTCGCGCTGTGCAGAATGTAATTGATTCAGCAATAAGAACCTGGATCCAGGATGTGCCAGTTATATATTCGGGGTGCAACTGTCGTCCAGTACCTGTTTTTTTACATTTCAGAAAGCGGCCGATATCTTCCGAAAACAACGAATCAAACGAACAAACCATATCTGCTGAAAAGAGTGCAAGCTTCGTATATTTGAAATGTTGCGTATTGAAAAAAATCTTTTGGCAATACATTATCATTTGATATAATGGTCATCACATATGAATTGTACTCTGTGATATTCCATAGGTGGTGACTGTGTAAAATGGCAATGATCTCTTATTACATTAACCAGTGGTCACTAAGAGCTGTATTGTCATTAGGGGAAGAAAATGAATACTCCACTTGTCGGTGGTCATTTTAATAAGGACATGGATGAATGGCATCCTTGTGGTGTTGTTTGGCTAATGACTGTCCAAAGCGGCCGTGATCGTATAGTGGTCAGTACTCTGCGTTGTGGTCGCAGCAACCCCGGTTCGAATCCGGGTCACGGCAGGTGTATCGCCGACTCATATTGGATTTCAATGCATTTACTTCCAAGTGGATGCGTGGTTTTCTGGATACGCGCCACAAATATTACAGGAGTCTTCGCGTTCTCATCCTGTTTACCTGTGGTGATATTGATGTTGGACTTTTGACGGGCAGAATCTCAGTACTTTGGAAATTAGAAGCAAACAAGATGCACCTGAGTAAGGCAAGTCCCGAAGTGCTCATTGTCATCACTATAGCTGAAAAGGTGTAAGTGACAAGAGGAAAGAAAAACTGCGTTCTACCAGTTAATACATCATAAAACGGAATTTGCGGCCAGTGGTGGACATATGGCAAAATTCAAACAGTAATTGGTGACTATGTATAATTCATTAGCGCACAATGGCACGAAGATAAGTTGTGTGAATGGATTGATTTCTGTTCCGATTATCCAATCTCGCTTTGATTTTTCAAAACCTCGCGCTGTGCAGAATGTAATTGATTCAGCAATAAGAAGCTGGATCCGGGATGTGCCAGTTATAAATTCGGTATGGAACTGTCGTCCAGCACCTGTTTTTTTACATTTCAGAAAGCGGCCGATATCTTCCGAAAACAACGAATCAAACGAACAAACCATATCTGCTGAAAAGAGTGCAAGCTTCGTATATTTGAAATGTTGCGTATTGAAAAAAATCTTTTGGCAATACATTATCATTTGATATAATGGTCATCACATATGAATTGTACTCTGTGATATTCCATAGGTGGTGACTGTGTAAAATGGCAATGATCTCTTATTACATTAACCAGTGGTCACTAAGAGCTGTATTGTCATTAGGGGAAGAAAATGAATACTCCACTTGTCGGTGGTCATTTTAATAAGGACATGGATGAATGGCATCCTTGTGGTGTTGTTTGGCTAATGACTGTCCAAAGCGGCCGTGATCGTATAGTGGTCAGTACTCTGCGTTGTGGTCGCAGCAACCCCGGTTCGAATCCGGGTCACGGCAGGTGTATCGCCCAGTCATATTGGATTTCAATGCATTTACTTCCAAGTGGATGCGTTGTTTTCTGGATACGCGCCACAAATGTTACAGGAGTCTTCGCGTTCTCATCCTGTTTACCTGTGGTGATATTGATGTTGGACTTTTGACGGGCAGAATCTCAGTACTTTGGAAATTAGAAGCAAACAAGATGCACCTGAGTAAGGCAAGTCCCGAAGTGCTCATTGTCATCACTATAGCTGAAAAGGTGTAAGTGACAAGAGGAAAGAAAAACTGCGTTCTACCTGTTAATACATCATAAAACGGAATTTGCGGCCAGTGGTGGACATATGGCAAAATTCAAAGAGTAATTGGTGACTATGTATAATTCATTAGCGCACAATGGCACGAAGATAAGTTGTATGAATGGATTGATTTCTGTTCCGATGATCCAATCTCGCTTTGATTTTTCAAAACCTCGCGCTGTGCAGAATGTAATTGATTCAGCAATAAGAAGCTGGATCCGGGATGTGCCAGTTATAAATTCGGTATGGAACTGTCGTCCAGCACCTGTTTTTTTACATTTCAGAAAGCGGCCGATATCTTCCGAAAACAACGAATCAAACGAACAAACCATATCTGCTGAAAAGAGTGCAAGCTTCTTATAGTTGAAATGTTGCGTATTGAAAAAAATCTTTTGGCAATACATTATCATTTGATATAATGGTCATCACATATGAATTGTACTCTGTGATATTCCATAGGTGGTGACTGTGTAAAATGGCAATGATCTCTTATTACATTAACCAGTGGTCACTTAGAGCTGTATTGTCATTAGGGGAAGAAAATGAATACTCCACTTGTCGGTGGTCATTTTAATAAGGACATGGATGAATGGCATCCTTGTGGTGTTGTTTGGCTAATGACTGTCCAAAGCGGCCGTGATCGTATAGTGGTCAGTACTCTGCGTTGTGGTCGCAGCAACCCCGGTTCGAATCCGGGTCACGGCAGGTGTATCGCCCACTCATATTGGATTTCAATGCATTTACTTCCAAGTGGATGCGTGATTTTCTGGATACGCGCCACAAATGTTACAGGAGTCTTCGCGTTCTCATCCTGTTTACCTGTGGTGATATTGATGTTGGACTTTTGACGGGCAGAATCTCAGTACTTTGGAAATTAGAAGCAAACAAGATGCACCTGAGTAAGGCAAGTCCCGAAGTGCTCATTGTCATCACTATAGTTGAAAAGGTGTAAGTGACAAGAGGAAAGAAAAACTGCGTTCTACCTGTTAATACATCATAAAACGGAATTTGCGGCCAGTGGTGGACATATGGCAAAATTCAAAGAGTAATTGGTGACTATGTATAATTCATTAGCGCACAATGGCACGAAGATAAGTTGTATGAATGGATTGATTTCTGTTCCGATGATCCAATCTCGCTTTGATTTTTCAAAACCTCGCGCTGTGCAGAATGTAATTGATTCAGCAATAAGAAGCTGGATCCGGGATGTGCCAGTTATAAATTCGGTATGGAACTGTCGTCCAGCACCTGTTTTTTTACATTTCAGAAAGCGGCCGATATCTTCCGAAAACAACGAATCAAACGAACAAACCATATCTGCTGAAAAGAGTACAAGCTTCTTATAGTTGAAATGTTGCGTATTGAAAAAAATCTTTTGGCAATACATTATCATTTGATATAATGGTCATCACATATGAATTGTACTCTGTGATATTCCATAGGTGGTGACTGTGTAAAATGGGAATGATCTCTTATTACATTAACCAGTGGTCACTAAGAGCTGTATTGTCATTAGGGGAAGAAAATGAATACTCCACTTGTCGGTGGTCATTTTAGTAAGAACATGGATGAATGGCATCCTTGTGGTGTTGTTTGGCTAATGACTGTCCAAAGCGGCCGTGATCGTATAGTGGTTAGTACTCTGCGTTGTGGCCGCAGCAACTCCGGTTCGAATCCGGGTCACGGCAGGTGTATCGCCCACTCATATTAGATTTCAATGCATTTACTTCCAAGTGGATGCGTGGTTTTCTGGATACGCGCCACAAATGTTACAGGAGTCTTCGCGTTCTCATCCTGTTTACCTGTGGTGATATTGATGTTGGGCTTTTGACAGGCAGAATCTCAGTACTTTGGAAATTAGAAGCAAACAAGATGCACCTGAGTAAGGCAAGTCCCGAAGTGCTCATTGTCATCACTATAGCTGAAAAGGTGTAAGTGACAAGAGGAAAGAAAAACTGCGTTCTACCAGTTAATACATCATAAAACGGAATTTGCGGCCAGTGGTGGACATATGGCAAAATTCAAAGAGTAATTGGTGACTATGTATAATTCATTAGCGCACAATGGCACGAAGATAAGTTGTATGAATGGATTGATTTCTGTCCCGATGATCCAATCTCGCTTTGATTTTTCAAAACCTCGCGCTGTGCAGAATGTAATTGGTTAAGCAATAAGAACCTGGATCCAGGATGTGCCAGTTATATATTCGGGGTGCAACTGTCGTCCAGTACCTGTTTTTTTACATTTCAGAAAGCGGCCGATATCTTCCGAAAACAACGAATCAAACGAACAAACCATATCTGCTGAAAAGAGTGCAAGCTTCTTATAGTTGAAATGTTGCGTATTGAAAAAAATCTTTTGGCAATACATTATCATTTGATATAATGGTCATCACATATGAATTGTACTCTGTGATATTCCATAGGTGGTGACTGTGTAAAATGGCAATGATCTCTTACTACATTAACCAGTGGTCACTTAGAGCTGTATTGTCATTAGGGGAAGAAAATGAATACTCCACTTGTCGGTGGTCATTTTAATAAGGACATGGATGAATGGCATCCTTGTGGTGTTGTTTGGCTAATGACTGTCCAAAGCGGCCGTGATCGTATAGTGGTCAGTACTCTGCGTTGTGGTCGCAGCAACCCCGGTTCGAATCCGGGTCACGGCAGGTGTATCGCCCACTCATATTGGATTTCAATGCATTTACTTCCAAGTGGATGCGTGGTTTTCTGGATACGCGCCACAAATGTTACAGGAGTCTTCGCGTTCTCATCCTGTTTACCTGTGGTGATATTGATGTTGGACTTTTGACGGGCAGAATCTCAGTACTTTGGAAATTAGAAGCAAACAAGATGCACCTGAGTAAGGCAAGTCCCGAAGTGCTCATTGTCATCACTATAGCTGAAAAGGTGTAAGTGACAAGAGGAAAGAAAAACTGCGTTCTACCAGTTAATACATCATAAAACGGAATTTGCGGCCAGTGGTGGACATATGGCAAAATTCAAATAGTAATTGGTGACTATGTATAATTCATTAGCGCACAATGGCACGAAGATAAGTTGTATGAATGGATTGATTTCTGTTCCGATGATCCAATCTCGCTTTGATTTTTCAAAACCTCGCGCTGTGCAGAATGTAATTGATTCAGCAATAAGAAGCTGGATCCGGGATGTGCCAGTTATAAATTCGGTATGGAACTGTCGTCCAGCACCTGTTTTTTTACATTTCAGAAAGCGGCCGATATCTTCCGAAAACAACGAATCAAACGAACAAACCATATCTGCTGAAAAGAGTGCAAGCTTCTTATAGTTGAAATGTTGCGTATTGAAAAAAATCTTTTGGCAATACATTATCATTTGATATAATGGTCATCACATATGAATTGTACTCTGTGATATTCCATAGGTGGTGACTGTGTAAAATGGCAATGATCTCTTATTACATTAACCAGTGGTCACTTAGAGCTGTATTGTCATTAGGGGAAGAAAATGAATACTCCACTTGTCGGTGGTCATTTTAATAAGGACATGGATGAATTGCATCCTTGTGGTGTTGTTTGGCTAATGACTGTCCAAAGCGGCCGTGATCGTATAGTGGTCAGTACTCTGCGTTGTGGTCGCAGCAACCCCGGTTCGAATCCGGGTCACGGCAGGTGTATCGCCCACTCATATTGGATTTCAATGCATTTACTTCCAAGTGGATGCGTGGTTTTCTGGATACGCGCCACAAATGTTACAGGAGTCTTCGCGTTCTCATCCTGTTTACCTGTGGTGATATTGATGTTGGGCTTTTGACAGGCAGAATCTCAGTACTTTGGAAATTAGAAGCAAACAAGATGCACCTGAGTAAGGCAAGTCCCGAAGTGCTCATTGTCATCACTATAGCTGAAAAGGTGTAAGTGACAAGAGGAAAGAAAAACTGCGTTCTACCAGTTAATACATCATAAAACGGAATTTGCGGCCAGTGGTGGACATATGGCAAAATTCAAAGAGTAATTGGTGACTATGTATAATTCATTAGCGCACAATGGCACGAAGATAAGTTGTATGAATGGATTGATTTCTGTCCCGATGATCCAATCTCGCTTTGATTTTTCAAAACCTCGCGCTGTGCAGAATGTAATTGGTTAAGCAATAAGAACCTGGATCCAGGATGTGCCAGTTATATATTCGGGGTGCAACTGTCGTCCAGTACCTGTTTTTTTACATTTCAGAAAGCGGCCGATATCTTCCGAAAACAACGAATCAAACGAACAAACCATATCTGCTGAAAAGAGTGCAAGCTTCTTATAGTTGAAATGTTGCGTATTGAAAAAAATCTTTTGGCAATACATTATCATTTGATATAATGGTCATCACATATGAATTGTACTCTGTGATATTCCATAGGTGGTGACTGTGTAAAATGGCAATGATCTCTTACTACATTAACCAGTGGTCACTTAGAGCTGTATTGTCATTAGGGGAAGAAAATGAATACTCCACTTGTCGGTGGTCATTTTAATAAGGACATGGATGAATGGCATCCTTGTGGTGTTGTTTGGCTAATGACTGTCCAAAGCGGCCGTGATCGTATAGTGGTCAGTACTCTGCGTTGTGGTCGCAGCAACCCCGGTTCGAATCCGGGTCACGGCAGGTGTATCGCCCACTCATATTGGATTTCAATGCATTTACTTCCAAGTGGATGCGTGGTTTTCTGGATACGCGCCACAAATGTTACAGGAGTCTTCGCGTTCTCATCCTGTTTACCTGTGGTGATATTGATGTTGGACTTTTGACGGGCAGAATCTCAGTACTTTGGAAATTAGAAGCAAACAAGATGCACCTGAGTAAGGCAAGTCCCGAAGTGCTCATTGTCATCACTATAGCTGAAAAGGTGTAAGTGACAAGAGGAAAGAAAAACTGCGTTCTACCAGTTAATACATCATAAAACGGAATTTGCGGCCAGTGGTGGACATATGGCAAAATTCAAATAGTAATTGGTGACTATGTATAATTCATTAGCGCACAATGGCACGAAGATAAGTTGTATGAATGGATTGATTTCTGTTCCGATGATCCAATCTCGCTTTGATTTTTCAAAACCTCGCGCTGTGCAGAATGTAATTGATTCAGCAATAAGAAGCTGGATCCGGGATGTGCCAGTTATAAATTCGGTATGGAACTGTCGTCCAGCACCTGTTTTTTTACATTTCAGAAAGCGGCCGATATCTTCCGAAAACAACGAATCAAACGAACAAACCATATCTGCTGAAAAGAGTGCAAGCTTCTTATAGTTGAAATGTTGCGTATTGAAAAAAATCTTTTGGCAATACATTATCATTTGATATAATGGTCATCACATATGAATTGTACTCTGTGATATTCCATAGGTGGTGACTGTGTAAAATGGCAATGATCTCTTATTACATTAACCAGTGGTCACTTAGAGCTGTATTGTCATTAGGGGAAGAAAATGAATACTCCACTTGTCGGTGGTCATTTTAATAAGGACATGGATGAATGGCATCCTTGTGGTGTTGTTTGGCTAATGACTGTCCAAAGCGGCCGTGATCGTATAGTGGTCAGTACTCTGCGTTGTGGTCGCAGCAACCCCGGTTCGAATCCGGGTCACGGCAGGTGTATCGCCCACTCATATTGGATTTCAATGCATTTACTTCCAAGTGGATGCGTGGTTTTCTGGATACGCGCCACAAATGTTACAGGAGTCTTCGCGTTCTCATCCTGTTTACCTGTGGTGATATTGATGTTGGGCTTTTGACAGGCAGAATCTCAGTACTTTGGAAATTAGAAGCAAACAAGATGCACCTGAGTAAGGCAAGTCCCGAAGTGCTCATTGTCATCACTATAGCTGAAAAGGTGTAAGTGACAAGAGGAAAGAAAAACTGCGTACTACCAGTTAATACATCATAAAACGGAATTTGCGGCCAGTGGTGGACATATGGCAAAATTCAAATAGTAATTGGTGACTATGTATAATTCATTAGCGCACAATGGCACGAAGATAAGTTGTATGAATGGATTGATTTCTGTTCCGATGATCCTATCTCGCTTTGATTTTTCAATACCTCGCGCTGTGCAGAATGTAATTGATTCAGCAATAAGAAGCTGGATCCGGGATGTGCCAGTTATAAATTCGGTATGGAACTGTCGTCCAGCACCTGTTTTTTTACATTTCAGAAAGCGGCCGATATCTTCCGAAAACAACGAATCAAACGAACAAACCATATCTGCTGAAAAGAGTGCAAGCTTCTTATAGTTGAAATGTTGCGTATTGAAAAAAATCTTTTGGCAATACATTATCATTTGATATAATGGTCATCACATATGAATTGTACTCTGTGATATTCCATAGGTGGTGACTGTGTAAAATGGCAATGATCTCTTATTACATTAACCAGTGGTCACTTAGAGCTGTATTGTCATTAGGGGAAGAAAATGAATACTCCACTTGTCGGTGGTCATTTTAATAAGGACATGGATGAATGGCATCCTTGTGGTGTTGTTTGGCTAATGACTGTCCAAAGCGGTCGTGATCGTATAGTGGTCAGTACTCTGCGTTGTGGTCGCAGCAACCCCGGTTCGAATCCGGGTCACGGCAGGTGTATCGCCCACTCATATTGGATTTCAATGCATTTACTTCCAAGTGGATGCGTGGTTTTCTGGATACGCGCCACAAATGTTACAGGAGTCTTCGCGTTCTCATCCTGTTTACCTGTGGTGATATTGATGTTGGACTTTTGACAGGCAGAATCTCAGTACTTTGGAAATTAGAAGCAAACAAGATGCACCTGAGTAAGGCAAGTCCCGAAGTGCTCATTGTCATCACTATAGCTGAAAAGGTGTAAGTGACAAGAGGAAAGAAAAACTGCGTTCTACCAGTTAATACATCATAAAACGGAATTTGCGGCCAGTGGTGGACATATGGCAAAATTCAAAGAGTAATTGGTGACTATGTATAATTCATTAGCGCACAATGGCACGAAGATAAGTTGTATGAATGGATTGATTTCTGTCCCGATGATCCAATCTCGCTTTGATTTTTCAAAACCTCGCGCTGTGCAGAATGTAATTGGTTAAGCAATAAGAACCTGGATCCAGGATGTGCCAGTTATAAATTCGGTATGGAACTGTCGTCCAGCACCTGTTTTTTTACATTTCAGAAAGCGGCCGATATCTTCCGAAAACAACGAATCAAACGAACAAACCATATCTGCTGAAAAGAGTGCAAGCTTCTTATAGTTGAAATGTTGCGTATTGAAAAAAATCTTTTGGCAATACATTATCATTTGATATAATGGTCATCACATATGAATTGTACTCTGTGATATTCCATAGGTGGTGACTGTGTAAAATGGCAATGATCTCTTACTACATTAACCAGTGGTCACTTAGAGCTGTATTGTCATTAGGGGAAGAAAATGAATACTCCACTTGTCGGTGGTCATTTTAATAAGGACATGGATGAATGGCATCCTTGTGGTGTTGTTTGGCTAATGACTGTCCAAAGCGGCCGTGATCGTATAGTGGTCAGTACTCTGCGTTGTGGTCGCAGCAACCCCGGTTCGAATCCGGGTCACGGCAGGTGTATCGCCCACTCATATTGGATTTCAATGCATTTACTTCCAAGTGGATGCGTGGTTTTCTGGATACGCGCCACAAATGTTACAGGAGTCTTCGCGTTCTCATCCTGTTTACCTGTGGTGATATTGATGTTGGACTTTTGACGGGCAGAATCTCAGTACTTTGGAAATTAGAAGCAAACAAGATGCACCTGAGTAAGGCAAGTCCCGAAGTGCTCATTGTCATCACTATAGCTGAAAAGGTGTAAGTGACAAGAGGAAAGAAAAACTGCGTTCTACCAGTTAATACATCATAAAACGGAATTTGCGGCCAGTGGTGGACATATGGCAAAATTCAAATAGTAATTGGTGACTATGTATAATTCATTAGCGCACAATGGCACGAAGATAAGTTGTATGAATGGATTGATTTCTGTTCCGATGATCCAATCTCGCTTTGATTTTTCAAAACCTCGCGCTGTGCAGAATGTAATTGATTCAGCAATAAGAAGCTGGATCCGGGATGTGCCAGTTATAAATTCGGTATGGAACTGTCGTCCAGCACCTGTTTTTTTACATTTCAGAAAGCGGCCGATATCTTCCGAAAACAACGAATCAAACGAACAAACCATATCTGCTGAAAAGAGTGCAAGCTTCTTATAGTTGAAATGTTGCGTATTGAAAAAAATCTTTTGGCAATACATTATCATTTGATATAATGGTCATCACATATGAATTGTACTCTGTGATATTCCATAGGTGGTGACTGTGTAAAATGGCAATGATCTCTTATTACATTAACCAGTGGTCACTTAGAGCTGTATTGTCATTAGGGGAAGAAAATGAATACTCCACTTGTCGGTGGTCATTTTAATAAGGACATGGATGAATGGCATCCTTGTGGTGTTGTTTGGCTAATGACTGTCCAAAGCGGCCGTGATCGTATAGTGGTCAGTACTCTGCGTTGTGGTCGCAGCAACCCCGGTTCGAATCCGGGTCACGGCAGGTGTATCGCCCACTCATATTGGATTTCAATGCATTTACTTCCAAGTGGATGCGTGGTTTTCTGGATACGCGCCACAAATGTTACAGGAGTCTTCGCGTTCTCATCCTGTTTACCTGTGGTGATATTGATGTTGGGCTTTTGACAGGCAGAATCTCAGTACTTTGGAAATTAGAAGCAAACAAGATGCACCTGAGTAAGGCAAGTCCCGAAGTGCTCATTGTCATCACTATAGCTGAAAAGGTGTAAGTGACAAGAGGAAAGAAAAACTGCGTTTTACCAGTTAATACATCATAAAACGGAATTTGCGGCCAGTGGTGGACATATGGCAAAATTCAAAGAGTAATTGGTGACTATGTATAATTCATTAGCGCACAATGGCACGAAGATAAGTTGTATGAATGGATTGATTTCTGTTCCGATGATCCAATCTCGCTTTGATTTTTCAAAACCTCGCGCTGTGCAGAATGTAATTGATTCAGCAATAAGAAGCTGGATCCGGGATGTGCCAGTTATAAATTCGGTATGGAACTGTCGTCCAGCACCTGTTTTTTTACATTTCAGAAAGCGGCCGATATCTTCCGAAAACAACGAATCAAACGAACAAACCATATCTGCTGAAAAGAGTGCAAGCTTCGTATAGTTGAAATGTTGCGTATTGAAAAAAATCTTTTGGCAATACATTATCATTTGATATAATGGTCATCACATATGAATTGTACTCTGTGATATTCCATAGGTGGTGACTGTGTAAAATGGCAATGATCTCTTATTACATTAACCAGTGGTCACTAAGAGCTGTATTGTCATTAGGGGAAGAAAATGAATACTCCACTTGTCGGTGGTCATTTTAATAAGGACATGGATGAATGGCATCCTTGTGGTGTTGTTTGGCTAATGACTGTCCAAAGCGGCCGTGATCGTATAGTGGTTAGTACTCTGCGTTGTGGCCGCAGCAACCCCGGTTCGAATCCGGGTCACGGCAGGTGTATCGCCCACTCATATTAGATTTCAAAGCATTTACTTCCAAGTGGATGCGTGGTTTTCTGGATACGCGCCACAAATGTTACAGGAGTCTTCGCGTTCTCATCCTGTTTACCTGTGGTGATATTGATGTTGGACTTTTGACGGGCAGAATCTCAGTACTTTGGATATTAGAAGCAAACAAGATGCACCTGAGAAAGGCAAGTCCCGAAGTGCTCATTGTCATCACTATAGCTGAAAAGGTGTAAGTGACAAGAGGAAAGAAAAACTGCGTTTTACCAGTTAATACATCATAAAACGGAATTTGCGGCCAGTGGTGGACATATGGCAAAATTCAAAGAGAAATTGGTGACTATGTATAATTCATTAGCGCACAATGGCACGAAGATAAGTTGTATGAATGGATTGATTTCTGTTCCGATGATCCAATCTCGCTTTGATTTTTCAAAACCTCGCGCTGTGCAGAATGTAATTGATTCAGCAATAAGAAGCTGGATCCGGGATGTGCCAGTTATAAATTCGGTATGGAACTGTCGTCCAGCACCTGTTTTTTTACATTTCAGAAAGCGGCCGATATCTTCCGAAAACAACGAATCAAACGAACAAACCATATCTGCTGAAAAGAGTGCAAGCTTCGTATAGTTGAAATGTTGCGTATTGAAAAAAATCTTTTGGCAATACATTATCATTTGATATAATGGTCATCACATATGAATTGTACTCTGTGATATTCCATAGGTGGTGACTGTGTAAAATGGCAATGATCTCTTATTACATTAACCAGTGGTCACTAAGAGCTGTATTGTCATTAGGGGAAGAAAATGAATACTCCACTTGTCGGTGGTCATTTTAATAAGGACATGGATGAATGGCATCCTTGTGGTGTTGTTTGGCTAATGACTGTCCAAAGCGGCCGTGATCGTATAGTGGTCAGTACTCTGCGTTGTGGCCGCAGCAACCCCGGTTCGAATCCGGGTCACGGCAGGTGTATCGCCCAGTCATATTGGATTTCAATGCATTTACTTCCAAGTGGATGCGTTGTTTTCTGGATACGCGCCACAAATGTTACAGGAGTCTTCGCGTTCTCATCCTGTTTACCTGTGGTGATATTGATGTTGGACTTTTGACGGGCAGAATCTCAGTACTTTGGAAATTAGAAGCAAACAAGATGCACCTGAGTAAGGCAAGTCCCGAAGTGCTCATTGTCATCACTATAGCTGAAAAGGTGTAAGTGACAAGAGGAAAGAAAAACTGCGTTCTACCAGTTAATACATCATAAAACGGAATTTGCGGCCAGTGGTGGACATATGGCAAAATTCAAAGAGTAATTGGTGACTATGTATAATTCATTAGCGCACAATGGCACGAAGATAAGTTGTATGAATGGATTGATTTCTGTTCCGATGATCCAATCTCGCTTTGATTTTTCAAAACCTCGCGCTGTGCAGAATGTAATTGATTCAGCAATAAGAAGCTGGATCCGGGATGTGCCAGTTATAAATTCGGTATGGAACTGTCGTCCAGCACCTGTTTTTTTACATTTCAGAAAGCGGCCGATATCTTCCGAAAACAACGAATCAAACGAACAAACCATATCTGCTGAAAAGAGTGCAAGCTTCGTATAGTTGAAATGTTGCGTATTGAAAAAAATCTTTTGGCAATACATTATCATTTGATATAATGGTCATCACATATGAATTGTACTCTGTGATATTCCATAGGTGGTGACTGTGTAAAATGGCAATGATCTCTTATTACATTAACCAGTGGTCACTAAGAGCTGTATTGTCATTAGGGGAAGAAAATGAATACTCCACTTGTCGGTGGTCATTTTAATAAGGACATGGATGAATGGCATCCTTGTGGTGTTGTTTGGCTAATGACTGTCCAAAGCGGCCGTGATCGTATAGTGGTCAGTACTCTGCGTTGTGGTCGCAGCAACCCCGGTTCGAATCCGGGTCACGGCAGGTGTATCGCCCACTCGTATTAGATTTCAATGCATTTTCTTCCAAGTGGATGCGTGGTTTTCTGGATACGCGCCACAAATGTTACAGGAGTCTTCGCGTTCTCATCCTGTTTACCTGTGGTGATATTGATGTTGGACTTTTGACGGGCAGAATCTCAGTACTTTGGAAATTAGAAGCAAACAAGATGCACCTGAGTAAGGCAAGTCCCGAAGTGCTCATTGTCATCACTATAGCTGAAAAGGTGTAAGTGACAAGAGGAAAGAAAAACTGCGTTCTACCAGTTAATACATCATAAAACGGAATTTGCGGCCAGTGGTGGACATATGGCAAAATTCAAAGAGTAATTGGTGACTATGTATAATTCATTAGCGCACAATGGCACGAAGATAAGTTGTATGAATGGATTGATTTCTGTTCCGATGATCCAATCTCGCTTTGATTTTTCAAAACCTCGCGCTGTGCAGAATGTAATTGATTCAGCAATAAGAAGCTGGATCCGGGATGTGCCAGTTATAAATTCGGTATGGAACTGTCGTCCAGCACCTGTTTTTTACATTTCAGAAAGCGGCCGATATCTTCCGAAAACAACGAATCAAACGAACAAACCATATCTGTTGAAAAGAGTGCAAGCTTCGTATAGTTGAAATGTTGCGTAAAGAAAAAAATCTTTTGGCAATACATTATCATTTCATATAATGGTCATCACATATGAATTGTACTCTGTGATATTCCATAGGTGGTGACTGTGTAAAATGGCAATGATCTCTTATTACATTAACCAGTGGTCACTAAGAGCTGTATTGTCATTAGGGGAAGAAAATGAATACTCCACTTGTCGGTGGTCATTTTAATAAGGACATGGATGAATGGCATCCTTGTGTTGTTTGGCTAATGACTGTCCAAAGCGGCCGTGATCGTATAGTGGTCAGTACTCTGCGTTGTGGTCGATATAATATACGGCAGGTGTATCGCCCACTAGTATTAGATTTCAATGCATTTACTTCCAAGTGGATGCGTGGTTTTCTGGATACGCGCCACAAATGTTACAGGAGTCTTCGCGTTCTCATCCTGTTTACCTGTGGTGATATTGATGTTGGACTTTTGACGGGCAGAATCTCAGTACTTTGGAAATTAGAAGCAAACAAGATGCACCTGAGTAAGGCAAGTCCCGAAGTGCTCATTGTCATCACTATAGCTGAAAAGGTGTAAGTGACAAGAGGAAAGAAAAACTGCGTTCTACCAGTTAATACATCATAAAACGGAATTTGCGGCCAGTGGTGGACATATGGCAAAATTCAAACAGTAATTGGTGACTATGTATAATTCATTAGCGCACAATGGCACGAAGATAAGTTGTGTGAATGGATTGATTTCTGTTCCGATTATCCAATCTCGCTTTGATTTTTCAAAACCTCGCGCTGTGCAGAATGTAATTGATTCAGCAATAAGAAGCTGGATCCGGGATGTGCCAGTTATAAATTCGGTATGGAACTGTCGTCCAGCACCTGTTTTTTTACATTTCAGAAAGCGGCCGATATCTTCCGAAAACAACGAATCAAACGAACAAACCATATCTGCTGAAAAGAGTGCAAGCTTCGTATATTTGAAATGTTGCGTATTGAAAAAAATCTTTTGGCAATACATTATCATTTGATATAATGGTCATCACATATGAATTGTACTCTGTGATATTCCATAGGTGGTGACTGTGTAAAATGGCAATGATCTCTTATTACATTAACCAGTGGTCACTAAGAGCTGTATTGTCATTAGGGGAAGAAAATGAATACTCCACTTGTCGGTGGTCATTTTAATAAGGACATGGATGAATGGCATCCTTGTGGTGTTGTTTGGCTAATGACTGTCCAAAGCGGCCGTGATCGTATAGTGGTCAGTACTCTGCGTTGTGGTCGCAGCAACCCCGGTTCGAATCCGGGTCACGGCAGGTGTATCGCCCAGTCATATTGGATTTCAATGCATTTACTTCCAAGTGGATGCGTTGTTTTCTGGATACGCGCCACAAATGTTACAGGAGTCTTCGCGTTCTCATCCTGTTTACCTGTGGTGATATTGATGTTGGACTTTTGACGGGCAGAATCTCAGTACTTTGGAAATTAGAAGCAAACAAGATGCACCTGAGTAAGGCAAGTCCCGAAGTGCTCATTGTCATCACTATAGCTGAAAAGGTGTAAGTGACAAGAGGAAAGAAAAACTGCGTTCTACCAGTTAATACATCATAAAACGGAATTTGCGGCCAGTGGTGGACATATGGCAAAATTCAAACAGTAATTGGTGACTATGTATAATTCATTAGCGCACAATGGCACGAAGATAAGTTGTGTGAATGGATTGATTTCTGTTCCGATTATCCAATCTCGCTTTGATTTTTCAAAACCTCGCGCTGTGCAGAATGTAATTGATTCAGCAATAAGAAGCTGGATCCGGGATGTGCCAGTTATAAATTCGGTATGGAACTGTCGTCCAGCACCTGTTTTTTTACATTTCAGAAAGCGGCCGATATCTTCCGAAAACAACGAATCAAACGAACAAACCATATCTGCTGAAAAGAGTGCAAGCTTCGTATATTTGAAATGTTGCGTATTGAAAAAAATCTTTTGGCAATACATTATCATTTGATATAATGGTCATCACATATGAATTGTACTCTGTGATATTCCATAGGTGGTGACTGTGTAAAATGGCAATGATCTCTTATTACATTAACCAGTGGTCACTAAGAGCTGTATTGTCATTAGGGGAAGAAAATGAATACTCCACTTGTCGGTGGTCATTTTAATAAGGACATGGATGAATGGCATCCTTGTGGTGTTGTTTGGCTAATGACTGTCCAAAGCGGCCGTGATCGTATAGTGGTCAGTACTCTGCGTTGTGGTCGCAGCAACCCCGGTTCGAATCCGGGTCACGGCAGGTGTATCGCCTAGTCATATTGGATTTTAATGCATTTACTTCCAAGTGGATGCGTTGTTTTCTGGATGCGCGCCACAAATGTTACAGGAATCTTCGCGTTCTCATCCTGTTTACCTGTGGTGATATTGATGTTGGACCTTTGACGGGCAGAATCTCAGTACTTTGGAAATTAGAAGCAAACAAGATGCACCTGAGTAAGGCAAGTCCCGAAGTGCTCATTGTCATCACTATAGCTGAAAAGGTGTAAGTGACAAGAGGAAAGAAAAACTGCGTTCTACCAGTTAATACATCATAAAACGGAATTTGCGGCCAGTGGTGGACATATGGCAAAATTCAAAGAGTAATTGGTGACTATGTATAATTCATTAGCGCACAATGGCACGAAGATAAGTTGTATGAATGGATTGATTTCTGTTCCGATGATCCAATCTCGCTTTGATTTTTCAAAACCTCGCGCTGTGCAGAATGTAATTGATTCAGCAATAAGAAGCTGGATCCGGGATGTGCCAGTTATAAATTCGGTATGGAACTGTCGTCCAGCACCTGTTTTTTTACATTTCAGAAAGCGGCCGATATCTTCCGAAAACAACGAATCAAACGAACAAACCATATCTGCTGAAAAGAGTGCAAGCTTCTTATAGTTGAAATGTTGCGTATTGAAAAAAATCTTTTGGCAATACATTATCATTTGATATAATGGTCATCACATATGAATTGTACTCTGTGATATTCCATAGGTGGTGACTGTGTAAAATGGCAATGATCTCTTATTACATTAACCAGTGGTCACTAAGAGCTGTATTGTCATTAGGGGAAGAAAATGAATACTCCACTTGTCGGTGGTCATTTTAATAAGGACATGGATGAATGGCATCCTTGTGGTGTTGTTTGGCTAATGACTGTCCAAAGCGGCCGTGATCGTATAGTGGTTAGTACTCTGCGTTGTGGCCGCAGCAACCCCGGTTCGAATCCGGGTCACGGCAGGTGTATCGCCCACTCGTATTAGATTTCAATGCATTTACTTCCAAGTGGATGCGTGGTTTTCTGGATACGCGCCACAAATGTTACAGGAGTCTTCGAGTTCTCATCCTGTTTACCTGTGGTGATATTGATGTTGGACTTTTGACGGGCAGAATCTCAGTACTTTGGAAATTAGAAGCAAACAAGCTTCGTATAGTTGAAATGTTGCGTATTGAAAAAAATCTTTTGGCAATACATTATCATTTGATATAATGGTCATCACATATGAATTGTACTCTGTGATATTCCATAGGTGGTGACTGTGTAAAATGGCAATGATCTCTTATTACATTAACCAGTGGTCACTAAGAGCTGTATTGTCATTAGGGGAAGAAAATGAATACTCCACTTGTCGGTGGTCATTTTAATAAGGACATGGATGAATGGCATCCTTGTGGTGTTGTTTGGCTAATGACTGTCCAAAGCGGCCGTGATCGTATAGTGGTTAGTACTCTGCGTTGTGGCCGCAGCAACCTCGGTTCGAATCCGGGTCACGGCAGGTGTATCGCCCACTCTTATTAGATTTCAATGCATTTACTTCCAAGTGGATGCGTGGTTTTCTGGATACGCGCCACAAATGTTACAGGAGTCTTCGAGTTCTCATCCTGTTTACCTGTGGTGATATTGATGTTGGACTTTTGACGGGCAGAATCTCAGTACTTTGGAAATTAGAAGCAAACAAGATGCACCTGAGTAAGGCAAGTCCCGAAGTGCTCATTGTCATCACTATAGCTGAAAAGGTGTAAGTGACAAGAGGAAAGAAAAACTGCGTTCTACCAGTTAATACATCATAAAACGGAATTTGCGGCCAGTGGTGGACATATGGCAAAATTCAAACAGTAATTGGTGACTATGTATAATTCATTAGCGCACAATGGCACGAAGATAAGTTGTATGAATGGATTGATTTCTGTTCCGATGATCCAATCTCGCTTTGATTTTTCAAAACCTCGCGCTGTGCAGAATGTAATTGATTCAGCAATAAGAAGCTGGATCCGGGATGTGCCAGTTATAAATTCGGTATGGAACTGTCGTCCAGCACCTGTTTTTTTACGTTTCAGAAAGCGGCCGATATCTTCCGAAAACAACGAATCAAACGAACAAACCATATCTGCTGAAAAGAGTGCAAGCTTCGTATATTTGAAATGTTGCGTATTGAAAAAAATCTTTTGGCAATACATTATCATTTGATATAATGGTCATCACATATGAATTGTACTCTGTGATATTCCATAGGTGGTGACTGTGTAAAATGGCAATGATCTCTTATTACATTAACCAGTGGTCACTAAGAGCTGTATTGTCATTAGGGGAAGAAAATGAATACTCCACTTGTCGGTGGTCATTTTAATAAGGACATGGATGAATGGCATCCTTGTGGTGTTGTTTGGCTAATGACTGTCCAAAGCGGCCGTGATCGTATAGTGGTTAGTACTCTGCGTTGTGGCCGCAGCAACCCCGGTTCGAATCCGGGTCACGGCAGGTGTATCGCCCACTCATATTAGATTTCAATGCATTTACTTCCAAGTGGATGCGTGGTTTTCTGGATACGCGCCACAAATGTTACAGGAGTCTTCGCGTTCTCATCCTGTTTACCTGTGGTGATATTGATGTTGGGCTTTTGACAGGCAGAATCTCAGTACTTTGGAAATTAGAAGCAAACAAGATGCACCTGAGTAAGGCAAGTCCCGAAGTGCTCATTGTCATCACTATAGCTGAAAAGGTGTAAGTGACAAGAGGAAAGAAAAACTGCGTTCTACCAGTTAATACATCATAAAACGGAATTTGCGGCCAGTGGTGGACATATGGCAAAATTCAAATAGTAATTGGTGACTATGTATAATTCATTAGCGCACAATGGCACGAAGATAAGTTGTATGAATGGATTGATTTCTGTTCCGATGATCCAATCTCGCTTTGATTTTTCAATACCTCGCGCTGTGCAGAATGTAATTGATTCAGCAATAAGAAGCTGGATCCGGGATGTGCCAGTTATAAATTCGGTATGGAACTGTCGTCCAGCACCTGTTTTTTTACATTTCAGAAAGCGGCCGATATCTTCCGAAAACAACGAATCAAACGAACAAACCATATCTGCTGAAAAGAGTGCAAGCTTCTTATAGTTGAAATGTTGCGTATTGAAAAAAATCTTTTGGCAATACATTATCATTTGATATAATGGTCATCACATATGAATTGTACTCTGTGATATTCCATAGGTGGTGACTGTGTAAAATGGCAATGATCTCTTATTACATTAACCAGTGGTCACTAAGAGCTGTATTGTCATTAGGGGAAGAAAATGAATACTCCACTTGTCGGTGGTCATTTTAATAAGGACATGGATGAATGGCATCCTTGTGGTGTTGTTTGGCTAATGACTGTCCAAAGCGGCCGTGATCGTATAGTGGTTAGTACTCTGCGTTGTGGCCGCAGCAACCCCGGTTCGAATCCGGCTCACGGCAGGTGTATCGCCCATTCATATTAGATTTCAATGCATTTACTTCCAAGTGGATGCGTGGTTTTCTGGATACGCGCCACAAATGTTACAGGAGTCTTCGCGTTCTCATCCTGTTTACCTGTGGTGATATTGATGTTGGACTTTTGACGGGCAGAATCTCAGTACTTTGGAAATTAGAAGCAAACAAGATGCACCTGAGTAAGGCAAGTCCCGAAGTGCTCATTGTCATCACTATAGCTGAAAAGGTGTAAGTGACAAGAGGAAAGAAAAACTGCGTTTTACCAGTTAATACATCATAAAACGGAATTTGCGGCCAGTGGTGGACATATGGCAAAATTCAAAGAGTAATTGGTGACTATGTATAATTCATTAGCGCACAATGGCACGAAGATAAGTTGTATGAATGGATTGATTTCTGTTCCGATGATCCAATCTCGCTTTGATTTTTCAAAACCTCGCGCTGTGCAGAATGTAATTGATTCAGCAATAAGAAGCTGGATCCGGGATGTGCCAGTTATAAATTCGGTATGGAACTGTCGTCCAGCACCTGTTTTTTTACATTTCAGAAAGCGGCCGATATCTTCCGAAAACAACGAATCAAACGAACAAACCATATCTGCTGAAAAGAGTGCAAGCTTCGTATAGTTGAAATGTTGCGTATTGAAAAAAATCTTTTGGCAATACATTATCATTTGATATAATGGTCATCACATATGAATTGTACTCTGTGATATTCCATAGGTGGTGACTGTGTAAAATGGCAATGATCTCTTATTACATTAACCAGTGGTCACTAAGAGCTGTATTGTCATTAGGGGAAGAAAATGAATACTCCACTTGTCGGTGGTCATTTTAATAAGGACATGGATGAATGGCATCCTTGTGGTGTTGTTTGGCTAATGACTGTCCAAAGCGGCCGTGATCGTATAGTGGTCAGTACTCTGCGTTGTGGTCGCAGCAACCCCGGTTCGAATCCGGGTCACGGCAGGTGTATCGCCCAGTCATATTGGATTTCAATGCATTTACTTCCAAGTGGATGCGTTGTTTTCTGGATACGCGCCACAAATGTTACAGGAGTCTTCGCGTTCTCATCCTGTTTACCTGTGGTGATATTGATGTTGGACTTTTGACGGGCAGAATCTCAGTACTTTGGAAATTAGAAGCAAACAAGATGCACCTGAGTAAGGCAAGTCCCGAAGTGCTCATTGTCATCACTATAGCTGAAAAGGTGTAAGTGACAAGAGGAAAGAAAAACTGCGTACTACCAGTTAATACATCATAAAACGGAATTTGCGGCCAGTGGTGGACATATGGCAAAATTCAAAGAGTAATTGGTGACTATGTATAATTCATTAGCGCACAATGGCACGAAGATAAGTTGTATGAATGGATTGATTTCTGTTCCGATGATCCAATCTCGCTTTGATTTTTCAAAACCTCGCGCTGTGCAGAATATAATTGATTCAGCAATAAGAACCTGGATCCAGGATGTGCCAGTTATATATTCGGGGTGCAACTGTCGTCCAGTACCTGTTTTTTTACATTTCAGAAAGCGGCCGATATCTTCCGAAAACAACGAATCAAACGAACAAACCATATCTGCTGAAAAGAGTGCAAGCTTCGTATAGTTGAAATGTTGCGTATTGAAAAAAATCTTTTGGCAATACATTATCATTTGATATAATGGTCATCACATATGAATTGTACTCTGTGATATTCCATAGGTGGTGACTGTGTAAAATGGCAATGATCTCTTATTACATTAACCAGTGGTCACTAAGAGCTGTATTGTCATTAGGGGAAGAAAATGAATACTCCACTTGTCGGTGGTCATTTTAATAAGGACATGGATGAATGGCATCCTTGTGGTGTTGTTTGGCTAATGACTGTCCAAAGCGGCCGTGATCGTATAGTGGTCAGTACTCTGCGTTGTGGTCGCAGCAACCCCTGTTCGAATCCGGGTCACGGCAGGTGTATCGCCCACTCATATTAGATTTTAATGCATTTACTTCCAAGTGGATGCGTGGTTTTCTGGATACGCGCCACAAATGTTACAGGAGTCTTCGCGTTCTCATCCTGTTTACCTGTGGTGATATTGATGTTGGACTTTTGACGGGCAGAATCTCAGTACTTTGGAAATTAGAAGCAAACAAGATGCACCTGAGTAAGGCAAGTCCCGAAGTGCTCATTGTCATCACTATAGCTGAAAAGGTGTAAGTGACAAGAGGAAAGAAAAACTGCGTTCTACCAGTTAATACATCATAAAACGGAATTTGCGGCCAGTGGTGGACATATGGCAAAATTCAAACAGTAATTGGTGACTTTGTATAATTCATTAGCGCACAATGGCACGATGATAAGTTGTATGAATGGATTGATTTCTGTTCCGATGATCCAATCTCGCTTTGATTTTTCAAAACCTCGCGCTGTGCAGAATGTGATTGGTTAAGCAATAAGAAGCTGGATCCGGGATGTGCCAGTTATAAATTCGGTATGGAACTGTCGTCCAGCACCTGTTTTTTTACATTTCAGAAAGCGGCCGATATCTTCCGAAAACAACGAATCAAACGAACAAACCATATCTGCTGAAAAGAGTGCAAGCTTCGTATAGTTGAAATGTTGCGTATTGAAAAAAATCTTTTGGCAATACATTATCATTTGATATAATGGTCATCACATATGAATTGTACTCTGTGATATTCCATAGGTGGTGACTGTGTAAAATGGCAATGATCTCTTATTACATTAACCAGTGGTCACTAAGAGCTGTATTGTCATTAGGGGAAGAAAATGAATACTCCACTTGTCGGTGGTCATTTTAATAAGGACATGGATGAATGGCATCCTTGTGGTGTTGTTTGGCTAATGACTGTCCAAAGCGGCCGTGATCGTATAGTGGTCAGTACTCTGCGTTGTGGTCGCAGCAACCCCGGTTCGAATCCGGGTCACGGCAGGTGTATCGCCCAGTCATATTGGATTTCAATGCATTTACTTCCAAGTGGATGCGTTGTTTTCTGGATACGCGCCACAAATGTTACAGGAGTCTTCGCGTTCTCATCCTGTTTACCTGTGGTGATATTGATGTTGGACTTTTGACGGGCAGAATCTCAGTACTTTGGAAATTAGAAGCAAACAAGATGCACCTGAGTAAGGCAAGTCCCGAAGTGCTCATTGTCATCACTATAGCTGAAAAGGTGTAAGTGACAAGAGGAAAGAAAAACTGCGTACTACCAGTTAATACATCATAAAACGGAATTTGCGGCCAGTGGTGGACATATGGCAAAATTCAAAGAGTAATTGGTGACTATGTATAATTCATTAGCGCACAATGGCACGAAGATAAGTTGTATGAATGGATTGATTTCTGTTCCGATGATCCAATCTCGCTTTGATTTTTCAAAACCTCGCGCTGTGCAGAATATAATTGATTCAGCAATAAGAACCTGGATCCAGGATGTGCCAGTTATATATTCGGGGTGCAACTGTCGTCCAGTACCTGTTTTTTTACATTTCAGAAAGCGGCCGATATCTTCCGAAAACAACGAATCAAACGAACAAACCAAATCTGCTGAAAAGAGTGCAAGCTTCGTATAGTTGAAATGTTGCGTATTGAAAAAAATCTTTTGGCAATACATTATCATTTGATATAATGGTCATCACATATGAATTGTACTCTGTGATATTCCATAGGTGGTGACTGTGTAAAATGGCAATGATCTCTTATTACATTAACCAGTGGTCACTAAGAGCTGTATTGTCATTAGGGGAAGAAAATGAATACTCCACTTGTCGGTGGTCATTTTAATAAGGACATGGATGAATGGCATCCTTGTGGTGTTGTTTGGCTAATGACTGTCCAAAGCGGCCGTGATCGTATAGTGGTCAGTACTCTGCGTTGTGGTCGCAGCAACCCCTGTACGAATCCGGGTCACGGCAGGTGTATCGCCCACTCATATTAGATTTTAATGCATTTACTTCCAAGTGGATGCGTGGTTTTCTGGATACGCGCCACAAATGTTACAGGAGTCTTCGCGTTCTCATCCTGTTTACCTGTGGTGATATTGATGTTGGACTTTTGACGGGCAGAATCTCAGTACTTTGGAAATTAGAAGCAAACAAGATGCACCTGAGTAAGGCAAGTCCCGAAGTGCTCATTGTCATCACTATAGCTGAAAAGGTGTAAGTGACAAGAGGAAAGAAAAACTGCGTTCTACCAGTTAATACATCATAAATCGGAATTTGCGGCCAGTGGTGGACATATGGCAAAATTCAAACAGTAATTGGTGACTTTGTATAATTCATTAGCGCACAATGGCACGATGATAAGTTGTATGAATGGATTGATTTCTGTTCCGATGATCCAATCTCGCTTTGATTTTTCAAAACCTCGCGCTGTGCAGAATGTGATTGGTTAAGCAATAAGAACCTGGATCCAGGATGTGCCAGTTATATATTCGGGGTGCAACTGTCGTCCAGTACCTGTTTTTTTACATTCCAGAAAGCGGCCGATATCTTCCGAAAACAACGAATCAAACGAACAAACCATATCTGCTGAAAAGAGTGCAAGCTTCGTATATTTGAAATGTTGCGTATTGAAAAAAATCTTTTGGCAATACATTATCATTTGATATAATGGTCATCACATATGAATTGTACTCTGTGATATTCCATAGGTGGTGACTGTGTAAAATGGCAATGATCTCTTATTACATTAACCAGTGGTCACTAAGAGCTGTATTGTCATTAGGGGAAGAAAATGAATACTCCACTTGTCGGTGGTCATTTTAATAAGGACATGGATGAATGGCATCCTTGTGGTGTTGTTTGGCTAATGACTGTCCAAAGCGGCCGTGATCGTATAGTGGTCAGTACTCTGCGTTGTGGTCGCAGCAACTCCGGTTCGAATCCCGGTCACGGCAGGTGAATCGCCCACTCATATTGGATTTCAATGCATTTACTTCCAAGTGGATGCGTGGTTTTCTGGATACGCGCCACAAATGTTACAGGAGTCTTCGCGTTCTCATCCTGTTTACCTGTGGTGATATTGATGTTGGACTTTTGACGGGCAGAATCTCAGTACTTTGGAAATTAGAAGCAAACAAGATGCACCTGAGTAAGGCAAGTCCCGAAGTGCTCATTGTCATCACTATAGCTGAAAAGGTGTAAGTGACAAGAGGAAAGAAAAACTGCGTTCTACCAGTTAATACATCATAAAACGGAATTTGCGGCCAGTGGTGGACATATGGCAAATTTCAAACAGTAATTGGTGACTTTGTATAATTCATTAGCGCACAATGGCACGATGATAAGTTGTATGAATGGATTGATTTCTGTTCCGATGATCCAATCTCGCTTTGATTTTTCAAAACCTCGCGCTGTGCAGAATGTAATTGATTCAGCAATAAGAAGCTGGATCCGGGATGTGCCAGTTATAAATTCGGTATGGAACTGTCGTCCAGCACCTGTTTTTTACATTTCAGAAAGCGGCCGATATCTTCCGAAAACAACGAATCAAACGAACAAACCATATCTGCTGAAAAGAGTGCAAGCTTCGTATAGTTGAAATGTTGCGTATTGAAAAAAATCTTTTGGCAATACATTATCATTTCATATAATGGTCATCACATATGAATTGTACTCTGTGATATTCCATAGGTGGTGACTGTGTAAAATGGCAATGCTCTCTTATTACATTTACCAGTGGTCACTAAGAGCTGTATTGTCATTAGGGGAAGAAAATGAATACTCCACTTGTCGGTGGTCATTTTAATAAGGACATGGATGAATGGCATCCTTGTGGTGTTGTTTGGCTAATGACTGTCCAAAGCGGCCGTGATCGTATAGTGGTCAGTACTCTGCGTTGTGGTCGCAGCAACCCCGGTTCGAATCCGGGTCACGGCAGGTGTATCGCCCACTCATATTAGATTTTAATGCATTTACTTCCAAGTGGATGCGTGGTTTTCTGGATACGCGCCACAAATGTTACAGGAGTCTTCGCGTTCTCATCCTGTTTACCTGTGGTGATATTGATGTTGGACTTTTGACGGGCAGAATCTCAGTACTTTGGAAATTAGAAGCAAACAAGATGCACCTGAGTAAGGCAAGTCCCGAAGTGCTCATTGTCATCACTATAGCTGAAAAGGTGTAAGTGACAAGAGGAAAGAAAAACTGCGTTCTACCAGTTAATACATCATAAAACGGAATTTGCGGTCAGTGGTGGACATATGGCAAAATTCAAACAGTAATTGGTGACTTTGTATAATTCATTAGCGCACAATGGCACGATGATAAGTTATATGAATGGATTGATTTCTGTTCCGATGATCCAATCTCGCTTTGATTTTTCAAAACCTCGCGCTGTGCAGAATGTGATTGGTTAAGCAATAAGAAGCTGGATCCGGGATGTGCCAGTTATAAATTCGGTATGGAACTGTCGTCCAGCACCTGTTTTTTTACATTTCAGAAAGCGGCCGATATCTTCCGAAAACAACGAATCAAACGAACAAACCATATCTGCTGAAAAGAGTGCAAGCTTCGTATAGTTGAAATGTTGCGTATTGAAAAAAATCTTTTGGCAATACATTATCATTTGATATAATGGTCATCACATATGAATTGTACTCTGTGATATTCCATAGGTGGTGACTGTGTAAAATGGCAATGATCTCTTATTACATTAACCAGTGGTCACTAAGAGCTGTATTGTCATTAGGGGAAGAAAATGAATACTCCACTTGTCGGTGGTCATTTTAATAAGGACATGGATGAATGGCATCCTTGTGGTGTTGTTTGGCTAATGACTGTCCAAAGCGGCCGTGATCGTATAGTGGTCAGTACTCTGCGTTGTGGTCGCAGCAACCCCGGTTCGAATCCGGGTCACGGCAGGTGTATCGCCCAGTCATATTGGATTTCAATGCATTTACTTCCAAGTGGATGCGTTGTTTTCTGGATACGCGCCACAAATGTTACAGGAGTCTTCGCGTTCTCATCCTGTTTACCTGTGGTGATATTGATGTTGGACTTTTGACGGGCAGAATCTCAGTACTTTGGAAATTAGAAGCAAACAAGATGCACCTGAGTAAGGCAAGTCCCGAAGTGCTCATTGTCATCACTATAGCTGAAAAGGTGTAAGTGACAAGAGGAAAGAAAAACTGCGTACTACCAGTTAATACATCATAAAACGGAATTTGCGGCCAGTGGTGGACATATGGCAAAATTCAAAGAGTAATTGGTGACTATGTATAATTCATTAGCGCACAATGGCACGAAGATAAGTTGTATGAATGGATTGATTTCTGTTCCGATGATCCAATCTCGCTTTGATTTTTCAAAACCTCGCGCTGTGCAGAATATAATTGATTCAGCAATAAGAACCTGGATCCAGGATGTGCCAGTTATATATTCGGGGTGCAACTGTCGTCCAGTACCTGTTTTTTTACATTTCAGAAAGCGGCCGATATCTTCCGAAAACAACGAATCAAACGAACAAACCATATCTGCTGAAAAGAGTGCAAGCTTCGTATAGTTGAAATGTTGCGTATTGAAAAAAATCTTTTGGCAATACATTATCATTTCATATAATGGTCATCACATATGAATTGTACTCTGTGATATTCCATAGGTGGTGACTGTGTAAAATGGCAATGCTCTCTTATTACATTAACCAGTGGTCACTAAGAGCTGTATTGTCATTAGGGGAAGAAAATGAATACTCCACTTGTCGGTGGTCATTTTAATAAGGACATGGATGAATGGCATCCTTGTGGTGTTGTTTGGCTAATGACTGTCCAAAGCGGCCGTGATCGTATAGTGGTCAGTACTCTGCGTTGTGGTCGCAGCAACCCCGGTTCGAATCCGGGTCACGGCAGGTGAATCGCCCACTCATATTGGATTTCAATGCATTTACTTCCAAGTGGATGCGTGGTTTTCTGGATACGCGCCACAAATGTTACAGGAGTCTTCGCGTTCTCATCCTGTTTACCTGTGGTGATATTGATGTTGGATTTTTGACGGGCAGAATCTCAGTACTTTGGAAAATAGAAGCAAACAAGATGCACCTGAGTAAGGCAAGTCCCGAAGTGCTCATTGTCATCACTATAGCTGAAAAGGTGTAAGTGACAAGAGGAAAGAAAAACTGCGTTCTACCAGTTAATACATCATAAAACGGAATTTGCGGCCAGTGGTGGACATATGGCAAAATTCAAACAGTAATTGGTGACTTTGTATAATTCATTAGCGCACAATGGCACGATGATAAGTTGTATGAATGGATTGATTTCTGTTCCGATGATCCAATCTCGCTTTGATTTTTCAAAACCTCGCGCTGTGCAGAATGTGATTGGTTAAGCAATAAGAACCTGGATCCAGGATGTGCCAGTTATATATTCGGGGTGCAACTGTCGTCCAGTACCTGTTTTTTTACATTCCAGAAAGCGGCCGATATCTTCCGAAAACAACGAATCAAACGAACAAACCATATCTGCTGAAAAGAGTGCAAGCTTCGTATATTTGAAATGTTGCGTATTGAAAAAAATCTTTTGGCAATACATTATCATTTGATATAATGGTCATCACATATGAATTGTACTCTGTGATATTCCATAGGTGGTGACTGTGTAAAATGGCAATGATCTCTTATTACATTAACCAGTGGTCACTAAGAGCTGTATTGTCATTAGGGGAAGAAAATGAATACTCCACTTGTCGGTGGTCATTTTAATAAGGACATGGATGAATGGCATCCTTGTGGTGTTGTTTGGCTAATGACTGTCCAAAGCGGCCGTGATCGTATAGTGGTCAGTACTCTGCGTTGTGGTCGCAGCAACTCCGGTTCGAATCCGGGTCACGGCAGGTGTATCGCCCACTCATGTTGGATTTCAATGCATTTACTTCCAAGTGGATGCGTGGTTTTCTGGATACGCGCCACAAATGTTACAGGAGTCTTCGCGTTCTCATCCTGTTTACCTGTGGTGATATTGATGTTGGACTTTTGACGGGCAGAATCTCAGTACTTTGGAAATTAGAAGCAAACAAGATGCACCTGAGTAAGGCAAGTCCCGAAGTGCTCATTGTCATCACTATAGCTGAAAAGGTGTAAGTGACAAGAGGAAAGAAAAACTGCGTTCTACCAGTTAATACATCATAAAACGGAATTTGCGGCCAGTGGTGGACATATGGCAAAATTCAAACAGTAATTGGTGACTTTGTATAATTCATTAGCGCACAATGGCACGATGATAAGTTGTATGAATGGATTGATTTCTGTTCCGATGATCCAATCTCGCTTTGATTTTTCAAAACCTCGCGCTGTGCAGAATGTGATTGGTTAAGCAATAAGAACCTGGATCCAGGATGTGCCAGTTATATATTCGGGGTGCAACTGTCGTCCAGTACCTGTTTTTTTACATTTCAGAAAGCGGCCGATATCTTCCGAAAACAACGAATCAAACGAACAAACCATATCTGCTGAAAAGAGTGCAAGCTTCGTATATTTGAAATGTTGCGTATTGAAAAAAATCTTTTGGCAATACATTATCATTTGATATAATGGTCATCACATATGAATTGTACTCTGTGATATTCCATAGGTGGTGACTGTGTAAAATGGCAATGATCTCTTATTACATTAACCAGTGGTCACTAAGAGCTGTATTGTCATTAGGGGAAGAAAATGAATACTCCACTTGTCGGTGGTCATTTTAATAAGGACATGTATGAATGGCATCCTTGTGGTGTTGTTTGGCTAATGACTGTCCAAAGCGGCCGTGATCGTATAGTGGTCAGTACTCTGCGTTGTGGTCGCAGCAACCCCGGTTCGAATCCGGGTCACGGCAGGTGAATCGCCCACTCATATTGGATTTCAATGCATTTACTTCCAAGTGGATGCGTGGTTTTCTGGATACGCGCCACAAATGTTACAGGAGTCTTCGCGTTCTCATCCTGTTTACCTGTGGTGATATTGATGTTGGACTTTTGACGGGCAGAATCTCAGTACTTTGGAAATTAGAAGCAAACAAGATGCACCTGAGTAAGGCAAGTCCCGAAGTGCTCATTGTCATCACTATAGCTGAAAAGGTGTAAGTGACAAGAGGAAAGAAAAACTGCGTTCTACCAGTTAATACATCATAAAACGGAATTTGCGGCCAGTGGTGGACATATGGCAAAATTCAAACAGTAATTGGTGACTTTGTATAATTCATTAGCGCACAATGGCACGATGATAAGTTGTATGAATGGATTGATTTCTGTTCCGATGATCCAATCTCGCTTTGATTTTTCAAAACCTCGCGCTGTGCAGAATGTGATTGGTTAAGCAATAAGAAGCTGGATCCGGGATGTGCCAGTTATAAATTCGGTATGGAACTGTCGTCCAGCACCTGTTTTTTTACATTTCAGAAAGCGGCCGATATCTTCCGAAAACAACGAATCAAACGAACAAACCATATCTGCTGAAAAGAGTGCAAGCTTCGTATAGTTGAAATGTTGCGTATTGAAAAAAACTTTTGGCAATACATTATCATTTGATATAATGGTCATCACATATGAATTGTACTCTGTGATATTCCATAGGTGGTGACTGTGTAAAATGGCAATGATCTCTTATTACATTAACCAGTGGTCACTAAGAGCTGTATTGTCATTAGGGGAAGAAAATGAATACTCCACTTGTCGGTGGTCATTTTAATAAGGACATGGATGAATGGCATCCTTGTGGTGTTGTTTGGCTAATGACTGTCCAAAGCGGCCGTGATCGTATAGTGGTCAGTACTCTGCGTTGTGGTCGCAGCAACCCCGGTTCGAATCCGGGTCACGGCAGGTGTATCGCCCAGTCATATTGGATTTCAATGCATTTACTTCCAAGTGGATGCGTTGTTTTCTGGATACGCGCCACAAATGTTACAGGAGTCTTCGCGTTCTCATCCTGTTTACCTGTGGTGATATTGATGTTGGACTTTTGACGGGCAGAATCTCAGTACTTTGGAAATTAGAAGCAAACAAGATGCACCTGAGTAAGGCAAGTCCCGAAGTGCTCATTGTCATCACTATAGCTGAAAAGGTGTAAGTGACAAGAGGAAAGAAAAACTGCGTACTACCAGTTAATACATCATAAAACGGAATTTGCGGCCAGTGGTGGACATATGGCAAAATTCAAAGAGTAATTGGTGACTATGTATAATTCATTAGCGCACAATGGCACGAAGATAAGTTGTATGAATGGATTGATTTCTGTTCCGATGATCCAATCTCGCTTTGATTTTTCAAAACCTCGCGCTGTGCAGAATATAATTGATTCAGCAATAAGAACCTGGATCCAGGATGTGCCAGTTATATATTCGGGGTGCAACTGTCGTCCAGTACCTGTTTTTTTACATTTCAGAAAGCGGCCGATATCTTCCGAAAACAACGAATCAAACGAACAAACCATATCTGCTGAAAAGAGTGCAAGCTTCGTATAGTTGAAATGTTGCGTATTGAAAAAAATCTTTTGGCAATACATTATCATTTGATATAATGGTCATCACATATGAATTGTACTCTGTGATATTCCATAGGTGGTGACTGTGTAAAATGGCAATGATCTCTTATTACATTAACCAGTGGTCACTAAGAGCTGTATTGTCATTAGGGGAAGAAAATGAATACTCCACTTGTCGGTGGTCATTTTAATAAGGACATGGATGAATGGCATCCTTGTGGTGTTGTTTGGCTAATGACTGTCCAAAGCGGCCGTGATCGTATAGTGGTCAGTACTCTGCGTTGTGGTCGCAGCAACCCCTGTACGAATCCGGGTCACGGCAGGTGTATCGCCCACTCATATTAGATTTTAATGCATTTACTTCCAAGTGGATGCGTGGTTTTCTGGATACGCGCCACAAATGTTACAGGAGTCTTCGCGTTCTCATCCTGTTTACCTGTGGTGATATTGATGTTGGACTTTTGACGGGCAGAATCTCAGTACTTTGGAAATTAGAAGCAAACAAGATGCACCTGAGTAAGGCAAGTCCCGAAGTGCTCATTGTCATCACTATAGCTGAAAAGGTGTAAGTGACAAGAGGAAAGAAAAACTGCGTTCTACCAGTTAATACATCATAAAACGGAATTTGCGGCCAGTGGTGGACATATGGCAAAATTCAAACAGTAATTGGTGACTTTGTATAATTCATTAGCGCACAATGGCACGATGATAAGTTGTATGAATGGATTGATTTCTGTTCCGATGATCCAATCTCGCTTTGATTTTTCAAAACCTCGCGCTGTGCAGAATGTGATTGGTTAAGCAATAAGAACCTGGATCCAGGATGTGCCAGTTATATATTCGGGGTGCAACTGTCGTCCAGTACCTGTTTTTTTACATTCCAGAAAGCGGCCGATATCTTCCGAAAACAACGAATCAAACGAACAAACCATATCTGCTGAAAAGAGTGCAAGCTTCGTATATTTGAAATGTTGCGTATTGAAAAAAATCTTTTGGCAATACATTATCATTTGATATAATGGTCATCACATATGAATTGTACTCTGTGATATTCCATAGGTGGTGACTGTGTAAAATGGCAATGATCTCTTATTACATTAACCAGTGGTCACTAAGAGCTGTATTGTCATTAGGGGAAGAAAATGAATACTCCACTTGTCGGTGGTCATTTTAATAAGGACATGGATGAATGGCATCCTTGTGGTGTTGTTTGGCTAATGACTGTCCAAAGCGGCCGTGATCGTATAGTGGTCAGTACTCTGCGTTGTGGTCGCAGCAACCCCTGTTCGAATCCGGGTCACGGCAGGTGTATCGCCCACTCATATTAGATTTTAATGCATTTACTTCCAAGTGGATGCGTGGTTTTCTGGATACGCGCCACAAATGTTACAGGAGTCTTCGCGTTCTCATCCTGTTTACCTGTGGTGATATTGATGTTGGACTTTTGACGGGCAGAATCTCAGTACTTTGGAAATTAGAAGCAAACAAGATGCACCTGAGTAAGGCAAGTCCCGAAGTGCTCATTGTCATCACTATAGCTGAAAAGGTGTAAGTGACAAGAGGAAAGAAAAACTGCGTTCTACCAGTTAATACATCATAAAACGGAATTTGCGGCCAGTGGTGGACATATGGCAAAATTCAAACAGTAATTGGTGACTTTGTATAATTCATTAGCGCACAATGGCACGATGATAAGTTGTATGAATGGATTGATTTCTGTTCCGATGATCCAATCTCGCTTTGATTTTTCAAAACCTCGCGCTGTGCAGAATGTGATTGGTTAAGCAATAAGAACCTGGATCCAGGATGTGCCAGTTATATATTCGGGGTGCAACTGTCGTCCAGTACCTGTTTTTTTACATTCCAGAAAGCGGCCGATATCTTCCGAAAACAACGAATCAAACGAACAAACCATATCTGCTGAAAAGAGTGCAAGCTTCGTATATTTGAAATGTTGCGTATTGAAAAAAATCTTTTGGCAATACATTATCATTTGATATAATGGTCATCACATATGAATTGTACTCTGTGATATTCCATAGGTGGTGACTGTGTAAAATGGCAATGATCTCTTATTACATTAACCAGTGGTCACTAAGAGCTGTATTGTCATTAGGGGAAGAAAATGAATACTCCACTTGTCGGTGGTCATTTTAATAAGGACATGGATGAATGGCATCCTTGTGGTGTTGTTTGGCTAATGACTGTCCAAAGCGGCCGTGATCGTATAGTGGTCAGTACTCTGCGTTGTGGTCGCAGCAACTCCGGTTCGAATCCGGGTCACGGCAGGTGTATCGCCCACTCATGTTGGATTTCAATGCATTTACTTCCAAGTGGATGCGTGGTTTTCTGGATACGCGCCACAAATGTTACAGGAGTCTTCGCGTTCTCATCCTGTTTACCTGTGGTGATATTGATGTTGGACTTTTGACGGGCAGAATCTCAGTACTTTGGAAATTAGAAGCAAACAAGATGCACCTGAGTAAGGCAAGTCCCGAAGTGCTCATTGTCATCACTATAGCTGAAAAGGTGTAAGTGACAAGAGGAAAGAAAAACTGCGTTCTACCAGTTAATACATCATAAAACGGAATTTGCGGCCAGTGGTGGACATATGGCAAAATTCAAACAGTAATTGGTGACTTTGTATAATTCATTAGCGCACAATGGCACGATGATAAGTTGTATGAATGGATTGATTTCTGTTCCGATGATCCAATCTCGCTTTGATTTTTCAAAACCTCGCGCTGTGCAGAATGTGATTGGTTAAGCAATAAGAACCTGGATCCAGGATGTGCCAGTTATATATTCGGGGTGCAACTGTCGTCCAGTACCTGTTTTTTTACATTTCAGAAAGCGGCCGATATCTTCCGAAAACAACGAATCAAACGAACAAACCATATCTGCTGAAAAGAGTGCAAGCTTCGTATATTTGAAATGTTGCGTATTGAAAAAAATCTTTTGGCAATACATTATCATTTGATATAATGGTCATCACATATGAATTGTACTCTGTGATATTCCATAGGTGGTGACTGTGTAAAATGGCAATGATCTCTTATTACATTAACCAGTGGTCACTAAGAGCTGTATTGTCATTAGGGGAAGAAAATGAATACTCCACTTGTCGGTGGTCATTTTAATAAGGACATGTATGAATGGCATCCTTGTGGTGTTGTTTGGCTAATGACTGTCCAAAGCGGCCGTGATCGTATAGTGGTCAGTACTCTGCGTTGTGGTCGCAGCAACCCCGGTTCGAATCCGGGTCACGGCAGGTGAATCGCCCACTCATATTGGATTTCAATGCATTTACTTCCAAGTGGATGCGTGGTTTTCTGGATACGCGCCACAAATGTTACAGGAGTCTTCGCGTTCTCATCCTGTTTACCTGTGGTGATATTGATGTTGGACTTTTGACGGGCAGAATCTCAGTACTTTGGAAATTAGAAGCAAACAAGATGCACCTGAGTAAGGCAAGTCCCGAAGTGCTCATTGTCATCACTATAGCTGAAAAGGTGTAAGTGACAAGAGGAAAGAAAAACTGCGTTCTACCAGTTAATACATCATAAAACGGAATTTGCGGCCAGTGGTGGACATATGGCAAAATTCAAACAGTAATTGGTGACTTTGTATAATTCATTAGCGCACAATGGCACGATGATAAGTTGTATGAATGGATTGATTTCTGTTCCGATGATCCAATCTCGCTTTGATTTTTCAAAACCTCGCGCTGTGCAGAATGTGATTGGTTAAGCAATAAGAACCTGGATCCAGGATGTGCCAGTTATATATTCGGGGTGCAACTGTCGTCCAGTACCTGTTTTTTTACATTCCAGAAAGCGGCCGATATCTTCCGAAAACAACGAATCAAACGAACAAACCATATCTGCTGAAAAGAGTGCAAGCTTCGTATATTTGAAATGTTGCGTATTGAAAAAAATCTTTTGGCAATACATTATCATTTGATATAATGGTCATCACATATGAATTGTACTCTGTGATATTCCATAGGTGGTGACTGTGTAAAATGGCAATGATCTCTTATTACATTAACCAGTGGTCACTAAGAGCTGTATTGTCATTAGGGGAAGAAAATGAATACTCCACTTGTCGGTGGTCATTTTAATAAGGACATGGATGAATGGCATCCTTGTGGTGTTGTTTGGCTAATGACTGTCCAAAGCGGCCGTGATCGTATAGTGGTCAGTACTCTGCGTTGTGGTCGCAGCAACTCCGGTTCGAATCCGGGTCACGGCAGGTGTATCGCCCACTCATGTTGGATTTCAATGCATTTACTTCCAAGTGGATGCGTGGTTTTCTGGATACGCGCCACAAATGTTACAGGAGTCTTCGCGTTCTCATCCTGTTTACCTGTGGTGATATTGATGTTGGACTTTTGACGGGCAGAATCTCAGTACTTTGGAAATTAGAAGCAAACAAGATGCACCTGAGTAAGGCAAGTCCCGAAGTGCTCATTGTCATCACTATAGCTGAAAAGGTGTAAGTGACAAGAGGAAAGAAAAACTGCGTTCTACCAGTTAATACATCATAAAACGGAATTTGCGGCCAGTGGTGGACATATGGCAAAATTCAAACAGTAATTGGTGACTTTGTATAATTCATTAGCGCACAATGGCACGATGATAAGTTGTATGAATGGATTGATTTCTGTTCCGATGATCCAATCTCGCTTTGATTTTTCAAAACCTCGCGCTGTGCAGAATGTGATTGGTTAAGCAATAAGAACCTGGATCCAGGATGTGCCAGTTATATATTCGGGGTGCAACTGTCGTCCAGTACCTGTTTTTTTACATTCCAGAAAGCGGCCGATATCTTCCGAAAACAACGAATCAAACGAACAAACCATATCTGCTGAAAAGAGTGCAAGCTTCGTATATTTGAAATGTTGCGTATTGAAAAAAATCTTTTGGCAATACATTATCATTTGATATAATGGTCATCACATATGAATTGTACTCTGTGATATTCCATAGGTGGTGACTGTGTAAAATGGCAATGATCTCTTATTACATTAACCAGTGGTCACTAAGAGCTGTATTGTCATTAGGGGAAGAAAATGAATACTCCACTTGTCGGTGGTCATTTTAATAAGGACATGGATGAATGGCATCCTTGTGGTGTTGTTTGGCTAATGACTGTCCAAAGCGGCCGTGATCGTATAGTGGTCAGTACTCTGCGTTGTGGTCGCAGCAACCCCGGTTCGAATCCGGGTCACGGCAGGTGTATCGCCCACTCATATTGGATTTCAATGCATTTACTTCCAAGTGGATGCGTGGTTTTCTGGATACGCGCCACAAATGTTACAGGAGTCTTCGCGTTCTCATCCTGTTTACCTGTGGTGATATTGATGTTGGACTTTTGACGGGCAGAATCTCAGTACTTTGGAAATTAGAAGCAAACAAGATGCACCTGAGTAAGGCAAGTCCCGAAGTGCTCATTGTCATCACTATAGCTGAAAAGGTGTAAGTGACAAGAGGAAAGAAAAACTGCGTTCTACCAGTTAATACATCATAAAACGGAATTTGCGGCCAGTGGTGGACATATGGCAAAATTCAAACAGTAATTGGTGACTTTGTATAATTCATTAGCGCACAATGGCACGATGATAAGTTGTATGAATGGATTGATTTCTGTTCCGATGATCCAATCTCGCTTTGATTTTTCAAAACCTCGCGCTGTGCAGAATGTGATTGGTTAAGCAATAAGAACCTGGATCCAGGATGTGCCAGTTATATATTCGGGGTGCAACTGTCGTCCAGTACCTGTTTTTTTACATTTCAGAAAGCGGCCGATATCTTCCGAAAACAACGAATCAAACGAACAAACCATATCTGCTGAAAAGAGTGCAAGCTTCGTATATTTGAAATGTTGCGTATTGAAAAAAATCTTTTGGCAATACATTATCATTTGATATAATGGTCATCACATATGAATTGTACTCTGTGATATTCCATAGGTGGTGACTGTGTAAAATGGCAATGATCTCTTATTACATTAACCAGTGGTCACTAAGAGCTGTATTGTCATTAGGGGAAGAAAATGAATACTCCACTTGTCGGTGGTCATTTTAATAAGGACATGGATGAATGGCATCCTTGTGGTGTTGTTTGGCTAATGACTGTCCAAAGCGGCCGTGATCGTATAGTGGTCAGTACTCTGCGTTGTGGTCGCAGCAACCCCGGTTCGAATCCGGGTCACGGCAGGTGAATCGCCCACTCATATTGGATTTCAATGCATTTACTTCCAAGTGGATGCGTGGTTTTCTGGATACGCGCCACAAATGTTACAGGAGTCTTCGCGTTCTCATCCTGTTTACCTGTGGTGATATTGATGTTGGACTTTTGACGGGCAGAATCTCAGTACTTTGGAAATTAGAAGCAAACAAGATGCACCTGAGTAAGGCAAGTCCCGAAGTGCTCATTGTCATCACTATAGCTGAAAAGGTGTAAGTGACAAGAGGAAAGAAAAACTGCGTTCTACCAGTTAATACATCATAAAACGGAATTTGCGGCCAGTGGTGGACATATGGCAAAATTCAAACAGTAATTGGTGACTTTGTATAATTCATTAGCGCACAATGGCTCGATGATAAGTTGTATGAATCGATTGATTTCTGTTCCGATGATCCAATCTCGCTTTGATTTTTCAAAACCTCGCGCTGTGCAGAATGTGATTGGTTAAGCAATAAGAACCTGGATCCAGGATGTGCCAGTTATATATTCGGGGTGCAACTGTCGTCCAGTACCTGTTTTTTTACATTTCAGAAAGCGGCCGATATCTTCCGAAAACAACGAATCAAACGAACAAACCATATCTGCTGAAAAGAGTGCAAGCTTCGTATATTTGAAATGTTGCGTATTGAAAAAAATCTTTTGGCAATACATTATCATTTGATATAATGGTCATCACATATGAATTGTACTCTGTGATATTCCATAGGTGGTGACTGTGTAAAATGGCAATGATCTCTTATTACATTAACCAGTGGTCACTAAGAGCTGTATTGTCATTAGGGGAAGAAAATGAATACTCCACTTGTCGGTGGTCATTTTAATAAGGACATGGATGAATGGCATCCTTGTGGTGTTGTTTGGCTAATGACTGTCCAAAGCGGCCGTGATCGCATAGTGGTCAGTACTCTGCGTTGTGGTCGCAGCAACTCCGGTTCGAATCCGGGTCACGGCAGGTGAATCGCCCACTCATATTGGATTTCAATGCATTTACTTCCAAGTGGATGCGTGGTTTTCTGGATACGCGCCACAAATGTTACAGGAGTCTTCGCGTTCTCATCCTGTTTACCTGTGGTGATATTGATGTTGGACTTTTGACGGGCAGAATCTCAGTACTTTGGAAATTAGAAGCAAACAAGATGCACCTGAGTAAGGCAAGTCCCGAAGTGCTCATTGTCATCACTATAGCTGAAAAGGTGTAAGTGACAAGAGGAAAGAAAAACTGCGTTCTACCAGTTAATACATCATAAAACGGAATTTGCGGCCAGTGGTGGACATATGGCAAAATTCAAACAGTAATTGGTGACTTTGTATAATTCATTAGCGCACAATGGCACGATGATAAGTTGTATGAATGGATTGATTTCTGTTCCGATGATCCAATCTCGCTTTGATTTTTCAAAACCTCGCGCTGTGCAGAATGTGATTGGTTAAGCAATAAGAACCTGGATCCAGGATGTGCCAGTTATATATTCGGGGTGCAACTGTCGTCCAGTACCTGTTTTTTTACATTTCAGAAAGCGGCCGATATCTTCCGAAAACAACGAATCAAACGAACAAACCATATCTGCTGAAAAGAGTGCAAGCTTCGTATATTTGAAATGTTGCGTATTGAAAAAAATCTTTTGGCAATACATTATCATTTGATATAATGGTCATCACATATGAATTGTACTCTGTGATATTCCATAGGTGGTGACTGTGTAAAATGGCAATGATCTCTTATTACATTAACCAGTGGTCACTAAGAGCTGTATTGTCATTAGGGGAAGAAAATGAATACTCCACTTGTCGGTGGTCATTTTAATAAGGACATGGATGAATGGCATCCTTGTGGTGTTGTTTGGCTAATGACTGTCCAAAGCGGCCGTGATCGTATAGTGGTCAGTACTCTGCGTTGTGGTCGCAGCAACCCCGGTTCGAATCCGGGTCACGGCAGGTGAATCGCCCACTCATATTGGATTTCAATGCATTTACTTCCAAGTGGATGCGTGGTTTTCTGGATACGCGCCACAAATGTTACAGGAGTCTTCGCGTTCTCATCCTGTTTACCTGTGGTGATATTGATGTTGGACTTTTGACGGGCAGAATCTCAGTACTTTGGAAATTAGAAGCAAACAAGATGCACCTGAGTAAGGCAAGTCCCGAAGTGCTCATTGTCATCACTATAGCTGAAAAGGTGTAAGTGACAAGAGGAAAGAAAAACTGCGTTCTACCAGTTAATACATCATAAAACGGAATTTGTGGCCAGTGGTGGACATATGGCAAAATTCAAACAGTAATTGGTGACTTTGTATAATTCATTAGCGCACAATGGCTCGATGATAAGTTGTATGAATCGATTGATTTCTGTTCCGATGATCCAATCTCGCTTTGATTTTTCAAAACCTCGCGCTGTGCAGAATGTGATTGGTTAAGCAATAAGAACCTGGATCCAGGATGTGCCAGTTATATATTCGGGGTGCAACTGTCGTCCAGTACCTGTTTTTTTACATTTCAGAAAGCGGCCGATATCTTCCGAAAACAACGAATCAAACGAACAAACCATATCTGCTGAAAAGAGTGCAAGCTTCGTATATTTGAAATGTTGCGTATTGAAAAAAATCTTTTGGCAATACATTATCATTTGATATAATGGTCATCACATATGAATTGTACTCTGTGATATTCCATAGGTGGTGACTGTGTAAAATGGCAATGATCTCTTATTACATTAACCAGTGGTCACTAAGAGCTGTATTGTCATTAGGGGAAGAAAATGAATACTCCACTTGTCGGTGGTCATTTTAATAAGGACATGGATGAATGGCATCCTTGTGGTGTTGTTTGGCTAATGACTGTCCAAAGCGGCCGTGATCGCATAGTGGTCAGTACTCTGCGTTGTGGTCGCAGCAACTCCGGTTCGAATCCGGGTCACGGCAGGTGAATCGCCCACTCATATTGGATTTCAATGCATTTACTTCCAAGTGGATGCGTGGTTTTCTGGATACGCGCCACAAATGTTACAGGAGTCTTCGCGTTCTCATCCTGTTTACCTGTGGTGATATTGATGTTGGACTTTTGACGGGCAGAATCTCAGTACTTTGGAAATTAGAAGCAAACAAGATGCACCTGAGTAAGGCAAGTCCCGAAGTGCTCATTGTCATCACTATAGCTGAAAAGGTGTAAGTGACAAGAGGAAAGAAAAACTGCGTTCTACCAGTTAATACATCATAAAACGGAATTTGCGGCCAGTGGTGGACATATGGCAAAATTCAAACAGTAATTGGTGACTTTGTATAATTCATTAGCGCACAATGGCACGATGATAAGTTGTATGAATGGATTGATTTCTGTTCCGATGATCCAATCTCGCTTTGATTTTTCAAAACCTCGCGCTGTGCAGAATGTGATTGGTTAAGCAATAAGAGCCTGGATCCAGGATGTGCCAGTTATATATTCGGGGTGCAACTGTCGTCCAGTACCTGTTTTTTTACATTTCAGAAAGCGGCCGATATCTTCCGAAAACAACGAATCAAACGAACAAACCATATCTGCTGAAAGAGTGCAAGGTTCGTATATTTGAAATGTTGCGTATTGAAAAAAATCTTTTGGCAATACATTATCATTTGATATAATGGTCATCACATATGAATTGTACTCTGTGATATTCCATAGGTGGTGACTGTGTAAAATGGCAATGATCTCTTATTACATTAACCAGTGGTCACTAAGAGCTGTATTGTCATTAAGGGGAAGAAAATGAATACTCCACTTGTCGGTGGTCATTTTAATAAGGACATGGATGAATGGCATCCTTGTGGTGTTGTTTGGCTAATGACTGTCCAAAGCGGCCGTGATCGTATAGTGGTCAGTACTCTGCGTTGTGGTCGCAGCAACCCCGGTTCGAATCCGGGTCACGGCAGGTGAATCGCCCACTCATATTGGATTTCAATGCATTTACTTCCAAGTGGATGCGTGGTTTTCTGGATACGCGCCACAAATGTTACAGGAGTCTTCGCGTTCTCATCCTGTTTACCTGTGGTGATATTGATGTTGGACTTTTGACGGGCAGAATCTCAGTACTTTGGAAATTAGAAGCAAACAAGATGCACCTGAGTAAGGCAAGTCCCGAAGTGCTCATTGTCATCACTATAGCTGAAAAGGTGTAAGTGACAAGAGGAAAGAAAAACTGCGTTCTACCAGTTAATACATCATAAAACGGAATTTGCGGCCAGTGGTGGACATATGGCAAAATTCAAACAGTAATTGGTGACTTTGTATAATTCATTAGCGCACAATGGCTCGATGATAAGTTGTATGAATCGATTGATTTCTGTTCCGATGATCCAATCTCGCTTTGATTTTTCAAAACCTCGCGCTGTGCAGAATGTGATTGGTTAAGCAATAAGAACCTGGATCCAGGATGTGCCAGTTATATATTCGGGGTGCAACTGTCGTCCAGTACCTGTTTTTTTACATTTCAGAAAGCGGCCGATATCTTCCGAAAACAACGAATCAAACGAACAAACCATATCTGCTGAAAAGAGTGCAAGCTTCGTATATTTGAAATGTTGCGTATTGAAAAAAATCTTTTGGCAATACATTATCATTTGATATAATGGTCATCACATATGAATTGTACTCTGTGATATTCCATAGGTGGTGACTGTGTAAAATGGCAATGATCTCTTATTACATTAACCAGTGGTCACTAAGAGCTGTATTGTCATTAGGGGAAGAAAATGAATACTCCACTTGTCGGTGGTCATTTTAATAAGGACATGGATGAATGGCATCCTTGTGGTGTTGTTTGGCTAATGACTGTCCAAAGCGGCCGTGATCGCATAGTGGTCAGTACTCTGCGTTGTGGTCGCAGCAACTCCGGTTCGAATCCGGGTCACGGCAGGTGAATCGCCCACTCATATTGGATTTCAATGCATTTACTTCCAAGTGGATGCGTGGTTTTCTGGATACGCGCCACAAATGTTACAGGAGTCTTCGCGTTCTCATCCTGTTTACCTGTGGTGATATTGATGTTGGACTTTTGACGGGCAGAATCTCAGTACTTTGGAAATTAGAAGCAAACAAGATGCACCTGAGTAAGGCAAGTCCCGAAGTGCTCATTGTCATCACTATAGCTGAAAAGGTGTAAGTGACAAGAGGAAAGAAAAACTGCGTTCTACCAGTTAATACATCATAAAACGGAATTTGCGGCCAGTGGTGGACATATGGCAAAATTCAAACAGTAATTGGTGACTTTGTATAATTCATTAGCGCACAATGGCACGATGATAAGTTGTATGAATGGATTGATTTCTGTTCCGATGATCCAATCTCGCTTTGATTTTTCAAAACCTCGCGCTGTGCAGAATGTGATTGGTTAAGCAATAAGAACCTGGATCCAGGATGTGCCAGTTATATATTCGGGGTGCAACTGTCGTCCAGTACCTGTTTTTTTACATTTCAGAAAGCGGCCGATATCTTCCGAAAACAACGAATCAAACGAACAAACCATATCTGCTGAAAAGAGTGCAAGCTTCGTATATTTGAAATGTTGCGTATTGAAAAAAATCTTTTGGCAATACATTATCATTTGATATAATGGTCATCACATATGAATTGTACTCTGTGATATTCCATAGGTGGTGACTGTGTAAAATGGCAATGATCTCTTATTACATTAACCAGTGGTCACTAAGAGCTGTATTGTCATTAGGGGAAGAAAATGAATACTCCACTTGTCGGTGGTCATTTTAATAAGGACATGGATGAATGGCATCCTTGTGGTGTTGTTTGGCTAATGACTGTCCAAAGCGGCCGTGATCGTATAGTGGTCAGTACTCTGCGTTGTGGTCGCAGCAACCCCGGTTCGAATCCGGGTCACGGCAGGTGAATCGCCCACTCATATTGGATTTCAATGCATTTACTTCCAAGTGGATGCGTGGTTTTCTGGATACGCGCCACAAATGTTACAGGAGTCTTCGCGTTCTCATCCTGTTTACCTGTGGTGATATTGATGTTGGACTTTTGACGGGCAGAATCTCAGTACTTTGGAAATTAGAAGCAAACAAGATGCACCTGAGTAAGGCAAGTCCCGAAGTGCTCATTGTCATCACTATAGCTGAAAAGGTGTAAGTGACAAGAGGAAAGAAAAACTGCGTTCTACCAGTTAATACATCATAAAACGGAATTTGTGGCCAGTGGTGGACATATGGCAAAATTCAAACAGTAATTGGTGACTTTGTATAATTCATTAGCGCACAATGGCTCGATGATAAGTTGTATGAATCGATTGATTTCTGTTCCGATGATCCAATCTCGCTTTGATTTTTCAAAACCTCGCGCTGTGCAGAATGTGATTGGTTAAGCAATAAGAACCTGGATCCAGGATGTGCCAGTTATATATTCGGGGTGCAACTGTCGTCCAGTACCTGTTTTTTTACATTTCAGAAAGCGGCCGATATCTTCCGAAAACAACGAATCAAACGAACAAACCATATCTGCTGAAAAGAGTGCAAGCTTCGTATATTTGAAATGTTGCGTATTGAAAAAAATCTTTTGGCAATACATTATCATTTGATATAATGGTCATCACATATGAATTGTACTCTGTGATATTCCATAGGTGGTGACTGTGTAAAATGGCAATGATCTCTTATTACATTAACCAGTGGTCACTAAGAGCTGTATTGTCATTAGGGGAAGAAAATGAATACTCCACTTGTCGGTGGTCATTTTAATAAGGACATGGATGAATGGCATCCTTGTGGTGTTGTTTGGCTAATGACTGTCCAAAGCGGCCGTGATCGCATAGTGGTCAGTACTCTGCGTTGTGGTCGCAGCAACTCCGGTTCGAATCCGGGTCACGGCAGGTGAATCGCCCACTCATATTGGATTTCAATGCATTTACTTCCAAGTGGATGCGTGGTTTTCTGGATACGCGCCACAAATGTTACAGGAGTCTTCGCGTTCTCATCCTGTTTACCTGTGGTGATATTGATGTTGGACTTTTGACGGGCAGAATCTCAGTACTTTGGAAATTAGAAGCAAACAAGATGCACCTGAGTAAGGCAAGTCCCGAAGTGCTCATTGTCATCACTATAGCTGAAAAGGTGTAAGTGACAAGAGGAAAGAAAAACTGCGTTCTACCAGTTAATACATCATAAAACGGAATTTGCGGCCAGTGGTGGACATATGGCAAAATTCAAACAGTAATTGGTGACTTTGTATAATTCATTAGCGCACAATGGCACGATGATAAGTTGTATGAATGGATTGATTTCTGTTCCGATGATCCAATCTCGCTTTGATTTTTCAAAACCTCGCGCTGTGCAGAATGTGATTGGTTAAGCAATAAGAGCCTGGATCCAGGATGTGCCAGTTATATATTCGGGGTGCAACTGTCGTCCAGTACCTGTTTTTTTACATTTCAGAAAGCGGCCGATATCTTCCGAAAACAACGAATCAAACGAACAAACCATATCTGCTGAAAGAGTGCAAGGTTCGTATATTTGAAATGTTGCGTATTGAAAAAAATCTTTTGGCAATACATTATCATTTGATATAATGGTCATCACATATGAATTGTACTCTGTGATATTCCATAGGTGGTGACTGTGTAAAATGGCAATGATCTCTTATTACATTAACCAGTGGTCACTAAGAGCTGTATTGTCATTAAGGGGAAGAAAATGAATACTCCACTTGTCGGTGGTCATTTTAATAAGGACATGGATGAATGGCATCCTTGTGGTGTTGTTTGGCTAATGACTGTCCAAAGCGGCCGTGATCGTATAGTGGTCAGTACTCTGCGTTGTGGTCGCAGCAACCCCGGTTCGAATCCGGGTCACGGCAGGTGTATCGCCCACTCATGTTGGATTTCAATGCATTTACTTCCAAGTGGATGCGTGGTTTTCTGGATACGCGCCACAAATGTTACAGGAGTCTTCGCGTTCTCATCCTGTTTACCTGTGGTGATATCGATGTTGGACTTTTGACGGGCAGAATCTCAGTACTTTGGAAATTAGAAGCAAACAAGATGCACCTGAGTAAGGCAAGTCCCGAAGTGCTCATTGTCATCACTATAGCTGAAAAGGTGTAAGTGACAAGAGGAAAGAAAAACTGCGTTCTACCAGTTAATACATCATAAAACGGAATTTGCGGCCAGTGGTGGACATATGGCAAAATTCAAACAGTAATTGGTGACTTTGTATAATTCATTAGCGCACAATGGCACGATGATAAGTTGTATGAATGGATTGATTTCTGTTCCGATGATCCAATCTCGCTTTGATTTTTCAAAACCTCGCGCTGTGCAGAATGTGATTGGTTAAGCAATAAGAACCTGGATCCAGGATGTGCCAGTTATATATTCGGGGTGCAACTGTCGTCCAGTACCTGTTTTTTTACATTCCAGAAAGCGGCCGATATCTTCCGAAAACAACGAATCAAACGAACAAACCATATCTGCTGAAAAGAGTGCAAGCTTCGTATATTTGAAATGTTGCGTATTGAAAAAAATCTTTTGGCAATACATTATCATTTGATATAATGGTCATCACATATGAATTGTACTCTGTGATATTCCATAGGTGGTGACTGTGTAAAATGGCAATGATCTCTTATTACATTAACCAGTGGTCACTAAGAGCTGTATTGTCATTAGGGGAAGAAAATGAATACTCCACTTGTCGGTGGTCATTTTAATAAGGACATGTATGAATGGCATCCTTGTGGTGTTGTTTGGCTAATGACTGTCCAAAGCGGCCGTGATCGTATAGTGGTCAGTACTCTGCGTTGTGGTCGCAGCAACCCCGGTTCGAATCCGGGTCACGGCAGGTGAATCGCCCACTCATATTGGATTTCAATGCATTTACTTCCAAGTGGATGCGTGGTTTTCTGGATACGCGCCACAAATGTTACAGGAGTCTTCGCGTTCTCATCCTGTTTACCTGTTCTCATCCTGTTTGTGATATTGATGTTGGGCTTTTGACAGGCAGAATCTCAGTACTTTGGAAATTAGAAGCAAACAAGATGCACCTGAGTAAGGCAAGTCCCGAAGTACTCATTGTCATCACTATAGCTGAAAAGGTGTAAGTGACAAGAGGAAAGAAAAACTGCGTTCTACCAGTTAATACATCATAAAACGGAATTTGTGGCCAGTGGTGGACATATGGCAAAATTCAAACAGTAATTGGTGACTTTGTATAATTCATTAGCGCACAATGGCTCGATGATAAGTTGTATGAATCGATTGATTTCTGTTCCGATGATCCAATCTCGCTTTGATTTTTCAAAACCTCGCGCTGTGCAGAATGTGATTGGTTAAGCAATAAGAACCTGGATCCAGGATGTGCCAGTTATATATTCGGGGTGCAACTGTCGTCCAGTACCTGTTTTTTTACATTTCAGAAAGCGGCCGATATCTTCCGAAAACAACGAATCAAACGAACAAACCATATCTGCTGAAAAGAGTGCAAGCTTCTTATAGTTGAAATGTTGCGTATTGAAAAAAATCTTTTGGCAATACATTATCATTTGATATAATGGTCATCACATATGAATTGTACTCTGTGATATTCCATAGGTGGTGACTGTGTAAAATGGCAATGATCTCTTATTACATTAACCAGTGGTCACTAAGAGCTGTATTGTCATTAGGGGAAGAAAATGAATACTCCACTTGTCGGTGGTCATTTTAATAAGGACATGGATGAATGGCATCCTTGTGGTGTTGTTTGGCTAATGACTGTCCAAAGCGGCCGTGATCGCATAGTGGTCAGTACTCTGCGTTGTGGTCGCAGCAACTCCGGTTCGAATCCGGGTCACGGCAGGTGAATCGCCCACTCATATTGGATTTCAATGCATTTACTTCCAAGTGGATGCGTGGTTTTCTGGATACGCGCCACAAATGTTACAGGAGTCTTCGCGTTCTCATCCTGTTTACCTGTGGTGATATTGATGTTGGACTTTTGACGGGCAGAATCTCAGTACTTTGGAAATTAGAAGCAAACAAGATGCACCTGAGTAAGGCAAGTCCCGAAGTGCTCATTGTCATCACTATAGCTGAAAAGGTGTAAGTGACAAGAGGAAAGAAAAACTGCGTTCTACCAGTTAATACATCATAAAACGGAATTTGCGGCCAGTGGTGGACATATGGCAAAATTCAAACAGTAATTGGTGACTTTGTATAATTCATTAGCGCACAATGGCACGATGATAAGTTGTATGAATGGATTGATTTCTGTTCCGATGATCCAATCTCGCTTTGATTTTTCAAAACCTCGCGCTGTGCAGAATGTGATTGGTTAAGCAATAAGAACCTGGATCCAGGATGTGCCAGTTATATATTCGGGGTGCAACTGTCGTCCAGTACCTGTTTTTTTACATTTCAGAAAGCGGCCGATATCTTCCGAAAACAACGAATCAAACGAACAAACCATATCTGCTGAAAGAGTGCAAGGTTCGTATATTTGAAATGTTGCGTATTGAAAAAAATCTTTTGGCAATACATTATCATTTGATATAATGGTCATCACATATGAATTGTACTCTGTGATATTCCATAGGTGGTGACTGTGTAAAATGGCAATGATCTCTTATTACATTAACCAGTGGTCACTAAGAGCTGTATTGTCATTAAGGGGAAGAAAATGAATACTCCACTTGTCGGTGGTCATTTTAATAAGGACATGGATGAATGGCATCCTTGTGGTGTTGTTTGGCTAATGACTGTCCAAAGCGGCCGTGATCGTATAGTGGTCAGTACTCTGCGTTGTGGTCGCAGCAACCCCGGTTCGAATCCGGGTCACGGCAGGTGTATCGCCCACTCATGTTGGATTTCAATGCATTTACTTCCAAGTGGATGCGTGGTTTTCTGGATACGCGCCACAAATGTTACAGGAGTCTTCGCGTTCTCATCCTGTTTACCTGTGGTGATATCGATGTTGGACTTTTGACGGGCAGAATCTCAGTACTTTGGAAATTAGAAGCAAACAAGATGCACCTGAGTAAGGCAAGTCCCGAAGTGCTCATTGTCATCACTATAGCTGAAAAGGTGTAAGTGACAAGAGGAAAGAAAAACTGCGTTCTACCAGTTAATACATCATAAAACGGAATTTGCGGCCAGTGGTGGACATATGGCAAAATTCAAACAGTAATTGGTGACTTTGTATAATTCATTAGCGCACAATGGCACGATGATAAGTTGTATGAATGGATTGATTTCTGTTCCGATGATCCAATCTCGCTTTGATTTTTCAAAACCTCGCGCTGTGCAGAATGTGATTGGTTAAGCAATAAGAACCTGGATCCAGGATGTGCCAGTTATATATTCGGGGTGCAACTGTCGTCCAGTACCTGTTTTTTTACATTCCAGAAAGCGGCCGATATCTTCCGAAAACAACGAATCAAACGAACAAACCATATCTGCTGAAAAGAGTGCAAGCTTCGTATATTTGAAATGTTGCGTATTGAAAAAAATCTTTTGGCAATACATTATCATTTGATATAATGGTCATCACATATGAATTGTACTCTGTGATATTCCATAGGTGGTGACTGTGTAAAATGGCAATGATCTCTTATTACATTAACCAGTGGTCACTAAGAGCTGTATTGTCATTAGGGGAAGAAAATGAATACTCCACTTGTCGGTGGTCATTTTAATAAGGACATGTATGAATGGCATCCTTGTGGTGTTGTTTGGCTAATGACTGTCCAAAGCGGCCGTGATCGTATAGTGGTCAGTACTCTGCGTTGTGGTCGCAGCAACCCCGGTTCGAATCCGGGTCACGGCAGGTGAATCGCCCACTCATATTGGATTTCAATGCATTTACTTCCAAGTGGATGCGTGGTTTTCTGGATACGCGCCACAAATGTTACAGGAGTCTTCGCGTTCTCATCCTGTTTACCTGTTCTCATCCTGTTTGTGATATTGATGTTGGGCTTTTGACAGGCAGAATCTCAGTACTTTGGAAATTAGAAGCAAAGAAGATGCACCTGAGTAAGGCAAGTCCCGAAGTGCTCATTGTCATCACTATAGCTGAAAAGGTGTAAGTGACAAGAGGAAAGAAAAACTGCGTTCTACCAGTTAATACATCATAAAACGGAATTTGCGGCCAGTGGTGGACATATGGCAAAATTCAAACAGTAATTGGTGACTATGTATAATTCATTAGCGCACAATGGCACGAAGATAAGTTGTATGAATGGATTGATTTCTGTTCCGATGATCCAATCTCGCTTTGATTTTTCAAAACCTCGCGCTGTGCAGAATGTAATTGATTCAGCAATAAGAAGCTGGATCCGGGATGTGCCAGTTATAAATTCGGTATGGAACTGTCGTCCAGCACCTGTTTTTTTACATTTCAGAAAGCGGCCGATATCTTCCGAAAACAACGAATCAAACGAACAAACCATATCTGCTGAAAAGAGTGCAAGCTTCGTATAGTTGAAATGTTGCGTATTGAAAAAAATCTTTTGGCAATACATTATCATTTGATATAATGGTCATCACATATGAATTGTACTCTGTGATATTCCATAGGTGGTGACTGTGTAAAATGGCAATGATCTCTTATTACATTAACCAGTGGTCACTAAGAGCTGTATTGTCATTAGGGGAAGAAAATGAATACTCCACTTGTCGGTGGTCATTTTAATAAGGACATGGATGAATGGCATCCTTGTGGTGTTGTTTGGCTAATGACTGTCCAAAGCGGCCGTGATCGTATAGTGGTCAGTACTCTGCGTTGTGGTCGCAGCAACCCCGGTTCGAATCCGGGTCACGGCAGGTGTATCGCCTAGTCATATTGGATTTCAATGCATTTACTTCCAAGTGGATGCGTTGTTTTCTGGATGCGCGCCACAAATGTTACAGGAATCTTCGCGTTCTCATCCTGTTTACCTGTGGTGATATTGATGTTGGACTTTTGACGGGCAGAATCTCAGTACTTTGGAAATTAGAAGCAAACAAGATGCACCTGAGTAAGGCAAGTCCCGAAGTGCTCATTGTCATCACTATAGCTGAAAAGGTGTAAGTGACAAGAGGAAAGAAAAACTGCGTTCTACCAGTTAATACATCATAAAACGGAATTTGCGGCCAGTGGTGGACATATGGCAAAATTCAAACAGTAATTGGTGACTATGTATAATTCATTAGCGCACAATGGCACGAAGATAAGTTGTATGAATGGATTGATTTCTGTTCCGATGATCCAATCTCGCTTTGATTTTTCAAAACCTCGCGCTGTGCAGAATGTAATTGATTCAGCAATAAGAAGCTGGATCCGGGATGTGCCAGTTATAAATTCGGTATGGAACTGTCGTCCAGCACCTGTTTTTTTACGTTTCAGAAAGCGGCCGATATCTTCCGAAAACAACGAATCAAACGAACAAACCATATCTTCTGAAAAGAGTGCAAGCTTCGTATATTTGAAATGTTGCGTATTGAAAAAAATCTTTTGGCAATACATTATCATTTGATATAATGGTCATCACATATGAATTGTACTCTGTGATATTCCATAGGTGGTGACTGTGTAAAATGGCAATGATCTCTTATTACATTAACCAGTGGTCACTAAGAGCTGTATTGTCATTAGGGGAAGAAAATGAATACTCCACTTGTCGGTGGTCATTTTAATAAGGACATGGATGAATGGCATCCTTGTGGTGTTGTTTGGCTAATGACTGTCCAAAGCGGCCGTGATCGTATAGTGGTTAGTACTCTGCGTTGTGGCCGCAGCAACCCCGGTTCGAATCCGGGTCACGGCAGGTGTATCGCCCACTCATATTAGATTTCAATGCATTTACTTCCAAGTGGATGCGTGGTTTTCTGGATACGCGCCACAAATGTTACAGGAGTCTTCGCGTTCTCATCCTGTTTACCTGTTCTCATCCTGTTTGTGATATTGATGTTGGGCTTTTGACAGGCAGAATCTCAGTACTTTGGAAATTAGAAGCAAACAAGATGCACCTGAGTAAGGCAAGTCCCGAAGTGCTCATTGTCATCACTATAGCTGAAAAGGTGTAAGTGACAAGAGGAAAGAAAAACTGCGTTCTACCAGTTAATACATCATAAAACGGAATTTGCGGCCAGTGGTGGACATATGGCAAAATTCAAATAGTAATTGGTGACTATGTATAATTCATTAGCGCACAATGGCACGAAGATAAGTTGTATGAATGGATTGATTTCTGTTCCGATGATCCAATCTCACTTTGATTTTTCAAAACCTCGCGCTGTGCAGAATGTAATTGATTCAGCAATAAGAAGCTGGATCCGGGATGTGCCAGTTATAAATTCGGTATGGAACTGTCGTCCAGCACCTGTTTTTTTACATTTCAGAAAGCGGCCGATATCTTCCGAAAACAACGAATCAAACGAACAAACCATATCTGCTGAAAAGAGTGCAAGCTTCTTATAGTTGAAATGTTGCGTATTGAAAAAAATCTTTTGGCAATACATTATCATTTGATATAATGGTCATCACATATGAATTGTACTCTGTGATATTCCATAGGTGGTGACTGTGTAAAATGGCAATGATCTCTTATTACATTAACCAGTGGTCACTAAGAGCTGTATTGTCATTAGGGGAAGAAAATGAATACTCCACTTGTCGGTGGTCATTTTAATAAGGACATGGATGAATGGCATCCTTGTGGTGTTGTTTGGCTAATGACTGTCCAAAGCGGCCGTGATCGTATAGTGGTTAGTACTCTGCGTTGTGGCCGCAGCAACCCCGGTTCGAATCCGGGTCACGGCAGGTGTATCGCCCACTCATATTAGATTTCAATGCATTTACTTCCAAGTGGATGCGTGGTTTTCTGGATACGCGCCACAAATGTTACAGGAGTCTTCGCGTTCTCATCCTGTTTACCTGTGGTGATATTGATGTTGGACTTTTGACGGGCAGAATCTCAGTACTTTGGAAATTAGAAGCAAACAAGTTGCACCTGAGTAAGGCAAGTCCCGAAGTGCTCATTGTCATCACTATAGCTGAAAAGGTGTAAGTGACAAGAGGAAAGAAAAACTGCGTTTTACCAGTTAATACATCATAAAACGGAATTTGCGGCCAGTGGTGGACATATGGCAAAATTCAAAGAGTAATTGGTGACTATGTATAATTCATTAGCGCACAATGGCACGAAGATAAGTTGTATGAATGGATTGATTTCTGTTCCGATGATCCAATCTCGCTTTGATTTTTCAAAACCTCGCGCTGTGCAGAATGTAATTGATTCAGCAATAAGAAGCTGGATCCGGGATGTGCCAGTTATAAATTCGGTATGGAACTGTCGTCCAGCACCTGTTTTTTTACATTTCAGAAAGCGGCCGATATCTTCCGAAAACAACGAATCAAACGAACAAACCATATCTGCTGAAAAGAGTGCAAGCTTCGTATAGTTGAAATGTTGCGTATTGAAAAAAATCTTTTGGCAATACATTATCATTTGATATAATGGTCATCACATATGAATTGTACTCTGTGATATTCCATAGGTGGTGACTGTGTAAAATGGCAATGATCTCTTATTACATTAACCAGTGGTCACTAAGAGCTGTATTGTCATTAGGGGAAGAAAATGAATACTCCACTTGTCGGTGGTCATTTTAATAAGGACATGGATGAATGGCATCCTTGTGGTGTTGTTTGGCTAATGACTGTCCAAAGCGGCCGTGATCGTATAGTGGTCAGTACTCTGCGTTGTGGTCGCAGCAACCCCAGTTCGAATCCGGGTCACGGCAGGTGTATCGCCCACTCGTATTAGATTTCAATGCATTTACTTCCAAGTGGATGCGTGGTTTTCTGGATACGCGCCACAAATGTTACAGGAGTCTTCGAGTTCTCATCCTGTTTACCTGTGGTGATATTGATGTTGGACTTTTGACGGGCAGAATCTCAGTACTTTGGAAATTAGAAGCAAACAAGATGCACCTGAGTAAGGCAAGTCCCGAAGTGCTCATTGTCATCACTATAGCTGAAAAGGTGTAAGTGACAAGAGGAAAGAAAAACTGCGTACTACCAGTTAATACATCATAAAACGGAATTTGCGGCCAGTGGTGGACATATGGCAAAATTCAAAGAGTAATTGGTGACTATGTATAATTCATTAGCGCACAATGGCACGAAGATAAGTTGTATGAATGGATTGATTTCTGTTCCGATGATCCAATCTCGCTTTGATTTTTCAAAACCTCGCGCTGTGCAGAATATAATTGATTCAGCAATAAGAACCTGGATCCAGGATGTGCCAGTTATATATTCGGGGTGCAACTGTCGTCCAGTACCTGTTTTTTTACATTTCAGAAAGCGGCCGATATCTTCCGAAAACAACGAATCAAACGAACAAACCATATCTGCTGAAAAGAGTGCAAGCTTCGTATAGTTGAAATGTTGCGTATTGAAAAAAATCTTTTGGCAATACATTATCATTTGATATAATGGTCATCACATATGAATTGTACTCTGTGATATTCCATAGGTGGTGACTGTGTAAAATGGCAATGATCTCTTATTACATTAACCAGTGGTCACTAAGAGCTGTATTGTCATTAGGGGAAGAAAATGAATACTCCACTTGTCGGTGGTCATTTTAATAAGGACATGGATGAATGGCATCCTTGTGGTGTTGTTTGGCTAATGACTGTCCAAAGCGGCCGTGATCGTATAGTGGTCAGTACTCTGCGTTGTGGTCGCAGCAACCCCGGTTCGAATCCGGGTCACGGCAGGTGTATCGCCTAGTCATATTGGATTTCAATGCATTTACTTCCAAGTGGATGCGTTGTTTTCTGGATGCGCGCCACAAATGTTACAGGAATCTTCGCGTTCTCATCCTGTTTACCTGTGGTGATATTGATGTTGGACTTTTGACGGGCAGAATCTCAGTACTTTGGAAATTAGAAGCAAACAAGATGCACCTGAGTAAGGCAAGTCCCGAAGTGCTCATTGTCATCACTATAGCTGAAAAGGTGTAAGTGACAAGAGGAAAGAAAAACTGCGTTCTACCAGTTAATACATCATAAAACGGAATTTGCGGCCAGTGGTGGACATATGGCAAAATTCAAACAGTAATTGGTGACTATGTATAATTCATTAGCGCACAATGGCACGAAGATAAGTTGTATGAATGGATTGATTTCTGTTCCGATGATCCAATCTCGCTTTGATTTTTCAAAACCTCGCGCTGTGCAGAATGTAATTGATTCAGCAATAAGAAGCTGGATCCGGGATGTGCCAGTTATAAATTCGGTATGGAACTGTCGTCCAGCACCTGTTTTTTTACGTTTCAGAAAGCGGCCGATATCTTCCGAAAACAACGAATCAAACGAACAAACCATATCTTCTGAAAAGAGTGCAAGCTTCGTATATTTGAAATGTTGCGTATTGAAAAAAATCTTTTGGCAATACATTATCATTTGATATAATGGTCATCACATATGAATTGTACTCTGTGATATTCCATAGGTGGTGACTGTGTAAAATGGCAATGATCTCTTATTACATTAACCAGTGGTCACTAAGAGCTGTATTGTCATTAGGGGAAGAAAATGAATACTCCACTTGTCGGTGGTCATTTTAATAAGGACATGGATGAATGGCATCCTTGTGGTGTTGTTTGGCTAATGACTGTCCAAAGCGGCCGTGATCGTATAGTGGTTAGTACTCTGCGTTGTGGCCGCAGCAACCCCGGTTCGAATCCGGGTCACGGCAGGTGTATCGCCCACTCATATTAGATTTCAATGCATTTACTTCCAAGTGGATGCGTGGTTTTCTGGATACGCGCCACAAATGTTACAGGAGTCTTCGCGTTCTCATCCTGTTTACCTGTTCTCATCCTGTTTGTGATATTGATGTTGGGCTTTTGACAGGCAGAATCTCAGTACTTTGGAAATTAGAAGCAAACAAGATGCACCTGAGTAAGGCAAGTCCCGAAGTGCTCATTGTCATCACTATAGCTGAAAAGGTGTAAGTGACAAGAGGAAAGAAAAACTGCGTTCTACCAGTTAATACATCATAAAACGGAATTTGCGGCCAGTGGTGGACATATGGCAAAATTCAAATAGTAATTGGTGACTATGTATAATTCATTAGCGCACAATGGCACGAAGATAAGTTGTATGAATGGATTGATTTCTGTTCCGATGATCCAATCTCACTTTGATTTTTCAAAACCTCGCGCTGTGCAGAATGTAATTGATTCAGCAATAAGAAGCTGGATCCGGGATGTGCCAGTTATAAATTCGGTATGGAACTGTCGTCCAGCACCTGTTTTTTTACATTTCAGAAAGCGGCCGATATCTTCCGAAAACAACGAATCAAACGAACAAACCATATCTGCTGAAAAGAGTGCAAGCTTCTTATAGTTGAAATGTTGCGTATTGAAAAAAATCTTTTGGCAATACATTATCATTTGATATAATGGTCATCACATATGAATTGTACTCTGTGATATTCCATAGGTGGTGACTGTGTAAAATGGCAATGATCTCTTATTACATTAACCAGTGGTCACTAAGAGCTGTATTGTCATTAGGGGAAGAAAATGAATACTCCACTTGTCGGTGGTCATTTTAATAAGGACATGGATGAATGGCATCCTTGTGGTGTTGTTTGGCTAATGACTGTCCAAAGCGGCCGTGATCGTATAGTGGTTAGTACTCTGCGTTGTGGCCGCAGCAACCCCGGTTCGAATCCGGGTCACGGCAGGTGTATCGCCCACTCATATTAGATTTCAATGCATTTACTTCCAAGTGGATGCGTGGTTTTCTGGATACGCGCCACAAATGTTACAGGAGTCTTCGCGTTCTCATCCTGTTTACCTGTGGTGATATTGATGTTGGACTTTTGACGGGCAGAATCTCAGTACTTTGGAAATTAGAAGCAAACAAGTTGCACCTGAGTAAGGCAAGTCCCGAAGTGCTCATTGTCATCACTATAGCTGAAAAGGTGTAAGTGACAAGAGGAAAGAAAAACTGCGTTTTACCAGTTAATACATCATAAAACGGAATTTGCGGCCAGTGGTGGACATATGGCAAAATTCAAAGAGTAATTGGTGACTATGTATAATTCATTAGCGCACAATGGCACGAAGATAAGTTGTATGAATGGATTGATTTCTGTTCCGATGATCCAATCTCGCTTTGATTTTTCAAAACCTCGCGCTGTGCAGAATGTAATTGATTCAGCAATAAGAAGCTGGATCCGGGATGTGCCAGTTATAAATTCGGTATGGAACTGTCGTCCAGCACCTGTTTTTTTACATTTCAGAAAGCGGCCGATATCTTCCGAAAACAACGAATCAAACGAACAAACCATATCTGCTGAAAAGAGTGCAAGCTTCGTATAGTTGAAATGTTGCGTATTGAAAAAAATCTTTTGGCAATACATTATCATTTGATATAATGGTCATCACATATGAATTGTACTCTGTGATATTCCATAGGTGGTGACTGTGTAAAATGGCAATGATCTCTTATTACATTAACCAGTGGTCACTAAGAGCTGTATTGTCATTAGGGGAAGAAAATGAATACTCCACTTGTCGGTGGTCATTTTAATAAGGACATGGATGAATGGCATCCTTGTGGTGTTGTTTGGCTAATGACTGTCCAAAGCGGCCGTGATCGTATAGTGGTCAGTACTCTGCGTTGTGGTCGCAGCAACCCCAGTTCGAATCCGGGTCACGGCAGGTGTATCGCCCACTCGTATTAGATTTCAATGCATTTACTTCCAAGTGGATGCGTGGTTTTCTGGATACGCGCCACAAATGTTACAGGAGTCTTCGAGTTCTCATCCTGTTTACCTGTGGTGATATTGATGTTGGACTTTTGACGGGCAGAATCTCAGTACTTTGGAAATTAGAAGCAAACAAGATGCACCTGAGTAAGGCAAGTCCCGAAGTGCTCATTGTCATCACTATAGCTGAAAAGGTGTAAGTGACAAGAGGAAAGAAAAACTGCGTACTACCAGTTAATACATCATAAAACGGAATTTGCGGCCAGTGGTGGACATATGGCAAAATTCAAAGAGTAATTGGTGACTATGTATAATTCATTAGCGCACAATGGCACGAAGATAAGTTGTATGAATGGATTGATTTCTGTTCCGATGATCCAATCTCGCTTTGATTTTTCAAAACCTCGCGCTGTGCAGAATATAATTGATTCAGCAATAAGAACCTGGATCCAGGATGTGCCAGTTATATATTCGGGGTGCAACTGTCGTCCAGTACCTGTTTTTTTACATTTCAGAAAGCGGCCGATATCTTCCGAAAACAACGAATCAAACGAACAAACCATATCTGCTGAAAAGAGTGCAAGCTTCGTATAGTTGAAATGTTGCGTATTGAAAAAAATCTTTTGGCAATACATTATCATTTGATATAATGGTCATCACATATGAATTGTACTCTGTGATATTCCATAGGTGGTGACTGTGTAAAATGGCAATGATCTCTTATTACATTAACCAGTGGTCACTAAGAGCTGTATTGTCATTAGGGGAAGAAAATGAATACTCCACTTGTCGGTGGTCATTTTAATAAGGACATGGATGAATGGCATCCTTGTGGTGTTGTTTGGCTAATGACTGTCCAAAGCGGCCGTGATCGTATAGTGGTCAGTACTCTGCGTTGTGGTCGCAGCAACCCCGGTTCGAATCCGGGTCACGGCAGGTGTATCGCCCACTCGTATTAGATTTCAATGCATTTACTTCCAAGTGGATGCGTGGTTTTCTGGATACGCGCCACAAATGTTACAGGAGTCTTCGAGTTCTCATCCTGTTTACCTGTGGTGATATTGATGTTGGACTTTTGACGGGCAGAATCTCAGTACTTTGGAAATTAGAAGCAAACAAGATGCACCTGAGTATGGCAAGTCCCGAAGTGCTCATTGTCATCACTATAGCTGAAAAGGTGTAAGTGACAAGAGGAAAGAAAAACTGCGTACTACCAGTTAATACATCATAAAAAGGAATTTGCGGCCAGTGGTGGACATATGGCAAAATTCAAAGAGTAATTGGTGACTATGTATAATTCATTAGCGCACAATGGCACGAAGATAAGTTGTATGAATGGATTGATTTCTGTTCCGATGATCCAATCTCGCTTTGATTTTTCAAAACCTCGCGCTGTGCAGAATATAATTGATTCAGCAATAAGAACCTGGATCCAGGATGTGCCAGTTATATATTCGGGGTGCAACTGTCGTCCAGTACCTGTTTTTTTACATTTCAGAAAGCGGCCGATATCTTCCGAAAACAACGAATCAAACGAACAAACCATATCTGCTGAAAAGAGTGCAAGCTTCGTATATTTGAAATGTTGCGTATTGAAAAAAATCTTTTGGCAATACATTATCATTTGATATAATGGTCATCACATATGAATTGTACTCTGTGATATTCCATAGGTGGTGACTGTGTAAAATGGCAATGCTCTCTTATTACATTAACCAGTGGTCACTAAGAGCTGTATTGTCATTAGGGGAAGAAAATGAATACTCCACTTGTCGGTGGTCATTTTAATAAGGACATGGATGAATGGCATCCTTGTGGTGTTGTTTGGCTAATGACTGTCCAAAGCGGCCGTGATCGTATAGTGGTCAGTACTCTGCGTTGTGGTCGCAGCAACCCCGGTTCGAATCCGGGTCACGGCAGGTGTATCGCCCACTCATATTAGATTTTAATGCATTTACTTCCAAGTGGATGCGTGGTTTTCTGGATACGCGCCACAAATGTTACAGGAGTCTTCGCGTTCTCATCCTGTTTACGTGTGGTGATATTGATGTTGGACTTTTGACGGGCAGAATCTCAGTACTTTGGAAATTAGAAGCAAACAAGATGCACCTGAGTAAGGCAAGTCCCGAAGTGCTCATTGTCATCACTATAGCTGAAAAGGTGTAAGTGACAAGAGGAAAGAAAAACTGCGTTCTACCAGTTAATACATCATAAAACGGAATTTGCGGCCAGTGGTGGACATATGGCAAAATTCAAACAGTAATTGGTGACTTTGTATAATTCATTAGCGCACAATGGCACGATGATAAGTTGTATGAATGGATTGATTTCTGTTCCGATGATCCAATCTCGCTTTGATTTTTCAAAACCTCGCGCTGTGCAGAATGTGATTGGTTAAGCAATAAGAACCTGGATCCAGGATGTGCCAGTTATATATTCGGGGTGCAACTGTCGTCCAGTACCTGTTTTTTTACATTCCAGAAAGCGGCCGATATCTTCCGAAAACAACGAATCAAACGAACAAACCATATCTGCTGAAAAGAGTGCAAGCTTCGTATATTTGAAATGTTGCGTATTGAAAAAAATCTTTTGGCAATACATTATCATTTGATATAATGGTCATCACATATGAATTGTACTCTGTGATATTCCATAGGTGGTGACTGTGTAAAATGGCAACGATCTCTTATTACATTAACCAGTGGTCACTAAGAGCTGTATTGTCATTAGGGGAAGAAAATGAATACTCCACTTGTCGGTGGTCATTTTAATAAGGACATGGATGAATGGCATCCTTGTGGTGTTGTTTGGCTAATGACTGTCCAAAGCGGCCGTGATCGTATAGTGGTCAGTACTCTGCGTTGTGGTCGCAGCAACCCCGGTTCGAATCCGGGTCACGGCAGGTGTATCGCCGACTCATATTGGATTTCAATGCATTTACTTCCAAGTGGATGCGTGGTTTTCTGGATACGCGCCACAAATGTTACAGGAGTCTTCGCGTTCTCATCCTGTTTACCTGTGGTGATATTGATGTTGGACTTTTGACGGGCAGAATCTCAGTACTTTGGAAATTAGAAGCAAACAAGATGCACCTGAGTAAGGCAAGTCCCGAAGTGCTCATTGTCATCACTATAGCTGAAAAGGTGTAAGTGACAAGAGGAAAGAAAAACTGCGTTCTACCAGTTAATACATCATAAAACGGAATTTGCGGCCAGTGGTGGACATATGGCAAAATTCAAACAGTAATTGGTGACTTTGTATAATTCATTAGCGCACAATGGCACGATGATAAGTTGTATGAATGGATTGATTTCTGTTCCGATGATCCAATCTCGCTTTGATTTTTCAAAACCTCGCGCTGTGCAGAATGTAATTGGTTAAGCAATAAGAACCTGGATCCAGGATGTGCCAGTTATATATTCGGGGTGCAACTGTCGTCCAGTACCTGTTTTTTTACATTTCAGAAAGCGGCCGATATCTTCCGAAAACAACGAATCAAACGAACAAACCATATCTGCTGAAAAGAGTGCAAGCTTCGTATATTTGAAATGTTGCGTATTGAAAAAAATCTTTTGGCAATACATTATCATTTGATATAATGGTCATCACATATGAATTGTACTCTGTGATATTCCATAGGTGGTGACTGTGTAAAATGGCAATGCTCTCTTATTACATTAACCAGTGGTCACTAAGAGCTGTATTGTCATTAGGGGAAGAAAATGAATACTCCACTTGTCGGTGGTCATTTTAATAAGGACATGGATGAATGGCATCCTTGTGGTGTTGTTTGGCTAATGACTGTCCAAAGCGGCCGTGATCGTATAGTGGTCAGTACTCTGCGTTGTGGTCGCAGCAACCCCGGTTCGAATCCGGGTCACGGCAGGTGTATCGCCCACTCGTATTAGATTTCAATGCATTTACTTCCAAGTGGATGCGTGGTTTTCTGGATACGCGCCACAAATGTTACAGGAGTCTTCGAGTTCTCATCCTGTTTACCTGTGGTGATATTGATGTTGGACTTTTGACGGGCAGAATCTCAGTACTTTGGAAATTAGAAGCAAACAAGATGCACCTGAGTATGGCAAGTCCCGAAGTGCTCATTGTCATCACTATAGCTGAAAAGGTGTAAGTGACAAGAGGAAAGAAAAACTGCGTACTACCAGTTAATACATCATAAAACGGAATTTGCGGCCAGTGGTGGACATATGGCAAAATTCAAAGAGTAATTGGTGACTATGTATAATTCATTAGCGCACAATGGCACGAAGATAAGTTGTATGAATGGATTGATTTCTGTTCCGATGATCCAATCTCGCTTTGATTTTTCAAAACCTCGCGCTGTGCAGAATATAATTGATTCAGCAATAAGAACCTGGATCCAGGATGTGCCAGTTATATATTCGGGGTGCAACTGTCGTCCAGTACCTGTTTTTTTACATTTCAGAAAGCGGCCGATATCTTCCGAAAACAACGAATCAAACGAACAAACCATATCTGCTGAAAAGAGTGCAAGCTTCGTATATTTGAAATGTTGCGTATTGAAAAAAATCTTTTGGCAATACATTATCATTTGATATAATGGTCATCACATATGAATTGTACTCTGTGATATTCCATAGGTGGTGACTGTGTAAAATGGCAATGCTCTCTTATTACATTAACCAGTGGTCACTAAGAGCTGTATTGTCATTAGGGGAAGAAAATGAATACTCCACTTGTCGGTGGTCATTTTAATAAGGACATGGATGAATGGCATCCTTGTGGTGTTGTTTGGCTAATGACTGTCCAAAGCGGCCGTGATCGTATAGTGGTCAGTACTCTGCGTTGTGGTCGCAGCAACCCCGGTTCGAATCCGGGTCACGGCAGGTGTATCGCCCACTCATATTAGATTTTAATGCATTTACTTCCAAGTGGATGCGTGGTTTTCTGGATACGCGCCACAAATGTTACAGGAGTCTTCGCGTTCTCATCCTGTTTACGTGTGGTGATATTGATGTTGGACTTTTGACGGGCAGAATCTCAGTACTTTGGAAATTAGAAGCAAACAAGATGCACCTGAGTAAGGCAAGTCCCGAAGTGCTCATTGTCATCACTATAGCTGAAAAGTTGTAAGTGACAAGAGGAAAGAAAAACTGCGTTCTACCAGTTAATACATCATAAAACGGAATTTGCGGCCAGTGGTGGACATATGGCAAAATTCAAACAGTAATTGGTGACTTTGTATAATTTATTAGCGCACAATGGCACGATGATAAGTTGTATGAATGGATTGATTTCTGTTCCGATGATCCAATCTCGCTTTGATTTTTCAAAACCTCGCGCTGTGCAGAATGTAATTGGTTAAGCAATAAGAACCTGGATCCAGGATGTGCCAGTTATATATTCGGGGTGCAACTGTCGTCCAGTACCTGTTTTTTTACATTTCAGAAAGCGGCCGATATCTTCCGAAAACAACGAATCAAACGAACAAACCATATCTGCTGAAAAGAGTGCAAGCTTCGTATATTTGAAATGTTGCGTATTGAAAAAAATCTTTTGGCAATACATTATCATTTGATATAATGGTCATCACATATGAATTGTACTCTGTGATATTCCATAGGTGGTGACTGTGTAAAATGGCAATGCTCTCTTATTACATTAACCAGTGGTCACTAAGAGCTGTATTGTCATTAGGGGAAGAAAATGAATACTCCACTTGTCGGTGGTCATTTTAATAAGGACATGGATGAATGGCATCCTTGTGGTGTTGTTTGGCTAATGACTGTCCAAAGCGGCCGTGATCGTATAGTGGTCAGTACTCTGCGTTGTGGTCGCAGCAACTCCGGTTCGAATCCCGGTCACGGCAGGTGAATCGCCCACTCATATTGGATTTCAATGCATTTACTTCCAAGTGGATGCGTGGTTTTCTGGATACGCGCCACAAATGTTACAGGAGTCTTCGCGTTCTCATCCTGTTTACCTGTGGTGATATTGATGTTGGACTTTTGACGGGCAGAATCTCAGTACTTTGGAAATTAGAAGCAAACAAGATGCACCTGAGTAAGGCAAGTCCCGAAGTGCTCATTGTCATCACTATAGCTGAAAAGGTGTAAGTGACAAGAGGAAAGAAAAACTGCGTTCTACCAGTTAATACATCATAAAACGGAATTTGCGGCCAGTGGTGGACATATGGCAAAATTCAAACAGTAATTGGTGACTTTGTATAATTCATTAGCGCACAATGGCACGATGATAAGTTGTATGAATGGATTGATTTCTGTTCCGATGATCCAATCTCGCTTTGATTTTTCAAAACCTCGCGCTGTGCAGAATGTGATTGGTTAAGCAATAAGAACCTGGATCCAGGATGTGCCAGTTATATATTCGGGGTGCAACTGTCGTCCAGTACCTGTTTTTTTACATTCCAGAAAGCGGCCGATATCTTCCGAAAACAACGAATCAAACGAACAAACCATATCTGCTGAAAAGAGTGCAAGCTTCGTATATTTGAAATGTTGCGTATTGAAAAAAATCTTTTGGCAATACATTATCATTTGATATAATGGTCATCACATATGAATTGTACTCTGTGATATTCCATATGTGGTGACTGTGTAAAATGGCAATGATCTCTTATTACATTAACCAGTGGTCACTAAGAGCTGTATTGTCATTAGGGGAAGAAAATGAATACTCCACTTGTCGGTGGTCATTTTAATAAGGACATGTATGAATGGCATCCTTGTGGTGTTGTTTGGCTAATGACTGTCCAAAGCGGCCGTGATCGTATAGTGGTCAGTACTCTGCGTTGTGGTCGCAGCAACCCCGGTTCGAATCCGGGTCACGGCAGGTGAATCGCCCACTCATATTGGATTTCAATGCATTTACTTCCAAGTGGATGCGTGGTTTTCTGGATACGCGCCACAAATGTTACAGGAGTCTTCGCGTTCTCATCCTGTTTACCTGTGGTGATATTGATGTTGGACTTTTGACGGGCAGAATCTCAGTACTTTGGAAAATAGAAGCAAACAAGATGCACCTGAGTAAGGCAAGTCCCGAAGTGCTCATTGTCATCACTATAGCTGAAAAGGTGTAAGTGACAAGAGGAAAGAAAAACTGCGTTCTACCAGTTAATACATCATAAAACGGAATTTGCGGCCAGTGGTGGACATATGGCAAAATTCAAACAGTAATTGGTGACTTTGTATAATTCATTAGCGCACAATGGCACGATGATAAGTTGTATGAATGGATTGATTTCTGTTCCGATGATCCAATCTCGCTTTGATTTTTCAAAACCTCGCGCTGTGCAGAATGTGATTGGTTAAGCAATAAGAACCTGGATCCAGGATGTGCCAGTTATATATTCGGGGTGCAACTGTCGTCCAGTACCTGTTTTTTTACATTCCAGAAAGCGGCCGATATCTTCCGAAAACAACGAATCAAACGAACAAACCATATCTGCTGAAAAGAGTGCAAGCTTCGTATATTTGAAATGTTGCGTATTGAAAAAAATCTTTTGGCAATACATTATCATTTGATATAATGGTCATCACATATGAATTGTACTCTGTGATATTCCATAGGTGGTGACTGTGTAAAATGGCAATGATCTCTTATTACATTAACCAGTGGTCACTAAGAGCTGTATTGTCATTAGGGGAAGAAAATGAATACTCCACTTGTCGGTGGTCATTTTAATAAGGACATGGATGAATGGCATCCTTGTGGTGTTGTTTGGCTAATGACTGTCCAAAGCGGCCGTGATCGTATAGTGGTCAGTACTCTGCGTTGTGGTCGCAGCAACTCCGGTTCGAATCCGGGTCACGGCAGGTGTATCGCCCACTCATGTTGGATTTCAATGCATTTACTTCCAAGTGGATGCGTGGTTTTCTGGATACGCGCCACAAATGTTACAGGAGTCTTCGCGTTCTCATCCTGTTTACCTGTGGTGATATTGATGTTGGACTTTTGACGGGCAGAATCTCAGTACTTTGGAAATTAGAAGCAAACAAGATGCACCTGAGTAAGGCAAGTCCCGAAGTGCTCATTGTCATCACTATAGCTGAAAAGGTGTAAGTGACAAGAGGAAAGAAAAACTGCGTTCTACCAGTTAATACATCATAAAACGGAATTTGCGGCCAGTGGTGGACATATGGCAAAATTCAAACAGTAATTGGTGACTTTGTATAATTCATTAGCGCACAATGGCACGATGATAAGTTGTATGAATGGATTGATTTCTGTTCCGATGATCCAATCTCGCTTTGATTTTTCAAAACCTCGCGCTGTGCAGAATGTGATTGGTTAAGCAATAAGAACCTGGATCCAGGATGTGCCAGTTATATATTCGGGGTGCAACTGTCGTCCAGTACCTGTTTTTTTACATTTCAGAAAGCGGCCGATATCTTCCGAAAACAACGAATCAAACGAACAAACCATATCTGCTGAAAAGAGTGCAAGCTTCGTATATTTGAAATGTTGCGTATTGAAAAAAATCTTTTGGCAATACATTATCATTTGATATAATGGTCATCACATATGAATTGTACTCTGTGATATTCCATAGGTGGTGACTGTGTAAAATGGCAATGATCTCTTATTACATTAACCAGTGGTCACTAAGAGCTGTATTGTCATTAGGGGAAGAAAATGAATACTCCACTTGTCGGTGGTCATTTAAATAAGGACATGGATGAATGGCATCCTTGTGGTGTTGTTTGGCTAATGACTGTCCAAAGCGGCCGTGATCGTATAGTGGTCAGTACTCTGCGTTGTGGTCGCAGCAACCCCGGTTCGAATCCGGGTCACGGCAGGTGTATCGCCGACTCATATTGGATTTCAATGCATTTACTTCCAAGTGGATGCGTGGTTTTCTGGATACGCGCCACAAATGTTACAGGAGTCTTCGCGTTCTCATCCTGTTTACCTGTGGTGATATTGATGTTGGACTTTTGACGGGCAGAATCTCAGTACTTTGGAAATTAGAAGCAAACAAGATGCACCTGAGTAAGGCAAGTCCCGAAGTGCTCATTGTCATCACTATAGCTGAAAAGGTGTAAGTGACAAGAGGAAAGAAAAACTGCGTTCTACCAGTTAATACATCATAAAACGGAATTTGCGGCCAGTGGTGGACATATGGCAAAATTCAAACAGTAATTGGTGACTTTGTATAATTCATTAGCGCACAATGGCACGATGATAAGTTGTATGAATGGATTGATTTCTGTTCCGATGATCCAATCTCGCTTTGATTTTTCAAAACCTCGCGCTGTGCAGAATGTAATTGGTTAAGCAATAAGAACCTGGATCCAGGATGTGCCAGTTATATATTCGGGGTGCAACTGTCGTCCAGTACCTGTTTTTTTACATTTCAGAAAGCGGCCGATATCTTCCGAAAACAACGAATCAAACGAACAAACCATATCTGCTGAAAAGAGTGCAAGCTTCGTATATTTGAAATGTTGCTTATTGAAAAAAATCTTTTGGCAATACATTATCATTTGATATAATGGTCATCACATATGAATTGTACTCTGTGATATTCCATAGGTGGTGACTGTGTAAAATGGCAATGCTCTCTTATTACATTAACCAGTGGTCACTAAGAGCTGTATTGTCATTAGGGGAAGAAAATGAATACTCCACTTGTCGGTGGTCATTTTAATAAGGACATGGATGAATGGCATCCTTGTGGTGTTGTTTGGCTAATGACTGTCCAAAGCGGCCGTGATCGTATAGTGGTCAGTACTCTGCGTTGTGGTCGCAGCAACTCCGGTTCGAATCCCGGTCACGGCAGGTGAATCGCCCACTCATATTGGATTTCAATGCATTTACTTCCAAGTGGATGCGTGGTTTTCTGGATACGCGCCACAAATGTTACAGGAGTCTTCGCGTTCTCATCCTGTTTACCTGTGGTGATATTGATGTTGGACTTTTGACGGGCAGAATCTCAGTACTTTGGAAATTAGAAGCAAACAAGATGCACCTGAGTAAGGCAAGTCCCGAAGTGCTCATTGTCATCACTATAGCTGAAAAGGTGTAAGTGACAAGAGGAAAGAAAAACTGCGTTCTACCAGTTAATACATCATAAAACGGAATTTGCGGCCAGTGGTGGACATATGGCAAAATTCAAACAGTAATTGGTGACTTTGTATAATTCATTAGCGCACAATGGCACGATGATAAGTTGTATGAATGGATTGATTTCTGTTCCGATGATCCAATCTCGCTTTGATTTTTCAAAACCTCGCGCTGTGCAGAATGTGATTGGTTAAGCAATAAGAACCTGGATCCAGGATGTGCCAGTTATATATTCGGGGTGCAACTGTCGTCCAGTACCTGTTTTTTTACATTCCAGAAAGCGGCCGATATCTTCCGAAAACAACGAATCAAACGAACAAACCATATCTGCTGAAAAGAGTGCAAGCTTCGTATATTTGAAATGTTGCGTATTGAAAAAAATCTTTTGGCAATACATTATCATTTGATATAATGGTCATCACATATGAATTGTACTCTGTGATATTCCATATGTGGTGACTGTGTAAAATGGCAATGATCTCTTATTACATTAACCAGTGGTCACTAAGAGCTGTATTGTCATTAGGGGAAGAAAATGAATACTCCACTTGTCGGTGGTCATTTTAATAAGGACATGTATGAATGGCATCCTTGTGGTGTTGTTTGGCTAATGACTGTCCAAAGCGGCCGTGATCGTATAGTGGTCAGTACTCTGCGTTGTGGTCGCAGCAACCCCGGTTCGAATCCGGGTCACGGCAGGTGAATCGCCCACTCATATTGGATTTCAATGCATTTACTTCCAAGTGGATGCGTGGTTTTCTGGATACGCGCCACAAATGTTACAGGAGTCTTCGCGTTCTCATCCTGTTTACCTGTGGTGATATTGATGTTGGACTTTTGACGGGCAGAATCTCAGTACTTTGGAAAATAGAAGCAAACAAGATGCACCTGAGTAAGGCAAGTCCCGAAGTGCTCATTGTCATCACTATAGCTGAAAAGGTGTAAGTGACAAGAGGAAAGAAAAACTGCGTTCTACCAGTTAATACATCATAAAACGGAATTTGCGGCCAGTGGTGGACATATGGCAAAATTCAAACAGTAATTGGTGACTTTGTATAATTCATTAGCGCACAATGGCACGATGATAAGTTGTATGAATGGATTGATTTCTGTTCCGATGATCCAATCTCGCTTTGATTTTTCAAAACCTCGCGCTGTGCAGAATGTGATTGGTTAAGCAATAAGAACCTGGATCCAGGATGTGCCAGTTATATATTCGGGGTGCAACTGTCGTCCAGTACCTGTTTTTTTACATTCCAGAAAGCGGCCGATATCTTCCGAAAACAACGAATCAAACGAACAAACCATATCTGCTGAAAAGAGTGCAAGCTTCGTATATTTGAAATGTTGCGTATTGAAAAAAATCTTTTGGCAATACATTATCATTTGATATAATGGTCATCACATATGAATTGTACTCTGTGATATTCCATAGGTGGTGACTGTGTAAAATGGCAATGATCTCTTATTACATTAACCAGTGGTCACTAAGAGCTGTATTGTCATTAGGGGAAGAAAATGAATACTCCACTTGTCGGTGGTCATTTTAATAAGGACATGGATGAATGGCATCCTTGTGGTGTTGTTTGGCTAATGACTGTCCAAAGCGGCCGTGATCGTATAGTGGTCAGTACTCTGCGTTGTGGTCGCAGCAACCCCGGTTCGAATCCGGGTCACGGCAGGTGAATCGCCCACTCATATTGGATTTCAATGCATTTACTTCCAAGTGGATGCGTGGTTTTCTGGATACGCGCCACAAATGTTACAGGAGTCTTCGCGTTCTCATCCTGTTTACCTGTGGTGATATTGATGTTGGACTTTTGACGGGCAGAATCTCAGTACTTTGGAAAATAGAAGCAAACAAGATGCACCTGAGTAAGGCAAGTCCCGAAGTGCTCATTGTCATCACTATAGCTGAAAAGGTGTAAGTGACAAGAGGAAAGAAAAACTGCGTTCTACCAGTTAATACATCATAAAACGGAATTTGCGGCCAGTGGTGGACATATGGCAAAATTCAAACAGTAATTGGTGACTTTGTATAATTCATTAGCGCACAATGGCACGATGATAAGTTGTATGAATGGATTGATTTCTGTTCCGATGATCCAATCTCGCTTTGATTTTTCAAAACCTCGCGCTGTGCAGAATGTGATTGGTTAAGCAATAAGAACCTGGATCCAGGATGTGCCAGTTATATATTCGGGGTGCAACTGTCGTCCAGTACCTGTTTTTTTACATTCCAGAAAGCGGCCGATATCTTCCGAAAACAACGAATCAAACGAACAAACCATATCTGCTGAAAAGAGTGCAAGCTTCGTATATTTGAAATGTTGCGTATTGAAAAAAATCTTTTGGCAATACATTATCATTTGATATAATGGTCATCACATATGAATTGTACTCTGTGATATTCCATAGGTGGTGACTGTGTAAAATGGCAATGATCTCTTATTACATTAACCAGTGGTCACTAAGAGCTGTATTGTCATTAGGGGAAGAAAATGAATACTCCACTTGTCGGTGGTCATTTAAATAAGGACATGGATGAATGGCATCCTTGTGGTGTTGTTTGGCTAATGACTGTCCAAAGCGGCCGTGATCGTATAGTGGTCAGTACTCTGCGTTGTGGTCGCAGCAACCCCGGTTCGAATCCGGGTCACGGCAGGTGTATCGCCGACTCATATTGGATTTCAATGCATTTACTTCCAAGTGGATGCGTGGTTTTCTGGATACGCGCCACAAATGTTACAGGAGTCTTCGCGTTCTCATCCTGTTTACCTGTGGTGATATTGATGTTGGACTTTTGACGGGCAGAATCTCAGTACTTTGGAAATTAGAAGCAAACAAGATGCACCTGAGTAAGGCAAGTCCCGAAGTGCTCATTGTCATCACTATAGCTGAAAAGGTGTAAGTGACAAGAGGAAAGAAAAACTGCGTTCTACCAGTTAATACATCATAAAACGGAATTTGCGGCCAGTGGTGGACATATGGCAAAATTCAAACAGTAATTGGTGACTTTGTATAATTCATTAGCGCACAATGGCACGATGATAAGTTGTATGAATGGATTGATTTCTGTTCCGATGATCCAATCTCGCTTTGATTTTTCAAAACCTCGCGCTGTGCAGAATGTGATTGGTTAAGCAATAAGAACCTGGATCCAGGATGTGCCAGTTATATATTCGGGGTGCAACTGTCGTCCAGTACCTGTTTTTTTACATTCCAGAAAGCGGCCGATATCTTCCGAAAACAACGAATCAAACGAACAAACCATATCTGCTGAAAAGAGTGCAAGCTTCGTATATTTGAAATGTTGCGTATTGAAAAAAATCTTTTGGCAATACATTATCATTTGATATAATGGTCATCACATATGAATTGTACTCTGTGATATTCCATAGGTGGTGACTGTGTAAAATGGCAATGATCTCTTATTACATTAACCAGTGGTCACTAAGAGCTGTATTGTCATTAGGGGAAGAAAATGAATACTCCACTTGTCGGTGGTCATTTTAATAAGGACATGGATGAATGGCATCCTTGTGGTGTTGTTTGGCTAATGACTGTCCAAAGCGGCCGTGATCGTATAGTGGTCAGTACTCTGCGTTGTGGTCGCAGCAACCCCGGTTCGAATCCGGGTCACGGCAGGTGTATCGCCCACTCATATTGGATTTCAATGCATTTACTTCCAAGTGGATGCGTGGTTTTCTGGATACGCGCCACAAATGTTACAGGAGTCTTCGCGTTCTCATCCTGTTTACCTGTGGTGATATTGATGTTGGACTTTTGACGGGCAGAATCTCAGTACTTTGGAAATTAGAAGCAAACAAGATGCACCTGAGTAAGGCAAGTCCCGAAGTGCTCATTGTCATCACTATAGCTGAAAAGGTGTAAGTGACAAGAGGAAAGAAAAACTGCGTTCTACCAGTTAATACATCATAAAACGGAATTTGCGGCCAGTGGTGGACATATGGCAAAATTCAAACAGTAATTGGTGACTTTGTATAATTCATTAGCGCACAATGGCACGATGATAAGTTGTATGAATGGATTGATTTCTGTTCCGATGATCCAATCTCGCTTTGATTTTTCAAAACCTCGCGCTGTGCAGAATGTGATTGGTTAAGCAATAAGAACCTGGATCCAGGATGTGCCAGTTATATATTCGGGGTGCAACTGTCGTCCAGTACCTGTTTTTTTACATTCCAGAAAGCGGCCGATATCTTCCGAAAACAACGAATCAAACGAACAAACCATATCTGCTGAAAAGAGTGCAAGCTTCGTATATTTGAAATGTTGCGTATTGAAAAAAATCTTTTGGCAATACATTATCATTTGATATAATGGTCATCACATATGAATTGTACTCTGTGATATTCCATAGGTGGTGACTGTGTAAAATGGCAATGATCTCTTATTACATTAACCAGTGGTCACTAAGAGCTGTATTGTCATTAGGGGAAGAAAATGAATACTCCACTTGTCGGTGGTCATTTTAATAAGGACATGTATGAATGGCATCCTTGTGGTGTTGTTTAGCTAATGACTGTCCAAAGCGGCCGTGATCGTATAGTGGTCAGTACTCTGCGTTGTGGTCGCAGCAACCCCGGTTCGAATCCGGGTCACGGCAGGTGAATCGCCCACTCATATTGGATTTCAATGCATTTACTTCCAAGTGGATGCGTGGTTTTCTGGATACGCGCCACAAATGTTACAGGAGTCTTCGCGTTCTCATCCTGTTTACCTGTGGTGATATTGATGTTGGACTTTTGACGGGCAGAATCTCAGTACTTTGGAAAATAGAAGCAAACAAGATGCACCTGAGTAAGGCAAGTCCCGAAGTGCTCATTGTCATCACTATAGCTGAAAAGGTGTAAGTGACAAGAGGAAAGAAAAACTGCGTACTACCAGTTAATACATCATAAAACGGAATTTGCGGCCAGTGGTGGACATATGGCAAAATTCAAAGAGTAATTGGTGACTTTGTATAATTCATTAGCGCACAATGGCACGAAGATAAGTTGTATGAATGGATTGATTTCTGTTCCGATGATCCAATCTCGCTTTGATTTTTCAAAACCTCGCGCTGTGCAGAATATAATTGATTCAGCAATAAGAACCTGGATCCAGGATGTGCCAGTTATATATTCGGGGTGCAACTGTCGTCCAGTACCTGTTTTTTTACATTTCAGAAAGCGTCCGATATCTTCCGAAAACAACGAATCAAACGAACAAACCATATCTGCTGAAAAGAGTGCAAGCTTCGTATAGTTGAAATGTTGCGTATTGAAAAAAATCTTTTGGCAATACATTATCATTTGATATAATGGTCATCACATATGAATTGTACTCTGTGATATTCCATAGGTGGTGACTGTGTAAAATGGCAATGATCTCTTATTACATTAACCAGTGGTCACTAAGAGCTGTATTGTCATTAGGGGAAGAAAATGAATACTCCACTTGTCGGTGGTCATTTTAATAAGGACATGGATGAATGGCATCCTTGTGGTGTTGTTTGGCTAATGACTGTCCAAAGCGGCCGTGATCGTATAGTGGTCAGTACTCTGCGTTGTGGTCGCAGCAACTCCGGTTCGAATCCGGGTCACGGCAGGTGAATCGCCCACTCATATTGGATTTCAATGCATTTACTTCCAAGTGGATGCGTGGTTTTCTGGATACGCGCCACAAATGTTACAGGAGTCTTCGCGTTCTCATCCTGTTTACCTGTGGTGATATTGATGTTGGACTTTTGACGGGCAGAATCTCAGTACTTTGGAAATTAGAAGCAAACAAGATGCACCTGAGTAAGGCAAGTCCCGAAGTGCTCATTGTCATCACTATAGCTGAAAAGGTGTAAGTGACAAGAGGAAAGAAAAACTGCGTTCTACCAGTTAATACATCATAAAACGGAATTTGCGGCCAGTGGTGGACATATGGCAAAATTCAAACAGTAATTGGTGACTTTGTATAATTCATTAGCGCACAATGGCACGATGATAAGTTGTATGAATGGATTGATTTCTGTTCCGATGATCCAATCTCGCTTTGATTTTTCAAAACCTCGCGCTGTGCAGAATGTGATTGGTTAAGCAATAAGAACCTGGATCCAGGATGTGCCAGTTATATATTCGGGGTGCAACTGTCGTCCAGTACCTGTTTTTTTACATTCCAGAAAGCGGCCGATATCTTCCGAAAACAACGAATCAAACGAACAAACCATATCTGCTGAAAAGAGTGCAAGCTTCGTATATTTGAAATGTTGCGTATTGAAAAAAATCTTTTGGCAATACATTATCATTTGATATAATGGTCATCACATATGAATTGTACTCTGTGATATTCCATAGGTGGTGACTGTGTAAAATGGCAATGATCTCTTATTACATTAACCAGTGGTCACTAAGAGCTGTATTGTCATTAGGGGAAGAAAATGAATACTCCACTTGTCGGTGGTCATTTTAATAAGGACATGTATGAATGGCATCCTTGTGGTGTTGTTTGGCTAATGACTGTCCAAAGCGGCCGTGATCGTATAGTGGTCAGTACTCTGCGTTGTGGTCGCAGCAACCCCGGTTCGAATCCGGGTCACGGCAGGTGAATCGCCCACTCATATTGGATTTCAATGCATTTACTTCCAAGTGGATGCGTGGTTTTCTGGATACGCGCCACAAATGTTACAGGAGTCTTCGCGTTCTCATCCTGTTTACCTGTGGTGATATTGATGTTGGACTTTTGACGGGCAGAATCTCAGTACTTTGGAAAATAGAAGCAAACAAGATGCACCTGAGTAAGGCAAGTCCCGAAGTGCTCATTGTCATCACTATAGCTGAAAAGGTGTAAGTGACAAGAGGAAAGAAAAACTGCGTTCTACCAGTTAATACATCATAAAACGGAATTTGCGGCCAGTGGTGGACATATGGCAAAATTCAAACAGTAATTGGTGACTTTGTATAATTCATTAGCGCACAATGGCACGATGATAAGTTGTATGAATGGATTGATTTCTGTTCCGATGATCCAATCTCGCTTTGATTTTTCAAAACCTCGCGCTGTGCAGAATGTGATTGGTTAAGCAATAAGAACCTGGATCCAGGATGTGCCAGTTATATATTCGGGGTGCAACTGTCGTCCAGTACCTGTTTTTTTACATTCCAGAAAGCGGCCGATATCTTCCGAAAACAACGAATCAAACGAACAAACCATATCTGCTGAAAAGAGTGCAAGCTTCGTATATTTGAAATGTTGCGTATTGAAAAAAATCTTTTGGCAATACATTATCATTTGATATAATGGTCATCACATATGAATTGTACTCTGTGATATTCCATAGGTGGTGACTGTGTAAAATGGCAATGATCTCTTATTACATTAACCAGTGGTCACTAAGAGCTGTATTGTCATTAGGGGAAGAAAATGAATACTCCACTTGTCGGTGGTCATTTTAATAAGGACATGGATGAATGGCATCCTTGTGGTGTTGTTTGGCTAATGACTGTCCAAAGCGGCCGTGATCGTATAGTGGTCAGTACTCTGCGTTGTGGTCGCAGCAACCCCGGTTCGAATCCGGGTCACGGCAGGTGTATCGCCCACTCATATTGGATTTCAATGCATTTACTTCCAAGTGGATGCGTGGTTTTCTGGATACGCGCCACAAATGTTACAGGAGTCTTCGCGTTCTCATCCTGTTTACCTGTGGTGATATTGATGTTGGACTTTTGACGGGCAGAATCTCAGTACTTTGGAAATTAGAAGCAAACAAGATGCACCTGAGTAAGGCAAGTCCCGAAGTGCTCATTGTCATCACTATAGCTGAAAAGGTGTAAGTGACAAGAGGAAAGAAAAACTGCGTTCTACCAGTTAATACATCATAAAACGGAATTTGCGGCCAGTGGTGGACATATGGCAAAATTCAAACAGTAATTGGTGACTTTGTATAATTCATTAGCGCACAATGGCACGATGATAAGTTGTATGAATGGATTGATTTCTGTTCCGATGATCCAATCTCGCTTTGATTTTTCAAAACCTCGCGCTGTGCAGAATGTGATTGGTTAAGCAATAAGAACCTGGATCCAGGATGTGCCAGTTATATATTCGGGGTGCAACTGTCGTCCAGTACCTGTTTTTTTACATTCCAGAAAGCGGCCGATATCTTCCGAAAACAACGAATCAAACGAACAAACCATATCTGCTGAAAAGAGTGCAAGCTTCGTATATTTGAAATGTTGCGTATTGAAAAAAATCTTTTGGCAATACATTATCATTTGATATAATGGTCATCACATATGAATTGTACTCTGTGATATTCCATAGGTGGTGACTGTGTAAAATGGCAATGATCTCTTATTACATTAACCAGTGGTCACTAAGAGCTGTATTGTCATTAGGGGAAGAAAATGAATACTCCACTTGTCGGTGGTCATTTTAATAAGGACATGTATGAATGGCATCCTTGTGGTGTTGTTTAGCTAATGACTGTCCAAAGCGGCCGTGATCGTATAGTGGTCAGTACTCTGCGTTGTGGTCGCAGCAACCCCGGTTCGAATCCGGGTCACGGCAGGTGAATCGCCCACTCATATTGGATTTCAATGCATTTACTTCCAAGTGGATGCGTGGTTTTCTGGATACGCGCCACAAATGTTACAGGAGTCTTCGCGTTCTCATCCTGTTTACCTGTGGTGATATTGATGTTGGACTTTTGACGGGCAGAATCTCAGTACTTTGGAAAATAGAAGCAAACAAGATGCACCTGAGTAAGGCAAGTCCCGAAGTGCTCATTGTCATCACTATAGCTGAAAAGGTGTAAGTGACAAGAGGAAAGAAAAACTGCGTACTACCAGTTAATACATCATAAAACGGAATTTGCGGCCAGTGGTGGACATATGGCAAAATTCAAAGAGTAATTGGTGACTTTGTATAATTCATTAGCGCACAATGGCACGAAGATAAGTTGTATGAATGGATTGATTTCTGTTCCGATGATCCAATCTCGCTTTGATTTTTCAAAACCTCGCGCTGTGCAGAATATAATTGATTCAGCAATAAGAACCTGGATCCAGGATGTGCCAGTTATATATTCGGGGTGCAACTGTCGTCCAGTACCTGTTTTTTTACATTTCAGAAAGCGTCCGATATCTTCCGAAAACAACGAATCAAACGAACAAACCATATCTGCTGAAAAGAGTGCAAGCTTCGTATAGTTGAAATGTTGCGTATTGAAAAAAATCTTTTGGCAATACATTATCATTTGATATAATGGTCATCACATATGAATTGTACTCTGTGATATTCCATAGGTGGTGACTGTGTAAAATGGCAATGATCTCTTATTACATTAACCAGTGGTCACTAAGAGCTGTATTGTCATTAGGGGAAGAAAATGAATACTCCACTTGTCGGTGGTCATTTTAATAAGGACATGGATGAATGGCATCCTTGTGGTGTTGTTTGGCTAATGACTGTCCAAAGCGGCCGTGATCGTATAGTGGTCAGTACTCTGCGTTGTGGTCGCAGCAACTCCGGTTCGAATCCGGGTCACGGCAGGTGAATCGCCCACTCATATTGGATTTCAATGCATTTACTTCCAAGTGGATGCGTGGTTTTCTGGATACGCGCCACAAATGTTACAGGAGTCTTCGCGTTCTCATCCTGTTTACCTGTGGTGATATTGATGTTGGACTTTTGACGGGCAGAATCTCAGTACTTTGGAAATTAGAAGCAAACAAGATGCACCTGAGTAAGGCAAGTCCCGAAGTGCTCATTGTCATCACTATAGCTGAAAAGGTGTAAGTGACAAGAGGAAAGAAAAACTGCGTTCTACCAGTTAATACATCATAAAACGGAATTTGCGGCCAGTGGTGGACATATGGCAAAATTCAAACAGTAATTGGTGACTTTGTATAATTCATTAGCGCACAATGGCACGATGATAAGTTGTATGAATGGATTGATTTCTGTTCCGATGATCCAATCTCGCTTTGATTTTTCAAAACCTCGCGCTGTGCAGAATGTGATTGGTTAAGCAATAAGAACCTGGATCCAGGATGTGCCAGTTATATATTCGGGGTGCAACTGTCGTCCAGTACCTGTTTTTTTACATTCCAGAAAGCGGCCGATATCTTCCGAAAACAACGAATCAAACGAACAAACCATATCTGCTGAAAAGAGTGCAAGCTTCGTATATTTGAAATGTTGCGTATTGAAAAAAATCTTTTGGCAATACATTATCATTTGATATAATGGTCATCACATATGAATTGTACTCTGTGATATTCCATAGGTGGTGACTGTGTAAAATGGCAATGATCTCTTATTACATTAACCAGTGGTCACTAAGAGCTGTATTGTCATTAGGGGAAGAAAATGAATACTCCACTTGTCGGTGGTCATTTTAATAAGGACATGTATGAATGGCATCCTTGTGGTGTTGTTTGGCTAATGACTGTCCAAAGCGGCCGTGATCGTATAGTGGTCAGTACTCTGCGTTGTGGTCGCAGCAACCCCGGTTCGAATCCGGGTCACGGCAGGTGAATCGCCCACTCATATTGGATTTCAATGCATTTACTTCCAAGTGGATGCGTGGTTTTCTGGATACGCGCCACAAATGTTACAGGAGTCTTCGCGTTCTCATCCTGTTTACCTGTGGTGATATTGATGTTGGACTTTTGACGGGCAGAATCTCAGTACTTTGGAAAATAGAAGCAAACAAGATGCACCTGAGTAAGGCAAGTCCCGAAGTGCTCATTGTCATCACTATAGCTGAAAAGGTGTAAGTGACAAGAGGAAAGAAAAACTGCGTTCTACCAGTTAATACATCATAAAACGGAATTTGCGGCCAGTGGTGGACATATGGCAAAATTCAAACAGTAATTGGTGACTTTGTATAATTCATTAGCGCACAATGGCACGATGATAAGTTGTATGAATGGATTGATTTCTGTTCCGATGATCCAATCTCGCTTTGATTTTTCAAAACCTCGCGCTGTGCAGAATGTGATTGGTTAAGCAATAAGAACCTGGATCCAGGATGTGCCAGTTATATATTCGGGGTGCAACTGTCGTCCAGTACCTGTTTTTTTACATTCCAGAAAGCGGCCGATATCTTCCGAAAACAACGAATCAAACGAACAAACCATATCTGCTGAAAAGAGTGCAAGCTTCGTATATTTGAAATGTTGCGTATTGAAAAAAATCTTTTGGCAATACATTATCATTTGATATAATGGTCATCACATATGAATTGTACTCTGTGATATTCCATAGGTGGTGACTGTGTAAAATGGCAATGATCTCTTATTACATTAACCAGTGGTCACTAAGAGCTGTATTGTCATTAGGGGAAGAAAATGAATACTCCACTTGTCGGTGGTCATTTTAATAAGGACATGGATGAATGGCATCCTTGTGGTGTTGTTTGGCTAATGACTGTCCAAAGCGGCCGTGATCGTATAGTGGTCAGTACTCTGCGTTGTGGTCGCAGCAACTCCGGTTCGAATCCGGGTCACGGCAGGTGTATCGCCCACTCATGTTGGATTTCAATGCATTTACTTCCAAGTGGATGCGTGGTTTTCTGGATACGCGCCACAAATGTTACAGGAGTCTTCGCGTTCTCATCCTGTTTACCTGTGGTGATATTGATGTTGGACTTTTGACGGGCAGAATCTCAGTACTTTGGAAATTAGAAGCAAACAAGATGCACCTGAGTAAGGCAAGTCCCGAAGTGCTCATTGTCATCACTATAGCTGAAAAGGTGTAAGTGACAAGAGGAAAGAAAAACTGCGTTCTACCAGTTAATACATCATAAAACGGAATTTGCGGCCAGTGGTGGACATATGGCAAAATTCAAACAGTAATTGGTGACTTTGTATAATTCATTAGCGCACAATGGCACGATGATAAGTTGTATGAATGGATTGATTTCTGTTCCGATGATCCAATCTCGCTTTGATTTTTCAAAACCTCGCGCTGTGCAGAATGTGATTGGTTAAGCAATAAGAACCTGGATCCAGGATGTGCCAGTTATATATTCGGGGTGCAACTGTCGTCCAGTACCTGTTTTTTTACATTCCAGAAAGCGGCCGATATCTTCCGAAAACAACGAATCAAACGAACAAACCATATCTGCTGAAAAGAGTGCAAGCTTCGTATATTTGAAATGTTGCGTATTGAAAAAAATCTTTTGGCAATACATTATCATTTGATATAATGGTCATCACATATGAATTGTACTCTGTGATATTCCATAGGTGGTGACTGTGTAAAATGGCAATGATCTCTTATTACATTAACCAGTGGTCACTAAGAGCTGTATTGTCATTAGGGGAAGAAAATGAATACTCCACTTGTCGGTGGTCATTTTAATAAGGACATGGATGAATGGCATCCTTGTGGTGTTGTTTGGCTAATGACTGTCCAAAGCGGCCGTGATCGTATAGTGGTCAGTACTCTGCGTTGTGGTCGCAGCAACCCCGGTTCGAATCCGGGTCACGGCAGGTGTATAGGCCACTCATATTGGATTTCAATGCATTTACTTCCAAGTGGATGCGTGGTTTTCTGGATACGCGCCACAAATGTTACAGGAGTCTTCGCGTTCTCATCCTGTTTACCTGTGGTGATATTGATGTTGGACTTTTGACGGGCAGAATCTCAGTACTTTGGAAAATAGAAGCAAACAAGATGCACCTGAGTAAGGCAAGTCCCGAAGTGCTCATTGTCATCACTATAGCTGAAAAGGTGTAAGTGACAAGAGGAAAGAAAAACTGCGTTCTACCAGTTAATACATCATAAAACGGAATTTGCGGCCAGTGGTGGACATATGGCAAAATTCAAACAGTAATTGGTGACTTTGTATAATTCATTAGCGCACAATGGCACGATGATAAGTTGTATGAATGGATTGATTTCTGTTCCGATGATCCAATCTCGCTTTGATTTTTCAAAACCTCGCGCTGTGCAGAATGTGATTGGTTAAGCAATAAGAACCTGGATCCAGGATGTGCCAGTTATATATTCGGGGTGCAACTGTCGTCCAGTACCTGTTTTGTTACATTCCAGAAAGCGGCCGATATCTTCCGAAAACAACGAATCAAACGAACAAACCATATCTGCTGAAAAGAGTGCAAGCTTCGTATATTTGAAATGTTGCGTATTGAAAAAAATCTTTTGGCAATACATTATCATTTGATATAATGGTCATCACATATGAATTGTACTCTGTGATATTCCATAGGTGGTGACTGTGTAAAATGGCAATGATCTCTTATTACATTAACCAGTGGTCACTAAGAGCTGTATTGTCATTAGGGGAAGAAAATGAATACTCCACTTGTCGGTGGTCATTTTAATAAGGACATGGATGAATGGCATCCTTGTGGTGTTGTTTGGCTAATGACTGTCCAAAGCGGCCGTGATCGTATAGTGGTCAGTACTCTGCGTTGTGGTCGCAGCAACTCCGGTTCGAATCCGGGTCACGGCAGGTGTATCGCCCACTCATGTTGGATTTCAATGCATTTACTTCCAAGTGGATGCGTGGTTTTCTGGATACGCGCCACAAATGTTACAGGAGTCTTCGCGTTCTCATCCTGTTTACCTGTGGTGATATTGATGTTGGACTTTTGACGGGCAGAATCTCAGTACTTTGGAAATTAGAAGCAAACAAGATGCACCTGAGTAAGGCAAGTCCCGAAGTGCTCATTGTCATCACTATAGCTGAAAAGGTGTAAGTGACAAGAGGAAAGAAAAACTGCGTTCTACCAGTTAATACATCATAAAACGGAATTTGCGGCCAGTGGTGGACATATGGCAAAATTCAAACAGTAATTGGTGACTTTGTATAATTCATTAGCGCACAATGGCACGATGATAAGTTGTATGAATGGATTGATTTCTGTTCCGATGATCCAATCTCGCTTTGATTTTTCAAAACCTCGCGCTGTGCAGAATGTGATTGGTTAAGCAATAAGAACCTGGATCCAGGATGTGCCAGTTATATATTCGGGGTGCAACTGTCGTCCAGTACCTGTTTTTTTACATTTCAGAAAGCGGCCGATATCTTCCGAAAACAACGAATCAAACGAACAAACCATATCTGCTGAAAAGAGTGCAAGCTTCGTATATTTGAAATGTTGCGTATTGAAAAAAATCTTTTGGCAATACATTATCATTTGATATAATGGTCATCACATATGAATTGTACTCTGTGATATTCCATAGGTGGTGACTGTGTAAAATGGCAATGATCTCTTATTACATTAACCAGTGGTCACTAAGAGCTGTATTGTCATTATAGGGGAAGAAAATGAATACTCCACTTGTCGGTGGTCATTTTAATAAGGACATGGATGAATGGCATCCTTGTGGTGTTGTTTGGCTAATGACTGTCCAAAGCGGCCGTGATCGTATAGTGGTCAGTACTCTGCGTTGTGGTCGCAGCAACCCCGGTTCGAATCCGGGTCACGGCAGGTGTATAGGCCACTCATATTGGATTTCAATGCATTTACTTCCAAGTGGATGCGTGGTTTTCTGGATACGCGCCACAAATGTTACAGGAGTCTTCGCGTTCTCATCCTGTTTACCTGTGGTGATATTGATGTTGGACTTTTGACGGGCAGAATCTCAGTACTTTGGAAATTAGAAGCAAACAAGATGCACCTGAGTAAGGCAAGTCCCGAAGTGCTCATTGTCATCACTATAGCTGAAAAGGTGTAAGTGACAAGAGGAAAGAAAAACTGCGTTCTACCAGTTAATACATCATAAAACGGAATTTGCGGCCAGTGGTGGACATATGGCAAAATTCAAACAGTAATTGGTGACTTTGTATAATTCATTAGCGCACAATGGCACGATGATAAGTTGTATGAATGGATTGATTTCTGTTCCGATGATCCAATCTCGCTTTGATTTTTCAAAACCTCGCGCTGTGCAGAATGTGATTGGTTAAGCAATAAGAACCTGGATCCAGGATGTGCCAGTTATATATTCGGGGTGCAACTGTCGTCCAGTACCTGTTTTTTTACATTCCAGAAAGCGGCCGATATCTTCCGAAAACAACGAATCAAACGAACAAACCATATCTGCTGAAAAGAGTGCAAGCTTCGTATATTTGAAATGTTGCGTATTGAAAAAAATCTTTTGGCAATACATTATCATTTGATATAATGGTCATCACATATGAATTGTACTCTGTGATATTCCATAGGTGGTGACTGTGTAAAATGGCAATGATCTCTTATTACATTAACCAGTGGTCACTAAGAGCTGTATTGTCATTAGGGGAAGAAAATGAATACTCCACTTGTCGGTGGTCATTTTAATAAGGACATGGATGAATGGCATCCTTGTGGTGTTGTTTGGCTAATGACTGTCCAAAGCGGCCGTGATCGTATAGTGGTCAGTACTCTGCGTTGTGGTCGCAGCAACTCCGGTTCGAATCCGGGTCACGGCAGGTGTATCGCCCACTCATGTTGGATTTCAATGCATTTACTTCCAAGTGGATGCGTGGTTTTCTGGATACGCGCCACAAATGTTACAGGAGTCTTCGCGTTCTCATCCTGTTTACCTGTGGTGATATTGATGTTGGACTTTTGACGGGCAGAATCTCAGTACTTTGGAAATTAGAAGCAAACAAGATGCACCTGAGTAAGGCAAGTCCCGAAGTGCTCATTGTCATCACTATAGCTGAAAAGGTGTAAGTGACAAGAGGAAAGAAAAACTGCGTTCTACCAGTTAATACATCATAAAACGGAATTTGCGGCCAGTGGTGGACATATGGCAAAATTCAAACAGTAATTGGTGACTTTGTATAATTCATTAGCGCACAATGGCACGATGATAAGTTGTATGAATGGATTGATTTCTGTTCCGATGATCCAATCTCGCTTTGATTTTTCAAAACCTCGCGCTGTGCAGAATGTGATTGGTTAAGCAATAAGAACCTGGATCCAGGATGTGCCAGTTATATATTCGGGGTGCAACTGTCGTCCAGTACCTGTTTTTTTACATTTCAGAAAGCGGCCGATATCTTCCGAAAACAACGAATCAAACGAACAAACCATATCTGCTGAAAAGAGTGCAAGCTTCGTATATTTGAAATGTTGCGTATTGAAAAAAATCTTTTGGCAATACATTATCATTTGATATAATGGTCATCACATATGAATTGTACTCTGTGATATTCCATAGGTGGTGACTGTGTAAAATGGCAATGATCTCTTATTACATTAACCAGTGGTCACTAAGAGCTGTATTGTCATTATAGGGGAAGAAAATGAATACTCCACTTGTCGGTGGTCATTTTAATAAGGACATGGATGAATGGCATCCTTGTGGTGTTGTTTGGCTAATGACTGTCCAAAGCGGCCGTGATCGTATAGTGGTCAGTACTCTGCGTTGTGGTCGCAGCAACCCCGGTTCGAATCCGGGTCACGGCAGGTGTATAGGCCACTCATATTGGATTTCAATGCATTTACTTCCAAGTGGATGCGTGGTTTTCTGGATACGCGCCACAAATGTTACAGGAGTCTTCGCGTTCTCATCCTGTTTACCTGTGGTGATATTGATGTTGGACTTTTGACGGGCAGAATCTCAGTACTTTGGAAATTAGAAGCAAACAAGATGCACCTGAGTAAGGCAAGTCCCGAAGTGCTCATTGTCATCACTATAGCTGAAAAGGTGTAAGTGACAAGAGGAAAGAAAAACTGCGTTCTACCAGTTAATACATCATAAAACGGAATTTGCGGCCAGTGGTGGACATATGGCAAAATTCAAACAGTAATTGGTGACTTTGTATAATTCATTAGCGCACAATGGCACGATGATAAGTTGTATGAATGGATTGATTTCTGTTCCGATGATCCAATCTCGCTTTGATTTTTCAAAACCTCGCGCTGTGCAGAATGTGATTGGTTAAGCAATAAGAACCTGGATCCAGGATGTGCCAGTTATATATTCGGGGTGCAACTGTCGTCCAGTACCTGTTTTTTTACATTCCAGAAAGCGGCCGATATCTTCCGAAAACAACGAATCAAACGAACAAACCATATCTGCTGAAAGAGTGCAAGGTTCGTATATTTGAAATGTTGCGTATTGAAAAAAATCTTTTGGCAATACATTATCATTTGATATAATGGTCATCACATATGAATTGTACTCTGTGATATTCCATAGGTGGTGACTGTGTAAAATGGCAATGATCTCTTATTACATTAACCAGTGGTCACTAAGAGCTGTATTGTCATTAGGGGAAGAAAATGAATACTCCACTTGTCGGTGGTCATTTAAATAAGGACATGGATGAATGGCATCCTTGTGGTGTTGTTTGGCTAATGACTGTCCAAAGCGGCCGTGATCGTATAGTGGTCAGTACTCTGCGTTGTGGTCGCAGCAACCCCGGTTCGAATCCGGGTCACGGCAGGTGTATCGCCCACTCATATTAGATTTCAATGCATTTACTTCCAAGTGGATGCGTGGTTTTCTGGATACGCGCCACAAATGTTACAGGAGTCTTCGCGTTCTCATCCTGTTTACCTGTGGTGATATTGATGTTGGACTTTTGACGGGCAGAATCTCAGTACTTTGGAAATTAGAAGCAAACAAGATGCACCTGAGTAAGGCAAGTCCCGAAGTGCTCATTGTCATCACTATAGCTGAAAAGGTGTAAGTGACAAGAGGAAAGAAAAACTGCGTTCTACCAGTTAATACATCATAAAACGGAATTTGCGGCCAGTGGTGGACATATGGCAAAATTCAAACAGTAATTGGTGACTTTGTATAATTCATTAGCGCACAATGGCACGATGATAAGTTGTATGAATGGATTGATTTCTGTTCCGATGATCCAATCTCGCTTTGATTTTTCAAAACCTCGCGCTGTGCAGAATGTGATTGGTTAAGCAATAAGAACCTGGATCCAGGATGTGCCAGTTATATATTCGGGGTGCAACTGTCGTCCAGTACCTGTTTTTTTACATTCCAGAAAGCGGCCGATATCTTCCGAAAACAACGAATCAAACGAACAAACCATATCTGCTGAAAAGAGTGCAAGCTTCGTATATTTGAAATGTTGCGTATTGAAAAAAATCTTTTGGCAATACATTATCATTTGATATAATGGTCATCACATATGAATTGTACTCTGTGATATTCCATAGGTGGTGACTGTGTAAAATGGCAATGATCTCTTATTACATTAACCAGTGGTCACTAAGAGCTGTATTGTCATTAGGGGAAGAAAATGAATACTCCACTTGTCGGTGGTCATTTTAATAAGGACATGGATGAATGGCATCCTTGTGGTGTTGTTTGGCTAATGACTGTCCAAAGCGGCCGTGATCGTATAGTGGTCAGTACTCTGCGTTGTGGTCGCAGCAACTCCGGTTCGAATCCGGGTCACGGCAGGTGTATCGCCCACTCATGTTGGATTTCAATGCATTTACTTCCAAGTGGATGCGTGGTTTTCTGGATACGCGCCACAAATGTTACAGGAGTCTTCGCGTTCTCATCCTGTTTACCTGTGGTGATATTGATGTTGGACTTTTGACGGGCAGAATCTCAGTACTTTGGAAATTAGAAGCAAACAAGATGCACCTGAGTAAGGCAAGTCCCGAAGTGCTCATTGTCATCACTATAGCTGAAAAGGTGTAAGTGACAAGAGGAAAGAAAAACTGCGTTCTACCAGTTAATACATCATAAAACGGAATTTGCGGCCAGTGGTGGACATATGGCAAAATTCAAACAGTAATTGGTGACTTTGTATAATTCATTAGCGCACAATGGCACGATGATAAGTTGTATGAATGGATTGATTTCTGTTCCGATGATCCAATCTCGCTTTGATTTTTCAAAACCTCGCGCTGTGCAGAATGTGATTGGTTAAGCAATAAGAACCTGGATCCAGGATGTGCCAGTTATATATTCGGGGTGCAACTGTCGTCCAGTACCTGTTTTTTTACATTCCAGAAAGCGGCCGATATCTTCCGAAAACAACGAATCAAACGAACAAACCATATCTGCTGAAAGAGTGCAAGGTTCGTATATTTGAAATGTTGCGTATTGAAAAAAATCTTTTGGCAATACATTATCATTTGATATAATGGTCATCACATATGAATTGTACTCTGTGATATTCCATAGGTGGTGACTGTGTAAAATGGCAATGATCTCTTATTACATTAACCAGTGGTCACTAAGAGCTGTATTGTCATTAGGGGAAGAAAATGAATACTCCACTTGTCGGTGGTCATTTAAATAAGGACATGGATGAATGGCATCCTTGTGGTGTTGTTTGGCTAATGACTGTCCAAAGCGGCCGTGATCGTATAGTGGTCAGTACTCTGCGTTGTGGTCGCAGCAACCCCGGTTCGAATCCGGGTCACGGCAGGTGTATCGCCGACTCATATTGGATTTCAATGCATTTACTTCCAAGTGGATGCGTGGTTTTCTGGATACGCGCCACAAATGTTACAGGAGTCTTCGCGTTCTCATCCTGTTTACCTGTGGTGATATTGATGTTGGACTTTTGACGGGCAGAATCTCAGTACTTTGGAAATTAGAAGCAAACAAGATGCACCTGAGTAAGGCAAGTCCCGAAGTGCTCATTGTCATCACTATAGCTGAAAAGGTGTAAGTGACAAGAGGAAAGAAAAACTGCGTTCTACCAGTTAATACATCATAAAACGGAATTTGCGGCCAGTGGTGGACATATGGCAAAATTCAAACAGTAATTGGTGACTTTGTATAATTCATTAGCGCACAATGGCACGATGATAAGTTGTATGAATGGATTGATTTCTGTTCCGATGATCCAATCTCGCTTTGATTTTTCAAAACCTCGCGCTGTGCAGAATGTGATTGGTTAAGCAATAAGAACCTGGATCCAGGATGTGCCAGTTATATATTCGGGGTGCAACTGTCGTCCAGTACCTGTTTTTTTACATTCCAGAAAGCGGCCGATATCTTCCGAAAACAACGAATCAAACGAACAAACCATATCTGCTGAAAAGAGTGCAAGCTTCGTATATTTGAAATGTTGCGTATTGAAAAAAATCTTTTGGCAATACATTATCATTTGATATAATGGTCATCACATATGAATTGTACTCTGTGATATTCCATAGGTGGTGACTGTGTAAAATGGCAATGATCTCTTATTACATTAACCAGTGGTCACTAAGAGCTGTATTGTCATTAGGGGAAGAAAATGAATACTCCACTTGTCGGTGGTCATTTTAATAAGGACATGGATGAATGGCATCCTTGTGGTGTTGTTTGGCTAATGACTGTCCAAAGCGGCCGTGATCGTATAGTGGTCAGTACTCTGCGTTGTGGTCGCAGCAACCCCGGTTCGAATCCGGGTCACGGCAGGTGTATAGGCCACTCATATTGGATTTCAATGCATTTACTTCCAAGTGGATGCGTGGTTTTCTGGATACGCGCCACAAATGTTACAGGAGTCTTCGCGTTCTCATCCTGTTTACCTGTGGTGATATTGATGTTGGACTTTTGACGGGCAGAATCTCAGTACTTTGGAAATTAGAAGCAAACAAGATGCACCTGAGTAAGGCAAGTCCCGAAGTGCTCATTGTCATCACTATAGCTGAAAAGGTGTAAGTGACAAGAGGAAAGAAAAACTGCGTTCTACCAGTTAATACATCATAAAACGGAATTTGCGGCCAGTGGTGGACATATGGCAAAATTCAAACAGTAATTGGTGACTTTGTATAATTCATTAGCGCACAATGGCACGATGATAAGTTGTATGAATGGATTGATTTCTGTTCCGATGATCCAATCTCGCTTTGATTTTTCAAAACCTCGCGCTGTGCAGAATGTGATTGGTTAAGCAATAAGAACCTGGATCCAGGATGTGCCAGTTATATATTCGGGGTGCAACTGTCGTCCAGTACCTGTTTTTTTACATTCCAGAAAGCGGCCGATATCTTCCGAAAACAACGAATCAAACGAACAAACCATATCTGCTGAAAGAGTGCAAGGTTCGTATATTTGAAATGTTGCGTATTGAAAAAAATCTTTTGGCAATACATTATCATTTGATATAATGGTCATCACATATGAATTGTACTCTGTGATATTCCATAGGTGGTGACTGTGTAAAATGGCAATGATCTCTTATTACATTAACCAGTGGTCACTAAGAGCTGTATTGTCATTAGGGGAAGAAAATGAATACTCCACTTGTCGGTGGTCATTTAAATAAGGACATGGATGAATGGCATCCTTGTGGTGTTGTTTGGCTAATGACTGTCCAAAGCGGCCGTGATCGTATAGTGGTCAGTACTCTGCGTTGTGGTCGCAGCAACCCCGGTTCGAATCCGGGTCACGGCAGGTGAATCGCCCACTCATATTGGATTTCAATGCATTTACTTCCAAGTGGATGCGTGGTTTTCTGGATACGCGCCACAAATGTTACAGGAGTCTTCGCGTTCTCATCCTGTTTACCTGTGGTGATATTGATGTTGGACTTTTGACGGGCAGAATCTCAGTACTTTGGAAATTAGAAGCAAACAAGATGCACCTGAGTAAGGCAAGTCCCGAAGTGCTCATTGTCATCACTATAGCTGAAAAGGTGTAAGTGACAAGAGGAAAGAAAAACTGCGTTCTACCAGTTAATACATCATAAAACGGAATTTGCGGCCAGTGGTGGACATATGGCAAAATTCAAACAGTAATTGGTGACTTTGTATAATTCATTAGCGCACAATGGCACGATGATAAGTTGTATGAATGGATTGATTTCTGTTCCGATGATCCAATCTCGCTTTGATTTTTCAAAACCTCGCGCTGTGCAGAATGTGATTGGTTAAGCAATAAGAACCTGGATCCAGGATGTGCCAGTTATATATTCGGGGTGCAACTGTCGTCCAGTACCTGTTTTTTTACATTTCAGAAAGCGGCCGATATCTTCCGAAAACAACGAATCAAACGAACAAACCATATCTGCTGAAAGAGTGCAAGGTTCGTATATTTGAAATGTTGCGTATTGAAAAAAATCTTTTGGCAATACATTATCATTTGATATAATGGTCATCACATATGAATTGTACTCTGTGATATTCCATAGGTGGTGACTGTGTAAAATGGCAATGATCTCTTATTACATTAACCAGTGGTCACTAAGAGCTGTATTGTCATTAAGGGGAAGAAAATGAATACTCCACTTGTCGGTGGTCATTTTAATAAGGACATGTATGAATGGCATCCTTGTGGTGTTGTTTGGCTAATGACTGTCTAAAGCGGCCGTGATCGTATAGTGGTCAGTACTCTGCGTTGTGGTCGCAGCAACCCCGGTTCGAATCCGGGTCACGGCAGGTGAATCGCCCACTCATATTGGATTTCAATGCATTTACTTCCAAGTGGATGCGTGGTTTTCTGGATACGCGCCACAAATGTTACAGGAGTCTTCGCGTTCTCATCCTGTTTACCTGTGGTGATATTGATGTTGGACTTTTGACGGGCAGAATCTCAGTACTTTGGAAAATAGAAGCAAACAAGATGCACCTGAGTAAGGCAAGTCCCGAAGTGCTCATTGTCATCACTATAGCTGAAAAGGTGTAAGTGACAAGAGGAAAGAAAAACTGCGTTCTACCAGTTAATACATCATAAAACGGAATTTGCGGCCAGTGGTGGACATATGGCAAAATTCAAACAGTAATTGGTGACTTTGTATAATTCATTAGCGCACAATGGCACGATGATAAGTTGTATGAATGGATTGATTTCTGTTCCGATGATCCAATCTCGCTTTGATTTTTCAAAACCTCGCGCTGTGCAGAATGTGATTGGTTAAGCAATAAGAACCTGGATCCAGGATGTGCCAGTTATATATTCGGGGTGCAACTGTCGTCCAGTACCTGTTTTTTTACATTTCAGAAAGCGGCCGATATCTTCCGAAAACAACGAATCAAACGAACAAACCATATCTGCTGAAAGAGTGCAAGGTTCGTATATTTGAAATGTTGCGTATTGAAAAAAATCTTTTGGCAATACATTATCATTTGATATAATGGTCATCACATATGAATTGTACTCTGTGATATTCCATAGGTGGTGACTGTGTAAAATGGCAATGATCTCTTATTACATTAACCAGTGGTCACTAAGAGCTGTATTGTCATTAAGGGGAAGAAAATGAATACTCCACTTGTCGGTGGTCATTTTAATAAGGATATGGATGAATGGCATCCTTGTGGTGTTGTTTGGCTAATGACTGTCCAAAGCGGCCGTGATCGTATAGTGGTCAGTACTCTGCGTTGTGGTCGCAGCAACCCCGGTTCGAATCCGGGTCACGGCAGGTGTATCGCCCACTCATGTTGGATTTCAATGCATTTACTTCCAAGTGGATGCGTGGTTTTCTGGATACGCGCCACAAATGTTACAGGAGTCTTCGCGTTCTCATCCTGTTTACCTGTGGTGATGTCGATGTTGGACTTTTGACGGGCAGAATCTCAGTACTTTGGAAATTAGAAGCAAACAAGATGCACCTGAGTAAGGCAAGTCCCGAAGTGCTCATTGTCATCACTATAGCTGAAAAGGTGTAAGTGACAAGAGGAAAGAAAAACTGCGTTCTACCAGTTAATACATCATAAAACGGAATTTGTGGCCAGTGGTGGACATATGGCAAAATTCAAACAGTAATTGGTGACTTTGTATAATTCATTAGCGCACAATGGCACGATGATAATGTGGCAGGAGTGGTAAGGGGAAAGGCCCAAACCAACCACAGTAGCCTGACTACGCCACCCCAGGTCCTACTGCCCAGGGACATAAGAAAATAGTACTCAGGGGTCCAACAAAACGACCCACAGCTGACCACAAGTGGCCAGCAAAGTTCAACGGGAATTACACTTTTATTCAACTCAACACAACAGGATCAACCGGAAGTTAGAAACAATAAACAATGACAATAACCAAACCACAATTACATAATACATCAACACAAAATCACAACCCCAAACATCGCACAGCCCCGCATTTACAACGAAACAAAAACAAACACAGCAAATCACGTTCAAACACAGCAAAACTAATAAAAAAAACCCAAAACAAAACCAAAGACAAAACCCACCCCATAACCAACCGCAAACCACATAATGCTAGGTACCGGGGCTTACTCACGCACACAGATACTCATATCAAACCACACATAATAATAAAAAAAAGGAAAAGAAAAGACCAACTACTATAATCTAAAGACAGACAAGACAGCAGCCCAACCCACTACAAGCCACGAAAGGGGGAGGCTACCTACAAATAAAACAATACAAAAACACAAACCAATCAAACCTGCTGTCACAGCTCACAGTCATTAAAACTCCTGTCGACCTTATACCTACCAGAACCTGTAGCTGCCGCTTAGCCAGCCGTAATGAAAACACCAGGCTAACCACCCGCCTTAACCCAGGTCCACTACAAACATACAAAAACACAGGAATTAAAACGTAAAACCACAAACTAGATATCACCGAACGGCACATGCCTACCAGTACCATTGCGCGGGGAGGGGGGGGGGGACAGCAGTCGCTAAACGCAGACCGGACCAGTGGACAAACGCAGCGTCAGCCACGGCGTTTGGAGTCAATACGATACCTGCACTGGACCCCGCATAACCACTGCGTCCTACCTATAAACCCATCCCCAGTGCAGCTCTAATTAACCCCACTTGACCCTGAATACTTGCCACACCCCTCCCCACATCCACGTCAGCAGAAGCTAACCGGCACGTGACCGCACTTTATCTAAACTTCTCCAAACGCTCCGGTTACAATCTACCCCCACGTTCTTTATCGTCGACCCGACGATAAACTGCCTAGGGGTACGGCACTGCCCACAACCTAACGCAAGCTCACCACCTGCAACCTAAGTCCCTAAAGTTCCGCTGCCCCCGTATTCCAACTCTGTGCCACCCGAGGAAGATGGTGGACATTAGAATGCTGACCTGCCGTACTTCGGGTTGTCCTTCTAGCCGCGACCCCATGGTCAGATTGGTGCTCCACTGGCACTGCCGTTGACAGCGCCCCTATAGCCAAACCTGACGATAGAGGCGCAGCAAGGGTCAAGGGTAGGGGTTGTTCCTGTACTGGATCAATCAGCCTTGGGGCGGAAGCCATGGCCACTGTAGAGGGAAGATGCATGGACCCAGGCGAAACAAGACCCTCAGCTGACTGACGTGGATGGTGAACATCAGTCACCTCCACCCACACCCCTTCACTTAACTCTTCCTCCGGAACTGGCCCGGGACAAGGGGAATGCTCGTCCTGGAGATCTTTATTAGGCTCCACTCCCCGTCTAGCCTTCAACATAACACGATGAACGTGTCGAATTTTGCACAAATCATTCACAGGTGCTATAGTATAAACGGCCCCACCACTTTCGGGTGCCCGTAATACCCGATTCACGGTGGGACTCCAAAGGTCATGGATTTTATGGCGTCCCTTCATCCCATGGGCCCGTAGGTACACAGTCTGGCCTTCGGATAGAAGATCTTCCCTCACACCACGATTGTGCCGCTCCTTCCGTTGAGCCGCTGCAATGGTCAAATGCCCCTTAGCCTTGGCAAACGCTACCTGAAGCCGGCCCTGATGCTCCTGAACCCAATCATGTACAGTGCCCGCCTCTGGTTCCCGCACCCTTCCCAGCAGAAAGTCAACTGGCAACTGAGGGTCCCGCCCAAACATTAGGAAGAAGGGAGATTCTCCTGTTGATTGGTGTGGGGTGGTATTATAACAAAAAACCAACTGGGGAAGATAGGAAGCCCAATCTCTCTTCCTAGTATCTGGCAGAGTGCGCAACAGATTGTGCATAGTCCTATTGAACCGTTCACACTGCCCGTTACCAGCCGGATGATATGGTGTAGTACGGGACTTAATAACTCCATACAAAATGCAAAGTTGCTGGATCAGGGCTCCTTCAAAACTGCGCCCCTGATCAGAATGGAGGCGACTTGGTACACCAAATTTAAAAAACCACTCATTCACCAAGACTCGAGCTGATCTCGAGTTGGCACTGCCAATGTATACTTGGTGAAAACGTCAGTAAGGACCAGGACATTTTCCATCCCATTCCGGGAGGGTTCCAAGACTGTAAAATCAACAGCCAAAATCTCATTCGGTTGCGACGCCAACACATGCCCCATATAGCTTACAGTCCTCACGCCGGAATCCTTGGCCACTTGGCAACGGCTACATTCCTGACACCACTGCTTTACCTCTCCTGTCATCCCTGGCCAAAAACACCGCTGACGAACCAGCTCCAGCGTCCGTTCCACTCCCTGATGCCCATGATTTTGATGAAGGTGAGTCATCACTTCGGGCCGCAATACCGCCGGCACCACAAGTTGAAGGATCTCTTCCCCCCCATCGGAGCGATAGATCTTCCGATACAGCAACCCATCTTCCTCCACTAAACGGTCCCACTGCCGCAGAAGGGCCAATGAGGTGGCCGATAACTGTCGACGCTCGATGGCATTAGGCCGTTGCTCCTGCCTCCAAAAATGAAGAACTGCATTAATATCTGGGTCTGCCATCTGTAAAGCGCCCATCTCCAGAGTTGTGTGAGACGGAAAAACAGGGACCACTGTGTGACTGGACTGTGTAGGTTGCTGCACTGAGGCCACCATGTGCAGCAAACCCGGCAGCCCGGTTCCCCGCACCCCCGCAACTTGTTCTTCAGCCCGTCCCCACGAATATTGTCTGGAAAGGGCATCTGCGTTTTTATTACTCCTGCCTGAACGGTAACGAATCTCATAGTCAAACAGGGCAAGTTGGGCCACCCACCGCTGTTCCGTAGCCCCCAACCTCGCAGTAGCCAAATGGCTAAGGGGGTTGTTATCAGTGTAAATTATACACTTATGCCCAAGCAAGTACTCGTGAAATTTTTCAGTAACCGCCCACTTAAGTGCCAAAAACTCCAATTTCATGGAGCTATAGTTCGACATATTCCTCTCAGGAGGCCGCAAACCCCGACTAGCAAATGCAATAGGCCTAACCTGGCCCTCCTGCTCTTGGGAAAGGACCGCACCCAAACCCCCAAAACTGGCGTCCACCTCTAGAATGAAGGGCAAGGAAAAGTTAGCATACGACAGTACTGGGGCAGTAATCAATTTAGCCTTAAGGCCCTCAAAACTTCTCTCACATTCCTCACTCCAACAAAGGGAAAAGTCCCGCCCTGACCCCTTCCGGGACTTTGTCCCTACCAATTCTGCCACCAACCTGTGCAGGGGTGCTGCCAATTTTGCAAAGCCCTCTACAAACCGACGGTAATAGCCGGCGAACCCAAGAAAGGACCGAAGCTCCGATACCTGGCCAGGGCGGCACCAGTTTGCCACGGCCTCAATCTTCTTAGGGTCTGTAGAAACCCCAGCCCCCGAGATGACATGGCCCAGATAATTCACTTCCGATTTACAGAACGCACACTTTTCCAACTTCGCCTTTAACCCCTCCCTCTGTAGTCGCTGCAACACTACTTCAAGACGCTCTAAATGCTGCGAAATGGTGGACGAAAAAATGACCACATCGTCAAGGTACAGAAGCAGCGACTGACAGTTCTGATCCCCAAAAATCCTCTGCATGAGTCGCTGGAAAATACTTGGGGCATTGCACAACCCAAAGGGCATGCGGTTGTACTCAAAGAGCCCAAATGGAGTGCAAAAAGCCGTTTTCGGCCTGTCCCTCTCCAAAACTGGAACCTGGTTATATCCACTAGCCAGGTCCATGGTGGAAAACAGACAGGCTCCCGATAATGCATCCAAAGACTCCTCAATCCGAGGAAGGGGGAACGCATCCTTGCGAGTCTTTGCATTCAATCGCCGATAGTCCACGCATAAGCGAAGGCTACCATCCTTCTTCCGAACCAAAACGATGGGGGAAGCATAGGGGCTACAACTCTCTCTAATGACCTGTGCCTCCAGTAACTGGTTAATATGTGATTTAACCACATCATACTCAGAGGGGGGCAGTCGTCTGTAACGCTGCCTGACTGGAATCTCATCCGTTACAGGGATCTCATGAGAGATGAGGTTGGTACAACCCAAGTCCCCCTCATGAGCAGAGAAAACATCTTGATACCTTATCAGCAAAGATGTTACCCGTTCCTTATCTGCCTCAGTAAGAGTGGCTAAATCAAGGGACTCAATCTGACTCAGCATCGAGATACACTCAGGCTGAGTAAATTCAACAGCTTCCACCGCCCGAACCTCGGCCACTTCCGTAGGCAGACTCACAACGTCTACTTGACTCAGGGTGCCCAAAACGGTATGAGGATACAACAGAACATCGACATTCCCCACATTAACGATCGGGACGTACACTGTTCCCCTGAAGGCCCGCACCAGTGCCGGAGAGGTCAACAACCCGGCGGGCAACCCAACAGCGGAAGGCTCAAACAGAGCAGGGGTATCCGAACTTTGGGAAGAGCATGTTGCGGCAACAAACTTGGTTACACCCCCCGGGATACGAGCGGCCCGCCCCCTACGTGACTTCACCCTCGACCCAATCTGAGCCCAAGGGACTGAATAGTGACACTGCTGTAAAGCTTGAAAAATAGGACTCGGAGCCTGAGACACTAAGGGCAACTGAAACAGAGCGGGTCCATGCTGACCAAACAAAGATTCATAGCACTTGCTAATTATATTCATGCCCAGGACACCAGGTACCTTCGGGTTCCCCGGAAGATCCTTGACAACTAAAACCCCACAACCTGATATATGTTTCCCACAAAGGGAGACATCAAGTTCCAGATAACCTACATAAGGAATGGCCAAGCCATTAGCCGCTCGAAGCTGCAGCCACTGACAAGACTGTAAACGATCCTGGCCCCATGGTTTAAAATGCTGCAAAAAAAAACTTTCTGCAATAGTGGACACCATAGACCCCGTATCCACCAAGCAAGGGACACTAACCCCCCCAATGGTAACATTAAGGTGAGGACAGGAGGACATCAATTTAGATGCTGTACTTCCCCCATCCAACCCAAGCCCTGAGCCCATCACTACCCCATCTGAACTGTGGCTCAGCAATTCAGTGGGCATTAGTTTTCCGACCCCTGAATGGAACTAAGGGGCCTGTTAGTCTCGCCTGTAGACAGCACAACAGAAGCTGAACGGGGCCGGACGGGAACTCGCTCCCCGTCACATTCTCTAGCAAAGTGACCCGGACGTTGACACCTCCTACATATCACCGCACCATCACGCAATGACCTAACACGCCTCTGTCCTTCTTGCAATGAAGCAATACTCTGAGTCAGCTGCGTGAGCTGGTCCTGTTGACATTTAAGGATATCTTTTAGCTCAGCCAGTTCAGATCTCGAGATTGCATTGGGGACAGGACGATGGCCCCCCTGCACCTTATACTGATGGCCATAAACCGTTGGCACAGAGTGACTACGCCCCCTGACGCCTCCCGGTATACCTTCCCGCTCCCATCGTAAAGCCTCCCCACGTACCTCTAATAGAGTAACCGTGGGCTGACGCCGCACCAATTGCCTAAGTTCCCTACGAAGGGACCCATCATACACATGCTCAATAAATTGATCACGTAACATTGCCTCGGCATTAGATATAACATGTGGGGCAGCTTGCTTGACCCTTCTCATGAGGTTCATCAGGGCTAGGGAAAACTCCAACAAACCCTCACCATCCTGTTGCTTTCTAGAAAAGAAAGCCTCCTGTAACGCCACATAGGACTGGGAGCAACCATACAAATCATGCAATATGGCCAATACTTTTTCGGGATCCTCCCGCTCAACTAAAGGACGATATTTAATCTCTTCCCGTGCTTCCCTTTCCAAATGGTCAAAAATAAAGAAAGCTTGGTCTGCTCTAGAAAGGTGACGAGCCCTCATACAAGCTCGCACCTCCTCCTCCCACTCATCAATACCAGTGTTGTTTTCGTCAACGATGACGATGACGAAATCATTTCGTTGACGCCACTTTTTTTCATGACGATAACGAGACGGTGACGAGATAAACACTGCTCTTTGATGACTAAAACATGACGAGACTTGTGTGAGTTTTCGTTGACGAGACGAGAATGGACGAAAATGTTAGTGGGTGGTCTGTCAGACGTTTAAAATGCATGACATTTCTGCTTATTGTGCGTGTCAATTAAAACCTAAAAAGTATCTGTTGCTGCATTCTATCCTTGTTTGGTCACGCCCATCACCTGGCATGCAGCGCACAACGTGCTCAACACGTCACACTGTTGTCACTCATCACAGACAATGGACCACAATGGCGGCAGTTTCAACACAGGGGCTTGGTGGTCGCAAACGTAGAGACGACATATGGGTGTATTTTAAATATAACCCAGCAGATAATAAAACAGAGTGTATTGTGAAGGAAGACGGTGACAAATGTGGCCACAAAGTAGGCGGAAAAAATACGACCAACCTTAAGCGGCACCTGAAGGCTCACCACAAGGATATTTTTTCGAAGGTAAGTTACAAGTGCTGTTAACATATCATATAGCCTATGTAACGTTACAATGTTACTCGACAATCGGCTCGTGATAAATTTCATAGTAAGCTTATAAATTAGTAAGTTTTCCACATACTCCTGCCGCAAATGGGCTGCTAACTTCAGGCTAAAGTTAGCTTGTGTTACGCTAACGTCAGTTCATTGTGTGTGTGTTACTTTAGCAGCATGTTTAGCCATGTTTACATTCAGTGGCGGCGTGGTCATCTCTTTGTGTGTCTATGTTCTGTCAGCGTGTAACTTGATATGTTAAACAGGTCGAGTTATTGTTATACGAAGAGTCTGCTAGCTTCAGTCTAAAAGCCACAATTGCTGAAGTAGAATGTTTTTGTTTTTGGCTTTTTTGGAGTAATGAACATTGATTCCACTGTTACCACTTTATCTGTGTGTAATGCACAATCATTAGATCAGAAAGTATTTGCAGTTGGGTGGAAACCTTATATGTCTAAAACCATTCCTTTATTATTGTAATTATTGGTGAAAATATCTGATCTGCAAGCTCACAATGTGTTGAACTTATAGATCTGCTGCTATTCTCACAACTTATGTGTGACACTGCCCAGCAGCAATTTCCAATACTTATTGACCTAAATTAATTTGTTAAAAGACTATACTTCTTTTTTCTTTTTTTTGACTAAAACTAGACTAAAACCTTTGAGTTTTTGTCGACTAAAACTGGACTAAAACTATCACATATAGAAGTGACAAAAATTTGACTAAAACTAATAAGCATTTTAGTCCAAAAGACTAAGACTAAGACTAAATCTAAGATGGTTGTCAAAAACAACACTGATCAATACCAATACCAGAACCACCCCCAAACGTCGGACATTTCCTGTCGCGCGGCACAAATACCAATCTTTCAACCAATGGACCACAACTTGCAGATTGCGGTGGTGGGGCAGGTCCATCCGAGATGGCTGTAGAGGTGGACGCAGAAGTCTCCATTCCCATGATGCCCCTCTCTGTACGCAATCGTTCGTTATCAGCCTTGAGTTGAATGACCAGGTCTCTAAGACCCTGCATTTCTTCCTCCATCTTTGCCGCTCCTCTTCTCAACAACAAAGGGAGGATGCGGTGAGAAGACTACCTGTTAAGAGAGCCAGACTGCAAAAACTCCAAACCGCCGTCTTCAGACCGACTGCTGTCTTGTCTTTTAGTCCTAATCCTACACATACACATCACCAAAAAGACAACTGATAAAAAAACACATCCACGATGTTACCGGGTCGCAGATCCTGCCGACTACGCCAGATTGTGGCAGGAGTGGTAAGGGGAAAGGCCCAAACCAACCACAGTAGCCTGACTACGCCACCCCAGGTCCTACTGCCCAGGGACATAAGAAAATAGTACTCAGGGGTCCAACAAAACGACCCACAGCTGACCACAAGTGGCCAGCAAAGTTCAACGGGAATTACACTTTTATTCAACTCAACACAACAGGATCAACCGGAAGTTAGAAACAATAAACAATGACAATAACCAAACCACAATTACATAATACATCAACACAAAATCACAACCCCAAACATCGCACAGCCCCGCATTTACAACGAAACAAAAACAAACACAGCAAATCACGTTCAAACACAGCAAAACTAATAAAAAAAACCCAAAACAAAACCAAAGACAAAACCCACCCCATAACCAACCGCAAACCACATAATGCTAGGTACCGGGGCTTACTCACGCACACAGATACTCATATCAAACCACACATAATAATAAAAAAAAGGAAAAGAAAAGACCAACTACTATAATCTAAAGACAGACAAGACAGCAGCCCAACCCACTACAAGCCACGAAAGGGGGAGGCTACCTACAAATAAAACAATACAAAAACACAAACCAATCAAACCTGCTGTCACAGCTCACAGTCATTAAAACTCCTGTCGACCTTATACCTACCAGAACCTGTAGCTGCCGCTTAGCCAGCCGTAATGAAAACACCAGGCTAACCACCCGCCTTAACCCAGGTCCACTACAAACATACAAAAACACAGGAATTAAAACGTAAAACCACATACTAGATATCACCGAACGGCACATGCCTACCAGTACCATTGCGCGGGGAGGGGGGGGGGGACAGCAGTCGCTAAACGCAGACCGGACCAGTGGACAAACGCAGCGTCAGCCACGGCGTTTGGAGTCAATACGATACCTGCACTGGACCCCGCATAACCACTGCGTCCTACCTATAAACCCATCCCCAGTGCAGCTCTAATTAACCCCACTTGACCCTGAATACTTGCCACACCCCTCCCCACATCCACGTCAGCAGAAGCTAACCGGCACGTGACCGCACTTTATCTAAACTTCTCCAAACGCTCCGGTTACAATAAGTTGTATGAATGGATTGATTTCTGTTCCGATGATCCAATCTCGCTTTGATTTTTCAAAACCTCGCGCTGTGCAGAATGTGATTGGTTAAGCAATAAGAACCTGGATCCAGGATGTGCCAGTTATATATTCGGGGTGCAACTGTCGTCCAGTACCTGTTTTTTTACATTTCAGAAAGCGGCCGATATCTTCCGAAAACAACGAATCAAACGAACAAACCATATCTGCTGAAAAGAGTGCAAGCTTCGTATATTTGAAATGTTGCGTATTGAAAAAAATCTTTTGGCAATACATTATCATTTGATATAATGGTCATCACATATGAATTGTACTCTGTGATATTCCATAGGTGGTGACTGTGTAAAATGGCAATGATCTCTTATTACATTAACCAGTGGTCACTAAGAGCTGTATTGTCATTAGGGGAAGAAAATGAATACTCCACTTGTCGGTGGTCATTTTAATAAGGACATGGATGAATGGCATCCTTGTGGTGTTGTTTGGCTAATGACTGTCCAAAGCGGCCGTGATCGCATAGTGGTCAGTACTCTGCGTTGTGGTCGCAGCAACTCCGGTTCGAATCCGGGTCACGGCAGGTGAATCGCCCACTCATATTGGATTTCAATGCATTTACTTCCAAGTGGATGCGTGGTTTTCTGGATACGCGCCACAAATGTTACAGGAGTCTTCGCGTTCTCATCCTGTTTACCTGTGGTGATATTGATGTTGGACTTTTGACGGGCAGAATCTCAGTACTTTGGAAATTAGAAGCAAACAAGATGCACCTGAGTAAGGCAAGTCCCGAAGTGCTCATTGTCATCACTATAGCTGAAAAGGTGTAAGTGACAAGAGGAAAGAAAAACTGCGTTCTACCAGTTAATACATCATAAAACGGAATTTGCGGCCAGTGGTGGACATATGGCAAAATTCAAACAGTAATTGGTGACTTTGTATAATTCATTAGCGCACAATGGCACGATGATAAGTTGTATGAATGGATTGATTTCTGTTCCGATGATCCAATCTCGCTTTGATTTTTCAAAACCTCGCGCTGTGCAGAATGTGATTGGTTAAGCAATAAGAACCTGGATCCAGGATGTGCCAGTTATATATTCGGGGTGCAACTGTCGTCCAGTACCTGTTTTTTTACATTTCAGAAAGCGGCCGATATCTTCCGAAAACAACGAATCAAACGAACAAACCATATCTGCTGAAAAGAGTGCAAGCTTCGTATATTTGAAATGTTGCGTATTGAAAAAAATCTTTTGGCAATACATTATCATTTGATATAATGGTCATCACATATGAATTGTACTCTGTGATATTCCATAGGTGGTGACTGTGTAAAATGGCAATGATCTCTTATTACATTAACCAGTGGTCACTAAGAGCTGTATTGTCATTAGGGGAAGAAAATGAATACTCCACTTGTCGGTGGTCATTTTAATAAGGACATGTATGAATGGCATCCTTGTGGTGTTGTTTGGCTAATGACTGTCCAAAGCGGCCGTGATCGTATAGTGGTCAGTACTCTGCGTTGTGGTCGCAGCAACCCCGGTTCGAATCCGGGTCACGGCAGGTGAATCGCCCACTCATATTGGATTTCAATGCATTTACTTCCAAGTGGATGCGTGGTTTTCTGGATACGCGCCACAAATGTTACAGGAGTCTTCGCGTTCTCATCCTGTTTACCTGTGGTGATATTGATGTTGGACTTTTGACGGGCAGAATCTCAGTACTTTGGAAAATAGAAGCAAACAAGATGCACCTGAGTAAGGCAAGTCCCGAAGTGCTCATTGTCATCACTATAGCTGAAAAGGTGTAAGTGACAAGAGGAAAGAAAAACTGCGTTCTACCAGTTAATACATCATAAAACGGGATTTGCGGCCAGTGGTGGACATATGGCAAAATTCAAACAGTAATTGGTGACTTTGTATAATTCATTAGCGCACAATGGCACGATGATAAGTTGTATGAATGGATTGATTTCTGTTCCGATGATCCAATCTCGCTTTGATTTTTCAAAACCTCGCGCTGTGCAGAATGTGATTGGTTAAGCAATAAGAACCTGGATCCAGGATGTGCCAGTTATATATTCGGGGTGCAACTGTCGTCCAGTACCTGTTTTTTTACATTTCAGAAAGCGGCCGATATCTTCCGAAAACAACGAATCAAACGAACAAACCATATCTGCTGAAAGAGTGCAAGGTTCGTATATTTGAAATGTTGCGTATTGAAAAAAATCTTTTGGCAATACATTATCATTTGATATAATGGTCATCACATATGAATTGTACTCTGTGATATTCCATAGGTGGTGACTGTGTAAAATGGCAATGATCTCTTATTACATTAACCAGTGGTCACTAAGAGCTGTATTGTCATTAGGGGAAGAAAATGAATACTCCACTTGTCGGTGGTCATTTTAATAAGGACATGGATGAATGGCATCTTTGTGGTGTTGTTTGGCTAATGACTGTCCAAAGCGGCCGTGATCGTATAGTGGTCAGTACTCTGCGTTGTGGTCGCAGCAACCCCGGTTCGAATCCGGGTCACGGCAGGTGTATCGCCCACTCATATTGGATTTCAATGCATTTACTTCCAAGTGGATGCGTGGTTTTCTGGATACGCGCCACAAATGTTACAGGAGTCTTCGCGTTCTCATCCTGTTTACCTGTGGTGATATTGATGTTGGACTTTTGACGGGCAGAATCTCAGTACTTTGGAAATTAGAAGCAAACAAGATGCACCTGAGTAAGGCAAGTCCCGAAGTGCTCATTGTCATCACTATAGCTGAAAAGGTGTAAGTGACAAGAGGAAAGAAAAACTGCGTTCTACCAGTTAATACATCATAAAACGGAATTTGCGGCCAGTGGTGGACATATGGCAAAATTCAAACAGTAATTGGTGACTTTGTATAATTCATTAGCGCACAATGGCACGATGATAAGTTGTATGAATGGATTGATTTCTGTTCCGATGATCCAATCTCGCTTTGATTTTTCAAAACCTCGCGCTGTGCAGAATGTGATTGGTTAAGCAATAAGAACCTGGATCCAGGATGTGCCAGTTATATATTCGGGGTGCAACTGTCGTCCAGTACCTGTTTTTTTACATTTCAGAAAGCGGCCGATATCTTCCGAAAACAACGAATCAAACGAACAAACCATATCTGCTGAAAAGAGTGCAAGCTTCGTATATTTGAAATGTTGCGTATTGAAAAAAATCTTTTGGCAATACATTATCATTTGATATAATGGTCATCACATATGAATTGTACTCTGTGATATTCCATAGGTGGTGACTGTGTAAAATGGCAATGATCTCTTATTACATTAACCAGTGGTCACTAAGAGCTGTATTGTCATTAGGGGAAGAAAATGAATACTCCACTTGTCGGTGGTCATTTTAATAAGGACATGGATGAATGGCATCCTTGTGGTGTTGTTTGGCTAATGACTGTCCAAAGCGGCCGTGATCGTATAGTGGTCAGTACTCTGCGTTGTGGTCGCAGCAACCCCAGTTCGAATCCGGGTCACGGCAGGTGTATCGCCCACTCATATTGGATTTCAATGCATTTACTTCCAAGTGGATGCGTGGTTTTCTGGATACGCGCCACAAATGTTACAGGAGTCTTCGCGTTCTCATCCTGTTTACCTGTGGTGATATTGATGTTGGACTTTTGACGGGCAGAATCTCAGTACTTTGGAAATTAGAAGCAAACAAGATGCACCTGAGTAAGGCAAGTCCCGAAGTGCTCATTGTCATCACTATAGCTGAAAAGGTGTAAGTGACAAGAGGAAAGAAAAACTGCGTTCTACCAGTTAATACATCATAAAACGGAATTTGCGGCCAGTGGTGGACATATGGCAAAATTCAAACAGTAATTGGTGACTTTGTATAATTCATTAGCGCACAATGGCACGATGATAAGTTGTATGAATGGATTGATTTCTGTTCCGATGATCCAATCTCGCTTTGATTTTTCAAAACCTCGCGCTGTGCAGAATGTGATTGGTTAAGCAATAAGAACCTGGATCCAGGATGTGCCAGTTATATATTCGGGGTGCAACTGTCGTCCAGTACCTGTTTTTTTACATTTCAGAAAGCGGCCGATATCTTCCGAAAACAACGAATCAAACGAACAAACCATATCTGCTGAAAAGAGTGCAAGCTTCGTATATTTGAAATGTTGCGTATTGAAAAAAATCTTTTGGCAATACATTATCATTTGATATAATGGTCATCACATATGAATTGTACTCTGTGATATTCCATAGGTGGTGACTGTGTAAAATGGCAATGATCTCTTATTACATTAACCAGTGGTCACTAAGAGCTGTATTGTCATTAGGGGAAGAAAATGAATACTCCACTTGTCGGTGGTCATTTTAATAAGGACATGGATGAATGGCATCCTTGTGGTGTTGTTTGGCTAATGACTGTCCAAAGCGGCCGTGATCGTATAGTGGTCAGTACTCTGCGTTGTGGTCGCAGCAACCCCGGTTCGAATCCGGGTCACGGCAGGTGTATCGCCGACTCATATTGGATTTCAATGCATTTACTTCCAAGTGGATGCGTGGTTTTCTGGATACGCGCCACAAATGTTACAGGAGTCTTCGCGTTCTCATCCTGTTTACCTGTGGTGATATTGATGTTGGACTTTTGACGGGCAGAATCTCAGTACTTTGGAAATTAGAAGCAAACAAGATGCACCTGAGTAAGGCAAGTCCCGAAGTGCTCATTGTCATCACTATAGCTGAAAAGGTGTAAGTGACAAGAGGAAAGAAAAACTGCGTTCTACCAGTTAATACATCATAAAACGGAATTTGCGGCCAGTGGTGGACATATGGCAAAATTCAAACAGTAGCCTAATTGGTGACTTTGTATAATTCATTAGCGCACAATGGCACGATGATAAGTTGTATGAATAGATTGATTTCTGTTCCGATGATCCAATCTCGCTTTGATTTTTCAAAACCTCGCGCTGTGCAGAATGTAATTGGTTAAGCAATAAGAACCTGGATCCAGGATGTGCCAGTTATATATTCGGGGTGCAACTGTCGTCCAGTACCTGTTTTTTTACATTTCAGAAAGCGGCCGATATCTTCCGAAAACAACGAATCAAACGAACAAACCATATCTGCTGAAAAGAGTGCAAGCTTCGTATATTTGAAATGTTGCGTATTGAAAAAAATCTTTTGGCAATACATTATCATTTGATATAATGGTCATCACATATGAATTGTACTCTGTGATATTCCATAGGTGGTGACTGTGTAAAATGGCAATGATCTCTTATTACATTAACCAGTGGTCACTAAGAGCTGTATTGTCATTAGGGGAAGAAAATGAATACTCCACTTGTCGGTGGTCATTTTAATAAGGACATGGATGAATGGCATCCTTGTGGTGTTGTTTGGCTAATGACTGTCCAAAGCGGCCGTGATCGTATAGTGGTCAGTACTCTGCGTTGTGGTCGCAGCAACCCCGGTTCGAATCCGGGTCACGGCAGGTGTATCGCCGACTCATATTGGATTTCAATGCATTTACTTCCAAGTGGATGCGTGGTTTTCTGGATACGCGCCACAAATGTTACAGGAGTCTTCGCGTTCTCATCCTGTTTACCTGTGGTGATATTGATGTTGGACTTTTGACGGGCAGAATCTCAGTACTTTGGAAATTAGAAGCAAACAAGATGCACCTGAGTAAGGCAAGTCCCGAAGTGCTCATTGTCATCACTATAGCTGAAAAGGTGTAAGTGACAAGAGGAAAGAAAAACTGCGTTCTACCAGTTAATACATCATAAAACGGAATTTGCGGCCAGTGGTGGACATATGGCAAAATTCAAACAGTAATTGGTGACTTTGTATAATTCATTAGCGCACAATGGCACGATGATAAGTTGTATGAATGGATTGATTTCTGTTCCGATGATCCAATCTCGCTTTGATTTTTCAAAACCTCGCGCTGTGCAAAATGTGATTGGTTAAGCAATAAGAACCTGGATCCAGGATGTGCCAGTTATATATTCGGGGTGCAACTGTCGTCCAGTACCTGTTTTTTTACATTTCAGAAAGCGGCCGATATCTTCCGAAAACAACGAATCAAACGAACAAACCATATCTGCTGAAAAGAGTGCAAGCTTCGTATATTTGAAATGTTGCGTATTGAAAAAAATCTTTTGGCAATACATTATCATTTGATATAATGGTCATCACATATGAATTGTACTCTGTGATATTCCATAGGTGGTGACTGTGTAAAATGGCAATGATCTCTTATTACATTAACCAGTTGTCACTAAGAGCTGTATTGTCATTAGGGGAAGAAAATGAATACTCCACTTGTCGGTGGTCATTTTAATAAGGACATGGATGAATGGCATCCTTGTGGTGTTGTTTGGCTAATGACTGTCCAAAGCGGCCGTGATCGTATAGTGGTCAGTACTCTGCGTTGTGGTCGCAGCAACCCCGGTTCGAATCCGGGTCACGGCAGGTGTATCGCCCACTCATATTAGATTTCAATGCATTTACTTCCAAGTGGATGCGTGGTTTTCTGGATACGCGCCACAAATGTTACAGGAGTCTTCGCGTTCTCATCCTGTTTACCTGTGGTGATATTGATGTTGGACTTTTGACGGGCAGAACCTCAGTACTTTGGAAATTAGAAGCAAACAAGATGCACCTGAGTAAGGTACGTCCCGAAGTGCTCATTGTCATCACTATAGCTGAAAAGGTGTAAGTGACAAGAGGAAAGAAAAACTGCGTTCTACCAGTTAATACATCATAAAACGGAATTTGCGGCCAGTGGTGGACATATGGCAAAATTCAAACAGTAATTGGTGACTTTGTATAATTCATTAGCGCACAATGGCACGATGATAAGTTGTATGAATGGATTGATTTCTGTTCCGATGATCCAATCTCGCTTTGATTTTTCAAAACCTCGCGCTGTGCAAAATGTGATTGGTTAAGCAATAAGAACCTGGATCCAGGATGTGCCAGTTATATATTCGGGGTGCAACTGTCGTCCAGTACCTGTTTTTTTACATTTCAGAAAGCGGCCGATATCTTCCGAAAACAACGAATCAAACGAACAAACCATATCTGCTGAAAAGAGTGCAAGCTTCGTATATTTGAAATGTTGCGTATTGAAAAAAATCTTTTGGCAATACATTATCATTTGATATAATGGTCATCACATATGAATTGTACTCTGTGATATTCCATAGGTGGTGACTGTGTAAAATGGCAATGATCTCTTATTACATTAACCAGTTGTCACTAAGAGCTGTATTGTCATTAGGGGAAGAAAATGAATACTCCACTTGTCGGTGGTCATTTTAATAAGGACATGGATGAATGGCATCCTTGTGGTGTTGTTTGGCTAATGACTGTCCAAAGCGGCCGTGATCGCATAGTGGTCAGTACTCTGCGTTGTGGTCGCAGCAACCCCGGTTCGAATCCGGGTCACGGCAGGTGTATCGCCCACTCATATTAGATTTCAATGCATTTACTTCCAAGTGGATGCGTGGTTTTCTGGATACGCGCCACAAATGTTACAGGAGTCTTCGCGTTCTCATCCTGTTTACCTGTGGTGATATTGATGTTGGACTTTTGACGGGCAGAACCTCAGTACTTTGGAAATTAGAAGCAAACAAGATGCACCTGAGTAAGGTACGTCCCGAAGTGCTCATTGTCATCACTATAGCTGAAAAGGTGTAAGTGACAAGAGGAAAGAAAAACTGCGTTCTACCAGTTAATACATCATAAAACGGAATTTGCGGCCAGTGGTGGACATATGGCAAAATTCAAACAGTAATTGGTGACTTTGTATAATTCATTAGCGCACAATGGCACGATGATAAGTTGTATGAATGGATTGATTTCTGTTCCGATTATCCAATCTCGCTTTGATTTTTCAAAACCTCGCGCTGTGCAGAATGTGATTGGTTAAGCAATAATAGGCCGTAAGGTGAAGCAGCTTTTCGTTTCATTCCGTTCCCATATATGGGGCACTGCATTCTTTTTATTCCAATAAAAGGATCAATTAGTATAGAATGAAAAAATAAAAGTTCTCCATGTATAATCCAGCAGTTATTTTTTTACAAGTATATAAAGTTGGCAATAGTCCCATCCTCGCGTAATCATTTTTTAAATGTGAGAGATGCGGCTTCGCGTCACGTGCTTGCCGCTAGACCAATGAGATGGCATAACGTCGGAACGACATGTAAACATGGTCCAAGATGGCAGCGCCCTTGTCGTCACTATCGAGTAGCGAAGAGGATGAAATTATTGTCAGACCTCCACCAAAAATCAGTAAAAGGGTTTATAAACAATGCTATATGCATCTCACGTCCATAAAAAAAGAAGAAACGAAGGATTTTACACGCACACGGTGGGATACATTTAGAAACTGCATCAAACGGTGGCTTGACTTGCAGGGTGAGAGTCAGAAAATAGCAGAAACATACAAACATTGTCTAGAAATCGAGTTTGACCGAAGACGCAGGGTTTCACTCCACTTGCTACCGGCGTTTTATTGACAAAAAGCGCTTGGATGCGGCCGAGAAACGAGTTTCACGGCGCCCTGAAGCTGGTGATGATCATAACACAGACCAGTCTGTGTCATCGGGAAATAGTATTTCGTCAACGTATTGCCCAACAAAAAAACTTAGGTCCAGTACCGGACTGCCGATAGCTTGTTCGGGTCCTGTACTTCCTGATTTGTGCATAATTTGCAAGAAAACGGACAAGTACATCACTGTGGCAGGCAAACGCCAGACGGACAATCTTTCACAAGCGGAGACGCTGTCGGCAGGTATAAAGCACACAAGCACACGTTTGAACTTAGTTATATGCCATATGCTGAGAACCATAACTAACTTTCAAATACATCAATATTTACATTACATGTACATTATAATGTTTATAGTGCAGTCAGTTTTTGCATACACATATGCATGAACAGTCAGAACTGTTATGTTTTTTTAAATACATATTTATTACAGGCCAGTTGCTCAAAGCAGCTGAGATGAAGGAAGACACTAGCATTCTTGTGCATATTAAAGACAAAGACTGTGTGTCTCTGGAAGTACGATATCACAAGTCCTGTTACAGACAGTACACCAGGTTCTTGACAAAGTCTACTGGAACAAATACACAGACCTCAGAAGAACAGTAAGTTGTTATATTGCATTTAAAAATAATAATAATTTCTACCATAGATTCCATGCTGAATCCTTTTGACTCACCAATATGGCATTGTGTGTCTTAGCTCTGGAATAGTTGCAGCTGAAGAAATTATGACGGATTTGCTCAAAGCTTCAGAAAAGGGGGAAAGTGCTGTTCAGGAATTTATGGACCAAAGACTGCTATCACCATCAGTTGACGTATTTGCCCCCATCAAAAAACTAAAACTAAAGACATTCAGTGATCAAGCCAAGACAAAGAAGAAATCTGCAGCAGGCAAGGAAGTAATTCTACGTGCAGACAAGAAGCTTTTCTCCTGACTGCTCGTCATAGGTCAAAGAAGAAAGACAGACTTGAGGGAAATTCTCTCCTACTCCTTGGGAACTGTGTCATATCCTTTATCAAGTGCTGATGGTTCTCTTGCAAAAACAAACAAATCAGCTGTCATGGATGTTCTGGAAACCAAAGGTGGAGACTGTTTAGTTGACAGAGTACCAGTAAATGGAGCTATACTTTTTGATGGCATGGCAGTCATTCAAGCCATTCAGTCCATACCAAGTACCTTCGGGGAGCTTGCTGACACTATACTACAGTACTTAGTCAAGCTTGCTCTCAAGCACAACTGTACACGGATAGATTTTGTGATAGACAAGTATCCAGAAATTAGTATTAAAAATGTAGAACGATCACGCAGAGCTGTTGGTGGCACACAACAGGTAAAAATTTATGGACGGGTTCAAAAGACACCAACACAATGGAAGAAGTTTCTGTCGGATGGGACAAACAAAGAAGCACTGGCAGAATTCCTCTATGTAATGTGGCGAGACGCTGATCTTACCATTTTAGGTAAGGACTTACATTTATACATAACACATGGAGACCTGTGTCACTGCATGGCTGTAACAGAGGGTTTACAAACTGTCAGTGCTGTTGAAAATCTGACATGTGATCATGAGGAATGTGACACCAGGTTGTTTTTTCATGCAAAACATGCTGCACAGGAACACCAAACTGTAGTCATCAAGAGCCCTGATACTGATGTGGCAGTGATTGCATTAAGTCTGCAGCCAGATTTACCATGCAGATTGTATTTTTTTCACTGGGGTTGGCAACAAAACGAGGATCACTGACTTATGTAAGGTGTCATCAGCTCTCGGCAACAGTGTATGTTTGGCACTTATTGGGATCCATACCTTCTCAGGCTGTGACTCTACAAGTGCCTTTTATGGCAAGGGGAAAAAAAAGTCATTTTCTGTTGCTTGCGAGAAAGAGGAATACCTGACTGCATTTAGAAATCTGGGTAGCAGTTTTAATTTGGACCAGTCTACCTTTGAAGTGCTTTGCAAATATGTCTGTCACCTATATGGCCAATCATGTGCTAAAAGTCTGAACGATGCACGATACAAAGCATTCTGCATGGCATCATCAGCTTTACCAGAACGATCCATGCCTCCGACAAGTGATGCTTTGTACCAACACTGCAAAAGGGCAAACTACCAAGCAGCCATAATGAAACATTCTCTGAAACGTCTCAGTGACGTGGATGACTAGAAATCCAGCCCCTGATAGTGTGTTGCAGGTTGTCCACTGCAGTTGCAAGCAAGGCAAATGTGAGACTGGAAGATGTTCCTGTATGTCTGCAAATCTGTCCTGTACAGATTTATGCCTCTGTCTCAATTGCACAAATGTTTTCCAGGAAACAGAGGAAAGAGCTACATGTGAAGATGGTTCTGATGATAGTGATAAGGATAGTAGTGATGAGTAAAGGTGATCTGTGTCACAAGTTACTTGGATTTGAGCTGTAATGAAGCTGCTGTAAAATGTTTAATATTTGTCGTTATTGAAAAATTAGTGCAGCAGTCCAGCATTTCAAGTCATTTTAGCCAACTTGGACCAAAAACTGTTTTTATCTTTAATTTTGTGTGATTCCTAAGTGCCTACTGAACATTTTGATGAATAAAACATAACAAAAATGTTTAAGGTTCAATTTGTTCTTCAGTTTTATTTGGTGCCAATCGGTGAAGTTGAAGTGCGTTATAAAAAAAAATTGCATTATTTCATGGTCTTCCTTCAAAATTGAGTTGATTAATGCACCAATACTTGTCTCAGATATGTAGCTACATGTATAAATGTGGATTTGACATATATTTTGTTTTGATTAAATGCGTATTAATAAAGTTACAGGCCAAACTAGCAGCATGAGATTTTCGTTTTTTGTAAATTCCTAATTATACACATTTTTGCATCCTGACAAAAAACTGCAGTATTTTTTGTGGAGAACTTTTAACATAGAATCCATAAGACTGTTGTCTATCCAGAAATTCATTTAAAAAGTAGTGCCCAGACGTGGGAACGAAAAGTGATTTCTAGCCACTTTTTCTAGGTTCACCTTATGGCCTAATAAGAACCTGGATCCAGGATGTGCCAGTTATATATTCGGGGTGCAACTGTCGTCCAGTACCTGTTTTTTTACATTTCAGAAAGCGGCCGATATCTTCCGAAAACAACGAATCAAACGAACAAACCATATCTGCTGAAAAGAGTGCAAGCTTCGTATATTTGAAATGTTGCGTATTGAAAAAAATCTTTTGGCAATACATTATCATTTGATATAGTGGTCATCACATATGAATTGTACTCTGTGATATTCCATAGGTGGTGACTGTGTAAAATGGCAATGATCTCTTATTACATTAACCAGTGGTCACTAAGAGCTGTATTGTCATTAGGGGAAGAAAATGAATACTCCACTTGTCGGTGGTCATTTTAATAAGGACATGGATGAATGGCATCCTTGTGGTGTTGTTTGGCTAATGACTGTCCAAAGCGGCCGTGATCGTATAGTGGTTAGTACTCTGCGTTGTGGCCGCAGCAACCCCGGTTCGAATCCGGGTCACGGCAGGTGTATCGCCCACTCATATTAGATTTCAATGCATTTACTTCCAAGTGGATGCGTGGTTTTCTGGATACGCGCCACAAATGTTACAGGAGTCTTCGCGTTCTCATCCTGTTTACCTGTGGTGATATTGATGTTGGACTTTTGACGGGCAGAATCTCAGTACTTTGGAAATTAGAAGCAAACAAGATGCACCTGAGTAAGGTACGTCCCGAAGTGCTCATTGTCATCACTATAGCTGAAAAGGTGTAAGTGACAAGAGGAAAGAAAAACTGCGTTCTACCAGTTAATACATCATAAAACGGAATTTGCGGCCAGTGGTGGACATATAGCAAAATTCAAAGAGTAATTGGTGACTATGTATAATTCATTAGCGCACAATGGCACGAAGATAAGTTGTATGAATGGATTGATTTCTGTCCCGATGATCCAATCTCGCTTTGATTTTTCAAAACCTCGCGCTGTGCAGAATGTAATTGGTTAAGCAATAAGAACCTGGATCCAGGATGTGCCAGTTATATATTCGGGGTGCAACTGTCGTCCAGTACCTGTTTTTTTACATTTCAGAAAGCGGCCGATATCTTCCGAAAACAACGAATCAAACGAACAAACCATATCTGCTGAAAAGAGTGCAAGCTTCGTATATTTGAAATGTTGCGTATTGAAAAAAATCTTTTGGCAATACATTATCATTTGATATAGTGGTCATCACATATGAATTGTACTCTGTGATATTCCATAGGTGGTGACTGTGTAAAATGGCAATGATCTCTTATTACATTAACCAGTGGTCACTAAGAGCTGTATTGTCATTAGGGGAAGAAAATGAATACTCCACTTGTCGGTGGTCATTTTAATAAGGACATGGATGAATGGCATCCTTGTGGTGTTGTTTGGCTAATGACTGTCCAAAGCGGCCGTGATCGTATAGTGGTTAGTACTCTGCGTTGTGGCCGCAGCAACCCCGGTTCGAATCCGGGTCACGGCAGGTGTATCGCCCACTCATATTAGATTTCAATGCATTTACTTCCAAGTGGATGCGTGGTTTTCTGGATACGCGCCACAAATGTTACAGGAGTCATTAGCGCACAATGGCACGAAGATAAGTTGTATGAATGGATTGATTTCTGTCCCGATGATCCAATCTCGCTTTGATTTTTCAAAACCTCGCGCTGTGCAGAATGTAATTGGTTAAGCAATAAGAACCTGGATCCAGGATGTGCCAGTTATATATTCGGGGTGCAACTGTCGTCCAGTACCTGTTTTTTTACATTTCAGAAAGCGGCCGATATCTTCCGAAAACAACGAATCAAACGAACAAACCATATCTGCTGAAAAGAGTGCAAGCTTCTTATAGTTGAAATGTTGCGTATTGAAAAAAATCTTTTGGCAATACATTATCATTTGATATAATGGTCATCACATATGAATTGTACTCTGTGATATTCCATAGGTGGTGACTGTGTAAAATGGCAATGATCTCTTACTACATTAACCAGTGGTCACTTAGAGCTGTATTGTCATTAGGGGAAGAAAATGAATACTCCACTTGTCGGTGGTCCATAAATTCCTGAACAGCACTTTCCCCCTTTTCTGAAGCTTTGAGCAAATCCGTCATAATTTCTTCAGCTGCAACTATTCCAGAGCTAAGACACACAATGCCATATTGGTGAGTCAAAAGGATTCAGCATGGAATCTATGGTAGAAATTATTATTATTTTTAAATGCAATATAACAACTTACTGTTCTTCTGAGGTCTGTGTATTTGTTCCAGTAGACTTTGTCAAGAACCTGGTGTACTGTCTGTAACAGGACTTGTGATATCGTACTTCCAGAGACACACAGTCTTTGTCTTTAATATGCACAAGAATGCTAGTGTCTTCCTTCATCTCAGCTGCTTTGAGCAACTGGCCTGTAATAAATATGTATTTAAAAAAACATAACAGTTCTGACTGTTCATGCATATGTGTATGCAAAAACTGACTGCACTATAAACATTATAATGTACATGTAATGTAAATATTGATGTATTTGAAAGTTAGTTATGGTTCTCAGCATATGGCATATAACTAAGTTCAAACGTGTGCTTGTGTGCTTTATACCTGCCGACAGCGTCTCCGCTTGTGAAAGATTGTCCGTCTGGCGTTTGCCTGCCACAGTGATGTACTTGTCCGTTTTCTTGCAAATTATGCACAAATCAGGAAGTACAGGACCCGAACAAGCTATCGGCAGTCCGGTACTGGACCTAAGTTTTTTTGTTGGGCAATACGTTGACGAAATACTATTTCCCGATGACACAGACTGGTCTGTGTTATGATCATCACCAGCTTCAGGGCGCCGTGAAACTCGTTTCTCGGCCGCATCCAAGCGCTTTTTGTCAATAAAACGCCGGTAGCAAGTGGAGTGAAACCCTGCGTCTTCGGTCAAACTCGATTTCTAGACAATGTTTGTATGTTTCTGCTATTTTCTGACTCTCACCCTGCAAGTCAAGCCACCGTTTGATGCAGTTTCTAAATGTATCCCACCGTGTGCGTGTAAAATCCTTCGTTTCTTCTTTTTTTATGGACGTGAGATGCATATAGCATTGTTTATAAACCCTTTTACTGATTTTTGGTGGAGGTCTGACAATAATTTCATCCTCTTCGCTACTCGATAGTGACGACAAGGGCGCTGCCATCTTGGACCATGTTTACATGTCGTTCCGACGTTATGCCATCTCATTGGTCTAGCGGCAAGCACGTGACGCGAAGCCGCATCTCTCACATTTAAAAAATGATTACGCGAGGATGGGACTATTGCCAACTTTATATACTTGTAAAAAAATAACTGCTGGATTATACATGGAGAACTTTTATTTTTTCATTCTATACTAATTGATCCTTTTATTGGAATAAAAAGAATGCAGTGCCCCATATATGGGAACGGAATGAAACGAAAAGCTGCTTCACCTTACGGCCTATTATTGCTTAACCAATCACATTCTGCACAGCGCGAGGTTTTGAAAAATCAAAGCGAGATTGGATCATCGGAACAGAAATCAATCCATTCATACAACTTATCATCGTGCCATTGTGCGCTAATGAATTATACAAAGTCACCAATTACTGTTTGAATTTTGCCATATGTCCACCACTGGCCGCAAATTCCGTTTTATGATGTATTAACTGGTAGAACGCAGTTTTTCTTTCCTAAGGATAGTAGTGATGAGTAAAGGTGATCTGTGTCACAAGTTACTTGGATTTGAGCTGTAATGAAGCTGCTGTAAAATGTTTAATATTTGTCGTTATTGAAAAATTAGTGCAGCAGTCCAGCATTTCAAGTCATTTTAGCCAACTTGGACCAAAAACTGTTTTTATCTTTAATTTTGTGTGATTCCTAAGTGCCTACTGAACATTTTGATGAATAAAACATAACAAAAATGTTTAAGGTTCAATTTGTTCTTCAGTTTTATTTGGTGCCAATCGGTGAAGTTGAAGTGCGTTATAAAAAAAAATTGCATTATTTCATGGTCTTCCTTCAAAATTGAGTTGATTAATGCACCAATACTTGTCTCAGATATGTAGCTACATGTATAAATGTGGATTTGACATATATTTTGTTTTGATTAAATGCGTATTAATAAAGTTACAGGCCAAACTAGCAGCATGAGATTTTCGTTTTTTGTAAATTCCTAATTATACACATTTTTGCATCCTGACAAAAAACTGCAGTATTTTTTGTGGAGAACTTTTAACATAGAATCCATAAGACTGTTGTCTATCCAGAAATTCATTTAAAAAGTAGTGCCCAGACGTGGGAACGAAAAGTGATTTCTAGCCACTTTTTCTAGGTTCACCTTATGGCCTAATATTTTAATAAGGACATGGATGAATGGCATCCTTGTGGTGTTGTTTGGCTAATGACTGTCCAAAGCGGCCGTGATCGTATAGTGGTCAGTACTCTGCGTTGTGGTCGCAGCAACCCCGGTTCGAATCCGGGTCACGGCAGGTGTATCGCCCACTCATATTGGATTTCAATGCATTTACTTCCAAGTGGATGCGTGGTTTTCTGGATACGCGCCACAAATGTTACAGGAGTCTTCGCGTTCTCATCCTGTTTACCTGTGGTGATATTGATGTTGGACTTTTGACGGGCAGAATCTCAGTACTTTGGAAATTAGAAGCAAACAAGATGCACCTGAGTAAGGCAAGTCCCGAAGTGCTCATTGTCATCACTATAGCTGAAAAGGTGTAAGTGACAAGAGGAAAGAAAAACTGCGTTCTACCAGTTAATACATCATAAAACGGAATTTGCGGCCAGTGGTGGACATATGGCAAAATTCAAACAGTAATTGGTGACTTTGTATAATTCATTAGCGCACAATGGCACGATGATAAGTTGTATGAATGGATTGATTTCTGTTCCGATGATCCAATCTCGCTTTGATTTTTCAAAACCTCGCGCTGTGCAGAATGTGATTGGTTAAGCAATAATAGGCCGTAAGGTGAAGCAGCTTTTCGTTTCATTCCGTTCCCATATATGGGGCACTGCATTCTTTTTATTCCAATAAAAGGATCAATTAGTATAGAATGAAAAAATAAAAGTTCTCCATGTATAATCCAGCAGTTATTTTTTTACAAGTATATAAAGTTGGCAATAGTCCCATCCTCGCGTAATCATTTTTTAAATGTGAGAGATGCGGCTTCGCGTCACGTGCTTGCCGCTAGACCAATGAGATGGCATAACGTCGGAACGACATGTAAACATGGTCCAAGATGGCAGCGCCCTTGTCGTCACTATCGAGTAGCGAAGAGGATGAAATTATTGTCAGACCTCCACCAAAAATCAGTAAAAGGGTTTATAAACAATGCTATATGCATCTCACGTCCATAAAAAAAGAAGAAACGAAGGATTTTACACGCACACGGTGGGATACATTTAGAAACTGCATCAAACGGTGGCTTGACTTGCAGGGTGAGAGTCAGAAAATAGCAGAAACATACAAACATTGTCTAGAAATCGAGTTTGACCGAAGACGCAGGGTTTCACTCCACTTGCTACCGGCGTTTTATTGACAAAAAGCGCTTGGATGCGGCCGAGAAACGAGTTTCACGGCGCCCTGAAGCTGGTGATGATCATAACACAGACCAGTCTGTGTCATCGGGAAATAGTATTTCGTCAACGTATTGCCCAACAAAAAAACTTAGGTCCAGTACCGGACTGCCGATAGCTTGTTCGGGTCCTGTACTTCCTGATTTGTGCATAATTTGCAAGATAACGGACAAGTACATCACTGTGGCAGGCAAACGCCAGACGGACAATCTTTCACAAGCGGAGACGCTGTCGGCAGGTATAAAGCACACAAGCACACGTTTGAACTTAGTTATATGCCATATGCTGAGAACCATAACTAACTTTCAAATACATCAATATTTACATTACATGTACATTATAATGTTTATAGTGCAGTCAGTTTTTGCATACACATATGCATGAACAGTCAGAACTGTTATGTTTTTTTAAATACATATTTATTACAGGCCAGTTGCTCAAAGCAGCTGAGATGAAGGAAGACACTAGCATTCTTGTGCATATTAAAGACAAAGACTGTGTGTCTCTGGAAGTACGATATCACAAGTCCTGTTACAGACAGTACACCAGGTTCTTGACAAAGTCTACTGGAACAAATACACAGACCTCAGAAGAACAGTAAGTTGTTATATTGCATTTAAAAATAATAATAATTTCTACCATAGATTCCATGCTGAATCCTTTTGACTCACCAATATGGCATTGTGTGTCTTAGCTCTGGAATAGTTGCAGCTGAAGAAATTATGACGGATTTGCTCAAAGCTTCAGAAAAGGGGGAAAGTGCTGTTCAGGAATTTATGGACCAAAGACTGCTATCACCATCAGTTGACGTATTTGCCCCCATCAAAAAACTAAAACTAAAGACATTCAGTGATCAAGCCAAGACAAAGAAGAAATCTGCAGCAGGCAAGGAAGTAATTCTACGTGCAGACAAGAAGCTTTTCTCCTGACTGCTCGTCATAGGTCAAAGAAGAAAGACAGACTTGAGGGAAATTCTCTCCTACTCCTTGGGAACTGTGTCATATCCTTTATCAAGTGCTGATGGTTCTCTTGCAAAAACAAACAAATCAGCTGTCATGGATGTTCTGGAAACCAAAGGTGGAGACTGTTTAGTTGACAGAGTACCAGTAAATGGAGCTATACTTTTTGATGGCATGGCAGTCATTCAAGCCATTCAGTCCATACCAAGTACCTTCGGGGAGCTTGCTGACACTATACTACAGTACTTAGTCAAGCTTGCTCTCAAGCACAACTGTACACGGATAGATTTTGTGATAGACAAGTATCCAGAAATTAGTATTAAAAATGTAGAACGATCACGCAGAGCTGTTGGTGGCACACAACAGGTAAAAATTTATGGACGGGTTCAAAAGACACCAACACAATGGAAGAAGTTTCTGTCGGATGGGACAAACAAAGAAGCACTGGCAGAATTCCTCTATGTAATGTGGCGAGACGCTGATCTTACCATTTTAGGTAAGGACTTACATTTATACATAACACATGGAGACCTGTGTCACTGCATGGCTGTAACAGAGGGTTTACAAACTGTCAGTGCTGTTGAAAATCTGACATGTGATCATGAGGAATGTGACACCAGGTTGTTTTTTCATGCAAAACATGCTGCACAGGAACACCAAACTGTAGTCATCAAGAGCCCTGATACTGATGTGGCAGTGATTGCATTAAGTCTGCAGCCAGATTTACCATGCAGATTGTATTTTTTTCACTGGGGTTGGCAACAAAACGAGGATCACTGACTTATGTAAGGTGTCATCAGCTCTCGGCAACAGTGTATGTTTGGCACTTATTGGGATCCATACCTTCTCAGGCTGTGACTCTACAAGTGCCTTTTATGGCAAGGGGAAAAAAAAGTCATTTTCTGTTGCTTGCGAGAAAGAGGAATACCTGACTGCATTTAGAAATCTGGGTAGCAGTTTTAATTTGGACCAGTCTACCTTTGAAGTGCTTTGCAAATATGTCTGTCACCTATATGGCCAATCATGTGCTAAAAGTCTGAACGATGCACGATACAAAGCATTCTGCATGGCATCATCAGCTTTACCAGAACGATCCATGCCTCCGACAAGTGATGCTTTGTACCAACACTGCAAAAGGGCAAACTACCAAGCAGCCATAATGAGACATTCTCTGAAACGTCTCAGTGACGTGGATGACTAGAAATCCAGCCCCTGATAGTGTGTTGCAGGTTGTCCACTGCAGTTGCAAGCAAGGCAAATGTGAGACTGGAAGATGTTCCTGTATGTCTGCAAATCTGTCCTGTACAGATTTATGCCTCTGTCTCAATTGCACAAATGTTTTCCAGGAAACAGAGGAAAGAGCTACATGTGAAGATGGTTCTGATGATAGTGATAAGGATAGTAGTGATGAGTAAAGGTGATCTGTGTCACAAGTTACTTGGATTTGAGCTGTAATGAAGCTGCTGTAAAATGTTTAATATTTGTCGTTATTGAAAAATTAGTGCAGCAGTCCAGCATTTCAAGTCATTTTAGCCAACTTGGACCAAAAACTGTTTTTATCTTTAATTTTGTGTGATTCCTAAGTGCCTACTGAACATTTTGATGAATAAAACATAACAAAAATGTTTAAGGTTCAATTTGTTCTTCAGTTTTATTTGGTGCCAATCGGTGAAGTTGAAGTGCGTTATAAAAAAAAATTGCATTATTTCATGGTCTTCCTTCAAAATTGAGTTAATTAATGCACCAATACTTGTCTCAGATATGTAGCTACATGTATAAATGTGGATTTGACATATATTTTGTTTTGATTAAATGCGTATTAATAAAGTTACAGGCCAAACTAGCAGCATGAGATTTTCGTTTTTTGTAAATTCCTAATTATACACATTTTTGCATCCTGACAAAAAACTGCAGTATTTTTTGTGGAGAACTTTTAACATAGAATCCATAAGACTGTTGTCTATCCAGAAATTCATTTAAAAAGTAGTGCCCAGACGTGGGAACGAAAAGTGATTTCTAGCCACTTTTTCTAGGTTCACCTTATGGCCTAATAAGAACCTGGATCCAGGATGTGCCAGTTATATATTCGGGGTGCAACTGTCGTCCAGTACCTGTTTTTTTACATTTCAGAAAGCGGCCGATATCTTCCGAAAACAACGAATCAAACGAACAAACCATATCTGCTGAAAAGAGTGCAAGCTTCGTATATTTGAAATGTTGCGTATTGAAAAAAATCTTTTGGCAATACATTATCATTTGATATAATGGTCATCACATATGAATTGTACTCTGTGATATTCCATAGGTGGTGACTGTGTAAAATGGCAATGATCTCTTATTACATTAACCAGTGGTCACTAAGAGCTGTATTGTCATTAGGGGAAGAAAATGAATACTCCACTTGTCGGTGGTCATTTTAATAAGGACATGGATGAATGGCATCCTTGTGGTGTTGTTTGGCTAATGACTGTCCAAAGCGGCTGTGATCGTATAGTGGTCAGTACTCTGCGTTGTGGTCGCAGCAACCCCGGTTCGAATCCGGGTCACGGCAGGTGTATCGCCCACTCATATTGGATTTCAATGCATTTACTTCCAAGTGGATGCGTGGTTTTCTGGATACGCGCCACAAATGTTACAGGAGTCTTCGCGTTCTCATCCTGTTTACCTGTGGTGATATTGATGTTGGACTTTTGACGGGCAGAATCTCAGTACTTTGGAAATTAGAAGCGAACAAGATGCACCTGAGTAAGGCAAGTCCCGAAGTGCTCATTGTCATCACTATAGCTGAAAAGGTGTAAGTGACAAGAGGAAAGAAAAACTGCGTTCTACCAGTTAATACATCATAAAACGGAATTTGCGGCCAGTGGTGGACATATGGCAAAATTCAAACAGTAATTGGTGACTTTGTATAATTCATTAGCGCACAATGGCACGATGATAAGTTGTATGAATGGATTGATTTCTGTTCCGATGATCCAATCTCGCTTTGATTTTTCAAAACCTCGCGCTGTGCAGAATGTAATTGGTTAAGCAATAAGAACCTGGATCCAGGATGTGCCAGTTATATATTCGGGGTGCAACTGTCGTCCAGTACCTGTTTTTTTACATTTCAGAAAGCGGCCGATATCTTCCGAAAACAACGAATCAAACGAACAAACCATATCTGCTGAAAAGAGTGCAAGCTTCGTATATTTGAAATGTTGCGTATTGAAAAAAATCTTTTGGCAATACATTATCATTTGATATAATGGTCATCACATATGAATTGTACTCTGTGATATTCCATAGGTGGTGACTGTGTAAAATGGCAATGATCTCTTATTACATTAACCAGTGGTCACTAAGAGCTGTATTGTCATTAGGGGAAGAAAATGAATACTCCACTTGTCGGTGGTCATTTTAATGACATGGATGAATGGCATCCTTGTGGTGTTGTTTGGCTAATGACTGTCCAAAGCGGCCGTGATCGTATAGTGGTTAGTACTCTGCGTTGTGGCCGCAGCAACCCCGGTTCGAATCCGGGTCACGGCAGGTGTATCGCCCACTCATGTTAGATTTCAATGCATTTACTTCCAAGTGGATGCGTGGTTTTCTGGATACGCGCCACAAATGTTACAGGAGTCTTCGCGTTCTCATCCTGTTTACCTGTGGTGATATTGATGTTGGACTTTTGACGGGCAGAATCTCAGTACTTTGGAAATTAGAAGCAAACAAGATGCACCTGAGTAAGGTACGTCCCGAAGTGCTCATTGTCATCACTATAGCTGAAAAGGTGTAAGTGACAAGAGGAAAGAAAAACTGCGTTCTACCAGTGTAGAAAAAGCTGTTAAATGAGTGTTTTGTTTAATTGTGCAGTGTTTTGATCAGGCATTGTTTCGGCCATTGGAGGCGTCACGCAGGACCCCACGTTGGTTTTTTCCCTCTTCTTCGCTTTCCTTTGGGCTGGATGCAGAGTTCAACGTAGTTATACAAAGTTTTGTTGGGTTTATGGTGTAGTTGTGCGTGCATGCTGAGTAAGTATGCAGTTCATTCGTACCGCAACTATGCTTTGGAACTGGAGCAAATGCTTATTGTTTTATACGTTTGTAATTTAAAATAAACATATCGCGCTGATCGCAGTTCGCGTTTTGCTGCGTTAATGCCGCTCAGTTTTGAGTATTGTATGTTTATTTTCGTTTTGTAATACAAATGGTTAATATAATTTAATATCTATATTTGTTTAATGTTTGTAAAACTATGTTACCCGTGAGCGGTAGTTATATGTTGATTCCTATGTTTTTATTTCTGTTTCAGTTAACCACAATTGCATAATCCCCCAACGAGTATCTGGACTGTTTTATGAGTGGTGTGTTAATGCGCTACTATCCAACTATAGGATAACCTGTCAAAAGTAGGCAAACAAACCCAGTGTTCTAATCGGACACTCTGTAAAGGTTACCACCAGGAGAGAATCGGCGTCCCCCTTTTTCTTAGACGACACTCTTTTACATGGTCCTTCGAGCCGGATAGGGTAAGTTTTACAGCAGTAATGATAGATGACAGAGAAGAGGATCTTGTCCTGAGTCAGGGGAGGCCTCGTAGAACAATTCGTCCTCCATGCTACCTAGACGAATACGAGACAGGCCATCATTACAGACAAAGAGGATTACCTGCATCATATCACCACCCTGATGCAAGAGAATATATGGCAGATAGTTTCTCGGCGCATGACCAGCCGAGAAATGAACACTCATCACCTGGCAGTGTCCCAGAATGGGTGAAGACACTCAGGGAAGAGAACAATCAGCTGAGGAGAGATATTCGTGAACTAATTGAGTGGCGTGCAACGCAGACTTCTCCAACTCATATCCAGTCAGCTCCTCCTCCTAGGCAGAGCCAATATGATGAGGAAAGAGCCTCAACCTCATCCAGTATCGGCCCCCCAATCTCCCAATATGGAGTCATGATGTCAGGCGATCAGTGGGATCCATGTCACGCAGGCCAACAGTCCAATCCAGTGCCTGGGGAGCATCAAGAGCCGTCAGTATGTGAGGGAGAAGAGGTAAATGAGATTGTGGAGCGGGTCAGGGATATTGCATTGCCACATAAGCAGTACCATTCATCTGGTTATGGACCACACCAGTCCCGACGATCATCTCGCCATGTGACTCCTGAACGCCATCATGGTAATTCATCTAGACGATACCGCGATAAATCTCTCGATCAGTATTATAAATTGGGAGCCCCACCCGGCCATCGCAGCATAGGTGATAATGAACAGGACCACAATCCTAGAAAGCCGGAACCTACACACTTACCTCATTATCACTCATATCAGTCACAGGGGAGAGAGTTGTTGTATCGTGGACCTAACCCCACGATTCCAGACTTCACAAAGGAAGATCCCCGTGAATTCCTGAGGCTAAAAGTAGCTCTTGAGAACCTGTTGCCTTTAGATCAGAACAGAACGCTTTAAATTTCAAATCCTGCTAGACCACCTGAAAGTGGAGGAAGCCCTGCTCATTGCAGATTCGTACAGCCACAGCAGATACCCTTACAGCGACACTATGGTCGCTCTGACAGAGCTCTATGGCCGGCCACACCAGTTAGCTCTTCAACGTATCTCCAAGGTAATGGATGAGCCTGCTATAAAGACTGGTGATACCAAGTCATTCCGTCTTTTCGCCCTAAAAGTGCGTGCTCTAGTTGGAATGTTGGAGCAGCTTGGCAGTGATGGGCGTACGGAGCTGAAATGTGGATCACACGTCTCTCGTCTTCTTGTTAAATTGCCACATGACTTGAGAGTTAGTTTCCGTAGGTTCATGACCCCCTATAGGGACATGATCCCCACGCTTGTGGATTTGGCAGATTGGTTAGAGGAGGAGGTGAGGATTCAAGTAGACTCCACGCAGCTTGGAAACCACCCCAACAGGGAAGCCCAGAGTCCTGGCAAGAGCCAACGCAAAGACAGGCGGTTTCCCCAGAAAATTGCAACTGTTCTCCATGGGAGTGAGCAACAAATTGGAGATAAGAAGGCCATCCATAGGCATCAAGGAACCCAAATGGAGGATAGAATGCTTAATGCCTCACCAGAGGACAAACAGCCGGAGAAAATAAAGAAATTCTGCCTGTTTTGTGATACTACCCAGCATTATCTGAACCAGTGTTCAAACTTCCAGATCCTTACAAAGGAGCAAGTGGATCAGTGGATCAGAAGAAATCATAGATGCTGGAGGTGCGGCAGAGGTCACTCGTCAGTGCAGTGCACACTGAGAGCCAAGTGCAAGAGATGTGATAAGCGCCATCTGGAGATTCTTCATGATGTCAATGAGGCTAACTATCGAAAGGGTACTGCAATAACCACAGAGCCCTCTGGACAGGTTATATCAGGAAGATCCTCTGCTGAGACGCTCTATGTGGACAGACCTACAGGTAGCAGGCAGGTGTTACTTAAGGTGATTCGAGTGATTCTTAGGAATGGGGAGAGCTCACTGGACACATATGCCCTTCTTGATGATGGGTCAGAGCGTACGATTTTATTGCACACAGCTGCCCAGCAACTTGGACTCAAAGGCATCCCAGAGGAATTGAATCTCCGCACGGTGAGACAAGATGTACGCACTGTCCATGGTGCTACAGTGTCATTTTCGTTAGCCTCAGCTACCCAGCCAGGTAAATCCTTTAGCATTACCCGAGCCTTCACAGCTGAAGAACTTGATCTTGGCCCACACTCATATAACATATCTATTTTGAAAGGAAAATACAAACATTTACGGAATATCCCTCTGAAGTCCCTCGTGCATGCACAGCCTCTCCTACTCATTGGATCCGATCATCCACACCTGCTAACACCCATAAAGCCAGTACGTCTGGGACCACCTGGAGGACTAGCTGCCATAAAAACACGGCTGGGGTGGGCACTGCAGGGTCCCTCCTTGCTTTTGCAGCACAGCTTTGCACCGCAGCAGTGCTTCCTTACATCAGTCATGCACTCGGAGCTGGACATTCTGCCCTACAGGAGTGAAAAGTCAGTGACTCGGTCCAAGCAAGATGTAGAAGCCATTAGAATGTTGGAGGACAAAACTGTACGGGTCAATGTTAGAAGAATCCAGAGGTATGCCACTCCGTTATTATGGAAAAGCAGCCTACCCCCCTTGGAAGCCCCAAAGGAAGCAGTGTTGGGGCATCTGCGCGGAACCGAAAGGTGGCTTGCTCACAATCCTGAGAAAACAACAGCCTACCAAAGAGAGATCAGTAAGTTATTAGAGGCTGGTTATGTGAGAAAAGTACTTCCGGATGAAGTGGCAGTTAGTCCAGGATGGTACATTCCGCATCACCTTGTAGAACACAATGGAAAGAACAGAATTGTTTTTAATTGTTCTTTCTCTTACAAAGGCATTAGCCTAAATGAGCATTTGTTGCCTGGACCTGTTCTGGGTGCAACCCTCTTGGGTGTTCTCCGTTTTCGAGAACACCACTTTGCTGTAAGTAGTGATATAAAGGGGATGTTCCATCAGGTGAGGCTTCTGCAGGAGGATCAAGCAGTGCTTAGATTCCTATGGAGAGACATGCGGAGGAACGACCCACCTGATGTTTACCAATGGCAAGTCCTCCCATTTGGAGCTACTTCTAGCCCCTGCTGTGCCACATTTGCCCTTCAGAAACATGTGATGGACCACACTGTACCTGGGGAGGATGTCCGCACATCAGTCAAGAAGTGCTTCTATGTAGACAATTGTCTGCAGAGTCTACCCTCTGCTGAAGAAGTGAAGCAGCTGGTACAGAAGCTCCGCCAGCTTTTAGCAGAAGGGGGTTTTGATCTAACACAGTGGGCCAGTAACTACCCAGACATCATCTGCCATTTACCTCAGGAGTCGAGATCAGAAAGTAGTGCTCTCTGGTTCATACAGGACAGTGCAGATCCTGAGGAACGGGCACTTCAACTCCTATGGCATCGTCAATCTGATATTCTAAACTACAAACATGATCTGCTAACTTCAGCTCAACCTACCATGCGTAGCATATATCGGATCTTGGCCAAGCAGTACGATCCGCTTGGTTTTCTTGTACCTTATACCACTAGAGCCAAAATCATTGTTCAGCAGTTATGGAGCAAAAAATGTGATTGGGATGACCCCAATTTGCCTGGAGACCTATTGCAGGCATGGAAAGTATGGGAAGAGGAGCTGGCACACCTTCCTAAGGTTATACTACCTAGATGTTACACCAGTAAGGAGTTAGATCACTCTACCTGTAGCCGCAGTGTTCACATCTTTACTGATGCCTCAGAAAGGGCATATGGATCAGTAGCCTATCTTCGTACGGAGGATATCACTGGAACTGTCCAGGTGGCATTTCTCACAGCTAGATCTAGGGTGGCTCCGAAACGCCAACAGTCAATCCCTAGATTAGAACTCTGTGCTGCACTTTCTGGAGCTCAACTGGCATCTCTTCTAGACCGAGAACTCACTCTTGTTATCTCTTCCTTTGTCTACTGGACAGATTCTATGACAGTGCTTACATGGCTGCAGTCTGAATCCTTCAGATATAAAGTCTTCGTAGGCACTCGAATTGCAGAAATACAAGAATTGACAGATGCACAGGCCTGGCGATACGTTGACTCCAGCAAGAATCCCGCTGATAACATTACTCACGGTATGACTTTAGCACAGCTGGCTGAAGTTAACCATTGGAGTCAAGGCCCAGCTTTCCTAAGAGAACCGGAAAGAGCCTGGCCACAGCGACCGAGGACAGCTCCACCTGAAATTAAAGAAGAGACTTCTGATGGGACGGCCTGACTCTGCACTCCCACAGGTTGTCTATCCTGAGTCGGAACTGCTAACTCGGCGAAGATGGAGGCACAGCCAGATTCTGGCTGACCAATTCTGGAGGGCCTTCATACGGTACTACTTACCAACTCTACAAATACGCCAGAAATGGCTCGTGGAGAAGAAGGACTTGGCTGTGGGAACCGTTGTGCTAGTGGTGGATCCTCAAGCTCCAAGAGCCCTTTGGCCAGTAGGGACAATTACATCAGTACATCCTGGGACAGATGGAAGAGTACGAACCGCCGAAGTGCTAGTTAAAGGGCGGAGTTACATAAGACCCATTTCACGCCTTATTGTTCTTCCTGCCCTTCCCAAGACCGTAGATTAGGTGTAACTTAGGATCAAATCTGTATAACAGATTTGGGGGCGGCTGTAGAAAAGGCTGTTAAATGAGTGTTTTGTTTAATTGTGCAGTGTTTTGAGCAGGCATTGTTTCGGCCATTGGAGGCGTCACGCAGGACCCCACGTTGGTTTTTTTCCTCTTCTTCGCTTTCCTTTGGGCTGGATGCAGAGTTCAACGTAGTTATACAAAGTTTTGTTGGGTTTATGGTGTAGTTGTGCGTGCATGCTGAGTAAGTATGCAGTTCATTCGTACCGCAACTATGCTTTGGAACTGGAGCAAATGCTTATTGTTTTATACGTTTGTAATTTAAAATAAACATATCGCGCTGATCGCAGTTCGCGTTTTGCTGCGTTAATGCCGCTCAGTTTTGAGTATTGTATGTTTATTTTCGTTTTAAGAACATAAGAACATAAGAAATTTACAAACGAGAGGAGGCCATTCGGCCCATCAAGCTCGTTTGGGGAGAACTTAGCTAATAGCTCAGAGTTGTTAAAATCTTATCTAGCTCTGATTTAAAGGAACCCATGGTTTTAGCTTCCACTACAATAGCAGGAAGACTATTCCATACTCTGACTACACGCTGTGTAAAGAAGTGCTTCCTCAAATTTGTTTTAAAATGTTCTCCCGCTAATTTCCACTTATGGCCACGAGTTCTAGTATTTAGACTAATATTGAAATAGTCATTTGGCTGAACAGCATCCAGACCCGTTAGAATCTTATAGACCTGAATCATATCCCCCCTTAGTCTCCTTTGCTCAAGGCTGAACAGATTCAGTTCCGCTAACCTCTCCTCGTAAGACATTCCTCTAAGACCAGGAATCATTCTCGTAGCTCTTCGTTGCACCTTTTCTAAGGCAGCAATGTCCTTCTTGAGGTACGGTGACCAAACCTGCACACAGTATTCTAGGTGGGGTCTTACCAAGGAATTATATAAGTGTAACATCACCTCCCTTGACTTAAACTCCACACATCTAGAGATATAACCCAACATTCTGTTCGCCTTTTTTATTGCTTCCCCACATTGGCGAGAGTGGGACATGGAAGCATCAACATACATACCGAGATCTTTTTCGTAATCAGCTACCTTTATTTCAGTGGAACCCATAAAATATCTGTACTGTATATTTCTGCTCCCTGCATGGATTACCTTACATTTATCTGTGTTAAATTTCATCTGCCAAGTATCAGCCCATTCGCTAATTAAATCCAGATCCCGTTGAAGCCTCTCTGCTGCTAGATTACTATCTGCTACCCCGCCCACCTTAGTGTCGTCTGCAAATTTAACCAGTTTACTGTATGTATTCGTGTCAATATCATTAATGTAAATTAGGAACAATAGTGGTCCTAAAATTGAACCCTGCGGTACCCCACTATAAACGGAGGCCCACTGTGACATAGTGCCTCTAATAACTACTCGCTGCTTCCTATCAGTTAGCCAGTTTTTGATCCAAGCTGCCACAGTTCCTAAAATTCCTGCAGCTTTAAGCTTTAACAAGAGCTGTTTGTGGGGGACAACATCAAAGGCTTTCTGGAAATCTAAGTAAATCACATCATAGGCCTTTTTGTGATCAATTTCACTTGTAGCTTCCTCAAAGAACTCAAGCAGATTCGTTAAGCAGGATCTACCTCTCCTAAATCCATGTTGGCTATCCTTTATAATGTTATTTGCATCTAGGTAATCTACCATTTTCACTTGAATTATAGCTTCCATTATTTTTCCAGTAATGCTAGTTAAACTGATTGGCCTATAGTTTGCTGGATTACTTCTATCCCCTTTTTTGAATATGGGTGTTATATTAGCATGCTTCCAATCTGATGGTACCACACCCGCAGATAACGATTTCTGGAATATTAAAGTCAAAGGTTGGCTAATAATATCCCTCATCTCTTTCAAGACTAAAGGTAAGATGCCATCAGGCCCCTGCGATTTATTTATTTTGAGTTTAGCTAGGCTTAGTATCACATCAACCTCAGTTATACATATATTGGTCATAGACGATGCTGTATTCGTATTAATTGGTGGTAAGTTAGTTGTGTTCTCTATTGTGAACACCCTTGAAAAATAATCATTAAACTCGTTTACCATATCAATTTCGTTATCAATTATAAGGCCCTTACTATCCTGCAAATTAGTGATTTCAGCTTTTAGTGCTCTCTTGGAGTTAAAATATTGGAAGAAACCTTTACTGTCATGCTTAGCCTCCAATGCAATTTTTCTTTCTACATCCCTCTTTGATAGCCTAATGTCATTTTTTAACTCTGCCTGTAGACTTAGATACTCCTGCTTGATTTTGAAATCATTAGTTCTTTTCCAGTTGTGGAACAGAGCCCTTTTCCTCCTGACTTTATTCTTAATTTCCTTAGTAAACCACCTTGGTTGTCGTTTCCTAGATTTAGTTTTGCTGATAACAGGTATGAAATCCTCTTGCACTTGCAACAATGTGCTTTTGAAAAATTCCCATGCCTCTTCAACTGTTTTGCTATTTAACTCTGTCCAGTTTACAGTTTCTAATTTCCGTCTCATACCATTAAAGTTAGCCTTCCTAACATTGTATACTTTTAATTTAGACTTTGCTCTTCGGACACTAAAATTAACCTCGAATTTAACCATGTTATGATCACTACCGTACAATGGGTCTAAAACCTCTAATTTTCCAATCCTATCCTGGTTATTACAAAAAACGAGATCAAGAAGGGCTTCTCCCCTGGTAGGAGTATTAACAAACTGAGTAAAAAAACAATCCTGTACTAATTCCACCATCTCAAGTTCATTTACAGAAGAGCCAGAGACTGTGTCCCACTGTATCCCAGGTAAATTAAAATCACCCATAACCACCACATAATTTTTATTACTCATAATCCTGATATCATCATATAATATTCTGCTTTCCTCTACAGCTACATTAGGTGCCCTATAACAAACCCCGACAATTAGGCCATTTGAATCTTTAGCATCAAGTTTGATCCATACAGCTTCTGAATTTTTATTTTTATCAGTGAGATCCCTTGCCTGCAAGTTTTCTTTTACGTATAATGCAACACCACCTCCCTTCTTGCCTATCCGGTCTCTACGGAACAACGTATAACCATCCATATTATATTCATCACCATCATTGTCACTCATCCATGTTTCAGTTATTCCTATAATGTCGTACACTGTAAACCCGAACAGTACTACTAACTTATAAAAAATGAGAACACCGTAATTAAAATCGGTTACATAGTTTATTGAACTTAAAACTATAGCTTTTTTTGAACTAATGACTTAATTTTAATTTTGCGTTGCTCATCATTTTTGAGTATACATTGCTACTGAAGTGATATTGTTAAGTATACGGTGTGACGTTCAATGACGTCATCTACGTCATGACGTACGCCATTGTTCTGACTGACGCTACCAGAAAACATAACCAAGATGGCGGATACTCGTGCGAGTCTGGAGTCTCTGGACGCACGTGGGGTGATTTGTAAGTAAATGTTTTTTTATCTGCTTTTTATTTTATCATAACTACAAGTATATCTTTTAAACATGTTTCATGTTTTGCTTTGTTGTCTTTTTACCGGTAACGTTAATGTCGAAAGCTCGACAAGCGTCTCTGCAGTGCTCTGCTTCGCGCGCATTTTTTAACCGTTAATCCCACTGCCATATTTCATTTAAATATAACGTTAATATTGTAATCAGTTAGTCGGCGAAATTCCTTAACTCATATTTTTTTATTCTGTTTTTGTTAAGCGATCTGTTCTGGAAAATGCGAATTTATGCTTGCCTTCAGCTGTTAATGTACTTGCGGCTAGCTGTAACTTTTATCCATTACGTTAAGGCTAATGACACAAAGTTAGCAATATATTGGAAAAATAGTTAATAATAAGAGTTGTGAAAACTAGGGATGGTAGAGACACCGGCAAGCTCGTATTAACATTTACATATTTTTGGCCTTGTAGGCTAAAGTGGATGCAGAGTCTGTGAACTTGGTAAGTATCATTTTTTCGTTTACTTTAGATATTTTAGCAGCTTCACACGTAACCCTGCATTGAATATTTATCTAATTTTGTACAGATCAAGTTAGCAATTGAGTGAAGTAGAATAACGTGTTGAGAGTTTACAAAGCAATGTACAAATTGTACAAAACAATGACTGAAATGTGCATTGGCTTTGGCCTCATTGGTCGACTTTGTAGCATTTGCCAGATTTATTATAATCATGAAAACTGAAATGCTGTTATTTTTTGTTTCCCTGTATACAGTAGATGTAGAGTCCCTGTTATTGTGAAGATCTGATTCAATTCCAGTGGTAAGTTACATAACACAATGTAACATTAAGGCTAAATTTCTTGGTTTTAAAATGAAAGTATTCACTCCAATTGTAGGGTTCAAAAAAATCAATGGAGTGGAAGTGCAAGTTGTGTGCTGTCTCCTCAGACACCCGGGCACAGTTATTTCGGCACTACCGTTTAAAGCACAGTCATTACTCACGAGTTAGCCCTTTGCCATGCCTCTATGACTCTTGCATTTGCACATTTCAGTCATTTAATGCACTGAAAATTCATTTGTCACGGATTCATAAAGACACACAAAGAACTCTTGATAGTGAAGGATCAAAAACAGGATCTTCATTTTTTACCTGTCCCTTGTGTGGCCTCAAAGAGCCCTTCTCAGAATCGAACATGTTCTGCCATTTAAGGAGCCACTTAAAGAACTATGAAAATGTGACATGCCCGTTTAAGAACTGTACCTACCACACCAATGTGTATTCATCATTTAATGCTCACAAAAGTAGGAAACATTCTGGAAGTTTAGACTTTTGTGATCATATTGTATCAATAGAAAATGATAGTTCCCTAGTCACAAGCACTGCAGACCTTAATGCAGATGATCCAGTTCCTTGTTGGATTGCGGACACTTCAACTTCTGTTCCTGAGGCTGAAAATGTTAACATCGGAGAGTTAAGAGCCCAGTTACACCATAATTTGTCTTCCCTGTTTCTGAAGATGCAAACTGTTCTTCATGTTTCTGACATGGCATGTCAGGAAATAGTTGATCATCTGACAGAGATATTTTCCTTATCGCAACCTCTTATCAAAGATACTATAAAAGAGATACTACAACAGCATCATGTATCTCCTACTGAAGCTGTCTTGAATGATTTGGTAAATGCTGTTAACGACACAAACATTTTTTTCAGTGCCACAGCTAAAGGTGAGGACTTGTCTTCAAATAAACGAAGAAAAACACATTTCGAAAAAACATTTCCTGTGGTAAAGCCAGTGCAGTACGTGTTGGAGCCTGGACACACAGTCGTTTATGTCCCAATACTTCAGATGATCCAGGAAATATTCAAACATACTGACGTCCTTGACCGAATAAAGGAAACAAAGGCATCACAAGAAGGTCATTATATGAGCCATAAAGATGGCAAGTATTTCCAGGAGAATACTTTGTTGTCATCCTCAGAACTGTCACTGCCATTGATTTTATACATAGATGATCTAGAAATTGCTAATCCACTTGGGACTTCACGTAAGATCCACAAACTCTGTTCAGTCTATTGGATGTTTGCTGATCTGCCATCTAAATATCGATCTGCACTGCATGTGATTCAGCTTGCTGCCCTATGTAAGGTACCAGACCTTCACAGCTGTGGCTATCAAAGAGCACTTTCTCCTTTGTTGCAAGACCTTGGCTGCCTTGAACATGATGGGGTTTTTATCGAGTCCCTTGGTCAGTCAGTACGGGGTACTGTTTCAATGGTTGTGGCTGACAATCTAGCAGCCCATTCCTTAGCAGGCTTTGTGCAGTCTTTCAGAGCTGGATATGTTTGTAGGTTCTGCAAAGCTACACGAGATGAGATTCAATGTTCTGCTGTTGGAGATGGCGAATTTACCCCAAGGACAAAAGCCAGCCATGATCATGACCTGCAGGATGTTTTACAAGGGGATGGTAACAGTCAGTTTGGTGTCCAAAGAGACTGTGTCTTGAGAGAGAGTTTGCAGTGTTTTCACACAATCACTGGTTTCCCGCCTGATGTCCTTCATGATCTTTTTGAAGGCATTGTTCCAGTGGAGTTGGCCCTGTGTATTCAGGAGATGATTAAGATCAAATATTTTACCCTGGAGTATTTGAACAAGACAATTGTGACATTCCCATACCAACATGCAGACAAGACTGACAAGCCACATCCCATTCCCAAGAACTTTGCAGGAAAGAAGACCATTGGTGGCAATGGTCACGAAAATCTTACATTATTGAGACTACTCCCATTGATGATTGGCAATATGGTTCCTGAGGAAGATGGTTTTTGGAATGTTTTGATGGATTTGAAGGAAGTTGTGGAAGTGGTGCTATCTCCAAAATTTGATGAAGATTCCATTCAGTATTTGCAAACTAAGATACAGGATCACAGACAAATCCTTCAAGAGGTTTTTCCAGAGTTCCGATTGCTCCCCAAGCATCATTATCTGGAGCATTATCCAGATCTCATACGTTGTTTTGGGCCTCTTGTCCATTTGTGGACATTGAGGTTTGAAGGTAAGCACCGTTTTTTCAAGCGTGTAATTCATGATACACAAAACTTCAAGAATGTGCTGAAAACACTAGCAACTCGGCATCAGCACATGGTGGCATACTTCCTCAATACACCATCATTCTTCAAACCACATCAGCAGATTACAGATGTCTCTTCTGTTTTGGAGTCATCACTTCCTGAAGTTGCAAAAGTTCACATTGAACAAAAAACAAACAGCAACATGATATACAGCACATCAAGGATCATTATTGATGGAACTAATTTTGATATTGGGATGTTTGTGTCTGTGGGACAGGAAGGGGGACTTCCCCAGTTTAGCAAAATTGAATCGATTCTCCTTGTTAACAATGATGTGACATTTTTTTGCCAAGAACACAAGTCATGGTACATTGAACACCTGAGGTCATATGAGCTTTCCCCAGGGAATATGACTGTCCACAGCCTATCCGAGCTGAATGACATTTTACCCCTCTATGCATACAGCGTTGAAGGAAAAGTGCTGTTGACACCCAAACGCTTCATACTTCTTCACTAATAGTGTACGTATGACTATTAATTTTAAACCAATTGCAGATTGTGACTGTAGTTCAGATTTTAATATTAAAAAAAAAACTGTTCGAATTTGATTTATTTTGTGGTCAGCAAAGCCTAAAAAAGCGAAATTCTGCAGTGCTTTATCCTTACATTCTAAGGTCTTTATACGAATCTGTCATAATATAATAGTGTGAGAATAACTTTAATTTTTGTATGTTTAAAAAATGTTTAAATATGCCATGCCTGTTTTCATCAATTGTTTTGTTTGTCTTCCAGACGATGGCAGCACCCCAGAAATTCATGCTGCGTGTTTACATTGCCACAGATATTGCAGTGAAAGTAACTTTGACTGGACGACCAGAATCAGTGGATGATCTAATTGCCATACTGCGAGAGAAAGTCAAACCAAGACTGGATTTTGAGTTTACCCTGCAGTATGAGGATGCAGATTTTAATGGACAACTGAGCTGTCTGATTGATATTCAAGAGTTACCAGAGAAGGGAACACTCAAAGTTGTTAGATCAGAATTTGCTACCAGCTCACTTCCAAGTTCTGATACAGAAATCCTTCCTCGTGTGCCTGTAAGCGAGCGTCGGAAGACCTGGCCTGACATTTTTCCTGTGCCTACTTTTTCCTATGAAGTCGAGCATGTGCTAGAAGAGGGAAATATTGCCTATGACAGATCTGGAAAGACACTGAAATTATCCAGGGCCCAAAAGCACAACATCCTAGAGAGCATGGCATCAGTAATCCATGGTTTCAAACCTTACCCAAGTGACAGGGATGTGGGTATGGCAGCAGAGGCTCTTGTTAAAGCTCATCCATCCCTTAAAGAACCTGGAAGTGAAAATGGATGGTATGGATGGAAGATAAGCCTTAAATTCAAAATGGGCAATTACCGTACCAAGCTAGCCAGATCTGGATGTCTGGAGGTGTCAGTCAACACAGGCAGAAGAAGTAAGAACAATCCTGACAAAGACCCTCCCCACTCCAACATAAAACGAGCAAGGCGAGCAGAAGTGAACTTCCTTCCAAATTTTCCAAAGGGACAAAACCAGGCCAGTTTGGAAGAAATGAGACTAGACATTCTACACGAAGTTGAGAAGAGTGAGAAAAACCTGTTGTTGATAGATAAACTTATGCAGGTGACATTTTCCCTTCGTCGCCAGGAGATTGTACAGGAAAACCCAATGTTGAAGAACTTCCTGGTGAAATGGCCAGCACTTCAGATTGAGTCGCAGGTAAAACATCTACATTTCTCTTTTCTGCCTCAACTTTAAATTATTTGTACGGCTCCAGCAAACACTAACAAACTAGTTTGTCAATGAGACTTTTGAACTATTGGGGTTTGTTGCTGTTTATTAGCATTTGTTGAAATTTGTTGAATATGTGTGAATTGGCCACTACTTAATCTTTCAAAGATAGCAAAAACTTTTTTGGAGAATAATGCTTAACTTCTATCAAGATGATTGCATTGTATGTTTCTCTAAGGCTGTTTTGATGTCATTTATACATTTTGGTTATTTATGATTTTGTAGGTTTGTGCAGAGTTTCATCGCATCACAAACACCAATCTTCGAAACCAGTTCTATGCCGAATTGGACAGGCATACGCCACAACTATTTGCCTTGTACAGGCAAAAAGCGTCACATACTGGCAAGGTCTCGGAGGTGCTGCGTGACATCCTCAGGATTTATGATCGTGAGGTGAGTTAAAGATAAAGACTGTACAACTCTAGTATCGAACCCAGAATAACTATGCTTGCTTGTTCATTGTTATTTTTGCTTGTCTTTCAAGGATATGCATGATATCAACATAAAGCACACTGTAGTTCTTCGTGCCCTAGCAGTATATTTACGTGAAGATGACCCACAGTTTTTTAAGACATGGAATGTAAGTATTCAGTGCACTCACCAAACAGGATCAGTTTTTGTGCTTACCAGGGTTTTTTTAGTCTTTGCTTCATTAACGAATTACCATAACAACATATATTCAACTTTTTTTCACTCTACTTTTGCAAATTCTTGCAAATTAGTTTTTAAATTTGGGCCAATTCAGTGTAAACTGAAAACGCCTGCCTAGTTAAGTATGATGCTATATTAAAGTGATAGTTAACCAAAAAATGCTGATGATGTAATTCATTACTAGACATGTTTACAGTTGGACCCTCTTTGTGCATTCCAGGTGGAGGAGTCGGATGAGCCAGACATCACTGGTACCCCTCTTGCCCTTGTGATGGAAGTCACTGAGAACACTGGTCCTGTCTGTTTCAATCCGGCAAGGACCGCTGTTGTGGTGGAAGATGAGTTTGTGCTGAGCAACATCCCCACGTTTCCTGAGGCCTTTGTGCTACTCTTTGGGTTAATGTATGCATTGCATTTGGATTACCCAAGAAAATTGATTCACACCTTCACATTCATCCAGAAAATACTGATGGGGCTTGATGATGGTAAACCTCTGAAACCCTGCTTACTCAATCTCAAAAATGAACTATTACGTACATTGTAGGCAAATTTCATCTTGTCAAAAACTGCTGTTTTAAGTGCTTGGATGTTTTCATTGGGTAGGTTGTGTCCTGGCCACCAAATATATATCGATTGCACTCTGGGTTTGTTAGTTCCTTCTAAGTAGTTCTGTAAGCGTATGTTGTAGAAAATGTAGTTCAAAGAATTTTTACATTTGGTATGTTGTCTTCTGCACCAAATCTACCTCAGTTGCACTTCTACAACAAAATTTTTTGCAATCAGATTGTATTTTTTTTTTCTAAGGTGTTTTACAAGTGTATATTGTTTAACCTGTAGTTTAAACATTTGGTAAGTTGTTAGATCTACCTCAGTTGCACTTGGAACATGTACACAATGGAACATGTACTGTAGTTTAAAGCATTTAAATGTTTACATTTACGTTTTGTACAATCAATCTCTTGTATATTTAATGCAACAAATACTTGGTTTTGAAATCAGGTATGTATTTTTTGTGTTTTGACATTCATTTATTGTTTTTATTTCCTATAAATTATAATTTTTATCATTTCTTTTTGGAGGAGCTTTATTTATTTGATTGTTTTTATTTATTTTGATTTGCCATGTTGCAAAATAATGGCCATGGGTGTAAAAAATTGTAATCAATGTTTTAAGTTTCTAATTTAATTTGTTACATGTTTACAGAGATTTATATAAACAGTCATACAAAACAAAGAATTTAATAGTAAATAAAAACCCTTTATATCAACAGTTCTGTGTGCACTTTTTAGTATTTTGAACTCAAATATGTATCAGGCTATGAGTTATTCAAAAGGAGTTTTATTTCTTGAATAAAATATTTTATTTATATAAGTGGTAATTAAAAATAATAAGTATTGAAAACATAAAAACTTTACATATGCTAAACTAAAGTTTTAAGTACACTGTAAGTTTAATGTAATTATAATTTTTTAGTATGTTTACTTAAAAAATCTTAGGTAATCAGTTTCCACAAACGTTTTGAGTACTCCGAACTTATCGGGTTTTACAGTGTAATTGTCTGAAGAAATTAAAGCCTCTAAGTCATTAATTTTGTTTCTAATACTCCTAGCATTCAAATACAGACCACTAATGGTAGGCCTTTTACAGTGTCTATTTTGTAATACAAATGGTTAATATAATTTAATATCTATATTTGTTTAATGTTTGTAAAACTATGTTACCCGTGAGCGGTAGTTATATGTTGATTCCTATGTTTTTATTTCTGTTTCAGTAAACCACAATTGCATAATCCCCCAACGAGTATCTGGACTGTTTTATGGGTGGTGTGTTAATGCGCTACTATCCAACTATAGGATAACCTGTCAAAAGTAGGCAAACAAACCTAGTGTTCTAATCGGACACTCTGTAAAGGTTACCACCAGGAGAGAATCGGCGTCCCCCTTTTTCTTAGACGACACTCTTTTACAACCAGTTAATACATCATAAAACGGAATTTGCGGCCAGTGGTGGACATATGGCAAAATTCAAAGAGTAATTGGTGACTATGTATAATTCATTAGCGCACAATGGCACGAAGATAAGTTGTATGAATGGATTGATTTCTGTTCCGATGATCCAATCTCGCTTTGATTTTTCAAAACCTCGCGCTGTGCAGAATGTGATTGGTTAAGCAATAAGAACCTGGATCCACGATGTGCCAGTTATATATTCGGGGTGCAACTGTCGTCCAGTACCTGTTTTTTTACATTTCAGAAAGCGGCCGATATCTTCCGAAAACAACGAATCAAACGAACAAACCATATCTGCTGAAAAGAGTGCAAGCTTCGTATATTTGAAATGTTGCGTATTGAAAAAAATCTTTTGGCAATGCATTATCATTTGATATAATGGTCATCACATATGAATTGTACTCTGTGATATTCCATAGGTGGTGACTGTGTAAAATGGCAATGATCTCTTATTACATTAACCAGTGGTCACTAAGAGCTGTATTGTCATTAGGGGAAGAAAATGAATACTCCACTTGTCGGTGGTCATTTTAATAAGGACATGGATGAATGGCATCCTTGTGGTGCTGTTTGGCTAATGACTGTCCAAAGCGGCCGTGATCGTATAGTGGTCAGTACTCTGCGTTGTGGTCGCAGCAACCCCGGTTCGAATCCGGGTCACGGCAGGTGTATCGCCCACTCACATTGGATTTCAATGCATTTACTTCCAAGTGGATGCGTGGTTTTCTGGATACGCGCCACAAATGTTACAGGAGTCTTCGCGTTCTCATCCTGTTTACCTGTGGTGATATTGATGTTGGACTTTTGACGGGCAGAATCTCAGTACATTGGAAATTAGAAGCAAACAAGATGCACCTGAGTAAGGCAAGTCCCGAAGTGCTCATTGTCATCACTATAGCTGAAAAGGTGTAAGTGATAAGAGGAACGGAAAACTGCGTTCTAACAGTTAATACATCATAAAACGGAATTTGCGGCCAGTGGTGGAAATATGGCAAAATTCAAAGAGTAATTGGAGACTTATGTATAATTCATTAGCGCACAATGGCACAAAGATTAGTTGAATGAATGGATTGATTTCTGTTCCGATGAAGCACTCTCGCTTTGATTTTTCAAAACCTCGCGCTGTGCAGAATGTATTTGATTCAGCAATAAGAACCTGGATCCGGGATGTGCCAGTTATAAATTCGGTATGGAACTGTCGTCCAGCACCTGTTTTTTTACATTTCAGAAAGCGGCCGATATCTTCCGAAAACAACGAATCAAACGAACAAACCATATCTGCTGAAAAGAGTGCAAGCTTCGTATATTTGAAATGTTGCATATTAAATACATTTTTTTGGCAATGCATTATCATTTGATATAATGGTCATCACATATGAATAGTCCTCTGTGATATTCCATAGGTGGTGACTTTGTAAAATGGCAGTGATCTCTTATTACATTAACCAGTGGTCACTAAGAGCTGTATTGTCATTAGTGGAAAAAATTGAATACTCCACTTGTCGGTGGTCGTATTTTAATAAGGACATGGAAGAATGGCATCCTTGTGGTGCTGTTTGGCAGATGGCTCTCCAAAGCGGCCGTGATCGTATAGTGGTCAGTGTTATGTCGGGCATTGCTACGACAATGCCGTGTCCAGATCCTTTTTATGTTTTACGGAAGTGACGGAAAAGTTAGTGTTTTTTTCCAGATGAAAACGGATTCATTCCGACAACAGTCTCGTCTGGTTTTGTCCGCTGCCAGAACATAACATTGGCGACGAGGATGGCTGACTGTTCGCTGCCCCCACCCTTCCCCTTTCTTGCTTTACCTGGTGAACCGCCTCTGCCGTGGAATCGCTGGATATCCTCGTTTGAAACGTACCTCCTTGCTGCAGGTGTTCCGGGCAATTCAGTTTCCCTATGTTTCCCCCTGAAATGCGCGTTCACGATCTAATTTGAAATCAATACGCTAGATGGCAGACTTCCGAGAATTTCAATCCGGGTTTTGAAGCCTTTCTATATACATAAGTATTCCGTTCACCATATACGTTTTAAACGTCAAGTAACCACGATTGTATTTCTTTCCTGTTTATATGTCATTGTGTATTATACCAGATTTACAATAAATTAAAAAAGACATACGTTAATAAACAGCTGTCATGAAATGCTCGTATCGTCTTGGAAGAATTTGCTTCTATAACACGATTGCTATGAACCAACACATAAATAATGACTCGTATAAATAGTTTGGATTATGAGCAGTGTAAATCTATCATATTGATCTACATACAGAAGTTCGTGATACTGGATTTTATTTTATTTTTTCTATTATTATTGATTATTATTAAGTACTGCTTGGTTGCACTGAGCTGTCTATGCATCTATGTTATACTGACAGTGAAATACTCTCCAAAGTACCACTCTCACTGCTAATATACAGGGGAAACCAATCTGCCCAGTGGCCAGGCAAAATGGTTCCCCCCTGCTATATTGTATAAGCAGTAATTCCCAGGCACTATATTGAGCACACTGATCTGTCTATAGGTCTATGTTATACTGGCAGTGAAATACTCTCCAAAGTACCACTCTCACTGCTAATATACAGGGGAAACCAATCTGCCCAGTGGCCAGGCAAAATGGTTCCCCCCTGCTATATGGTATAAGTAGTAATTCCCAGGCACTATATTGAGCACACTGATCTGTCTATAGGTCTATGTTATACTGGCAGTGAAATACTCTCCAAAGTACCACTCTCACTGCTAATATACAGGGGAAACCAATCTGCCCAGTGGCCAGGCAAAATGGTTCCCCCCTGCTATATTGTATAAGTAGTAATTCCCAGGCACTATATTGAGCACACTGATCTGTCTATAGGTCTATATTATACTGGCAGTGAAATACTCTCCAAAGTACCACTCTCACTGCTAATATACAGGGGAAACCAATCTGCCCAGTGGCCAGGCAAAATGGTTCCCCCCTGCTATATTGTATAAGCAGTAATTCCCAGGCACTATATTGAGCACACTGATCTGTCTATAGGTCTATGTTATACTGGCAGTGAAATACTCTCCAAAGTACCACTCTCACTGCTAATATACAGGGGAAACCAATCTGCCCAGTGGCCAGGCAAAATGGTTCCCCCCTGCTATATGGTATAAGTAGTAATTCCCAGGCACTATATTGAGCACACTGATCTGTCTATAGGTCTATGTTATACTGGCAGTGAAATACTCTCCAAAGTACCACTCTCACTGCTAATATACAGGGGAAACCAATCTGCCCAGTGGCCAGGCAAAATGGTTCCCCCCTGCTATATGGTATAAGTAGTAATTCCCAGGCACTATATTGAACACACTGATCTGTCTATAGGTCCATGTGATACTGACGGTTATATCGGCACTAATTTATATACAACTGTAACACATAAACATTGATTCTAATGCGCCAGTTACAGTGTACTATTTACATATATATTTTACATTATTCTAAAATCAGGAACCCTGCATACACCATTGCCAGATATGTGCAATTTAATTTTGATAATGTATTTAACCAAGTGACATAAATGTTTATTTACATTTTTGATAGAATGGTAACATTGTAACGCACGTTTTTTCACTGCGCTTTAACTGCGCTTCTTAGAACGTGATTCACCGACGCACTAATACATATGCTGCAAATAGGCCCGAGATATCGAAAAGGTGCACAACATTAGGCTTGTATTTTTGTGTGCTGCGCAGCATTTCTGGAAGATGGATCCAGTACAATTCGAGATTTTATTTACTTACATCACTACGGGGAATTATCCCAAGCAATTAAGCAAGGCAGAAAAATTTGTTATTCGGCGCCGAGCACGGAAATATGTTGTACGAGGTAACAGGGGCGTCAGAAACATTTTGAATGTGGCGGGGACACACTGGCGGGGGGTCTGGGTGAACTAATATTTTAAGTTAAATGTGGGGGGGGTCCAAACGAATAATTATGAAATGTGAGGGGGACACGTCCCCCTCAGATTTAATGGCAGCGACACCCATGCAAGGTAAACATAATCCCTTGATAGAGTTCATAGGTCTGTTGTGCTGTACGGTAGAATCACAAATCATAAATTAATTACAAATCGTCATTTAGTCTTTTTTTTCCAATCTACAGATGGAGCCCTGTTTTATAATCGACACAAGGAAACGGGTCAAGAACATTTAGTAAAGGTTGTGAAAGGCGCTGACGAGGCAGACAGTGTTTTCAGGGAGTTCCATGCTAGTGCAACAGGTGGACACGGTGGAAAGGAGAAAACCGAAGACGCCATTTGCAATAGATATTATTGGCCTGGGATGACAGTTGATATTCGAAACTGGGTTAGTTCTTTTTTTCTTGTACATTATTATATTAACAGTTATCTTGTCCCACTGGCAAAAATTAACTGCACTGTGATACTGCACAGTTTTTAATCATCACAGACAAGTGTAAAAGTTGGACTAAATATTGTTCATTACCACCCACCAATAAAAAGTAATTACTAAGTACTACAGACAGGCTAAAATGAATCAATAATAGCATTTGTGAATCATGTACAGTAATGCTACAGCTTACAAAACCATAGTTTAAACACTTCATCGTGACCTTCTGACATAAGGAAAAATGTCTTGCAAGGTGCTTAAATTAATCTGTGTTTTGATGTTATTATTAATATCAGTTTGGGTTATTCATTGTATTACTGTTAATATTATTTTTAGTCTTTTACATAGAGTAGCAACAAAAGTATGTTATTAATCCTGAACTTAGAGCTTCATTCAATACTTTGCGTGCAATGTATAACAACCTATGGCACTTTACTGAATTAATTCAGGAATGCACTATAATTCACTATTTTTATTTCTAATATATTTTCTCTTAATAACATAATAGATGTTCTTTTTCTAACTACAGATTAAACAATGCTCAGAATGTCAATCAAAGAAGACTGTCAAATCCATAGAAGAGCACACACCCATCATTGTAAGTCTTCATTATTTGATTTTTGATTAGTATGTTGGATGACTTTTAAATTGAACAACTGATATATTTTTTTGATATATGACATTTTGTCTGACAGGTAACTGAACCATGGGAGTTAATTGGCATGGATCTTGTGGGCAAATTGGCCATGACGGACAGGGGAAACCAGTACATATGTGTGCTGATAGATTATTTCACGAAGTGGGTGGAAACATTTCCACTGCCATCGAAAAATGCTGAAGATGTCACTATGTGCATAGTGAACTTTTGCTACAGATTTGGTGCACCGAAAAGGATTCTGACAGATCAGGGAAGGGAATTTGTAAACAAGGTTAGTTATTTATATATATATATATATATATATATATATATATATATATATATATATATATATATATATATATATATATATGTGTGTGTGTGTGTGTGTGTGTGTGTGTGTGTGTGTGTGTGTATGACTGTTGTTTAGTTTGTCATTTCCTAAGTATAATACATTATATACATTTGCTATTAATTATTTTTTCCAAACCTTTTTTTAAATTTGCAATTTTGAACTGGGTGTGGTCAATAGTGTATAGAACAATAGTAACATTTACATTTTATACAGACACACTCCAACAAATTGTAAAAGCAATGAACACGAAGAAAAGTGAAGTGGTCTCTAAATTTTTTCCATGGCTATATATACTTGTTCTTAACAAGTTATTAAAGATTATACTTTAGTGTGAAATGCTGATCTCGTTCTAATCGTTGGTGTTTACTTAACATCAAAGTTCTACATTTAGTGGTAATTTATTTTGCAGATCATAGTATTTATTATGAATTGAAAAAAATTAACATATATATTCTTAACTAGGTCAACAAAGAAGTCTGCAGCATCTTTGGAATCGACCGGAGTTTTTGTTCTCCATACCATCCCCAGACCAATGGTTTGGTTGAAAAAATGAATGGGACCATACAGAGGTGTGTGTGTGTTTGTGTGTGTGTGTGTGTGTGTGTGTGTGTGTGTGTGTGTGTGTGTGTATGTGTATATATATAATAGTGAGTGAACCGAACTGTGCCCCAAAACCATGATACGATCTGAACCGTGGATTTGTGAACCGGTGTATGTATATGTGTATGTACTGTACATGACATTCATCATGTTATATTACTTAATTCTTATATTAATTAACTGTTAATGTTGTGTTAATCAGGGCTTTGGCAAAGCTTTGTCAAGGTGAACCAAACCAATGGGATCGCTATCTGGATGCCGTTACATTCAGCATAAGAACCAAAAAGCAACTTACAACTCAATACTCCCCTTACTATTTGCTTTTTGGAAGGGAAGCACGATACTTTTCAGAGGTGCCACAAACATTCGAAGTGAGTAGATATTCAGTTTATTTTAAAAGTTACGTTTATGCAAAAATATCTTCTTTTTAATTTCGTTATGTCTTATGCATTTAATAAAGGTCAATGAAACAGTGGAGCAAGCCATTCAGATTGAGGCTGTCAACCCTGCTCTTCAGCTGCAGGAAAAGGTCTTTGAAGTGGTCAAAAAAAATATGAAAGTATCAAGACAAAAAATAAAAGCCAAAACGGACCAACATAGGGATATGACATCTCGTCATTTTAAAGTGGGGGATAAAGTGCTCAGGAAAAACATAAGAAGTCAGCAAAGAAAGGGAGGAAAATTAGATCCAGATCTTCTTGGGCCATTTAAAATAACAGAAATTCAACGAAAGAATGCTGACTTGATTAATGACCAAGGGATCAAATTTAGCAAAATAAACCTGGATCACTTGATCCATTACATGGAAGACAGTCCACGTGTCCCACATAGACTATATCCCTCTGGTGCTTCTGTGGGTCCAGTAGATAAAAGCACATACCCAAGCTTTCACTCTCAAGGACCTGCAGACCCAAGCCCTCCCTCTCCTGAACTTGGAGACCCAAGCAGTCCCTCTGCTGGACCCGCAGACCTCAGCCCTCTCTCTCCTGGACCCGCAGACCTCAGCCCTCCCTCTGCTGGACCCGCAGACCTCAGCCCTCCCTCTCCTGGACCCGCAGACCTCAGCCCTCCCTCTCCTGGACCCGCAGACCTCAGCCCTCCCTCTGCTGGACCCGCAGACCTCAGCCCTCCCTCTGCTGGACCCGCAGACCTCAGCCCTCCCTCTCCTGGACCCGCAGACCTCAGCCCTCCCTCTCCTGGACCCGCAGACCTCAGCTCTCCCTCTCCTGGACCCGCAGACCCGAGCCCTCTCTCTCCTGGACCCGCAGACCTCAGCCCTCCCTCTCCTGGACCCGCAGACCTCAGCCCTCACTCTGCTGGACCCGCAGACCTCAGCCCTCCCTCTCCTGGACCCGCAGACCTCAGCCCTCACTCTCCTGGACCCGCAGACCTCAGCCCTCCCTCTGCTGAACCCGCAGACCTCAGCCCTCCCTCTCCTGGACCCGCAGACCTCAGCCTTCATTCTCCTGGACCCGCAGACCTCAGCCCTCCCTCTCCTGGACCCGCAGACCTGAGCCCTCCCTCTCCTGGACCCGCAGACCTGAGCCCTCCCTCTCCTGGACCCGCAGACCTCAGCCTTCATTCTCCTGGATCGTCTCTCTCCAAATTTGATAAGAGTAAGTAGACAAAGCATTCTTTGAAAACAACATCTTTATCTGGTGTTCAATAAAGTTTTTCTTGAAATGTTCTATATTATTATATGTTATCTACAGACTCGCATGTCTAACTTTTATGTAACTTATTTTTTAGGCATTGAACAGGCTTGGTCAACCAGTTCGACTGACAATAGATGTGTGATATTGTCCAGAATTGGGGCCTACAAAGTGTTCAGTTTTGACATTGCACGTATGGCACCTGGAAGAGAACTAGAGAGTGAGGTTAGGACATTTATTTGAACTATTTTGGGCAACAGAATTAACTTAAATCTGTCGCTTTTATGTGAATATTTTAAATTGTCTCAAAGGTTATAAATGCATACATATATGCTATGGTGAGGAAGAACAACCAGGAGAAAGAGGAAAAGGCTTTCCTGATTGATTCATTTGCCATGAGAAAAGTATGGCGGCAATCATATAACATCCTTAGAAAGGTAAATTTCCAATCATTTACATGTTTTGAATGACCTGATATCCTGTTCAATGTTATGAAATGTGTTGGACTAGATAGAATAGAATATTAAACTAGTGTAGATAAAATGCATTGTCTCTTTTATTTAGTGGGACCCTACCGAATTCGAAATCATTCTTGGGGTTATAGGTGAACATGGACACTGGAGTCTTGCTGTAAGTATAATGACTTGTAATGATTATGCTTAAAGTTTGCATGATTAAATATGAATGAATTTATTAAACAGAATCATTTAGCTCAATTTATTTAACAAATTATTCAGATATACCATGTTTTGTTTTTTTCTTTTAGGCTATGTATCCATCCCTCAAAAAAACAGTTCTTTTGGATTCAATGGGAGAGTCAAAGGCCAAGATGTCAAAGTGTCTTGATGCCACAAGGTAAGAAAGATGAGCTACGTTGTACCATAAGAACCTAGAGGCCAGGAAATGAAATTAATTTACTAAAAATATTTGCCATATATCCTGTCACACAAATACATCTTCTTTTATTTGTTGCTGGAAATAGTCTAATGGTTAAAGCAGGCAACTATCTAAGTTTGATTCCCATACCAGTCATTGTGGCCCTGAGCAACCCTTATTTAATTCAGGGAGACCCTCCTTATAATCACAGAATGTATGTCACTTTAGATAAGAGCATCAGCTAAATGCTGTAAATGTTGAGGCAGGGCATGAGGAGTCTTCTTCTTAACATTTCTGGTGCAGTAAGGGAAAAGACATATTAGGCAAACCTCATGACAGAACTGGTGATACAGCATGGAAAATGTTTAGGTCATGTGTCAAATTTAATCAAGAAGTGCTTACTTTCAAATGTATGAGTTCCAGCAAATTCTTTACACAATTTGAGATTGAAATTAATTTACTTACTCATGGCAGGTATAAAAAAGTTGAGTTTTTTTTCTTTTTTAAAGAGCCTTTATGAGGAATAAAGGCTGCAATGTGTCACACTGGAGGTGTGACACATCTCCACACTCCTTACAGAAGGATGGAACATCTTGTGGAGTATTTGTGTGTAAGGTAAGAAGAAAGTACTCAGGTATGCATTTTGTCTAGAAGAGAAGCCTTACTAATGACGTAATCTTGCCAGTTTGCAGAACGACTACTGAAAGGCATCCCTTTGTGGTTTTGCAATTCACACAAGACTATTGACGCATTCAGGAAAGAAATCGCAAGATGTGTTCTGGCAGAATCAGGTAAATACTGTCAAGATTGTATCCCAGTCAGTCTGGCTATCTGTTGTAGCATACATTTTTTATTGCATATGCTGCAAACATGTAAATAATTGTTTTTCTGGTGATAACTGTAAAGTAGTCTGCTGCTTGTTCCAAGGTGAAAAAATATGCACATGCACTGAATGCTTTCAATATTGTACTACAAATAATTGTATTTCTTGTTGCACATAACAGATGACTTGAGCGAAGTCTGTTGTACCTGTGGTGAAATAAATGGCGACAACTCATGGGTATGGCAGAATTGATATATTCACTTTACATTTTACTCAGTAATACTGGACACAAAGACTGATAACTACATTACTAACAGCTTTTCTTTTAGCTTATCTAAGAATAGGACATTTTTCTTCACACTTAAAATGTTCAGTTTTAATTTATTTATATGTGCCATGGAACTGCTGCTAATTAGGTACTTATATGAAAGACATTAGTATAACCATAACAATGGTTCCTGTCAGCATTTTGCTAACAAATAACTATTTTCAGCATAGATCTGCTTCTATTAGGATGTCACTGAGGTTGACCCAAAAAAGTTCAAATTATATGAGCTAGGATGTTTTTTTAATTATTTTTTCTATGTCAATAATTTCTACTTTCACCCAGATTGCCTGTAATGGATGCGACAGGTGGTTCCATCTGTCTTGTGCTGGCAGCCCATCAACAGACCTGGACTTTTTTTGTGGCTGGTGTTAATAAAAAGGCCTGAACAATTCAGCGTATTATTTTGGAATTTTATTTATTTTAATTAAACAGACCAGAGTGTTGCTTTATGTTGTGTTATTTATTTATTTATCTGTCTATTTATTTACTTATTTATTTATTTTAATTCAGCGGAGCTGGATGTTTTTGTGTTGCATTGAAAAATAGGTCTAAACATTCAACAGACCTGGATTTTTTATGTTGTGTGAATAAAAAGGTCTGAGACATTCAAGATGCTATACATATTTTTTTAATGTAAAAGATATTTTTGTTTTTGTGTGTTGTTCAGATGTTCAAAAAATATGTTCAAGAATAAATGATTGTACATAGTAAAACAACTGTAATATTGCATTTGTCTTTGATAATATAGTGCCTGGGAATTACTGCTTATTCCTTATAGCAGGGTTAGGGTTTCCCCTGTATATTAGCAGTGAGAGTGGTACTTTGGAGAGTATTTCACTGCCAGTATAATATAGACCTATAGACAGATCAGTGTGCTCAATATAGTGCCTGGGAATTACTACTTATACAATATAGCAGGGGGGAACCATTTTGCCTGGCCACTGGGCAGATTGGTTTCCCCTGTATATTAGCAGTGAGAGTGGTACTTTGGAGAGTATTTCACTGCCAGTATAACATAGACCTATAGACAGATCAGTGTGCTCAATATAGTGCCTGGGAATTACTGCTTATACAATATAGCAGGGGGGAACCATTTTGCCTGGCCACTGGGCAGATTGGTTTCCCCTGTATATTAGCAGTGAGAGTGGTACTTTGGAGAGTATTTCACTGCCAGTATAATATAGACCTATAGACAGATCAGTGTGCTCAATATAGTGCCTGGGAATTACTACTTATACAATATAGCAGGGGGGAACCATTTTGCCTGGCCACTGGGCAGATTGGTTTCCCCTGTATATTAGCAGTGAGAGTGGTACTTTGGAGAGTATTTCACTGCCAGTATAACATAGACCTATAGACAGATCAGTGTGCTCAATATAGTGCCTGGGAATTACTACTTATACCATATAGCAGGGGGGAACCATTTTGCCTGGCCACTGGGCAGATTGGTTTCCCCTGTATATTAGCAGTGAGAGTGGTACTTTGGAGAGTATTTCACTGCCAGTATAACATAGACCTATAGACAGATCAGTGTGCTCAATATAGTGCCTGGGAATTACTACTTATACCATATAGCAGGGGGGAACCATTTTGCCTGGCCACTGGGCAGATTGGTTTCCCCTGTATATTAGCAGTGAGAGTGGTACTTTGGAGAGTATTTCACTGCCAGTATAACATAGACCTATAGACAGATCAGTGTGCTCAATATAGTGCCTGGGAATTACTGCTTATACAATATAGCAGGGGGGAACCATTTTGCCTGGCCACTGGGCAGATTGGTTTCCCCTGTATATTAGCAGTGAGAGTGGTACTTTGGAGAGTATTTCACTGCCAGTATAATATAGACCTATAGACAGATCAGTGTGCTCAATATAGTGCCTGGGAATTACTACTTATACAATATAGCAGGGGGGAACCATTTTGCCTGGCCACTGGGCAGATTGGTTTCCCCTGTATATTAGCAGTGAGAGTGGTACTTTGGAGAGTATTTCACTGCCAGTATAACATAGACCTATAGACAGATCAGTGTGCTCAATATAGTGCCTGGGAATTACTACTTATACCATATAGCAGGGGGGAACCATTTTGCCTGGCCACTGGGCAGATTGGTTTCCCCTGTATATTAGCAGTGAGAGTGGTACTTTGGAGAGTATTTCACTGCCAGTATAACATAGACCTATAGACAGATCAGTGTGCTCAATATAGTGCCTGGGAATTACTGCTTATACAATATAGCAGGGGGGAACCATTTTGCCTGGCCACTGGGCAGATTGGTTTCCCCTGTATATTAGCAGTGAGAGTGGTACTTTGGAGAGTATTTCACTGTCAGTATAATATAGACCTATAGACAGATCAGTGTGCTCAATATAGTGCCTGGGAATTACTGCTTATACCTTATAGCAGGGGGGAACCATTTTGCCTGGCCACTGGGCAGATTGGTTTCCCCTGTATATTAGCAGTGAGAGTGGTACTTTGGAGAGTATTTCACTGTCAGTATAATATAGACCTATAGACAGATCAGTGTGCTCAATATAGTGCCTGGGAATTACTGCTTATACCTTATAGCAGGGGGGAACCATTTTGCCTGGCCACTGGGCAGATTGGTTTCCCCTGTATATTAGCAGTGAGAGTGGTACTTTGGAGAGTATTTCACTGTCAGTATAACATAGATGCATAGACAGCTCAGTGCAACCAAGCAGTACTTAATAATAATCAATAATAATAGAAAAAATAAAATAAAATCCAGTATCACGAACTTCTGTATGTAGATCAATATGATAGATTTACACTGCTCATAATCCAAACTATTTATACGAGTCATTATTTATGTGTTGGTTCATAGCAATCGTGTTATAGAAGCAAATTCTTCCAAGACGATACGAGCATTTCATGACAGCTGTTTATTAACGTATGTCTTTTTTAATTTATTGTAAATCTGGTATAATACACAATGACATATAAACAGGAAAGAAATACAATCGTGGTTACTTGACGTTTAAAACGTATATGGTGAACGGAATACTTATGTATATAGAAAGGCTTCAAAACCCGGATTGAAATTCTCGGAAGTCTGCCATCTAGCGTATTGATTTCAAATTAGATCGTGAACGCGCATTTCAGGGGGAAACATAGGGAAACTGAATTGCCCGGAACACCGGCTTGGACGGCGTGTCAGACGGGAGGAAGCGCGCACTGCTGCTGCACTGCCTCGGGGCAGAGGGACAGCGCGTGTTCGGAACTTTTGCTACAACTACCAGGTATAACGAGGCGGTGACACTACTGGGGGACCATTTCGCTGCCCCGCAGAGCGCTCTTCTCCGTCGTGTTTTATTCAGGCGCCGACACCAACGAGCGGGGGAGTCGGTTTCTCAATACGTGGCCGATTTACGAGGCTTAGCGAGCGTATGCAAATTCGGAGCGCTACAAGATGAAATGGTTCGGGACCAACTCATTTTACACACGAACTGTGATCAGATTAGGGACAAGCTGTTGCTTGAAAATGAGGACCTGACACTAGTGTAAGAGTGTAATTTGGTTATGTTGATGGGGAAGTGGGTCTACTTTTCTGAGCTGGCGGATGGAGCGGAAGGGTGAGATGAGGGGCGGAGGAGAGAGATAGTTGAGTTGGCGCGGGAGCCGGGGATGCAGGAGGAAAAGTGTAGTGCAAGCCGGGAAAGTTTGTACTGTAATAAGGGGAGTAAATATATGGTTCTATCTTAATAACTATCGCCTGCCTCCTTATTAATCACGAAGCCAGAACGAACCCCAGCGATAGGTATAAAGGTAATATACCTGTGAGTTGACGAGGAGTAAGCGTCACACTGGTAGCAGCGGCGGTCGGTTTCATTGTTTGTTTTGTCCGCCTGTATTTCTTGCGGGCATATCTATTTCCACGAGCTCGGCTAGAAAACCTACACGCTACTTGGTTACGTGTTTTATCCCCGGTCGCCTGCACGAGATGCAACGGTACATGTCGGATGATGAGGAGGGGCCGCCCGTAGCGCCGCCCCAGCCGCTTCAGCAACAGGTCGGCGCAGACTACCGCTCGCAGGTACCGTTTCGAATCGACCTTCCTTCTCCTTTTACGGGAGATGGCACGGAGCCCTTCAGTGCATGGATTCGGCGATTCGAGGTAGCGCTGGATGTTTCTTTTACCCATTTTGATAGGGCTAAGTTGCTTGGTGCTAAGCTCAGCGGCTCTGCCTTTTCATATTGGCATAGCTTGCCGCCTGATGTCAAAGACAACTATGAGCTAGCGAAAGCTAGTTTATCGGCTGTTTTTGGACGGCTGCCTTTTCTGACAACGTTTCAGACACATCTTTATGCAAGGCCCCGTAAGCCGCAGGAACCGTTGGAGGTCTACGCTGCTGATTTAACTAACTTGGTCGCAGAGGCTTTTCCTCAATATTCGCCGTTTTACCTCCGGTTTGGAGCCTGCGCTGCAGCTCAAAATTCACGAGCATGGTGCATTAAGGTTGGATGCTGCACTAAAAGTGGCTACGCAGTGTGAACGTGCGCGTATGGCTCTTAATATGACCTCACCGGCCCCTGTACTCCCGGATGACCTACAGCTGCACGTTGGTTCTGTGACTGTCCCAGCTGCGGACTTGCCTGGCGCTCTCGCTGATCTCAGAGCAGAGTTTCGTGAGCTGAGGCAACTTTGCATAACCCAGAAGGATAGTGCTGTGGACAGGCTCTCACAGCAGGTTGCTGATCTCCAGCGAGGCATTGCCAATCTTTCATGTGTCAAGGGCGCTATTCTGCCCTTGACGACCGCTCCCGCCCAGCATGTCGGGTGCATTTCTCCCCGTCACGCCACCCTGACCGTGCCACGCACCCACACACCCAGGGAAACTCATAGAGGCTAGCATTGCGGACCGAATGCTAGTGTCTGAGGTTGATCGGGTCCATGCTGATTTCTCAACCGTTGCCCAGGGTCCACTGCCTACGCCCTTTATTCCAGTTACAGTCGCAGGCATGGCGTTCCATGCACTGGTGGACACCGGCTCTGGTTTATCTCTTATTACGCACGACTGCTTGAAGGCCATACCACCCCTAGCCTCACAGCCCATAACTAAGCCATGTGTCCTTGCTTCTTCGGTTACGGGTCATTTCCTGGATATGGTGGGTACTGTCACTGCCCCATTATGCCTGGGTGATTTGACCTTTACCCATGTATTTCATGTTGTGCGTGCCTCATGCCACCGCATAATTATAGGTTGGGACTTCCTCAGTCAGCATGACGCGACTGTCTCAGTGTCTGACGCGCACCTCAGGCTGTATGATACAATTGTGTCTTTTGCATCGCCCCAACAGCTCATTCCGGTTCAATGCCTGGCTGTTATCGCTAATTGTATCACAGTGCCCCCTTTGTCGGAAATGGTAGTTTTGGTCTCGGTGATTAGTGATAGCCTGGCCACCCCTCAGTATGACTCTTACGTGGGGATCCTCGAGCCTCAGCTAACCCCAACCACAACACTTGTGGTTGCTCGAACATTGACGTCTGTGACCCAAGGCCAGGGTATGGTCAGGGTAGTAAACCCCTCCCCGGCACCAGTTACCTTGGCGCAAAACTGCCCCCTGGGGTTAGTGTTCTCCATCACTGGCCGCCCTCAGGAAGAATATACTCTGGTTTCAGCAGTAGATGCTCATGAGGCTCCTCAGGACCCCCCGACACGGGTTGATCTGACTAAGACGTGCCTTGAGGTTGAGGACCGACTTCAGCTGGAGGCTTTACTGGTCGGATATGCCGATATTTTTAGTGTCCATCCTTACGATTATGGTCGTACAGACCTGGTCCACCACAGGATTGATACTGGCACGGCCCCACCTGTTAAGCTACGGCCATATCGTACATTCCCAGCCACCCAGGCTCTCCTTCAACGGGAGACACAGAAGCTCTTGGAGCAGGGTGTTATTGAAGAGTCTAATAGCCCGTGGTCCGCCCCAGTCGTACTGGTGCGGAAGAAAGACGGCACATACCGTTTTTGTGTGGACTATCGTCGCCTGAACACTGTCACTGTTAAAGACTCTCACCCTCTTCCACGTGTTGATGACACGCTGGATCGTGTGGCTGGTGCACAAATTTTTAGCACCTTTGATTTGACAGCTGGATATTGACAGATACCTCTTGACCCCAGTGATAAGGAAAAAATGTTTTTTTCGACGGGCACTGGTTTATTCCAGTTTCGTGTTATGCCTATGGGGATTTCGAACGCTCCCCCAAGCTTCCAGAGGCTTATGGAGTTAGTGCTGCGCGGTTTACACTGGAGCATTTGCTTGATATACTTGGACGATATAATTGTCTACAGTGGCAGTTTTGAGGAACACCTCAAGCACCTCCGGGAGGTCTTTGACCGTTTCCGCGCTGCGGGCTTGAAGCTTAAGCCATCAAAGTGTTGTCTGGCCCGCTCATCCGTCACATTCCTGGGACATCGCGTGTCCAGTGCTGGAGTGGAGCCTGACCCCTCCAACACATGCAAAGTGTCCACATGGCCAATTCCTCACTCCGCCACCCACATACGGGCGTTTTTGGGTCTCTGCTCCTATTACAGACGGTTCATTAAAGATTTTGCTCACATTGCAGAACCTTTGCATCGCTTGACCCATAAAGGGGTACCATTCGTATGGTGCGACAGGGCTGATGAGGCTTTTCGGTCCTTGAAAGGGGCCCTGACTTCCCCACCTGTCATGGCCTTCCCTGATCTCTCCATACCATTTGTTCTGCATACAGATGCTTCCCATCATGCGATAGGTTCGGTCTTATGCCAGGTCGTCGGTGGCACGGAACGTGTCATCTCATACGCCAGCCACGTACTCTCTGCCTCGGAGCGTAAATGGTCCACATTCGACAGGGAGCTCTATGCGGTCGTATGGTCCGTGCGGCACTTCCGTCACTATTTGGCATACCATCCCTTTACGATTGTGATGGATCATAAGCCGCTTGCTGGGCTCAAAAAGCTTCCCCTGGACCACGACCCCACGGGTAGACGTGCGCGCTGGGCTGTGGAACTTGACCTTTATGATTGGACCATCGTCCATCGAGCGGGTGCTAAGCACCTTAACGCCGATGCTATGTCCCGCCGCCCTGCAGAGGTCCCATCAGACATACCTTGTTTCCCAGATGCTTTTTGCCCGACTAGCGTTACGGTCGCCACTCAAACCTCTGCAGATTCTCCTACACTGCAGCCGGGGACTACACTAGTCGAGCCCATTGTCACCACGACGCCCACTTTTCTGGGTTGTGCCTTGCCGTACACCACTGCGGGCTTGGTGCAGATACATAGCGATCTGGAGTTAGGTAAGCACCAACGTGATGATCCAGATCTGGCGGTTGTGGTTGCTTGGTTGGAAAACGGCATGAGACCCCCCCTGTGGCGTCTGCGGGCTGCCTCCCCAACGTTGAGGAAGCTGTGGTCACAGTTTTCACGTCTCTCTCTGTGTGATGGCATTTTATGCCGGCATTTCTATCATCCAGCTAGGCGTGCTGTCTGCCATCAAGGGGTTGTGCCGAAATCCCTTGTTCCCAAGGTCCTGCACATGGTGTACGGTCACCCTGCGTCCGGTCACTTCAGTCATGCGAAAACGGTTGACAAGGTTACGCGTTCCTTCTATTGGCCTTACATGTCGTCTGACGTGGCACGTCACTGCCAGTGCTGTGCGGCTTGTCAGTCCCGGCGTTCCCCAGTCCCTCGCTTGCAGGCCCCCCTCGTCCCCATTTCTCCGGCCCACCCGTTTCAGATTGTCGCTGCCGACATAACAGAGCTGCCAGTGTCCTCTAAAGGGTACCGCTACGTGTTAGTCATGCTTGATCTCTACACGAAGTTTGTCAACCTGTATGCCCTGAAAGCAGCAGCACTACGACCGACACCTGAGATATGTCCCATACAAGGCCGGTGATCTGGTGTTGGTTGATGACCGAGCGCACCGTCGCAATAAGCTTGCGCCCCGCTGGGTTGGGCCCTATGTGGTGTTACGCGCCATGCCCATTAGGGATGGATTCCCCCCTGTCAATTTCCAAATCCGTAATCCCTCTCAGCCGAATAGCACACCAAAGGTTTTACATTACAACCGTCTCAAACCTTATCACACCGGCCCCAACTCCGTTCCATCTGCTGACCCTTTCACTACATTTATGCCACCCAGCCAACCTGTTGATTCGGGGTTACGTTGCCCCTTGTGGCCGTTGCCCTACCCTCAGTCACCTCAGTTTCCTACATCCCCTCCACAAACAGACAGTACCACGACCCAAACCTCTCCCCCACCTACTGCATCAGACACACATGGCCTTGGCCTGTCACCGGTACCACCACCTCCCTGCCTGATGCCACTGGTACGTCCCATGGGACTGGCCCCAGGAGTGGACCCTGTGCCTGATGTGCTTGCGCTGCCTCTGTGCGCAGCAGACGTGTCATCGGAGGCCGGGGACCTGACGCCTGCGTCGCAGTCCTCATTGACTCTCCCTCGCCGGACGACCCGCCTGCCGAGCCATCTTCGTGACTTCCAGCTGTATTAACAGAACTCAACACTCCGCCCTGTGTTGTATCTCTGACTGCTTTGGGCGTTATGTTTGGGGGTTCTGCTCGATGGGCGGATGTTCCTTACCCTTCGTTTACCCCAGGGCAATGACACCACGGCCTTTGTTTTGGCTGGTTCCTGTTGGGCTGTTGTTCCTAGGACTGCCAGTACTGTGTTGCCACCTTGTCACTCTTGTCCCCTTCTGTGAGTGCATCTTTGGCACTGTTCTCTCCCTTGATTTCTTTATTTGTTTTTATTTCTTTATTTTTTTTTTAAATGAGGACATTTCTTTGTGGGTAGAAGAGTATATGTAAGAGTGTAATTTGGTTATGTTGATGGGGAAGTGGGTCTACTTTTCTGAGCTGGCGGATGGAGCGGAAGGGTGAGATGAGGGGCGGAGGAGAGAGAGAGTTGAGTTGGCGCGGGAGCCGGGGAAGCAGGAGGAAAAGTGTAGTGCGAGCCGGGAAAGTTTGTACTGTAATAAGGGGAGTAAATATATGGTTCTATCTTAATAACTATCGCCTGCCTCCTTATTAATCACGAAGCCAGAACGAACCCCAGCGATAGGTATAAAGGTAATATACCTGTGAGTTGACGAGGAGTAAGCGTCACACTAGCTCAGGCTCTCAGGATAGCGCTGCAGGTCGAGTCTGCATTGGAATGCGCAGCCAATCTGTCTTCTCCCACATCGCTGTTGCCGAGTGATCAGCCACCGGATACAACCCAGTCTCATTCAGTGACTTCCCCCGCCAGTGCTGTTAACAGCTCAGATAGTGTCCAAGTAGCCTCACAACCTTATAATCGCTTACAGCAACCATGTGGGAACTGTGGCTCTCCCACACACAATTCACGAGCACAACTCTGTCCTGCCCGTGGGAAACTTTGCTCAAACTGTGGGAAGCTTAACCACTTCCGTAAAGTCTGTAGGTCTGCCCCAGCCAGTGCCCGGCAACGTCCAGCTGCACCTACTCCTGCAACGGTAATTCATAATGTCCACTCAGGATGAGCGTCACTCAAAACATGTTCATTAACAGTAGACAACATCACCTTACCCCTCCTCCTCGACACAGGAGCAACAGTTTCACTGCTGAATTTTGCAACTTGGAAACGCTTCTTCTCCCACAGGCCATTACAACCAGCCTCCACGACCCTGCGCGGCTATGGTAATGCTGAAATTGATATTCTGGGCTCTCTTCAGCTGCCTGTGAGGTATGGAGACAAAACCCTGCCGACATTCACATTCCACGTGTCACGCCACGGGGCCAATCTCCTTGGCCTTGACCTCTTCAATGGTCTAGGTTTCACTCTGTTAGACATGACGGGTTCAGAGATCCATGCGGTCACTAACCCCCGGCTGCAACAGTGGCCTTCTCTATTCAGTGGGCTGGGCTGCCTTACCGCCTTCACCCACCAACCCCTGGTGGACCCAACAGTAACGCCTATTATGCAGCCTCTCCGTCACTCTCCTCTGGCCCTGCGTGACGACATCTCTGCTGAGTTACAGCGCATGCTTGACGATGGCATAATTGAGCAGGTGAACGCTTCCCCTTGGATTTCCAATTTGGTTATGGCTAGGAAGAAGACTGGGGGGTTACGCATCTGCGTAGACCTCAGAGCAGTCAACAAAGCCATAATACCGGACAGATACCCATTGCCAACCACAGAGGAGCTCACCGCCCAGTTTCATGGGTCCACCGTTTTTTCTAAACTGGACCTCCGCCAGGGCTACCTCCAGGTGCCCCTACACCCTGACAGCCGCAACCTCATCGCCTTCGTTTCCCATAAAGGGGTCTTCCGCTACAAGCGCAGGGCTTTTGGCTTGAGTTCGGCTCCAAGTTGTTTCCAGAAGATTATGGGCTCCATCTTGGCTGGGATCCCAGGCGTGGCCGTCTACTTAGACGACATTGTTGTCCATGGCGCAACCACCTCAATTCATGACAAACGCCTCGACAGCGTCTTTGCCGCATTAGCTGAGCATCACCTCACGCTAAATGGGGAAAAGTGTGTTTTTGGGGCCTCAGCTATTCAGTATGTGGGGTTCCACCTCTCTGCTGAAGGCATACGCCCACTCCACTCCAACACGGAAGCCATCCTTCGGGTCCCAGAGCCCACTTCGCCTGCCCAGGTTGCCTCCTTCTTGGGCATGACGGCATATTACCTCAGATTCCTACCGCAGTATTCTGACACCACAGCGCCGCTGCGCAAACTGTTGAGAACTAATGAGCCCTGGATCTGGACGCCCGCCTGCTCTGACGCAGTGCACCGTCTGAAGTCGCAGCTCACCTCGCCACCTGTCTTGGCTCACTTTGACTCAGCCAGCCCTACCTTCGTCACCTGTGACGCCTCCATCTTTGCCGTCGGTGCCGTGATGTCCCAGCTCCAGGGGGGAGTGGAAAGACCAATTGCTTTTGCTTCCCGAGCGCTAAGTCCAACGGAACAGAAGTATTCTGTAGGGGAGCGAGAGGCCTTGGGATGCCTCTGGGCCTGTGAACGCTGGCACATATACCTCTATGGACGTAAATTTACATTGAGGACGGACCACCAAGCACTCACCACCCTCCTGGGTGCATCAGGCACTGGCCATAAACCACTCCGCCTTCATCGCTGGGCCGACCGCTTACAACAGTACAACTATCACCTGCAATTTACACCAGGCCGGGACAACGTAGTGGCTGACCTGCTATCTCGTTCACTTCCCAAGCCACCCTCACCTCAGGTCTCAGCCCCTGCGCATGACCAAGAAGAGCATGACCTCGTCCAACTTCTCCACGCTCCCCTTCAGGAGACAGTGTCACTGACGGAGCTCCGGGATGCCTCCGCAGCTGACCCTGTCCTCTCCTCTGTTTCACTGTTCGTCAAACAAGGCTGGCCCACGAAGGTGTCAGATGAGCTGTTCCCCTACTTCAGGATCCGTGAGGAGCTGGCATGCTGGAACGGCACGTGTGTCGCCAGAGGGCTCTGCACTGTGGTCCCGAGTGTTCTCCGTGAGCGTGTCCTCACTATGGCACACGAGGGCCACTTGGGCATAGTCAGGCTCAAACAATGATGCCGGGACCTTGTGTGGTGGCCAGGGATCGACAGGGATATCGAAACCCTGGTCAAGGATTGCACTGCCTGTCTTCTCAGTGGGAAGACCCGGACTCCAGCCTCGCCCCCGCCCATGCAGCCCCTGGACTGGCCGTCTAGACCCTGGGAGCACCTCCAACTCGACATCTGCGGCGAGCTGCATGGGGTACCACACCACCAGCGGTTTCTTGTCGTGGTCTACGACCTCCACTCTAAGTGGCCGGAGGTGACACCTGTGGGCTCTGTCACAGCCAAGGTGTTAATTGATATTTTAGACTCCCTGTTCTCACGATGGGGGCTGCCTGCGAAAATCACTACCGATAATGGGCCTCAAATGGTCTCGCACGAATTGTCCTCCTACCTGGGGGGGAAAGGGATCCGCCATATCCGCACAGCTTTTTACAACCCAGCTGCCAATGGGGGGGTCGAACGACTGAACCAGTTTCTAAAGAATGGAATCAGGGCACACCTCGCTCAAGGGTGCACATTCAATACCAGCCTCCTCCAGACGCTGCTACACTATCGTGCCACTCCACACACCACCACCGGAGTCTCCCCAGCATCCCTGATGTTGGGACGGGAGCTTCAGCTACCTTTGGATAGGCTTCGCCCTGCCCTGGCTCATGCTCCAGCTCACCCAGTTCACGCCACAGTCACTGCGCGCCAGAGCCAGATGAAGGACCGGTTCGACCGAACACGACGAGCTAGGCCCCCTGCTGTTGCCGCTTATGACTGGGTCAGGGTCCGACGGCCTCACCGTGACAATAAACTACAGTCGTTCTGGTCAGATCCTGTCCAGGTCAGCCGACAGCTCGGTCCAGCCACGTTCAAGCTCATGGATGGCACGCGCTGGCACGCTAGCCGCCTGCACAAGGTACGGGCCCCCCCTGGGCCAGGGCTGTGTGCAGCCCAACCGGCCTCACGGGCTGACACCTCAGCCTCCCCAGCTCCTCGGCAGCTTGACACCCCGGTCCCTCCGGTCCAGTTGGGAAACAGGGAGCCAGACCTGGAGGCTAGCCCTGCATCTGTGCCCCGCCCAGTCCGTTCCCATCGCCGACCTGTACGCCTACATGACTTTGTGACTGAGTATCACACTTAGGCTTGTGTGTGGGGGGGGGGAAATGTTATGTCGGGCATTGCTACGACAATGCCGTGTTCAGATCCTTTTTTATGTTTTACGGAAGTGACGGAAAAGTTCGTGGTTTTTTGGAGATTAAACAGATTCACTCCGACAACCGTCTCGTCTAGTTTTGTCCGCTGCCAGAACATAACAAGATATACAAAAACTTGGGCAATACACTCATTTTTATGGTATTAATTCTTCCACCCAATGAAAGATGGAGGTGGTCCCAACGTTCAAGATCTTGTTTTAGATTGGATAAGGGAGGTGGATAATTGGCTCCGAACAAGTCTTTATGATCATGCGTAACCCAAATCCCAAGGTATTTAAATTTTTTAGGGCTAATTTTAAAGGGAGTTGCGTTTAAAGACGACAGACTGATTCCATCACCAACAGGCATTAGTTTACTTTTCTGAACATTAACTTTATAGCCAGATATTTTGCCAAACTCTTTAAGTAAAGTCACTAACGTAGGTAAGTTTGTCAGAGGTTGTGACAAGTATAATAACATGTCGTCTGCATAAAGCGAAACCTTATGTTCCAATCCTGCCCTTTGAATACCCTGGATATCAGCTCTTTGTCTCAAAGTTAAAGCAAGTGGTTCCATTGCGATTGCAAATAGAAGTGGAGACAGAGGACATCCTTGCCTCGTGCCGCGTTGAAGCTCAAAATAAGCAGATATGTTGTTATTAGTACGCACAGCGGCTAATGGAGACGTGTATCAAAGTTTTATCCATGAAACAAGCCTACGACCAAATCCAAACCTTTCCAGAGTATTAAAAAGATAACCCCATTCCACACGGTCAAATGCCTTTTCCGCATCCAACGAGAGAACTACCTCCGGTGTGCCAGATGGAGAGGGGCCATAAAGAATATTCAAAAGTCGTCTGATGTTAAAAAAACAATAACGATTCTTAATAAACCCCGTTTGGTCAGGTGAAATGATGGAGGGCAACACCCCCTCTAAACGTCGCGCAAGGACCTTAGCAAGCACTTTGGCGTCGGTATTAAGAAGGGAGATCGGACGGAATGAGCTACACTCTAGAGGATTCTTGTCTTTTTTAAGGATTAATGAGATAACTGCCTGACGCATGGTTGGTGGTAGGGATTTTACTGAAAGTGACTCTTCAAAAACTGATAACAGCAAAGGAGAAAGCTGCGCTGAAAATTAAAAAAAAAAATCTGTTGGGAAACCATCCGGTCCCGGTGATTTGCCAGTCTGCATAGATCAAATTGCTGAGGCTATCTCCTCCACCGTGAGATTTTCTTCCAAATCAGCAACCGTCACTGGATCTATAGAAGGGATATGTATATTATTGAAAAAGTCCTCCAGGGAAAGAGGATCGACACATGAATCGGAGGTATATAGTGACTGATAATAATTTTGGAAACGTATTAATTTTAAGGTTATCAGTATTTTTTAAGCCTTGCTCATTGTTAATTACAGGGTTGGACTGACTGGCAGTCCTTTGTCTTAGCTGATGAGCAAGTGTTCGCCCAGCCTTGTCCCCATGCTCATAGGACACATGTCTTAATTTAGAAATAAGATATTCAGCCTGCTTTGTTGACAGGAGATCAAACTCAGTCTGCAAAAATATACGCTTTTTCATTATGTCTGCAGAGGGTCTATAACTATATAATCTATCTAGCTCCAGTATCTCATCAGCCAGTTCTTTAAGGCGTGCAGCATCACTTTTATTCTTCCTTGCGCAATATGAAATTATCTGGCCTCGTAAATATGCCTTAAGTGACTCCCATATAGTCGAAGAGGACATCCCTGGTGTCTGGTTAATCTCAAGGAATAATGTAATCTCAGAGGAAATGAATTTAGTAAAAGCTTCCTCTGACAGAAGCAAGGAGTTTAACCTCCAGGGACGGTAGCTGGATTGTGTATTGGGGATACGCATTTTCATAATTAGGGGACCATGGTCAGATATAACTATAGCTCCATAATGACATTTAGTAATAAAAGAAAGAAGTCTCTTGTCAAGGAAAAAAGCATCTATACGGGAAAAGGTCTTATGAACAGAGGAAAAGAAGGAATATTCTCTGGAAGTAGGGTTACGAAACCGCCAAACGTCAGCTATACAGTACCATATGATTTGAGAAAAAGTTTAATTGAACGTGCTGATTTAGAAAGGGGAGCTTTTTTGGACAGGCTACGATCTAAAACGGGGGAGAGTACACAGTTTGTGTCGCCACCAAGAATAACGTGGTGTGATGATATATCTGGTAACCGAGAGAAAATATTTGAAAAGAATGCAGGGTTATCCCAGTTTGGAGCATAAATATTAGCTAGGATAACTGGGAGGGAATAAAGCTGACCCACCACAATAACATATCGCCCCAAGGAATCAGTCTCTACACTAGTCATAGTGAATGGCGTATTTTTTTTGATGAGTATGGCCACACCTCTAGCTTTTGAATGGAAATTGGAATGATATATCTGTTCCGCCCAAATCCCTCTGAGCCGGAAATGATCCGTTGTACGTAAGTGAGTCTCCTGGAGGAATGCGATGTCCGCATCAAGTTGTTTTAAATGCGCAAATACCTTTCTACGTTTCACTGGATGGTTAAGTGACTTAACATTCCAGCTCACAAAATTAACTGAACAGCCATCCAGCCCTTTAGAAGTTCGGATAGCTGTCATCTGAAGGGGAAATATTTACATATATGAAATCCATAAAAGCAACCTGAAAGTGAGTGAAAATTGATATGGACATCTGACAGAATAAGTCTGGTAGAAAAAACCCCCTGGATAGAACCCCTCCCCCCTCCCCCCCTATCACCTACAAGAACATGGTGAACAAAATACCCTGCAAAAACAAATCCACACATTAAGTGTTTGTGTTGGGAGCTCTACAGAGCCAACAGCTCACGCTCCCGCCGAACCCACCATACTAAAGTTACTCAAATAGTGCATTATGATATGTCGTAAAATATGCGGAATAAAATAGTAATAACAGTAAGAATAATAATGGTAATAACAATAAGAAAAACAGTTAAAGTAAGCCCATTGACACCGGCAAAGGCAATAAGATTAGACGCTTCTCTTAAACTGCAACTAAGCAGCACAAGCTCACAATTAAGGAAGAGCCATAATATTAATTAAAAGATATAATAAAATAATAATAGCAACAACAATAATACTAAAATAAAAAAAATAAATAAAATAATAAAAAAAAGAAAAAAGGGACAGGAAAGGAAACCTTAACGGTATATCAGTGATGTTTTCATCAGCAGCGAGACTATTAAGTAAATATTGTCATATCCGTATTATACGTGGAAAGTCTCCAGCTCATGACTGAATAGTACCTTGTACGCCCTCTGGGAGGAGCCAAGAACAACGCGAACAGAAGGGCACTGCTCCACTGAGGCGTGGTCTAGGCTGGAAAACGGTGTAGACGGATAGAAGTTAGGTGTTTTCATAGATTTCAAGCCTCTGTGGGGATAATGGTCTTCCTGATATACCTCATAGCTTCTTCTGCATCTGTGAACACCTTTTCTCTCCCGTCGTGTGAAACACGTAAACGGGCTGGGTATAGGATGCCATACCGGACGCCCTGACGATTACGCAGTAATTTCCGAGCCTCGGTAAACGCAGCCCTGGCCTTGGCAACACTCGCAGTATAATCTGGAAAGATGGCGACTGATTCTCCGTTAAACCTTAGCGGAATCCGAGCGCGTGCACGGCTCAACACCTCGATACAGTCATGGTGATAGTGAAGTTTAGCCAGGATGACACGCGGTTTTCCATCCGATCTTCTTGGAGCCTGAATTCTATGCGAGTGGTCCACAAGCACATCCTTCTCAAGTTGTAATGTTTCTTTCAGCAGCCTCGAAACAAACACAGTAGAGATTGATCCCTCTGTCTCAGCTACCCCCACTATCCTGATATTACACCTTCTCATCCTTCCCTCCATGTCCTCACATTTTCCTCTTAGCTCAGCTACCTCCGTTTTCAAACAAGTGACCACAGATTTTAAGGTTGTCACCTCGTCTGACCACGTTGATAGGCCGCCTTCCACCTCCTGTATCACGGTCTTCATTTGCTCTATTTCAGAGTGAAACACCGCTGCATTATTTATAATTTCCCTTTTAACGGATTGTATCTCGTTTTTAAGGGCGCTGAAATCATCGGCAAGCGCATTCTTTAGTTCAGCCTTAATTACTGCCGAGATATCTTCTTTTAATGAGCGAAGAATCTCGGATTTCAAGGCCTCAGCATCCATTTTCTCCGGACTGTTCAGAGGGGGTGGCGTTGCTCGGGACCGGGTAACGGTGGTGCACGAAGACGAGGCGACGTTGGGCCTAGTGCTGGATGATGCGTCGCAATAATATTTGCGTAGTTTTTCCGCCATCGACCCGCATGTTAATTTTCCCCTTATTTCAAAATAAAAAACATGTAACACTCTATATAGTGTTTCCGTAAAATAAAAATAAAAAAAATAAATAAATAAATAACCCAGTTGGGGTTAAGCGGTTATGGTGATGGATGGAACTGCTCCTCACTGCTGTGGTGAAATACGTGATGCTGCAGCATAGTCTGCAAGTGGTCCCAAATGGCACTGCCTGTCATTCATAGACTTCAGGTGGCTCTTCTCTTTGCATATGAAGCCAAAGGAAGCACAGGAGAGGCTTATTCACTGACAGTAAAAGCATCTGGTGAAACATGGCTGTGACATCACCACTACTGCCAACGCAGTGTTCTCTGAACTGCAAAAGGACTCCTAGTAGGGAAGGACCCAGCTTAGGACCAGGCAACAGGAGGGAAATCCTTTCTCCAAAGTAATGCAGCTGCATACCTCAGTATAGTGACTGTACATGTTTTTAACCCCTATGTGACTACCGATGTTATCTGGGTCTTCCTGGGATGTTTCTGCTTCCTGGGCACTGGGAGATCAGGGATGAGTTAGACGTTTGGACTGGTAGACCCCAGTTCCAGGCCCATCTCCGTCCAGACCCCCCCAGTCTATTTTAATCTCAACGTGAATAGAGGATATCTTTTTTGTTCCTTCTGCTGGCAGTCTGGAAACACTCTGGAGGGATGCACCAACTTGTGGTGCTGGAACTGCCTGGAGCTGGGGCATATGGCCAGGGACTTTAAGGGACCCCACCGCTGTGCTCACTGCAATGGCGAGGACCATCTAATGCCCCCAGAACCTTCCAATAAAGGCTTTTCTACTAAGTACTAAATAAATTTCAGTAAGTGTGTTCAATACTTATTCCCTGTGTCATTTCAGTTTATTGCACATACACCAGGGTTGTTGCCATTCCGGAATGCATTGATCAATTCTAGTCCAAATCAGGAAATGGAACTGGAGCTGGGATTGGAAAAAAAAATTACAGGGAACAGAATTGGAGTTGAATTTGAATTTCAGAGAGATTTAAGTTCCAACTCCAGTTCCATTTCCTCATTTGGACTGGAATTGATCAATGCATTCCGGAATGGCCCCAACCCTGACATACACTATATTGCCAAAAGTATTGGGACACCCCAATATTGGCAACTATCTGCAGAGTAAATAGCTACAGACTTCCAGACTTCATGTGGTTTTCAGATTAACTCAAGAACAGTACATAGAGAACTTCACACGGACGACTTGACTGTGTGTCTGCCAGGGGGGTCACCAACCGGGATCCCAAGGAGTTCTGCCGTGTGGTGGGTGAGGCAACGTGCTACATCAGCGCATGCTCCCCAACCTGACCTGACCTGTCCTCTGCTTTGTTTTTTGTGTGTGTTTTATTTGACTTTTCCTGTTTCAAACTAATTGCATGCACTAATTTTACAGAGCACTGTATTTTGGTTGATCACGTATAGCACCTTTTAAACTTTGCTACCATAGTGAACAGTTTTTGTACAGACTGAAATTTTCTACATTAACATTTACTAAAAAACACACTCAATATTCTTTAACAAATTTAGTTCACCATTTGAGTACCTTTATTAGCAAGGAAATATATCGTTGATTCATCAAGCAGTTGTAACAGCAGAGAAAATTCGAGGCATCCTTTCTACAAGGGACATTAATCACTGCTCTGTTTCATGGGATCTTGTGCATTTAAAGCTAAAGGATAGCCTAGAATTTGACTTTGCCATCACCACACAACCAGGTAATAGGATGTCAGACATGCACTGTTACATTCTTTTTCCATGTTATTAAGGAAACTTGTTTTATTTGACATATTTTCATTCACTCTGTTCACTCAACTTTCCAGTGCTTAACAAAAATAAAAAATCTAGTTTATGAAATAAAAGGAAAAGAGGTAAAACCTGTGGTGTGCAAACAGTTTTGATTGGTAGTGTATTTATTAGCAACATTTGTGTGTATTTGTGTGGTTTACATTGTGTGATTGACCAGGTTATTCCTGAAGTTGCTGATTTTACATGTTTTAGACATGTAGGTGTGCCACTGTTTTAGCACATACCTTGTGTAGAGGAAGGTCTGCAGACATGTTCCTCTTTTAAAAGTTTTACTTTTAAATGGCTTGCATGTAACTTCTAATGGCCATAATTATTTTAAATGGTTGCCCATTTCTTAGTTTTATGAATTCTCTGACATTTTATTGTGGTGATTTTATGGATTATTGTGTGTTTAACCCTGAGAGGAGAACAAAGGCCAGCGGTGGAAAGATTGTGTCTAAAAAGACAGGCAAAATGGTCCAAAAGAAGGCACAGGCAATAAACCCACATGTTTCCATTCTGATAAAAAACCTCACTGATTTTGAGTGGCACTTCCTTAGTTGGTTACTTTTATTTTATATGCTATGGTATACAGTTATGTTACTTTTATGTTATATGCTATGGTATACAGTTATGTTACTTTTATATTATGTTTTGAATTTGTGTTACCTTTACCTCTATGTTAGGTTATGTTACCTTTATGTTTGTTATGCCTATTCTGTAAGTACTTAGAGAGCAATGATACTACACACACTTACATCTGCAAAGAAGCGAAAAAGTCCACACACGCTGCCCATTTACTTTCGTTTTAACTGTACAGCATGTGTAATGTGCGCCCTGGTAACATACAGTAATTATTGCATAGACCGACTTACGACCACATCAATTACGACCGGACTGTCGGAACTAATTGTTGTTGAAGTGACCTGTACTGGGATAGCAAACCTGATTCTGAGAAATGTTTTTCTGCCCTCTAATTGTTTCATTTCTCTCTCTCCTCTCTCTTTCTCTTTCACTCTTTCTCATGTAGTGAGCAGTTGGCCAGGGCAGATGAATATCAATCACCAGGACATTGTTTGTGTTTTACAACAGGTTTTTGCAATAATTTCATTTTAATGCAGCTCAGAATTATTTTAACTTTATACTGAAATTGTTTGTTTCTATTTCTTTTTACTTTCAGTTAAAGAGACTTTTTGTTTCTTTTATGCATTTGCTGACTTTTAATAAATGTTCTGTTCCATAAAAATGTCATTTGCATGATTGTCTTTTGTGTTAGGTGTTTTAGTGGTTATGCGTTTTTAGGACAGCAAAGGTGATCGTATTTACATCTCAATTCTGGATCTTAAACTTCATAGACTCATTGTTATTTAAAACGTATGCTGCAATTAGTTGGTAAAAATGTTAATACTATTTTTTTGCCTGTTTAAAAACAGTTATCAGTGTGTACACTATTCTGGAAAGTCTACTACAGGATTAAATAGTACCATTCATTCTACTGTTAAGTACTGTAAAAAAAAAATCACAGTAATTAACTGTTAGAAAAATACAGCAATAATACTGTAAAAATACAGTAAACTACTGGCGACTACAGCTGCCAGTACTTTACTGTAATTTTACAGGGATTTTTTTTTACAGTGTAGATTACTAATTAGAGGACTGATTGGCTGAAGAGTCCTCACACCTGAATTTGAACATCTGACCTAAAGGTAGACCCAAAAACCTGCATACACGCTGGCCCTTTGCAGATAATGCCATGCCTTTCTCATGACCAGAGTTTGCTGTCTGTATACAAATTCCAAGATAGTGGCATCGGTGTTTTCGCGTTTGTTTGTGTAGTTTTTTGTGTTTGTGGAAGTGTTTTTACATTTGTTGGGATACTTGAAATTGATAAATTTAAATTCCGGGACCCAGAACTGTGTCAGCAACAGTAATCAGCAACATATTATAACAACAAATGAGCAGGTTTGACTACAACAATATCATGAGATCGGCTGGTCTGTTATACCTGTTCGTTTATGTGCTGAGCTCTCCTGACGTGGATGGTCTGGGATCTGGTGAAAAATCGGACGCATTTTTCCGGACTGTTTTTCCAAGGACTGTTCTCCCAAGTTCTGGCACTATGCTGCTTCCCAATGCTGATGGCATTATGTCGGTCCACTTGGCTTCATTGGATTCTCCTGGCTGTTCTACCGAGGCTTTGCATGGGCAACTGCTCCGTTGGACAGAGATACGGTCCGTTTTCGCCTCTGGGCGTGAGTGGGGGGGCTGCACTACCCGTTCGACAAAGTCAGCAGGCCTATGGATTATTTTACTCCTGTTCCTATCAGGTAATATGCATCCCAACCCAGGACCGGAGCTGGTTGAGCTTACGAACCCTGACGTCTTAAAAAACAGCGGTGGCTTGCGTTTTGTTCATGTCAATGTACGCAACCTGGTGTGGAAGTAAAATTGGACATTAATAGGCCCGGAAGGGGAGGCATATTGGGTCTGTTATGTCTTAGGCCTTAGGCCAGAAGAGATTGTTTGAATACTGTGTGACGTCGCTTTGTGATAGCTGCCTGCAGGTGGCTCCGCAGAAGCTCGGACCTTGGAGGGGCAGACACTGGAGCAAAGGGGGGGAGAAACCACTTGCAGTAAGAGACTCGAAGCCGCCCCAACTGGTGCACAAAGAGTTATAGCTTATTAAAGTAGTTGTAGTAGTCAATATAATATGTTACGCAATTGATTGCATCATGTTAATCATACTTATGTTAATCATACTAATCATATGTTAACCATGTATTTTCAGTGATTCAGAGACAATACGTCAATGTGTTAATCATTAATCAAACATTAACAGTGATTCAATGTCATATAATTAATATCTATATACATATCTCATGTAGAGTCTAGAAGCCGAGGCTGTCTCCAGTAAGTTGCGTACAATGGGTGGATTTTACCTTACTACCAAAGTGAACCAATGGAGCAGGAGAATTGTGTTTGTTATACATTTCAGCTTAGTTTGTTGATGTTTCATAACCAATCAGGATTTAGTAGTCCTAGAAGCTATGGTTTATCTACTGGTTGCTTTGTGTGCCAGGGGTGACTTGGTACCAAGTGCCAGAGTGTGATGGGAGCGCTTTGCTGAACTTGCTGGAATAAAAGAGATTTTGTTTACTCAGCAAACTAAGAGGTCCAGACTTTTATTCTAAGTCCTTGATTTATAATTTTTCTACGACACTGGTTAACAAAATTGACGCTATTCGTTTGTGGGCGAAACTGACAGAAAGTGATGTAATTGTTCTGTCTGAGACGCGGCTTAAACCATCAATTATGAATAACATGATTCATATCCATGGATATAATCTTTTTAGGTCTGATCGTGTGAATAAAGGAGGGGGAGTAGCTATATATACCAAAGTATCTTTGGACTGTTGTTGCGTTGAAATAATAACAAAGCCGAAGTTTTTTTTAGCTGTGCGCCATTAAATTAAACCTCCCCAATGGTTCAGACCTCACTGTGGTAGGATGTTACCGTCCACCTTCGGCTGTAGCTGGAGCAACTGCTGTACTGTCTGATTTTCTGCAGAAATTGCCCAACGAGTATATTGTTCTAGGAGACCTGAACTGGGAATGGCTATCAACTTCGGCGTTAAGAGACTTATGCGATGCGTTACACCTAACGCAACTAATACAGTTACCTACACGCCTTAAACTGAAGAGAATGGATAAATCTACATTAATAGATGTCATTCTTACTAATGCGCCGCATAAGTATTCTGCTGTTGGAGTTTTTTGTAACAATGTCAGTGATCATTCTGTGGTTGCCTGTGTTAGAAATTGTAAATTGATTAAAACCAAGCCACGGTTTATTTTTAAACGAAATTATAAACGTTTTATTGAACAGGCTTTTCTTCATGAAATCTACCAAAGTGATTTAAACAGAGTATCTTGTATGGATGATGTTGAGTTGGCCTGGAATTATTTAAAAAATACTTTTCTATCTATAATTGACAAACATGCACCTCTTCGAAGATACAGAGTGAGGGGTAGGGATAACTCATGGTTTAATGACACTATTGCATCTGCCATTAGAGATCGAAATGAATCTTGGATCAAAGCTAAACGATATAATAATGATAAATATTGGCTAAATTATAGGGTATTAAGAAACAAATGTACTAGACTAATAAAAAATACAAAAAGTGAGCACTACTTGAATTTGATAAATGAAACCTTAAACAACCCCAAAACATTTTGGAAACTACTTAAATCTTCCTCGGGTGATGTATCACCTTTCACCCTTCCTGAAGTTATAAAAACGAACCAAGGTGAAGTAAGGGGTAAACAAAATTTAGTAGATGCATTCAATAAGCACTTTATTAATGCAGGAATGACTGCCCAGTCTGTTCTTTCATCCATCTCTGTGGATAGTAAAACCCCCTGTCGCGATTCGGCGTGCAGCGAGCGGGGAAGCAGGCAAGCGGAGCCGTTCTCACGGGTAAACAGGGGTTTAATATCAAAGACACGAACACGCAGGAACATCCACGGACATTACAATGACAGATCTGGGGAAGACTGACTCAGACGAGGACTAAATACAAAAGACAAGCTAGACATAACAGGACTCAGGTGATCACAATCAGGGCTGAACACGAGGTAACGAGGTGGGTGTGGCACACATCAGGAGCGGACGGAGCGGATCATGACAGAACCCCCCCCCCAAAGGCGCGCACACCGGGCGCGCCCGAGAGGAGGCGACGGACGGGACGAGACCGGGGAACAGGACCTGGAAGACAAAAGCAAAAACATCAACGAGACACCGGAAACAGGACAGAGACACAGAACAGGAACAAGGACCAACAGAAAGACAGGACCTGACAAAGAACAGGAAACGCAGACAGGCAGACAGAGAAAGGAGACACAGAGGGGACAGAAAACGGAGGAACAACAGGACGAGGAGTGAACACAGGAGACACCGAGGGACGAGGAGCAAAGACAGGAGGGAAAAAGGGACCAGAAGGGAACGAAGGAGACACAGAGGGACGAGGAACAGAAACAGGCGGGACGGAGGGAAAGGGAGGAGGAACCAGGGGAGCCCGAAGGAACCCAGGCGGGCGACGGGCAGTGGCCGGAGGGGCCGCAGGCGAGAGGGAGGAGGGAGCAGGAGGGGACCACCCAGGGGCCAAGGGAACGGGACGAGGGAGTGACGGAGGGGACACGGAGGGAGCAGGAGGGAACACCAGTGAAGGCAGGCAGGAGGGGGAAGCCGCGGCAGGCGGAGGCGCAGCTGAAGGCGCCGTCCGACGCCAAGCCGGAGCAGGGGGGCCCGGAGGCGGCCGACACGGAGCCGGAGGCGGGACCGAGGAACCAGGGGGGGATCCGGAGGCGACCGCCGACCCCGAGCCGGAGGACCCGCAGGCAGCCACCGAGCCACAGCCAGGGGCCGTACGGGCGAGCCAGGGGGCAGGGCGGGCGGGACCCTGGCCCGACGCCTGTGTCCCCGTCTCTTACGGGAAACTGACAGGCGGGGTCCTGGGGGATGTCGGCCTCGCTGAGGCAAGGGTGAGGGAGTCATGAGGGAGGTTGGTGCTGGGCAGACAGAAGTCAGGGCCTCTAAAGAGGCAACAGGCGGGGCAGCCGGAGCCTCAGTCAGGACGGGTGAGCCAGGCTGGACGGGCAGAACGGGAGAGACAGGCAGATCCAGAGGGGGCGCTTCGGGCAGAGCGGCTTCCTCCGCTGCAGGCGGAGGCGAAGCCAGGCCCTCGGGCAGAGCTGCAGCGGGCACCCTCAGTTCCTGGCCAGTAGGGGGCGCCCCGGCGGGCGCCGCCATCACGCGGCCAGCAAGGGGCGCATCCGCGGCCACCTCGGGCAGTGCCGCAGGCAAAGTGGTGGCAGCTGCAGGAAGCGGTGCAGCTGGAGCTGCGGGCAGGACGGGAACAAGCGGGTCAGGAGCAGGCGGGTCCGGAGCAGGCTGGACCGACGAGCAGGGCTGGACGGGCAGAGCGGCGGCCTCAGGCGGGGCCGCGGGCAGAGCGGCGGCCTCAGGCAGGGCCGCGGGCAGGACAGGAACTGCGGCCTCAGGTGGGGCCGCGCGCAGGACAGGAACGGCGGCCTCAGGCGGGGCCGCGGGCCTGTGGCCAGCAGGGGGCGCCTCGGCGGGCACCTCAGGCAGAGCGGAGGCAGCTGCAGGCATACGGTCAGCAGGTACCTTGGGCGTGCGGCCAGCAGGGGGCACCTTGGTGGGCACCGCCTTCCCGTGGCCAGCAGGGGGTGCCGCAGTAGGCAGGGCAGGCGGGTCAGACAGAACAGGCGGGTCAGGCGGTGCCGCTGGCAAAGCGGCGGCAGCTGCAGCAAGCGGTGCCGCGGGTAGAGCGGAGGCAGCAGCAGCAGGCGGTGCCGCGGGCAGAGCGGCGGCAGCAGCAGCAGGCGGTGCCGCGGGCAGAGCGGCGGCAGCAGCAGCAGGCGGTGCTGCTGGCAGGTCCGGAGCAGGCAGGTCCGGAATAGGCGCCAGGATCGGCGCCGGGCGTGCAGGCGCTGCCCCTTTAAGGGCCTTGGGGATCCGGGGAATAGCATCCCAGACGGCCCTGATCCCCTCATATTCCAGGTAGCCACCCTGGAATATAGAGGCTGCTGGTGACGGCAGCTGCGCAGCTGCAGTGATCCCCGCTGATTTCTGTGTCGGGAGGGGCTCGTCCCGATAATCAGCAGGGAGAGAGGCAAATCGGAGAGAGCAAGCCCCCAGGGAAACGGTCGGGGTCTCCTCTAGTCCTCTCCCCTTGCGCCTCTTCTTTTTCTTCCGGCTTTGGTGGGGTGGTTGCGACGGGGTTGCCAGAGAGAGGGCGAGCGGCTGGAGCCGCTTCTCCGTCACCCCGTCGACGAGCTGCCGGAGGTTTTCGCGCACTTCCGCCATGGTGTGCGCGTTCCCGGACGGCGACATCTCACTTAAGAGGGTCCCGCTCTGGCTGGCTAAGTCCCGCAGCTCGGGGTCCTCTTGGACCTCCGGCAGGTTCAGCCAGTAAAGTACCTCCTGGAGCAGATCGTGGTGTTGGTCCTCGATCCGCGGAGGCACGTTGTCGAGATCTGTCATTCTGTCGCGATTCGGCGTGCAGCGAGCGGCGAAGCAGGCAAGCGGAGCCATTCTCACGGGTAAACAGGGGTTTAATATCAAAGACACGAACACGCAGGAACATCCACGGACATTACAATGACAGATCTGGGGAAGACTGACTCAGACGAGGACTAAATACAAAAGACAAGCTAGACATAACAGGACTCAGGTGATCACAATCAGGGCTGAACACGAGGTAACGAGGTGGGCGTGGCACACATCAGGAGCGGACGGAGCGGATCATGACACCCCCACAGATTCTAATATAAGTTTGAATAAATTCAATTTTTCTCATATACCTGCATCTGAAGTACAAAAGGCACTATTAAACCTAAAATGTAAAAAGTCTGCTGGTCCAGATCAGAATGAGCCATATTTTCTTAAAATTGCTGCAAAATTGATAGCTGGACCTGTCTCTTCCATTTTTAATATTAGTTTAAGCAGTGGCTACATCAGGGCCGCTGCTGGCCAAATGGGTGCCCTAAGCAGAAATTTACCTTTGTGCCCCCTCCCCCAAATATTACGGAAGTAAAAATAAAATAATAAAAAAAACACCTACTATAGGGGCCAAAATACAACTTTATTCAAATAAAAGTATATACATAAATAAATTGTATCATTTATAAATTACAATTGTAGCTCTACAGCAAAAAATACAAACTAAAATTACACTTTGAATAAAACATTTATAATAAATAAAATAAACAATAATAAACTGAAATAAAATCAACACTGTCATCTGCTGGAGCTTTCCAAAGTTCAAAATTTACAAAGGCACACTTCTGCTTTTTCTTGAGGCAAAGTCGTAAATGAGCTCTTCATATGATAAAGCCTTTGCTAATTCAGAGTTGATGCTGACAATTGCCAGACCACTCATGCGCTCTTGTGCCATAGATGAGCGCAAGTACGTTTTTGTCACGATCTGCTCCGAACGATCCTCATGTGTGCCACGCCCCCTCATTACCTCATGTTACTTCCTGATTGTTCCCACCTATGTCTAGTTAATTCCAACCTGTCCTGTGTATTTAGTCCGAGTCTCAGTCAGTCTTCCCCAGATCAGTCATTGTGGTGTCATGTTCGATGTTTGTTGCCAGTCTGCCCCAGAATAAACTCCCTTTGTCCGTATCCCCGGCTCCACTCGACTTCCTGCTCGTCCGCCTACTGCGCAACGTCACAGTTTTGATGAGCTTCATTTTAGAAAAACTTTGCTCAGCAGAGGCAACAGTTACAGGGAGCGTCACTGCTATGCGCAGAGCAATCCAGAGATTTGGGTACAACTTGTATATTTTTGTTTATTTGTATATGTACCTGTATATTATTAATATTAATTTATTATTATAATATATAAAAACGATTTTTTTGAGCAGCTGGGATGGTGCCCCCCTGGGAGTTGGTGCCCTACGCAGACGTATAGGGAGCGGCAGTACTGGGCTACATTCCCAAGTCATGGAAATCTGCACTTGTCTTCCCACTATTAAAAAGTGGTGACCCTTCAGCCCTGGACAATTATCGTTCTATATCCAGATTATCTGTTATGGCTAATACTGTAAATGAGCAACTAAAACATTTTTTAACAAATAATAGTGTTTTAAGTCCCATGCAGTCTGGTTTCAGACAAGGGCATAGTACAATTACGGCTGTAACCTCTGTTACAACTGATATTATTATTGCATTAGATAATAAAAAGTCTTGTGCTGCATTGTTTATTGATTTATCTAAAGTGTTTGACACCGTTGACCATCATCTTCTTCTGCAAAGATTGAAAAGCATAGGTTTCAGCCGTACTGTATTTGTCACGTTGGAGCCGGTAGGTGAGCCAGAAAGCAGGCGAGTAGATGGCAGTAGGGACAAACGGGGTTTATTCACGGGTCAGGAGGCACATGAGGCAAACGATCACGAGACATTACATAATGAATGATCTGGGAGACAGTGGGAGACGCGGACTAATATACACCGGACAAAGCAAAAGGAACAGGCAACAGGTGAGTACAATCAGGAGTTAACACGAGGTAACGAGGTGGGCGTGGCACACACGAGGATCGTACGGAGCTGGGCGTGACAGTATTAAATTGGTTTTCTAATTATTTCTAATTTTCTATTAGTGGTAGAACTCAGTGTGTGGCTGTAGACAACTTTATCTCTCCCTTATTAGAAGTAATAATGGGTGTCCCGCAGGGATCAGTTTTGGGCCCCATTTTATTTTCTATTTATATAAATAATTTAGGTTTGGATTTAAGTCCATCAAAAGTTCATTTTTATGCTGACGATACAATACTGTACACCTCTGCATCATCTTTGCTAGAGGCAGTGAGTTACCTACAGTCTGCTTTCAATCAGGTACAAAAATCCCTTGTAGGATTAAACGCCCACCTCACTACCTCCTGTTTTTGCCCTGATTGTTCTCACCTGTGGCTCATTCTCCGTGGCATGTCTTGTGTATTTAGTCTTCGCCAGACTCACCATTGATGCTGTCTATCGTGCTTCCCCGGTCCCGTTACCCCAATAAATCCCCTTCGTTCCTGAAGTCCTGGCTCCGATCGTCTGCTTACCTGCACCACTCGCCCACGATCGCGACAAGAAATGGTATCCTCCTACAAATATCTAGGTATTTGGTTGGATGATAAATTATCCTTTGGGGTTCATATCGAGAGCCTTTTAAAAAAACTTTTTTAAACCCAAATTACGTTTTTATTTCAGACTGAGGAAGTGCTTTCCATACTTAGCAAGAAAGAGATTGGTAGAGAGCACATTTTTATCAGTATTAGACTATGGTGACATAATTTATATGCACTCCTCTTACTCTTTACTGAAAAAGTTAAATGTTTTATATCATTCAGCATTGCGTTTCATTACAGGTGCAACTGCTAGGACTCACCCCTGCATCCTGTATGAAATGGTACAATGGATTTCTCTTTCCCTTAGAAGGAAATCTCATTTATTGATCTTTATTGTAAAAGGATTAATGGGTAAATTACCGCAATACATTTCAAATCTGCTTACGTATCATACTAGTGTCTATAGTACAAGGTCATCAAATAAGATATTATTAGTCACTCCTTCAATAAGGACAGAACTTGGTAAAACATCTTTCTCCTATTATGCACCACATGTCTGGAACGAACTTCAAAATATCTTAAATTTAGAGTCACTTCCATCTCTCAATGTTTTTAAAAACCTTTTAAAATCAACCCTTACAGATGTGTCAATGTTTTTAATTTGGTGCCTTTATGTTTATTTTTCTGTTTCACTAAGTGTGATGTTATTCATTTTTAGTAGTGATGGCAAAACAAAGCTTTCCAAAGCACTGAAGCTTCCTTTTCAAGTGTGTCGAAAAATGGTTCAGTACTCGAAGCCTTCCGAAATGGTGACCATTAGTGACACCAAGTGGTCAAATAAGGAAATGACACTTAATTTTGAGTGAGTGCAGTGAATCTGAATATTTATAAATTGGCAAAAATTCAAACGGTCTGTAGTGCGTTATGAACATTAATGACCTGGTGAAATTGAATGTGACTTCTTGTGGACTGGGAAACCATTGACTTAACTGGGAAGGGGTGCTTCTGTAACGGAAGAGGGGCCATTAGTCTAAAGATTTTTATTCAGGAACAGTATTTGTTCAACATTGCGGGGGGCTAAGTTGGTTACGTTTTTTATTCACCACTTCTCCTGCTTTGGAGAATATGGAACGGAGGACGCTGTAGTGCATAAAAACTGTACTGCAAGTTCGTATAAGTGTGGATACACAGCCTGCTACATATCCCAGAACCTCAAAGGGTCTTCAGTACGTGGTATATTGGGGTCACTGAGGTTCGCGTCTTATTTTCACTTTTCTGAAGCAGTCACGTGGTTGAGCCCAGAACGAAGCTTCGGATCACCATGGTCACGTGTTTAGGGTAGAACGGAAGAAGCATCGAAGCTCTGCTTCAGAACGCACTGTATCGTTTTTTTTGACACATGCCTCGGAGCTTCGGTGTCAAGCTTAACATCACTAATTTTTAGCCTGTGTTTTTGTTATGATTTTTGTGAGGCTTTTTAAAAAATTTTTTTTATTGTATGTGGTTGTATGTTCATTGTCTTAGTATTTTTGAGAGACTTGTGTTTTGTAGTTATATGTTTCATTGCCTTTAGTGAATTTGGTAGTATGTATATTGTGTGCTTGTAACTAGCCGCCATTCTTGGCCAGGACTCCCTGGAAGAAGAGTTATTGTAACTCAATGGGACCTTCCTAGTTAAATAAAGGTTAAATAAAATAAAATAAGATTAGTGTCACGCCCAGCTCCGTACGATCCTCGTGTGTACCACGCCCACCTCGTTACCTCATGTTAATCCCTGATTGTCATCACCTGTTTCTTGTTCCTTTTGACTTGTCCTGTGTATTTAGTCCGCGTCTGAGTTAGTCTTCCCAGATCTGTCATTGTATTGTCATGTCTGCTGTTTGATGTCTGCCCGTATCCCGTAATAAATCCCATTTTGTGCGTATTACCGGCCACAACCCTGCCTGGAAGCTATAAGGAGGTTTCGCCTCCTGCAGGAACTGTACTGGCGGGTGATTGGGGAACCCGCTGTGAGAGACTCCCCAGAGGCAGCTCCGCTCCGGGAGCAACTCCGGAGGGAGTTTGCCACCGTCACCCCTGACTCCCCGCTCCAGCAGCTAGCCCAGGTGGAGGAGACCCTGAGGCAGCTGCTCTGTTTGCAGCCTGCTGCCGCCGCTCTGCCCGCCGCTCTGCCCACGGCCCCGCCTGAGGCCGCCGCACTGCCCGCGGCCCCGCCTGAGGCCGCCGCACTGCCCGCGGCCCCGCCTGAGGCCGCCGCTCTGACCGCGGCCCCGCCTGAGGCCGCCGCTCTGCCCGTCCAGCCCGGCTCACCCGTCCCTCCGGCTGCACCACCTGCCAGCTCGCCCGTCCTGTCTGTCTCTCCGGCTGCACCGCCTGCGGCCATGCCTGCGGCTCCGGCTGCACCGCCTGCGCGCCCGCGGCGCCGGCTGCACTGCCTGCGGCCACGCTCGCTGCCTCACGGGAGGCCCTGACTCCAGTCCCCCCAGCTCAGGTCCTAGTCCCTGAGGAGGTCCCGGACAGCCTGACTGCCGCTCCCACCTCCATAGAGGAGGAGCTCGAATGGGACCCCTCAGGGAACTTCCTTATGACTTATCCTCCCTCGCCTCAACGAGGGCGACCCCAACTAGGACCCCACCTATCTGTGTCCCACAAGGGGAGGGGACATAGACGTCGGGCCGGGGTCCCGCCCGCCCTGCCCCCTGGCTCACCCTCGCTCGCTTTGGCTGGGGCTCGGGGCGCGCCTGCGGTTCCTCCTGCTCCGGGCTGGCAGTCGCCTGCAGGTCCCCCTTTGCGGCCTCATCCCCCGTCCTCCTGCTCCCTCCTCCCAGTCGCCTGCGGTCCCTCCGGCCGCTGCCCTCCCCTGTCTGCTCCTTGTCCCTTCGTCCCTCCTCTTCCTGCTCCTCCTGTTGTGCCTCCGTTCACTCCTGGCCCTTTTGTTCCGCCTTTCTCCCCTTCTCTTGTGTCTCCTTTCCTGGTCTGTCTGTCGGCGTTTCCCGTTCTTTGTCGGGTCTTGTCTTACTTCCTGTCCCTGTGTCTGTTCTCTGTGTCCGTTTTGTCCCAGTTGCCTCGTTGATGGTCTCCTTTTTTGTCTTCCAGGTCCTGTTCCCCGGTCTCGTCTCGTCCGTCGCCTCCCCTGGGGCGCGTGCCTTTGCGGGGGGGGGGATCTGTCACGCCCAGCTCCTTACGATCCTTGTGTGTGCCACGCCCACCTCATTACCTCATGTTAATCCCTGATTGTCATCAACTGTTTCCTGTTCCTTTTGACTTGTCCTGTGTATTTAGTCCGCGTCTGAGTTAGTCTTCCCAGATCTGTCATTGTATTGTCATGTCTGCTGTTCGATGTCTGCCCGTATCCCGTAATAAACCCCGTTTAGCCGGCTGAGAGGTGCTGTACGATCTGTCTTAAGTCGTCTTTTTGTACCATGTGACATGGTGACGCGACAACGTTTTGCAGCGCCGGACAAAAAAAATGTAACCATATCATGAAAAACGAGGTTTAAAATTTTCTACATGAAGTGCAGGGAGACTATCAATTAATGGGTATGATTTAGTGTTGTTTTGTGCTATAGTATAGGCTGAAACCTGCAGTTATCATTAAAAACAAAATGCGGTAATCGTAAGACAAACTTTAATTTGTGTACGCCAATGAATATTAACAGGAATATTAAATCTGTATTTGCATAATTTCAAACTTATGCTGGACTTTTATTTTTAATTGATTGCTTTTTTTTTCCCCCACAGTGGTGAAATTGCACCATTTGTATTTTGTAATTGCATTTGTTGTTTCGCTCAGAAACAAGGGCGTTGTATTTCAAATAAAGTTTAGGAACCACTGGATTAAGAGAATGATTTAATAGGGCAAATCCTTGTTTTATGTAACAACAATTACAAAGAAGTTCGATACTTAATGAAATTTGCCATATAAGGTCAGGACACCCTTGCAGTGAAGGCATTGCCATTTTAAAAGATGAGCAGTGAATTTCATCCTTTTTCCATTTACTTTCCTTGAACAGAACAATAAATTTGTTGAATAATCAATACCAATATAGCCTAAGTGAACAATGTATTTTATTATGCATTATTATGCTTGAATGGATAATCAGACTCTGTGGAAAAAAAAGTGAAAACTGATGTGCAGAGCGGTGTGCCTTCAGCGCAGTCTGTTGGTGAATTCTGCTGATGACCTACATGCCAATGCTCCCGTGTTAATCACTGTGACTGACTGTCTCTGTCCTACAGCAGTGCTGTAACTCAGAGCAGACAAATGAGGCGGCAGGCAGAGCACCGTGGCCATTCCGACTTCCTTCACTGGATATACCATGAACATGTATCATGGCTTGCTGGGTGAACGAGGGGTGAATGCTCCGGAAGCCTCTAACATGGTCTTCCTGCGGGCTGTCTCCTTGGCAACATTATGGTTAAGACGCCGCAGACGTTCCTGGAATTAAACGTAAGAACATAAGAAATTTACAAATGAGAGGAGGTCATTCGGCCCATCAAGCTCGTTTGGGGAGAACTTAACTAATAGCTCAGAGTTGTTAAAATCTTATCTAGCTCTGATTTAAAGGAACCCAGGGTTTTATCTTGCGCTACACTAGTAGGAAGACTATTCCATATTCTAACTACACGCTGTGTAAAGAAGTGCTTCCTCAAATTCGTTTTAAAAAGTTCTCCCACTAATTTCCACTTATGGCCACGAGTTCTAGTATTTAAACTTATATTGAAATAGCCACTTGGCTGAACAGCATCCAGACCTGTTAGAATCTTATATACCTGGATCATGTTCCCCCTTAGTCTCCTTTGCTCAAGGCTAAACAGATTTAGCTCAGCTAACCTCTCCTCATAAGACATTCCTCTAAGACCAGGAATCATTCTCGTAGCCCTCCGTTGCACCTTTTCTAAGGCAGCAATGTCCTTCTTAAGGTATGGTGACCAAACCTGCACACAATATTCTAGGTGGGGTCTTACCAAGGAATTATATAAATGTAACATCACCTCCCTTGATTTAAACTCCACACACCTAGAGATATAACCCAACATTCTATTGGCCTTTTTTATTGCTTCCCCACACTGGCGAGAGTGGGACATGGAAGCATCAACATACACACCGAGATCTTTCTTGTAATCAGATACCTTTATTTCAGTGGAACCCATAAAATATCTGTACTTTATATTTCTGCTCCCTGCATGGATTACCTTACATTTATCTGTGTTAAATTTCATCTGCCAAGTATCAGCCCAGTTGCTAAAAGAAGATCACATCGTAGGCCTTTTTGTGATCAATTTGGTAGGAATTGGGTAGGAAAGAGAGAGAAACTATCTGTACAAGGCAGCCATTCTTCTGGGATTTTGGGAAGACCATCCAGTTCACACTGACGGTTTGTTAAGCAGAGCCCGTTGGCTTCACAGTATGATGAACTGATGTTCTGGGCAGTGCAGTGTTCAGTATATGGACATCAGACACAGAGGTCAAAGGATTAACTACTCAGGAGAGTCAGTATTGCTGTGCCCCAAATTTCTTATAAAAATGTATATGACATAACACAATAATAATACCAGATTGCTTTTGCAAATAAAATAGATTCCCCTTTTCACTGGTTATGGGGCACTCTCAAGATTAATGACAATGTGACATTAGATTTACATGTATGAAGGTCATACACTTCTACTTGCCACAGCTAGTTACAAACTTTGATCATAGTTAGCAAATGGCAACCAAAGCACACTATAAGACAAACATCAGCATAAACAATACAATATTAGAATTGCTTAGATTGAAATTAACAACATTTTAGCAACATTTTAACATGATCTGTGTAAGCACAATTTCCAAACTTAGTATCATATCCAGAAACAGGTCCAGAGTACTTACCTGAGCATTCTGTAGTATGTTATTCACCAGAACCACCCTGCGTCGAGCGTTTAGCAGTTTCTTCACATACGGGTCCAGGTCCAGCGCCACCTTCTGGTGCTCATTAATTCTGCAGAGTTCTGAGAAATAGGGAGATTAGATTGGGAGTAAAAACACCGGTGAGAAAGAATATGCCATCTATAATCAAATCAAGTAATTGGATTTTAACATGTGAACTACACATATAACAAGAGCTTTTACATCTGAGATGTTAAAGTGCCTTCACAGGTGGATATTCTGAGCTGGACAGTGGTTATTTATGCATATTTGCAAAAACAAAGGAAGCCACTTAAATGAGGGATTTGTAGTTATGTTTTGACATCATTACAACTACTATAGAAATTCAGATAAACATTCTTTATATTTTTAAGAAGGCATCATAATACTCATTTAGGCTCAGTTTATGTTTAAATGTTAAAATGCGTCTTGGGTGATCGTATCATAAGTGGACCGCTAACGCATAGAGACACATCGCGGTTTACACCTGCGTTTACTATGCACCTCCAAGGTGTCCAGCGGACTACTTGGGTTCAGATCCTATTACTGCCTACGTTACTTTTCTCTCGTTGCTGCCTCTAGAAATGAAATGGCCCCATGCTCAGTTATTACACAAGTCTCTGTTGCCTGACAAGCCGCAGGCTCGCTAAGAAAACAAAAATGTCTCAAGAAAGAAAATACATGTACAGCTATTCCAATTACTGAGATTGGCTGTACAAAGTCATATGCGACTTGCTCAGGAGTGCAGGTCATTATTTAGAGCATTGGCAACTGTCACCAAACCAACCACCACGTCCTGCATTGATGATATATTTTCCTGTGGCATCATTGTTGGGGACACATTAGCATTTACACTACAAAAGATATGTGGTGAAATGCGTCCTAGACCCCCACGGCAAGTGGTACGAATGATTGGATTACAGTGCATCTTGGTGGTCATTTACACTTGCATTTAGTGCTGTCCTCTTGTGATCCGATCGCCCAAGATGCATTTTAATACCAAATGTAAACAGGGCCTTCGATTACCATATTTGTATAATCTTTTTTTATTCAACGAAATGACTAATATGATGTAATTAACTAAAGAGTTAAGTGAAGCAAAACTCATCTAAGGAATAGCACAGCCTGGGCCATTAACTGACTAGTGACTGGCTGTGTTGACAGAAGCCGCACCAGTGGCCAGGTTGTCGATGTGTTCCCGCAGCTCCACTTGGCTCTCTCTGAAATGAAAAGAAGGGGACAACATATAAGAAAGATCATCTAGGACAGGGGTGTCAAACTCCAGTCCTGGAGGGCTGGAGCCCTGCACATTTTTGGGTTTCCCCTAATTTAACACTCCTGATTCAAGTCCTTGTACCTCCTCGCGCTAATTATCACACAGCTCTTGAGCTGAATCATTTGTGGTAGAACAGGGAAAGAACTAAGCTACACAGCACTCCAGCCCTCCAGAACTGGATTTTGACAGCCTTTATCTATGACATGGTCTTACCTATCAATCAATAAGACCTCCATACACATCCAGATTGGACAAAAGTGTTTGCCAGATGAATAAATGGAAATGACATTGAATATGATATTGTTGTCAAAGTAGTGCTGGGCGATATCATATTGATATTGCATCGCGCATGTGCAATAATCACCAGGGCTTCAGATGACAGGCGCAACATTTGCCATGCGCCAGCTTTTCGATGCTATACGGACATTTAATTACGCCCACAATTTAAGCAGTTTAGTAGTATGGCTAAAATATTAATCATTATTGAGGCTTTGTATGACGTCCAAAAGTTATTATTAGTATAAATACTGCATATCCTTATGTTTAATAAATGTGTCAGACTTTGAACTGCAAAAAGTACCACCACACTGCCGACGTCTTTTTACGTTGTTTATCCACAAGATCTCCTCTTTTAAAAGATGTCGTGGCTGCTCTTCTTCACCTTGACTTCAGTGCATATTGCACTGAGGTATACCAAAACGTAGTATACCAAAACAGTATTACGTGGTATGCTCCGCTAATCGAATTTAAGAAACATAAAGTTTATACAGATTACTAACTTTTCTGTATCAAAAAACGCATCTCATTAATATTTAAGCCATACTAATAATCCTCTTACCAAATTATGGGCGTAAATTAATGTCCGTATAGCACCGAAAAGCTGGCGTCCGGCCAAATGCTTCGTCTGTCATCTGAAGCCCTGGTGATTATTGCGCTTGCGCGATATAATATCGCCCAGCCCTAAATCCAAAGTGACATATAAGTGAGGATCGGAGAGCAGGGTCAGACAGCACCCCTGGATAAACTGAAGTTAAATGCCTTGTTCAAAGGCCCAATGGCGACATCACTCTACAAACCACAGAATTTGAACCAGCAACCTTCTATTACAGGCACAAAGTGAATAACCACACACTGCCCCGTTTCTTATTCAGAGCAACTTACATCAATACTTTCAGCAATAGACTAGCATGTCTTTAATAACAAAAAGCCTGACAAATACCTATAATCATAAATAAGCTCAAACACAGCACTACGGATAGATCTTGAGGACTACAGAGGAACCAACCCAATTCTAAAAGGTCTTTCAAACTGAGCTGGCTTGTGGCTGACCCTAAATAACCCACAGTCACGTGAGTCTGTCTGGAGGCTTCCAATAGGCGTGGCTGAATTGACAGCCCATCATCATCTAACGAAAGACTTCATAATAATATACTCAAAATCGATCATATTATTTCCCCACACTTAATATTTAGTGATCCACAAAACGAGGTGTCGTTCTTACTGTGGTATTTCGCAATTCACTACCAGAGGCATACAAGTTCTTCTGTCATGACGATGCAAAACCACATTAATACAGCAACCCAACCAGGAGCTCACATTATTATCAAGAATGCACACTACAAAACATTACAGCTGCAGTTCCCCAGGGACGAATCACGAAGTCAAGGGGTTCAGGTTTAGATAATCTTCATTCAGTTTGGCGAATGAAGCTGGTTAATGTAGATGTCGCTAATGCATTAAAGCCGACCTGGTGGGGCGGAGCAGAGGAGTCACAACACCGAGGACGCGGAACTACAGCCTTAGCCTCAACCTGCCCAGCATTCAACCTGCTGGTTGCAGTTGAAACTCACCTCACCGAGTGCACGTGCAGGTCGAGCTGCTGCACGGCAGGTTTCAAGAGCTCGAACAATCCCTCGCCAATAGCATCCTTCTCCGACGGTGTCTCCACTACCGATACGGCCAGCGCCGCCATGCTGCTCGCGAGTCGTCCTCCTGAGATGCTAGACACGTGGTACGTGACGTCACCCACAGGCCTGGGCGGCTCCATTTTCCTCCTTTTCTTACCTCCGCCATTTCAATTCGGCACTCGAAGACTACATAGGTCAGGTGAAAGCGCAACTTATTTAACGAAACAACGGGCCACAACCACCCAGTTAAAAAAATCTGTATTTTTAAAAAAGCTTGAAGAACGAAAAAGAGGGGAGGCTGTCTTGCTAGTTGATTTAGGTGAGTAGTCTGGACGCCGTGCTTCTCAGCACAAAGCGGCGAGCTGCTAGCTAATGAGGAAGCCATATCCATAAAGCTAAATACAGTATCACATTATACAGCGGCTTGTGCCATTTACCGTTAAGCATCGTCAGTATTTGGTTATCTTGGGGACTAACTACTTCCTCACTGGCTAAATATAAATGGCACATTTTATAGTGTAGTGTGCTCATTAAGATGAATGAATTGCACGTTAACTGAAACGGGTATTTGAGCTCCAGAGTTTAAAGTAATGGCGTATGCACAACTGTTGCACCATTGTTTGTGATTTTCTTGTCAGATTAACGTCTCCTCAGTCAGTTACGTTTGTGAGTTTGTTTTATGCGCGAATAATCTTTCCTTCGCTTGTCTTCTGCCCCCACCCTTCTCCTCTTGGGTTTGTTCGTATCAGGAGTGGCCCGGCACAGCGACGATGAGTAACCCATCCTCTCAAAAAGTCGTGCTGAAAAGCACCACCAAGGTGTCCCTGAACGAGCGGTGAGAGGCGCCCCACACTGACCGAATAGCGAAGGAGGGGACGTACAGTGACGTAGCGCGAGAACCGGAAGCGGAAATGGCGCAAGGGGAGCTGATCACACACCGGGATATTGACTGCCCCACATGTAGAAAGGGGCAGAGGTGCTGGTTCAGAGGAACCAAGAAAGAGTGCTCACGCTATAGTGGGTAAAAGAGGAAGGAAAAATATATTATAATCCCCCTTTGTGAGCCTTTTAACAATTGGGCTTAAGGAGAGTGTTGCTGATATGTGGTATGGTGACAGTTTTTACCTAAGCCTGCCTCTGCTCTGTCCATGTTGTTCAGAGCACAGAAAACGCTTGGGGGATTAGGGGGCAAAAATGCTACCCATTTTCCACCTGAGTACATTAAAAAGCTGCCTCTCCAGCCCTCTATATTCTCTCTCTCTAGTCACATAAACAGTGTGAACATGATGTCATTCTCTTTCTTCCCACTATCATGTCCTGTTTGTGTTTCTCAACATAAAACCCGGGTGCCCAGTCCAAGCCCAGACGTGAGCCAATCCAGCCCACCGTCTCGCTGCTCAGGCCTCCTTGTTCTGTCACAGTCTCTGCGCGCCCTGTCCTGTTCCTCCAATTTCTGTGCAGCATGTCACGGTCTGGGCTGTAAGAGGCTGGCTGCCCGGGCGTACCCACTGCCCCTAGCCTCTGATGCCCCCATATACATTTGGGAAGAGATGCCCAAGCCTGTGGGGAGGCTCGAGGCTTGTAAGAGGCATTTGTTCAGACTCTTGTGGAGCATTATATGTTGTCTTTGCATTTTGCTTGTCTTTCTGGTTTTGTTTCATTTTATGGTGTACATCTTTCTTCTGTTCTCTTCTCCCCCTGCCCCTCTTCCTAACACCAAACTGTCTTTTTGTCTCTTAAAATGCTGAGCATGGCCACCAAGATCTGGTGGCACTTTGAGAGAGAAAAAACCCATCAAAAAAGTGGGCATTCGCATTTTTCTGGGTGGCTGTAGATACGGCCATGGTGTGTTAAATTATTTGCTTTGGAACCTCCTGTCCCCCTTTCCCTCCCTCCCTCCCTCTCTGCACTGCCCCTACCCCATCTTTGTTCCCCAAGCTTCACTAACATGCTGAAGAACAAGCAGCCCACCCCGGTGAGTGTCCGGGCCACCATGCAGCAGCAGCACATGGCCAGCGCCCGCAACCGCCGTCTGGCTCAACAGATGGAGAATCGGCCTTCTGTACAGGCGGCACTGCAGCAGAAGCAGGTGAGGAGTCTGCAGAGTTTGGGTAGAACAGGCAAGAAAGTGTTTGTTCCTGTCCTGCCACAATCCTAATGGGTAAGATGCTGCCTCTCATGAACCCAAATATTCTTAGTGGTGTTACAGCAGCTTTGAACAGTAAAAGTGGTATTTATATTACTGTCTGAGGGAGATGCTAATCTATAGTTCACCACAAACATTCAAAGCAGTGCAGTATATTGGGTGATACTCAAGCAATTTCAATACTTCAAATAAGCAATTTGAAGGTCATTGCAACAGTTTGATTGTCCAGCAGTTCCTAAGGCCACATTTCTTGTAAACGGACAGTTTTTATGTCCCTCTTTCCTCTCAGGCTCTTCAGCACTAGCCTGCTCCCTTTTAGGTGTGATTATTGATCCATTTGAACGAATTTGTTGTAATCCTGCTTGGTGTTGGTCATCCCCGCTGTAGGAGACTCGTGTCCCCAAGGTGCTCCACCGAGCACCACAGCAGATCCTTGCTCCCTGGGCCCATTAAACTGTATAAGTCCTCCACATCTGCACTGAGGGCACTATGGTCTTTCTGCTTTCTGGACACTTTTGGATTCTGATTTTAATAATGCTTGTTAATGGTTCATTCTTTTGCATTTGTTATTCTGCATTGTTGCACATTTGTATGGTACCCTGTTTATACCTAGGGTTGCAAAGGGCTGGAAAATTTCTGGAAATTTTCCTGAAACTTTCCGTTCCATGGGAAGTTAAGCTGGGGAATTTTGGAAATATTCCTCATTAGAAACTTTCCATGGGAATTAACGGGAAAGTATGGGAATTAACAAGAATATTCCTAGAATTTTGCAACCCTATTTATACCTTTTACACACACACTCTCTACATACCTCGGCTTTAATATTTTTTTCCCCATTATACTTGCATTGCATTCCTTAATTTGTATGGTATTTTAAGATCTTGTTTGGTTTTGCACAGTGAGAGCTATGCCTTGGTACAGTCGTTTCCCTCGGGATGAATAAAGTTTTATCTTTCCTTTTAATGAACCTCTGGCCTACCGGAGCACTGTACCAGAGCCATGATCTCATGAATGCACACTACCGCTTCATCTCGCAGAGCCTGAAACAGCGGCTGGGGAAAAGCAACATCCAGGCCCGGCTGGGAAGGCCCATAGGACCCTTGATGAGGGGTGGACCTGGTGCCAGGGGTTTCTCCATGGGGGGTCTGCGGGGAGTACCTCGAGGAGCCCTTAGGGGCCGCGGTGGCCGTGGGGGTGCCATGAGGGGGGCTCTGTCCCTCAGAGGTGAGTTTGGGCTCTAAGAAGTGAAATATGAGGCATCTGCACTAGAGTTGGATATAATATTTTGACTGATATCAGCTTTGGTACCCCGATATTGAGACTAAATCCATTAGCATGAAACATTGTCATTAAAAACCATATTGGCTGCAGATTATATAATATTGTTCGCTGCTAGATGCCTTATCGTTCGCTGTGCAGAATATTGAAGGGGACCCCTGTTAATTGTGCATCCCCTTCTTACTAATGGTGATAACTTTAGAACCATTCTCCGTATGTAAACTATTCAGCATTATATTGGTGCTGCTTCAGTGTGTGCCTGAAAATACTGTGTGCATGGACTGATACCAGTATCATGGACTGATACCGGTATGTACTGAAAAATTTGATATAGCAATGTATTGTGACATACAAAGCGCATCATATAGGCTTAATCCATATAGCAGCGATGGGCAGAAAGACAGTCCCTCCAGAACTTATCACAGAAATTATGGCAAAATCAAGCAAGCTTTGCAGTATTTGCAAGAGCTTGCAGTCTTTCAAATTTACCACAGCTTTTCTGCAAGAAATGGCCAAATTAACAGACAACTTGCATTTGGATGATGAAACCTCCTGTAATGCCATAGCAGTGTGCATTTGTGTTTTTAGCTAGGCTCCGCTACAGGGAAGATGAGCACAGCAAGCACATTTCATTTACCAAAAAGTTGAAACATCATACACAGCACAAATGAACATAGTGTACATAACTCAATCATTGGGCACTTTGGAAATAAAACAATACATTTTTCTGTCAACATATTTGACTGCGCCAGAGATTGGAATAACCCTCAGCCTCATTCCATGGATGTTAACCAGCCATTAATGATGCAGACAGAGCTGTGCCTCTGGGAAAAATAAACTTACCAGACGAGAAGGCCAGACATGTCATGGTTCACGCAAAATAACACATGAACCTGTACCGTAAACAACCTAATAGATCACTGGTGATTTTAATTTGCTGCTGATGTTGAATTGAGAGCTTATTGAACTCCTTGGACTCTTGAAAATACAGTACCTGCATGCATACATTCACCTACACAGCTTTCTCTCTTCTTTATCCTCTTTACTCTACTCGCTCTCTTCTCTCCTTGCTCTCCACTCTTCACCAAGACAGCAAATTTTGACAGCAAATTTTTATTTAGTTTTAGTCCTAGTCTTTTGACTAAAATGTAATTTAGTTTATCATTGTCATCTAAATTATTTTACTTTTAGTCTAATTTTAGTTGACTAAATATCATAAGATTAGTCGACTAAAACTACAGTTGATTTAATCAACTAAAATTAAAAGTGCGAAGTGTAATGTTTAAAGTTTCCCTTCGATTTCTGAAAGTCATTATGTTCACCAAGATGAAATGAAACCAATGTTAAGGAATGGTCTTAAGGTCTGACTGTGCAGTACACAAAGACACAGATTTCACTCTTATTTGAAACACATATGTTTATTTATAACTGGGTACTGTAAAATCAGTAGTGTCATTAGTGCAAAAATAAAATCACTTCAAAGAAAAAGTACATAGGCCATAATGCCATCAGGCCTGCTCTCTCTGAATATTAAAAGTATTACAATAATAATTTGTCGATGTAGTTTATTGGTGATTTCATGTTAGAGTATGGAATAGTCTTCCTGCTAGTGTAGCGGAAGCTAAAACCATGGGTTTAAATCAGAGCTAGATAAGATTTTAACAACTCTGAGCTATTAGTTAAGTTCTCCCCAAACGAGCTTGATGGGCCGAATGGCCTCCTCTCGTTTGTAAATTTCTTATGTTCTTATGTAGTTGAAGTTTCCGCTTTTTAATAACTGTATAAAGTAATGTAATGTGTTATATAAATCAACTCGGGTGAAACAAAAAATGTACTTTATGAATTTCAAGAATCTGGCATAACACGCTTTCAGACTCATGCAGGAAATCTTAAGGTAAATCTATATTATGCCATTATAGACCTAAAATTAGCTACGCCAAAAATGTATTTACACGGTTAAATACAAAAGAAGACTATTTACAACGTAAGAACTGTTACATATGTGTGCAGACATCTAGAATTAAAAATCTCACTCCAGCCAGCTGGCCGAAGTTGGCAACCCCGCGTTTGATTTGAAATGAAAAGTAAAATGCACTGTTTTCGCCTGAAACGGCTTGTCATTTCGTTTGCGTTTTTACTCCAACAAATATAAAACGAATATGAGAAAAACACGTCACGTTTTATATCTTTTAAAAATAATGACTGCCCATATCCTACTCTAATAGCGATTAAAGTTCGTATGTATTTATATTAAAACGAGACTTTAATTTTATTACTGATGTTGGATTATCGAAACCAATACTTAAATCCATGAACACTAAAATATGACAAACACCACTGCATTAGAGTTTTATGTCTTAAGCACTTTATTTAAACTTGCACAGTTTTCACATTTTATTTTTTCATATTTTGAAATGCAGCCCTACTTTTATTTAGCAAATGAGAACATACATACTGGCAGTCATACATATATGTTCAGTTCTATGTTACTTGACAAATATCAAAATTGTGCTGAATTTGATTTGACAGTTATGTATTGATTACATTCAATGTTACAACTAATGCGCTACTTAAATATATATCACACTAAATAGTTAGACATAAAGACTGTTGGGTAGAACAGGCAAGAAAGTGTTTGTTCCTGTCCTTCTTGAATTTTTGCTTCAAGAAATTTTCTCTAACTGGACCTCTTTAAATTTTAGTTGAATGCCCCTGCCGTATGCAAACTACATTACTTCTGATTGGATCTTATCTCTGGCAAACATTTTCGTCTCATTTTTTTTCGTTGACGAAAGTGTCAATACACTTAGTCATAGTCTTAGGTCTTGCAAAATAATTTTTATTTAGTTATCGTCTCGTTTTAGTCTAAAAATAAAGGTCGTTGACGATAGCTATGACAAATTTTTCGTCAACAAAATGAACACTGCTCTTCACACACTCCCCAGTACAGTACTGTATGTAGATACAATATTACAGCTCATAATACAGCAATGATAAGAGTATTTCAGATGTTTTAGTGCATTTGAAAGCATTTAAGTGTTTTTATGACAAACATTTGACTGACGCTAAATGAGAACCGTAGGTACTTGTTCCAGATACATGTTGTATCCTAAGGTTACTGGCAATAACCTGCCCCTATGGTAAACTGAACAAGACTAATCTGTACCTAGGAATTGTCCCCCGCACCCTGCGAACCAATGACTTAACACTGCATTTTATATCAATGACCCAGATAACTGGTTTTTCACAGGAAATGGTGAATATTGGCAGGACACGACACTAATGAGTCTGTTGCTAGCTGTCATTCACCAGTCCTTCCCCTTCTGCAGGTATGGGCCAACTACGTGGACGAGGTGGCCCTAATCGCTTGGGCCTTCGTCGGGGCATGCGCCAGAGAGGGGGCCTGGGTGTCCGCGGAGGGCCTCTGACTGGGACCGGACGAGGAGGCCAGGGCTTGAGGGGTGAGTAATTATTCCCCCCTCAATTTCCTGAGAGCCCCTGAACCAGGCGTGTGCCGCCTACTTGTGAGTGACTGCTGTTGTGATTAGTAGTCTCTTCCTCCCCTTAGGCAGAGGAGGACTCGGTCTCCGAGGCCGTGGTGGCTTTGGAGGCAGGGGACGTGGCCGGGGACGCGGCAGAGGAATGGGCCGGCCACCCGTCACTCGAGAGCAGCTTGACAATCAGCTGGATGCTTATATGTCAAAGACCAAAGGTCACCTGGATGCCGAGCTGGATGCCTACATGGCTCAAGCGGATCCCGACAGCATGGAATAGACTGTGCTGTTAGTTACATATGCAGCTACCCCGCCAGGACACTGGAAGCGATGAGCCCATGGCTGGTATCACTACATACCCTGCTCTACTGACAGACCCACGAGTCCACCCTTTTCGTGTATGCGAAACTTTGACAGCACAGCACACATTTGCCCTGTGCATATACCAATAACCAGTTTGTGTGGCTGCTTAGCATCCACACATCACTGCGTTCCCACATTCACTCAGTACAGTCAACCCTCAAATCACTGTAGGACAGGCCTGGATGTTACACAGCTATACAATTTGTTGACCTGATATGTATTTTTGCAAAAATCCTACATTTATGGCCTTCGTTTTGCCTTGTACATGGGGTGGAGAAATTTGATAAGCAATAGCCTTGTAAAAATTAAACTGCCAGGAAGGTTAAATGTTACATGCAGTCGTCCAAAGAGAAGGGTTTGACTGAGCTTCTTGGAGCAGGGCTTTTGTCCTGTATTTGATGTGCTTAGTTGCACTAAATCTAGTGCTCATTGGCTAACATTTTAAATGACTTGACCATAGTTTTTAGATTTTGACAGATTTATAGCCCAGTACTATACTTATGGTTTTGCAACCAATGTACAAGTCATCTACCCCTGACTTAACCATCTTTCAGTGACTGGTGAATATATACATATAAAAAGAATTTTGCTGTTACTGTTTTCCTCCAAAAAATTGTTTGCTTTGAAGTGTTTGTTTTAACATTGTATGGTTGTTCAAGACAAGTCAGCCCCTGGTATCTGGTGTTTAAAGTGCTTTTTGAGTCTCTCTCCCTCATTTGAGGTTCTTTATTTCAGAGGTACTGGAAGTACTAATCGTGGTGGGGTCTCTTGAGTGCACCAAAGTTGATGCCTTTTGCAGTCTCAACAGTTCGATTTGTATTGTGAAATTTATTTTGGAATGTTACCAATAAGGTTTTTTTTTTTAAACATCACTTGTACAATCTGGGTAGTGTAAAAGCTCAATGGATGTTTGTGTAAATATGGCTTGATATAAAGTGTTTATTTGAACTGAAACAGGTGCGAAAAACTCTTCTGTATTTACAATGATTATCAACCACCTTTAAAAGGAGACAATGTGAGCACAGCTTATCCTGGGGCTGCACATTATTAGAAAAAATGTCACATTGTGATATTTGAAATTTTGGTGATAAATATTCAGATATTTTTAAAACAAGAATTGAATGTATCCAAAATGGACTATAGCCAAACAGAACTTATCATCTGCAGACCTGTGAAATCCAGGATACTTTAGTTAAGATTTTCCCATGTTCAAACAGAGCAATATTCCCTTTCCTTGGCATGGGGTTCAGTTACCTTTGCAACATTGAAATCATGGCATTGTCACAAACTTTTTATTTAGAAAAAGTGTTAACACTGGCATGAGCGGGTAACAACACAAATTTACAGTACAAAGTAATACCACCAACATAGCCCCCACCATTACCACCAGAATGATCATTATTATAAAGGGGACAACAGGGCTTGTCACAGATGTCTCATAACATTTGACCATGCCTCAGTAATTTCACTCTTTGCTCCCTGTAGTTTTGCACATTATCTATGGGAGTCTTAATTGGACTTAATTATTTGTAACCGACAGAAGACAATCCACAAATATGTACCATGATCCACAAATATTTAACTATCTATAAATATTTTTTTTTGTGTTGTGTAAAAATGTATACAAATGTAACATATTTTGCACATTTGTGGATCGCGTTACATTCGTAATGCAGAATTTGCAGAGTTCTGATTCAGGTGAAGGAAAGTCAGGGACCATCAAGCTATTTACAGGATTATCTTACAGGTTTCCTCCCTGGAGTTATGCCATATAATATATGCGAAAGTGTGGAGGCGAGCTTTGGTACTCAGTATGTTACAGAATGATCCACTCAGCAAGGGCTGTCAGTCATATTCCTGTTTAAGTGCAGTGCCGATGTGCAGGGAGTGTCTTATGAGCTGGTTGTGGAGTCACTCTGCTCAGTTTCTGAAAAGCAAAGGTGCTGTCACTGCACTGGGCTACCAACTTAGATGGAAAAATATGTCATATCAAAACTAAAACAACCAGTAATTTATTACAGCTATGGTTGTATGTATTTTTCAGCTGATAAAAACACCATAATCATATCTGCTATAATTAGTATTGCGCCTCATTTTCCTGTTTTAAACAAAAACCACATGGAAGATGTCAGGTTCATCGAGGTCTTTAGCTACAGATGAGTCACTCACTCTGGGCTGCAGTGTATCTTATAGGATCAGAGGTTTGACATGGATCCGGTGAACCTGAAATGCAATTATACCAAGTGTTTGGTATAAAGGACATTTAAAATGGCTTTATCCAGCTACATGTTTAAACACTTCAATCAGATCCTCCTGACCTCACCATAAATAACAGGTTTTTGGACTCATTCATGGCCAGAGTTCTGTAGGATTTATATCTCTCCCACTGCCGCATCATCAGGGACGCCAGCCAACCAGCTTACACCTTCTTTACACTCCTACCCTCTGGAAAAAGGTACCTGTGCATCACCACCTGCACCCCCCACCTTAGGATTTCTGAGAAATGATGTATTCCCCAAATACATGTTCAAATAAAACTTAAAAAAAACTTTTAGAACTTCCGGACAAACCCAGGGTATTCTTTTTAAAAACTTCACACAGTATCTGTTATTGCCTTTGAGGATAACTAGTGTCTGTTAGTGTATGATCAGAAAAACACTAAATGAGATCATTCACTACAATTAATTTACATCAATACACTAAACAAGTAAAAAAACCAGCACAGATAAATCCCAGATTTAACCAAAACCCACTCACTGGTCTGTCTTCTCCAACAGAGGAAGACGGCTACAACCAGGACAATCACAGCAAGGACAGTCACAACCAGGACAGTGATGAGGATAACATCTGGATGATCTTCTGGTTCTGCTGACACACATCAGAGTCACATGTTATATGAAAACAGCTGTATCTCCATGGTAACATGCCTGTATTTCTTCTACCAAACACTTTTGGCAAGTCATAGACCAGAAGATGTGGAAGTTGCTCTTTTAAACAGACATACCCAATCCAAAGTCTTCCTTTCTGTCCAGGTGTGTGACAGTACAGGTGTACTGGTGCTTCTCCCTCAACTGCTGCTCACTGACACTGAGGCTCTTCCTCATCTGGAATGTTCCGTCTCCATTAGGCAGCACCTCCCCTCCTGCCAGATTCTGCTCTGGGACAGGCTGGCCGTCTCTCAGCAGGGTCATGTTGATGTGCCGGGGAAAGAAGCCAGTGGCCAAGCAGCACACCTGTGCTCCCCCAGTGCCTGGGTCTCTCTTCTGGGTCACCCTGACCCTGGGTCGCTCTGTGGAGTACATGAGCATTTCCATTGTACCGGTGATACTTAATAACTGTCCACTTTGCAGTGAAAGCATTAAGATACATAACTAAAACAGTATTCTGCAAAATTATGGAGAATTTCAGCAACTTTGTGTGAAACACATCAATAGCATACACTTTCAGTAACTGCTTGTCCAATTAGGTTATCTAGAGCCAATTGTAAAAATAAAATAAAACATAAAAAGTGAAATGTAGGTCACTCTCTCTCTGCCAATTTTCAGCTGGATGAAGTGTCATTATTACAGAGTGAGGATATCACAAAGCCATACACAGAGCTACCAGAATGAAGTCTGCAAATAAAGATGTGAGGAGACAGGTCTGCCCCATGAAGCACCCCCTAATGCTCTCATCATCCAGACACATCAGAATAAACACTTTGTTTTGGCATCTGACAGTTATTAAAAAGATATCTGTGGTCTGTACCTCTTCTCATTAACACATTCTTGTCCTGTTGGAGGTATTGCCTTAACACCTTAAGACAAAGAGGCTGGTATACATTTATGAAAATCATTGTGTTTTGTTGCATTTGTTTTTCATTCCAGATCAACTCTGGCACAAGTGGTTTGTATTTTTGCCCAAGGATGTCATAGGTCCTCGTCTCCTCGCCCTCATAAGCATCTTGGAGGAAGTACCGGCTCAGGATGTCACCTTCTAATTCACATACAGCAAATTTCTGATAAACACGAATCCCTGTGACATACGAAACATCAAAAAAAGAACAATTTACTAGTTAGTTGTTACACAGTTGGCAGCTGTCACAAAATCTGATTGAAGAGCATGTAATGCAAATGCCATTTATAGATTTAATGTTCAAATTTGAGTAATTTTTTGTGCATTTAGTGATAAGAAATACATGTGCTAGAGACACTTTTTATAGATTCATCTTTTTCCTTTCTGCAGATGTATTTCACTGTTGCAGATAAAATATGTGATTTAAACAGAGAGCGGTTACTTTACATAGAAAGCCCAGATCAGAGGCAAGAAACTCCAGTTTTCTGGAGCTAGGAAGTCCACTAGTTTCCTCTCCTGAATGAATCTGAACCATAGTTGTCAAGTCTCCCGTTTTGGCCGGGAAACTACTGTATTTTACCCCTCTTTCCCACCGTCCTCCCGTATTAGTATTTCCCCGTAAATCTCCCGTATTATAATATCATTTAAAAAAATTCCTCTGTCTCTCCAAACTGAACTGTCAGTAGCCTCGCGAGAACTGCCACCTGCAGTAGTCTGCAGGTCATTTACAACATTAACCAGGTCATAAATGCGGAGGTTAAAATGGCAATGTTGTGTGCCAAAAACAACGTTACTTTCACCTTCTGTGACGACTTCAACAAGGATACAAAGTCTGCAACAAATCTGTATAATAAGTCATTAGTGAATGCCAGAGAGCCACATGAGTGAACATGAGAAATTAAAAGAAAATGTGTAATGAAAATAAAATGTATATGACAAGTGGTTATTTTAGATTTCTTGTACACCTGTCTTAAAATGTAAGGGATACTGGAGCTTGGTGGGGGTGGTGGGGTGGTGGGGTGGCTCACGGTGGGTGCCGGAAAATTTCCCTTATTTTCAAAACCAAAACTTGACAGGTATGATCCGAACAATAAAAATAAATTGGACATTAACAGATGTTGCTCAGTGGGTAGCACATTGACTTCACACCTTTGCAGACTGTGCGTTTGTGTAGGTTTTTTCCAATGTGTCTGTACTGCCCATTGTGTGTCCTGCAATGGACTGTCATCCTATCTAGGCTCCCCTGACACCCTGAAGTTTCTGAGATAAGCTCCAGGCTTATCACAACACTGTATTGGATGTAATCATATGGAAAATGGTGTCATGTCATGCATCTCTCAAATTATTACAAATGTATCGGTTAGTGTGATGCAGTGTGTCAGTTGTGATCTGTGTAATCTGATAAAACACTTTCTTTCCATTGCACTGCAACCCAGAATGTCATGATGGCTCAGTGGAGAGAACTGTCACTTCACACCTCCAAATCTGTGGGTTTGAATCCTACTGTCTCTGTGAGTGTCTGGGGGTTGCATGTTCTCCTTGTGTTTTGTGGGCTAACTGACAGTGCCAGTGTATGTATGGGCCCTGTGATAGACTGCCTTCCCATCCAGGATGTGCCCCAGTGATATGCACTGTGCCTGGCCTCCCCATGATTCTGGCCAGGATGAGTAGTTTGAAGAGGAATAAAGGGAACAAAAACAGTGGACATACCGTTAGTATGATTAAAGTGCTTCATCATAAGATCAGTAGCAATTTTCATACTTCTGTGTGTCTCTTCCACCACAAAATATTTCCCCTCAGTATCCTCAACAGAGATGTTTGGCCTCCAGTATCTCTGTGAGACAATCTTTTTAACATTGCTGTCGTAGTACTCAACTGGGACATTGTTGATTGTCAATACCAGTGTAAACTCAGGGAATGGTGTCTCTCCATAGATGAATGTCGCCAAGAGTGACAGTGAATGGGATTCTGTACAAATAACAAGGAAAGACTGTTTACTGATATTGGCCAGTACTATGGAATATTAATTAGCACTATATGACTTTGAGAGAACATAATCATTATGATATTATCAAAAAGCATGCCAAATACTCATGATGTAATCCTTACAATGTAATCATCACAATGTAATCAACTGAGTATGTAACTGCACTTTGTTAGTCTCAAACTATCTGTTAGCTATTTTATGTTAGCCCATGTTGAATAAATATCCACCTTAATTATCACTGCAGCTTATCACAATGTGGAAGGACAAATGCATTATCAACCCTGTAGCCAAGCAATGTGTAACAAGCGGAAGCCTCCAAGATTTGCTACTGAAGGGAAGGGATTCACCTGAGTTCAACAAAAGCTCAGGGCTAAGTATTTAAAAAAAACTGAGTAGAGATGGTCATGCCACAATTCAGCCGAGGGACCAAACAGTAAAAGAAATGATTGACAAACTTATCATCTAGGGGTGTGAATCAAGGGAGAAAACAACGATGGTGAATGGTTGAAAAATGATGATGTTTAAGTGACGACATATTGTTAAACGATAACAAAAACTAAAAATAGTGTAAAACAGTATTGGACACACTTGCAAGTGTCCAGCCTTGGTTGTAAACTTATTGTTGCAATAAAGACTGAATCTGGATTTACACAAGCGGCTTCTGACTCCTGAGTTGGTGGGGAAGGAAAAACCACAACAGTACAAATTCCCACAATTGGCCAAGCACTACATTACATAAACAAGCTTTGGTCACTCACCTATTTAAGTAATACTGTACATTAAATCTCTATAACCCTCTGTGTGATTGCCATGGTCTCTGAGTGTGGTGTATCTCTTATGATATATATTTTGTATTCCCCACTAACAGCATGTCTGCTCAGTGTACTAGGGATGTGCAGAGCCCAATATCTGTATTTGTGTCTGTATTTGTTAAGGCAGCAAAATTATTTGCATTTGTATTTTTATTCAAATTAAGTTGGAAATACGTGTGACAATAGAATTTCTGATTTTATTACAATTTTAGGATATTAAAGTGTTAATATAAGTGTCCTTCAATAAACTATTGTAGGGTCTATGAAAATCATAAACCAATATTACAGTTAAGTGTTCATGATTATTATAATAAACATATATATCATATAAACATCATTGAAAATAAAGTAATTTTAAACATAACATTCAGTTCCCAATCCACACTCAAATCAAAGAAATACCTAAGTGAATATTGTGATCCCCATCACCCCCTGCTCTAATTGGAGGGCACTGAACAGACACAATATAAGCAAACAAAACAGCCATTACAGATAAAAACTGTTCTCTCTCAAGTACTCTATGGTAAAAACAAAACCTTAATTAGCCTCCGACTGATAGATCTGGCGGAACACAAGCTTTATTCTATACTAGTCGTGTTACGTTCTGTCCAATAGGATGTTAGGTAATTTGGAGGCTATGCAAACATCATATACAATGTATAAATACCTATGTAGTATACCACATCTACTCTGTACCTGTACTCCCTTAAAAAGCTAAGATACTTTATACTTGAGAGAGAATACACATTAAATTAATAACTAAAATAATGATTAAAATTACAGTAAAATAAATGTGTAAAATACATGTTTATTATCATTATCAAGTATTATCAAGATAGTCTATGTATTGTAACACTATATTGCTGGCAGAGCATGCAGCCGTTTTAACCATATGGGACCTCAGACGTATATGTGTTCAAACATGCGGAAGGACATTAAGCGACACAAAAATGTATATCGTTTTCAATACTATTATTAACTGAAAGACACAGCCTTGTTACTGAAGTGGAATATTATGTAATTTAAAAATTGTCTATAAAATACAGCCTAAACAAAAAGTTCATTATTTTCCCACTTTTGCGTAGCAGTGTACTAAATTTTGCCTACATTTTGATCATAAGAACATAAGAAATTTACAAACGAGAGGAGGCCATTCGGCCCATTAAGCTCGTTTGGGGAGAACTTAACTAATAGCTCAGAGTTGTTAAAATCTTATCTAGCTCTGATTTAAACTAAATCTAGGAAACAGAGAATTAACTCATTGATGGACTTTGGCTTTGACCATGATCAAGTTTACACCTTTCTTTTTTAGGCATGCTAACTCCTTTTTTCTATATATATAACGTTAGCATTCCAGGGGGGATGGCAGCTAGTTGACCTTGGACCCCCAGAGGTTTCCTCCATTCTGTATGTCTATCTGTCTGTGTTTCTTTCTTTCTTTCTTTTTCTTTCTTTCTTTCTTTCTTTCTTTCTTGTCTTACAGCGCCTTGGGGTGACTGTTGTGAAAGGTGCTATATCACAACACAATAATTTACACTGTTCTCCAGGTTACATTCCAACCAAAACAAGTTCCTTGTCCTGTCATGGCGCGGCATGCTGCGTGTGGGAAAACAAGGTGATGATCCTCTTGCCGCTCAGAGACTAATGAGGGTTTATTGAAATAAAGAACACTAGGGAAATGCACAAAGGAACAGGACCATGATGGGTCAGAATACAAAAAGGGAAAATTACTGAACAACAAACAAACAAACAAACAAAGAAAGGCAGGGTCGGACAGGCACCAACCCTCACATGTTCATGCTGACTCTGAATATCATGATTATACAGTAAATAAGGAAGTGTTCCTTAACAAAAAGCTACTACATGCATGAAGTGTGGCTCCTGTGTGATGTTTTAATGTCAAACAGCCCCAGAGCTGAGTCCTACCTGAAAAGGTGCGGTGAGGAGAGCTCAGGACCAGCAACGCCACAGCAGGGAAAACCATGAAGCCTGATGTTTCTTTCAGGGGGAACCTCATTTTCAACATGTTTCTGAGCTTCAGTTATCATCACAATTCCAGAAAATTAGGAAAACTAATTGGAAAGTTGATACTGAAATGCAGTGAAAAAAAGAAAACAAACATGAAACATGGTATTGTTTCCTTGTTTGAGGTAGTTCACGGTGCATACTTTAGTGCCCACATATTTTGGACTCTACAACACTTCAGAGCAAAGCTCTTTCAGGACTCTAGAGGTGACTTCCATGGTATTGTTTCCTTGTTTGAGGTAGTTCACGGTGCATAATTTAGTGCCCACATATTCTGGACTCTACAACACATTCACTTTCAGGACCAGGGGCATTTCTAGGATTTTCATTTAAGGGGGGCTCAGCCCCCATAGATGTTTAACACATATTTGGCTTGTTCAGAATCAGTACTCAAATGATTTGTGCATTTCTAGTACAAACCTTTTTCTATGTTCAAAAAAATCAGAAAAATGTAACCACAAAACAGCATATAACTTTAAACTTACATTGATTAGCAATTTAAACAATGGAATAAACTATGTGGGTGCTGTTATTAACTTTCAAAAGTAAAATAAAAATAAAAAAAAGTGCTCATGGGGATAATAGTGCAATTTTGGCTGTTTTGGGCCTGTGTCCTTTTCACCCAAGTCAAACTGATCTAAAGATGCAGCTGCTGTCTGTGCTTTATTGGAGTACATTTCTTTTTCTGCATATATGTCCTTCTCTCTCTCCTGACTTATGTCTTCCTCTTCTTCAAGCTCTCTCTGTCCCTGTACTGTGACAATCATGTAAAAATATATATGGTAACTTCATTTGTATTTTTTACCTGACCAGACACTGTATCCAAACCAACTCTGTTCACATTCTCACCTGGATCATGATCTTGCCCTTTCTCTACTGTGCCTTCTTCAATCTGCACTGCCTCAATTTCACTCTTTTTTGCATCAACCTTTCTGAGAAACCAAAGCATGAATTCTACATCATGTGACTGTGAACGACAATTAATAATTTGTTGTTTAGTGCCAATAATGTCAAATATTTATGTTTATTCTTTGACAACACTGCTGCTTTTGGTGCAATGACTTCAATCAATGTTGGGAACACAGTATTAATGTGCATACGAGAGGCTGCCCATGTTCTATTCTTATACTGACTGCTGCTCATTTGGTGACCTACTCCCATGTGACTTGAAAAACCTTCGTATATCCATCTACAGTTAAATATAAATATTAAAACTCTGATCATCATGTTATCTAGTTTCATTTAGTGTTTTAGCTTCATAAGACAGTAGGTTCTACATTCAACCCCTTAAAATTTTATATCTACTAGGCTATTTATTCTAATTCATTAATATAGACAAACATTGTTTTAATGTAATTAAACAAAACATCTTTTTTTATATAATTCTTTTTTTGTTTCTATTCATTAAAATGGTAACTTTTTCTAAATCAAAGTAACAAAAAAACCCTACTCTAAGGCTAATAAATGTTTTTCACGATCTGGGACATTATTTAATACAATACAATATTTATTACAAAAAAAGCAGGATTTTTCTATCTCTGTAAATCACACTGCTATGCAGTTAAAACGAGTGCATTGAATGCTGTCTGTCACTGTTTTTAATCATTTATGTGCATAACTCTATGGCAGTTAATGCCATGCACTGTGTAATGTTTTATATAGACAGTTAGGTTTTCCAATTAAAACAGCAACAGCATCATTGTTTTATAAAGTAGACTATAGGTTAATAGGGTATGTAATAAGGGCTTCATTTTCGCTAGAGGAAACAGCTGGTGTGATGACGTAACACAGCGAAAATTTTGACATTTTTGTAAACTGTATTTATGAAAAAGGACTGCACTGATTAACAATTTATCGAAAAACACACACCTTGGCTTAATCCTCGCTCTGTGATGCCGCAGTCTGTGATGCTTCAGTTGAAGACCGCGCTGAAAGACGGGGCGGAGCCGAAGTCTGCCGCCGTTTAAATATGAAATTTAAAGGGGACGTGGGCGATCACCAATTTGTGTAAAGTTTATGGAGAATTTTTAGGGGGGCTGAGTACAAATGTTAGGGGGGCTAAAGCCCCCCTAAAAATGGCCTAGCGACGCCCATGTTCAGGGACAGGTGACTTTCATGCGGGTTCACTGGCCTGAAGCCTCAATTTAACAAAATGCACTTAACTTACCATAAAACCCTCCCAAATCTACATCTTAATTACACAACCAATTAACTTTGAATTATCAAAACTGGTTGATACTTTATTCAGGGACAACATATACACACCACTGCCTAACGGAGTTTTTGCTTGTCTTTTTATAGTTTGCATCTTTAACTCAACGAATATTCTGGGTTTTTTTTTTTTGCAAAGAAAATGAAAGCACTAGTATTACTGTAAAGGGGAAAGTCCATCCTTACAATCACAGTGAAATACTGCACCATTAACTTTAGACCAGGTTTTTTTGGGGGGCCCTTATTATTATTATTGCTGTTGTTTATTATTATTATTATTGTTTATTATTATTAGTGAAAAGAACTATACATCTTTTTACAGGATACGTGTATATCGTATTATAAACATGAGCCATGTACGTGTTTAGGTCTCAAATACATATTTCATTGCCTATCTTCACAATCACGTCAGTTTCTAGATCATGTTGCGAATGGTGACACAGATGAAAATATAGCTTAATGCCGAAGCCGACAGCTTAAGATCGGTCTTCAAGCTTCATTTCCTCGTGTCACTACCTCCCCCGACCTGGTTGTCTATGCACCGTCATTCTCGCGTTCAGATGTAACCCACCTTGAAACCGGTGCTGATTCGGGGCCGGCGGGCTTTCTTCGCTTTCCTTGCCATGGGGACTTCGGTTCCCAGTGCGCGGATCACCGTTGATAACTCGCAAGTCGCAGGTGCAACTGCAGGTAGGCTATGTCGTAAAGCAGACATTCTGGTTTCGCCTGCATTGTTGAGCGGGAAGGGGAGGCTCTGCTTTATAACAGAGCAGCAAGACAACATCTTGTAAACTTATAAGCTTTTGTAATTCATATGGTGTTTTGGTTTGTGTTTTTTCTCCTAAAATATGCTGTTTTAAGTGGGTTTGATAATTTTCAATTATTTCCTATACATGTCACCAGTGTATTTGTTTTTATTTTAATTTGATATTTTTCTAGTGTGCCTTTTATTCAATGTGACAATTCATGTTAAAATTGTACTTAAATGTTCTTGAAGGTATTATCGCCACAGCTCTGAGGCTCTGCAGTGGCTATTTTATTAATCAATCGCTGTGCTGACAAGATTTCGCGGACTTCTCGGTTCTCCGAAACTGTTCGGATTGGTTTTCACAGCAATCGATCCGTAATATTAAACTAAAAAAAATGATTAGACTTGTTAGTGTTACTCAAATCAATTTTGTTGATATGATGTAAATTAATTTTTTATGCATTATTCTTTGAATGGAAATTGACCACGTCTGTATAAATGTGCACATCCTACGTTTGCAACGCAATTTCAATGGCAATAGAGCCACAAACAAGATTGTAAAAAAGGAATTTCTCATGATGTGAACTGCAGACTTTATAGTATGGAGGGAAATCCCGGACATTTTTCAAAAGGAATTGCAAATTGCATTTGCAATTGCTTTTTCCATATGTGGACGCATAAAGTGTGACACAATTCAAATGCAATTGCAAATTTTGCATTACCGTTTGCTTTTTCGCTTTCGCGAACGAACACTGCCACATTTCAAATGAAAAAGCAAAGTCCATTTGCAATTGCATTTTAGTCCTATGGTGATTCTTATTAGTGTATAACTGTAAAAGAATCTTGTAGGATGGCTTTCACTGGGATAGGCTAGTATGAGCAGGTTTTGAGACATTTTTCTTGCAGGTAGGAACAAGCTGGGAGGGAAGGAAATCAGTCCTGTTTTTCCTTTCTAAAGAACTGTGGCCTGTACTACGAAGCGGGGTTACTGGCTTATCGGGGTAACTTGTCGGATTTAAGGTAGTCTGGGCAAAATGTAAGTGAACGAATATGAAGTCCATTTAAACGTGGTACCTTAAATCCGACAAGTTACCCCGATAAGCCAGTAACCCCACTTCGTAGTACAGGCCACCGGTAACCAAAATAACATCAACAAATTCAGTCCTATAAGTTGAATTCAATTGAAAGGTATAGGTTAATAGCAACCAAAAATATGTATTACAATTAAGCAGATTGAACATGGGTGCTATTGAATTAAAATTAATAACATTCTAGTAAAATTAGTTTATATGACATAAAATTTCTGAGCTGGAAGTACCTAAATTTTTAAGTTAAACAAACTATTTATATCTTTCTTTAGATAAATTAATTTCATGCACCCACTTGCCTAAAATTAATTAAATCTAAGTAACCTTTTTTTCAGTATGCTTGGAGCGGGTTTATTCGAAGCAAACATGATTAGATCACAGATCCTCTCAGGAAACCCATCCAAACAAAGCCAGTGCCATTTTTATGAGAACAACTGATAGCAATTGGTGCAATCATAATAAGAAGAGCACGTTTTTTTTTTGCTTTTTTTTTAAATAGAACTTCATTGCATAATATTACAGTACAAATACAAACAATTTAATACCAAGGACACATACACTATATTGCCAAAAGTATTGGGACACCCCTCCAAATCATTGAATGTTCCAATCACTTCCATAGCCACAGGTGTATAAAATCAAGCACCTAGGCATGCAGACCGCTTCTACAAACATTTGAGAAAGAATGGGTAGCTCTATGGAGCTCAGTGAATTCAAGCATGGTACCGTGATTGGATGCCAAATGTGCAATAAGTCCATTCGTGAAAATTCCTCGCTACTAAATATGCCACAGTCGATTGTTAGTGCTATTATAACAAAGTGGCTGCAACTGGGAACAACAGCAACTCAGCCACGAAGTGGTAGGCCACGTAAAATCTCAGTATATGATTTTATTTGATCCAAATCATTTCAGTTACACATTTTAGCTTACTTGTTAAACACATGGAGCTGTTTACAAGTCTATGCAGAGTATTATGGGATTTGCAAATGAACACCTACAAAATATGCAATTATCATTATTTATGCCGACGATACAATTCTTTACTCTATAGGTCCTTCCCCTGCTATAGTCGTCCAACAACTTCAATTTAGTTTTAGTAGATTGCAACAGACTCTTTCCAATTTGCATCTCCAAATAAATACTTCCAAAACTAAAGTCATGTGGTTTGGAAAAAAAGGTCATGTTCCATCAAATTCTCCAAGCATTTGCTCCCTTAATGGGACACCTTTGGATCAGATTACCGAATATGAATACCTGGGAATTTGGCTAGACAATACTCTGTCTTTTTCAAAACACATAGATGACTTGAAGTCTAAGATCAAATCAAAACTTGGGTTTCTTTATAGAATGCGCTCTAAGTTTATGTCATCTGCAAAAAAAACACTGGTACAAATGACTATCTCCCCATTTTTGATTATGGTGATGTTATTTATAGATCAGCATCTAAAGGCCTGCTTCAAAAGCTTGATGTTCTCTACCACTCTGCTATCCGGTTCATAACTAATGCTCCCTTCAAAACTCATCACTGTACTTTGTATTCTTCTCTCAATTGGTTATCATTGTATACCCATCGTAAAATCCACTGGCTTATGGTCATTTACAAAACTCTCCTTAGTTTGTCCCCCCCTTACTTACAAGAATTGTTACACCCTACTTCTACTGGGTATAATACTTGTTCTGCTAATCTGATTTTGTTGACAGTCCCTAAGGCTACTACTGCTTTCGGTCTATCGTCTTTTCGGAATGCTGCTGCTAGAGACTGGAATGATCTGCAGAAAACTCTAAAACTGAACACTTTCATTCCAAAGCCTGCTTTTCAATCCCGGATTTCAGCTCACTTTAATGACGTGTGCTGTTGCTACTTAGATTAGGTTAACTGTGCTTATTCATTGCTGCTCCATTGTTTATTTCACGTTTTATGCTACGTTTCGTAATTGTGTAACTCAGTTACTGTTTCTTTTTAATTTTTGTAATTTCGTTTACTGGGCACTTGCTCCGTTGCTGGGCACTTACGAGCTTTCCGAGACAGAGCGCGCGCGCCGCTTGTTCGTGCTGCCCGGGCTGGGTGATTCACGGCCCTCGGAGCTGATGGATCACATGCTAGCTCTCCTAGGTGACCATCAGCCCTGCTTTATTTTTAGGGAGCTTTTCCTGCAACAGCTGCCAGAAGTGCGGGGGTGTTAGCTAACCTCCCGCTTAAAGACTGGGCAATAAAAAAAATAAAAAATAAAAAGACTGTAGGGAGCTTGCTAGGGAGGCTGACAAAGTGCACACCGCCTGGCTGGCAGCTTGCTCAGCCGTGTGTGTTCGGAGCTCGAATAGCTCCCCGCTGCTTGCCGATGCTACTGTTTCTGCCACGCAGCAGAGTGGTATACCAGGCCTCTGCTTCTACCGTGCACGGTTTGGTGACAAAGCAAAAAAGTGCACCCCCCCTTGCCGTTTTAATGGGACGGAAAACGCATCGGCTGCGGCTTGTTAGCGGCAGCGAGCGTCGGCCGTTTTGGCAGCCTGCTCTTCATCACGGATGGTGTCTGGCCGCTGTTTCCTCTGTGACACGGGCGCGCAGGTCAGTGTTTTGCCTGTGTCGGTGGCGGATACGTGCTCCGGGACAAAGGGCCAGACGTTGGAGGCCGCTAATGGCAGCAGTATTCTGACTTATGGCACTCGTGTCGAGGCATCTGTTTTGGTGGCCAGCGATTCCGGTGGCGTTTTGTGGTGGCGAAGGTGTCCACCCCCCTGTTGGGTGTCGATTTTTTTATGTGCTAACAACCTGCTGGTGGACATAAAACACCAGCGCCTGGTTGATGCCAGGACTTTCCATTCGGTGCTGTGCTCATCCATGCCTGAGCCCGACGCCTCGATGCGGGTAAATTGGCCATCACTAGGGCAGAGTTTGCTGCATTGGAGAGCCTCGGTATTGTTTGCCATTCCGGCAGTGCCTGGGCCTCCCCTCTGCATATGGTACCCAAGCGAGGTGGGGGTTGGTGCCCGTGTGGCGATTACCGCCAGCTTAATGACGCCACAACCCCGGATCGCTACCTGATCCCACACATCCAGGAATTTTCTTCCTGGTTGGTGGGGGCATCCATTTTTTCAAAGGTTGACTGGTGCATGGTCCCAGTACATCCAGGGGACATTGCAAAGACTGTGGTCATCACCCCGTTTGGGCTTTTCGAGTTTCTTTGGATGCCTTTGGGCTTAAAAACGCTGCCCAGTCTTTCCAGCGGCTCATGGTCAGTGTCCTGAAGGACCTTCCGTTCCTGTTTGTGTATCTGGATGACATTTTGGTAGCCAGTAACTCCAGGGCTGACCACATAGCTCACCTTTGGACCCTTTTTGAGCATCTGAGCAGTCATGGGTTAATTATCAACCCACAAAAGTGCCAGTTTGGTTTGTCCTCCATTGATTTCCTCAGCCACCGCATCACGGGCGATGGGGCAGTTCCTCTGCCTGCCAAAATGGAGGCCATCTCTGCGTTTCCGCAGCCTGCTACAGCCAGGGCCCTGCAGGAGTTCCTGTGCATGGTTACTTTCTACCATCGCTTTATCCCATGGGCCGCCCAGCTGATGTGGCCACTGTATGAGACTCTCAGGGGTAGGATGGTCAAGCAGGTTCTTGAGTGGACAGCTGAGCAGACCCAGGCTTTTGTAGCTACCAATTCTGCTCTGGCAAACGTGACCATGCTGGCCCACCCATTGTCTGGTGCTCCGGTCGCGCTCACCACTGACGCCTCGGACTACGCTGTGGGGGCCATGCATGAGCAGTTCGTGGATGGTGCCTGGCAGCCGCTGGCCTTTTTCAGCCGACAGGCCGCATGAGCGGAAGTACAGCACCTTTGACCATGAACTTCTTGACCTGTACTTGGCTGTGCGTCACTTCTGGTTCCTCATAGAGATCACCACTGACATCCGGCATGTGGCAGGGAAGCATAACCAAGTTGTGGACTGTCTCTCCCGCTCAGTGGCAGGTGCTGTGCACTTGGGAGTGGATTATGCTCTATTGGCAGCGGATCAGCGGGTCGATCCGGAGGTGCAGGCTTATAGGACCGCAGTGACCAGTCTGCAGCTGGCTGATGTTCCCTTCCTTGACTGTGGCACCACCCTCCTGTGTGATATCTCAAACAGTCTGGCTAGGCCTATTGTGCCGGCCGGTTGGCATTGTCACATCTTCGAGGTGGTGCACGGGCTTTCACACCCAGGCAGACGAGCGTCTCAGTGTCTGATGGCCGCCAAGTTTGTCTGACATGGGCTGCGGAAGGATGTCCATAGTTGGGCTGCCTCCTGTGTTCCATGTCAGCGTGCTAAGGTGCACCAACATACTAAGGCACCGCTGGCGCCTTTTGTGGTGCCTGAGCGCCGTTTTGACCACGTTCATGTGGACCTGGTCGGGCCTCTTCCCCATTCCTTGGGTTTTACTCACTTGCTAACGGTGGTGGACAGGTCTACTCGGAGGCCAGAGGCCATACCTTTGTCATTCACTACCACGGCAGACGTGGCCAGGGCTTTCATCGGTGGTTGGGTGTCCCGTTTAGGGGTTCCATCTGATGTGTCTTCGGACCGTGGAGCCCAGTTCACCTCTGAGCTCTGGGCTGCAGTGCCCAGGTTTTGGGGGTTTCCCTCCATCGTACCACAGCCTACCATCCGCAGGCCAACGGGCTGTGTGAGCGTTTTCACCGCCAAGCAAGTTCTTCAGTGAACTGCTGAGCAGACCCAGGCTTTTGTAGCTACCAAGTCTGCTCTGGCAAATGCGACCATGCTGGCCCACCCATTGTCTGGTGCTCCGGTCGCGCTCACCACTGACGCCTCGGACTACGCTGTGGGGGCCGTGGATGGTGTCTGGCAGCTGTAATGAGAAAAGGCAAAACATCTCCTCTGCCTTAAAACAAATGTCCCCACAATTACTATTGCCAACATTATGTAGGAATTATTAGCTCAGGTAAATTTTTATATCTCCACCAATATGTTTTGAAATTTATTAAAGTTTAATTAATTAGTATTTAATGACGATTATTGCCTAATTGTTATGCTGAATGGTTGGTTCCTCCATACTCAGTTGCGGTATCCCCGTGAGTCTGTTAATGTGAGACTTACGTGGGATTCACTAATTACCAGTATCGCTTAGTAACCTGGCTTAGAAGTCTCGTCCAGCAAGCTGCATCACCGGGTAATGTAAACGATCGGTAGCGAAGCTCCCCTCACGGCCGTTGAGAGAGAGTCTCGCGATATTTCAGGTGAGTTTGAGGTTTCAGAGCATAGTAGCCAGAACGCAGAGGCAGGGACTATTGTGAGCACTCAATGAACGGAAGCTGAAGTTGTGTAAAAGACTTGCATTTATTCTCACATTACTAACATAAGACAGACATTACACTTAACACAAACAACAAAACCGAAATAACGGAATAGGAGCGGACAGAATGTAATTATGGAAATGCAATGACCGGATTTAAATGAGTAACCTTAAAAGGCAAATACTGTTCTGCAAAGCAAGCACAGTTTGTGGAAACACGACCCTAAAGTCATTTAGCAGGTTAACAGAACCGCTTAGGTTGTTAGAATGAAAGGAAATTGGTTTACTTGGTTGCAGTGTGGGGGGGGAGTACTTGGTTGCAGAGTCTGATGAGCTGGTGGGATGATGGCACTCAGGAAGGCGCGGCGTTTGGAGTGGTTGTTGGAGTGGAGTCCTTTTGATTCCCTTTTCTTGTGAAGCTTTGTCTTGGTTGCAGTTCTCTGTTGGGTGGCAGGCCTTCACCGGCAGGCTTCAGGAGGGCTTCTTGCGGACTTCTCTTCTCCTGGGCTGATGTTCTCCACCTCTCTCTTCGAGCTGATGTGCTTTCTGCTCCTCCCGAGGCTTTGTTCTGAGCTGCCAGGTTTTATGGTCTAAAGTTCATGAATAGGGATGACCAGGAATTCGACCCCTGAACCAATGGCTGACCATCCATTTGGCGGGCTTTCGGAGGGGTGTCTGTGGCAGTCCTTTTGGGATTTATGACCAGACTGATTCCCCTTTACTGATGATTTTCATTAAGCTGGTATAACTTTTGATCCATACATTTTCATGGTAACCACTAACCAGATTTGGAATCAGGAGTGATTTTCCATCAGTTTGACAGCAAACATGCCATACTGTACCAGCCTAGTGGTTCAGACCTCATACCATCTGTATCAATTAATGACAATTACAATTACTTATATTATGTATGTTACTGACTCTCATCTGTATACGATACAGGTGTTTTGGGTTGTACCTCAACAGATGTTACACTTTGTACAGACATTACATCATATATTCACATTAAAAACAGCGCATCTTATCCTTAGATAGGCGTGGCCGTTAGTTTGTGGTAATACCAATTTAAATTGCACATCTGGGAACAAAGAGCTTGCTAACGGACCACAAAGATCAGATGAAGGCCAGAGAGGAATATGAAAGGGGGGGGGGGAGTTGTTAAACAAAGAAAGAAGAATCTCAGAAAGTTAGGACAGACTGAGATACCTGGTTACACTATTTAATTTTCAAATTTCTTCTGGTATAACCATTAGAACATATATGTAGTGGTAGCTACACATATTTATTTATTCAAATTTATAAAAGTATTTAAGTGTGAGGGGTAAAATAGGTGATACTCCGTGAACATGGTTATAAGGGTGACACACAAAACACTAAAATTGTTTAAGGACACATACAAACATAACCTGTATATTGAGACTAGCAATCATAAGCAAAGAAATATACAGGGTATACAAAAGCCGACTTAGAAGAAACTTTCTTTAGGGTGTTGGACTGTTGGGTGAGTGGTATGTAAGGCAGGATGTATGGAGAGGGGGTTGCGTGCCAAGTCGAGGGACCCCTGTCCTTGAGGTCCACTCTGCTGTCTGTAGGTCCCTAAATCTTTGGGCCATAAAAGTTGAAATGCTGGCCTCCCTTGTTATCTGTGTGTGTGTGTTTAAGTGTGTGGGGTCACCAACCCCCCTTTGGTGCTTAGGCCAGCGAGTACCTATCGTACCAGGGTAGACCTTGTCTCAGGCCACCTGGAGTTTAAGCTCTGTCATATGTGCATGTGTGATCCTACATTAGATACAGCCACAATTGCCAAAGTAAAGTGACTAAGTAAACATTACTACTGCAGATAAAATAACTGCACAACAAGGACACTCAGATAAACAATGCCCACGTCCACCTTTTTTTTTTTTTCCCCTTTAACTTCAACATACAAAACACAAACCAAATATGAACCTAAGACTAGTAGTAGAATATCCCATAATGACACCCATGGAGATTATTCTGCCCCAAGAATTTGGGTGCGGTTTACTATAAAGTTAAGTCCATGCGTTTGGGAGGCTGACACTCCCTGTCTGGGTATCGGCGCCCACTGGGGAGGTCAGCCATACCATCACTAGGGTGTGACAGTACAACCGCTGGGGACAGAGGTGCAGGCCCTACTACTTCTGGTGGAGAGTCAGGAATAGGCACCTCAGGAATAGAGGCAGCCTCCAGGGGTGAGCTTAGGCCAGTGGTGCAATCTCCTGCTGAATCTCCAGCACACGCACCCAGAAACAACGCAGGTTTTCTTGCCACCACAGACTGCAGAAGCTGGTCAACATGCCATATGCGGCCTTCAATAGTCTGGACAGTATGAAACAGGGCCTGTCTGTGCCACAACAGTCCCCTGAACCCATTGTGGTCCCGTACTATAATTCCTCGCCAACACGTGGTCGCCAGGAGAGAAGGTTCTGTCCTTGTCTTGTCGCCCCCTTTGCTGAATTTGCTTTTCCTGCTGACGTTGAACAGTGTCCTTCACCACTGCTGGTTTCAGTAGGTCGAAATTGGTCCTCAGATCCTTTTTGAACATCAGGTAACTGGTGAGACCCTTGTGGTGGCATGGGGAGTATTACGGTAGGTTAACAAAAATTGGTGCAAGCGCTGATGAAATGTTCCATTACCCCGAGAGGCCTTCAGCGCATGTTTTAGGGTTTGAACAAACTTTTCAGCCAACCCATTAGTGGCTGTAGAAAAGCGGACACTAGCTGGGGACCATTGTCAGACACCAAATGTGGGGGCGAACCAAAGCAGCTGAACATTTTTCCTATTTTTTAAAATGGTTTTGGCATTAGGGGTGGACTTCATGATTGCCACTTCGGTCAATTTACTGTGGGCATCTATCACTGCTAGTAGCATACGCCCTTCTACTGGTCCCGCAAAATCTATGTAAACTTGCTGCCAATGATCTTCTGGAAACTCCCAGGGATGCAGGGGAACTAACTGTGGGGCGTTCCAAACCTTCTGGCATGCGTGGCAGGTCTTGGCCACGTTCTCAATCTCCCGATCTACTCCTGGCCACCAGAAGTAGCTCCTTGCTAATTCTTTCATGTGAACAATTCCGCTGTGACTTGTATGGGCTTGTTGCAAAACAGTCTTGTGTAATTCGTGAACCACCTTTAAGAGCTTTACACAAAAATTCCTATGTACCCATACTGTCTCTGCATGTACAATTCGCAAATAAATCTCTTGAATCTTGAACTTTATTAAGGTTGTACTTGGCCCGGAGACATTTTCATCTGCTGATTTTTTTTATTCAGGTTAATATTTACATTTACATTTACTGCATTTGGCACGACTTGTAATACGTGCTTAGAAGTCGCATCAGTGAATACATTCTGATACTGGTTCAATACAACCTGGCTAAGAATACTATCACTCTAAAACACTCTGTTTTAATTTACCGGTCTAATAAGCTTAAGGTATTGTCATTGTCTCTCTTCTTTTATTATTATTATTATTATTATTATTATTATTTATTTATTTTTTTTTCATCTTTTTTTTGTCCCTTGTTTTTCCCCTGTTGATTGCTGTTGTCACTTTGGGATGTTGCTTTGGGACCTGCACTGTTTTAGTTCACTTAAGTCTCCTTCCACGTTTTTTCACTTCTTTTTCTCTGCATCACATTTCTGTTACCTTTCTATTTTCTCCAAAGTTGCCATTTGTTCAATGCACAGTATAAATAATGACACAAAGCATACTCAGCGCCAACACAAGCATACAGCACAGATATATACATGTCCATTTCAGACACATACAAATAAGACAGATCAGGTCATACATGTTGCATGCACGCAGACACACACTCACACACACATGCACACCTTTAGCAAACATCAAACATCTTAACAGTTAATATAAATATGTCCACACTGAGATTTGGCACATGGAATGTAGATATTAAAGGAATTCAAACAGAAAAAATAGACCATAAGATAAGCCTTTATGCAGATGACGTATTACTATTCTTTGGAACTCACCAACCGCTCTTCTTAAGATAATATCACTTATAGATAAGTTTTCATCTATATCAGACTACTCCGTCAACTGGAGCAAATCAACAGTTTTGCCTTTGAATTGTAATTTCCAAAACACAACTGCTACTCCTTTACAGTCAAGTAACCTTAGATACTTAGGCATAAATTTTTCCACCAGGCTCTCAGACTTGGTACAGATGATTCACATTCGAGTATTAAAAAAGGTAGAAGATGATCTCATGCGATGGTAGTCTCTACATATATCACTCATGGGTAGAATTGCCACCATTAAAATGATGGTCCTGCCTAAAATCAATTACTTGTTCTCACTGATCCCTAATAAACCCTCTATTGCTTGGTTTAAATCACTAGATTCAAGCATCTCGTCATTTTTATAGAAGAACAAACCATCGTGAATAAGCTTAAAAACCCTACAAAAAGCTAAAGATAATGGTGGTCTAGAACTACCAAATTTCTATCACTACTTCTTAGCCAACAGATTGCAGTATGTATCAAAATCGATTAAATGAAGCCCAGTAGACAGTCCATGGCTGGACTTAGAACAAGCAATCTGTGGAGAAGTAAAAATTTCTGATCTACCCTTTATAAGTCCTAACATTAAGCGTTATAACTGGTGGTCTCACTCGTCTTGCGCTGCTGCCACCCCTCAATTTTACTCACACCATATACATTGAGGGTCTTGATGGGGGGGGGGGGTGATATGGAGGAGAGCTGTTCACAAGCAGCGCTCCTCCACGCTTCCCCTTCAATTTTAAATTCATTTTAGTTTCTCAACAGTCATACTCACCCCCTACACCACATACAGTCACATTCATCATCACACGCATCCAACACTCTACCTCACACAGAGGTGCAGGGGGAGGAGAGTGGATGGGTCTTCCTACACCCCTGCTCCCTGGCAGAGTTGTGGGGCGGGGGGGGGGGGCGCTTGGGTGGTCACTCGGCTGGCGCTGCCCTGGGGTCACTGCTGGCGCTGGGAGTCGCGTCCATTCTCCCGCATGTCGGAGGGCAGTCCAGAGTGGATGGGCTTACGTCTTTTTGTCTCTGTATGCGGGTGTCTATGTATGTTATGGGGATGTGTGTATGGTCTATGTGCATGGCTGAGAGGTGTATCTGCGGGGTGTCTGTGTGGCTGGTGGGGGCCTGGGTCCGGGGCTTGCTGCTCCGTCCTAGGCGCGGTTGGCCTCCTGGGCATGGTTGCTGGCCCCTTTCCTTGGGGTGGTGGCTCGGGCCTCTCCAGCGTGGGCGGGGCTCTCTACCGGGGGCTGGTCGGCCCCCGGCCACCTGGGGTCGGCTGCTTGTTGCCTCTGGTTCTCTGGGGCTCATGCACTTTTGGCTGCGGGGGCTGTGTCTGGGATCTCCCTCCTCCCCCAGGTGGAGTGGGGGTGTGGCTGTCATTGAGTTGTGGGGCCCCGGCTTTTCCGTGCTCTTCGGGGGCTGCGGACGTCATGGGTCTCCTGGGCCTGTCTCTGCTGACCTCTGGCTCTTGTGGGGTGTGGTTGTGGCCTCCCACCCTCGCTATTTAGTACGTTCCATGTTGAAAACGCACGCACACAACACACGCACACAACACACGCACACAACGCACGCACACAAGCCTGCACATCTCGCCTACACAATTGAGCACACATGTACATACACTTGCACGCACCCCTCCAAGCACACACAACAATTTTGTATGTTTGTATAGCTGTGTTACTTTCTTCATTCTTTATTTTTGTTTGTGTTTATGTATTTCTACATTTCTGCACTTCTTTCAGATGCTGGTGATCTTTTGCCTTTTTTTCTTCCCTCTCCTTTACAGATGCAGAAATTGGAGATTGTGTTTTGTGATTCTACTTTACTCATACCGTTCTCTCACTTACTCCTTCTTTTTTTGTTCTTTTCTTTTATTTCTTTTTCTTCCCCCTCCTAATCTGTCCCTCCTCTTTGTCCAGCTCAGCCACTGCAATATTTTACATGTGCTAAACATGAAATAAATAAATAAAATAAAAAGAAATCGATCAACATGAGGGGCCCATACAGAGTTTATAGAGCCCCTCATGGTAAAGCTAACATGTTTGGCACAGCAGTGCATTCAGACCATGATTCGGCTTGCTAAAGCTGCTGGACAGGACAAAAGGAAAATAAATAAATAAATAAATAAATCACTCTGTTTGCACATAACCATTTTTTAATAATATTTTTATTATAATAATGAGTATAATCCTGGAAGTGCTTATCCAAATACTTCCAAAAGATGTAGGTTTTTAGTCATCGTTTGAAGGCACCCAGTGACTCAACTGGTCGGACATCTAGGGGAAGTTCATTCCACTACATAGGTGCCAAAGCAGAGAAGAATCTAGGTGCATGTCTTCCTTGTGCCTTGAGAGAGCGTGGTGCAGTGTGGGGTCAGATAAGTTCTTTTAGGTAGGAGGGTGCTGCTCTATTTTTGACTTTGTAGGCGAGCATCAGTGTTATGAATCTGATGTGAGCAGCTACAGGAAGCCAGTGGAGGGAGTGTAACAATGGAGTGGTGTGGGAGAACCTGCGAAGGTTGAAAATGAATCGGGCAGCTGCATTCTGGATCAGTTGCAGAGGATGAATGGTGCTCAGAGGCAGCCTCAAATTTAATTTTTATCTCTTCAAAAAAATCACCGAGGTCTGGACCTCGGTGACCTCATATCTGGCTACGCCCTGATTGGAAGTGCTGACCAGACGAAGACGAATCCACTCAAGATGAACTCACACAGACGTGCAGGCACAGGACAGCACATACATCCAGATGGAAACTGTATCCCAAGGTGATCGAGTTGTAATCCAGTTGAGTGTGAGAGGCATACAAACAAACAGACAGATGATTGCGATCTTCCTGGCGTATTTCACATTATTTTTAAAGGGCCCACTTTAAGGTGCTTGTTGCATATTGTGCTGCCAGATCTGGGATGGGCAGGGACTTTTGTTTTGAAATGAAAAGTGATGTTTATTTTGAAGAGGAAATGGATAGAGTTCTCCCAAAAGCCACTGGGAGACAAAGGGTGAGAGGGCCTTGGTTCCTGGAATTGTTGAAAGCAGGGACTGGGACAAACTTAACTTACTGACCACCTGCGGCAAAGCTACTGGTGGGCAAATGTTTTCTGTTTAGATTTTTCCATGTTTGTTGGCACTGTTTGTATTGTATGTTTGTTGGCAGAAATGACAATATTGTTTAGCTAAGCTGTTGTAGCTTATTTTTTGTTAGTTTTTCATGGTATGCAGTATGCTTGTATGTGTCACGTCACGGTACGAAGGCGAGCAGGGAAGCAGGGAAAAGGAATCAGGAAGTAAAAATAATGGGGTTTTAATCGGGGAAACAGGACCGGGGGAAGCACACAGACGAACGTCAATAACAAATCTGGCGTACACTCACGGAGACACAGAATAAATGCACAAGACTAGGCAAACGGAAGAGGCGACAGGTGAGAACAATCAGAGATTGACACGAGGTAATGAGGGGGCGTGGCACACACTAGGATCGGACGGAGCTGGGTGTGACAGTATGTTTGTAGATCATGCAATATCTATGAATGTTTAGTCTTGATGTGTGCTCATGTTTAATGCTTCGCCTGCAGTGTTGTGTTGTTGAAGATTGGTTCATGTTTAGAAAACTCGTAGAGAACAATTACTGTATTTTGTGTTTTCTTTCCTGTTATGTTTGAAGGTTTTCAACATAACTAATTAACTCATCTATTGAATGAATGTGATCTCCTAGCTATATAAATAAAAGATTTAAGGGGTTAAGGAAAACCGTTTGAGTTGAGCCTTGTAACCCTGAAGTTAGCCAATGCCTTTTTCAAGTTTGGGCAGAAGTTAAGTTAATACTCTAAATAACTTGACACATATCGATTCAGATATGTTTTGTAATATTTTGAGACTTTTGGCCAAGACAAAGGCAAGACATATACATAATGGGCTCAAGACTGAGATGAGGCTGAGATCAGGTCGAGCAGTCTTGAGACTAAGACTGGATCTTGAGAATTATGCATCTGTTGTTGTTATTATTATTATTATTTAGTATTTGAAATAACAGAAATGAATTGCCCGTCCATTTTGCCAAGCAGTGCCACATCGAAGTTATATGGTCAGATGATGAAAGAGAAAATGTAACCTAGACCTAGATGTAGTAATTTGTTGGAATACTGTATATCTGTATTTTACACATGGGTCAGATCTGTTCTGCGATACTTGGACCATGTTGGTTTATTAATATCTGAGCCACTTATGGCTTATGTCCATTTTGTCAGTGCCAGCAGAAAGACATCAGTGCTACATGTTTGCCGAAACAGGCACATGTTTGCCGATCCCGCTATCACAACTCAGAGAAGTAATGTGGTTTTTTAAGTGTGCAGGTGACTAATGTGAGGTATAAGTAATGCAACACTTACTTGTATATCCATGCACATAGGACTGGACGATATGGCAAAAATTTATATCACGATATATTTCTTAATTTTGGTCGATACGATATAATTCCGATATCGATATGGACAATATTAAAAAGCCTCAGGAAAAAACTGCCGAGGACACGCACAATGGTTGTCTGCAAACTGAATTTGCAAAGTCTATAATACCTCCAGGCTCCTCCTATTAAAATTATATAATTTTTTTTTTAAATAAAAACAGTACAAAAAAAAAAGGTTCACTTTTTATTTGTATTTAGCCTTTACAAACAAGAAATGTGAAATAAACTATCAAATAAATAAAACTCTCAGACTCAGCTTATTAACAATAATATATTTCCATTTAAACTAGAACAGGCTGATTATTCATATACAGTCGAACCCGGTTATGTCGCCGGCCTAGGGGGTTGCCAAAAAGCGTTGAGATAACCGATGATCGAGATAACCGAAAACCAATATGGCAGCAATATATTAGCATGTGCTTGAAATGTATTTATGTGCGTTAATAACTGAGAATGTACATGCACGAGTTTTTGGCATTGCCGCGATTTGTTTGACGCGATCGGCATGCTATAAATATGTACATACATCGGGGCCGGTTCTAGACATGCATATATGAGGGGGCAGACAGAAATGTGAAGGGGGCACATGGTGGCGACAAAGGCGGGAAAGGGGTGGGGTGGTGCTCTGGATAACTGTTTTTGTCATGTAATTGGATTGCACTTTGTCAGGCCTCTGCCCTAAGACCTGTCCAACTTGGGTGTCCCACCTGAAGGCTAAGCTTCTGCTGGTGTAGCTCTTAGGGTCACTGAGGCACGCAAAGCCCCTGACCACAGTAAGGTGGCAATCCCTCAGGGGGAAAACTGAAAAGTAAAACAAAAAATAAAATAAAATATTCCTCATCAGATTAAAAACAAGACATTTACCTTAATTGGATGGCCTATATCAAACATATTTGAACCCAACAAAACACTTTTCACTATTGCCAATATTACCAAAACTAAAAAGGGTAGGCTAAGTTATGAAAAAGAAAAAATCAATTCACCGAGTCTTGAAATATAAAACTGAAAAATAGGATCGGTCAGGGTTCATTTCACTACATGTTGTACTTGTTATAACTATGTATGTGACGAATAAAGAATCTTGAAATCACAACGAACAAGTCGCTCAATGAGAATGAATGACGTAACCGAGCTGCTTCTAGCGCCAAGGTGGTTCAAATGGTACGATCCACACTAGGGGTGTCTAAAATCGTTTTATATAAAATTTTCCTACAAGGTGAGGTTATCTTTCTTTAAAAAAAAAAAAAAAACAAAAACAACAAGAAAAATGTTAATACCCCCCCACAAACTGCTATTTTTGTCTATTTGGGGGGGGGTCTTGATCGGGGGGTACTGGGGGGTACAGTACCCCCCGATCAAGACCCCCCCAAATAGACAAAAATAATTCGAACCATGATCTCACTAGTCACTATGATTTTGACGAGAGAGATTGCTGTTTCCTCTAAACCTTCCGCAATCACGCAGCTCATTTCGCTTTGCCCTGCCTACTGAGAAACTGGCTCATTTGCATACTAACAGTGATTGGATGTTTAGCTGGGGGGAGGGTGAGTGGGGGATCTGCCGAGTGCTGCGTTAGCCCGCGCACAAACAGAACGCGGAGGGAAAGAGCGAAAAAGAAGTGAAACTTATCATCTCGTTTGTGCCTTTTTCAGTGGATTTTTCAGCTACTGTAGTAAATCTTGTCCATATTCAGTTTGTGGGTAATTATTATTTTCTTCCTCAACTTCTAAAAGTTTGATTTAAGGGGGCAGGACGTTTGCTTAAGGGGGCGTTGCCCCAGCGTAGAGCCGGCCCCGACATACATGTTGGCTAACAAAAGGCATACCACCAACTAACAGCAGAGATTTACCAGTATACAATAAAAACCACCGTCGTTTCTTGATACAAACCTTTAATTATATTCTCCAACATTGAAAACACAAAGATCGCTCACAAAATCACAAAAAACCTGCGGGGTGTACTGTAGTTCGTTTTTACAAAAAGCTAACCAGTGTCAAAATTAAATTCAGGAGTCATTTCGCTCTGACACAGCTCTGAAAAGTATCATACACGTGGTTACTATGGTTTCTTTACAAAGTCTAAAATGCTTTGTTTCTTTTGCTTTTAACAGTCTGCTTGAAAACAAATGCTTCAATATTATTTATGCTGTCTAAAAAAGTTTTACCTGGATCACGTTTCACAGCTGCGTTGTTCAGCAAATTACCATGCGAATGCGATTTGAATACGCGCTGTTTAGCACTTGTGATACATTTTTAAAAGCCGGTGAATATATATAATATTCAAATGTATATCGAAATATCGGAAATGTGTTTAAAAATCGTATCACCGTTATCGAAAAAAATTCTATCGCGATATATATTGATATCGAATTATTGTCCAGCCTTACATGCACACTCTCATAAGTAACAGAAGGGAAGATTTTCACTGCCAATAAGCAAGTTAATGTACTAAATGAACTAAACTATACACACAGCCTCCCAAGTGGCAACTGTCTGCCTCCTCACTCTGCCGTCTTCCTGGTGTACGTCTTACCGATGCATGTTAAATGCCCTCATATGTGTCAATGTCAGTTGGATATTCCTCTGCAAGTATATCCTAAATTTCATTTGTTACAATATGTGAACTGTAATATTGACTTGTACAACGTTGTCTGGAAGCTCCTATAATAAACATCTTATAACTGCTTTAAGATAACATTTGTAAATGTAAAAATTGAACATTTGTGTGAACCTTCAACTGAGCTGACAATGCCAGAAATGGAAGTAGAAGCTACAAGAGACAAAATGAATATAAATATGATCCATTCATACATTTCGCAAATCCAGCTAAGACAGCGAATGTGACTCGGGCCCCAATATGCCGACTAAAAGTGGAACAAAGGCAAAAAAATCTAGAACTTAGCAAAGTTCAAAATAATAATAAATTATAAAATTATATAAATTATAAATAATCCAGGTTTTGACAACCAAAATAAGTGAAATCCATGATAGTGTAAATGATCTAAAAAAAAAAAAGGTAAGTATGAGTATCAAGGGCCTGGAAAAGTCAGTTTATCACTGCTTTTTAGATAAAGGGCGTAACTTTGGCTGGAACATTGGGGGGGTCGAGGTCTCCACCCATTACAGGGGAAACATGATTATTGGGGGGTTATATTGGCTGGATCTGATTATTGGGGGGGTCATGACCCCCCTAACCCCCCTGGAAATTACGCCCATGTTTTAGAGGTTACTGATTTAAAGAAGGAACATAAGAAAATTACAAATGAGAGGAGGCCATTTAGCCCCCAAAGCTCATTTGGGGAGAACTTAACTAATAGCTCAGAGTTCTTAAAATCTTATCTGTCTCTTATTTAAAGGAACCAAGGGTTTAAGCTTGCACTACACTAACAGGAAGATTATTCCATACTCCATCTACAAGCTGTGTAAAGTAGTGCTTTCTCAAATCCATGTTTAAATGTTCTACTGCTAATTTCCACCTATGGCCACGAATTCTAGTATTTAAACTAATATTGAAGTAGCCATTTGGCTGAACAGCATCCAGACCTGTTAGAATCTTGTATACCTGGATCATGTCCCCCCTTAGTCTCCTTTGCTCGAAGCTGCACAGATTCAGCTCAGCTAACCTCTCCTCATAAGACATTCCTCTAAGACCAGTGGCCTGTACTACAAAGCGGGGTTACTGGCTTATCGGGGTAACTTGTTGGATTTAAGGTAGTCTGGGCAAAATGTAAGTGAGCGAATATGAAGTCCATTTAAACTGTGGTACCTTAAATCTGACAAGTTACCCCGATAAGCCAGTAACCCCGCTTCGTAGTACAGGCCACAGGAATCATTCTTGTAGCCCTACATTGCACCCTTTCCAAAGCAGCAATGTCCTTTTTAAGGTATGGTGACCAAATCTGCACACAATATTCTAGGTGGGGTCGCACTAAGGAATTGTATAATCTTAGCATCACCTCCCTTGACTTAAACTCCACACACCTAGAGATGTAACTCAACATCCTATTAGCATTTTTAATTGCTTCCTACATTGGCAAGAGTGGGATATGGAAGCTTCAACATACACACCGAGGTCTTTCTCATAATCAGCTACCTTTATTTTAGTGGAACCCATAAAATATCTGTACTGATATTTCTGCTCCCTGCATGGATTACCTTAAATTTATCTACATTAAATTCCACCTGCCAGGTATCAGGCCAGTCGATAATCAAATCAAGATCCCATTGTACTCTCTGTGCTGGTAGTTCAGTGTCTGCTACACCACCCACCTTGGTGTTGTTTGAAAGTTTACTGTATGTATTTGTGTCAATATCATTAATGTAAATTAGGAATAATAGTGGTCCTAAAATTGAACCCTGTGGTACCCCACTGTGACATTGTGCCTCTAATAACTACCCGCTGCTTCCTGTCTATTGGCGGTCCGATCCTCGGCTGCAGAAGCTAGCTCTTGGGACATGGAATGTCACCTCTCTGATGGGGAAGGAGCCTGAGCTGGTGCGCGAGGTTGAGAAATTCCGGCTAGACATAGTCGGGCTCACCTCGACGCACGGCTTGGGCTCTAGAACCATTCTCTTTGAAGGTGGTTGGATCCTATTCCACTCTGGAGTTGCCTGCGGGGAGAGGCACCGAGCGGGGGTGGGCATACTTATTGCCCCCTGGCTGGGCGCCTGCACATTGGGGTTTACCGCGGTGGACAAGAGGGTAGCCTCCCTTCGCCTTCGGGTGGGGGGACGGGTTCTGACTGTTGTTTGCGCATATGCGCCTAGCGGCAGTTCAGAGTACCCACCCTTTTTAGAGTCTCTGGAAGGGGTGTTGGAGAGCATTCCTTCTGGGGACTCTCTTGTTCTGCTGGGGGACTTCAATGCTCACGTGGGCAATGACAGTGAGACCTGGAGTGGCGTGATTGGGAGGAACGGCCCCCCCGATCTGAACCCGAGTGGTGTTCTGTTGTTGGACTTCTGTGCTCGCCACGGATTGTCCATAATGAACACCATGTTCAGGCATAAGGGTGTTCATATGTGCACTTGGCACCAGGACACCCTAGGCCGCAGTTCGATGATCGACTTTGTAGTCGTGTCGTCGGACTTGCGGCCGCATGTCTTGGACACTCGGGTGAAGAGAGGGGCGGAGCTGTCAACTGATCACTACCTGGTGGTGGGTTGGCTCCGCTGGTGGGGGAGGAAGCCGGCCAGGCCTGGCAGGCCCAAGCGTATAGTGAGGGTCTGCTGGGAACGTCTGGCTGAATCCCCTGTCAGGAGGAGTTTCAACTCCTACCTCCGGCAGAACTTTTCCCATGTCCCGGGGGAGGCGGGGGACATTGAGTCCGAATGGGCCATGTTCCGCGCCTCCATTGTGGAGGCGGCTGACCGGAGCTGTGGCCGTAAGGTAGTAGGTGCCTGTCGCGGCGGCAATCCGCGAACCCACTGGTGGACACCAGTGGTGAGAGATGCCGTCAAGCTGAAGAAGGAGTCCTATCGGGCCTATTTAGCCTGTGGGACTCCAGAGGCAGCTGACGGGTACCGGCAGGCCAAGCGGGATGCGGCTTCGGCGGTCGCTGAGGCAAAAACTCGGGTTTGGGAGGAGTTTGGCGAGGCCATGGAAAACGACTTCCGGACGGCTTCGAGGCGATTCTGGTTCACCATCCGGCGGCTCCGGGTGGGAAAGCGGTGCAACATCAACACTGTTTATGGTGGGGATGGGGTGCTGTTGACCTCAACCCGGGACGTTTTGGGTCGGTGGAGGGAGTACTTCGAAGACCTCCTCAATCCCCCCAACACGCCTTCCGATGTGGAAGCAGAGTATGGGGACTTGGGTGTGGACTCCCCTATCTCGGGGGCGGAGGTCGCTGAGGTGGTTAAAAAGCTCCTCAGTGGTCGAGCCCCAGGGGTGGATGAGATCCGCCCAGAGTTCCTGAAGGCTCTGGATGCTGTGGGGCTGTCTTGGTTAACTCTCTGGGGTCGAGTATGTCGTCGGCGACATCGCGTACTTTTCGCGTCTATTTCAGTTTATATCTCGCTGAAATCTTAATGTAGAATCATGAAAAAAACGCTGGATAAATCCGTAATCTGTCTCTTTTCAAAACGTCCATTGTCGGAAGTATTAAAGTTTTTTTAATTAGGTTAAATCGGCAAAAAAGTAAACCTTGTCATCTTACTTTGTTTTACCTGCATCGGGGGCGTGTATACCGCTCTCACCTGAAGATCGCTATTCACATTCTAAATAGCCGCATTAGTGCGTATTCAAATCGCATTCGCATGGTAATTTGATTAACAGCGCAACGGTGAAACGCGATCCAGATACATCCCCTTCAGCGGCATAAAAGGGGGTTGGGGACGTGGCCAGGTGACAATGGCTCATTCATACACATGAAAGTTGCTACATATTCAATGAAAGGAGCCAGAAATAGTTACATGAGTTAGGTTTTTCTTATTTATTTATTTATTTATCCAAATGAATGTTGCAACTACACCATTTAGTCATCTTCATGTAGCCAAGACTTTGGTGATCAGATATCTGAGATCAAAACAAACTGCCAGCATTGCTTACTATGTACTTTTATAATGTTTCTGCAAATGTTCCAAACTGCATTTTGCAATGTCTATATTTTGATGTCAAATTTCAAACTTAACAAAAATCTGACATATTTACAATATATATTAAAATAAAGATGAGTGTGATGGCAAAACAAATATATAAGAAATAATTTATTTGTCATGAATTAAGTTTATGATATTTGAAGAAATGTGTGATCATGCCCCAGTCAGTGAAAGTGTGTTTCCTACCCCTAGGCTCCAGAGGGTTAAGGGCTGTTCGGTCCCTGTATGACCGGTGCCAGAGTCTGGTCCGCATGAGCGGCAATAAGTCGGACTTGTTTCCGGTGAGGGTTGGACTCCGTCAGGGCTGTCCTTTGTCACCGATTCTGTTCATAACTTTTATGGACAGAATTTCTAGGCGCAGCCAGGGCGTTGAGGGTGTCCAGTTTGGTGACCTCAGGATTAGGTCTCTGCTTTTTGCAGATGATGTGGTCCTGTTGGCTTCATCGGACCGTGACTTTCGGCTCTCGCTGGGACAGTTCGCAGCCGAGTGTGAAGCGGCTGGGATGAGAATCAGAACCTCCAAATCCGAGACCATGGTCCTCAGCCGGAAAAGGGTAGAATGCTCTCTCCGGGTCGGGGATGGGATCCTTCCGCAAGTGGAGGAGTTTAAGTATCTCGGGGTCTTGTTCACGAGTGGGGGGACAATGGAGCGGGAGGTCGACAGGCGGATCGGATAAATCTTGGCAAGCTTAATAGTCTCCTGATAATCTTCCAAATCCACGACGGATTAATCGCCTCCGCCCCCGGAGTTTTTCCCCGCTAAACGTAAGTATATAACTATGGCTCCTGTCGTTTGCTCCGAGTGCAGTATGTTTAGTTATTCTTCTCCCATCATTAGCGGTACGTTTGTCTGCGATAAGTGTAAGCTAGTTGCCAGGCTGACGGAGAAGATCGCAGACTTAGAGGGACGCATCCGGACGTTACGGGAGATTCAGGAGAGTGAGAGTTTTATTGACGCAGTGTTAGCGGCTCCGGATATGTCCGCTATAGTGAGCCAGTCTCCCCCCGCTCCGGCAGCAGGGCCTTCGCAGCAAGGCGAGTGGGTGACGACCCGGCGGCATAGCCGTAAGTCCAAACAGGACTCACACCGGCACCATTCACCCATTCGCGTTTCCAACAGGTTCTCCCCACTCAGTGAAACACCCACTGAGCCGCCTGTTGAAAGCGCTCTGGTAATCGGCGATTCTATGCTAAGAAACGTGAGAGTAGCGACTCCAGCGGCCGTAGTTAATTGTCTCCCTGGTGCCAGAGCGACCGACATCTTATCAAACTTAAAAGTGCTGGCTAAGAGTAAACGTAAGTATTCGCATATTGTTATCCACGTCGGCACAAATGATGTCCGATTGAGGCAATCGGAGATCACTAAAGCAAATTTCATAGCGGTGTGCAGCCTTGCGAGGAAGATGTCCGCGTCAGTAACATGCTCTGGCCCTATCCCTGCTAGACGTGGCGACGAAATGTACAGCAGATTATCACGCTGCATCGCTGGCTGTCGGAATGGTGCCTGATAAATGGTGTGGGTTATATAGACCATTGGCGGACATTCTGGGGTAGGCCTTGGCTTTTGTAGAGGGACGGTATTCACCCCACGTGGGCTGGTGCCGATCTCCTGTCAAAAAGCATAGCTCACAGTCTTAGGGCAGATTGCTGACTAACCAGCAGAGGTGTAAAGAGTACCTGAAAACCATACTTGAGTAAGAGTACAGATACCTTACTGTATAAATTACTCCATTACAAGTTACAAGTCACCAATTCCAATAAGACTTGAGTAAAAGTCGTAAAGTATCCAATTTTAAAAGAACTTAAGTATTTTACTCGTACTGAATGTAGGCTCAAAGAACACCAAGAAATGTGGAAAACAAGGAACTATTTATTTATGAGGCTTTATTTCCTAATATAGACATTAAATTGAACACCTCAATGTTTCAAAATGGCAGAAGAAGAAAATAGAACAAAAAGTCAGTCTCAGTCAAACTCAAATGTTCAAAAAAAAGGTAAAACAATAAAAAAAACTAATAAAAAAACAAATTCAGAGCTGACTATAATGGTGTTTTAAGGGCAATTCTTAAGGGCAATTCTTAAGGGCATTTCAAGCAAAAATGGAGCACTCATAGTAATAAAATAATGACTTGAATTACACCATGATAATTATCAATATCGTTTGATATGATCATGATAAAAATATTTTTGCTATATCGCACAGCCTTAATGGATGCTACCACAGTGGCTTTGCTAACTAGCTAATAACTAGTAACCCATAGGAAGCAAGCTGAACAGTCGTTTGAGCAGACAGTAATATCTGATGACGCACAAAGTCTTTAAGTGTCAAGTCTTGTTAACTACATGGAAGCTATATTATCAGCAAGAAGGTCTTTACCTAGTTACCATAGTTTTGGTAGTGAGTCGGCTAGATAGTCAGCTAACTGATGGAAACGTTTAACCAGCAGCAAAACAACCACAAACAACCATGTGGGTCCCACAGTAAAATCTTTGTGCAGTAATTGACAGTCAATAGTGTGTCTAGCAGAAACATTAACAAACAAAATAATAAATAATAGATAGCACTGTTATTACACTGGGACACTAAAGATTTTTAACTTAATGACATAACAGGTACTACAACGATTCCGTTCTGCGAGTTCGCTTTGGCTTCCGCTTTAAGACGTGTTGGACAAGGGCGTGGCTTTCGCGGTACGAATGGGCCGGGTTGGATGTGGGCGGGTTTGGATGTCCAACCCCGCCCTCCTGCAGGCTGCAGCCAGACATACTTGAAGAAATTAGCCGTGGTAGATAAAGATCCTGATTTGTCGCACGCAATCACAATGTAGCGAGTAACGGTAAGCGTCCGTTCAAATGTAGTGGAGTAAAGAGTACATATATTCAGTCACAAATGTAGTGGAGTAGAGAGTAAAAGTTGCTTATATTTTTGATACTCAGTACAAGTACAAAGTAGCCAAAAAAATACTTAAGTACAGTAACGAAGTCCATTTACTCAAGTACTTTACACCACTGCTAACCAGAGCCAAGCCAAGGCGGCAGGCAAAACGGCTTAACCGACCGCCTGCTAGTCGCTTAGAGTCGTCACCCAGGCTTCATATTATTGAGACTGTGTCTGTTCCCCGTGGTTTTAATCGTGGGGGGTCATTCCATCGTAGTTCGTGTCTTGCAAACCTTAGAGAAATTAGACCTATTTCAACTCTGGATAGTAGGTGTAATGCAAACCTAAAACTTGGACTCCTGAACATTAGATCGCTGGCTCCTAAGACATTGCTCGTAAATGAAATCATTACTGATTCTAATCTTAGTGCCCTATGTCTTACTGAGACTTGGCTAAAACCGAATGAGTTCTTGGCACTAAATGAATCCACTCCAGTTGAGTATAGCTATAAGCATACTCCTCGACCCGATCGCAAAGGTGGAGGAGTTGCTGCAATATTTAAGACCGACCTAGGAGTGCGTGAAAATACTGGTTATAGCTTTAGTACGTTTGAATTTATTATTCTAAATCTTGCAAGCACATCTAAGTGTAGTTCTACACCTCCAATCACCATTGCCATTGTGTATAGACCGCCAGGCCCCTATAGCAATTTCCTTAAGGATTTTGCAGATTTCTTAACAAGCTTGGTGGTTACTACCGACAAGGCCTTGATTGTTGGTGATTTTAATATTCATATGGAAAATGAAAGTGATCCAGTAACAAAAGCATTTACTGCCATTCTTGACTCTGTCAGTGTACATCAGAATGTAACTGGGCCAACTCATGCCTGTAACCACACCCTAGACCTGATTCTTAGTCATGGTGTCCTGGTAGAACACATATCAATTATCCCTCAGAATCCTCTACTTTCAGATCATTACCTTTTAACATTTCAAATACAACATAACTCCCCTAAGGCCCCAGACCAGAGGTACGATACTAGACGTTCCCTAACCTCATTATCCGCTGCAACTTTTCTGGAACAGCTCCCACAGTCCTTTAACCTAACCTCTGAAGTGTCATGTGTAAATGAACTTGAACAGGTAACCGTGAACATGGTAGAATCATTTCGTACCACTCTTGATCATGTAGCACCACTCAAGAAAATAAAACATAGAGATAAGAAACCTGCCCCCTGGTACTCTAACCGTACACGTGAACTTAAACAAGCTTCACGAAAGCTAGAACGCAAATGGCGGTCAACAAAATTAGAAGTTTTTAGATTTGCCTGGAAAGAGAGCCTGTCTAAGTATAGACATGCACTAATGACTGCTAGGTCTATGTATCTCTCTAAACTAATAGAAAATAACAAAACCAATCCTAAATTCCTATTTGAAACTGTATCTAGGTTAACAAAGAATCGTTCAATGTTAAACTCACAAGTCCCAGAAGCTCTTGGTAGTGATGCCTTTATTGCGTTTTTTAATAATAAAATAACCACGATTAGACATACCATCACGAGCACGCCCACGGTTGCACACAACCACCAATCCTCTGCTAGTGCTAGTGTTATTAGTACTAATGATAACATCTTTGAATGTTTCACTCCTGTAGTGCAGACAGAACTCCTTCAGTTAATTTCCTCTTGCAAACCCACTACTAGCCTTGTTGACCCAATACCCACCAATCTACTTAAGGAAATTGCACCACTGATTAGCAATACATTGTTAAACTTGTTAAACTCATCTCTTAGTCTTGGATATGTTCCTAAATCTTTTAAAATGGCTGTTATTAGACCTATCTTAAAGAAACCAAATCTTGAACCTAGTGACTTAGGAAACTATAGACCCATCTCAAATCTTCCCTTCATTTCTAAAATTCTTGAGAAAGTTGTTGCTCACCAGTTGTCCTCCTTTCTTCAAGATAATAATGCTAACGAGCTATATCAGTCTGGTTTCAGACCCAATCATAGCACAGAAACGGCCTTAGTCAAAGTGATAAACGACTTGCTTATGGCTTCCGACCGTGGCTGTATATCGCTATTATTCTTACTGGATCTAACTGCAGCATTCGATACTGTAGACCATAATATTCTTTTGGACCGGTTGGAAACATTGATTGGCATTAAAGGGACAGCACTACTGTGGTTTCGTTCGTATTTAACTGATCGTTACCAGTTTGTCCATGTAAACAATGAGTCATCCATAGCCACTAAAGTAAGATATGGTGTCCCGCAGGGATCAGTGCTGGGCCCCCTACTGTTCAATCTATATATGCTACCGCTTGGTAACATAATTAGAAATTACAGTGTTAATTTTCATTGTTATGCTGATGATACACAATTGTATATATCTGTTAAACCTAGTGACGCATCCCAGCTCTCTTCTTTAGCCGACTGTCTGCTAGACATCCGTTGTTGGATGGCAAGGAATTTCCTCATGTTAAATACTGAAAAAACTGAGGTTCTTTTAATCAGTCCTAAGGAGGCCCGCAATAAGTTTGTAAACCCCAACCCTAGCGGCCTCCCAACTCAATTTAAAAGTGGTCAGAAATCTTGGTGTCCTGGTAGACTCCGACCTCTGCTTCAGTGCCCACATAAATAGCATTACCAGTACGGCATTTTATCATCTACGGAACATAGCCAAGCTTCGGAAGTTGCTGTCCTTTCAAGATGCAGAAAAACTAATACATGCCTTTATAACTTCTAGATTGGACTACTGCAATGCCCTCCTTTCGGGTTGTCCATCTGGATCCCTACATAAACTTCAGTTAGTACAAAATGCAGCTGCCAGAGTTCTAACAAAAACTAAAAAATTTGATCACATTAGCCCTGTCCTGTCTTCCCTGCACTGGCTGCCGGTAAAGTTTAGGATTGACTACAAATTATTACTATTGACTTAAAAAACTCTGAATGGCCTTGCACCACAATATCTCAATGATCTTCTGGTCCCTTACAACCCTTCTCGCCTGCTTCGTTCACAAGGAGCAGGATATCTATTAGTTCCTAAAGTAGACAGGGCTACGGCAGGCTGCAGAGCATTCTCTCACATCCGGCGGATGTGCGGGATTCAGGCACACTCTCGCTTTTCAAGTCTAGATTAAAAACGCACTTGTATAGCTTAGCGTATAGGAAACCTAGTTCTGGTTCCAGCTAGTCCCTCACTCCCAGTCAGACTAACAGTATGAGGTGATGAGCTGGGTGGGGATCGGTGTCATTGGCTTTGGATAAACTGAGGCGTCAGTGCTGTCACTCTAGCTTTACACTAGAGTGCTGATGTTCAGGGAGTCCCCATGCCTGTGTTCCCGCCTGTCTCTCCCTCTTTCTCATGCTGCTATACTCAGATCTGCCGGAGCCTAGACGAATATTGCACTCGCTCATTTTGCTTGCACTGCCTCTGGTTTCCTCAACTCTGGCTAATACACAATTATTCTTACTTCCTCCCTCACCCCTTCTGGGGTGTGCTCCATGGAGCACAATGTCGTTGAAGAGTTTATGCCTCTGCGGCCTGCAAGACAACTACCTCCACCTCCGGCAACTACCCTCCAACCTGCCTGCCCTTGGCTCAACACGATGCCTCGCCATCCATCCTGCGGCTGTGTGTCTATTAATCCTGCCATCGTGCATCAAGCACCACGTGCCTGCACCGGTCGGCCGCTGCATTGAGACATATATTTCAACCCCTGTATTAGCTTAGTCATTTCATCTTGTCTGTATTAGCTTAGTCATTTCATCTTGTTTGTTTGACTCATCTGCCGGCCCCTGGAGGATGGGCTCCCCCTTTGGGTCTGGTTCCTCCCAAGGTTTCTTCCTCTTAGGGAGTTTTTCTTTGCCACCGTTGCCTTTGGCTTACTCAATGGGGGGTCCTTACGAGGCAGAAATGTAAAGCGCATTGAGACAATGTAATGTTGTGATAATGCGCTATATAAATAAAATTGAATTGAATTTAATTGAATGCGGGCGCTGCATCGGTCTGTCATGGTGAAGAAGGAGCTGAGCCAAAAGGCGAAGCTCTTGATTTACCAGTCGATCTACGTTCCTACCCTCAGCTATGGTCACAAGCTATGGGTAGTGACCGAAAGAACGAGATCGCGAGTGCAAGCGGCCGAAATGAGTTTCCTCCGCAGGGTGGCTGGGCTCTCCCTTAGAGATAGGGTGAGGAGCTCGGTCATTCGGGAGGGACTCAGAGTAGAGCCGCTGCTCCTCCGCATTGAGAGGAGTCAGATGAGGTGGCTCGGGCATCTGATTAGGATGCCTCCTGGACGCCTCCCTGGTGAGGTATTCCGGGCATGTCCCACTGGGAGGAGGCCCCGGGGAAGACCCAGGACACGCTGGAGGGACTATGTCTCTCGGCTGGCCTGGGAACGCCTCGGGATTCCCCCAGAGGAGCTGGATGAAGTGGCCGGGGAGAGGGAAGTCTGGGTTTCCCTGCTGAGACTGCTGCCCCCGCGACCCGACCTCGGATAAGCGGGAGAAAATGGATGGATGGATGGATGCTTCCTGTCTGTTAACCAGTTTTCGATCCAAGCTGCCACAGTTCCTAAAGTCCCTGCAGCTTTGAGCTTTAGCAAGAGCCATTTGTGGGGGACAACATCAAAGGCCTTCTGGAAATCTAAGTAGATCACATTGTAGGCCTTTTTGTGATCAATTTCACTTGTTGCTTCCTCAAAGAACTCAAATAGAGATCCGGGTGGATTTGGTGTGTGGACGTGGCATGATGCAGGCAGATAGGAAGGTGGACGACCCACTTGCGGTTCACCAGACAAAATGGGGTTTATTTACACAGAAAGACAATAGAAATAACTACAAAAACAAAAACAGACCATGAGGGGTCAAAACTGAAAAGGGATAACTAAGGCTGAACAACAAAAGGATTAGGGTTACCAGGAGCAGGTTGACAGGTAGGTAAAGAACTAAACACAAACTACATATATCATCTTCTAGTAACATACAGACTTTACTGACATCCAACAATCACAATGAACCACTGGGGAACTGAACAGAAGCAGGGATTTATAAATACAGAGGGGTAGCACAAGGGAGCAGCGTGTGGCTCAGTGGACTAAGCCGTGTGCCTGTAATCACAAGCTCGCCGGTTCAAGGAGAAGGGTCCAGCTGCAGACGCCTGTAGAGTGGAGCTCCACCGGAAATACATCATCTCCACAGGAAATACGTGATTTTAAGGGGCGTAAAGTGGAGCTCCACAGGAAACACGTGACCAAACTGTGTGTTACAGCGGAATCTCAGTTGTAAAATTCTCAAAAAGTATGTTTTTTTGTTCATTTATACGCTAGAGAAATTATATATATATATATATATATATATATATATATATATATATATATATATATATATATACACATATATATATATATATCTGGTCTGATCTAGTTGGTCATATTGGTCATAAGATGAGCAGTTATAAACATACCATACATACGCAATTGCTATTATGTTACTTTCCATACACATTACTAATATATATATTGGTCTTTCCTTAACTGTTATAAACATATACTATATACGATTGCTGGAACAGCGCAAATGCGTACGTATTTTATGTGCATTTGCGCTGATATGACAAGAAATTATTGTGCATTTTAACCTGTATATGCTAATTCGTACTTCATTTGCGGTATATAGGTTGAAATGCACGGTATTTTCTTGTCATATCAGCGCAAATGCACATAAAATACGTACGCATTTACACTGTCACAGCAATCGATTGCCGCACGTACTGTATCGCTTTTAAAGGTGAATGCGTACTTGCGTACCAGTTATATGCAGCCCTGTATGTGTTGTATAAATGATGATCAACATGTAACAATTATATTCAATCAACTGCTAAATTTATTTAGACAGCAACAACAAACAGAATGAAAAAAAATAAAAAATCAATCAAGACACTTAGGTGCCAGTAATTTAATCTTTCTCATAACAGACAGCATTAACCCGGAGGCCCCGCTGGTCAACACAGGCATGTAAAAATAATTCCATGTCACGTGTTTCCTGTGGAGCTCCACTTTACGTCCCTTAAAATCACGTATTTCCTGTGGAGGTGACGTATTTCCGGTGGAGCTCCACTCTACAGGCGTCTGCAGCTGGACACTCTTGGGTTCAAGCCCAGCACGTCTGCGGGTCCTTGAGCAAGACCCTCAATCCCCAGCTCCCTGGGCGCCGCTACGGGTGGCTGCCCTTCACGGACAGCTTGCTCTACAAAGAGCAAGTTGAGGGAGGCGTAAAAACAATTTCCCCACGGGGATCAATAAAGTATCAATTATTATTATTATTGGTAACAAAACTAGCAAAGGGCAGGTGAGATTAATCAACAAGGGTTGGGAAAGCAGATCACAGGTGAAACCAATAATTAACTCAAGGACTGGGAGGGGAAAACTAAGACAATGACAGAAACAAGGAAACAGAATCCACACGAGGGGAATAACAGACAGGTAGAAACACAAGCATGGGCACAAAGAATGAAACCAAATACAAATCACAGGAACTAGAAAAACTCATACAAATTCAAAGATGGATTCAAACATACAACAGAGGAGTTAACAGCCAACAAGGAACAGGGGAAAACACAAAGACTGACAACATGAGGGACGGGATAACCAGCAACGCCTGCTGGCCAAACAGGGAAGGGACACAGAATGGAACAACAGGAGCCAACCCTGACTCCTAAATCCATGTTGGCTATCCCTCAGAATGTTATTTGAATCCAGGTAATCTACCATTTTCACTTGGATTATAGCTTCCATTACTTTTCCAGTTATGCAAGTTAAATTGATTGGCCTATAGTTTACAGGATTATTTCTATCCCCTTTCCTGAATATGGGCTTTATATTAGCATGCTTCCAATCAGAAGGTACCACACCAGCAGATAAGGATTTCTGAAATAGTGAAGTTAAAGGTTAGCTAATAATACCCCTCAAATCTTTTAAAACTATAGGTAAAATGCCATCAGGGCCCTGCAATTTATTTATTTTGTGCTGCATTTGTACTAAATGGTGGTAGGTTACTTGTGTCCTCTACTGTGAACACCCGTTTAAAATAATCATTAAACTCATTTACTATATCAGTTTCATTTTCAAGTACAAGTCCCCTACTATCCTGCAAATGAGTGATTTCAGCTTTTAGAGCTCTTTTGGAGTTAAAATATTGTAAGAAACTTTTAATGTCAGCCTTAGTCCCCAATGCAATCTTCCTTTCTACATTCCTCTTAGCAAGTCTAATGTTATTTTTTAACTCAATCTGTAGACTTAGAAACTCCTGCTTTACAGTGGTACCTCAGTACTCGAACTCATTAGAACTCCAATTTCTTAAAAGTCGAACCAACCAGTTCGAAAAAAAAAGACCTAAAACTCGATCTGAATCTCAGAACCTGAACCATGAATGCCGACCGGGGTAATGAGTCACGCGGCATGTCTCTCCGCGGAAACAAAGGGTAACGCTTCAGTCTCAGCCTCGCATTCGCTGTGATAGCATCGTGCATGTTTACACTAGCTGAATACATATATTTAGACAGTAAAAATACATTTAGACAATGATAGACAGTAACAGCAATTATTGTATAATAAAATACATTTAAAAATAAAGATTTCTTAATTATTTTAATATCATTAATAATAAACCATTAATACATTTAATTACAATAATATAGACAAAGGCGCAGACGTCAGGGTATCGGGGAATACGGGATTTAATTACAGGTAAGGCAGGCAAAACGCAGACGGACAATACAATGACCGGACTGGGGAAACAAACTGAAATGCGGACTAAATACACAGGATTAATGACAACAAGCAGAAACAGCTGATCACATGGGGATTACACACAAGGTTAATGAGGGGGCGTGGCACTCGGAAGGAGTGGACAAGCGGGGCAGGACACGTTTAAAAAAGAAAACACTTTACACATTGTTTGGATACATTTATTTTCTTACTTTACAAATTACTGTTTTGATAAATGTGCTTAAATGTCTTTAGTACAGTATATGCTCTTCTTGTTTTATCCTGTTCATTTTGTGTCAGTCTCATACCATTAAAGTTAGCCTTCCTAACATTGTTTGTTTTGACCTTTGCTCTTCAGACACTAAAATTAACCTGAAATTTAACCATGTTATGATCACTACTGTCCAGTGGTTCTAAAACCTCTAATTTTCCAATCCTACCTTGGTTATTACAGAAAACAAGATCAAGAAGGGCTTCTCCCCTGGTAGGGGTATTAACAAACTTAATTAAAAAACAATCTTGTACTAATTCCACCATCTCATGTTCATTTACAGGAGATCCAGAGAATATGTCCCACTGTATCCCAGGTATTTAACTATATATTCATTTATTTAAATCTCACTGATATTTGGTGTGAAAAATAAAAAGAGAGGTTACCTGGTGTCACGCCCCGCTCCGTCCGCTCCCGATGTGTGCCACGCCCACCTCATTACCTCCTGTTTCGCCCTGATTGTTCTCACCTGTCGCCTGTTCCGTTTACCTAGTCTCTTGTATTTAGTCCACGTCTTGAGTAGTTTTCCCCAGATCTGTCATCGTCAAAGTCCCATGTGTGAGTTTTCGCTGCTTCGTACCCCAATAAACCCCGTTTTGTCCGTCCACCTGGCTGCTCTCGCCTCTGCTTCCCTGCTCGCCGACTCGCACGCTGACACCTGGAGCTATTCAAATCTTTCTCAGCAATCCAGAATTGTTTTCTGGCTCATCTCTATTGACATCAGCTACGTTAAAGAGATGTCTATTGATCCAATAGCACTAACAGACCACAAAGCTATTTCAATTAAAGTTCATATTAATTAATGAAATGTGAAGACTGGGAAGGCTAAATATTGGAAATTAAACAGATCATTGATAAAAGACAAACAAAAAAACATCATTAAGAAGTATTGGAGACGAGCTAATCAGTTGGCAATACTGGACAGTGCTGGGTATTAATGAAATTTGAAATTAGGAATTTGGCTTTTCTCTTTGGAAAATACAAGACAAAAAAAGGAAAAGGAATTATTTAAAAAATCCTTGAACTCTCATCTTCAGTAAGTAGCATTATTATTAATGATACTATTAATGAGAACCCCCAAGGAGATTTTTGATTACCTTGTTCAATTTTATCAAAATTTGTATACATCTATCACATCCCTGCCCTGTTAAAATAACCCTATTTTTAAAGAATGTTTCAGTTAATGTTAACAAAATTGATAATCATTTCTGTTCTGTATGCTGTCCTGGGTATGACGTTAATCTGCAACCGGCCCTGCAAGTGGTCGTCCAACTTACAGGGAAAATTTTGGGGGTTGCTGGTAGGATTGGCACTCCAGCCACCGTGAAACAACTCCCAATTGCTCGGAATTAACAGGTACGATACCCATCTGCTCTCCACAGGAGTATCTCTGCTGTAGCCGCCAACAGGAAGGCACACATCATGAAGGGACGGGGGAAAGCCTTCGGGAGCCTCATCTCTGGAAAAGTTAAATCTGTCGGAGAGCTAATAGGGTCAGGCCTGTTGGGGATCGGGGCTGGTGTGGTGCTGAGGTGTTGTCTGCTGCATGGCAGCACTTGGGTCCCATTTTGAGGCAGCTCATCCAGGTAGGTGAGTGGACAGTCTTGTCTCTCCGGTAAGACGACCATCTTTCTCTGCTGTCAGGGGAGTTTTGTGAACTCCACATTTCAGTGGCAGCACTCTCTGAGGTACGCAGATTGGAGAGTGGCCAGATCTTTGTAGGTGCGTATACCTACTTTTGTTCTGGTCGGTCTGATGGCTGGCATACTCAGGGAGTAGCTGTTGCTGTAGCAGATCGGCTTCTCCCGAAGGTGTTTGATGTTTCAACAAGCATATTATGAGACTCAGGCACTCCTTGGGTGTCTTGTCTGTTGTCTCAGTGTATGCTCCGACCACGGTGAATAATGTTTCATTGAGGGAGACATTTTACTCGCAACTTTTCTCGGTGGTTGATGGGTGCCGACAAGGTGACACTCCTCTGGTCATGGGTGACTACAGGGGGATAACACTGCTTTCAGTGCCAGGTAAGGTCCTTGCTAGGGTCATCCTTAACAGGATCTGTAATAACTTGCTTGACTGTCAGTGACCGGAGCAGACTGGTTTTATGCCTAAGAAGTCTACCACCAACTGTATCCTGGCACTGAGGGTTCTGATCAATCTCAAACGCGAATACCGGCAGAGGTTATTTGCAGCTTTGACGATTTTTGTAAAGCGTTTGACTTAGTTTATCGAGTTGCCCTGTGGGACATCCTGAGACTTCGTGGGATCCCCCAAAGTTGCTGGACGTCATGGCTGGCCTGTACACTGGTACTGTGAATGCTGTGCAGAGTGGAGGGAGAACCTCCTTGTTCTTCCCAATTGATTCTGGGGTTTGCCAGGGGTGTGCTCCTGCTCCTAATCTGTTCAATGCTTGTAAGGACTGGGTGTTGGGCAGGGTCATGGGGTCCAGTCGCTGGGGGGCATCCGTTAGTGAAGAAAGATTTACTGATCTTGACTTTGCTGAAAATGCTGTGATCTTTGTGGAGTCAATGGAGGCTTTGATTGGGGCTGTCAAGAGACTGAGTGAGAAATCTGGTGTTCCGAGCACCAGTCTAGGGTTGGGCAGGGTTCCCCCAATTCTAGCAGAATAAATTTCCATGACTTTTCCAAAACTTTTCCAGTACCATAAGAAAATTTTCCAAAACTCACAAGTTTGTAAAACTAAAGTAGATAGAACAGTATTTGTATAAGGTCGTTAACTATCGACTTCCGCTCGTATATTTCCGCTGAAGCGGGAAACAAAAATGAACAAGGCTAGTTTCCAAAACTTTTCCAAAACTTTTTCTTTCGATCCAAGAATTCCAAAACTTATCCAGGGCCTGGAAAAATTATTTAAAAATTCCAAAACTTTTCCAGGTTTTCCATGACCGTGGGTACCCTGTTTGGGGCGTAACAGAATGAAAAGGAAAGGGGAAGTGGAGTAAGGGAAAGACAGGGTGTGATGGACACGGGAACACAAGTGGACAAAGGGGTATTTTTTTGTATTTTTCTGTTTTTTATTGACACGCCACGGACACTGAACAAATACACCAGGTGCAAAAGGACTCAGAAGTGACTAAGGCCAAAACAATCAACAAAACCCAACTTCCGAACACAACCAACAGCTAAACTTACCCAAGAGAAAAGAAAACAAAACCAAACGACAAATTCTACACCTAACTCCCTATCCAAACAACAGCATACAACACACGTTCATAAAACAAAACCGGCAGTCACTCCCTACACACCTGAAACACACACACACAGTCGTATGCAAAAATTTGGGCACCCCTTGATAAATAACATATTTTGGTCATTTTTTAATTGAAAAGATGTCCACAGTCTCTGTAGGAAATGGAAAAAATGCACAATATTTTCACCAAACATTGATGTATAGTTACTTTTTATGTCATAAATTGAACAAAGATAAAAAATAAAAACATTATTATGGCACTCTGTAAAAGTTTGGGCACCCTAAGAGTTCCAAAGTCTCAGATTCGTTTTACAAGGTTTCAGACCTTAATCAGCTCGTTAGATCTGATGCATGGCAACAGCTGTCATTAGTAAATGTCAGCTGGTGCCAATTTCAAAGCTTTACAAATACTTTGATTCTTCAAACCTTGTGCACACACCTGTGGACACTCAACAACCATGGGTTCCTCTAAGCAGCTATGTAAGACTCTGAAAATGAAAGTTATTGATGCCCACAATGGAGGAGAATGCTATAAGATAGCAAAGCGTTGTCAGCTTGCAGTTTCCACAGTGAGAAATGTAATTAAGAGATGGCAGTTCAGGGGAACTGTGGAGGTCAAGATGAGATCTGGAAGACTAAGACAACTCTCGTAGAGAACTACTCGTATGTTGGTCAGAAAGACAAATCAAAACCCCCATTTGACTGCAAAAAAACCTGCAGGAACATTTAGCAGACTCAGGAGTGGTGGTGCACCGTTCCACAAGACCTTCATGGAAGAGTCAGCAGAAGAAAACCTTACCTGCATCCCCATCATAAAATCCAACGTCAGAAGTATGCAACAGAACATCTACAGAAGCCTGATACGTTTTGGAAACATGTGCTGTGGACTGATTAAGTTAAAATAGAACTCTTTGGCCACAATCAGCAAAGGCATGCTTGGAGAAAAAAAGGAGCAGCATTTCATGAAAAGAACATCTTGCCAACTATTAAGCATGGGGGTGGATCTATCATGCTTTGGGGTTGTGTTGCAGCCAGTGGCACAGGAAACATTGCACGGGTGGAGAGAAGAATGGATTCCACTAAATAACAACAAATTCTGGAAGCAAACATCACACCATCTGTAAAAAAAACAAATAGCAAAATCAGCCAAAGCGAAGGTACAGATAAGGGCAAAGCGAAAATCAGAAAACCAATAAACCAACAAATCATACACAGTAATACCAATCGGAGAAAAGCAAACCAACAACAATAACCAATGAGCGGAGCTGTCCGATGTCTCTTGCTGGCGGCTTTTCAATTCTAGGAGACGAAAGTGATGAACGGCGCATATGACAAGTTGTGAGCGGGGTCTGGACATGGAGGCAGAGTGAATGACAAATGGAGGGATTGAACAGAGCTGAAACCAAAACATAAACTGCCAGCATGTAACACTGGGATTGTGGGTGTGCAGGATAAAGATCAAGATCCAGGCATTTAATGACTTCTTAGGCACAGCCATCAGAAGTGTATCTGTCTGCAGGAAGAATGTTGACCTTTTCAAGAGATTTGCTTATCTCTGCAGCGACATTCTCTAGTGACTCTTCCTATGAAGTCAGCATGTTCCCAGAGGGGGGAGGACATGTTTTCTATGGTAGATTACCTAGATGCAAATAACATTATAAAGGATAGCCAACATGGATTTAGGAGAGGTAGATCCTGCTTAACGAATCTGCTTGAGTTCTTTGAGGAAGCTACAAGTGAAATTGATCACAAAAAGGCCTATGATGTGATTTACTTAGATTTCCAGAAAGCCTTTGATGTTGTCCCCCACAAACGGCTCTTGTTAAAGCTTAAAGCTGCAGGAATTTTAGGAACTGTGGCAGCTTGGATCAAAAACTGGCTAACTGATAGGAAGCAGCGAGTAGTTATTAGAGGCACTATGTCACAGTGGGCCTCCGTTTATAGTGGGGTACCGCAGGGTTCAATTTTAGGACCACTATTGTTCCTAATTTACATTAATGATATTGACACGAATACATACAGTAAACTGGTTAAATTTGCAGACGACACTAAGGTGGGCGGGGTAGCAGATACTAATCTAGCTGCAGAGAGGCTTCAACGGGATCTGGATTTAATTAGCGAATGGGCTGATACTTGGCAGATGAAATTTAACACAGATAAATGTAAGGTAATCCATGCAGGGAGCAGAAATATACAGTACAGATATTTTATGGGTTCCACTGAAATAAAGGTAGCTGATTACGAGAAAGATCTCGGTATGTATGTTGATGCTTCCATGTCCCACTCTCGCCAATGTGGGGAAGCAATAAAAAAGGCGAACAGAATGTTGTGTTATATCTCTAGATGTGTGGAGTTTAAGTCAAGGGAGGTGATGTTACACTTATATAATTCCTTGGTAAGACCCCACCTAGAATACTGTGTGCAGGTTTGGTCACCATACCTCAAGAAGGACATTGCTGCCTTAGAAAAGGTGCAACGAAGAGCTACGAGAATGATTCCTGGTCTTAGAGGAATGTCTTACGAGGAGAGGTTAGCGGAACTGAATCTGTTCAGCCTTGAGCAAAGGAGACTAAGGGGGGATATGATTCAGGTCTATAAGATTCTAACGGGTCTGGATGCTGTTCAGCCAAATGACTATTTCAATATTAGTCTAAATACTGTACTAGAACTCGTGGCCATAAGTGGAAATTAGCGGGAGAACATTTTAAAACAAATTTGAGGAAGCACTTCTTTACACAGCGTGTAGTCAGAGTATGGAATAGTCTTCCTGCTATTGTAGTGGAAGCTAAAACCATGGGTTCCTTTAAATCAGAGCTAGATAAGATTTTAACAACTCTGAGCTATTAGCTAAGTTCTCCCCAAACGAGCTTGATGGGCCGAATGGCCTCCTCTCGTTTGTAAATTTCTTATGTTCTTATGTTCTATAGGCCACCAGTTAATTTTTCAGTAGCTTTGTTTACACCTTTGTATGCATCTCCTGTTATCTGTGGCTGAGACAATCAAATGAAGTTATTGGAAAATGATTTGGAACAGTATGCCACCTTCTGAAATGGGACTAGATCATATTCCAATAACTTCATTTGGCTGTCTCAGATAACTGGAGAGGCATACAAAGTTGTAATGCATTTCCAGTTCAAACTACCTGTTGAACCAAAAAGCTACAGGAAAATTAACTGGTACAGGAAACAAGTCCTCCACCCTCTGGAAACATGGTTAACAGTTATACACTAACTATTAAGCTACAAACAGTTTACATTTACATTAAATGACATGCTCTCTCATGGACAGTCAAAATACCATTGAAACTGAACCAAGAGTGCTGTACATAGCAGCAAGCTAATGCAAAACAAAAAAATCTGTGCCGTTATGACATGCTAACTTCTGTAACCACAGCAGCTTTGGAAATTTAAGACAATAACGCTAAACTAGCTAACACTATACGTACAAATGGACATTTACTATTACAATTTACTAGGCTGACCAAACTTACCTTCAGTTTACAGGAAAACGATGGGTGAACTCACTATAGGGATTTAGGTAGTGAACTTGGCTGGAAGGCTGAAAAGCTGTGCGGTTGAATTGCACCAAAATGTCTGGCTTGTTGCCTCAGTCAATCAGAGTGGTGTTGAATGTTTGAATCTTTTGGTTGGTCCTTGACCTTCTGCTGTGGCCATCATTGCCTCTCTTAAACACCGACTGGGAATGGCTGTCATGGTATCACTTTTAAGGGTGGATATTGGCTATCATGAAATTATTTTCGGAACTCTAATTTCCCACAAATTGCGTTTCCTAATAAATAATCAGAGATATGGATAAAAGCATATATGCATAAATAAGTTGATTAATTGAAATAAATAAACCAGTTAAAGAAAAACAGGAACAAAAAATCCCCATACTGAATAAATCAATATGCTAAAACATAATAAATCATGTTTGTTTATAAATAATATGTATTCACATGTATTATGTTGATAACAACAATGTTGATATTTGTAAATAAAACTATATTTCCTGCACCTGTCATAGATGTCCACATGTCGTCCAAAAAAATTATGTTCAAATGTTGAATGTCATATTGACATACATGTTGGGTCATGGATGGATGTTCAAATTGTGGACCTAGTTTGGACGTTGTATAGATGTCCAGAATTGGTCATGGACTGATGGACCCAATATAGACATGATCTGCACGTCTATCCGACGTCCAGTGTTTAGTGGGTCTTAATGGTACTTTTAAAATTAATTGGATGATTAAATTCTTAAAGAACACAGATAACATATGGAACACTTTTCCTTGGTATTTATTCAGTAAAGTGGTATCTAATTCCAGCGGAAGTGTAATTACTCTCTGGACAGACTTCCTGTGAAACTGTCTAGTTTTCACAGGCATGGCTGGCATGGACTTTGGCCTATAAATATATTTTGCCTGCATAGATACTTCATATAGACCAATACAGACATTCAATTCAAGAATAAAAGTATACTTCTTCAGACTAGATATGAAAAAATAATTTTAGTTAAACAGAAATGGTACATTATTTTCTTATATTGATTTTCTGAATCCCTGTTGCTCCCAAGGAATATGCCATTGTGTTGGATGCCATTCCAAAAAGTGTCTTGCAGGTACTGAAACAGTCAGCTGTGGATGTAACCCAAAAGACAGATTGGAATAGGATTTTCATTGGAAATATAGATATCCTTCACAATGAAATTAATAACTAGCTAACATCATTGTTGAACACAGTGTTCCCCCAGCGATCTCATTTTGGTCATGTTAGTTTTATTCGTAATCGAAGTTCTGGCGGTTTCTATGTAAAGGTGCTAACTGTTGCAAATTCACAGTAATACCTTATACTTTATAAGTTAAAAGCGTATAGCTATCATGCAGGGCTTATTAGTTTCTATTTTCACAATGAGCATAATATGTATTATACAGTTTTCTTTTTGTTTAAGTATATACGTGAATTTTATTTCCATGCGGTAAGCAGGCCTCTGCGGCTCTTCAGAGGCACGGTGGGTGCTGTTGCGGGAGCGGGAGAAACTGCAGTTGACTGCGCGTGTGTGCAGTCCCCATTCTGCTTTTATGGTGCAGGTAGAATAAAATAAAGTAACGAATCAATCCCTCTACGCCTGGTTCCTGGTTCCTAACATTCATGCAATTGAAAATGTGACACATCCATACCATAAACCTCTTTATACTCACTCAAAAATTCATGCAGCCCAGTAAAACCACTGCTTTAAAATACACATCCAAAATTAATTATTTTTTAAACAATACAATTCTTAACACACTGAAATTCATACATTTAATCAGAACCCGTAATAAATACAAATTCTTAAAAACATTTCCAAAACACTACAACTTGTAAAACTATTAAACCAGTTACGCTTAAAATTCATGCAAGTTCAAATTTGACATTCATACCATAACCCTCTTCAAACTGACTGAGAAATCCATGCAGTCTGGTAAAACCACTGTTTTAAAAGATAATTTTGTACCTTGGAGAGACATATTTCTCATCATGGAATGAAATATCTAAAGGTTTACAATACTCTATGTCACCTGGAACCTTGGCCATATTAAATACTTCAGTTGTCTCAACTTTGTAAGAAAAGAGATGCTCATCAAAATATTTCACTTTTAAAAGTCTCAGAAACATTAAGGAATAACCTCTTTCATGTTGAGGAAATATGTGTATGACTTCTCCAAATAAAGGTTCTCCGTTTTTGTCCATGTTTAATGGAAGGATACACCCTTTTCTATATGTAGTGCCAAACAAGATAACAGAGTTGGTCACATGAACTGAACTGTTTATAGACAAAGTTGTCAAAAAATGGTCAGATTTCAGTTGATCTAGCAACTTCTCACCCTTGAACAAAGAACCAATAATTATAGCAAATGAATTGGGTACAGTCATTTCACAGGTCTGCTCTGAGTTTAGTTTCCACTGGTACATTTGTTGAATCTGATATTTATGAGCCAAAGATTTTGAGATGTTTTTGAAGTTACATACCGTGTGTGCCTGCTGCTTCAAAGGGTGGTGCTTGGCCTCAAATCTCATGCACCACAATTTGGAAAGTGGGCCAAATAAAGTCATCATACTTGGGTAATGCACCATAAAGTGATGCTTGGAAATTAGATTTCTGTTAGGGTATATATTCTGGAATAGTGTATGATGATCAATAACAAGTTGCTTAAGAAAAACTGCAAGTGCCTTTGTTACAACAGGGGCAAAAATTATATCACAAATTTTTCTTAAGAGAAGGAATAATTGCCAGTGTGGACTGTCTGAATCAACTAAATCCCCCAACAAAAAAGGCAGCACACGTAGTAAACACCACATTTGTGATGCAGTTTGCTTAACTGCCTTTTCTGATGTCTTCAGATTAAGAATAACAGAAGGTTTATTCTTATCGTCCCCATAACCATATCCATATCCAGCTATTCTTTCATTTAGATGTTCTAATGAAAGAAGGTTCTCCTCGTATATGAAATGTTGAAGCATTAGTCTGACCTCAAATGGTGCAACCCCTTCTAACACATCATGCATTATATCCACACATATATTCTCAGTGACATGAAAATACTTAAGATGGTTTAAGCATGAGTTTTGCTTAACACCCGTTGCACTTGGAACATTGATTTTTACGTGATGCATGTAATTCTCTCTGGTTCGTCTCTCAATCTGATTTTCCTCAAAAATATATTGTGAACTTGCTTTGTCTATCAAACAAAACTGACAAAACTTGTTGGCAGAAAAACTCTCAACATATCCGCAAAGTGAGTGACAAGCAAGGTTATCTGCTGTTAACAGGCATACAGTTCCATAAATTATGTGACTTTCCTTATTCATTTCAACCTGAACACCGCTACACTCAAGTTTCTTAATGTCTATTATTAATGGTTCCTTAATTCTCTTGAAACCATATGTGTCTCTGTCAACAGAATTAAACAGAAGACACAAATGAAGGTTAGAAAGTAATGAGTTAAACTCTGGTGACAGATTTCTAATTGCAAAATAAACTCCCCCATTTTGTGAATTTTTGTGTTCGATCCTAGAGGGTTTGTTGTTTCGAAATCATCGTAGTAGAGTTGAAGCTGTAATGCATCAGGGTACTTCTGATAAAGAGGGTGTCTAGCATAGTGAGAGCCATCGCAATAATCCTGCAGTTTACCAGGTCTCACAGAGGACTGCATGTAAATACTCTGCATTTTGTCACAACTAAACAGAAACTATCCATCCATCCATCCATTTTCTCCCGCTTATCCGAGGTCGGGTCGCGGGGGCAGCAGTCTCAGCAGGGAATCCCAGACTTCCCTCTCCCTGGCCACTTCATCCAGCTCCTCTGGGGGAATCCCGAGGCGTTCCCAGGCCAGCCGAGAGACATAGTCCCTCCAGCGTGTCCTGGGTCTTCCCCGGGGCCTCCTCCCAGTGGGACATGCCCGGAATACCTCACCAGGGAGGCGTCCAGGAGGCATCCTAATCAGATGCCCGAGCCACCTCATCTGACTCCTCTCAATGTGGAGGAGCAGCGGCTCTACTCTGAGTCTCTCCCGAATGACCGAGCTCCTCACCCTATCTCTAAGGGAGAGCCCAGCCACCCTGCGGAGGAAACTCATTTCGGCCGCTTGCACTCGCGATCTCGTTCTTTCGGTCACTACCCATAGCTCGTGACCATAGGTGAGGGTAGGAACGTAGATCGACTGGTAAATCGAGAGCTTCGCCTTTTGGCTCAGCTCCTTCTTCACCATGACAGACCGATGCAGCGCCCGCATCACTGCGGACGCCGCACCGATCCGCCTGTCGACCTCTCGCTCCATCATCCCCCCACTCGTGAACAAGACCCCGAGATACTTAAACTCCTCCACTTGCGGAAGGGTCCCATCCCCGACCCGGAGAGAGCATTCTACCCTTTTCCGACTGAGGACCATGGTCTCGGATTTGGAGGTGCTGATTCTCATCCCAGCCGCTTCACACTCGGCTGCGAACTGTCCCAGCGAGAGCCGAAGGTCACGGTCTGATGAAGCCAACAGGACCACATCATCTGCAAAAAGCAGAGACCTAATCCTGAGGTCACCAAACCGGACACCCTCAACGCCCTGGCTGCGCCTAGAAATTCTGTCCATAAAAGTTATGAACAGAATCGGTGACAACAGAAACTAGATGGTGTTAATTATTGAGATATATTGAAAAGTGTCTGCTACCAACACCTGTCTTATTTCTCCACTTTTTCTAAAAGTATCAGCTCTATGGCCAAGAATGTGGGCTTCTCAAATAAAATGTTTTCAGAAAAGTACTTTGTTAATTTAAATGGAGTATCAATTTCGTCAAACATATTTCTGGTGTTGTCAAAATCTTTCATTAGACCTTGAACTTCACTATTATCCAGGGGAACTGCTAAGTTGCTCAACAATGCATTAGTTTTTTCTTGTAAATTGTCTAATGCTTTATCCAGAACTTCTTTTGTACATGTTATACTTCTTTGTACATCTGTAAAAGTTACATTAGCAGAAGCATACATACGAGCAGCAAAACTGGCAGCACAATCCATTAAGCTCAAATTCTTGGGAGATTTTTGAGATGTTTCTGTTGTTTGATCCTCATCTCCCAAGATAAATTCTTCAATATGACTAGACAAATGAAGGCCTACATACTGTGCTGATTCTTTTGATGAACATGGTTTAGTTACAGTGTGAGCTCTACTAAGGTGTTTTGAACATGAATTTAAACTGTGGTAAGTCCTGGGACAACCATCTTGACTACAGGTAATATTTAGATTTTGAAAGTGCATGGACTTCACACAAATGCCATATCAACTTTCTAATTTCCAAAGAAACCTTTTGGGAACACTGGGGACATGTATACATGCTTTTACTAATTTAGGCCAGAGATTGTATTTTGGCAATTAACTCCATAACTTTGGATCGCCTACTAGAGTTCGCAGACAAAGGCAGATCATAAACATACTCAAAAAAAGAAAAAACTGATGCTAGTTGACAGGGATACTTAAGGTTGCACATCCAGTAAAATTTGAACAGTTTGTCCACAGCACAAGACAGGTTTTCAATATCTAGTGGAACAACAACACAGTCATTCTTTGCCTCAATTACATACTGAGCTCCTTGTCTTAGTGGTCCAATGCAAACTAGCTGCGGCTGAACTGATTTCAGTTTTCAGTGGATCCACTCCTCAGAGTTGCTAGGTTGGTAGTAGTCTAAAAGAATAACACAGAATGAAATAATGTTACTTCTCTATCAGAGGTAGCAATATTGTACATATATCACAAAAAAACATGTTTTGCCTACAAAACCCTAGCATACCTCAATGTATAGGATTGGTGGTCCCATGTTAAATGCAAAAAAAGGAAGTCTTTTCACTATTGTTAAACATTTTTCACAAAGGAGAACAGAACCATAACATACCGGCACAAACTCCACCAAGTAAGAGACAGCCAAATTCACAGAGCATCTACCTCCTGCCGCATTTCTCCCAGATGCCGTTGGTGGTAGAAGATGAGTTAGGATCTTCAACATTGTGTAGCAAAGCTCATCTTGGAGAAAAAATATAAATTCAGCAAATTATAAAATGACAGAAATGATTTTAAAACCAGAAATTAGCATTCAAGACTAAATTACAAACGATCTAGTTATAACTTGCCTATATTTTGGTATTTGTATAAATTTGTGTTTCAAAATCCTGTTCTGAGTACATTTACAGCATTTGGAAGACGCTCATATCCAGAGCAACTTATACAAAATCATTGTAGATATACTTTTGATCATTACTTGTGCTTCCTCAGAATTGAACAAATGACCTTGGTGTTTCTAGCGCCATGCTCTATCAACCAAGCAACAGAAACACACCACCGTCATGCATAATAATCTTACTGGTCCAAAAATAAAAAATGTCAAAAGTATTGTGTATTATTTGGTTACACTCTAAAAAATGATCTGCTGGCTTAACATAAAAAAATTAAGGTAACAATTTGCATGGATCTTTTTAAGTTATTTCAGCTTAGCCACTATTGCGTAAATGCCACAAGAGTTCTCTAGTTAGGCAAACTCTATTACTTACGTACAAACAACATGATTTGCTTTGTTCTCTACAAGCTTAATTAAGTTGAACCAACTTAATTTTAATTGTTTAAAAATTACTCCATTTAGTTATTAAACCTTATTTTTTTACTTTTATTCTACTCAGAAATATCCATGCAAATTGTTACCTTAATTTTTTTGAGTACTAATAACTTACAATAACTTATAACTTACAATTATACAATAAATTACACATTGAAATTCCAGTTTTATGATCAAACTGTTTATTAGAACACCAGTCCACCATTCCAGACATTGACATTTCAATAGCAGACAAAATTGTTGCCTCGATAAAATAAATGACATAAAACACCCCTGTAAAACTGTCTCAAAAAGACTGAACATTTTGACAGTCATGCTCTGATTCAAGTTTGTTTGTGTTAAAGTGATAGTTCAGGTTTTTTTAAGTATGAAGTACATTGTGAGTGTATTAAACACAGTGGACAGCAGTCAGCACATTCCTGCCACCGACACGCACGATAGGCTCAGTTTGTTTGTGTGATTTTGGTAAATCTGAACTAACCCGAACTACAGTAACACCAAAGTCACAAAATAACACAATTACACTTACAGTACTGATCAAGGCAGCAGGAGACCAGCAACTCCTGTGTGCTGTCAGGTAAAATTGCTGTTTTTGTCCATGGATGCTGGTGCGCCAGAGCGATTGAAACAACAAGCAGTAGAACTTCACTTTCCTCACAGAAAAGGCTGTCTGATAGCAAAATAAAGCAGTAAAATATTCTTGATATAATGTACATTTAAACTGACATCAGTTTTATTAGGATGTAAAGCTCATTTTGCGTGCCGGTGGCCCCGTCTGCTTCTCATACAGCCTCACTTCAAAAGACCCGAGCTATCCTTTTAAAGTGCATTATTTTGAACTAGGTGTACTTAATGCTTAACTCTCAACTTTACACCTACTGCCTACTGTACAGTATGTAACACAACACATTGCAAACAACAGTGGAACATTTCCTGTTTAATTTGAGGATAGCCTCACTCTTCACATTTTTTAGTACAACAGTTTACTTTTTAGTGACATTACCTTAGGACTGGATTTCAGATCATTCAGCTCGAGGAATATCTTTTGAAACACTTCAAAAGTGTTTTTCAGTTCTTTTGGGTAGCTGAGGTTGAGTGCATATATCAGCCCCATTAGCAAGGCACAGGCTCTGGGTACATCCAGGTCTGCTAGGACTTCTGTTCCTTCAAGTATGATCCTTGCGCTGGCTGGATCAGACGTTATGGCACCTCTGGTTACAATCTTCATCACTTCATTGGTAATATCCCCGCCACCATCCTGGTAGGTCAGAATCAATATAAATGTTTTAAGTAATCATACTTATACATGAGAGTAACACAAAATAGGGCTGCAACTAACACTTTTCTCGATTATCTGATTAGTTGTTTGGTCCAGAAAATGTCAGAAAATGGTGAAAAATGTCAATGTTTTTCAGAGCCCAATATGATGACCTCAAATGTCAAACATATTCAGTTTGCTGTCATAGAGGAGTAAAGAAACCAGAAACCAGAAACCATTCACATTTATGAAGCTGAAACCAGAGAATTTGGACTTCTTTTTCTTAAATAATTACTCAAACCGATTAATCAATTATCAAAATAGTTGCCGATTAATTTAGAAATCAATTAATAATAGATTAGATCGTAGCTCTAACACAAAGTATAGTCATGTCTGATTTACCTGCTCTTTGAAGAGATCCTCCTCCTTTTCCCTGAGATACACCACTAAGCCACGGATAGCGACCTCTCGCCTTCTCTCCACAGAATCGTCCTGTGAATAAGAAAAAGAATGTCGAACTGCTCTTCGAGGAGGATGGGTTTTTGATAATTACATCAAAAAAAAAAAAAAAAAAAAAAAAAAGGACTGACTTTATATGGCCTGAACTGTACCAATTATAGATTTCCAGTGATAATCAAAATAATGAATTGATCATTTCAAAGACAGCCATTTCTCTGAAATGATCAATTCATGAACTTGAAAAATCCAGGTAACAAATAGAAAAACTGCAAAATCTTGCAAATTACTCTGCCTATCATGATCCACATCACCTATAATTTGTTTTATTATTCAGTATTTATAGTTTTAATTGATATTTGTGCCTCAAGCTCTAAACAATAATTTGACATAGTTGAGTTGTAAACAGCTACCTTTTAAGACTCAATATCACCTATTGGAAAAAAAAAGTGGATTATCCTATTTGAAATAAACTACATTTCATTCATTCATACCTCTAGCAGCATGTTCTGGATGCGCTGAATGCGCATTTTTGCAGCCCCTCCTCTTGAGGACAGCAAGGACGTTATTTTCTGAGAGTACTGGTCCAGCTTTGCCATGAATGTTGTCTCCAGGTTAACAGTGGTGATCCTTCTGAATTCTTGGTTTATCTGTATAAAAAAAAAGGCACAAATAGGCACAACATGTTAATGTATACAATTTACTTTAAAAGAATATACTGCAAATTATCTTATGGAAAAATATTTACCTGAACTGCATCAAAAAGAGCAGGCCATCTTTCTTTCAGGTCATTGATTTTTGGTGCTTGATTGACAACTTCCTGCCTGCGAATGGAGAATGTCTTCGCCATTTTTTCACTGATGATCTGACAGTTGTCCCTCTTCCTCACTTCACTGAGGAGCTCCACTCTTTCATATTCCAAACTTTCTTCCGTTTCTCCTTGTGGGTGAGGAGGTAAATAGTTCACTTCTGACTTTTTTGGCTTTTTGACATTCTTTGCAGGTGCTTTCTCAAGTAGTCGCTTCTTTCTGAGAGAGTTCACATCAAGTTCAGGGCATCCGAGCCCTCTCAACTTGGTTCTATAGTTGGCCATTTTATATTTTAGTCTCTGTTGCCATCCATAGCATCCATTATATGACCCCGGTTCTTTAAGGCAAGGATGCTTCTGAATCAGCGCCTCAGCAACATCCACAAACTGTGCACTTGTTGGGTAGGCAACATACTGAAAGACGCTTTCAGCCAGTCTCTCAAGGATGTCTTGAAGGATTGAGGTAAAGTTGAGTGGAATTCCATCCTTCTTGAAAGCTTCATTTCCTGAGGCAAGCAAAAGCTCTGTGTCATAGGCAAAGCGAGGTACAGGAAATTCAGCCGGCCACCGCTGTGATCGCTGAATCCCATGTTCAGGTGATGATAGAATCAGTGTATCCTGGGATCCGGATGAGCAACTGCTTTGGGGAGGACGGACAGCGGTCACTGAAGTACTGACTGAGGTTGCTGAGCTATAGATGGAGGTTTCTGATTCACTTTCAAAGGAAGTGTTCACTTCAGTTAAGTTCAGAGTAAATGTGGGAGGTTCAACAATGTTAACCACTTTTATTGTGTCCTTGTCCTTGATGTCACTTGTTGAGGTAAGACTGAAATATTCCTCTCCAAAATCAGCATCCTTGTAATGCAAAGTAAAGTTCCCTTGAAGCCCAAATGTCTCTCTTACAATGGACTCAAGTTCACCCACAGTCCCAGGGAGGCCATGAGGTAAGTCAAGTTTGCGAATGTCATGGTCCTGAAGAATGATCCTAAGTTTGGTTTGATGAGACATTGGAGCATCTAAGAGAAACCACACGCTTCAGTTTGATTTATAGAATACATCCAGTGTCAACCTTAAGACATTAAGTATCAGAGGAAAATATTACCTTTGATAAGCTAAGGACTTTTCATCACCTTTGAGATATTAGCTTGCATGCAGAAAGGAACTGTGGTAGTGATTACGTCTCTAATCATTAGCTTTCACATTACACTGTGACATTTTATATATGCTTTTTGTCAAAATTGACTACTGCGAAACTGAGCGCCCATTTATATACCTGCTTTTAGTTTGACTAAATGTTTGAAACATTTATTTCTATGGAAAATAACAGGAGTCTTTTTTCATCTTCTTAATATTTTCCATTTTTCCATTGAAGCATAATGTAATAAAAGCAAAACTACAAAGGTCACAAAATTACAGTAGCTGAAAGTAATGTCACATGTCACATAAAAGCTACAACCATAACATTTTCAGTTATATGCCAGTCATATTTACAACTACTACTCAGATTTACTTTTTTGTAACTGCATACTAGTGGGAGTCAAGAGATTCATCTCTTTTTGCACTCTGATGGTAGATATAACTTTCTCACTTGAACTGTAAAAAACAAAAAAACAAAACACTTATACAAGGTAAACATATTAGCTAGCAAATCAAATCTTTTGCACATCAGATGGTGCAAGGCCAGGTGAAAATGATTCACTTAAGTGTGAGATACATACGTTAATGTAAACAGCCTTTTTGTTTTCTTCATGAAATCATGACCTCACATATAAAGAGTATTTTTGGTTATGCATTTTATCCCAGAACTGCCTGGTGGGTAAAGTCAAACAAATGAGAAACTGTGAATGACCACTACACATGGACATAAATGTAACGCTTCTGGGTAACAATACGCTTCCCTGCAACAGTGTATGCTGCCATTGGGAAGATGTCAGACAACTCACTCGGCTCAATCACCTTAACACTTCTTGTGTTTTCGAGTTCATAGCTTCTAAGATGTTCAATATACCATGCATTTAAACATTTCACAATAAAGCAAACCTTTCCGTTGACAACAGCTATCTGAATCAACTCCACAAAATCTGGAAGGCAACCTGTTGAGCCATGTGCCAAGATCATTCCAGTGGAGTAACTGGTGCCACTGCAACACACTGTATTTGCCATCTGGACAAACGACTCACTGGGGAATTTTACTTGCAGTGCTTTTTTTATGTCTTCCCTCAGCACAGTCAAATCCACTATTGACAGTTTTGTTGCCTGCAGAGATGGTGGAACAACTGCACCACCATGTAGATGGTGTGCAACCATGAACTGATGCTTCACTGCAAGAGACAACAGAATGTTTCGGAAGCTGTGGGTATGCCTGACCACACGCTTGAAAAAGCTGTGTTTAGCTTCAAAGCGCATAGTCCAAAGAGATACAAGTGGACCAAAAGCCTTTATTAGCTGTGGGTAGTGCTCTAGAAAATGATGCTTTGGAATAAGTCTTTCCTGAGGGAAAGTCTCCAGGAATCTGTGTCGATGCTCAGAAATCTTGCTTTCAAGGAAACAAATAGTTAAGTCTGTATGCACAGGAGAAAGGACAAGTTCAACTATGTCCTTCAGGTTCAGGAGGACCAGCCACGTTGGTTCACACTCTGGTATTCTTTCTCCAACTATCAGGGGAAGGAGGCGAAGCAAAGCCCAATTCTCATGGGCATTTCCACCGACAGTCTTTCTTTTAGCAAAAGCCAATGGAACTGCTTGTGGTGAATCAGATTTATCTGCCCATCTGTATGGGAACTCTTTGATCAATTTATTTAGTTCATCAAGTGTGAAATATTTTTTTTTGATTAAGGCATTTAAGCACAGTGCTAACTCGAAAGGTACAATACCCTCAAAGAGGTCGTGGAGCAAATCAGGTGGGTAGCCAGATAAAACATCAAAATGTTTTAGTCTTTCAGTCAGTGGGCACTGTCTCTTTACTCCATAACAATGATTATGTCCCTGTGCTGTCTGAACATGAGCCTTGTGCTCTTGTATTGTCCTAGGGTTAAATGCTCCAGTTCTAACTTCACTTACTTGGAATTGGGATCTTTCTCCAAGACAGAACCTGCAGACGTGTGTACTTGAGAAGCTCTCCACAAATCCTCCGATAGAGTGGGCGCCAAGGTTATCTGCAACAACACAATACACAGTACCTTTGACTCGAATGCCTAATGAAGGAATGTAAAGTCCTTCTTCTTCAAGGCTGGCAAGATCTTTTAGCATTGGCTCAAACACAGCACTATAGCCAAACTTTTTGATATCATCAGCCTTGCAGAGAATGGCAAGGTATATCGATGTTAGTGATGATCTGAGCAATGGTGGCACATTTGCTAAAACCCAATACACAGCAGTAATTTTGTGCTTTTTTCTTGAAGTGCCAAGTGGATTACACACTTCAAAATCATCCACATACAGAATAAGAGCAATAGCTGGATTGTTTTCTGACAGCAATGTATTGTTTTTAAAATGTGTGCCATCCTGAAATGATTTGTATTGACTTTCGGAACTGCTGTCTGCTTCATTACTAGATGAGAGCAAATCCTGGATCTCTTTTTTCTTAAAAACCTCATGCAAAGACTTCAAAATAGGTACATATTGAAAACTTCTCTGCTCCCTGGCACTGAGCATATATTCTATGGGTTCCACCACTGAAAAATGCTCCTTGAAATATTCTCTTTTGTAGGAGGTGGAAAGAGGACCATTATGCCCTAGGGCTAATGTAATTGGGTTGCACTCACATAGGTCTGTTACCATCTCTGAGATGATAAAATCATCAACTTCACAATTATGCTTCTTTAAGCATGACTGTAAAATCTCTTTTAAAATAGGACCTGAAGCTGATGAGGAGATAAAGTGTAGCTCTTCAACTAACTCATCAATACACCGTTGTGGTACATTGAATATGCTTTCCAACTTAAGCAGCACGTGGGCTACATGTTTTTCTATTAAATTCGGCAATTCTCTTATTTCATTACCTTCAGGGTCTTCACTCACTGCACCTTCAGTATCGTCTTCATCCACAGGATCATCCCCTGCATTTAGAGGATTGACATGCCTCTGCAAAAGCCAAGGCTTGAAGTCATCCAGTGTATGAGGAGTGTGTTTCCGGCTCCTATGAGAGGCAAATGTTCCATGAATGTTTGTTTTGAAAGGACAATTTTCAAAAACACAAGACACAGTTTCCTGTTTCTTTAAATGACGACCAATATGCTCAAAGTATTCTCTTTCTGTGGAGATAGTGTTTAAAGAGCAACATGGACATTTAAATGAGAGTACAGTGGACAGTGTCACTGACTCACGGGTCGAGTGAGTTCTTGACAGATGGGTTCGCAGGCTGCCCCATGTTTTAAATGAGCAATAACACTCCCAATAAAGACAAGGGAGAAATTCTCCACCATGACCATGTCTTAATCTATAATGCTTTAAGAGATCTGTCTTTCTTGGTGTTTCAAATTTGCAAATTTTACAGATCCACTTCATTTTAAAAACAAACAGTTTAAATTACTTTAACTTGGGTGATTCAGAAGGCTGTAGTACAAACAACTTGTGCTACATCAGCATTACAGTAAATTTTAATTCATTAATTAATTAAAATTACTGCCCGTCTGGCACCAACAACATGCCACGCTCAAAATTGCTTAAATCACCTTTCTTTCCCATTCTGACCTTCAGTTTGGAGTGCAGGAGATTGTCTTGACCAGGACCACACCCTTAAATGCATTGAAGCAACTGCCATGTGATTGGTTGATTAGATCATTGCATTAATGAGAAATTGAACAGGTGTTCCTAATAATCCTTTAGGTGAGTGTATATATTAGGGTTGGGTCGATAGACGATGCCATCGTCCATCGCCGATGGCCGATAGACATCACGATGCTGAGCCGGCATCGCGATCCTCTGCCCCGCCCCCGCCGCAGCAGCAACCAGCTCGCGAAAAACACACACTTAATCACACAATATAGCCTTAATTGCGCTCTTCTCTACCGTATTAAAAGATTCATTTAATTTCCACCACTCCGCCTGGGTGCTTAACTTTTTTTGGCTCCTGCCAAAAAACCATTTCTTTTGCTAGGTAGCGGGTCACAGCGTCAGTACACTGCTTCCATCTTTCGCTTTCACGCTTTACTTAGTAATTTTAGCGAAAGCCTCAGATACTGTTGGTTGGTTCCTGCAAGGTTCAGTTGTGCGTGATGACACTGGCAATGAGTTGTATTCCGCGGGATGGTGAACACGCAAATGGTAATGTAAATTTGTCGTCTGCGCATCTTTTGCGCGGATAACTTGACCGCAAATCCTACACACCACTTCAGACGTATATCGTGGCTGTCCTCTTTCATTTGGTCTAAAGCCAAAGTATTGCCAGATAGGTGAATTTGCACCTTTATTACCAACCAAGTTTGTCGACGCCATTATAACGACAGTACGACACAGATCACTGTGCCTATTCATGCCAGAGTCCCGCAGAAAAAGTGATTGACAGGTGGTAATTTGTGTGTAACTTAACTTTATTTATTTATGGTTTGTTTATGGGTAAAACAAAGACCATGCGGGTCAGGTAGTGGAAACGGTAGGTTACAATTAATTAATTCGTTATGAATTAATTATTTAACAATAACCATCCCTCCCCCCCCCCCCTCCAACCCGCTGCCTACGACGACGATGCCATCGTCCATCACGATGTTTCACATTAGACATCGTACGATGCCAAATTGGTCGACATCGCCCAACCCTAATATATATATATATATATATATATATGTGTGTGTGTGTGTGTGTGTGTGTGTAAAGGAAATTAAGTCTAAAATAAGTAGGGCAGTGGTACTACAGATGCAGGACTAAGAAACACACGTCACATTTGTTTAGATTAAATAATATAAAATCCAAATTCCTATATATACACAGACACACACATGCCATCACATTGATTTTTGGCCTCATTTAAGAGATGTCTGATGTCATGTGTCTTCTCAAAGGAGGCAATTTCTTTAAGTTTCAGAATAATGGTCCCTTCCCATCACCTGATGAACAAGTCTTCTTTCCCATCAGTAATTTTGGAAAACTCAGAATCAACCTTGAGTAAAAACAATCAATAACCAAATGAATACATTAATACACAAACTCTGTGTAAACATTTGCCTAAAGTTAACTGCCAATGACAATTCATTGCAAAATTGAATTCTTGATTTCTTGAAATGTCTTGAATATTAAATGGCCTTATCTTTAAGGAAACATTTACTTTGATATTGAACCACTATTGAGCTTGCTTACCTATAGATTAAACAAAGACTTACCATTGTCCTAGATAAATAAAACATGCAGAGAGGCGTAACATGGAATTTAAAAAAATCGCTTGGGCCTTCGTCGGGGCATGCGCCAGAGAGGGGGCCTGGGTGTCCGCGGAGGGCCTCTGACTGGGACCGGACGAGGAGGCCAGGGCTTGAGGGGTGAGTCATTATTCCCCCCTCAATTTCCTGAGAGCCCCTGAACCAGGCGTGTGCCGCCTACTTGTGAGACTGCTGTTGTGATTAGCAGTCTCTTCCTCCCCTTAGGCAGAGGAGGACTCGGTCTCTGAGGCCGTGGTGGCTTTGGAGGCAGGGGACGTGGCCGGGGACGCGGCAGAGGAATGGGCCGGCCACCCGTCACTTGGGAGCAGCTGGACAATCAGCTGGACGCTTATATGTCAAAGACCAAAGGTCACCTGGATGCCGAGCTGGATGCCTACATGGCTCAAGCGGATCCCGACAGCAAGGAATAGACTGTGCCATTAGTTACATATGCAGCTACCCCGCCAGGACACTGGAAGCGATGAGCCCGTGGCTGGTATCACTACATACCCTGCTCTACTGACAGACCCACGAGTCGCCCTTTTTGCGGATGCAAAACCTTGACAGCACAGTACACATTTGCCCTGTGCATATACCAATAACCGGTATGTGTGGCTGCTTAGCATCCACACATCACTGCGTTCCCACATTCACTCAGTACAGTCAACCATCAAATCACTGTAGGACAGGCCTGGATGTCACACAGCTATACAATTTGTTGACCTGATATGTATTTTTGCAGAAATCCTACATTTATGGCCTTCGTTTTGCCTTGTACATGGGGTGGAGAAATTTGATAAGCAACAGCCTTGTAAAAATTAAACTACCAGGAAGGTTAAATGTTACATGCAGGTGTCCAAAGAGAAGGGTTTGACTGAGCTTCTTGGAGCAGGGCTTTTGTCCTGTATTTGATGTGCTTAGTTGCACTAAATCTAGTGCTCATTGGCTAACATTTTAAATGACTTAACCATAGTTTTTAGATTTTGACAGATTTATAACCCAGTACTATACTTATGGTTTTGCAACCAATATACAAATCATCTACCCCTGACTTAACTATCTTTCAGTGACTGGTGAATATATACATATAAAAAATAATTTTGCTGTTACTGTTTTCCTCCAAAAAATCGTTTGCTTTGAAGTGTTTGTTTTAACATTGTATGGTTGTTCAAGACAAGTCAGCCCCTGGTATCTAGTGTTTAAAGTGCTTTTTGAGTCTCTCTCTCATTTGAGGTTCTTCATTTCAGAGGGTAATGCTAATCATTGTGGTGGGGTCTCTTGAGTGCACCAAAGCTGATGCCTTTTGCAGTCTCAACAGTTTGATTTGTATTGTGAAATTTATTTTGGAATGTTACCAATAAGGTTTTTTTTAAACATCACTTGTACAATCTGGGTAGTGTAAAAGCTCAATGGATGTTTGTGTAAATATGGCTTGATATAAAGTGTTTATTTGAACTGAAACGGGAGCGAAAAACTTCTCTATTTACAATGCTGATCAACCACCCTTAAAAAGAGACGATGTGAGCACAGCTTATCCTGGGGCTGCACATTATTAAAAAAAATATCACGTTGTGATATTTGAAATTTTGGTGATAAATATTGTGATATTTTTAAAACAAGAATTGAATGTATCCATAATGAACTATAGCCAAACAGAACTTATCATCTGCAGACCAGTGAAATCCAGGATACTTTAGTTAGGATTTTCTCATGTTCAAACAGCAATATTCCCTTTCCTTGGCATGGGGTTCAGTTACCTTTGCAACATTGAAATCATGGCACTGTTAAGTTGTTCACATAAGAACTTTTTATTTAGAAAAAGTGTTAACACTGGCATGAGCGGGTAACAACACAAATTTACAGTACAAATTACAGTACAACATAACCCCCACCATTACCAGCAGAATGATCATTATTATAAAGGGGACAACAGGGCTTGTCACAGATGTCTCAACATATGACCATGCCTCAGTAGTTTCCCTTTTTGCTCCCTGTAGTTTTGCACATTATCTATGGAAGTCTTAATTGGATTTAATTATTTATAACCGACAAGACAATCCACAAATACGTACCGTGATCCACAAATATTTAACCATAAATGTTTTTTTTTTTGTGTTGTGTAAAAATGTATACAAATGTAACATGTTTTGCACATTTGTGGAATGCAGAATTCACAGAGTTCTGATTCAGGGGAAGGAAAGTCAGGGACCATCAAGCTGTTTACAGGATTATCTTACAGGTTTCCTCCCTGGAGTTATGCCATATAATATATGTGAAAGTGTGGAGGCGAGCTTTGGCACTCTGTATGTTACAGAATGATACGCATCCACTCAGCAAAGGCTGTCAGTCATATTCCTGTTTAAGTGCAGTGCTTACGAGGCCTGGACCACACAGGCTGATGCTTCATTAGGATACTAACAGAATGAAGCTCCTCTTCATAGAATTTCCAGGGTTCTCTGCTCATTTTCTGAAAAGCAGTTCTGTCACTGCACTGGGTTACCAACTTAGATGGAAAAATATGTCATATCAAAACTAAAACAACCACTAATTTATTACAGCTATGATTGTATGTATTTTTCAGGTGATAAAAACACCATAATCATATCTGCTATAATTAGTATTGCACCTCATTTTCCTGTTTTAAACAAAAACCAGATGGAAGATGTCAGGTTCATCGAGGTCTTTAGCTACAGATGAGTCACTCACTCTGGGCTGCAGTGTATCTTACAGGAGCAGGGGGTTGACATGGATCCGATGGACCTGGAATGCAATTATACCAAGCGTTTGGTATAAAGGACATTTAAACACATCAATCAGATCCTCCTGACCTCATCATAAATAACAGGTTTTTGGACTCATTCATTGCCAGAGTTCTGCAGGATTTACACCTCTCCCACCACCACATCATCAGGGACACCAGCCAACCAGCTTACACCCTCTTTACACTCCTACCCTCTGGAAAAAGCTACCTGTGCATCACCACCTGCACCAGATTCTGTATTCCCCAAATACATGTTCAAATAAAACTTTAAAAAACTTTTAGAACTTCTGGACAAACCCAGGGTATTGTATAAGAAGAGTTAGATAGTATCTGTTATTGCCTTTGAGGATAACTAGTGCCTGTTATTGTCTGATCAGAGAAACACTAAGTGAGGTCATTCACTATACAATTAATTTACATCAATACACTAAACAAGTAAAAAAACCGGCACAGATAAATCCCAGATTTAACCAAAACCCACTCATTTGTCTTCTCCAACAGAGGACGATGGCTACAACCAGGACAATCACAGCAAGGACAGTCACTAGGACAGGGATGATGATAACATCTGGATGATCTTCCGGTTCTGCTGACACACATCAGAGTCACATGTTATATGCAAACAGCCGTATCTCCATGGTAACAAGCCTGTGTTTCTTCTACCAAACACTCTTGGCAAGTCATAGACCAGAAGATGTGGAAGCTGCTCTTTTAAACAGACATACCCAATCCAAAGTCTTCCTTTCTGTCCATGTGTGTGACAGTACAGGTATACTGGTGCTTCTCCCTCAACTGCTGCTCACTGACACTGAGGCTCTTTCTCATCTGGAATGTTCCATCTCCATTGGGCAGCACCTCCCCGCCTGTCAGGTCCTGCTCTGGGACGGGCTGGCCGTCTCTCAGCAGGGTCATGTTGATGTGCCGGGGAAAGAAGCCAGTGGCCAAGCAGCACACCTGTGCTTCCCCAGTGCCTGGGTCTCCCTTCTGGTTCACCCTGACCCTGGGTCGCTCTGCAGAGAATTTTAAAATGAAAAAAATGTAAAAAGTGAAATCTCCTTCCTCTTCTGCCAGTTTTCAGCTGGATGAAGTGTCATTATTACAGAGTGAGGATACATACACAGAGCTACCAGCAAAATTAAGTCTGCAAATAAAGATGTGAGGGGACAGGTCTGCCCCAGGAAGCACCCCCTAATGCTCTCATCATCCAGACACATCAGAATAAACACTTTGTTTTGGCGTCTGACAGGTATTAAAAAGACCTCTGTGCTATGTACCTCTTCTCATTAACACATTCTTGTCCTGTTGGAGGTATTGCCTTAACACCTTAAGACAAAGAGGTTGGTATACGTTTATGTAAATCAGTTGTACTGCCTCCGTTTTTATCTTGCTCCAGATCAACTCTGGCACATGCGGGTTATATCTTTGCTCCAGGATGTCATAGGTCCTCGTCTCCTTGCCCTCATAAGCATCTCTGAGGAAGAACCAGTTGAGGCTGTCACCTTCCAAGGTACATGTTGCCAGTCTCTGATAAAAATGAATCCCTGTGACAGATCAAGAAAAAAGGACATTTTCCCAGTTAGTCTTTCAGCAACTGGCAGCTGTTACAAAGATAGAGCTGAATGATTTAATGCAAATTCAATTTACAGATTTGATGTTTAGATTTGAGTGATTTTGTGATCATTTAGTTAAAAGAAATACATGTGCTACAGAAAATTTATTTAGAAATCCATTTTTTTCCTTTGCATAAAAATATTTCACCAATTAACATAAAATATGTAATTTAAGTAGAGAGCAGCCACTTCATATATAAAGTCTAGACCAGAGGAACAAGGACTAGAAAGTACTCTGGCTGAATGAATCTGAACAATGAAAAACAAACTGAACATTATCATGGGTCAGTCTGTGAGCAGCACAGTGTCTTTATGCTTCTGGCGACAGAAACATAAAGTCTATGTGCTCCCAAGTCTATGTGCATGCAAGGCTTTTTAGGTAATTCTCCTACAGTCCAAAAAACATGTTTCAGTAAACTGGTATGTCTGTACTGCCCATTGTGTGTCCTGCAATGGACTGTCATCCCATCTAAGCTTCCCTCACAGCCTGAGGTTTCTGAGATAAGCTCCAGAATCATCACAACACTGTATGGGATATAATAGTATAGCAAATGGTGTGATTTGATATCAAGCATCTGTTTGAGTAACACAAATATATCAATTAGAGCAGTGGTGGGCAATCTTATCCGCAAAGGGCCAGTGTGTATGCAGGTTTTTGGGATAACCTGTAAGTCAGCTGTTCAAACTCAGGTGTGTGTCAGTCTTCAGCCAATCAGCCCTCTAATTAGTAATCTAATTAGGGAGTTGCAGCGAAAACCCGCATACACACCGGCCCTTTGCGGATAAGATTGGCCACCCCTGGGTTAGAGTGGTACAAGTCAGTTTCATTTGTTCTTATAAAACATTTTCTTGCTTTTTGGTTCTAAAGAAACTCTGGTGGCTCATTGGGTAGAACTATCACTTCACCCCTCCAGCTCTGTGGATTTGAGTCCTACTGTCTCTGAAAGTGTTTAGGGGTTGCATGTTCTCCATGTGTTTTGTGGGCTGAGAGCTCTGGTTTCCTTCCTCAATTCAAAGACATGCATGTAGGCTAACTGGCATCTCAAAATTTCCCATAGAGTGCCAGTGTATGTATGGGCCCTGTGATGCACTGGCTTCCCATCTAGGATGCACCCCAGTGATTTGCACTCTGCCTGGCCTCCCCATGATCCTGGCCAGGATAAGTAGTTGGAAGAAGGGAATGAAAAGTGGACATACCGTTAGTATGATTAAAGTGCTTCATCAAACGATGACTATCAATTTTCATACTTCTGTGTGTCTCTTCCATCACAAAATATTTACTCTCAGTATCCTCAACAAAGTCGTTTGGCCTCCAGTGTCTCCGTGAGACAAGCTCTTTGATATTGCTGTCATAGTACTCAACTGGGACATTGTTGACTGTCAGTACCAGTGTAAGCTCTGGAAATGGTGTCTCTCCATAGATGAATGTCGCCAAGAGTGACAGTGAATGGAATGCTGTACATATAAAAAGGAAAGACTGTTTATTGATAATGGCCAGTACAAATTCCTACAACTGGCCAAGCATTACTTTCCATCAACAATCTCTGGTCACTTACCTGTTTAAGTAATACTGTGTAGAGCAGGGGTCTCCAACTCCGGTCCTGGAGAGCTACCGTCCAGTAGGTTTTCTATCCTACCTGGCTTCTGATGAGCCACACCTGTTCTCAGGTAAATACCAGGAACAAGTGTGGCTCATCAGAAGCCAAGTGGGACAGAAAACCTACTGGATAGTAGCTCTCCAGGACCGGAGTTGGAGACCCCTGGTGTAGAGCATACATGCAGTACATTCAATCTCCATAAACCCCTGTGTGTTTCCCATGTTCTCTGAATGTGTTGTATCTCATTGAAAGCATAATGTTTTGAATTCCCCACAAATAGCATGTTGCAATGTATAATATGTTATCTTCAATCTACCACCAATTCATTGAGGGACTTTGGCTTTGACCATAACTACAGTTTACACCATGCTTTTAGCAAGGAGGCCCATTCTTTCTTTTTCTATAATGTTAGCATGCCTGGGGGGTTGTGTAGCCGACTGACCCTCAGGGGTTTCCTCCCCCCTACGTGGGAGTTATTGGTTACTCTCTCTGTTGTCTGGCTTTCTTTGTTTCATTATTTCATTCTTTGTTTTCCCTTTTTCCTGTTTTTGAATTATTCTGTACACTGACGGATTTAGGTATGTGTGACATAAGCAGCCACCCAGAGCAGCATCTTGCTGGGGGAGGCACGGGGAGTCTGCACAAAAAAAATCAGTTCTGACATTTGTGTGATAGGCTTTCTATCACTTATTTGCGCTGTGATATCATGTCACCTTGAGGGTCAATTAACCTTGCTGGAGTGAGTTCCCTGATTCCAGTTTGTGAACTAGGCACCTCGGTCCCTCAGGTCACCCCACTGGAAGCCCAAGGTAGGGGGAGCGGGAAAATCTATTAAATAGTGCACTGTACAGTACTAATGCAATTAGCAAAATCAGTTTAAAATTTATCCTTAGTTATTTATATCGTTCCAAATTTCCTGAAAAAAATTACAGTGCTGAGTGTTTTTACAAGCTAGAATCACCACTGATTCTGTATAAATAATGTAGTAATGTATTACAACACAGCCATGTAAACCACCTTAGGATGCCTCTGTTATGAAAGGCTCTATATAAAAATAAACTGAATTCTTCCCTTGGTGGCATCCAAACCAAACCAAGTTCCCTGTATAATCTGAGTGTGTGGTGAAATACTGAATACTGAGTCTGAATTGTCATTACACAGTAAATACGTCTGAGGTGCTCTTTAAAGAATGTCTTCTATATGAATGATGTATGCAGAGCTCCTGTGTGATGTTCTGATGTCAAACAGCTCCAGAACTGAGTCCTACCTGAAGAGGTATGGTGAGGAGAGCCCAGGATCAGCAACGCCACAGCAGGGAAAACCATGAAGGTTTGAGGTTGAAGTATCATCACAATTCCAGAAAATTAGGAAACCACCTAAATATGAAATCAATATTCAAAAACAAAAGCTGCAAGAGGAAAAAACACTTAGCAATGAAAAATTATATTGTTTTCTTATTTGAAGTAGCTTTTGGTATATACTGAAATGTTCACATTTTCTGTGCTCTATACCACTTCAGAGTAGAGCGCTTTCAGGATCCTAGAGTGAATCAAGCCAGTTAATCAACTTGGATTGGACGTCATGGTTATGTCACTGCAGTTGTGTGCACATTGTGGTGGAAGCAAAACAGAGGAAACAAGAGGACGAAAATGGGAGATAAGGAATAAGGGAATAAGGAAAAAATGTCTCTCCTGGACATGTCTTTCCACATGATGTAAATGACATAAATATGTATATATACATGATAGATATGTACATATAGATGATGTAAAGAACAGATCTTGATAATAGTCATATATGCAGTTCATATAAGGCATACTGCATGAGCCCTGCACCACCCCAGTATTGTCATTTCCAGTGATTACATCACAAAATGCTTTTGATAATACACTCTGTGTGGCATTAATATAGCACCAACAGAGCCAGAATTCAATGGGGGTGCATTTCCCGCTAGGTACCCTGCTTGCATGACGATCTCTCAAGATATTTCTCTCAGATGATCATATCATTATTTTTTTGATGACTTTAGGTCTGCTGTGTGTATTATCTGAGCAAGTTTCACAAATTCAATTTCAGTGCAGCTAGATTTGAAAGAGGTGCATACCCTTATGCGTAAGGATACACCCCAACCCCCCTGCATGTTCCTGTCTGTTTATCTTCTCCTAAAATACTTTTCATAAATCCACACAATAGACCAACATCAATAAACAGTGAAAATTCTATAAGGTACTAATAACAGTTAGTGAGCCAGTTTCTTAAATATTATACAAGTAAGCTGCCGTAAAATGTACCCCCTGCGTGCTGCATTAATATCGCATTTATGAATTTCAGTAATTATTATGTAGTTCATTAAATGCGTTGGTTGCTAACAGCATTTCGTGATAGAATCAAAGGAGAGAATGGAAATGGATTTCCTGCCAGGTAAACCGTCATAAAGACAAACATATTTTTTGTTTAGGTATTTCAGATCACTGTACCAGAACATTCTCTTCATTGTGGAGAAAAATAAATTACTAAATGTGTGTAAGAATTATATAATTTTCTTTGGTTAATAAAGCCAAGGACTTCCTTGTTCATAAACTAGTAAACTAATGACAAATAAATAACCTATTTTCTATGGGGTGCCGTTTGTAAAGGTACTAAACATATTTCTACTTGCCACTTTTTCAACATTTAGTGCAATTTTCTGACATTTAGCTAGAAGTCAATGGTGTTGTGGATCATCAGATTTTTTTGCTGTGTAGATTATTTTCAAAATTGTTCATCATATGCAAAAATAAATGGTATGTCTATATATAAATATTAAATGTAAATGCTAAATATAAATGTTAAAAGTTAAATGTAAATATAAAAGTTAAATGTAAATATAAATGTTAAATGTAAATGTTAAACGTAAATGTTAAATGTAAATATAAATGTTAAATATAAATGTTAAATGTAAACGTTAAAAATAGACTCTAAATGTTGAGAACATATGCTAATTCGCCACGCCCATCTGCATAGAAATGGGCGGTAACGACAGAAGCACGCTAAGTGGTTGCAGGTTAGGGCTGATGGAGGACAACATGACGAATTCCGCTCACTTAGAGGGCATAGAACGTGCAGTTTTGGCAGGTGTTCACGCTGCATTACATGGTATTGCTACACAGGTCGGGAGCAACATCATTTACACCTTCCACTGTGACATCGGGAAGTTATGAATGAATTTTGGGGCGGGAGGGGGATCAGTAGTATCGTATAAATTCGCCTTTAATTTTTCCCACCATGCTTTATTTGGTGGCGGCAGTTCGTAAGATGCTGCTGCTGAACGTTTTGTTCGGAAATGGCGAGAAATCGCTAGCAAAATGGCAGGTCCAATCACAGGAACTATGAGGACCATAATCCATTGCAGTTATCAGACGCTGCTACACGTTGCTCGTTCGCATATGTTGACGCGTGAATGTGCAATGTTTCATGTAATGTGTTTAGTGATTTTCATCTGACAAACAGAAAACTGAAGTAAGCAGCAATGATAATAGAATGAAGGGGAAACATTAATACAAGTCTTCATGTGCAAATGGATGAATGGATAGTGAAAGTATGTTGTCTAGCCTACAAGAAGCTACCATACTCCCAAATAAACAAAAATCAATATGTATACCTATATGTATTCATTCCATTTTACAAAAATACTCTGCAGACTGACGTTGCTAGCTATCTGTTAGCTGTGACTAAAGTTAGAACGTACTGATCTCAGTGATGTAGTGGCATTAATGCTGGATGTGCATGAGGATACTGACGGTATTGAAGCCTCAAATGAAAGGGCCTCTTAAATATCCATCCATACATCCATCCATTTTCTCCCGCTTATCCGAGGTTGAGTCGCAAGGGCAGCAGTCTTAGCAGGGAAACCCAAACTTCGCTCTCCCCAAGCAACTTCATCCAGCTCCTCTGGGGGAATCCCGAGGCGTTCCCAGGCCAGCCGAGAGCCATAGTCCCTCCAGTGTGTCCTGGGTCTTCCCCGGGGCCTCCTCCCAGTGGGACATGCCTGGAACACCTCACCAGGGGGGCGTCCAGGAAGCATCCTAATCAGATGCCCGAGCCACCCACGTATTCCTTCCACCGACCCAAAACATCCCGAGTTGAGGTCAGCAGCACTCCATCCCCACCATAAACAGTGTTGATGTTGCACTGCTTTCCCGCCCAGAGCCGCCGGATGGTGGACCAGAATCGCCTCAAAGTCGTTTTCCATAGCCTCACCAAACTCCTACCATACCCGAGTTTTTGCCTCCACGACCGTCGAAGCCGCACCCCGCTTAGCCTGCCGGTACCTGACAGCTGCCTCTGGAGTCCCACAGGCTAAAAAGGCCTGATAGGACTCCTTCTTCAGCTTTACGGCATCCCTCACCACTGGTGTCCATCAGCGGGTTCGGGGATTGCCGCCGCGACAGGCACCGACCACCTTACGGCCACAGCTCCGGTCAGCCTCCTCCACAATGGAGGTGCGGAACATGGCCCATTCGGACTCAATGTCCCCCGCCTCCCCCGGGACATGGGAGAAGTTCTGCCAGAGGTAGGAGTTGAAACTCCTCCTGACAGGGGATTCCACCAGACGTTCCCAGCAGACCCTCACTATACGCTTGGGCCTGCCAGGCCTGGCCAGCTTCCTCCCCCACCAGCAGAGACAACCCACCACCAGGTAGTGATCAGTTGACAGCTCCGCCCCTCTCTTCACCCGAGTGTCCAAGACATGCAGCCGCAAGTCCAATGACACGACTACAAAGTCGATCATCGAACTGCGGCCTAGGGTATCCTGGTGCCAAGTGCACATATGAACACCCTTATGCCTGAACATGGTGTTCATTATGGACAATCCATGTCATGCACAGAAGTCCAACAACAAAACACCGCTCGGGTTCAGATCGGGGGGGCCGTTCCTCCCAATCACGCCATTCCAGGTCTCACTGTCATTGCCCACGTGGGCATTAAAGCCCCCCAGTAGAACAAAAGAGTCCCCAGGAGGAGCGCTCTCCAACACCCCTTCCAAGGACTCTAAAAAGGGTGGGTATTCTGAACTGCCGGTTGGTGCATAAGAGCAAACAGCCGTCCCCCCACCCGAAGGCGAAGGGAGGCTACCCTCTAATCCACTGCGGTAAACCCCAATGTACAGGCACCCAGCCAGGGGGCAATAAGTATGCCCACCCCTGCTCAGAGCCTCTGCCCATGAGCAACTCCAGAGTGGAAGAGGGTCCAACCCCCTTTGAGGAGACTGGTTCCAGAGCCCAGGCTATGCGTCGAGGTGAGCCCGACTATGTCTAGCCGGAACTTCACAACCTCGCGCACAAGCTCAGGCTCCTTCCCCACCAGAGAGGTGACATTCCATGTCCCAAGAGCTAGCTTCTGCAGCCGAGGATCGGACCGCCAAGGTCCCCACCTTCGGCCACTGCCCAGTTCACAATGCACCCGACCCCTATGGCCCCTCCTACGGGTGGTGAGCCCATTGGAAGGGAGACCCATGTGCCTCGTTCGAGCTGTGCCCGACCAGGCCCCATAGGTATAGGCCTGGCCACCAGGTGCTCACCATCGAGCCCCACCCCAAGGCCTGGTTCCAGGGGGGGGGCCCCGGTGACCCGCGTCCGGGTAAGGGAAACCGTGGTTCCATTATTTTGTGCATCATTAGGGGTCTTATGAGCCACATGTAGAGTCTACATTTAACATTTACGTTTAACATTTATATTTACATTTAACATTTATATTTACATTTAACATTTACATTTAAGATTTATAATTAACATTTATATTTACATTTACCATATAGGCTACATTTAACATTTATATTTACATTTAACTTTTATATTTACATTTAACTTTTATATTTACATTTAACTTTTAACATTTATATTTAGCATTTACAATTAATATTTATATATAGACATACCATTTATATTTACATATGATGAACAATTTTGAAAATAATCTACACAGCAAAAAAATCTGATGATCCACAACACCATTGACTTCTAGCTAAATGTCAGAAAATTGCACTAAATGTTGAAAAAGTGGCAAGTAGAAATATGTTTAGTACTCCATAATTTTCTTGTTCACGGCAGGGGTGCAGAATTCGGCACACCGGATTGTCGTAGACATTTTGTACCCCCAGCTCTGCAAACGTTATCGTGGGGAACCCCCCTCGTCTCTGCAAATGTAATCATGAGGCGGGGGGCTGAGCCCCCCCTAAGAGTCAAGTCGTAGAATCGCCCCTATAGCAAATACTATTTTCGTAACGAAAGTGAAAGCACTTGTATTAAAGGACACAGACTGTATTATAAATATGAACCTAACATGTGTCTAGCTCTCAAATATATATCTAATCTAGGTCTATTTTAACAATCTCGTCATTTACTTGCCAGATTGTGAATGGCGAAACAGATGAAAGTACAGCTTAAATCGACAGATGAAGTTGGAACACCGTCTTCTATTTAGCTGCACTTCCTTGTTTCACTTTATCCCCCGACCAGATTGTCCATGCATTCGTTCTCGACATTGTGTGCAGATGTAACCCACCTGGAAGCCGGTGCTATTTCCTTGATTATCGTAAGTCGTAATTCAACATCATTTAAACGGTATACGCGGGTGAGGGTAAAATGCGGACAGTTTACAAACAGCGGATTCCGTGTTTATAAACAGACGTGTCGCAAAAGACGCACGCCGCGTAGACAGATCACGTGGCATAGAAAGATACCCATACGACGTTACCTAATCACGGGGTGCGTTCGAGGTGTGTCTGCAGCTGACGTGACGTGGAGCGCGATCTGCCGTCGGCTGCAGGGGTGGAGTATACGCTGGACGTAAACAAATGAGTGTTCGAGGAGCTCAGCAAGGCGCAGCAGCTGCGCGTTCAGCCAGTGCAATTTTGTCATCCATATTACAGAGTACAATACGATTGTCCGAAATCCTTATTGTTGTTAATGTTTAACAATTATTTTATTGTTGGTTTTTTTGAAAAAAAAAAATTGAAAATGTTCTATATATCATTTGTTGAGCGTTCTCTAGTTGCGTATAATTTGCATTTGGACGTCCAGCTATCATGAACGTCACAGTTTGTGGGTGCCTGTTCTGGATGAGTGAAATATATTGTAATAAATCAATAAATAAAAATGTTTCTTTCACCAAAAAAGTGTATTCTTAAGTATTTTTGTAGATCTCATATCGAAACACTATCGAACTATATCTTCGTGTTGTCTGGTTTATTTTCTCATATAAGTAAGGCTACTGTACACCTTGCAAACACTCATGTGAAATATCTACACAATTATAGAAACGTTACATTGGTTGGCACTGTACAAGTCATTATATCAGAATTAATACAAGAAAGAAAAAGAAAATTGCAAAGCAGATCTGTTACATTTAAACATGGAAGTAGCATGTAGAAATAAGTCCCCCAGGCTTGGCATATAGTAGTGGAAAAGGCTAAATTTGTATTTTACGAAAACATTTAAAAGTGTTTGGGGCAGGATTTGTAATTATCCATTTTGTCCTATACACTGTAACAATAGGGAAGCTGCCCTGCATAATCTAAAAGTCCACAGAAGTGGCATGTAGAAATGAGGCCCCAGAACATGTGATATATTGCCAGGAAGGTCGGAATTTGTACTTTACAAAAATTTAAGATTGAAGATTCAAAAGGTTTATTCGTCATGTACACAGTTGTACACACACAACATGTAGTGGAATGTAACCCTGGTCACTGAGCAGCTGTGCATGATAAGAGAGTAACAAAATATAGCAAAATATAAGAAAAATAATAAGATAAAAAATATATGAAATGTTCAGCTGTACATAATCTATACATAAGTGATAGGTAAGAGGTATTTTGCTGTGCAATGTGCAAGAGGCCTGAGGTATGTGCCAATGATTTGGACAGTGTGAAGCAGCACCTAGTGGCATTGAGTATTGTCCTGATTTAGGAACATTATGACCTGGGGGAAAAAGCTCCTCTTTAACCTTTCCGTTCTGGGATGCATTTCCCAAGACCATAGTGGAGCAACACTGTTGTAAAGTTGCGTAGTTCGAACTACAGTTCTTGAGCTGTAGTTAGAAGCTTAGTCCCAGGTAAATACATCAGCGATGGTGGAAAATGCAGTCTAATAAGGGTATAGTCACCGTGCAAGTAAGAAATTTAATAATCTTTCATAACTAATAAGGAATAATTTAGCTCTATGATCACATATAATGTGAAGTTGTCTGAAAATGTAGTTTGAAACGTAATTGTTGTGTGGGTCTCTGGTCATAAGTACGGTAACTGTCGGTAGTGAGCAATAGGGACACCTTGCTGGGTGATGCGGGAAGAATCCTCTGTGTGACCCATCTGTACGTTGACATCGAACTTCAACTCACCAGTGGCACCTGCACTCTCATCTAGCACATATTGTATGTTCTAGTCACTCTTTGGCTTCTTCTCATGTTTAGAAACATGTGTGAACAGTTTTGAGTCATTGTGTTTAAATGATGACTACTGTATGGTGGCTGTGCTGAACTTCTGCAGCCTGTGTTTTCTATTTTGCATCAAAGTTCACCACAGTGCAAAATGTGTTTTGATGAATGGGAATGTGTTTAGAGGGGCGCCGGTGGTGGCGGGGGCTGGCCCTGGGATGGGTGGTTGGCCTCTTCGGTGCGGGCTTGGGTGGGGGGGTCTGGGGCTCTGGTGCCCGGGGCCTGGCCGTTTCCTCGGTGGGTGCCTTCCTGCGCGGGGGTGGCCTGTGCTCCCTCCGGGGCACTGCCGGGGGGGGTGGGTCGTTCCATGTTTGGGGGGCCAGCCTGCGCTATTTGGGGGGTGGCATGTCTCGAGCCCGGGCTGGTCTGCCACTTTTTTGTCGTCGAATGAGTGGGTGACTGAGTGCGGGCTGCCCTTCGGGGTGGGGGGGGAGGGGGGCTAGTTCTTGGCGTCGGCACTGCTCCGGGGCGTTGTCGCCGGGGGCCCCGGGACCGCTCCATCCCATGCCGCGGTGGGGGGCTGGGGTGCCTAATGAGCCAGCTGGTTAGCTGGCTCTCTTCTGCCAGGGGGTAATAAGCTCCCACCTGGTATCATGAATCCCAGCCCCTCTCCCCCCTCACTCACATAACATGCCACGCACACATGTAGGATCTCGGGGTGGGAATGTGCCGCGCACGCAGTGAGGGGGCCATCCACATGGCCTTACTCGCTGTGCTGCGCGGCCCTCTGCCTCCCCTTGTTTTAATTGTACTTTAGTCATCACATATCGGTATACACACAGGGCCTTGGGGGGTGGGAGCACTTCTCAGAGGCTGGTGCGTGGGGCCGCTGAGGTGGTCTCACTCACCTCTTCACTGCTGCCCGCCCCTCAATTTTACTTACACCATATACATTGAGGGTTTTGGCGGGGGGGGGGGGGGGTGATGGGGAGGAGAGCTGTTTGCAAGCAGCGCTCCTCCTCGCTTCCCCCGTCAATTTTAAATCCATCTTAAGTTTCTCAACAGTCATACGTATGTGTAAAAGTCATTTGAAGACTGAATTGTGTTACAGTGAAAAAAACCCACAACAGCACAATAAAAGGCAAGTGACTCAGGCAAAGTCAGTCAGAAGGGTGTGTGAACAGGCTTGGCAAACTGGGTGATAAGTATAATGATGAATGCCTGCTCACCAGTAAGTTCATGCTTATTTCCTTACAGTATGTCTTGAGGAGGCCTGCCAATGGTGTGGACAGTTTCAAAATAAAGATGGTGACTGGGTGAGGAAAATTACTGTAGTCATTTCATAGATATGCATTGAGCAATCGCAAGTTGACCTCACCTCAGCTACTGCGTGAGTGGTCAGACAGCTGCCATGTCAGTGTCACCTCATCAACAGTTTTGTCGCCGGTGCCCGCAGTTTGGTCTGCGGGGTTGCAAGGCACGCAACAAGCCACTGATGACTGATGTCCAAAGGTGCAACAGGGTTGACTGGACACGGAAGAACTCACGCTGGACATGTGAAACGGTGGGAAAAGGTGCTTTTCAGCGATGAAAGCACTTTCTGCCTGTTTGGTAGCCAGGCAGACACCTATGTGAGGAGGTTTCCTGGAGAGGAGTTCAAGCCTGAGTGCCTCAACCTCACTGTGAAGCATCCTTTGAAGGTCATGGTCTGGGGCTGCATGGCTGCCAGTGGCGTCGGACGTCTCCACATCATTGACGGCATGGTCAGTGGGACCAAGTACATCACAGTACTGCAAAAGTGTATGGTGCCATCAGTGCAGCAACTGTTTACAAGCTGGTTCCTGTCCCAAGATGACAATGCACCGTGCCATTGCTCCAAACAGGTGATCAACTGGAAGCGTCAGAACAACATCAATCAATTGAGTGGCTTGCCCAATCTCCCGATCTGAATCTCATTGAGAACTTGTGGCACAAGGTGGCTTTGGAGATATCCAAGAGACATCCAAAATCAAAACATGAGTTGATTGAGTCACTCATTGCAGCCTGGAACCATGTTATCACCCATGATCACCTCATCAAACTGGTTCACTCAATGCCGACACGGTGCAGGCAGGTGATCAAGAACAAAGTGTGGCCCACCAGATTCTGAGCCATCACTGAGACACAAAAAGTCCTTTTTCAAGGCCACCTACACGAACATGAAGAAAGCTTGACGCATGTCTGTTCTACTATATATGAAGTATACTCATTTATTTTGCACCTTTGGCCAGAGAAATACATTACGCATATTACTCAATAAGACAATTGACATGGGAGCTTTAACAAACAAACTCAGAAAAGTAAATCCAAGCTAGAATAAAAACTTGATTTCTATTACTGTGTCCCCTGTAACACTGTTTTCAAATAAATATATTGGCTCAACGAAGGAGTTAAAAGTAAAAGGTCAAAAGTTGGAAAAAATGCTAAATTAACAAGTGGTTGCAGACTTTTGCATACTACTGTAGTGTGGCTGCGTTTTTATAAAGAAGACTCCTCTTCACAAGCTGTGCAATACCATTTAACATTTGTTATGTGTTTGAATTGGCTCTTGGTCATGCCAGTACAGACACGGTGTTGCCACCTCTGGCATCCATCACAGAGTATCTACAGTGGGATTAACAACATACAGTATAGGACAAGTAGCCATATTTTCCCATCTATGAAATGACTACAGTAATTTTCCTCACCCAGTCACCATCTTTATTTTGAAACTGTCCACACCATTGGCAGGCCTCCTCAAGAGATACTGTAAGGAAATAAGCATGAACTTACTGGTGAGCAGGCATTCATCATTATACTTATCACCCAGTTCGCCAAGCATGTTCACACACCCTTCTGACTGACTTTGCCTGAGTCACTTGCCCTTTATTGTGCTGTTGTGGGTTTTTTTCACTGTAACACAATTCAGTCTTCAAATGACTTTTACACATACCGTGCGATGTTATCTGTCATTGCAACCACACATCCATTCCTCTCACACTGTTTTTTGCATTATCGCAAATTAGTTCTACCCCTGACTTTTCCGGCTCAGATTCTGTGAAAACATAGCTAAAAGGCCCTTCTGTCAAAAGGGGCTGACAGACATTCGCTATAGTCATGTTAATATAATATAATATAATATAATATAATACAAAATTCTTTAAAACCTGTTAAGTCTAAAACTGTAAGAGTAGGTGTACTTGTTTACAAAACAAAAAACAAAAGTTCTCTTACATAACTTTTGTAGTATTTGAAGGATTTTATACCCCATTTTAAGCACAACTGTACAATTGATTAACCCTGCATGCCCATAACAGCATTTTACCCCTAACTGTGCAGTATCTGTATAAACTGGACACATCTGGTTTGACTGCCCCAAAGAGCTTTGGTAAGTTAAAGTTTACCTTGCCTTATGTTTCTGTTACAGTTTTTCTGAATTGCTAAAAGACTAAACCTCATTCTTGGAACAAAACTTCCAATTGCCAAAACTCATTTATTGAATCAATCACTCTTTTGGTAAAACTTTAAACACAATTTGCAGATTTGAGCAAAACTCTAAACACATTCCCATTCATCAAAGCACATTTTGCACTGTGGTGAACTTTGATGCAAAATAGAAAACACAGGCTGCAGAAGTTCAGCACAGCCACCATACAGTAGTCATCATTTAAACACAATGACTCAAAACTGTTCACACATGTTTCTAAACATGAGAAGAAGCCAAAGAGTGACTAGAACATACAATATGTGCTAGATGAGAGTGCAAGTGCCACTGGTGAGTTGAAGTTTGATGTCAACGTACAGATGGGTCACACAGAACCGCGGTTAAGTTAGCCTCATATTCGATATTCAGTTTTCTAGCTGTACAGTTTTTTCCAATTGCTAAAGCACAATTTTGACAACAAGGCTCATTTTTGCAAATCATTTAGCACAATTCACAAAACACCTCACCCAAAGAGCAAAACACCTCACATATCCTGCAAAATGAAGCTCTCCAGTCAAAACTATATAAACACTTATGAAAACCAAACTTTTGCCCCAAATAGTAAACATTTCTTTCCCATGCCTAAATTTTTCCTCCAACCAACCAAACACCACTATGTAAAATCCAAAACACTTTTATCTCTTTAGGGACTGTCAGAACTGCAAATGCTGAGAATTGGACACAGAGACATATGTGCAGAAATAAATTCGGTTCCAACAAATCATTTATTTAGCTACAATTTGCAACAGAAAAACCAACAAAATCCATATTACTGTACAATTCAACAAATTCTAAACCTTTGAAAACAGAATGAGAAACGTGCAAGTGAAAAAACAAATGAAAAACGAAACAAGATTTATGCAGCGTCATGTCTTCTCAGTGGATCTGGCCACAGCACCTCATCCACTTCACATGCGACATCTTCCCTTGCTAGACAGCGAGGAAAGAAGCGTCGGGAGTGTCTTATCCATCCCTGGATGGCTCCTACGTCAACTTCCTCACATGCCTCCTCCATTGCTTGTAGAAGCCCCTCACGCACATGGGGTTGATGATCATAGACCTTCCAACGCCATGCTGAAAAGAACTCTTCTATTGGGTTCAGAAATGGAGAATAAGGGGGAAGGTAAAGCACTATAAAATGTGGGTTGTTGGCAAACCAATTTTGCACCATGGCTGCACGATGAAAAGCCACATTGTCCCACACTACAACATATCTGTGCCGTTGCCCTTCATCATCTGTGTGGTTTGCCTGTTCTACGATGTCTCTCAATCTGTCCAGAAATGTCAGGATCAACCCTGTGTTGTATGGACCAAGAATGGCATGGTGGTGTAGAACTCCATGTCCTGTGATAGCAGCACACATTGTGATGTTTCCCCCACGTACGCCAGGAACATTCACAATAGCTCTGTGACCTATTATGTTTCTTCCCCTTCTTCTGGTTCTCGTAAGGTTGAAGCCAGCCTCATCAATAAAAATGAACTCATGTGGGATCACATTTGAATCCATTTCCAGCACTGTCTGAAAACAAAAAAAAAGATTACATAAGCAATGGTTTAGGTTTATGTTTAGTACTGGAGAAATGCAACATTATATGTAGTGTCCTGTAGTCTAATAGTTACCTGCACGTAATTGTGCCTCAGTTCTTTGACTCTTTCGGAGTTCCTCTCAAAAGGCACCCGGTATATCTGTTTCATTCGTACCTGGTGTCGCTGGAGAACACGAGCGAGGGTAGACAAGGCAACTTGCCTAATGTTGCCAAAAACAGTGTCGTCTCTCACAATGTGGCTTTGAATTTCCCTAAGTCTTATGGCATTATTTGCCAAAACCATGTTTATGATCTCTAGCTCCTGTGCCTCTGTGAACATCCGACCTCTTCCACCACGTCCTACTTGTCTCTCAGTCCTTAGAGAAGACAACAATGTATATATTGGTATGCAGCCTCTCTTGCTTATAATGAAGATTATGCAGTAGTATTGTACAAGTAAAGAACACATACACATATACTGTAAATATAGAATGCAGTATTAGCCTACTCTATATACAATATACATACTGTAGATACTTTGAATTGCTGTATATATACAGAGTAGGTGTTACAGAACATACCTGTTCTCAAGTCGAAATGTACGGATGACAGAAGCAACAGTAAATCGACTCAGGTTGGGTTGGACTCTCTGTCCAGCCTCTCTCATTGTCAATCCATGATTTATAACATGGTCGACTAATGTTGCCCGAATTTCATTGGAGAGTGCTTGTCTTCTTTGTCTTTGTCCTCTTTCACCTCTCTGTGCACCCCTACCCCTACCCCTACCCCTACCCCTACCCCTACCCCTACCTCTACCTCTACCTCCACCTCTTACGTGTCCTCTACCTCTAACGTCTCTTCCTCTCCCTCCGGCTTCCATTGTTCTTTAATGTTGGTAAATCTGTGGAGTTTTATAGTTCTCACATTCTGATTGCTGAGTTAACTAATAAGCAGTCAGGTGTTTGACCAGGTGACATTTGTTTTAGCCTAATGGGCACATGGGTGTGGCTTTCTGATTGGGTGTGTTTGGAAATGGCTAAAAGTGTCTTGGTGTGAGATTCCTGTGTTTTCTGTAGGAAAGTGTGTGTACTCTAATGCAAAAGAAGTCAAGTTAATTGCTTATTGTGTTCAAAGGTGTGATTTGTGTTTTGAATATAGCAAATGTGAGGAGAGATTTTGCTCTCTGAGTGTCAGTTTCTGCAGTTGAGCTTTACATTAGATTTTAGTGTGTTAGCAATTGGAAAAAACTGTAATAACTTTTCACGGAAGTAAGGTGGGACGTTATTAATCACAGAATCGTGTTGTCCAGTACGCAGGCTACGATGCACACCGATGATTTTTGCGCTTCAAACCATTTCGTGATTTGTGCAAAATCGTGTTAATAGCTAATAAAATAGGTGCTGTCAGCTGTAATGACATGGTGCTTTAGCATTTTGGGCTCATGGCGACTGATGCACACCCCTTTGTTTCCCAGATTGCTTTACGTACGATTTTTAATTAATTTTTGAATGTTCGAATGTATCCGTGTAATGCGAAATGGGACAATGCATGAATGGGTTAATAACTTTAAAACTAGACAAGACAGGCACTTCTAGTGAATTGTGCTTTGATCAGTGGACTACAGGGAACAATGCACACCCCTTGGATTTTCAGAATAACTTTCTCTCTAACAGTTATTAATTAATACATTGTATGCATATTACATGGAATAGGGGCTATGCACTAAAGGGTTAATAGGTCTGGAACAAAATGAGACAGCCACATTCTATGAAGTGTGCATGGATCAGTGGAACCTGGGGGACAATGCACACCCCTTAGATTTTCAGAATACCTTTCTTTCTAACAGCTATTAATTGATACATTGTATCCATGTTACATGGTATAGGGGCAATGCACTAAAGGGTTAATAGCTCTAGAACCAAATGGGACAGCCACATCCTATGAAGTGTGCATGGATCAGGGGGACCTGGGGGACAATTCACACCCTTTAAATTTTCAGAATAACTTTCACTCTAACAGCTATTAATTACAGTTTTTTACAATCGCTATGACAGTTTTTTCAAAACATTTAACAAGTTTCCTAAACTCTTAACGCACCATCACACCTAAAACACACAATTGGCAAAACGGTTAATTTCATGCTCAAAATCACACATTGTAAACTAAACCCCAAAACTAATTTTCAAAATACAATAATAAACTATCACAGTACACTATGTCTAGCAAAACACTGCAAACATGTTTTAAAATCAAATAATTATTCAAAACAGTAACACATGTTCTCTTCCAACAGGAACATTTAGTCAATCATAACACATTGACAAAAAAACACTATCATCAGCTGAAATTACAGAAACTGCATTATTTTATGTGTCAGGTCTGCCCTTATATTTGAAGCCTTTCTACATTTTTGTTTTGTTGGGTTTAGTAAATGCATGCATTTTGTTTCTTTTGCTGCAGAAATTCAATACAAAAAAGTGAATGACCATCTCAGAGTAGCTTTATAAAATGTACAGTTTATGTAAAAAAAAAATACAGACAGAACTGCTGCAGTACAGACTTTATTTGCAAAAGGACATTACTGCAAGATATACAAACAGAAAAAGCACCGGAATTATAATATAAAAAAACAAAGTAATCTTCTATTCTGCCCGGTCTTCTGCATTTGGCCACATGTTCTCATCCACATCACACCTGATATCTTCTCTGGCAAGGCATCGTGGGAAGAATCTTTTGGCATGCCTTATCCACCCCTGGCAGTGTTCAGCTGTGATGTCTTGGCATGCAGCATCCATTGCATCCAGGAGGGACATTTGGTCATGTGGACGATGGTCAAAAACCTTCCATCTCCAGGCTGAGAAAAACTCCTCAATGGGGTTGAGGAAAGGGGAGTAAGGGGTAAGGAAATGGGACATCATCCTTGGATGGGCGTCAAACCAGGCTGTGACTGCACGGGAATGGTGGAATGCCACATTGTCCCATGTGATAACATATATTGGCAAGTGGTCTCCCACCGGTCCCCTTTCTACCTCTGGCACCAGTCTTTCGTGCAGGTCTTCTAAAAACAGGAGAAGGCGGTCGGTGTTGTAGGGGCCAATCTGACATTTATGCAGGAGTACACCGTTGTTGGAGATTGCGGCGCACATGTTGATATTGGCTCTTCTCTGGCCCGGCACGGTAACTGTGGCCCTTTGGCCTATTATGTTTCTCCCACGGCGACGCCTTTTCGCCAAGTTGAAGCCAGCCTCGTCAACATAGATAATTTCATGTGGGACTTGATTGGCCTCCAACTCCATGACTCTCTGAAAGTAATTACACACAGTGTATGTAAATGCTGTGCTGTACTGTATATCTACTGTATGTACTAATGCACTCCAGGTTTATAGAGTAGTTTACTGCAAAACACACTGTGTATAGTACAGTAATGACTGTATTGCATAACCTTACCTGAACGTATTGGTGACGGAGTTCTTTGATGCGCTCACTGTTCCTTTCAAAAGGAACTTTGTATAGTTCTCATTGGCAATGGAATAAAATACAGGGAATATATTTGTGTTTCAATTCACAATATAAACAGCTGTTCACTTTGACTTTAGCCTATATAAGTTATGTTTAGAACATGATGTTATCTGTTCTGACATACAGTGTTAAAGCATTTGTAAATTTGACTGTAAAATTACATTGTTTTGGTCTTGGTTGAGCTTGTGTGTAAAAGAAGTTCAAGCATTTTAAATTGGTGTTACCTGTATGCATTTTGTATCAAAGCAACAAGAAATGTATTACAGTAATTGTATAGCCTACAAAGACAGATGTTGTGCTAACCGTGTTAAGAGTTTAGGAAACTTGTTAAATGTTTTGAAAAAACTGTCATAGCGATTGTAAAAAACTGTAATACATTGTATGCATATTACATGGCATAGGGGCAAAACACTAAAGGGTTAATAGCTCTGAAAACAAATGAGACAGCCACATTCAATGAAGTGTGCATTGATTAGGGGGACCTGGGGGACAATGCACACCCCTTGGATTTTCAAGATCACTTTCTGTCTAGCAGTTATTAATTATTACATCGCATCCATATTACATGCCATTGCTCCATTTCATACATATTGACAGTTAATTGATAACACAAATTAATCCATAAGTAAGTTGTAAAGTGTGATTTAGGCAGTGCACCGTGGGACAAAGCAAATGTATCGCAGCTGAATTGCTTGATTACGTGTTTCGTCACATTGAATATATTAGCATTAAGCATTTATCCATTGAACAAAAATAGAAAACAATAATTAAGCAGGGGTGTTTTGTTTTTATTGGCTGCTCTTCATCAGAAACTGAAGAAATGTTACAGACTTCATGCTCAATCTTAGCATCCTCAAAGTCTCCATTAGGTCTTTCTTTCTGGTGTACAGTGGAAACATCAAAATCCTCTTAATTACTCCATGGTGAGTGATCTGTTAATAGATTGTATTGCTTGCTGTCTGTGGGATCATCTTCTTGTGGAGTTTGGACATACTGATCTTGTGATGGAAAAGAAAATTTTGATAAGCTTGAGAGATTCATTTCTGCATGGCCTGAGAACACTGTCTGATGCTCCAGAACTCTGTCTTTTACTTTGTTCCTGTTTTGGTTCCACACTGTCCTTAGCCACTTTTTATTTGCTTCTGACTTATCTCCAAATAATCATTGCTGACCAATTTTCAGGACTGAAACATATGCCTTCAGCAAGATCCGGAAACTGCAAAAATTCTTGCACCACAGCATCCACTCCACCTGCTCCGTTCCATAGATCTTTCCTTATTACTCTTTTACCTTTTCTCACTATACCCATTGCCAGTGATATTTCCTAAAAGAGAGAAAAATGAGCTGTGATAAAAATTAATTGTTCTGGGAAATATTAACTTGTCAACTTTGTCTTTAAGTTCAACAGATATGCCTGTTTTCATAATTCTATGAGTGCATCATTTCATGATTTTTTGGGGTTGGGTCCTTCTCCACTTGGAGTGGGAAACCATATTACAGAAGTTGCAGGGTTTAAAAACATGCATAACAATCAGGCACATCTGCAAATGTCAGCATGTACTTTCATATATACACGTTTCCCTCATGATTTGTTTTTTCTTCTTCCAATTTTTATCATTTGCTCTTCATTAGTAAAACAGCTCAGTGCATGACTAAACTTCAACATTTTTAATAAATAATATATATTTTATAAAAGTATACTTATTATTGTTATTATTATAACAATTATAAGGGATAAATACTTTTACTTATCCAATATTTCTTACTCATAGTCCAGGCTATATTACAATTGATACAGTGGGTACAGAAAGTATTCAGACCCCCTTCAATTTTTCACTCTTTGTTATATTGCAGCCATTTGCTAAAATCATTTAAAATGATTTTTTTTCCTCATTAATGTACACACAGCACTCCATATTGACAGACAAAAAAAAGAATTTTCTGTATTTTCAATGTTCCAAATGAACTCGGACCACAAAGTGGCAACGTTATGCATAAGGATTCTGGTGTATTTATTATTCCACTTTTAATCTTTTGTTAATAAAGTTTATTGTGAAATCTTTTCAAGATGCTGGCATCCTGTCAGGTGTGCTGCAATCTTGCAGTAGTTTAAGAAGACCTAAAAGAATTATGTCAAAAACAAAAGAGCACTCTCTAGGAGATATTGGAACGCAAAATTTAGTTAAAAAATCAGACTATGTGAACAAATGCCCCTCTCAGTTGATCAGCAGAGGCGATTAATAGAATGTTATTGTTAACCCCCTTTGTGTAAAAAAAGTATTAATTTTTAAATTTGATGTCTTCATTATTCCAAGTTAATTTCTATAAGGAGAGTAATTATCTTTGTATATAAGAAGCCAGGATTCAAATGGTGGCTTAATTATTGTTTTCTATTTTTGTTCAATGGATAAATGCTTAATGCTAATATATTAAATGTGACGAAACATGTAATCAAGCAATTCAGCTGCGATACATTTGCTTTGTCCCACGGTGCACTGCCTAAATCACACTTTACAACTTACTTATGGATTAATTTGTGTTATCAATTAACTGTCAATATGTATGAAATGGAGCAATGGCATGTAATATGGATACGATGTAATAATTAATAACTGCTAGACAGAAAGTGATCTTGAAAATCCAAGGGGTGTGCATTGTCCCCCAGGTCCCCCTAATCAATGCACACTTCATTGAATGTGGCTGTCTCATTTGTTTTCAGAGCTATTATCCCTTTAGTGCATTGCCCCTATGCCATTTAATATGCATACAATGAATTAATAACTGTTAGAATGAAAGTTATTTTGAAAATCTGAGGGGTGTGCATTGTCCCCCAGGTCCCCCTAATCCATGCACAGTTCATAGGGTGTGGCTATCCCATTTTGTTCCAGAGCTATTAACCCTTTAGTGTTTTGCCCATATGCCATGTAATATGCATACAATGTATTAATTAATAGCTGTTAGAGTGAAAGTTATTCTGAAAATTTAAAGGGTGTGCATTGTCCCCCAGGTCCCCCTGATCCATGCACACTTCATAGGATGTGGCTATCCCATTTTGTTCCAGAGCTATTAAGCCTTTAGTGTTTTGCCCCTATGCCATGTAATATGTGTCACGCTCGGAGACGGAGGCAAGCAGGGAAGCAGGAGCGCAAGCCAGGACGTCAGGTAAGCAGGGTTTAATGTGTAAAATACGGACATGGACGGACGATACACGACAATACAATGCTCGATCTGGGGAACAAGGGGAGACGTGAACTGATATACAGAGGACAAGCAGAGTTTAACGAGCAACAGGTGGAAACAATCAGGTAAAAACATGAGGTAACGAGGTGGGCGTGGCACACAGAAGGATCGGACGGAGCGGGGCGTGACAATATGCATACAATGTATTAATTAATAGCTGTTAGAGTGAAAGTTATTCTGAAAATTTAAAGGGTGTGAATTGTTCCCCAGGTCCCCCTGATCCATGCACACTTCATAGGATGTGGCTGTCCCATTTGGTTCCAGAGCTATTAACCCTTTAGTGCATTGCCCCTATACCATGTAATATGGATACAATGTATCAATTAATAGCTGTTAGAAAGAAAGTTATTTTGAAAATCTAAGGGGTGTGCATTGTCCCCCAGGTTCCACTGATCCATGCACACTTCATAGAATGTGGTTATCCCATTTGGTTCCAGAGCTATTAACCCTATAGTCCATAATGAACTATAGCCAAACAGAACTTATCATCTGCAGACCAGTGAAATCCAGGATACTTTAGTTAGGATTTTCCCATGTTCAAACAGCAATATTCCCTTTCCTTGGCATGGGGTTCAGTTACCTTTGCAACATTGAAATCATGGCACTGTTAAGTTGTTCACATAAGAACTTTTTATTTAGAAAAAGTGTTAACACTGGCATGAGCGGGTAACAACACAAATTTACAGTACAAATTACAGTACAACATAACCCCCACCATTACCAGCAGAATGATCATTATTATAAAGGGGACAACAGGGCTTGTCACAGATGTCTCAACATATGACCATGCCTCAGTAGTTTCCCTTTTTGCTCCCTGTAGTTTTGCACATTATCTATGGAAGTCTTAATTGGATTTAATTATTTATAACCGACAAGACAATCCACAAATACGTACCGTGATCCACAAATATTTAACCATAAATGTTTTTTTTTTTGTGTTGTGTAAAAATGTATACAAATGTAACATGTTTTGCACATTTGTGGAATGCAGAATTCACAGAGTTCTGATTCAGGGGAAGGAAAGTCAGGGACCATCAAGCTGTTTACAGGATTATCTTACAGGTTTCCTCCCTGGAGTTATGCCATATAATATATGTGAAAGTGTGGAGGCGAGCTTTGGCACTCTGTATGTTACAGAATGATACGCATCCACTCAGCAAAGGCTGTCAGTCATATTCCTGTTTAAGTGCAGTGCTTACGAGGCCTGGACCACACAGGCTGATGCTTCATTAGGATACTAACAGAATGAAGCTCCTCTTCATAGAATTTCCAGGGTTCTCTGCTCATTTTCTGAAAAGCAGTTCTGTCACTGCACTGGGTTACCAACTTAGATGGAAAAATATGTCATATCAAAACTAAAACAACCACTAATTTATTACAGCTATGATTGTATGTATTTTTCAGGTGATAAAAACACCATAATCATATCTGCTATAATTAGTATTGCACCTCATTTTCCTGTTTTAAACAAAAACCAGATGGAAGATGTCAGGTTCATCGAGGTCTTTAGCTACAGATGAGTCACTCACTCTGGGCTGCAGTGTATCTTACAGGAGCAGGGGGTTGACATGGATCCGATGGACCTGGAATGCAATTATACCAAGCGTTTGGTATAAAGGACATTTAAACACATCAATCAGATCCTCCTGACCTCATCATAAATAACAGGTTTTTGGACTCATTCATTGCCAGAGTTCTGCAGGATTTACACCTCTCCCACCACCACATCATCAGGGACACCAGCCAACCAGCTTACACCCTCTTTACACTCCTACCCTCTGGAAAAAGCTACCTGTGCATCACCACCTGCACCAGATTCTGTATTCCCCAAATACATGTTCAAATAAAACTTTAAAAAACTTTTAGAACTTCTGGACAAACCCAGGGTATTGTATAAGAAGAGTTAGATAGTATCTGTTATTGCCTTTGAGGATAACTAGTGCCTGTTATTGTCTGATCAGAGAAACACTAAGTGAGGTCATTCACTACAATTAATTTACATCAATACACTAAACAAGTAAAAAAACCGGCACAGATAAATCCCAGATTTAACCAAAACCCACTCATTTGTCTTCTCCAACAGAGGACGATGGCTACAACCAGGACAATCACAGCAAGGACAGTCACTAGGACAGGGATGATGATAACATCTGGATGATCTTCCGGTTCTGCTGACACACATCAGAGTCACATGTTATATGCAAACAGCCGTATCTCCATGGTAACAAGCCTGTGTTTCTTCTACCAAACACTCTTGGCAAGTCATAGACCAGAAGATGTGGAAGCTGCTCTTTTAAACAGACATACCCAATCCAAAGTCTTCCTTTCTGTCCATGTGTGTGACAGTACAGGTATACTGGTGCTTCTCCCTCAACTGCTGCTCACTGACACTGAGGCTCTTTCTCATCTGGAATGTTCCATCTCCATTGGGCAGCACCTCCCCGCCTGTCAGGTCCTGCTCTGGGACGGGCTGGCCGTCTCTCAGCAGGGTCATGTTGATGTGCCGGGGAAAGAAGCCAGTGGCCAAGCAGCACACCTGTGCTTCCCCAGTGCCTGGGTCTCCCTTCTGGTTCACCCTGACCCTGGGTCGCTCTGCAGAGAATTTTAAAATGAAAAAAATGTAAAAAGTGAAATCTCCTTCCTCTTCTGCCAGTTTTCAGCTGGATGAAGTGTCATTATTACAGAGTGAGGATACATACACAGAGCTACCAGCAAAATTAAGTCTGCAAATAAAGATGTGAGGGGACAGGTCTGCCCCAGGAAGCACCCCCTAATGCTCTCATCATCCAGACACATCAGAATAAACACTTTGTTTTGGCGTCTGACAGGTATTAAAAAGACCTCTGTGCTATGTACCTCTTCTCATTAACACATTCTTGTCCTGTTGGAGGTATTGCCTTAACACCTTAAGACAAAGAGGTTGGTATACGTTTATGTAAATCAGTTGTACTGCCTCCGTTTTTATCTTGCTCCAGATCAACTCTGGCACATGCGGGTTATATCTTTGCTCCAGGATGTCATAGGTCCTCGTCTCCTTGCCCTCATAAGCATCTCTGAGGAAGAACCAGTTGAGGCTGTCACCTTCCAAGGTACATGTTGCCAGTCTCTGATAAAAATGAATCCCTGTGACAGATCAAGAAAAAAGGACATTTTCCCAGTTAGTCTTTCAGCAACTGGCAGCTGTTACAAAGATAGAGCTGAATGATTTAATGCAAATTCAATTTACAGATTTGATGTTTAGATTTGAGTGATTTTGTGATCATTTAGTTAAAAGAAATACATGTGCTACAGAAAATTTATTTAGAAATCCATTTTTTTCCTTTGCATAAAAATATTTCACCAATTAACATAAAATATGTAATTTAAGTAGAGAGCAGCCACTTCATATATAAAGTCTAGACCAGAGGAACAAGGACTAGAAAGTACTCTGGCTGAATGAATCTGAACAATGAAAAACAAACTGAACATTATCATGGGTCAGTCTGTGAGCAGCACAGTGTCTTTATGCTTCTGGCGACAGAAACATAAAGTCTATGTGCTCCCAAGTCTATGTGCATGCAAGGCTTTTTAGGTAATTCTCCTACAGTCCAAAAAACATGTTTCAGTAAACTGGTATGTCTGTACTGCCCATTGTGTGTCCTGCAATGGACTGTCATCCCATCTAAGCTTCCCTCACAGCCTGAGGTTTCTGAGATAAGCTCCAGAATCATCACAACACTGTATGGGATATAATAGTATAGCAAATGGTGTGATTTGATATCAAGCATCTGTTTGAGTAACACAAATATATCAATTAGAGCAGTGGTGGGCAATCTTATCCGCAAAGGGCCAGTGTGTATGCAGGTTTTTGGGATAACCTGTAAGTCAGCTGTTCAAACTCAGGTGTGTGTCAGTCTTCAGCCAATCAGCCCTCTAATTAGTAATCTAATTAGGGAGTTGCAGCGAAAACCCGCATACACACCGGCCCTTTGCGGATAAGATTGGCCACCCCTGGGTTAGAGTGGTACAAGTCAGTTTCATTTGTTCTTATAAAACATTTTCTTGCTTTTTGGTTCTAAAGAAACTCTGGTGGCTCATTGGGTAGAACTATCACTTCACCCCTCCAGCTCTGTGGATTTGAGTCCTACTGTCTCTGAAAGTGTTTAGGGGTTGCATGTTCTCCATGTGTTTTGTGGGCTGAGAGCTCTGGTTTCCTTCCTCAATTCAAAGACATGCATGTAGGCTAACTGGCATCTCAAAATTTCCCATAGAGTGCCAGTGTATGTATGGGCCCTGTGATGCACTGGCTTCCCATCTAGGATGCACCCCAGTGATTTGCACTCTGCCTGGCCTCCCCATGATCCTGGCCAGGATAAGTAGTTGGAAGAAGGGAATGAAAAGTGGACATACCGTTAGTATGATTAAAGTGCTTCATCAAACGATGACTATCAATTTTCATACTTCTGTGTGTCTCTTCCATCACAAAATATTTACTCTCAGTATCCTCAACAAAGTCGTTTGGCCTCCAGTGTCTCCGTGAGACAAGCTCTTTGATATTGCTGTCATAGTACTCAACTGGGACATTGTTGACTGTCAGTACCAGTGTAAGCTCTGGAAATGGTGTCTCTCCATAGATGAATGTCGCCAAGAGTGACAGTGAATGGAATGCTGTACATATAAAAAGGAAAGACTGTTTATTGATAATGGCCAGTACAAATTCCTACAACTGGCCAAGCATTACTTTCCATCAACAATCTCTGGTCACTTACCTGTTTAAGTAATACTGTGTAGAGCAGGGGTCTCCAACTCCGGTCCTGGAGAGCTACCGTCCAGTAGGTTTTCTATCCTACCTGGCTTCTGATGAGCCACACCTGTTCTCAGGTAAATACCAGGAACAAGTGTGGCTCATCAGAAGCCAAGTGGGACAGAAAACCTACTGGATAGTAGCTCTCCAGGACCGGAGTTGGAGACCCCTGGTGTAGAGCATACATGCAGTACATTCAATCTCCATAAACCCCTGTGTGTTTCCCATGTTCTCTGAATGTGTTGTATCTCATTGAAAGCATAATGTTTTGAATTCCCCACAAATAGCATGTTGCAATGTATAATATGTTATCTTCAATCTACCACCAATTCATTGAGGGACTTTGGCTTTGACCATAACTACAGTTTACACCATGCTTTTAGCAAGGAGGCCCATTCTTTCTTTTTCTATAATGTTAGCATGCCTGGGGGGTTGTGTAGCCGACTGACCCTCAGGGGTTTCCTCCCCCCTACGTGGGAGTTATTGGTTACTCTCTCTGTTGTCTGGCTTTCTTTGTTTCATTATTTCATTCTTTGTTTTCCCTTTTTCCTGTTTTTGAATTATTCTGTACACTGACGGATTTAGGTATGTGTGACATAAGCAGCCACCCAGAGCAGCATCTTGCTGGGGGAGGCACGGGGAGTCTGTACAAAAAAAATCAGTTCTGACATTTGTGTGATAGGCTTTCTATCACTTATTTGCGCTGTGATATCATGTCACCTTGAGGGTCAATTAACCTTGCTGGAGTGAGTTCCCTGATTCCAGTTTGTGAACTAGGCACCTCGGTCCCTCAGGTCACCCCACTGGAAGCCCAAGGTAGGGGGAGCGGGAAAATCTATTAAATAGTGCACTGTACAGTACTAATGCAATTAGCAAAATCAGTTTAAAATTTATCCTTAGTTATTTATATCGTTCCAAATTTCCTGAAAAAAATTACAGTGCTGAGTGTTTTTACAAGCTAGAATCACCACTGATTCTGTATAAATAATGTAGTAATGTATTACAACACAGCCATGTAAACCACCTTAGGATGCCTCTGTTATGAAAGGCTCTATATAAAAATAAACTGAATTCTTCCCTTGGTGGCATCCAAACCAAACCAAGTTCCCTGTATAATCTGAGTGTGTGGTGAAATACTGAATACTGAGTCTGAATTGTCATTACACAGTAAATACGTCTGAGGTGCTCTTTAAAGAATGTCTTCTATATGAATGATGTATGCAGAGCTCCTGTGTGATGTTCTGATGTCAAACAGCTCCAGAACTGAGTCCTACCTGAAGAGGTATGGTGAGGAGAGCCCAGGATCAGCAACGCCACAGCAGGGAAAACCATGAAGGTTTGAGGTTGAAGTATCATCACAATTCCAGAAAATTAGGAAACCACCTAAATATGAAATCAATATTCAAAAACAAAAGCTGCAAGAGGAAAAAACACTTAGCAATGAAAAATTATATTGTTTTCTTATTTGAAGTAGCTTTTGGTATATACTGAAATGTTCACATTTTCTGTGCTCTATACCACTTCAGAGTAGAGCGCTTTCAGGATCCTAGAGTGAATCAAGCCAGTTAATCAACTTGGATTGGACGTCATGGTTATGTCACTGCAGTTGTGTGCACATTGTGGTGGAAGCAAAACAGAGGAAACAAGAGGACGAAAATGGGAGATAAGGAATAAGGGAATAAGGAAAAAATGTCTCTCCTGGACATGTCTTTCCACATGATGTAAATGACATAAATATGTATATATACATGATAGATATGTACATATAGATGATGTAAAGAACAGATCTTGATAATAGTCATATATGCAGTTCATATAAGGCATACTGCATGAGCCCTGCACCACCCCAGTATTGTCATTTCCAGTGATTACATCACAAAATGCTTTTGATAATACACTCTGTGTGGCATTAATATAGCACCAACAGAGCCAGAATTCAATGGGGGTGCATTTCCCGCTAGGTACCCTGCTTGCATGACGATCTCTCAAGATATTTCTCTCAGATGATCATATTATTATTTTTTTGATGACTTTAGGTCTGCTGTGTGTATTATCTGAGCAAGTTTCACAAATTCAATTTCAGTGCAGCTAGATTTGAAAGAGGTGCATACCCTTATGCGTAAGGATACACCCCAACCCCCCTGCATGTTCCTGTCTGTTTATCTTCTCCTAAAATACTTTTCATAAATCCACACAATAGACCAACATCAATAAACAGTGAAAATTCTATAAGGTACTAATAACAGTTAGTGAGCCAGTTTCTTAAATATTATACAAGTAAGCTGCCGTAAAATGTACCCCCTGCGTGCTGCATTAATATCGCATTTATGAATTTCAGTAATTATTATGTAGTTCATTAAATGCGTTGGTTGCTAACAGCATTTCGTGATAGAATCAAAGGAGAGAATGGAAATGGATTTCCTGCCAGGTAAACCGTCATAAAGACAAACATATTTTTTGTTTAGGTATTTCAGATCACTGTACCAGAACATTCTCTTCATTGTGGAGAAAAATAAATTACTAAATGTGTGTAAGAATTATATAATTTTCTTTGGTTAATAAAGCCAAGGACTTCCTTGTTCATAAACTAGTAAACTAATGACAAATAAATAACCTATTTTCTATGGGGTGCCGTTTGTAAAGGTACTAAACATATTTCTACTTGCCACTTTTTCAACATTTAGTGCAATTTTCTGACATTTAGCTAGAAGTCAATGGTGTTGTGGATCATCAGATTTTTTTGCTGTGTAGATTATTTTCAAAATTGTTCATCATATGCAAAAATAAATGGTATGTCTATATATAAATATTAAATGTAAATGCTAAATATAAATGTTAAAAGTTAAATGTAAATATAAAAGTTAAATGTAAATATAAATGTTAAATGTAAATGTTAAACGTAAATGTTAAATGTAAATATAAATGTTAAATATAAATGTTAAATGTAAACGTTAAAAATAGACTCTAAATGTTGAGAACATATGCTAATTCGCCACGCCCATCTGCATAGAAATGGGCGGTAACGACAGAAGCACGCTAAGTGGTTGCAGGTTAGGGCTGATGGAGGACAACATGACGAATTCCGCTCACTTAGAGGGCATAGAACGTGCAGTTTTGGCAGGTGTTCACGCTGCATTACATGGTATTGCTACACAGGTCGGGAGCAACATCATTTACACCTTCCACTGTGACATCGGGAAGTTATGAATGAATTTTGGGGCGGGAGGGGGATCAGTAGTATCGTATAAATTCGCCTTTAATTTTTCCCACCATGCTTTATTTGGTGGCGGCAGTTCGTAAGATGCTGCTGCTGAACGTTTTGTTCGGAAATGGCGAGAAATCGCTAGCAAAATGGCAGGTCCAATCACAGGAACTATGAGGACCATAATCCATTGCAGTTATCAGACGCTGCTACACGTTGCTCGTTCGCATATGTTGACGCGTGAATGTGCAATGTTTCATGTAATGTGTTTAGTGATTTTCATCTGACAAACAGAAAACTGAAGTAAGCAGCAATGATAATAGAATGAAGGGGAAACATTAATACAAGTCTTCATGTGCAAATGGATGAATGGATAGTGAAAGTATGTTGTCTAGCCTACAAGAAGCTACCATACTCCCAAATAAACAAAAATCAATATGTATACCTATATGTATTCATTCCATTTTACAAAAATACTCTGCAGACTGACGTTGCTAGCTATCTGTTAGCTGTGACTAAAGTTAGAACGTACTGATCTCAGTGATGTAGTGGCATTAATGCTGGATGTGCATGAGGATACTGACGGTATTGAAGCCTCAAATGAAAGGGCCTCTTAAATATCCATCCATACATCCATCCATTTTCTCCCGCTTATCCGAGGTTGAGTCGCAAGGGCAGCAGTCTTAGCAGGGAAACCCAAACTTCGCTCTCCCCAAGCAACTTCATCCAGCTCCTCTGGGGGAATCCCGAGGCGTTCCCAGGCCAGCCGAGAGCCATAGTCCCTCCAGTGTGTCCTGGGTCTTCCCCGGGGCCTCCTCCCAGTGGGACATGCCTGGAACACCTCACCAGGGGGGCGTCCAGGAAGCATCCTAATCAGATGCCCGAGCCACCCACGTATTCCTTCCACCGACCCAAAACATCCCGAGTTGAGGTCAGCAGCACTCCATCCCCACCATAAACAGTGTTGATGTTGCACTGCTTTCCCGCCCAGAGCCGCCGGATGGTGGACCAGAATCGCCTCAAAGTCGTTTTCCATAGCCTCACCAAACTCCTACCATACCCGAGTTTTTGCCTCCACGACCGTCGAAGCCGCACCCCGCTTAGCCTGCCGGTACCTGACAGCTGCCTCTGGAGTCCCACAGGCTAAAAAGGCCTGATAGGACTCCTTCTTCAGCTTTACGGCATCCCTCACCACTGGTGTCCATCAGCGGGTTCGGGGATTGCCGCCGCGACAGGCACCGACCACCTTACGGCCACAGCTCCGGTCAGCCTCCTCCACAATGGAGGTGCGGAACATGGCCCATTCGGACTCAATGTCCCCCGCCTCCCCCGGGACATGGGAGAAGTTCTGCCAGAGGTAGGAGTTGAAACTCCTCCTGACAGGGGATTCCACCAGACGTTCCCAGCAGACCCTCACTATACGCTTGGGCCTGCCAGGCCTGGCCAGCTTCCTCCCCCACCAGCAGAGACAACCCACCACCAGGTAGTGATCAGTTGACAGCTCCGCCCCTCTCTTCACCCGAGTGTCCAAGACATGCAGCCGCAAGTCCAATGACACGACTACAAAGTCGATCATCGAACTGCGGCCTAGGGTATCCTGGTGCCAAGTGCACATATGAACACCCTTATGCCTGAACATGGTGTTCATTATGGACAATCCATGTCATGCACAGAAGTCCAACAACAAAACACCGCTCGGGTTCAGATCGGGGGGGCCGTTCCTCCCAATCACGCCATTCCAGGTCTCACTGTCATTGCCCACGTGGGCATTAAAGCCCCCCAGTAGAACAAAAGAGTCCCCAGGAGGAGCGCTCTCCAACACCCCTTCCAAGGACTCTAAAAAGGGTGGGTATTCTGAACTGCCGGTTGGTGCATAAGAGCAAACAGCCGTCCCCCCACCCGAAGGCGAAGGGAGGCTACCCTCTAATCCACTGCGGTAAACCCCAATGTACAGGCACCCAGCCAGGGGGCAATAAGTATGCCCACCCCTGCTCAGAGCCTCTCCCCATGAGCAACTCCAGAGTGGAAGAGGGTCCAACCCCCTTTGAGGAGACTGGTTCCAGAGCCCAGGCTATGCGTCGAGGTGAGCCCGACTATGTCTAGCCGGAACTTCACAACCTCGCGCACAAGCTCAGGCTCCTTCCCCACCAGAGAGGTGACATTCCATGTCCCAAGAGCTAGCTTCTGCAGCCGAGGATCGGACCGCCAAGGTCCCCACCTTCGGCCACTGCCCAGTTCACAATGCACCCGACCCCTATGGCCCCTCCTACGGGTGGTGAGCCCATTGGAAGGGAGACCCATGTGCCTCGTTCGAGCTGTGCCCGACCAGGCCCCATAGGTATAGGCCTGGCCACCAGGTGCTCACCATCGAGCCCCACCCCAAGGCCTGGTTCCAGGGGGGGGGCCCCGGTGACCCGCGTCCGGGTAAGGGAAACCGTGGTTCCATTATTTTGTGCATCATTAGGGGTCTTATGAGCCACATGTAGAGTCTACATTTAACATTTACGTTTAACATTTATATTTACATTTAACATTTATATTTACATTTAACATTTACATTTAAGATTTATAATTAACATTTATATTTACATTTACCATATAGGCTACATTTAACATTTATATTTACATTTAACTTTTATATTTACATTTAACTTTTATATTTACATTTAACTTTTAACATTTATATTTAGCATTTACAATTAATATTTATATATAGACATACCATTTATATTTACATATGATGAACAATTTTGAAAATAATCTACACAGCAAAAAAATCTGATGATCCACAACACCATTGACTTCTAGCTAAATGTCAGAAAATTGCACTAAATGTTGAAAAAGTGGCAAGTAGAAATATGTTTAGTACTCCATAATTTTCTTGTTCACGGCAGGGGTGCAGAATTCGGCACACCGGATTGTCGTAGACATTTTGTACCCCCAGCTCTGCAAACGTTATCGTGGGGAACCCCCCTCGTCTCTGCAAATGTAATCATGAGGCGGGGGGCTGAGCCCCCCCTAAGAGTCAAGTCGTAGAATCGCCCCTATAGCAAATACTATTTTCGTAACGAAAGTGAAAGCACTTGTATTAAAGGACACAGACTGTATTATAAATATGAACCTAACATGTGTCTAGCTCTCAAATATATATCTAATCTAGGTCTATTTTAACAATCTCGTCATTTACTTGCCAGATTGTGAATGGCGAAACAGATGAAAGTACAGCTTAAATCGACAGATGAAGTTGGAACACCGTCTTCTATTTAGCTGCACTTCCTTGTTTCACTTTATCCCCCGACCAGATTGTCCATGCATTCGTTCTCGACATTGTGTGCAGATGTAACCCACCTGGAAGCCGGTGCTATTTCCTTGATTATCGTAAGTCGTAATTCAACATCATTTAAACGGTATACGCGGGTGAGGGTAAAATGCGGACAGTTTACAAACAGCGGATTCCGTGTTTATAAACAGACGTGTCGCAAAAGACGCACGCCGCGTAGACAGATCACGTGGCATAGAAAGATACCCATACGACGTTACCTAATCACGGGGTGCGTTCGAGGTGTGTCTGCAGCTGACGTGACGTGGAGCGCGATCTGCCGTCGGCTGCAGGGGTGGAGTATACGCTGGACGTAAACAAATGAGTGTTCGAGGAGCTCAGCAAGGCGCAGCAGCTGCGCGTTCAGCCAGTGCAATTTTGTCATCCATATTACAGAGTACAATACGATTGTCCGAAATCCTTATTGTTGTTAATGTTTAACAATTATTTTATTGTTGGTTTTTTTGAAAAAAAAAAATTGAAAATGTTCTATATATCATTTGTTGAGCGTTCTCTAGTTGCGTATAATTTGCATTTGGACGTCCAGCTATCATGAACGTCACAGTTTGTGGGTGCCTGTTCTGGATGAGTGAAATATATTGTAATAAATCAATAAATAAAAATGTTTCTTTCACCAAAAAAGTGTATTCTTAAGTATTTTTGTAGATCTCATATCGAAACACTATCGAACTATATCTTCGTGTTGTCTGGTTTATTTTCTCATATAAGTAAGGCTACTGTACACCTTGCAAACACTCATGTGAAATATCTACACAATTATAGAAACGTTACATTGGTTGGCACTGTACAAGTCATTATATCAGAATTAATACAAGAAAGAAAAAGAAAATTGCAAAGCAGATCTGTTACATTTAAACATGGAAGTAGCATGTAGAAATAAGTCCCCCAGGCTTGGCATATAGTAGTGGAAAAGGCTAAATTTGTATTTTACGAAAACATTTAAAAGTGTTTGGGGCAGGATTTGTAATTATCCATTTTGTCCTATACACTGTAACAATAGGGAAGCTGCCCTGCATAATCTAAAAGTCCACAGAAGTGGCATGTAGAAATGAGGCCCCAGAACATGTGATATATTGCCAGGAAGGTCGGAATTTGTACTTTACAAAAATTTAAGATTGAAGATTCAAAAGGTTTATTCGTCATGTACACAGTTGTACACACACAACATGTAGTGGAATGTAACCCTGGTCACTGAGCAGCTGTGCATGATAAGAGAGTAACAAAATATAGCAAAATATAAGAAAAATAATAAGATAAAAAATATATGAAATGTTCAGCTGTACATAATCTATACATAAGTGATAGGTAAGAGGTATTTTGCTGTGCAATGTGCAAGAGGCCTGAGGTATGTGCCAATGATTTGGACAGTGTGAAGCAGCACCTAGTGGCATTGAGTATTGTCCTGATTTAGGAACATTATGACCTGGGGGAAAAAGCTCCTCTTTAACCTTTCCGTTCTGGGATGCATTTCCCAAGACCATAGTGGAGCAACACTGTTGTAAAGTTGCGTAGTTCGAACTACAGTTCTTGAGCTGTAGTTAGAAGCTTAGTCCCAGGTAAATACATCAGCGATGGTGGAAAATGCAGTCTAATAAGGGTATAGTCACCGTGCAAGTAAGAAATTTAATAATCTTTCATAACTAATAAGGAATAATTTAGCTCTATGATCACATATAATGTGAAGTTGTCTGAAAATGTAGTTTGAAACGTAATTGTTGTGTGGGTCTCTGGTCATAAGTACGGTAACTGTCGGTAGTGAGCAATAGGGACACCTTGCTGGGTGATGCGGGAAGAATCCTCTGTGTGACCCATCTGTACGTTGACATCGAACTTCAACTCACCAGTGGCACCTGCACTCTCATCTAGCACATATTGTATGTTCTAGTCACTCTTTGGCTTCTTCTCATGTTTAGAAACATGTGTGAACAGTTTTGAGTCATTGTGTTTAAATGATGACTACTGTATGGTGGCTGTGCTGAACTTCTGCAGCCTGTGTTTTCTATTTTGCATCAAAGTTCACCACAGTGCAAAATGTGTTTTGATGAATGGGAATGTGTTTAGAGGGGCGCCGGTGGTGGCGGGGGCTGGCCCTGGGATGGGTGGTTGGCCTCTTCGGTGCGGGCTTGGGTGGGGGGGTCTGGGGCTCTGGTGCCCGGGGCCTGGCCGTTTCCTCGGTGGGTGCCTTCCTGCGCGGGGGTGGCCTGTGCTCCCTCCGGGGCACTGCCGGGGGGGGTGGGTCGTTCCATGTTTGGGGGGCCAGCCTGCGCTATTTGGGGGGTGGCATGTCTCGAGCCCGGGCTGGTCTGCCACTTTTTTGTCGTCGAATGAGTGGGTGACTGAGTGCGGGCTGCCCTTCGGGGTGGGGGGGGAGGGGGGCTAGTTCTTGGCGTCGGCACTGCTCCGGGGCGTTGTCGCCGGGGGCCCCGGGACCGCTCCATCCCATGCCGCGGTGGGGGGCTGGGGTGCCTAATGAGCCAGCTGGTTAGCTGGCTCTCTTCTGCCAGGGGGTAATAAGCTCCCACCTGGTATCATGAATCCCAGCCCCTCTCCCCCCTCACTCACATAACATGCCACGCACACATGTAGGATCTCGGGGTGGGAATGTGCCGCGCACGCAGTGAGGGGGCCATCCACATGGCCTTACTCGCTGTGCTGCGCGGCCCTCTGCCTCCCCTTGTTTTAATTGTACTTTAGTCATCACATATCGGTATACACACAGGGCCTTGGGGGATGGGGGCACTTCTCAGAGGCTGGTGCGTGGGGCCGCTGAGGTGGTCTCACTCACCTCTTCACTGCTGCCCGCCCCTCAATTTTACTTACACCATATACATTGAGGGTTTTGGTGGGGGGGGGGGGGGGGGTGATGGGGAGGAGAGCTGTTTGCAAGCAGCGCTCCTCCTCGCTTCCCCCGTCAATTTTAAATCCATCTTAAGTTTCTCAACAGTCATACGTATGTGTAAAAGTCATTTGAAGACTGAATTGTGTTACAGTGAAAAAAACCCACAACAGCACAATAAAAGGCAAGTGACTCAGGCAAAGTCAGTCAGAAGGGTGTGTGAACAGGCTTGGCAAACTGGGTGATAAGTATAATGATGAATGCCTGCTCACCAGTAAGTTCATGCTTATTTCCTTACAGTATGTCTTGAGGAGGCCTGCCAATGGTGTGGACAGTTTCAAAATAAAGATGGTGACTGGGTGAGGAAAATTACTGTAGTCATTTCATAGATATGCATTGAGCAATCGCAAGTTGACCTCACCTCAGCTACTGCGTGAGTGGTCAGACAGCTGCCATGTCAGTGTCACCTCATCAACAGTTTTGTCGCCGGTGCCCGCAGTTTGGTCTGCGGGGTTGCAAGGCACGCAACAAGCCACTGATGACTGATGTCCAAAGGTGCAACAGGGTTGACTGGACACGGAAGAACTCACGCTGGACATGTGAAACGGTGGGAAAAGGTGCTTTTCAGCGATGAAAGCACTTTCTGCCTGTTTGGTAGCCAGGCAGACACCTATGTGAGGAGGTTTCCTGGAGAGGAGTTCAAGCCTGAGTGCCTCAACCTCACTGTGAAGCATCCTTTGAAGGTCATGGTCTGGGGCTGCATGGCTGCCAGTGGCGTCGGACGTCTCCACATCATTGACGGCATGGTCAGTGGGACCAAGTACATCACAGTACTGCAAAAGTGTATGGTGCCATCAGTGCAGCAACTGTTTACAAGCTGGTTCCTGTCCCAAGATGACAATGCACCGTGCCATTGCTCCAAACAGGTGATCAACTGGAAGCGTCAGAACAACATCAATCAATTGAGTGGCTTGCCCAATCTCCCGATCTGAATCTCATTGAGAACTTGTGGCACAAGGTGGCTTTGGAGATATCCAAGAGACATCCAAAATCAAAACATGAGTTGATTGAGTCACTCATTGCAGCCTGGAACCATGTTATCACCCATGATCACCTCATCAAACTGGTTCACTCAATGCCGACACGGTGCAGGCAGGTGATCAAGAACAAAGTGTGGCCCACCAGATTCTGAGCCATCACTGAGACACAAAAAGTCCTTTTTCAAGGCCACCTACACGAACATGAAGAAAGCTTGACGCATGTCTGTTCTACTATATATGAAGTATACTCATTTATTTTGCACCTTTGGCCAGAGAAATACATTACGCATATTACTCAATAAGACAATTGACATGGGAGCTTTAACAAACAAACTCAGAAAAGTAAATCCAAGCTAGAATAAAAACTTGATTTCTATTACTGTGTCCCCTGTAACACTGTTTTCAAATAAATATATTGGCTCAACGAAGGAGTTAAAAGTAAAAGGTCAAAAGTTGGAAAAAATGCTAAATTAACAAGTGGTTGCAGACTTTTGCATACTACTGTAGTGTGGCTGCGTTTTTATAAAGAAGACTCCTCTTCACAAGCTGTGCAATACCATTTAACATTTGTTATGTGTTTGAATTGGCTCTTGGTCATGCCAGTACAGACACGGTGTTGCCACCTCTGGCATCCATCACAGAGTATCTACAGTGGGATTAACAACATACAGTATAGGACAAGTAGCCATATTTTCCCATCTATGAAATGACTACAGTAATTTTCCTCACCCAGTCACCATCTTTATTTTGAAACTGTCCACACCATTGGCAGGCCTCCTCAAGAGATACTGTAAGGAAATAAGCATGAACTTACTGGTGAGCAGGCATTCATCATTATACTTATCACCCAGTTCGCCAAGCATGTTCACACACCCTTCTGACTGACTTTGCCTGAGTCACTTGCCCTTTATTGTGCTGTTGTGGGTTTTTTTCACTGTAACACAATTCAGTCTTCAAATGACTTTTACACATACCGTGCGATGTTATCTGTCATTGCAACCACACATCCATTCCTCTCACACTGTTTTTTGCATTATCGCAAATTAGTTCTACCCCTGACTTTTCCGGCTCAGATTCTGTGAAAACATAGCTAAAAGGCCCTTCTGTCAAAAGGGGCTGACAGACATTCGCTATAGTCATGTTAATATAATATAATATAATATAATATAATACAAAATTCTTTAAAACCTGTTAAGTCTAAAACTGTAAGAGTAGGTGTACTTGTTTACAAAACAAAAAACAAAAGTTCTCTTACATAACTTTTGTAGTATTTGAAGGATTTTATACCCCATTTTAAGCACAACTGTACAATTGATTAACCCTGCATGCCCATAACAGCATTTTACCCCTAACTGTGCAGTATCTGTATAAACTGGACACATCTGGTTTGACTGCCCCAAAGAGCTTTGGTAAGTTAAAGTTTACCTTGCCTTATGTTTCTGTTACAGTTTTTCTGAATTGCTAAAAGACTAAACCTCATTCTTGGAACAAAACTTCCAATTGCCAAAACTCATTTATTGAATCAATCACTCTTTTGGTAAAACTTTAAACACAATTTGCAGATTTGAGCAAAACTCTAAACACATTCCCATTCATCAAAGCACATTTTGCACTGTGGTGAACTTTGATGCAAAATAGAAAACACAGGCTGCAGAAGTTCAGCACAGCCACCATACAGTAGTCATCATTTAAACACAATGACTCAAAACTGTTCACACATGTTTCTAAACATGAGAAGAAGCCAAAGAGTGACTAGAACATACAATATGTGCTAGATGAGAGTGCAAGTGCCACTGGTGAGTTGAAGTTTGATGTCAACGTACAGATGGGTCACACAGAACCGCGGTTAAGTTAGCCTCATATTCGATATTCAGTTTTCTAGCTGTACAGTTTTTTCCAATTGCTAAAGCACAATTTTGACAACAAGGCTCATTTTTGCAAATCATTTAGCACAATTCACAAAACACCTCACCCAAAGAGCAAAACACCTCACATATCCTGCAAAATGAAGCTCTCCAGTCAAAACTATATAAACACTTATGAAAACCAAACTTTTGCCCCAAATAGTAAACATTTCTTTCCCATGCCTAAATTTTTCCTCCAACCAACCAAACACCACTATGTAAAATCCAAAACACTTTTATCTCTTTAGGGACTGTCAGAACTGCAAATGCTGAGAATTGGACACAGAGACATATGTGCAGAAATAAATTCGGTTCCAACAAATCATTTATTTAGCTACAATTTGCAACAGAAAAACCAACAAAATCCATATTACTGTACAATTCAACAAATTCTAAACCTTTGAAAACAGAATGAGAAACGTGCAAGTGAAAAAACAAATGAAAAACGAAACAAGATTTATGCAGCGTCATGTCTTCTCAGTGGATCTGGCCACAGCACCTCATCCACTTCACATGCGACATCTTCCCTTGCTAGACAGCGAGGAAAGAAGCGTCGGGAGTGTCTTATCCATCCCTGGATGGCTCCTACGTCAACTTCCTCACATGCCTCCTCCATTGCTTGTAGAAGCCCCTCACGCACATGGGGTTGATGATCATAGACCTTCCAACGCCATGCTGAAAAGAACTCTTCTATTGGGTTCAGAAATGGAGAATAAGGGGGAAGGTAAAGCACTATAAAATGTGGGTTGTTGGCAAACCAATTTTGCACCATGGCTGCACGATGAAAAGCCACATTGTCCCACACTACAACATATCTGTGCTGTTGCCCTTCATCATCTGTGTGGTTTGCCTGTTCTACGATGTCTCTCAATCTGTCCAGAAATGTCAGGATCAACCCTGTGTTGTATGGACCAAGAATGGCATGGTGGTGTAGAACTCCATGTCCTGTGATAGCAGCACACATTGTGATGTTTCCCCCACGTACGCCAGGAACATTCACAATAGCTCTGTGACCTATTATGTTTCTTCCCCTTCTTCTGGTTCTCGTAAGGTTGAAGCCAGCCTCATCAATAAAAATGAACTCATGTGGGATCACATTTGAATCCATTTCCAGCACTGTCTGAAAACAAAAAAAAAGATTACATAAGCAATGGTTTAGGTTTATGTTTAGTACTGGAGAAATGCAACATTATATGTAGTGTCCTGTAGTCTAATAGTTACCTGCACGTAATTGTGCCTCAGTTCTTTGACTCTTTCGGAGTTCCTCTCAAAAGGCACCCGGTATATCTGTTTCATTCGTACCTGGTGTCGCTGGAGAACACGAGCGAGGGTAGACAAGGCAACTTGCCTAATGTTGCCAAAAACAGTGTCGTCTCTCACAATGTGGCTTTGAATTTCCCTAAGTCTTATGGCATTATTTGCCAAAACCATGTTTATGATCTCTAGCTCCTGTGCCTCTGTGAACATCCGACCTCTTCCACCACGTCCTACTTGTCTCTCAGTCCTTAGAGAAGACAACAATGTATATATTGGTATGCAGCCTCTCTTGCTTATAATGAAGATTATGCAGTAGTATTGTACAAGTAAAGAACACATACACATATACTGTAAATATAGAATGCAGTATTAGCCTACTCTATATACAATATACATACTGTAGATACTTTGAATTGCTGTATATATACAGAGTAGGTGTTACAGAACATACCTGTTCTCAAGTCGAAATGTACGGATGACAGAAGCAACAGTAAATCGACTCAGGTTGGGTTGGACTCTCTGTCCAGCCTCTCTCATTGTCAATCCATGATTTATAACATGGTCGACTAATGTTGCCCGAATTTCATTGGAGAGTGCTTGTCTTCTTTGTCTTTGTCCTCTTTCACCTCTCTGTGCACCCCTACCCCTACCCCTACCCCTACCCCTACCTCTACCTCTACCTCCACCTCTTACGTGTCCTCTACCTCTAACGTCTCTTCCTCTCCCTCCGGCTTCCATTGTTCTTTAATGTTGGTAAATCTGTGGAGTTTTATAGTTCTCACATTCTGATTGCTGAGTTAACTAATAAGCAGTCAGGTGTTTGACCAGGTGACATTTGTTTTAGCCTAATGGGCACATGGGTGTGGCTTTCTGATTGGGTGTGTTTGGAAATGGCTAAAAGTGTCTTGGTGTGAGATTCCTGTGTTTTCTGTAGGAAAGTGTGTGTACTCTAATGCAAAAGAAGTCAAGTTAATTGCTTATTGTGTTCAAAGGTGTGATTTGTGTTTTGAATATAGCAAATGTGAGGAGAGATTTTGCTCTCTGAGTGTCAGTTTCTGCAGTTGAGCTTTACATTAGATTTTAGTGTGTTAGCAATTGGAAAAAACTGTAATAACTTTTCACGGAAGTAAGGTGGGACGTTATTAATCACAGAATCGTGTTGTCCAGTACGCAGGCTACGATGCACACCGATGATTTTTGCGCTTCAAACCATTTCGTGATTTGTGCAAAATCGTGTTAATAGCTAATAAAATAGGTGCTGTCAGCTGTAATGACATGGTGCTTTAGCATTTTGGGCTCATGGCGACTGATGCACACCCCTTTGTTTCCCAGATTGCTTTACGTACGATTTTTAATTAATTTTTGAATGTTCGAATGTATCCGTGTAATGCGAAATGGGACAATGCATGAATGGGTTAATAACTTTAAAACTAGACAAGACAGGCACTTCTAGTGAATTGTGCTTTGATCAGTGGACTACAGGGAACAATGCACACCCCTTGGATTTTCAGAATAACTTTCTCTCTAACAGTTATTAATTAATACATTGTATGCATATTACATGGAATAGGGGCTATGCACTAAAGGGTTAATAGGTCTGGAACAAAATGAGACAGCCACATTCTATGAAGTGTGCATGGATCAGTGGAACCTGGGGGACAATGCACACCCCTTAGATTTTCAGAATACCTTTCTTTCTAACAGCTATTAATTGATACATTGTATCCATGTTACATGGTATAGGGGCAATGCACTAAAGGGTTAATAGCTCTAGAACCAAATGGGACAGCCACATCCTATGAAGTGTGCATGGATCAGGGGGACCTGGGGGACAATTCACACCCTTTAAATTTTCAGAATAACTTTCACTCTAACAGCTATTAATTACAGTTTTTTACAATCGCTATGACAGTTTTTTCAAAACATTTAACAAGTTTCCTAAACTCTTAACGCACCATCACACCTAAAACACACAATTGGCAAAACGGTTAATTTCATGCTCAAAATCACACATTGTAAACTAAACCCCAAAACTAATTTTCAAAATACAATAATAAACTATCACAGTACACTATGTCTAGCAAAACACTGCAAACATGTTTTAAAATCAAATAATTATTCAAAACAGTAACACATGTTCTCTTCCAACAGGAACATTTAGTCAATCATAACACATTGACAAAAAAACACTATCATCAGCTGAAATTACAGAAACTGCATTATTTTATGTGTCAGGTCTGCCCTTATATTTGAAGCCTTTCTACATTTTTGTTTTGTTGGGTTTAGTAAATGCATGCATTTTGTTTCTTTTGCTGCAGAAATTCAATACAAAAAAGTGAATGACCATCTCAGAGTAGCTTTATAAAATGTACAGTTTATGTAAAAAAAAAATACAGACAGAACTGCTGCAGTACAGACTTTATTTGCAAAAGGACATTACTGCAAGATATACAAACAGAAAAAGCACCGGAATTATAATATAAAAAAACAAAGTAATCTTCTATTCTGCCCGGTCTTCTGCATTTGGCCACATGTTCTCATCCACATCACACCTGATATCTTCTCTGGCAAGGCATCGTGGGAAGAATCTTTTGGCATGCCTTATCCACCCCTGGCAGTGTTCAGCTGTGATGTCTTGGCATGCAGCATCCATTGCATCCAGGAGGGACATTTGGTCATGTGGACGATGGTCAAAAACCTTCCATCTCCAGGCTGAGAAAAACTCCTCAATGGGGTTGAGGAAAGGGGAGTAAGGGGTAAGGAAATGGGACATCATCCTTGGATGGGCGTCAAACCAGGCTGTGACTGCACGGGAATGGTGGAATGCCACATTGTCCCATGTGATAACATATATTGGCAAGTGGTCTCCCACCGGTCCCCTTTCTACCTCTGGCACCAGTCTTTCGTGCAGGTCTTCTAAAAACAGGAGAAGGCGGTCGGTGTTGTAGGGGCCAATCTGACATTTATGCAGGAGTACACCGTTGTTGGAGATTGCGGCGCACATGTTGATATTGGCTCTTCTCTGGCCCGGCACGGTAACTGTGGCCCTTTGGCCTATTATGTTTCTCCCACGGCGACGCCTTTTCGCCAAGTTGAAGCCAGCCTCGTCAACATAGATAATTTCATGTGGGACTTGATTGGCCTCCAACTCCATGACTCTCTGAAAGTAATTACACACAGTGTATGTAAATGCTGTGCTGTACTGTATATCTACTGTATGTACTAATGCACTCCAGGTTTATAGAGTAGTTTACTGCAAAACACACTGTGTATAGTACAGTAATGACTGTATTGCATAACCTTACCTGAACGTATTGGTGACGGAGTTCTTTGATGCGCTCACTGTTCCTTTCAAAAGGAACTTTGTATAGTTCTCATTGGCAATGGAATAAAATACAGGGAATATATTTGTGTTTCAATTCACAATATAAACAGCTGTTCACTTTGACTTTAGCCTATATAAGTTATGTTTAGAACATGATGTTATCTGTTCTGACATACAGTGTTAAAGCATTTGTAAATTTGACTGTAAAATTACATTGTTTTGGTCTTGGTTGAGCTTGTGTGTAAAAGAAGTTCAAGCATTTTAAATTGGTGTTACCTGTATGCATTTTGTATCAAAGCAACAAGAAATGTATTACAGTAATTGTATAGCCTACAAAGACAGATGTTGTGCTAACCGTGTTAAGAGTTTAGGAAACTTGTTAAATGTTTTGAAAAAACTGTCATAGCGATTGTAAAAAACTGTAATACATTGTATGCATATTACATGGCATAGGGGCAAAACACTAAAGGGTTAATAGCTCTGAAAACAAATGAGACAGCCACATTCAATGAAGTGTGCATTGATTAGGGGGACCTGGGGGACAATGCACACCCCTTGGATTTTCAAGATCACTTTCTGTCTAGCAGTTATTAATTATTACATCGCATCCATATTACATGCCATTGCTCCATTTCATACATATTGACAGTTAATTGATAACACAAATTAATCCATAAGTAAGTTGTAAAGTGTGATTTAGGCAGTGCACCGTGGGACAAAGCAAATGTATCGCAGCTGAATTGCTTGATTACGTGTTTCGTCACATTGAATATATTAGCATTAAGCATTTATCCATTGAACAAAAATAGAAAACAATAATTAAGCAGGGGTGTTTTGTTTTTATTGGCTGCTCTTCATCAGAAACTGAAGAAATGTTACAGACTTCATGCTCAATCTTAGCATCCTCAAAGTCTCCATTAGGTCTTTCTTTCTGGTGTACAGTGGAAACATCAAAATCCTCTTAATTACTCCATGGTGAGTGATCTGTTAATAGATTGTATTGCTTGCTGTCTGTGGGATCATCTTCTTGTGGAGTTTGGACATACTGATCTTGTGATGGAAAAGAAAATTTTGATAAGCTTGAGAGATTCATTTCTGCATGGCCTGAGAACACTGTCTGATGCTCCAGAACTCTGTCTTTTACTTTGTTCCTGTTTTGGTTCCACACTGTCCTTAGCCACTTTTTATTTGCTTCTGACTTATCTCCAAATAATCATTGCTGACCAATTTTCAGGACTGAAACATATGCCTTCAGCAAGATCCGGAAACTGCAAAAATTCTTGCACCACAGCATCCACTCCACCTGCTCCGTTCCATAGATCTTTCCTTATTACTCTTTTACCTTTTCTCACTATACCCATTGCCAGTGATATTTCCTAAAAGAGAGAAAAATGAGCTGTGATAAAAATTAATTGTTCTGGGAAATATTAACTTGTCAACTTTGTCTTTAAGTTCAACAGATATGCCTGTTTTCATAATTCTATGAGTGCATCATTTCATGATTTTTTGGGGTTGGGTCCTTCTCCACTTGGAGTGGGAAACCATATTACAGAAGTTGCAGGGTTTAAAAACATGCATAACAATCAGGCACATCTGCAAATGTCAGCATGTACTTTCATATATACACGTTTCCCTCATGATTTGTTTTTTCTTCTTCCAATTTTTATCATTTGCTCTTCATTAGTAAAACAGCTCAGTGCATGACTAAACTTCAACATTTTTAATAAATAATATATATTTTATAAAAGTATACTTATTATTGTTATTATTATAACAATTATAAGGGATAAATACTTTTACTTATCCAATATTTCTTACTCATAGTCCAGGCTATATTACAATTGATACAGTGGGTACAGAAAGTATTCAGACCCCCTTCAATTTTTCACTCTTTGTTATATTGCAGCCATTTGCTAAAATCATTTAAAATGATTTTTTTTCCTCATTAATGTACACACAGCACTCCATATTGACAGACAAAAAAAAGAATTTTCTGTATTTTCAATGTTCCAAATGAACTCGGACCACAAAGTGGCAACGTTATGCATAAGGATTCTGGTGTATTTATTATTCCACTTTTAATCTTTTGTTAATAAAGTTTATTGTGAAATCTTTTCAAGATGCTGGCATCCTGTCAGGTGTGCTGCAATCTTGCAGTAGTTTAAGAAGACCTAAAAGAATTATGTCAAAAACAAAAGAGCACTCTCTAGGAGATATTGGAACGCAAAATTTAGTTAAAAAATCAGACTATGTGAACAAATGCCCCTCTCAGTTGATCAGCAGAGGCGATTAATAGAATGTTATTGTTAACCCCCTTTGTGTAAAAAAAGTATTAATTTTTAAATTTGATGTCTTCATTATTCCAAGTTAATTTCTATAAGGAGAGTAATTATCTTTGTATATAAGAAGCCAGGATTCAAATGGTGGCTTAATTATTGTTTTCTATTTTTGTTCAATGGATAAATGCTTAATGCTAATATATTAAATGTGACGAAACATGTAATCAAGCAATTCAGCTGCGATACATTTGCTTTGTCCCACGGTGCACTGCCTAAATCACACTTTACAACTTACTTATGGATTAATTTGTGTTATCAATTAACTGTCAATATGTATGAAATGGAGCAATGGCATGTAATATGGATACGATGTAATAATTAATAACTGCTAGACAGAAAGTGATCTTGAAAATCCAAGGGGTGTGCATTGTCCCCCAGGTCCCCCTAATCAATGCACACTTCATTGAATGTGGCTGTCTCATTTGTTTTCAGAGCTATTATCCCTTTAGTGCATTGCCCCTATGCCATTTAATATGCATACAATGAATTAATAACTGTTAGAATGAAAGTTATTTTGAAAATCTGAGGGGTGTGCATTGTCCCCCAGGTCCCCCTAATCCATGCACAGTTCATAGGGTGTGGCTATCCCATTTTGTTCCAGAGCTATTAACCCTTTAGTGTTTTGCCCATATGCCATGTAATATGCATACAATGTATTAATTAATAGCTGTTAGAGTGAAAGTTATTCTGAAAATTTAAAGGGTGTGCATTGTCCCCCAGGTCCCCCTGATCCATGCACACTTCATAGGATGTGGCTATCCCATTTTGTTCCAGAGCTATTAAGCCTTTAGTGTTTTGCCCCTATGCCATGTAATATGTGTCACGCTCGGAGACGGAGGCAAGCAGGGAAGCAGGAGCGCAAGCCAGGACGTCAGGTAAGCAGGGTTTAATGTGTAAAATACGGACATGGACGGACGATACACGACAATACAATGCTCGATCTGGGGAACAAGGGGAGACGTGAACTGATATACAGAGGACAAGCAGAGTTTAACGAGCAACAGGTGGAAACAATCAGGTAAAAACATGAGGTAACGAGGTGGGCGTGGCACACAGAAGGATCGGACGGAGCGGGGCGTGACAATATGCATACAATGTATTAATTAATAGCTGTTAGAGTGAAAGTTATTCTGAAAATTTAAAGGGTGTGAATTGTTCCCCAGGTCCCCCTGATCCATGCACACTTCATAGGATGTGGCTGTCCCATTTGGTTCCAGAGCTATTAACCCTTTAGTGCATTGCCCCTATACCATGTAATATGGATACAATGTATCAATTAATAGCTGTTAGAAAGAAAGTTATTTTGAAAATCTAAGGGGTGTGCATTGTCCCCCAGGTTCCACTGATCCATGCACACTTCATAGAATGTGGTTATCCCATTTGGTTCCAGAGCTATTAACCCTATAGTCCATAATGAACTATAGCCAAACAGAACTTATCATCTGCAGACCAGTGAAATCCAGGATACTTTAGTTAGGATTTTCCCATGTTCAAACAGCAATATTCCCTTTCCTTGGCATGGGGTTCAGTTACCTTTGCAACATTGAAATCATGGCACTGTTAAGTTGTTCACATAAGAACTTTTTATTTAGAAAAAGTGTTAACACTGGCATGAGCGGGTAACAACACAAATTTACAGTACAAATTACAGTACAACATAACCCCCACCATTACCAGCAGAATGATCATTATTATAAAGGGGACAACAGGGCTTGTCACAGATGTCTCAACATATGACCATGCCTCAGTAGTTTCCCTTTTTGCTCCCTGTAGTTTTGCACATTATCTATGGAAGTCTTAATTGGATTTAATTATTTATAACCGACAAGACAATCCACAAATACGTACCGTGATCCACAAATATTTAACCATAAATGTTTTTTTTTTTGTGTTGTGTAAAAATGTATACAAATGTAACATGTTTTGCACATTTGTGGAATGCAGAATTCACAGAGTTCTGATTCAGGGGAAGGAAAGTCAGGGACCATCAAGCTGTTTACAGGATTATCTTACAGGTTTCCTCCCTGGAGTTATGCCATATAATATATGTGAAAGTGTGGAGGCGAGCTTTGGCACTCTGTATGTTACAGAATGATACGCATCCACTCAGCAAAGGCTGTCAGTCATATTCCTGTTTAAGTGCAGTGCTTACGAGGCCTGGACCACACAGGCTGATGCTTCATTAGGATACTAACAGAATGAAGCTCCTCTTCATAGAATTTCCAGGGTTCTCTGCTCATTTTCTGAAAAGCAGTTCTGTCACTGCACTGGGTTACCAACTTAGATGGAAAAATATGTCATATCAAAACTAAAACAACCACTAATTTATTACAGCTATGATTGTATGTATTTTTCAGGTGATAAAAACACCATAATCATATCTGCTATAATTAGTATTGCACCTCATTTTCCTGTTTTAAACAAAAACCAGATGGAAGATGTCAGGTTCATCGAGGTCTTTAGCTACAGATGAGTCACTCACTCTGGGCTGCAGTGTATCTTACAGGAGCAGGGGGTTGACATGGATCCGATGGACCTGGAATGCAATTATACCAAGCGTTTGGTATAAAGGACATTTAAACACATCAATCAGATCCTCCTGACCTCATCATAAATAACAGGTTTTTGGACTCATTCATTGCCAGAGTTCTGCAGGATTTACACCTCTCCCACCACCACATCATCAGGGACACCAGCCAACCAGCTTACACCCTCTTTACACTCCTACCCTCTGGAAAAAGCTACCTGTGCATCACCACCTGCACCAGATTCTGTATTCCCCAAATACATGTTCAAATAAAACTTTAAAAAACTTTTAGAACTTCTGGACAAACCCAGGGTATTGTATAAGAAGAGTTAGATAGTATCTGTTATTGCCTTTGAGGATAACTAGTGCCTGTTATTGTCTGATCAGAGAAACACTAAGTGAGGTCATTCACTATACAATTAATTTACATCAATACACTAAACAAGTAAAAAAACCGGCACAGATAAATCCCAGATTTAACCAAAACCCACTCATTTGTCTTCTCCAACAGAGGACGATGGCTACAACCAGGACAATCACAGCAAGGACAGTCACTAGGACAGGGATGATGATAACATCTGGATGATCTTCCGGTTCTGCTGACACACATCAGAGTCACATGTTATATGCAAACAGCCGTATCTCCATGGTAACAAGCCTGTGTTTCTTCTACCAAACACTCTTGGCAAGTCATAGACCAGAAGATGTGGAAGCTGCTCTTTTAAACAGACATACCCAATCCAAAGTCTTCCTTTCTGTCCATGTGTGTGACAGTACAGGTATACTGGTGCTTCTCCCTCAACTGCTGCTCACTGACACTGAGGCTCTTTCTCATCTGGAATGTTCCATCTCCATTGGGCAGCACCTCCCCGCCTGTCAGGTCCTGCTCTGGGACGGGCTGGCCGTCTCTCAGCAGGGTCATGTTGATGTGCCGGGGAAAGAAGCCAGTGGCCAAGCAGCACACCTGTGCTTCCCCAGTGCCTGGGTCTCCCTTCTGGTTCACCCTGACCCTGGGTCGCTCTGCAGAGAATTTTAAAATGAAAAAAATGTAAAAAGTGAAATCTCCTTCCTCTTCTGCCAGTTTTCAGCTGGATGAAGTGTCATTATTACAGAGTGAGGATACATACACAGAGCTACCAGCAAAATTAAGTCTGCAAATAAAGATGTGAGGGGACAGGTCTGCCCCAGGAAGCACCCCCTAATGCTCTCATCATCCAGACACATCAGAATAAACACTTTGTTTTGGCGTCTGACAGGTATTAAAAAGACCTCTGTGCTATGTACCTCTTCTCATTAACACATTCTTGTCCTGTTGGAGGTATTGCCTTAACACCTTAAGACAAAGAGGTTGGTATACGTTTATGTAAATCAGTTGTACTGCCTCCGTTTTTATCTTGCTCCAGATCAACTCTGGCACATGCGGGTTATATCTTTGCTCCAGGATGTCATAGGTCCTCGTCTCCTTGCCCTCATAAGCATCTCTGAGGAAGAACCAGTTGAGGCTGTCACCTTCCAAGGTACATGTTGCCAGTCTCTGATAAAAATGAATCCCTGTGACAGATCAAGAAAAAAGGACATTTTCCCAGTTAGTCTTTCAGCAACTGGCAGCTGTTACAAAGATAGAGCTGAATGATTTAATGCAAATTCAATTTACAGATTTGATGTTTAGATTTGAGTGATTTTGTGATCATTTAGTTAAAAGAAATACATGTGCTACAGAAAATTTATTTAGAAATCCATTTTTTTCCTTTGCATAAAAATATTTCACCAATTAACATAAAATATGTAATTTAAGTAGAGAGCAGCCACTTCATATATAAAGTCTAGACCAGAGGAACAAGGACTAGAAAGTACTCTGGCTGAATGAATCTGAACAATGAAAAACAAACTGAACATTATCATGGGTCAGTCTGTGAGCAGCACAGTGTCTTTATGCTTCTGGCGACAGAAACATAAAGTCTATGTGCTCCCAAGTCTATGTGCATGCAAGGCTTTTTAGGTAATTCTCCTACAGTCCAAAAAACATGTTTCAGTAAACTGGTATGTCTGTACTGCCCATTGTGTGTCCTGCAATGGACTGTCATCCCATCTAAGCTTCCCTCACAGCCTGAGGTTTCTGAGATAAGCTCCAGAATCATCACAACACTGTATGGGATATAATAGTATAGCAAATGGTGTGATTTGATATCAAGCATCTGTTTGAGTAACACAAATATATCAATTAGAGCAGTGGTGGGCAATCTTATCCGCAAAGGGCCAGTGTGTATGCAGGTTTTTGGGATAACCTGTAAGTCAGCTGTTCAAACTCAGGTGTGTGTCAGTCTTCAGCCAATCAGCCCTCTAATTAGTAATCTAATTAGGGAGTTGCAGCGAAAACCCGCATACACACCGGCCCTTTGCGGATAAGATTGGCCACCCCTGGGTTAGAGTGGTACAAGTCAGTTTCATTTGTTCTTATAAAACATTTTCTTGCTTTTTGGTTCTAAAGAAACTCTGGTGGCTCATTGGGTAGAACTATCACTTCACCCCTCCAGCTCTGTGGATTTGAGTCCTACTGTCTCTGAAAGTGTTTAGGGGTTGCATGTTCTCCATGTGTTTTGTGGGCTGAGAGCTCTGGTTTCCTTCCTCAATTCAAAGACATGCATGTAGGCTAACTGGCATCTCAAAATTTCCCATAGAGTGCCAGTGTATGTATGGGCCCTGTGATGCACTGGCTTCCCATCTAGGATGCACCCCAGTGATTTGCACTCTGCCTGGCCTCCCCATGATCCTGGCCAGGATAAGTAGTTGGAAGAAGGGAATGAAAAGTGGACATACCGTTAGTATGATTAAAGTGCTTCATCAAACGATGACTATCAATTTTCATACTTCTGTGTGTCTCTTCCATCACAAAATATTTACTCTCAGTATCCTCAACAAAGTCGTTTGGCCTCCAGTGTCTCCGTGAGACAAGCTCTTTGATATTGCTGTCATAGTACTCAACTGGGACATTGTTGACTGTCAGTACCAGTGTAAGCTCTGGAAATGGTGTCTCTCCATAGATGAATGTCGCCAAGAGTGACAGTGAATGGAATGCTGTACATATAAAAAGGAAAGACTGTTTATTGATAATGGCCAGTACAAATTCCTACAACTGGCCAAGCATTACTTTCCATCAACAATCTCTGGTCACTTACCTGTTTAAGTAATACTGTGTAGAGCAGGGGTCTCCAACTCCGGTCCTGGAGAGCTACCGTCCAGTAGGTTTTCTATCCTACCTGGCTTCTGATGAGCCACACCTGTTCTCAGGTAAATACCAGGAACAAGTGTGGCTCATCAGAAGCCAAGTGGGACAGAAAACCTACTGGATAGTAGCTCTCCAGGACCGGAGTTGGAGACCCCTGGTGTAGAGCATACATGCAGTACATTCAATCTCCATAAACCCCTGTGTGTTTCCCATGTTCTCTGAATGTGTTGTATCTCATTGAAAGCATAATGTTTTGAATTCCCCACAAATAGCATGTTGCAATGTATAATATGTTATCTTCAATCTACCACCAATTCATTGAGGGACTTTGGCTTTGACCATAACTACAGTTTACACCATGCTTTTAGCAAGGAGGCCCATTCTTTCTTTTTCTATAATGTTAGCATGCCTGGGGGGTTGTGTAGCCGACTGACCCTCAGGGGTTTCCTCCCCCCTACGTGGGAGTTATTGGTTACTCTCTCTGTTGTCTGGCTTTCTTTGTTTCATTATTTCATTCTTTGTTTTCCCTTTTTCCTGTTTTTGAATTATTCTGTACACTGACGGATTTAGGTATGTGTGACATAAGCAGCCACCCAGAGCAGCATCTTGCTGGGGGAGGCACGGGGAGTCTGCACAAAAAAAATCAGTTCTGACATTTGTGTGATAGGCTTTCTATCACTTATTTGCGCTGTGATATCATGTCACCTTGAGGGTCAATTAACCTTGCTGGAGTGAGTTCCCTGATTCCAGTTTGTGAACTAGGCACCTCGGTCCCTCAGGTCACCCCACTGGAAGCCCAAGGTAGGGGGAGCGGGAAAATCTATTAAATAGTGCACTGTACAGTACTAATGCAATTAGCAAAATCAGTTTAAAATTTATCCTTAGTTATTTATATCGTTCCAAATTTCCTGAAAAAAATTACAGTGCTGAGTGTTTTTACAAGCTAGAATCACCACTGATTCTGTATAAATAATGTAGTAATGTATTACAACACAGCCATGTAAACCACCTTAGGATGCCTCTGTTATGAAAGGCTCTATATAAAAATAAACTGAATTCTTCCCTTGGTGGCATCCAAACCAAACCAAGTTCCCTGTATAATCTGAGTGTGTGGTGAAATACTGAATACTGAGTCTGAATTGTCATTACACAGTAAATACGTCTGAGGTGCTCTTTAAAGAATGTCTTCTATATGAATGATGTATGCAGAGCTCCTGTGTGATGTTCTGATGTCAAACAGCTCCAGAACTGAGTCCTACCTGAAGAGGTATGGTGAGGAGAGCCCAGGATCAGCAACGCCACAGCAGGGAAAACCATGAAGGTTTGAGGTTGAAGTATCATCACAATTCCAGAAAATTAGGAAACCACCTAAATATGAAATCAATATTCAAAAACAAAAGCTGCAAGAGGAAAAAACACTTAGCAATGAAAAATTATATTGTTTTCTTATTTGAAGTAGCTTTTGGTATATACTGAAATGTTCACATTTTCTGTGCTCTATACCACTTCAGAGTAGAGCGCTTTCAGGATCCTAGAGTGAATCAAGCCAGTTAATCAACTTGGATTGGACGTCATGGTTATGTCACTGCAGTTGTGTGCACATTGTGGTGGAAGCAAAACAGAGGAAACAAGAGGACGAAAATGGGAGATAAGGAATAAGGGAATAAGGAAAAAATGTCTCTCCTGGACATGTCTTTCCACATGATGTAAATGACATAAATATGTATATATACATGATAGATATGTACATATAGATGATGTAAAGAACAGATCTTGATAATAGTCATATATGCAGTTCATATAAGGCATACTGCATGAGCCCTGCACCACCCCAGTATTGTCATTTCCAGTGATTACATCACAAAATGCTTTTGATAATACACTCTGTGTGGCATTAATATAGCACCAACAGAGCCAGAATTCAATGGGGGTGCATTTCCCGCTAGGTACCCTGCTTGCATGACGATCTCTCAAGATATTTCTCTCAGATGATCATATCATTATTTTTTTGATGACTTTAGGTCTGCTGTGTGTATTATCTGAGCAAGTTTCACAAATTCAATTTCAGTGCAGCTAGATTTGAAAGAGGTGCATACCCTTATGCGTAAGGATACACCCCAACCCCCCTGCATGTTCCTGTCTGTTTATCTTCTCCTAAAATACTTTTCATAAATCCACACAATAGACCAACATCAATAAACAGTGAAAATTCTATAAGGTACTAATAACAGTTAGTGAGCCAGTTTCTTAAATATTATACAAGTAAGCTGCCGTAAAATGTACCCCCTGCGTGCTGCATTAATATCGCATTTATGAATTTCAGTAATTATTATGTAGTTCATTAAATGCGTTGGTTGCTAACAGCATTTCGTGATAGAATCAAAGGAGAGAATGGAAATGGATTTCCTGCCAGGTAAACCGTCATAAAGACAAACATATTTTTTGTTTAGGTATTTCAGATCACTGTACCAGAACATTCTCTTCATTGTGGAGAAAAATAAATTACTAAATGTGTGTAAGAATTATATAATTTTCTTTGGTTAATAAAGCCAAGGACTTCCTTGTTCATAAACTAGTAAACTAATGACAAATAAATAACCTATTTTCTATGGGGTGCCGTTTGTAAAGGTACTAAACATATTTCTACTTGCCACTTTTTCAACATTTAGTGCAATTTTCTGACATTTAGCTAGAAGTCAATGGTGTTGTGGATCATCAGATTTTTTTGCTGTGTAGATTATTTTCAAAATTGTTCATCATATGCAAAAATAAATGGTATGTCTATATATAAATATTAAATGTAAATGCTAAATATAAATGTTAAAAGTTAAATGTAAATATAAAAGTTAAATGTAAATATAAATGTTAAATGTAAATGTTAAACGTAAATGTTAAATGTAAATATAAATGTTAAATATAAATGTTAAATGTAAACGTTAAAAATAGACTCTAAATGTTGAGAACATATGCTAATTCGCCACGCCCATCTGCATAGAAATGGGCGGTAACGACAGAAGCACGCTAAGTGGTTGCAGGTTAGGGCTGATGGAGGACAACATGACGAATTCCGCTCACTTAGAGGGCATAGAACGTGCAGTTTTGGCAGGTGTTCACGCTGCATTACATGGTATTGCTACACAGGTCGGGAGCAACATCATTTACACCTTCCACTGTGACATCGGGAAGTTATGAATGAATTTTGGGGCGGGAGGGGGATCAGTAGTATCGTATAAATTCGCCTTTAATTTTTCCCACCATGCTTTATTTGGTGGCGGCAGTTCGTAAGATGCTGCTGCTGAACGTTTTGTTCGGAAATGGCGAGAAATCGCTAGCAAAATGGCAGGTCCAATCACAGGAACTATGAGGACCATAATCCATTGCAGTTATCAGACGCTGCTACACGTTGCTCGTTCGCATATGTTGACGCGTGAATGTGCAATGTTTCATGTAATGTGTTTAGTGATTTTCATCTGACAAACAGAAAACTGAAGTAAGCAGCAATGATAATAGAATGAAGGGGAAACATTAATACAAGTCTTCATGTGCAAATGGATGAATGGATAGTGAAAGTATGTTGTCTAGCCTACAAGAAGCTACCATACTCCCAAATAAACAAAAATCAATATGTATACCTATATGTATTCATTCCATTTTACAAAAATACTCTGCAGACTGACGTTGCTAGCTATCTGTTAGCTGTGACTAAAGTTAGAACGTACTGATCTCAGTGATGTAGTGGCATTAATGCTGGATGTGCATGAGGATACTGACGGTATTGAAGCCTCAAATGAAAGGGCCTCTTAAATATCCATCCATACATCCATCCATTTTCTCCCGCTTATCCGAGGTTGAGTCGCAAGGGCAGCAGTCTTAGCAGGGAAACCCAAACTTCGCTCTCCCCAAGCAACTTCATCCAGCTCCTCTGGGGGAATCCCGAGGCGTTCCCAGGCCAGCCGAGAGCCATAGTCCCTCCAGTGTGTCCTGGGTCTTCCCCGGGGCCTCCTCCCAGTGGGACATGCCTGGAACACCTCACCAGGGGGGCGTCCAGGAAGCATCCTAATCAGATGCCCGAGCCACCCACGTATTCCTTCCACCGACCCAAAACATCCCGAGTTGAGGTCAGCAGCACTCCATCCCCACCATAAACAGTGTTGATGTTGCACTGCTTTCCCGCCCAGAGCCGCCGGATGGTGGACCAGAATCGCCTCAAAGTCGTTTTCCATAGCCTCACCAAACTCCTACCATACCCGAGTTTTTGCCTCCACGACCGTCGAAGCCGCACCCCGCTTAGCCTGCCGGTACCTGACAGCTGCCTCTGGAGTCCCACAGGCTAAAAAGGCCTGATAGGACTCCTTCTTCAGCTTTACGGCATCCCTCACCACTGGTGTCCATCAGCGGGTTCGGGGATTGCCGCCGCGACAGGCACCGACCACCTTACGGCCACAGCTCCGGTCAGCCTCCTCCACAATGGAGGTGCGGAACATGGCCCATTCGGACTCAATGTCCCCCGCCTCCCCCGGGACATGGGAGAAGTTCTGCCAGAGGTAGGAGTTGAAACTCCTCCTGACAGGGGATTCCACCAGACGTTCCCAGCAGACCCTCACTATACGCTTGGGCCTGCCAGGCCTGGCCAGCTTCCTCCCCCACCAGCAGAGACAACCCACCACCAGGTAGTGATCAGTTGACAGCTCCGCCCCTCTCTTCACCCGAGTGTCCAAGACATGCAGCCGCAAGTCCAATGACACGACTACAAAGTCGATCATCGAACTGCGGCCTAGGGTATCCTGGTGCCAAGTGCACATATGAACACCCTTATGCCTGAACATGGTGTTCATTATGGACAATCCATGTCATGCACAGAAGTCCAACAACAAAACACCGCTCGGGTTCAGATCGGGGGGGCCGTTCCTCCCAATCACGCCATTCCAGGTCTCACTGTCATTGCCCACGTGGGCATTAAAGCCCCCCAGTAGAACAAAAGAGTCCCCAGGAGGAGCGCTCTCCAACACCCCTTCCAAGGACTCTAAAAAGGGTGGGTATTCTGAACTGCCGGTTGGTGCATAAGAGCAAACAGCCGTCCCCCCACCCGAAGGCGAAGGGAGGCTACCCTCTAATCCACTGCGGTAAACCCCAATGTACAGGCACCCAGCCAGGGGGCAATAAGTATGCCCACCCCTGCTCAGAGCCTCTCCCCATGAGCAACTCCAGAGTGGAAGAGGGTCCAACCCCCTTTGAGGAGACTGGTTCCAGAGCCCAGGCTATGCGTCGAGGTGAGCCCGACTATGTCTAGCCGGAACTTCACAACCTCGCGCACAAGCTCAGGCTCCTTCCCCACCAGAGAGGTGACATTCCATGTCCCAAGAGCTAGCTTCTGCAGCCGAGGATCGGACCGCCAAGGTCCCCACCTTCGGCCACTGCCCAGTTCACAATGCACCCGACCCCTATGGCCCCTCCTACGGGTGGTGAGCCCATTGGAAGGGAGACCCATGTGCCTCGTTCGAGCTGTGCCCGACCAGGCCCCATAGGTATAGGCCTGGCCACCAGGTGCTCACCATCGAGCCCCACCCCAAGGCCTGGTTCCAGGGGGGGGGCCCCGGTGACCCGCGTCCGGGTAAGGGAAACCGTGGTTCCATTATTTTGTGCATCATTAGGGGTCTTATGAGCCACATGTAGAGTCTACATTTAACATTTACGTTTAACATTTATATTTACATTTAACATTTATATTTACATTTAACATTTACATTTAAGATTTATAATTAACATTTATATTTACATTTACCATATAGGCTACATTTAACATTTATATTTACATTTAACTTTTATATTTACATTTAACTTTTATATTTACATTTAACTTTTAACATTTATATTTAGCATTTACAATTAATATTTATATATAGACATACCATTTATATTTACATATGATGAACAATTTTGAAAATAATCTACACAGCAAAAAAATCTGATGATCCACAACACCATTGACTTCTAGCTAAATGTCAGAAAATTGCACTAAATGTTGAAAAAGTGGCAAGTAGAAATATGTTTAGTACTCCATAATTTTCTTGTTCACGGCAGGGGTGCAGAATTCGGCACACCGGATTGTCGTAGACATTTTGTACCCCCAGCTCTGCAAACGTTATCGTGGGGAACCCCCCTCGTCTCTGCAAATGTAATCATGAGGCGGGGGGCTGAGCCCCCCCTAAGAGTCAAGTCGTAGAATCGCCCCTATAGCAAATACTATTTTCGTAACGAAAGTGAAAGCACTTGTATTAAAGGACACAGACTGTATTATAAATATGAACCTAACATGTGTCTAGCTCTCAAATATATATCTAATCTAGGTCTATTTTAACAATCTCGTCATTTACTTGCCAGATTGTGAATGGCGAAACAGATGAAAGTACAGCTTAAATCGACAGATGAAGTTGGAACACCGTCTTCTATTTAGCTGCACTTCCTTGTTTCACTTTATCCCCCGACCAGATTGTCCATGCATTCGTTCTCGACATTGTGTGCAGATGTAACCCACCTGGAAGCCGGTGCTATTTCCTTGATTATCGTAAGTCGTAATTCAACATCATTTAAACGGTATACGCGGGTGAGGGTAAAATGCGGACAGTTTACAAACAGCGGATTCCGTGTTTATAAACAGACGTGTCGCAAAAGACGCACGCCGCGTAGACAGATCACGTGGCATAGAAAGATACCCATACGACGTTACCTAATCACGGGGTGCGTTCGAGGTGTGTCTGCAGCTGACGTGACGTGGAGCGCGATCTGCCGTCGGCTGCAGGGGTGGAGTATACGCTGGACGTAAACAAATGAGTGTTCGAGGAGCTCAGCAAGGCGCAGCAGCTGCGCGTTCAGCCAGTGCAATTTTGTCATCCATATTACAGAGTACAATACGATTGTCCGAAATCCTTATTGTTGTTAATGTTTAACAATTATTTTATTGTTGGTTTTTTTGAAAAAAAAAAATTGAAAATGTTCTATATATCATTTGTTGAGCGTTCTCTAGTTGCGTATAATTTGCATTTGGACGTCCAGCTATCATGAACGTCACAGTTTGTGGGTGCCTGTTCTGGATGAGTGAAATATATTGTAATAAATCAATAAATAAAAATGTTTCTTTCACCAAAAAAGTGTATTCTTAAGTATTTTTGTAGATCTCATATCGAAACACTATCGAACTATATCTTCGTGTTGTCTGGTTTATTTTCTCATATAAGTAAGGCTACTGTACACCTTGCAAACACTCATGTGAAATATCTACACAATTATAGAAACGTTACATTGGTTGGCACTGTACAAGTCATTATATCAGAATTAATACAAGAAAGAAAAAGAAAATTGCAAAGCAGATCTGTTACATTTAAACATGGAAGTAGCATGTAGAAATAAGTCCCCCAGGCTTGGCATATAGTAGTGGAAAAGGCTAAATTTGTATTTTACGAAAACATTTAAAAGTGTTTGGGGCAGGATTTGTAATTATCCATTTTGTCCTATACACTGTAACAATAGGGAAGCTGCCCTGCATAATCTAAAAGTCCACAGAAGTGGCATGTAGAAATGAGGCCCCAGAACATGTGATATATTGCCAGGAAGGTCGGAATTTGTACTTTACAAAAATTTAAGATTGAAGATTCAAAAGGTTTATTCGTCATGTACACAGTTGTACACACACAACATGTAGTGGAATGTAACCCTGGTCACTGAGCAGCTGTGCATGATAAGAGAGTAACAAAATATAGCAAAATATAAGAAAAATAATAAGATAAAAAATATATGAAATGTTCAGCTGTACATAATCTATACATAAGTGATAGGTAAGAGGTATTTTGCTGTGCAATGTGCAAGAGGCCTGAGGTATGTGCCAATGATTTGGACAGTGTGAAGCAGCACCTAGTGGCATTGAGTATTGTCCTGATTTAGGAACATTATGACCTGGGGGAAAAAGCTCCTCTTTAACCTTTCCGTTCTGGGATGCATTTCCCAAGACCATAGTGGAGCAACACTGTTGTAAAGTTGCGTAGTTCGAACTACAGTTCTTGAGCTGTAGTTAGAAGCTTAGTCCCAGGTAAATACATCAGCGATGGTGGAAAATGCAGTCTAATAAGGGTATAGTCACCGTGCAAGTAAGAAATTTAATAATCTTTCATAACTAATAAGGAATAATTTAGCTCTATGATCACATATAATGTGAAGTTGTCTGAAAATGTAGTTTGAAACGTAATTGTTGTGTGGGTCTCTGGTCATAAGTACGGTAACTGTCGGTAGTGAGCAATAGGGACACCTTGCTGGGTGATGCGGGAAGAATCCTCTGTGTGACCCATCTGTACGTTGACATCGAACTTCAACTCACCAGTGGCACCTGCACTCTCATCTAGCACATATTGTATGTTCTAGTCACTCTTTGGCTTCTTCTCATGTTTAGAAACATGTGTGAACAGTTTTGAGTCATTGTGTTTAAATGATGACTACTGTATGGTGGCTGTGCTGAACTTCTGCAGCCTGTGTTTTCTATTTTGCATCAAAGTTCACCACAGTGCAAAATGTGTTTTGATGAATGGGAATGTGTTTAGAGGGGCGCCGGTGGTGGCGGGGGCTGGCCCTGGGATGGGTGGTTGGCCTCTTCGGTGCGGGCTTGGGTGGGGGGGTCTGGGGCTCTGGTGCCCGGGGCCTGGCCGTTTCCTCGGTGGGTGCCTTCCTGCGCGGGGGTGGCCTGTGCTCCCTCCGGGGCACTGCCGGGGGGGGTGGGTCGTTCCATGTTTGGGGGGCCAGCCTGCGCTATTTGGGGGGTGGCATGTCTCGAGCCCGGGCTGGTCTGCCACTTTTTTGTCGTCGAATGAGTGGGTGACTGAGTGCGGGCTGCCCTTCGGGGTGGGGGGGGAGGGGGGCTAGTTCTTGGCGTCGGCACTGCTCCGGGGCGTTGTCGCCGGGGGCCCCGGGACCGCTCCATCCCATGCCGCGGTGGGGGGCTGGGGTGCCTAATGAGCCAGCTGGTTAGCTGGCTCTCTTCTGCCAGGGGGTAATAAGCTCCCACCTGGTATCATGAATCCCAGCCCCTCTCCCCCCTCACTCACATAACATGCCACGCACACATGTAGGATCTCGGGGTGGGAATGTGCCGCGCACGCAGTGAGGGGGCCATCCACATGGCCTTACTCGCTGTGCTGCGCGGCCCTCTGCCTCCCCTTGTTTTAATTGTACTTTAGTCATCACATATCGGTATACACACAGGGCCTTGGGGGATGGGGGCACTTCTCAGAGGCTGGTGCGTGGGGCCGCTGAGGTGGTCTCACTCACCTCTTCACTGCTGCCCGCCCCTCAATTTTACTTACACCATATACATTGAGGGTTTTGGTGGGGGGGGGGGGGGGGTGATGGGGAGGAGAGCTGTTTGCAAGCAGCGCTCCTCCTCGCTTCCCCCGTCAATTTTAAATCCATCTTAAGTTTCTCAACAGTCATACGTATGTGTAAAAGTCATTTGAAGACTGAATTGTGTTACAGTGAAAAAAACCCACAACAGCACAATAAAAGGCAAGTGACTCAGGCAAAGTCAGTCAGAAGGGTGTGTGAACAGGCTTGGCAAACTGGGTGATAAGTATAATGATGAATGCCTGCTCACCAGTAAGTTCATGCTTATTTCCTTACAGTATGTCTTGAGGAGGCCTGCCAATGGTGTGGACAGTTTCAAAATAAAGATGGTGACTGGGTGAGGAAAATTACTGTAGTCATTTCATAGATATGCATTGAGCAATCGCAAGTTGACCTCACCTCAGCTACTGCGTGAGTGGTCAGACAGCTGCCATGTCAGTGTCACCTCATCAACAGTTTTGTCGCCGGTGCCCGCAGTTTGGTCTGCGGGGTTGCAAGGCACGCAACAAGCCACTGATGACTGATGTCCAAAGGTGCAACAGGGTTGACTGGACACGGAAGAACTCACGCTGGACATGTGAAACGGTGGGAAAAGGTGCTTTTCAGCGATGAAAGCACTTTCTGCCTGTTTGGTAGCCAGGCAGACACCTATGTGAGGAGGTTTCCTGGAGAGGAGTTCAAGCCTGAGTGCCTCAACCTCACTGTGAAGCATCCTTTGAAGGTCATGGTCTGGGGCTGCATGGCTGCCAGTGGCGTCGGACGTCTCCACATCATTGACGGCATGGTCAGTGGGACCAAGTACATCACAGTACTGCAAAAGTGTATGGTGCCATCAGTGCAGCAACTGTTTACAAGCTGGTTCCTGTCCCAAGATGACAATGCACCGTGCCATTGCTCCAAACAGGTGATCAACTGGAAGCGTCAGAACAACATCAATCAATTGAGTGGCTTGCCCAATCTCCCGATCTGAATCTCATTGAGAACTTGTGGCACAAGGTGGCTTTGGAGATATCCAAGAGACATCCAAAATCAAAACATGAGTTGATTGAGTCACTCATTGCAGCCTGGAACCATGTTATCACCCATGATCACCTCATCAAACTGGTTCACTCAATGCCGACACGGTGCAGGCAGGTGATCAAGAACAAAGTGTGGCCCACCAGATTCTGAGCCATCACTGAGACACAAAAAGTCCTTTTTCAAGGCCACCTACACGAACATGAAGAAAGCTTGACGCATGTCTGTTCTACTATATATGAAGTATACTCATTTATTTTGCACCTTTGGCCAGAGAAATACATTACGCATATTACTCAATAAGACAATTGACATGGGAGCTTTAACAAACAAACTCAGAAAAGTAAATCCAAGCTAGAATAAAAACTTGATTTCTATTACTGTGTCCCCTGTAACACTGTTTTCAAATAAATATATTGGCTCAACGAAGGAGTTAAAAGTAAAAGGTCAAAAGTTGGAAAAAATGCTAAATTAACAAGTGGTTGCAGACTTTTGCATACTACTGTAGTGTGGCTGCGTTTTTATAAAGAAGACTCCTCTTCACAAGCTGTGCAATACCATTTAACATTTGTTATGTGTTTGAATTGGCTCTTGGTCATGCCAGTACAGACACGGTGTTGCCACCTCTGGCATCCATCACAGAGTATCTACAGTGGGATTAACAACATACAGTATAGGACAAGTAGCCATATTTTCCCATCTATGAAATGACTACAGTAATTTTCCTCACCCAGTCACCATCTTTATTTTGAAACTGTCCACACCATTGGCAGGCCTCCTCAAGAGATACTGTAAGGAAATAAGCATGAACTTACTGGTGAGCAGGCATTCATCATTATACTTATCACCCAGTTCGCCAAGCATGTTCACACACCCTTCTGACTGACTTTGCCTGAGTCACTTGCCCTTTATTGTGCTGTTGTGGGTTTTTTTCACTGTAACACAATTCAGTCTTCAAATGACTTTTACACATACCGTGCGATGTTATCTGTCATTGCAACCACACATCCATTCCTCTCACACTGTTTTTTGCATTATCGCAAATTAGTTCTACCCCTGACTTTTCCGGCTCAGATTCTGTGAAAACATAGCTAAAAGGCCCTTCTGTCAAAAGGGGCTGACAGACATTCGCTATAGTCATGTTAATATAATATAATATAATATAATATAATACAAAATTCTTTAAAACCTGTTAAGTCTAAAACTGTAAGAGTAGGTGTACTTGTTTACAAAACAAAAAACAAAAGTTCTCTTACATAACTTTTGTAGTATTTGAAGGATTTTATACCCCATTTTAAGCACAACTGTACAATTGATTAACCCTGCATGCCCATAACAGCATTTTACCCCTAACTGTGCAGTATCTGTATAAACTGGACACATCTGGTTTGACTGCCCCAAAGAGCTTTGGTAAGTTAAAGTTTACCTTGCCTTATGTTTCTGTTACAGTTTTTCTGAATTGCTAAAAGACTAAACCTCATTCTTGGAACAAAACTTCCAATTGCCAAAACTCATTTATTGAATCAATCACTCTTTTGGTAAAACTTTAAACACAATTTGCAGATTTGAGCAAAACTCTAAACACATTCCCATTCATCAAAGCACATTTTGCACTGTGGTGAACTTTGATGCAAAATAGAAAACACAGGCTGCAGAAGTTCAGCACAGCCACCATACAGTAGTCATCATTTAAACACAATGACTCAAAACTGTTCACACATGTTTCTAAACATGAGAAGAAGCCAAAGAGTGACTAGAACATACAATATGTGCTAGATGAGAGTGCAAGTGCCACTGGTGAGTTGAAGTTTGATGTCAACGTACAGATGGGTCACACAGAACCGCGGTTAAGTTAGCCTCATATTCGATATTCAGTTTTCTAGCTGTACAGTTTTTTCCAATTGCTAAAGCACAATTTTGACAACAAGGCTCATTTTTGCAAATCATTTAGCACAATTCACAAAACACCTCACCCAAAGAGCAAAACACCTCACATATCCTGCAAAATGAAGCTCTCCAGTCAAAACTATATAAACACTTATGAAAACCAAACTTTTGCCCCAAATAGTAAACATTTCTTTCCCATGCCTAAATTTTTCCTCCAACCAACCAAACACCACTATGTAAAATCCAAAACACTTTTATCTCTTTAGGGACTGTCAGAACTGCAAATGCTGAGAATTGGACACAGAGACATATGTGCAGAAATAAATTCGGTTCCAACAAATCATTTATTTAGCTACAATTTGCAACAGAAAAACCAACAAAATCCATATTACTGTACAATTCAACAAATTCTAAACCTTTGAAAACAGAATGAGAAACGTGCAAGTGAAAAAACAAATGAAAAACGAAACAAGATTTATGCAGCGTCATGTCTTCTCAGTGGATCTGGCCACAGCACCTCATCCACTTCACATGCGACATCTTCCCTTGCTAGACAGCGAGGAAAGAAGCGTCGGGAGTGTCTTATCCATCCCTGGATGGCTCCTACGTCAACTTCCTCACATGCCTCCTCCATTGCTTGTAGAAGCCCCTCACGCACATGGGGTTGATGATCATAGACCTTCCAACGCCATGCTGAAAAGAACTCTTCTATTGGGTTCAGAAATGGAGAATAAGGGGGAAGGTAAAGCACTATAAAATGTGGGTTGTTGGCAAACCAATTTTGCACCATGGCTGCACGATGAAAAGCCACATTGTCCCACACTACAACATATCTGTGCCGTTGCCCTTCATCATCTGTGTGGTTTGCCTGTTCTACGATGTCTCTCAATCTGTCCAGAAATGTCAGGATCAACCCTGTGTTGTATGGACCAAGAATGGCATGGTGGTGTAGAACTCCATGTCCTGTGATAGCAGCACACATTGTGATGTTTCCCCCACGTACGCCAGGAACATTCACAATAGCTCTGTGACCTATTATGTTTCTTCCCCTTCTTCTGGTTCTCGTAAGGTTGAAGCCAGCCTCATCAATAAAAATGAACTCATGTGGGATCACATTTGAATCCATTTCCAGCACTGTCTGAAAACAAAAAAAAAGATTACATAAGCAATGGTTTAGGTTTATGTTTAGTACTGGAGAAATGCAACATTATATGTAGTGTCCTGTAGTCTAATAGTTACCTGCACGTAATTGTGCCTCAGTTCTTTGACTCTTTCGGAGTTCCTCTCAAAAGGCACCCGGTATATCTGTTTCATTCGTACCTGGTGTCGCTGGAGAACACGAGCGAGGGTAGACAAGGCAACTTGCCTAATGTTGCCAAAAACAGTGTCGTCTCTCACAATGTGGCTTTGAATTTCCCTAAGTCTTATGGCATTATTTGCCAAAACCATGTTTATGATCTCTAGCTCCTGTGCCTCTGTGAACATCCGACCTCTTCCACCACGTCCTACTTGTCTCTCAGTCCTTAGAGAAGACAACAATGTATATATTGGTATGCAGCCTCTCTTGCTTATAATGAAGATTATGCAGTAGTATTGTACAAGTAAAGAACACATACACATATACTGTAAATATAGAATGCAGTATTAGCCTACTCTATATACAATATACATACTGTAGATACTTTGAATTGCTGTATATATACAGAGTAGGTGTTACAGAACATACCTGTTCTCAAGTCGAAATGTACGGATGACAGAAGCAACAGTAAATCGACTCAGGTTGGGTTGGACTCTCTGTCCAGCCTCTCTCATTGTCAATCCATGATTTATAACATGGTCGACTAATGTTGCCCGAATTTCATTGGAGAGTGCTTGTCTTCTTTGTCTTTGTCCTCTTTCACCTCTCTGTGCACCCCTACCCCTACCCCTACCCCTACCCCTACCCCTACCCCTACCTCTACCTCTACCTCCACCTCTTACGTGTCCTCTACCTCTAACGTCTCTTCCTCTCCCTCCGGCTTCCATTGTTCTTTAATGTTGGTAAATCTGTGGAGTTTTATAGTTCTCACATTCTGATTGCTGAGTTAACTAATAAGCAGTCAGGTGTTTGACCAGGTGACATTTGTTTTAGCCTAATGGGCACATGGGTGTGGCTTTCTGATTGGGTGTGTTTGGAAATGGCTAAAAGTGTCTTGGTGTGAGATTCCTGTGTTTTCTGTAGGAAAGTGTGTGTACTCTAATGCAAAAGAAGTCAAGTTAATTGCTTATTGTGTTCAAAGGTGTGATTTGTGTTTTGAATATAGCAAATGTGAGGAGAGATTTTGCTCTCTGAGTGTCAGTTTCTGCAGTTGAGCTTTACATTAGATTTTAGTGTGTTAGCAATTGGAAAAAACTGTAATAACTTTTCACGGAAGTAAGGTGGGACGTTATTAATCACAGAATCGTGTTGTCCAGTACGCAGGCTACGATGCACACCGATGATTTTTGCGCTTCAAACCATTTCGTGATTTGTGCAAAATCGTGTTAATAGCTAATAAAATAGGTGCTGTCAGCTGTAATGACATGGTGCTTTAGCATTTTGGGCTCATGGCGACTGATGCACACCCCTTTGTTTCCCAGATTGCTTTACGTACGATTTTTAATTAATTTTTGAATGTTCGAATGTATCCGTGTAATGCGAAATGGGACAATGCATGAATGGGTTAATAACTTTAAAACTAGACAAGACAGGCACTTCTAGTGAATTGTGCTTTGATCAGTGGACTACAGGGAACAATGCACACCCCTTGGATTTTCAGAATAACTTTCTCTCTAACAGTTATTAATTAATACATTGTATGCATATTACATGGAATAGGGGCTATGCACTAAAGGGTTAATAGGTCTGGAACAAAATGAGACAGCCACATTCTATGAAGTGTGCATGGATCAGTGGAACCTGGGGGACAATGCACACCCCTTAGATTTTCAGAATACCTTTCTTTCTAACAGCTATTAATTGATACATTGTATCCATGTTACATGGTATAGGGGCAATGCACTAAAGGGTTAATAGCTCTAGAACCAAATGGGACAGCCACATCCTATGAAGTGTGCATGGATCAGGGGGACCTGGGGGACAATTCACACCCTTTAAATTTTCAGAATAACTTTCACTCTAACAGCTATTAATTACAGTTTTTTACAATCGCTATGACAGTTTTTTCAAAACATTTAACAAGTTTCCTAAACTCTTAACGCACCATCACACCTAAAACACACAATTGGCAAAACGGTTAATTTCATGCTCAAAATCACACATTGTAAACTAAACCCCAAAACTAATTTTCAAAATACAATAATAAACTATCACAGTACACTATGTCTAGCAAAACACTGCAAACATGTTTTAAAATCAAATAATTATTCAAAACAGTAACACATGTTCTCTTCCAACAGGAACATTTAGTCAATCATAACACATTGACAAAAAAACACTATCATCAGCTGAAATTACAGAAACTGCATTATTTTATGTGTCAGGTCTGCCCTTATATTTGAAGCCTTTCTACATTTTTGTTTTGTTGGGTTTAGTAAATGCATGCATTTTGTTTCTTTTGCTGCAGAAATTCAATACAAAAAAGTGAATGACCATCTCAGAGTAGCTTTATAAAATGTACAGTTTATGTAAAAAAAAAATACAGACAGAACTGCTGCAGTACAGACTTTATTTGCAAAAGGACATTACTGCAAGATATACAAACAGAAAAAGCACCGGAATTATAATATAAAAAAACAAAGTAATCTTCTATTCTGCCCGGTCTTCTGCATTTGGCCACATGTTCTCATCCACATCACACCTGATATCTTCTCTGGCAAGGCATCGTGGGAAGAATCTTTTGGCATGCCTTATCCACCCCTGGCAGTGTTCAGCTGTGATGTCTTGGCATGCAGCATCCATTGCATCCAGGAGGGACATTTGGTCATGTGGACGATGGTCAAAAACCTTCCATCTCCAGGCTGAGAAAAACTCCTCAATGGGGTTGAGGAAAGGGGAGTAAGGGGTAAGGAAATGGGACATCATCCTTGGATGGGCGTCAAACCAGGCTGTGACTGCACGGGAATGGTGGAATGCCACATTGTCCCATGTGATAACATATATTGGCAAGTGGTCTCCCACCGGTCCCCTTTCTACCTCTGGCACCAGTCTTTCGTGCAGGTCTTCTAAAAACAGGAGAAGGCGGTCGGTGTTGTAGGGGCCAATCTGACATTTATGCAGGAGTACACCGTTGTTGGAGATTGCGGCGCACATGTTGATATTGGCTCTTCTCTGGCCCGGCACGGTAACTGTGGCCCTTTGGCCTATTATGTTTCTCCCACGGCGACGCCTTTTCGCCAAGTTGAAGCCAGCCTCGTCAACATAGATAATTTCATGTGGGACTTGATTGGCCTCCAACTCCATGACTCTCTGAAAGTAATTACACACAGTGTATGTAAATGCTGTGCTGTACTGTATATCTACTGTATGTACTAATGCACTCCAGGTTTATAGAGTAGTTTACTGCAAAACACACTGTGTATAGTACAGTAATGACTGTATTGCATAACCTTACCTGAACGTATTGGTGACGGAGTTCTTTGATGCGCTCACTGTTCCTTTCAAAAGGAACTTTGTATAGTTCTCATTGGCAATGGAATAAAATACAGGGAATATATTTGTGTTTCAATTCACAATATAAACAGCTGTTCACTTTGACTTTAGCCTATATAAGTTATGTTTAGAACATGATGTTATCTGTTCTGACATACAGTGTTAAAGCATTTGTAAATTTGACTGTAAAATTACATTGTTTTGGTCTTGGTTGAGCTTGTGTGTAAAAGAAGTTCAAGCATTTTAAATTGGTGTTACCTGTATGCATTTTGTATCAAAGCAACAAGAAATGTATTACAGTAATTGTATAGCCTACAAAGACAGATGTTGTGCTAACCGTGTTAAGAGTTTAGGAAACTTGTTAAATGTTTTGAAAAAACTGTCATAGCGATTGTAAAAAACTGTAATACATTGTATGCATATTACATGGCATAGGGGCAAAACACTAAAGGGTTAATAGCTCTGAAAACAAATGAGACAGCCACATTCAATGAAGTGTGCATTGATTAGGGGGACCTGGGGGACAATGCACACCCCTTGGATTTTCAAGATCACTTTCTGTCTAGCAGTTATTAATTATTACATCGCATCCATATTACATGCCATTGCTCCATTTCATACATATTGACAGTTAATTGATAACACAAATTAATCCATAAGTAAGTTGTAAAGTGTGATTTAGGCAGTGCACCGTGGGACAAAGCAAATGTATCGCAGCTGAATTGCTTGATTACGTGTTTCGTCACATTGAATATATTAGCATTAAGCATTTATCCATTGAACAAAAATAGAAAACAATAATTAAGCCACCATTTGAATCCTGGCTTCTTATATACAAAGATAATTACTCTCCTTATAGAAATTAACTTGGAATAATGAAGACATCAAATTTAAAAATTAATACTTTTTTTACACAAAGGGGGTTAACAATAACATTCTATTAATCGCCTCTGCTGATCAACTGAGAGGGGCATTTGTTCACATAGTCTGATTTTTTAACTAAATTTTGCGTTCCAATATCTCCTAGAGAGTGCTCTTTTGTTTTTGACATAATTCTTTTAGGTCTTCTTAAACTACTGCAAGATTGCAGCACACCTGACAGGATGCCAGCATCTTGAAAAGATTTCACAATAAACTTAAACTTAAAATCTAAGGGGTGTGCATTGTCCCCCAGGTTCCACTGATCCATGCACACTTCATAGAATGTGGTTATCCCATTTGGTTCCAGAGCTATTAACCCTTTAGTGCATTGCCCCTATGCTATGTAATATGGATACAATGTATCGATTAATAGCTGTTAGAGTGAAAGTTATTCTGAAATTCTAAGGGGTGTGCATTGTCCCCCAGGTCCCCCTGATCCATGCACACTTTATAGAGTGTGGCTGTCCCATTTGGTTCCAGAGCTATTAACCCTTTAGTGCATTGCCCCTATACCATGTAATATGGATACAATGTATCAATTAATAGCTGTTAGAGAGAAAGTTATTCTGAAAATCTAAAGAGTGTGCATTGTCCCCCAGGTTCCACTGATCCATGCACACTTCATAGAATGTGGCTATCCCCTTTGCTTCCAGAGCTATTAACCCTTTAGTGCATTGCCCCTATGCCATGTAATATGGATACAATGTATCGATTAATAGCTGTTAGAGTGAAAGTTATTCTGAAATTCTAAGGGGTGTGCATTGTCCCCCAGGTCCCCCTGATCCATGCACACTTTATAGGGTGTGGCTGTCCCATTTGGTTCCAGAGCTATTAACCCTTTAGTGCATTGCCCCTATACCATGTAATATGGATACAATGTATCAATTAATAGCTGTTAGAGAGAAAGTTATTCTGAAAATCTAAAGAGTGTGCATTGTCCCCCAGGTTCCACTGATCCATGCAAACTTCATAGAATGTGGCTATCCCCTTTGGTTCCAGAGCTATTAACCCTTTAGTGCATTGCCCCTATACCATGTAATATGGATGCAATGTATCAATTAATAGCTGTTAGAGTGAAAGTTATTCTGAAATTCTAAGGGGTGTGCATTGTCCCCCAGGTCCCCCTGATCCATGCACACTTTATAGGGTGTGGCTGTCCCATTTGGTTCCAGAGCTATTAACCCTTTAGTGCATTGCCCCTATACCATGTAATATGGATACAATGTATCAATTAATAGCTGTTAGAGAGAAAGTTATTTTGAAAATGTAAGGGGTGTGCATTGTCCCCCAGGTCCCCCTGATCCATGCACACTTCATAGGGTGTGGCTGTCCCATTTGGTTCCAGAGCTATTAACCCTTTAGTGCATTGCCCCTATGCCATGTAATATGGATACAATGTATCGATTAATAGCTGTTAGAGTGAAAGTTATTCTGAAATTCTAAGGGGTGTGCATTGTCCCCCAGGTCCCCCTGATCCATGCACACTTCATAGAATGTGGCTATCCCCTTTGGTTCCAGAGCTATTAACCCTCTAGTGCATTGCCCCTATGCCATGTAATATGGATGCAATGTATCAATTAATAGCTGTTAGAGAGAAAGTTATTTTGAAAATGTAAGGGGTGTGCATTGTCCCCCAGGTCCCCCTGATCCATGCACACTTCATAGGGTGTGGCTGTCCCATTTGGTTCCAGAGCTATTAACCCTTTAGTGCATTGCCCCTATGCCATGTAATATGAATACAATGTATCAATTAATAGCTGTTAGAGAGAAAGTTATTCTGAAAATCTAAAGGGTGTGCATTGTCACCCAGGTTCCACTGATCCATGCACACTTCATAGAATGTGGCTATCCCCTTTGGTTCCAGAGCTATTAACCCTTTAGTGCATTGCCCCTATGCCATGTAATATGCATACAATGTATTAATTAATAACTGTTAGAGAGAAAGGTATTCTGAAAATCTAAGGGGTGTGCATTGTCCCCCAGGTTCCACTGATCCATGCACACTTCATAGAATGTGGCTGTCTCATTTTGTTCCAGACCTATTAACCCTTTAGTGCATAGCCCCTATTCCATGTAATATGCATACAATGTATTAATTAATAACTGTTAGAGAGAAAGTTATTCTGAAAATCCAAGGGGTGTGCATTGTTCCCTGTAGTCCACTGAGCAAAGCACACTTCACTAGAAGTGCCTGTCTTGTCTAGTTTTAAAGTTATTAACCCATTCATGCATTGTCCCATTTCGCATTACACGGATACATTCGAACATTGAAAAATTAATTAAAAATCGTACGTAAAGCAATCTGGGTAACAAAGGGGTGTGCATCAGTCGCCATGAGCCCAAAATGCTAAAGCACCATGTCATTACAGCTGACAGCACCTATTTTATTAGCTATTAACACGATTTTGCACAAATCACGAAATGGTTTGAAGCGCAAAAATCATCGGTGTGCATCGTAGCCTGCGTACTGGACAACAGGATTCTGTGATTAATAACGTCCCACCTTACTTCCGTGAAAAGTTATTAAAGCTAGAAAACTGAATATCGAATATGAGGCAAGGTGTCCCTATTGCTCACTACCGACAGTTACCGTACTTATGACCAGAGACCCACACAACAATTACGTTTCAAACTACATTTTCAGACAACTTCACATTATATGTGATCGTAGAGCTAAATTATTCCCTATTAGTTATGAAAGATTATACAATTTTTTACTTACACGGTGACTATACCCTTCTTAGAATGCATTTTCCACCATCGCTGACGTATTTACCCGGGACTAAGCTTCTAACTACAGCTCGTGAGTTGTTTGAAATACGCAACTTAAGGACAGTGTTTGCGAACGTTTGTTCGAACTATGGTCTTGGGAAACGCACCACAGAACGGAAAGGTTAAGGAAGAGCTTTTCCCCCCAGGTCATAATGCTCCTAAATCAGGACAATACTCAATGCCTCTAGGTACTGCTTCACCCTGTCCAAATCATTGGCACATACCTCAGGCCTCTTGCACATTGCACTTATATACCTCTTACCTATCACTTATGTATAGATTATGTACAGCTGAACATTTCATATATTTTTAATTTTATTATTTTTTCTATATTTTGTTACTCTCTTATCATGCACAGCTGCTCAGAGTGACCAGGGTTACATTCCACTACATGTTGTATGTGTACAACTGTGTACGTGACGAATAAACCTTTTGAATCTTGAATCTTCAATCTTGAATTTTCGTAAAGTACAAATTTCGACCTTCCTGGCAATATATCACATGTGTTGGGGCCTCACTTCTACGTGCCACTTCCGTGGACTTTTAGTTTAAGATTATGGATGGCAGCTTCCACATGGTTACAGTGTACAGGGCGAAATGCACATTTAGAAATCCTGCGCTGGGAACTTCCATGCATTTCCATATAGTACAAATTGCGAGCTTTCCGGCAGTATATCACATGTCCCAGCGCAGGATTTCTACGTGCCACTTCCGTGGACTTTTAGTTTAAGATTATGGATGGCAGCTTCCACATGGTTACAGTGTACAGGGCGAAGTGCACATTTAGAAATCCTGCGCTGGGAACTTTCATGCATTTTCGTATAGTACAAATTGCAAGCTTTCTGGCAATATATCACATGTCCCGGGACAGGATTTCTACGTAGCATTTCCATGTTTCAATATAGGCTAACAGATGCTTAATTTGCAATATCCCTTTTCTTTTATTTATTTCGTGAATTAATTCTGATAAAATGGCTTGTAGAGTGGCAACCACGTTTCTAGGTAGATATTTCACAGGAGTGCTTTCAAGCTGTACAGTATAGCTGTACTTATATGAGAAAATTTAATCAGATAACACCAAAACATTTCAATAGTGCTTGGATGTGAGATCTACAGAAATACAGAATTACAATAAAATACTGACATGTTTGGTGAAAGACATATTTATTTATTGATTTATTATGATTTATTTTATTCGTCAGGAACAGGCATCCATGAACAGTGACGTTGGTAGCCATGGACATCCACATCTGTCTGACGGGAAAAGAGAGGGAAAAAATGCAGATTATCCTCGACCAGAGAACGCTCAACAGATAACATATAGAACATTTTCACGTTTAACAAATTAACAATGAAATTAATGTTAACATTAAGAACAATACGATTTCGGACATCCGTATTGTACTGACTGCGCAGTTGCACCGCAATGCTGAGCTCCTCGAATTTCTTTTTTGTTTACGTCTGGAGGGGCATTTTACCCTCACCCGGTATACGCAAGTATAAAGAACTGGGATGCTGGTGTAGTAGGAGGAGAAAACAACAAGGTGTGTGTTATTAAGTCCTGGGGGGTGAGTAGCCAATAGGAGAGGGTTACCCAGCACAGAAAGCTTTATGCTCCATTTCGGCGGTCATTTTAATTGTTGGATTCCCAGTTCGTTCCGGGATTAGTGGTCGGGACATCTTGCACCGGTGTACAAGCTGCGACAGGACGCCTGACGCTGGGAATAATACGGCGGGGTTTCTCCTAAGGTGTGAGTTAAATGTTTCGCCTGGTTTGTAGGTGGGCGGATAGCGTTACCTTATAATTAATTAGCCCTTACCTTACTGTTCTATTACTACAGGGTCCCGTGTGCTGTGGTGCGGCGGTGACTGCTGCTCCATCTTACGTGGAACCACTGCTGCTCTGCCTACGGCGGCTCTGTACTGCCTTACTGCCGCTCTGCCTATGGCGGCTCTGTGCTGCCTTTCTGCCGCTCTTGCCTACGGCGGCTCTGTGCTGCCTTATGGTGCGTTCCATTTGCCCTGGGAACTCGGATTCCGAGTTGGATTCCGAGTTTCAAAGCCGGAAGTGACGACATGCGCGCTCCCGTTTCTCGGAGATCCGAGAATGATCTCGGATAACGCAGAGGATCCCGAGTTCAGAATCGAAGATGGCTGTGCCCTTTATCAACAGAAGGGAAAGTTGTAGTTTTATCCTGTTTAAGCACTACTTCTCATTTCTGGCTCATTAAATCGGTCGCACACACTATACCGTCCAACTTATCTGTGGACGTGTTGCTACGGAGTTTTATACGTGAAGCACCGCGCGTAATGTGTTATCAAGTGATATGGCTAACAATGGCTACCAATTAACCGGTCTAGAATTGGATTTCATGATTAGTCGGATTATTTGTCGGATTTAAGGTAGTTCGGGCTAATTGTAAGTGAACGAAAATAAAGGCCATTTAAACTGAGGTACCTTAAATCCGACAAGTTGTCCGGCTAAGCAAAAAATCTTGCTTTTTCATATGGGTCGATAGTATTGCTACTTCTTTGGCAAATGGAACGTATCCAACTCGGTTTTTCCCGGATGTGACGTAATCTCGGATTCCGAAAATCGGAATCCGAGGCAAATGGAATGCACGATTACTGCTGCTGTTTAGTGACGTTTGCACCGTGTCGCGCTTTGAGTGCTTTCGGTTTGATTTGTTGTGTTCCGCCCAGCCTGTGGCAGGCCGATTCACCAGCGGTTACTTAGCTGGGGAGCGGTTTGGCTGGGGGGGGGGGGGGGGGGAAGCCTGTTTACAGTACCTGCGTGCGACGGGGTGTTAGAGGGGCTGATTGGTCCCTCACTTTTCAAAGGTTTGTTTCTTTTTGTTTTAATTGTATTACGTTCATCTGTTTGATATAATGTGTGTCCTATTTTGAATGGGTAAAATGTGTTTTTGTCATCAAAATCGTTTTGTTAGGTTATGTTACTATGTATTTTATTTGTTTGGTTGATTTCTTTACTTTAGACTGCAGTGTTTTTCTTTGGGTTTTGTGTGATTACTGTTGTGGTTTGTAGTTGTATATATTTTTTTTTGTTCACTCGTATGATTGCATACATCTTTCGGGTTCTCTTGTGCTGTCTTAGGTTTCAGCGCCCAGTCTTAGACCGGCAAGAAGTGGCTGCTGGTGTCCGGGCTGTACTTTCGGCCTATGCATGGTGTTGTGACTGACTAATTATCTTATGGTTTTAGTTTTAAGAAAATTTGTGTTTGAACAACGTCTCTCCGCTCTTACGGTAAACGGACCTGTGTGCCTTGGCCCGGGGGGTAGGGCGACCGAACTTTCTCCGGGGGTAGTACCTGGGGTGGCGTAGTCGAGCTGACTTGTGGCTATTGGTACCATTGGTTGGTACCATCCGGCAGTATTCCATCACCACTCGCTACACTGGGAATACGCAAGCTACGCTGCTGCGCGGTGGGAGTAGCGGCCAGTAGTCATACTAGGCGGAATTGGGGCACAGAAAAAAAATGTTGCGGACAGGAAACGGGAGCCCAAGGAACACAGTTTGGACTTGCAGTCCTTTGTTCGTATGTCTGAAAGTTCATAAGTTGAAAGTTTGTAAGTAGAAGAGTGTCTTTATATAATGATTCGTGCACGCATCATGGATTCTTTGGGCATATGCACAATAGAAATAAAACAAATTCTCAAAGCACTGCAAAAATTCTTAATTGCCCAGTATCTCATACTGTACAATGACCCGTGTGACATGAGGTCTAATTTGGAACTTTGTTCCAAACCCAGCAAACTTTTTGCTGACGCTTATTTCGTATAACTGTTATTTGTTTCTATTCAAAGACTATTATTAGAATGTACTTAATGAGGTTTGAAGCTGACACAATCCTTTAAATTTGTGTTATGCATTTGACCCATGTGAAATCAGGTCGAATTTCCCCTTGGGGGGGGGGAGTGCTTGGCTGGCCAATTGAGTGCATTAAAAACAGTGAGAACAGTGACTTTTACATAAGAACATAATTAATAGTCAATAAATGCACTAATGTACAATATTTATATAGCCCATTGATGGGGCTCTCGAGGGACTGAATAAGGGGTCTGGGTGTCTGGGTTTGCAAGTGTCTGTGATCAAAACCAAGATCATTTACCATCGCACTGGACTTGCCAGTAAACTAAACCCACTAAATGACACATATTAATACACTAACACGCACACATACACTCACACACTGACACTACAACTGCTCAATGCAATCATACCTCAATCGTTGCATCTCATTACTCTGACAACTATCCCAGTGAGGGTACTGCTTTTGCTTTGTCTTGTCCTGTCTTGTCTATGTCAACCTGCATGGTCTTACAATGTTATATCTTGTTTGTCTCACCTGCCATGACTTATTTGTTTATTTATTTACCTTTGGTCATATTGGGGGTGGGCTGATTTGGAGTGGCTTCACTTAATGCATTGATCTGTTCTTCAATAAATTAAAGGTGGTGGAGGTGGTTGCAATTGTTGCATCTCATAATTCTGAGAACTTCACAGAAAATCCATAACTATCCCAGTGAGGGTACTGCTTTGCTTTGTCTTGTCCTGTCTTGTCTACAACCCCAATTCCAATGAAGTTGGGATGTTGTGCAAATTGTAAATAAAAACAGAATGCAAAGATATGGAAATCTCATATGGAGGGCTAAGAGTGCCAAAATTAAATAAATACACCAATAATTAATTAAATGTGCCATGAATTATTTAAAATGGGAAATAAAAATATCGTTAATTAAATGTGCCATGAATTATCTACCATTAGAAGCAGCTCCTGGTACCTACTATTTATAGTGGGGAGGGGGTGCTGTTGACCTCACCTGGGGACATCACCCGGAGGTGGAAGGAATACTTTGAGGACCTCCTCAACCCTGCCTCAGATACATCTACGCACACTGCCTTTGAGACATCTGAGGGCACGGAGCCCGAGGGTGCTGGGGGGGGCTTGTCCATCACTGGGGCTGAGGTGGCCACAGTGGTTAAAGAGCTACGTGGTGGCCGGGCCCCGGGGGTAGACGAGATCCGCCCGGAGTACCTGAAGGCTCTGGATGTTGTGGGGCTGTCGTGGCTGACACGCCTTCTCAACAGTGTGTGGAGGTCAGGGACAGTGCCGCTGGATTGGCAGACCGGGGTGGTGGTCCCCTTATTTAAGAAGGGGGACCGGAGGGTGTGTTCCAACTACAGGGGGATCACATTTCTCAGCCTCCCTGGGAAGGTCTATGCCAGGTACTGGAGAGGAGGGTGAGATAGATAGTCGATTCTCGGATTCAGGAGGAACAATGCGGTTTTCGCCCTGGCCGTGGAACACTGGACCAGCTTTATACCCTCACAAGGGTACTGGAGGGGGCCTGGGAGTTTGCCTATCCAGTCTACATGTGTTTTCTGGATTTGGAAAAGGCTTACGACCGGGTTCCTCGAGGTGCTCTGTGGGGGGTGCTTCGGGAGTATGGGGTCCAGGGTCCACTGTTGTGGGCCATTCGGTCCCTGTATGAACAGGGCAGAAGCTTGGTCCGCATTGCCGGTTATAAGTCAGACATTTTCCCAGTGCGGGTTGGGCTCCGCCAGGGCTGCCCTTTGTCATCGATCCTGTTTATGATATTTATGTACAGGATTTCTAGGCGCAGTCAGGGTGTGGAAGGTGTCCAGTTTGGTGGCCTCAGGATTGCCTCGCTGCTTTTTGCAGACGATGTCGTCCTGTTGGCTTCATCTGCTGGGGACCTCCAGCGTGCTCTGGGGTGGTTCGCAGCCGAGTGCGAAGCGGCGGGGATGAGGATTAGCACCTCCAATTCCGAGACCATGGTTCTCAGCCGGAAACGGGTGGATTGCCCTCTTCGGGTCGGGGAAGAGGTACTGCCTCAAGTGGAGGAGTTTAAGTATCTCGGGGTCTTGTTCACGAGTGAGGGTAGGCAAGATTGGGAGCTGGATAGACGAATCGGAGCGGTGTCTACAGTTTTGCAGGCGCTTAACCGGTTCGTCGTGGCTAAGAAAGAACTCAGCCAAAAAGCAAAGCTCTCGATCTATTGGTCCATCTTCGTCCCTACCCTCATCTATGGTCATGAGCTATGGGTAATGACCGAAAGAATGAGATTGCGAATACAGGCGGCCGAAATGAGGTTTCTCCGCAGGGTGTCTGGGCAGGGGATAGGGTGAGAAGTTCGGATATCCGGGAGAGCCTCAGAGTAGAACCGCTGCTCCTCCACGTCGAAAGGAGCCAGTTGAGGTGGTTTGGACATCTGGTGCGGATGCCTCCGGGACGACTACCTGTAGAGGTTTTCCGTGCATGTCCTACAGGGAGGAGGCCCCGGGGCAGACCCAGGACTCGCTGGAGGGATTATATCTCTCGGCTGGCCTGGGAACGCCTCGGCGTCCTCCCCGAGGAGCTGGTATAGGTAGCTGGGGAGAGGGAGGTCTGGGTATCTCTCCTGAAGCTGCTACCCCCACGACCCGAACCCCGGACAAGCGGAAGATGATGGATGGATGGATGGATGGATAGAAATAAAATCATTATTAATTAATTACATGTGTCATTTACAATTATTTCACTATTTATTTAATTTTGACACAAGATTGATATACACCCCAATTTTATTACGATTTCTAAAGAAAAGGCATCTATTCAGAAATACCATTGGGAAAGTGTAAGATTACTGTCAGGCACTAAAAGCAACGCGCACACAGATGCAAATATTACAATCGGCAAAGCAATATGGTTTAAATACCACAATAAAGTGATGGCTGAACTACAAATATAAACATCAATGATCCATCTCACAATACGTGACCAATGAATGATGATACACGACATCCATGCCCTGAATCACGGTCTGCCGCAAAATGTGAATACATGTGCGGTATTGGGCCTGGTCCATGATTGGTAGCACCATGTTGGAAATGACACAGCTTTAGACCAAAACAATCGGCTGCACAAGATCCAGATAGATCATTGTTTGTCCCGCCTACTGACTTTGATGGGTCACACTGACAGATAAAATTAATTCATGATGTGGTGAAAGTGCCAAAAGTGCCAAAATTAAATAAATAGTGAATAATTAATAATGATTTTATTTCTAATGGTAGATAATAATTCATGGCACATTTAATTAACGATATTTTTATTTCCCATTTTAAATAATTCATGACACATTTATGTAATAATTTATCTTTATATTTCCCATTTTAAACAATTCATGGCACATTTAATTAATTAATTATTGGTGTATTTATTTATTTAATTTTGGTACTCTTACCCCTCCATAATCTCATAAATCCATTTTTTATTCATAACAAAACATAGAAAACACATCAAATGTTTAATCTGAGAAAATGTATCATTTTAAGGAAACGATAAGGTAATTTTGAATGTCATGGCAGCAACACGTCTCAAAAAAGTTGGGACAAGGCCATGTTTACCACTGGGTGGCATCACCTCTTCTTTTAACAATAGTCTGTAAACATCTGGGGACTGTGGAGATCAGTTGCTCAAGTTTTGGGAGAGGAATGTTGTCCCGTTCTTGTCAGATACAGGATTCTACAGTAGTTGCTCAACTGTCCTAGATCTTCTGTGTCGTAATTTTCATTTTATGATGTGCCAAATGTTCTCAATGAGTGAAAGATCTGGACCACTGGCAGGCCAGTTCAGTACCCGGACCCTTTTTCTACGAATCCATTGTGTTGTAATTGTTGCAGTGCGTGGTTTGGCTTAGTCATGTTGGAAAATGGAAGGTCTTCCCTGAAAGAGATGTTGTCTGGATGGCAGCATATGTTACTCTAGAACCTGGATATACCTTTCAGCATTGATGGTGCCTTTCCAGATATGCAAGCCGCCCATGCCATATGTACTAATGCACCCCCCATACATCAGAGATGCTGGCTTTTGAACTGAGCGCCAATAACACACTGGGTGGTCCTTCTCCTCTTTAGTCTGGATGATACGGCATCCCTGGTTTCCAAAAAGAATTTCAAATTTAGATACGTCTGACCACAGAACAGTTTTCCACTTAGCCAGAGTGCGAATTACTCCTCCATAATTGGGGGGTACTGCCTTCAGAACACTTCTATGACCATTATGGTCCGCTACTGCATCAATATGAATAGTCGCCACCAGGATCAATGTTAAGAGTGCAAGATGTGCTAGGGGTGTTTACTAACATGTATGCAACACATGGTCATGGTCTGGACATGCGACAAAATGAGAATCAATACAGAAGATCGCATTATCCTTATCCCAATCCAAAAGATTTTGGTTTTGATAACTCCCAGGAATTATCCTAGAAGAAGTATATTAGTAAAAGTAATAAGCCTATACATTTACAAACAGCCTGGTCTGGTCCAGGAATCTGGTGTTATTCCTGCTCTCTTAGTCCCCCCAGCTCCAACAGCCTTCAGCAATAAATATTTGCCAATTAGGCTAATATCTGTCTTGATGATACAGTAGATCTTAAAGTACAGCCTAATTTCTAACTCACCTCTTGGTCCTGCACACTGTCCTCATCCTGCCATCTCCCTGCTCACTGTACTGCACACTGTCCTGATCCTGCCAAGATGCTCTTTTTATACGACGCCTGCTAAGATGCTCTGTTTATACCCAGTCATGTTACTGACCTGTTGCCAATTGACCTAATTATTTGCAAATTGTTTCTCCAGCTGTTGGGTTTTCATACCACTAACTTTTCCAGCCTCCTATTGCCCCCGTCCCAACTTTTTTGAGACGTGTTGCTATCGTGAAATTCAAAATGAGCCAATATTTTTCACTAAATAGCAAAATGTCTCACTTTAAACATTTTACATGTTTTATATGTGCTGTTGTGAATAAAATATAACTTTATGAGATTTCTATGTCATTGTATTCTGTTGTTATTTACAATTTACCCTACATCCCAACTTCATTGGAATTGGGGCTGTATGTCAACCTGCACGGTCTTACAATGTCATGTCTTCTTTGTCTCACCTGTCGTGGCATATTTGTTTATTTGTTCACCTTTGGTCATATTGGGGGTGGGCAGAGGTGGGCTGATTTGGAGTGACTTCTTTTAATGTATTGATCTGTTCTTCAATAAATTAAAAATAAAGTGATCCTTGAAGGGGGGGGGGGGTGGTTTGGCGTAACTTAAAAATAAAAAAAAACAAGATCAGGCTTTTAATGAAAATGTTTTTGAATATGGTTACTGTTGACTGATTGATAAATTAGGTAAGTATAAACTCAGGACTGCCGCACACTGGATGTTTTTCCCTTTGCACACCATTCTTTGTAAACCCTAGAAATGGTTGTGCCTGAAAATCCCAGTAACTGAGCAGATTGTGAAATACTCAGACCGGCCTATCTGGCACCAACAACCATGCCACGCTCAAAATTGCTTAAATCACCTTTCTTTCCCATTTTGACATTCAGTTTGGAGTTCAGGAGATTGTCTTGATCAGGACCACACCCCTAAATGCATTGAAGCAGCTGCCATGTGATTGGTTGATTAGATAATTGCATTAATGAGAAATTGAACAGGTGTTCCTAATAATCCTTTAGGTGAGTGTATATCTGTAAATGTCTATTTATAAATTCCTGTTTCCAGAAATAGCAATCTGTACATTATGTTCATATCTATCGGCAATTCCTGATCACAGTTAATAGCAACCTGTATATATTGTTCATCTATTAGTAAATTTCTGATTATAGTCACTAGCAATCTGTATATTATGCTCACAGTATATCCATCTGTAAATATTACCCTTACTTTCTCCCTGCATTTATCCCATTTAAGTGCACTTATAACTTATACCTTATCCTGCACTTACTGCTTATTGCACTCCTGGTTATTCCTAAACTGCATTTCCTTGCCTTGTACTTGTACATGTGTAATGACAATAAAGTTGAATCTAATCTAATTACAGAACACAGAAACATCCATTCAATCTGCATCTGCAACATCTGGGGAGGGAAATTTAACAAAAACACGGAATGGCTGTGGTTCCCCTGAGGAGAGGTTTAGGAACTGAAATGATGTTCTTCTAGCTATTCAACACAATATCAGTGACTTTTGGAGAACAGAATTACTTGGTATCGGATCAAAAAGAAAATCACCCTTCCCTGCTACTAATGTCCTGCATGTTGTGTCAGTCTTTAGTACCATTAGCTGCCAGTGTGTCTCCCTCACAACTTTGATTCAGAACATATGGCAAGGTTAATACACATCAAGGTTAATAAGCATCAAGGTTAATAAACATCTGCAACATTCATATCATGAAATTTTTGAAGTGTAATAGTGTGAGATTGTTGAACGTACTTCTGCTTCTTTTAGTGAACTGCTAATGTGCTTCATATTTGTTGGTTAAAGTTATTTGATCTGGATGTCATGATGAACGTAAATTTGAAATTTTGTGCTGCCAAAATCCAAGATAAGATCATTTGATTGTCTTTTAAATCTGAGTCTTGGAAATTAGGTTTCTGCTAAATTCTCATAAAAAGATGATTTTTTCATAACTCCAAGGAAACCAGTTCCATGAAATAAAATTCCAACTTCAATCTAACAGGGGAGAGGCATACAATATTGGATAAGCATAGTATGAGAACAAAACACAGCCTCTGCTTTGTCATACGTTTAATTAGCATATTAATAGAAATGTGCTGAGCTTCAGCTACTCATATGTAGTGACCAGTCAAACATGGCTCTGTAGTATCATTAGGATACTAACAGAATGAAGCTCCTCTTCATAGAATTTCCAGGCTTGACCAGCAATGAACCAGATGGGCAGGGAGTGTCTTATGAGCTGGGGGAGATGGATGTGGAGTTGTGGTAGAAAAATTATAAATCAAACACTTAGAATAAAAGTCTGGACCTCTTAGTTTGGTGAGTAAAGAAAATCTCTTTTATTCCAGCAAGTTCAGCAAAGCGCTTCCATCACACTCTGGCCTTTGGTACCAAGTCACACCCAGCACGCAGAGCAACCAGTAGATAAACCATAGCTCCCAGGACTTCTAATTCCTGATTGGTCATGGAAAATCAACAAACTAAGCTGAAACGTATAACAAACACAATTCTCCTGTGCCATTGGTTCACCCTGGTAGCAAGGTACGGTCCACCCATTATACGCAATTTACTGGAGACAGCCTCGGCTTATGGACTCTACTTGAAATATGTATATAGATATTGATTATATGACGTTGAATTACTGTTAATGTTTTGGTGTTCCATTGATCAATGATTAACACATTGACGTATTGTCCCTGAATCATTGAAAATACATGGTTAACATGATTAGTATGATTAACATTAGTATGATTAACATGATGTGATCAATTGCATATCATACCATATATTGTCTACTACAACTACTTTATTAAGCTATAACTCTTAGTGCAACAGTTGGGGCGGCTTCAAATCTCTTCTTGCAAGTGGTTTCTCCCCCCCTTTGCTTCACTGTCTGCCTCTTCAAGGTCTGAGCTTCTGCGGAGCCAACTGCAGGCAGCTATCACAAAGCGAGATCACACAGTATTCAAAACAATCTCTTCTGGCCTAAGGCCTAAGACATAACAGACCCAATATGCCTCCCGTCCCGGGCCTACTAATGTCCAATTTTACTTCCACAGAGTCACTCTGCTCGGTTTCTGAAAAGCAGAAGTTCTGTCACTGCAGTGGGCTGCCAACTTAGATGGAAAAAAGATGTCATATCAAAACTAAAACAACCAGTAATTTATTACAGCTATTGTATGTATTTTTCAAGTGATAAAAACACCATAATCATATCTCTGCTATAATAAGTATTGCGTCTCAGGTCCATCACTGGACAGGCATCTATCTCCATTAAAAGGCTCCACAAGACCGATGTCCCATTTCGCCCCTTTGGCTAGCAAACCAGCATCGCTTAGGTTTCCCTGCATTAAAAGCAGTGTGGTTCCTTGGTGGTGGAATGAGCTGCCGAACCACATCCAGTCATCAGACACCCTCTCTACTTTCAAGAAATACTTTAAGACTCATCTGTTCCATGAATTCCTCTACTAACCTCATTGTTCTTTGAATGCTCTTATGTTGCACTTAGTGGATCTTGAATAATCTTCTTGGTTATGATTTTCTTAATAGCTATGTGTACGCTTGGAATCACAAAGATGAAAGAGTTGAAGCACCTAACATCTACCAGCCCAGATCCCTAGTATACTTCACATTTTTTATGGCTAAAGTGACATCAGATGTTATATCTATTGTCACCTGCACAAAAGCCAAAAAGCCATTCACTTTGCTGTCTAATCTTATTTAATTCTTGATAGGCAGCATGCTATTGTGCTACATGTACTGAAGTCTGCAGGCAACTCAAGACATAACTAATGTTCTATGGTCATTAGAGAGAGAGAGAGGGATATTGATGGAGTGTGAGAAGAGACGACCCACAAAAGGCCCAAAAAGGTGACAGGATGGCTGATGACAGTAGAACTGTCAGGTTCATCGAGGTCTTTAGCTACAGATGAGTCACTCACTCTGGGCTGCAGTGTATCTTACAGGATCAGAGGTTTGACATGGATCCAGTGGACCTGGAACACAATTATACCAAGCGTTTGGTATAAAGTACATTTAAAGTTGCTTTATCCAGCTACATGTTCAAACACTTCAATCAGATCCTCCTGACCTTATCATAAATAACAGCTTTTTGGACTCATTCATGGCCAGAGTTCTGCAGGATTTATACCTCTCCCACCGCCGCATCATCAGGGATGCCAGCCAACCAGCTTACACCCTCTTTACACTCCTACTTTCCTACTCAGGAAGTTGATGATAAGAAGGCCTATGATGTCATCTATTTAGATTTCCAAAAGGCTTTTGATGTTGTTCCCCACAAGAGGCTCTCACTTAAACTCAAAGCGACAGGTATTTTAGGAACTGTAGCGACTTGGATTGATAACTGGTTAACGGATAGGAAGCAGCGAGTAGTTATAAGAGGCTCGATGTCACAGTGGGCCTGCGTTCATAGTGGGGTACCGCAGGGTTCAATTTTAGGACCACTTTTGTTCCTAATTTACATAAATGATATAGACACCAATATATACAGTAAACTGGTGAAATTTGCAGATGACACCAAGGTGGGTGGTGTAGCAGATACTGAACTAGCGGCTCAGCAGCTACAGCGGGATCTTAATTTAATTAGTGACTGGGCTGACACCTGGCAGATGAAATTTAACATAGACAAATGTAAGGTACTCCATGTAGGGAGCAGAAATATAAAGTACAGGTATTTTATGGGACCTACTGAAATAAAGGTAGCTGATTATGAGAAAGACCTTGGTGTGTATGTTGATGCTTCCATGTCTCATTCTCGCCAGTGTGGGGAAGCAATAAAAAAGGCCAATAGGATGTTGGGGTACATCTCCAGGTGTGTGGAGTTTAAGTCAAGGGAGGTAATGCTAAGATTATACAATTCCTTGGTGAGACCTCACCTAGAATATTGTGTACAGGTTTGGTCACCATATCTTAAAAAGGACATAGCGGCCTTAGAAAAGGTGCAGCGTAGGGCCACAAGAATGATTCCTGGTCTTAGAGGAATGTCATACGAGGAAAGGTTATTTGAGCTAAATCTGTTCAGCCTCAAGCAAAGGAGACTGAGGGGGGACATGATCCAGGTCTATAAGATTCTAACAGGTTTGGATGCTGTTCAACCGAATAGTTACTTCAGCATTAGTTCAAATACAAGAACTCGTGGCCATAGGTGGAAATTAGCGGGAGAACATTTCAAACTGGATTTAAGGAAGCACTTCTTTACACAGCGTGTAGTCAGAGTATGGAATAGTCTTCCTGATAACGTAGTGCAAGCTGAATCCTTGGGTTCCTTTAAATCAGAGCTAGATAAGATTTTAACAACTCTGAGCTATTAGTTAAGTTCTCCCCAAGCGAGCTCGATGGGCCGAATGGCCTCCTCTCGTTTGTATAGTTCTTATGTTCTTATGTTCTTACCCTCTGGAAAAAGGTACCTGTGCATCACCATCTGCACCCCCCACCTTAGGATTTCTGAGAGATTCTGTATTCCCCAAATACATGTTCAAATAAAACTTTAAAAAACTCTTAGAACTTCTGGACAAACCCAGGGTATTGTATAAGAAGAGTTAGATAGTATCTGTTATTGCCTTTGAGGATAACTAGTGCCTGTTATTGTCTGATCAGAGAAACACTAAGTGAGGTCATTCACTATACAATTAATTTACATCAATACACTAAACAAGTAAAAAACCAGCACAGATAAATCCCAGATTTAACCAAAACCCACTCATTTGTCTTCTCCAACAGAGGACGACGGCTACAACCAGGACAATCACAGCAAGGACAGTCACCAGGACAGGGATGATGATAACATCTGGATGATCTTCCGGTTCTGCTGACACACATCAGAGTCACATGTTATATACAGCCATATCTCCATGGTAACAAGCCTGTGTTTCTTCTACCAAACACTCTTGGCAAGTCATAGACCAGAAGATGTGGAAGCTACTCATTTAAACAGACATACCCAATCCAAAGTCTTCCTTTCTGTCCATGTGTGTGACAGTACAGGTGTACTGGTGCTTCTCCCTCAACTGCTGCTCACTGACACTGAGGCTCTTTCTCATCTGGAATGTTCCATCTCCATTAGGCAGCACCTCCCCTCCTGTCAGATCCTGCTCTGGGACGGGCTGGCCGTCTCTCAGCAGGGTCATGTTGATGTGCCGGAGAAAGAAGCCAGTGGCCAAGCAGCACACCTGTGCTCCCCCAGTGCCTGGGTCTCCCTTCTGGATCACCCTGACCCTGGGCCACTCTGTGGAGTACATGAGCATTTCCATGGTACCGGTGATACTTAATAACTGTCAACTTTGAGTGAAAGCATTAAGATACATAACTAAAACCGTATTCTGCAAAATTATTTTCAGCAACTGTGTGAAACATCAATAGCATAGACTTTCAGCAATTGTTTGTCCAAAGGTTAACTGGAGCCAATTTCAAAAACAAAAAAATATTTAAAAAGAAAAATGTAGGTCACCATCTCTTTCTCTCTCTGCCAGTTATCAGCTGAATCAAGTGGCATTTTGACAATGTGAGGATATTACAAAGCCATACACAGAGCTACTAGCAAAATTAAGTCTGCAAATAAAGACGTGAGCGGGCAGTTCTGCCCCATGAAGCATGATGCTCTCATCATCCAGACTAACAGACACATCAGAATAAACACTTTGTTTTGGCGTCTGACAGGTATTAAAAAGACCTCTGTGCTCTGTACCTCTTCTCATTAACACATTCTTGTCCTGCTGGAGGTATTGCCTTAACAATTTAAGACAAAGAGGCTGGTACACATTTATGTAAGTCAGCTTTTTAGCTTCCATTTTTAACTTGGTCCACATCAACTCTGGCACATGTGGATTATATCTTTGCTCCAGGATGTCATAGGTCCTCGTCTCCTCGCCCTCATAAGCATCTCGGAGGAAGAACTGGCTCAGGCGGTCACCTTCCAAGGTACATGCAGCGAATTTCTGAGAAATACAAATCCCTGTGACAGATCAACAAAAAGGGACATTTTCCCAGTTAGTCTTTCAGCAATTGGCAGCTGTTACAAAGATAGAGCTGAATGAAGAGCATTTAATGGAAATACAATTTGCAGATCTGATGTTCAGATTTCAGTGATTTCATGTTCATTTAGAGCAGTGGTTCTCAAACTTTCTCTGCAGGGCCCCCCTTTTCTAGATAGGGACATTATTGACCCCCCCACCCCACCCATTCAAACTACACAGGTTCAGATTCAAACTTTATTTGAAATACAACTCCCTTTTCTAATTGAGTGAAACAAATGCAATTACAAAATACAAATGGTGAAATTTCACCACTGTGGGAGAAAAAAGAGCACCAATTAAAAATAAAAGTCCAGCATATGTTTGAAATCATGCAAATACAGATTTAACGTTCCTGTTAATATTCATTGGCGTACACAAATTAAAGTTTGTATTATGATTTCCGCATTTTGTTATTGATGATAACCGCAGGTTTCAGCCTATACTATAGCACAAAACAACACTAAATCATACCCATTAATTGATAGTCTCCCTGCACTTCATGTAGAAAATTTTAAACATAATTTTTCATGACATTTAAAAGTGATCTTGAAAACCCAAAAGGTGTGCATTATCCTCCAGAGTCCACTGATGAAAGCACACTCCATAGGACATGTCCCATTTTGTTTTAGAGCTATTAACCCCTTAGTTGCTGACCCATTGCACTTTAAGTGGATGCAATATAATAATTGATAACTATTACAGACAAAAATAATCTGAAAATGCAAGGGGTGTGCATTGTTCCCTGTAGTCCACTGATCATAGCCAACTATTCGGACCTCGAAAGGTACAGGTCCAAAAAAATCTAACCACAACTCAACCAACAACTAAGAGCATAACAAAACAAACCTGCTAAAACTTGTATAGATCAAGACACATCTCTGAAGGGGTGAAGCAAAGGCAAATAGACCTACTGGGATGTTTATGCCTTTGAATCACTCTTAATGTCATGGTACCTCTTGACCGAGTTCGACTTGTGAAAGCTTTGTCCTACAGTATGTTTTTGTGCTTTATCTACAGTACACTTAGTGGTACAGTAATCATGGTCCCTAAGAAAGGGGGCAGTGATGGCAGTAGGGTTGGGTATCGTTTGGTGGTTTTTCGATACCGGTGCCAAATAGATACTTTTAAAACGGTACCGGTGCCAAAACGGTGCCTGAACTGATACTTTACAAAAGCCACAAAATGATGGTGGATGACTCAAGAATACATTTTTATTGAACAAAAAATTGAATGCTTAAAATTGAACAATATATAAAAAGTTTAAAGTATATATGAATATATAAGTAAATACAAAAAAGAACAACAAAACATCCTTTCTTGTGAAATACAGCCACACTTTCGACCGTTTAGTTTTAGGCATTTTAACGAAAGTTTAATTTAGCAAGCTAAGATAGCGGTAGACCACCTGCTGCCGTCAGAGCAAGTGTAATGGTGCGTTCGATTATTTCTCTCCAAGTCGGAACTCGGATGAAAACGTCACGAAAAACGTCACTTCCCGTCGGAAACACGCCCCTTTTATGACGTTGAAGTCGGACAAGATTTTTGGTGTGTTCGATTATTTCTCTCCAAGTCGGAACTCGGATGAAAACGTCACGAAAAACGTCACTTCCCGTCAGAAACACGCCCCTTTTATGACATTGAAGTCGGACAAGATTTTTGGTGCGTTCGATTATTTCTCTCCAAGTCGGAACTCGGATGAAAACGTCACGAAAAACGTCACTTCCCGTCGGAAACACGCCCCTTTTATGACGTTGAAGTCGGACAAGATTTTGTTGTCCGAGTTGCCCCTGTGACGTAATTTCAACATGGCGACTTGGTTTGTTTGTAGTTTGTTTACCGATCGAAAAAAGAATATCGCTATGAATGTACTAAAATATTTTATAAAGCTTTTAATGTGGTTTGACTAGTTCGTGTTTCTTGTTTATCTCTCGGAAAAATCTCCATTTCTCAATTTTCTCCATTTGGAAAACTCCAAATCTGCTAAAATATAAAGCAACAACACACAGCAACGTGTTCATGGAGGCAGCCATGTTTGTTCCGAGATGTGGGTAGCTCGAACGGGAGATTGTCGGACGTGATGTCACTCAACTCGGAATTTCCGAGTTACTATGGAGTTCATTTTGTGCCAAAAGTATTAATCAAAATTTTGAAAACCGCCAGCAAATCATTAAGTATCAGAATGAAAATATGGATTTTCCAAAATGGATGATTCAATATCCCTTCCTATTGCAAAATGGGAGGCAGATTTATCAATCAGCTGGAACCACAATTTCTGGTCTAAGACATGCTTAAAAACCTTTGAACTGATTAGAAGTCCCAATTTACAATTAATACAATACAAAATCCTGCATAGAGTGCACTATACAGGGCATCGGATGTTCAGGATGGGTTTTACATTTTCTAACAACTGCTCACACTGTCAAGGGGATACACCTGACAATTACATCCATGCTCTTTGTTTCTGTCCACCTGTTCAGATGTTTTGGCGCAGGATTTGTGAGGACTTATCAAAGTGTCTGAAATGTACCATTCACTTCAGTCTGCTTGTTGGGCGACCTAGATGGTGTCACTACCGAGATTAACACAACCCACATGGCTTTCACCGCTTTATGCATTGCTAAGAAGACTGTCCTCATGAACTGGAAAAATAAAAATAACCTTAATATCAACCAATATAGAGAGAGTTTGCTGGACCATATTAGTCTTGATACAGCTTCTGCCGCCACATTAGACCAATCTCTCTGGGCTCCTTTGATCAGCTCCATCACCTAGTGGCGGTGGGGGGTCACAGGTTTGTCCCGCTTCGGTCTTGCATAGGCAGCCATGTTTGTTGGTTGTTGTTGGTGCGGGGGGGGGCCTATGGGCTTGGGGTGTCTGGGGGTTCCCTGGGGGGGGGGGGTTTCTGGGGGGGTTCGGCGCTGGGACTGCGGTCCTGGCCTGGATGGGGATTTGGTGGCTCTTGGGTGGCGTCTTTCTGGCGGCTGCACGCAGCGCTGCTGGGGTAGCCTGTGCCGGCGGACGTAGGTTGCCGGCCTGGCGGCCGTGCTGCTCCAGGGTGGGTCCGGGGCGGGCTTGGGGTTCTGGGGGCGCTCTGCCTCCGGGCTGGGCTGGGGGGGCTTGGGTCCTGGTGGGTGGGTCGCCGGGGTGTGGGCTGGCGCGTGCACTGGGGCCCGGCCCCGGCGCGGGGACCTTCGGCGCATTGGAGGGGCTGGGGGCCTCTTTAGCTGGTGGGGAGGTTGTTACCATCTGTCCGCAGGTGGTCCCTGCCTTAGGGGTATCCACTCTGCGGGGGTGGGGGGGAATCCAATAGAGTAGGAAAATGGACCCAACCTGGGTGTCTATTGTCTTATGTAATCTGGGAGTTGACTGAATGGTGGGGTGGGTGTAGTTTTTCCCTCTGTGGTGGGGTCTGGTTGGCTGCCCCGGGCTCTGTGGTGCCCGGTGGTGCCGCTGCTCTGGGCCCCCGGACTGGATGGGCCTCGGCTCTCCTGCCCTGGGTGGATTTCGGGGAACGGGGGTGCTTATGGGGGTCAGCGGGGGGGCTGGCTCCAGAGGGGGGGTACTTTGCCCCCCCCGATCCTTTCCTCCCCATCCCTAAATGCTTCCCTCCTCCCGCTCCGTCACCCCAACACACATATAGGGCTTTGAGGTGCAGGTGCATCGCTGGGATGCAGGGGAGGCATTCCTCCTCTGTCCCCCCGTGACCACCTGTGTCTCAATCACACATCACAACTTAGACACTCTCATTACTTACTCTCTCATGACACATACATTTAGGGCCTTGGGGGTGGGCACAAGGAATGGCGTCCAGAGGGCGGTCTGTTCATTCAGCCTTACCTCTGGTACCAGTGCCCACTTCTCAATTTTAAGTTGCACATAGACATTGAGGGTTCTGGGGAGGGGCCGAGCTGACACCAGCTGCTGATTGGCAGAGGGTGGTTAGCACCATGCCCTTCCCCTGTTTTAAAGCACTTTAGAACAACACGCACCAACACCACATATGAGCGGGCGGAGGGAAGCATGGGGTCTTTTCACACCCCCGTTCTCTGTTCACCATCTGGGGCCGGGGGCTGGGAGGAGCTGGCCGTCCGGTCGGGGTCTGGGCTGGTGGGCTTCTCGGCTGCTGTGGGGTCCGGGGTGGTCTTCTTGTCCCCATGCCAGAGGAAAAAAGGGATCCATCTCCGAGGTCTGGTGGCGGTGGTGCCTAGATCTCGGAGTATAGAGTATATATGGGGAGTGTGAATGTGCGTACGGCGTTCATTTCTGTGTCTTCATGTTGGGCGAATGGGTGAATATTTGTTTATGTGTGCATGAGGGTGGGAACGTATGCTTGTGTATGTGTACGCCTGTTTGTCTATACGTATGTGTCAGGTTGGGTCTTAGACTCCACCTGAAATAACATCTCAGGCTCTATTCCCCCCCGCCACACTCCCTGCTGGTGGATGAGGCCCCCGGCTGCCGATGCGTTGGTGGTTCTCGATGTCCGGGGCTGGATGCTCTGGTGTGTGCTGGCTCACTCTCAGCGGTTGCCTGCCGGGGCCTGGCCCTTCCGGCTCTGTCGGGGCCCTGGCTGGGGGGTGGGGGGGCCCTTGGATCTCTGGGCCCGGGGTCCGGTCTGCCCTGGTGTGGCCGGCCGCCGGCGGGGCCTGCGTGCTCGTCGCCACGGCCCCCTGGGGCTCCTGTGATGTGGCTGCCGGATGGCCCCCCTCCGGAGCGCTCCTCTGCCCTTTTCTCGGTGGGGGCTGCAATTGTCCCTGCGGTGGTCCTCCTGGGGTTCCCGTGCCCTGGGGGGCCTCTGGATATCTGGGGCCCGGGTCTCCTCCGTGTCGACTTCATGTCCTGGGTGGGCGGGGCTGTGGCTCCCCACACACACTACTAGACAATTACATGGAGAAACCTTAGGAACACCAGCGCGCTGACACACAGGTGTACACACAGGTGCTCACGGACACACACTGTCTTGATCGGCTGTTGTTTCTGGGCATGGGTTGTAAGGCTGGTTGTGTGTGCTGTTCAACAACATTTAACGTTTGATGGTCGTTGTGATTAGTACAGATGTCGTATGTTGTCTTTCTCTTTTCAACAGACATTGAAGCAGATTATCTGTTTTGTTTTTTTTTTCTTGTGTTTTTTTTTTCTTTTGTTTTTTTTCTTTTTTCTTTCCATTCCTCTCTCTCCCTCTCTTCCCTCCTTCTCCTTTGTCCCCCCCCTCCCTCTCCTTCTTTTGAGGAAGTAAATAAAAATATAAAATAAAATAAAAAAAATAATAATAATAAAAAAAAAATAATAATAATAATAAAAAAAATAATTAATAATAAAATAAATTAATAAATAAATAAATAAATAGATACAGATAAAGTAGTCCTCCGCAGAGGGGGGGTGGAGGAGGGAATATATATAAAAAAAAAAAAATAAAAAAATGAAAATATGTTTTCCAAATATCAAAAAAGTTTAATAAAATCATTTGTTTTCCTTCTTCTCTAATTTGTTTTGCTTCTGGAATGCTTTTCTTTGCTTTTGAATTTTTTTTTTTTTGCTTTTGCAATTTTTTTTTGCTTTTGGAATGCTTTTTTGCTTCTGACTTTTGGCACTGTTTTAATGGGTGGGCGGGCCTTAGCACCCATTTAACCATCTGAGCACGCCCACTCCATGATGCTTCAGAACATCGCAACATGGGGGACGCACTGTCATAAAACTAATATTTTATGTTAAATGTTGGGGTGGGGGGGAGGTCCAAACGAATAATTATGGAATGTCAGGGGAACACGTCCCCTTCAGATTTAATGGCGGCGACGCCCATGATTATATCGGGTATCGACCATATATAATATGGATACAGCGTACTAATTAATAACTTAGAAAGTTATTCTGAAAATGCAAGGGGTGTGCATTGTCCTCCAGAGCCCACTGATCAAGGCACACTTCATAGGACATGGCTGTCCCATTTTAAAATTGTTTCAGAGCTGTTAACCCCTTATAGTGTGATTTTATTCGACTTTTTTATATTTGTAAAACATATTTTCATTCTGATATTGCTTGCGGTTTTCAAAATTTTGATTAATACTTTTGGCACAAAATTAACTCCATAAGTTCCGAGAGACCCCATATGATGAGAAAAATATTGGAAACACGTTTTCCCTTGCCCGGACGCGGGTCACCGGGGCCCCCCCCTGGAGCCAGGCCTGGGGGTCGGGCTCGATGGCGAGCGCCTGGTGGCCAAGCCTATACCCATGGGGCCTGGTCGGGCACAGCCCGAACAAGGCACGTGGGTCCCCCTTCCAATGGGCTCACCACCCGTAGGAGGGGCCATAGGGGTCGGGTGCATTGTGAGCTGGGCAGTGGCCGAAGGCGGGGACCTAGGCGGTCCGATCCTCGGCTGCAGAAGCTAGCTCTTGGGACATGGAATGTCACCTCTCTGATGGGGAAGGAGCCTGAGCTGGTGCGCGAGGTTGAGAAATTCCGGCTAGACATAGTCGGGCTCACCTCGATGCACGGCTTGGGCTCTGGAACCAGTCTCCTTGAAGGTGGTTGGACCCTTTTCCACTCTGGAGTTGCCTGCGGGGAGAGGCGCCGAGCGGAGGTGGGCATACTTATTGCCCCCTGGCTGGGCGCCTGCACATTGGGGTTTACCACGGTGGACAAGAGGGTAGCCTCCCTTCGCCTTCGGGTGGGGGGACGGGTTCTGACTGTTGTTTGCGCATATGCGCCGAGCGGCAGTTCAGAGTACCCACCCTTTTTAGAGTCTCTGGAAGGGGTGCTGGAGAGCATTCCTTCTGGGGACTCTCTTGTTCTGCTGGGGGACTTCAATGCTCACGTGGGCAATGACAGTGAGACCTGGAGTGGCGTGATTGGGAGGAACGGCCCCCCCGATCTGAACCCGAGTGGTGTTCTGTTGTTGGACTCCTGTGCTCGCCACGGATTGTCCATAATGAACACCATGTTCAGGCATAAGGGTATTCATATGTGCACTTGGCACCAGGACACCCTAGGCCGCAGTTCGATGATCGACTTTGTAGTCGTGTCGTCGGACTTGCGGCCGCATGTCTTGGACACTGGGGTGAAGAGAGGGGCGGAGCTGTCAATTGATCACTACCTGGTGGTGGGTTGGCTCCGCTGGTGGGGGAGGAAGCCGGCCAGGCCTGGCAGGCCCAAGCGTATAGTGAGGGTCTGCTGGGAACGTCTGGCTGAATCCCCTGTCAGGAGGAGTTTCAACTCCTACCTCCGGCAGAACTTTTCCCATGTCCCGGGGGAGGCGGGGGACATTGAGTCCGAATGGGCCATGTTCCGCACCTCCATTGTGGAGGCGGCTGACCGGAGCTGTGGCCGTAAGGTAGTCGGTGCCTGTCGCGGCGGCAATCCGCGAACCCGCTGGTGGACACCAGTGGTGAGGGATGCCGTCAAGCTGAAGAAGGAGTCCTATCGGGCCTATTTAGCCTGTGGGACTCCAGAGGCAGCTGACGGGTACCGGTAGGCCAAGCGGGATGCGGCTTCGGTGGTTGCTGAGGCAAAAACTCGGGTTTGGGAGGAGTTTGGCGAGGCCATGGACAACGACTTCCGGACGGCTTCGAGGTGATTCTGGTCCACCATCCGCCGGCTCCGGGTGGGAAAGCGGTGCAACATCAACACTGTTTATGGTGGGGATGGGGTGCTGCTGACCTCAACCCGGGACGTTTTGGGTCGGTGGAAGGAGTACTTCGAAGACCTCCTCAATCCCACCAACACGCCTTCCGATGTGGAAGCAGAGTATGGGGACTTGGGTGTGGACTCCCCTATCTCGGGGGTGGAGGTTGCTGAGGTGGTTAAAAAGCTCCTCGGTGGTCGAGCCTCGGGGGTGGATGAGATCCGCCCAGAGTTCCTGAAGGCTCTGGATGCTGTGGGGCTGTCTTGGTTAACACGCATCTGCAGCATCGCGTAGACATCGGGGGCAGTGCCTCTGGACTGGCAGATCGGGGTGGTGGTAACCCTCTTCAAGAAAGGGGACCAGAGGGTGTGCTCCAACTATAGGGGGATCACACTCCTCAGCCTCCCTGGTAAGGTCTATTCGGGGGTTCTGGAGAAGAGGGTCCGCCGGATTGTCGAACCACGGATTCAGGAGGAGCAGTGTGGTTTTCGCCCCGGCCGCAGAACAATGGACCAGCTCTATACTCTCCGCAGGGTTCTAGAGGGTTCATGGGAGTTTGCCCAACCAGTCTACATGTGTTTTGTGGACTTGGTTTTGTGGACTTGGAGCAGAGGTGTTGTCCGTGAACTAAAAGGTGAGTTTTTTTTGTTTATTTTAACATCCTGATCATACCATTAATTGGTCTATTGGACATTATTAGACTAATCTGACGAATCACACACATAACTGTGGAACGTTAACTTCTAAATAAATATCTAAATAAATATATGCAAATAAATGTAACGTTCAAAGTTCATGACAAAATTCTGCAGTGCTTTAATGGTTAAAATCAGGTCAAAACAGGGGGTAGTTTTACTTGCTTGTTGCCTACAGTTTTTCTCAGAGTAACTCTAGCTAACATAGCATTAAAATAATGTTTCACAGTTAAGTATGTGATTCGTCAGATTAGTCTAATAATGTCCAATAGACCAATTAATGGTATGATCAGGATGTTAAAATAAACAAAAAAAACTCACCTTTTAGTTCACGGGCAACACCTCTGCTCCGACCAAAAGCCACTGAACAAATAATCAGCTCCCAGGTGGGTTCGTCACTTTTTGAGGTCCCCCTGAAACATTTCCGTTGTGGTCCCTGGTATTTGCAGCGCGTTTTTGTGTTTGCAGCGCGTTCGTGTGTTTGCAGCGCGTTTCCGTATTTGCAGCGCCTGTGTTGTCAAACTGATGGAGACGTTTTCTTAATTTGTTGTGGTTTTTTTTACGTTTGCATGTGTTTTCTGAAGTTGCAGCATGGTTTTTTTCTGTTTGCATGTGTTTTCTGAAGTTGCAGCGCGTTGAGCTCTCTCGGCCACCGTACATTTCTCCTCTGCTGATCTCTCGGTGATATTGGCGAATTTGTATGAAAAAAAAAACATCACTTCATTCTGAGTTAAAAATGCATTGTAATGCACGTTACTGACATTTATACCGAGTAAAATATTACCAGTTTTTTTTCTGTAATGCCTTACATTACCGCATTACAGAAAAAAGCAATGCATTACAGTAATTCGTTACTTTTGTAACACGTTACTCCCAACACTGCCGGTTATATAGGTACCGGTGCCGTATTGGCACCGGTTTTCGGTACCCAACCCTAGATGGCAGCAAACCACAGAGGAAAGCAATGAGAGTAACTGTAGAACTTAAAAAGGAAATTATAGCGAGACTTCAAAGTGGTGCACGTGTATCTGCTCTGTTATTCATTTAATTTTATTTTGTTTATCACTTTTGTATGTGTGCTTTGTCATGTGTGTATTAGCGTTAACAATCAATATAAGACTTTTTATCATTAGCTAAGTAGGTTAGGTAAGTTTAAATAGGGATTCATTTGGGGGTCTAGAGTGGATCAAATTAATTTCTTATAGGGAAATTCAATTTGGGACTCTACCAAATCACAACTCGACAAGCTCTCTGAAATGAATTAAGTTTGTGTTCCAAGGAATCGCTGTATATCCTAGAACAGTGGTTCCCAACCTTTTTTAACTCACGGCCCACACAGCCAAACACGTATGTTTCCGCGGCCCACTGCAAAAGAATTTAAACGATCCCGCTTTTTGTGTCGGGTTAACTAAGTACTCGGAAGCAAGGCTGTTAATTGTCTTTATTGAATAAACTGGTAATGTATTGAATAAACAGAAAATATACATAACGGATCAGCAAGCCCCCACAGGCTCGGGTTGACATTTCGAAAACGGGAAAACGAAATCCAGGCAGAGGTCGGATTTGTTTCCAAGTGCCGTCGTAGTTTGATTGGTTTTAAAGCTTCATTTGACAGTATTTCTGAGCACACAACACAGAGCGGTAGCTGCTCGTTCTCTGCTCCAACATATGTGAAACCCAGCGCTAGGTAGTCGCTACTATATTTTCTTCATTTAGGTTTATTTTGAGGCTTTTCAGTGTCAGGCTTACTTGTTGCTGAAGAAACGTCTGTATTTTTTCTTTTCAGCGATCCTGTTGTCAACCATTTATCCATTTTTAAATCTGCTTCAGCATGTATGAATCAAAACTATCTTAGATAGTCTAAGTTGGCGGGTTGTTATTAAACCAATCAGCGAGCTCGAATAGTGAACGCATAGTAACAGTTTATTATTTAATTTCTCATTATTTAATTATATATCAAATTATGATTTATTTGATTTTGACTAGACATTTTTTATTATATTAACAATATTACAATTTCTATTAATAATAATTGGCGGCCCCCCTGCAATACCGTCGCGGCCCACTAGGGGGCCGCGGCCCACAGGTTGAAAACCACTGTCCTAGAAGACAGACATACATACACACACATGCATGCACGCACCCAAGTAGGGTGACAGATGACCAATCAGACAATGAGAGGGTGTATCTAGTGGGATCTAATCAGGGATGGACCATATGGTGAATGGGGACCAAATAGCACACTTTTAGAGTCTGTTTTCAAAAGTCTCTGTATTTACCCATCCACACTGCAATTGTGAAATGGGGTTTTCAGAAGTATATGGCTGTAACAGTGTTTACAAGTTTTTGGGGGTGAAAACTCCAGAGGAGTGTGGACAAAAAGCAAAAATGGAGACTAATATCTGTGTTTTAAATGAAAACATAGCAGTGTGGATGTAGCCTCATACCAGCAACGGGACTAATAGCAGAGCTAAAATCACTCCCTGTCAGCACTGACAGAGAGGACAGACAGACCAGGGTAGGAGGGCCCTTGTAGGGAATTCCTGACAGTCATCTACAGCAATGGCACGCCTCATCCCTATGCTAGCTCCGATTCTGAGCAAGACCAAACATTACCCTATCTAAGCTAGCCGAAGTGCAAGTAAAAGTGTTAGCGACTGTACCAGTAGTTAGCAAGACAGATAGCCTAGTTGATCATAAAGCAACTTGTGCGTTTGGTGATATTTGTTGAGCACTGATCAAACCCACTGTAGGGAAGGGATGAGAATGGAAAAAGGAGACATGTTGAGTGTGGGGGCAGGGCCATCAGGACCATCAGGGCTATGAGGTGACAGCTTCAGATGGGGGTGCTGAGTGACTCAGCAGGCTAAGCCTCTGTGATCAGAATGTTGCCAGTTCAAGCACCGGCCTTAGCAGAAGACTCACATGTCCATGGGCCTGTAGAGCAAGGCCCTTAACCCCCAGCTCCAGGGGTGCTGCACATTAGCTGACCCTGTGCTGTGACCCTCCCAAGCTATGAAGAGTAAGATGGGGTCAGCAAAGAAGCATCTCAATGTACTTGTACAAATAAGCACGTTTTTGTTTGATTTGTTGAGTATCTCAATTGCATCAGCTGGAAGGAATGCAGCACACAAAAAAATGAACTAGCTTCACATTATTACAGATGAAACGACCAATTACATTTATATATTTGTATATTGATCAATGGTGCCAGAACACTGTTCATGATCATTTCGGCCCACTTCAACCCTTGCCAACAGTCCAAAATACAAACTTATGTAAACTGGTGTGTCTATACTATGCATTGTGTGTCTTGCAACAGCAGGGTATATACAGAAATCCAGAGGTTAAATTTAACACTTTTTAATACCTTCTCAATATTTTTTAAAACCCGCACGGCATTGAGTTGCAACCGTTTTTAAACAAGTTTCAAACTGATTTAAAGATTTATAATGTTACACAATTTTGGCCTGTACAACAGAATTTAAATAGGGAACATGGGTCAACAGAATAAATTTAGTGACTGTGATTTTGAAAACATCTTGCATTTAACTTCTTCAGTCACAAGTCCATATCTTTATCCACTAGGCTATTCATGGCAAGTGCCTTAATTGTTTGGCTTTTTCTTCAATGAGTTTGTCGATTTGCTCCAGTTGACCAACTGCTCTCATCCATGCATTCCTGATTTATGAGTTGTGCATCGCATATGCTAAAAGAGAGCGCTGACTGTCATTATCATAAATTTATCACGCTGATTTAAACTCTTGGTGTGTAAACCTTGTAGTTGCCTGCAGGCATCTTACGTTAGCAAGATAAGTTTGGTGATAATTAATGCAGCTAGCGAATTACTTACATAAAAACCTACTACTTGGGGTTGCAATAAGTTATCGTATTGACCAGTAAACGACAAGAAACATAAATAACACAATCAACAAAAATCTGCTGCCAAGTCAATCAGTACTTGTGTTTAAACTAGGGACTGGGGGGGCAGGGAGGTTAGTTAAGTATGTAACTGGGGGGAAACGGAAAGCCCAAAAAAATCATATTATAAGTAGGCACTGTAATAAGCCTACCCTTTGTTGTCTGTATTTAAACGCCAGGAGTATTAGGAATAAAATTCATGATTTAGAGGCTCTTATCTCATCGGACTCTTATGATATTATAGCAATAACTGAAACGTGGTTGAGTGATAAGGATGGACAAGAATATAATATGGATGGTTACACATTGTTCCGTAAAGACCGTATAGGTAAGAAGGGAGGTGGTGTTGCAGTATATGTAAAGGAAATCTTGCAGGCAAGGGAGCTTACTGATATAAGTAAAAGTACGGAAGCTATATGGGTAAAATTAGATGCTACAAACTCAAATAGCCTAATTGTCGGTGTTTGTTACAGAGCACCCAATGTAGCTGCTGAGGAAAGCAGATTGTTATACAGTGATATTAGGATTATGAGCAATAAAAATGATGTGGTAGTTATGGGTGATTTTAATCTACCGGGGATACAGTGGGACATTGTTGCTGGCTCTTCTGAAAATGAACTTGAGATGGTGGAATTAGTACAGGATTGTTTTTTTACTCAGTTTGTTAACACCCCTACCAGGGGAGATGCCATTCTTGATCTTGTTTTGTCTAATAACCAGGACAGGATTGGTAAATTAGATGTTTTAGAACCACTTGACAGTAGCGATCATAACATGGTTAAATTTGAGGTTAAGTTTAGTGCCCGAAGAGCAAAGTCCAAATCAAAAATATATAATGTTAGGAAGGCTAACTTCAATTGTATGAGATTAAAACTAGAAACCGTGAACTGGATGGAGTTAAATAACAAAACTGTTGAAGAGGCATGGGAATTTTTTAAAAGCACGTTATTGCAAGTACAAGAGGACTTCATACCTGTTTCTAGCAAAAATAAATCTAGGAAATTGCAACCTAGGTGGTTTAATAGGGACATAAAGTATAAAGTAAGGAGGAAAAGGGCTTTGTTCCAGAGATGGAAAATAACTGATGATGACATAATAAAGCAAGAGTATCTAAATCTACAGGCTGAATTAAAAAATGACATTAGACGAGCTAAAAGGAATGTCGAAAGGAAGATCGCATTGGAGGCTAAGGATGACGTTAAAAGTTTCTTCCAGTATTTTAACTCTAAAAGAGCTCTAAAAGCTGAAATTACTAATCTGCAGGATAGTAAGGGTCTTATAATTGAAAACGACATTGACATAGTAAATGAGTTCAATGATAGTTTTGCACGGGTATTCACTGTCGAGGACACTAGTAACTTACCAGTTCTTATTACTAATTCAACATCGTCTATAACTAATATATATATAACTGAAGCTGATGTTTTGCAAAGCCTAGCTAAGCTCAAAATAAATAAATCACAGGGCCCTGATGGCATCTTACCTATAGTGTTAAAAGAGATGAGGGATATTATTTGCCGACCCTTAACATTACTGTTTCAAAAATCCTTATCTGAAGGTGTGGTACCTTCTGATTGGAAGCATGCCAACATAACGCCCATTTTCAAAAAAGGGGATAGAAGTAATTTGTCAAACTATAGGCCAATCAGTCTAACTTGTATAACTGGTAAAGTTATGGAGGCTATAATCAAAGAGAAAATGGTAGATTACCTGGACTCAAATAACATTTTGAGGGATAGCCAGCATGGATTTAGGAGAGGTAGATCCTGTTTAACAAATCTGTTGGAGTTTTTTGAGGAAGCTACTCAGGAAGTTGATGATAAGAAGGCCTATGATGTCATCTATTTAGATTTCCAAAAGGCTTTTGATGTTGTTCCCCACAAGAGGCTCTCACTTAAACTCAAAGCGACAGGTATTTTAGGAACTGTAGCGACTTGGATTGATAACTGGTTAACGGATAGGAAGCAGCGAGTAGTTATAAGAGGCTCGATGTCACAGTGGGCCTGCGTTCATAGTGGGGTACCGCAGGGTTCAATTTTAGGACCACTTTTGTTCCTAATTTACATAAATGATATAGACACCAATATATACAGTAAACTGGTGAAATTTGCAGATGACACCAAGGTGGGTGGTGTAGCAGATACTGAACTAGCGGCTCAGCAGCTACAGCGGGATCTTAATTTAATTAGTGACTGGGCTGACACCTGGCAGATGAAATTTAACATAGACAAATGTAAGGTACTCCATGTAGGGAGCAGAAATATAAAGTACAGGTATTTTATGGGACCTACTGAAATAAAGGTAGCTGATTATGAGAAAGACCTTGGTGTGTATGTTGATGCTTCCATGTCTCATTCTCGCCAGTGTGGGGAAGCAATAAAAAAGGCCAATAGGATGTTGGGGTACATCTCCAGGTGTGTGGAGTTTAAGTCAAGGGAGGTAATGCTAAGATTATACAATTCCTTGGTGAGACCTCACCTAGAATATTGTGTACAGGTTTGGTCACCATATCTTAAAAAGGACATAGCGGCCTTAGAAAAGGTGCAGCGTAGGGCCACAAGAATGATTCCTGGTCTTAGAGGAATGTCATACGAGGAAAGGTTATTTGAGCTAAATCTGTTCAGCCTCAAGCAAAGGAGACTGAGGGGGGACATGATCCAGGTCTATAAGATTCTAACAGGTTTGGATGCTGTTCAACCGAATAGTTACTTCAGCATTAGTTCAAATACAAGAACTCGTGGCCATAGGTGGAAATTAGCGGGAGAACATTTCAAACTGGATTTAAGGAAGCACTTCTTTACACAGCGTGTAGTCAGAGTATGGAATAGTCTTCCTGATAACGTAGTGCAAGCTGAATCCTTGGGTTCCTTTAAATCAGGGCTAGATAAGATTTTAACAACTCTGAGCTATTAGTTAAGTTCTCCCCAAGCGAGCTCGATGGGCCGAATGGCCTCCTCTCGTTTGTATAGTTCTTATGTTCTTATGTTCTTATGTTCTTATCGCTTGCTCCATTTTGATCGCGGTTCCCGAAGAGAACTCTATCGGCAATCTATGGCTCATCCTGCTAGTCCCGGATGTAGAGGGTTGAATTTCGGATCGTATTTTAAACCACTGAAATTGTGGCAGCGTATTTGAAACAGCGAAAATAACAGGACTGAATATTGTAAAGCAGAAATAAGAGGACTGAATGTTACTGCTTGAATAATAAAGATGCGAATAAAACACATGGAATATTTTCAACTGAATTTGTTGAATTAAATTAACTGAATTCATGTGGTTGAATTATAAACATGCACTTTAAAATACGTATCTTTTGGAACTGAATTTTGGAAGCCGAATATTTTTGTACTGAATATTTAAGCAATGAAATTACGATTCAAATGTTTTCAGTTGAAATGTTCAATGTTTAAATGTATGCACATATTAAATTACAGTCCCCAAAAGCGTCATTAATGCAATGCGTTTTTATTCGATAAGTGTAATTCAACGTGTTTTTTTTTTTCATCGACGACATTTGTCATTAATTTACTTCCATAGTCCTTAAACGCTGGGTCCTCTAACCACTTACGTGCAAATTTTCACTTACCCATGATGACTATATGACTTAGCTTTTCTGAGTGTAAGCAGCCAAGATGTACGGAGCCCCTAAGGGGACAAAGGAGGAGAAAAAAAAATGGCAGAAGAAAAAAAAAAGAAGTCATTTTTTGCGTTTTAACCCAAAACCTTTGCGAAATAACCCAAAACCTTTGCGTTATAACCCAAAACTTTTGCGACATAAGGCAAAACTGTTGTGACTTTGAACTGGAAATATGAGTAATCAGTCAGTGCAAGGAACATAATTGATAGGAAAACATGGAGCGTTTAATCGAATTTTACTTTGATCTTGGTCTACAATATATGGACATTCAGTTTGTTTTCGGATCTATGCATGATATGTTCACATAAGTCTGAGGCAGATTAATAGGATTTTATGTGAAAGGGGATTATTTCAACGAAAAAACTACTCCGACTTGGATGATGTAATTAACTTTAATTTGTGAGCAGCTTTTGCACTCTGGGCAGCTTCATGGTTATCGATAGATGTATGCAAAATGCAGAATAAATGGACTTCATGTGAGAAAAGAGTGTGCATTTGATTTATATTAATTCATTATAAACATGAAACAACAACAAAAAACGAACAATTCTTTAGGCTTAAATCAACCTCAACAGATTAATTAGCAATGTTACTGAAACGTACTTTAATACCAAGGCTTGCTTTACAAATTACTAATTATGAATTAAACAATCAAATCTTACCACACTGAACTCTAAAAATTTTTTTAACCGTTAAATTAGATTAATAAGCGAAGCGGGGATCAACCACATTATGCAAACAGCGGCTTTGGAAGTTGCACTTGAATGACCAAAAGTACACTAGTCACCTGATTTTATTGTTGCATTACTACGGAAAAGTTTTGGGTTATATCGCAAAAGTTTTGGATTATAACGCAAAAGTTTTGGGTTATAACGCAAAGATTTTGGGTTATATCGCAAAAGTTTTGGGTTATAACGCAAAACATGACGTTTTTTTTTTCTTCTGCCGTTTTTTCTGTTCCCTTGTCACCATAGTATGGAAGGCCAACGGGGCCAAAACGTCTTAAAAAACACGTCGATTTTTCACATGCAAAAAATCAACACGTCGGTTTTTCACATGCAAAAAATCAACACGTCGGTTTTCACGTGCAAAAAATAAACACGTCGATTTTTCACATGCAAAAAAATTAACACGTCGATTTTTCACGGCTAAAGACGTATTTTTTTTAACGCCTTCAGACGTCATAAACAGGCAGAATTTCTCTCTTTTTAAATGAGGACATACACTTAATTATTGTAAAATATGATAAAATATGTGCATGTGCCTATATTATTAATATTCTTAATTACAATTCGTTGGTACTAGTAGTTGTATTTAACAAATTCTTACTACTCTTCTTCTTATTATTATTATTATTATTAAAGTGAGTAATAGCTTCCTCATAGCTATGTCATAGCATTCTGCTTACAATCTTGTCAAGTTTTATACTGTATAACACGTATGCCCACTTCACCTCTATTGGCACACACAGATATAGAGAACAGTCAGAGAGAAGGAAGGTGATTCAAGATTCAAGATTCTTTATTTCTCACATGCATAGTCATACAGGTACAACATGCAGTGAAATGTATAGTGAACCGCTCTTTTTGACTGTGCCTCCATTAAATAATTAAACAAAAAATCAAACAAAGAACACAAGTTAAAAAGATAACATTTGTAAAACAATGTAGGAAAATAGTAAAACTTTGAAATAGATTAAACAAGTCTGAGACAGATTTACATATGTGCAAGTTATAAAGTTAAAGTGCATTTTGCAATGTCTGCACAACAGTGTGAACAGCTTAGAAACCCTTGTAATAGTGTAGCAGCATGAACAGTGCATGTACAGTAATAAATGATAGAGGCAGTATGGAATGACTGGAATGACAGACAATTATTATTAATACAGACAAAAATTAGGCTGCTCTGCAGTGATCAAGAATGTAATACTACAAAAAGGAGGGGTTGTACATGTCTCAGTTGAGAAGCTGAATGGCCTGAGGATAAAAACTCCTCGCAAGTCTCTCTGTTTTGCCCATAATGGTGCAGAACCTTCTGCCTGATTGCAGAAGCTGAAACAGTCCATTCCTGGGATGAGATTAGTTTTTTACAATCCTTGTTGCTCGGCCCATGTCAGCCCCTCTGAGATATGGATTCCTAGGTACTTGAATATTCAACAGGCCACACCACTTCATCTAGACTCATAGACTTTATAGATCTAATAGATCTAGAGTATGTATACGTATTTGTGTGTGTATATATATAAGTATTAATAAAAGCCCTACTACAATTATACAATATATATATATATTGTATAATTGTAGTAGGGCTTTTATTAATACTTTATACTAGTACTTTCTTTTGTGCTCACATGTATTTACATTTCTAGTATTTATTATCTTGATTGTATTGGAACAAGGTTTGTTAGGTCAAATTCCTTGTAAATGTCACATTACTTTGGCAATTCTGATGTACAATTTTCCAGGTTTCTCCTAAGAAAAACTTGGGTTTACGTGCGTAGATTAGCTGCACCACTCTGGATTTGTCAATTAATGGCTGTAGTGATTTTTTATGCTTTGGGACAATTGAAACTGTAATAATAATATACAATTGTAATATATGTTTAATATAATACACTTGACAAACCTTGTTGCTGAGTGAGTGTTTGAATCTCGGCAACAAACTCCGAAATTGTTATCATCTCATCAGCAAATTCATTTTCAATCAATCGCCCACTTGCCCAACGTACACTGCTTTCCATTGTAGTCATTCTATTATAGCAAGATAGAGATATTCAAGGACACGCTAAGGGCATAAATCATAATAACAGCTGTTATATTAAAGTAGCGAAAAATGAGTTACTTCGTCAGTATTAGAGACCGGATAGGCAAGAAGGGAGGTGGTGTTGCAGTATACGTAAAAGAAAACTTGCAGGCAAGGGATCTCACTGATATAAATAAAAATTCAGAAGCTGTATGGATCAAACTTGATGCTAAAGATTCAAATGGCCTAATTGTCGGGGTTTGTTATAGGGCACCTAATGTAGCTGTAGAGGAAAGCAGAATATTATATGATGATATCAGGATTATGAGTAATAAAAATGATGTGGTGGTTATGGGTGATTTTAATTTACCTGGGATACAGTGGGACACAGTCTCTGGCTCTTCTGTAAATGAACTTGAGATGGTGGAATTAGTACAGGATTGTTTTTTTACTCAGTTTGTTAATACTCCTACCAGGGGAGAAGCCCTTCTTGATCTCGTTTTTTGTAATAACCAGGATAGGATTGGAAAATTAGAGGTTTTAGACCCATTGTACGGTAGTGATCATAACATGGTTAAATTCGAGGTTAATTTTAGTGTCCGAAGAGCAAAGTCTAAATTAAAAGTATACAATGTTAGGAAGGCTAACTTTAATGGTATGAGACGGAAATTAGAAACTGTAAACTGGACAGAGTTAAATAGCAAAACAGTTGAAGAGGCATGGGAATTTTTCAAAAGCACATTGTTGCAAGTGCAAGAGGACTTCATACCTGTTTCCAGCAAAACTAAATCTAGGAAACGACAACCAAGGTGGTTTACTAAGGAAATTAAGAGTAAAGTCAGGAGGAAAAGGGCTCTGTTCCACAACTGGAAAATAACTAATGATTTCAAAATCAAGCAGGAGTATCTAAGTCTACAGGCAGAGTTAAAAAATGACATTAGGCTATCAAAGAGGGATGTAGAAAGAAAAATTGCATTGGAGGCTAAGCATGACAGTAAAGGTTTCTTCCAATATTTTAACTCCAAGAGAGCACTAAAAGCTGAAATCACTAATTTGCAGGATAGTAAGGGCCTTATAATTGATAACGAAATTGATATGGTAAACGAGTTTAATGATTATTTTTCAAGGGTGTTCACAATAGAGAACACAAGTAATTTACCACCAATTAATACGAATACAGCATCGTCTATGACCAATATATGTATAACTGAGGTTGATGTGATACTAAGCCTAGCTAAACTCAAAATAAATAAATCGCAGGGGCCTGATGGCATCTTACCTTTAGTCTTGAAAGAGATGAGGGATATTATTAGCCAACCTTTGACTTTAATATTCCAGAAATCGTTATCTGCGGGTGTGGTACCATCAGATTGGAAGCATGCTAATATAACACCCATATTCAAAAAAGGGGATAGAAGTAATCCAGCAAACTATAGGCCAATCAGTTTAACTAGCATTACTGGAAAAATAATGGAAGCTATAATTCAAGTGAAAATGGTAGATTACCTAGATGCAAATAACATTATAAAGGATAGCCAACATGGATTTAGGAGAGGTAGATCCTGCCTAACGAATCTGCTTGAGTTCTTTGAGGAAGCTACAAGTGAAATTGATCACAAAAAGGCCTATGATGTGATTTACTTAGATTTCCAGAAAGCCTTTGATGTTGTCCCCCACAAACGGCTCTTGTTAAAGCTTAAAGCTGCAGGAATTTTAGGAACTGTGGCAGCTTGGATCAAAAACTGGCTAACTGATAGGAAGCAGCGAGTAGTTATTAGAGGCACTATGTCACAGTGGGCCTCCGTTTATAGTGGGGTACCGCAGGGTTCAATTTTAGGACCACTATTGTTCCTAATTTACATTAATGATATTGACACGAATACATACAGTAAACTGGTTAAATTTGCAGACGACACTAAGGTGGGCGGGGTAGCAGATACTAATCTAGCAGCAGAGAGGCTTCAACGGGATCTGGATTTAATTAGCGAATGGGCTGATACTTGGCAGATGAAATTTAACACAGATAAATGTAAGGTAATCCATGCAGGGAGCAGAAATATACAGTACAGATATTTTATGGGTTCCACTGAAATAAAGGTAGCTGATTACGAGAAAGATCTCGGTATGTATGTTGATGCTTCCATGTCCCACTCTCGCCAATGTGGGGAAGCAATAAAAAAGGCGAACAGAATGTTGGGTTATATCTCTAGATGTGTGGAGTTTAAGTCAAGGGAGGTGATGTTACACTTATATAATTCCTTGGTAAGACCCCACCTAGAATACTGTGTGCAGGTTTGGTCACCATACCTCAAGAAGGACATTGCTGCCTTAGAAAAGGTGCAACGAAGAGCTACGAGAATGATTCCTGGTCTTAGAGGAATGTCTTACGAGGAGAGGTTAGCGGAACTGAATCTGTTCAGCCTTGAGCAAAGGAGACTAAGGGGGGATATGATTCAGGTCTATAAGATTCTAACGGGTCTGGATGCTGTTCAGCCAAATGACTATTTCAATATTAGTCTAAATACTAGAACTCGTGGCCATAAGTGGAAATTAGCGGGAGAACATTTTAAAACAAATTTGAGGAAGCACTTCTTTACACAGCGTGTAGTCAGAGTATGGAATAGTCTTCCTGCTATTGTAGTGGAAGCTAAAACCATGGGTTCCTTTAAATCAGAGCTAGATAAGATTTTAACAACTCTGAGATATTAGCTAAGTTCTCCCCAAACGAGCTTGATGGGCCGAATGGCCTCCTCTCGTTTGTAAATTTCTTATGTTCTTATGTTCTTATGTTCTTATGTAGTATTGTGTCTACATTAGCTTGTCCATTATTAGACAATGCCAGCCGGGTGTATTCTGTAAATATCTGATTGCAGTTCAAAAGAAAGCTTCTAAGAGCCATTTTCCTTTGCGCTCCGAATCAAGTTCTCTATCTAGTTTAATGGCACGCACACCTCCGTTAAGCAGTCTTCTGTGGCTCATCACAACCACGCAAAGAATCCGTAATCAAAAACGTAAAGTGATGCAGAAATACGTACCTGCGGCGAAGACCTGCGTTGTCTCTTAGTCACGATACGTTTAAACACGTACGGCGATACGTCCCACTGCTTATTAGTATAATTTATATATTCATTGATGCGACACGAAACTTCCACTTTCGTAATAATAAATATTTATATTATGTTAATTTTTTCTATGACGTAAGTACACGCGTGGATCGTTGAGGTGTGACTGCAAATTACTTGACAGTGATGTAGGTTAACTATTGTTGTCGTATTTCCTCTTTTCGATTATTCAAATTAGAGCACAAGGTGATTCTGTGTTTATTATGTTGGTTTTACAACTTCAAATCTACAACGTAAAGTGAAAACGAGCCTAGAATAACGCAAAATGCCGATAACAATTTCGATGAATGAAGCACTAATGTGACGGATTTCTCCATCGGGGGAGCTGATCAGACATTGCACGGATGATGTATTTGCGCGTTGCAGTTTTTCTGCACAATCGACCATTTTCACTGATGCCCGAAATGGTAGTCAGAGGCACAATATGCTGCCATCATTTTAACATGTTAAATTTTTAAAATGCAGTAATTTTTGCTCCAACATTTTCATGTTGACTAACTTTAAAATAATGTCTGTGGGACAACGAATGATGAGAAAAAGTAACAGCTGTATATTACAAGAATTAAAATAATAATAACTAATATGTTATGATCTGTCCTTGCGTTTGGAGACTTGTGTCATGACCTGCTCGTATGATCCTCGTGTGTGCCACGCCCCCCTCGTTAGCTCGTGTTAATTCCTGATTGTGATCACCTGTTGCCTGTTATTTTCGCCTTGTCCTGTGTATTTAGTCTGCATCTGAGTCCGTTTTCCCCAGGTCTGTCATTAATGTTCGTCCTGTGCTGCTCCCTGTCTGCTTTAATAAACCCCGTTTACCCGTCACGGCTTCCTTAGTCTGATTCTCCGCTCCCTGCTCGTTCGTTCGCGCAGGTCTCAACAACTTGTATGTAAAATGCCATTTATACATGGATAATAAGACTTCAATATAGACACCATTAAATACCAGCAGTGCTGGGATAGCTGAATAAATATGTTGAATGTAGTCACTGGATGGAAGTTACAAGTATGTGCAATTGTTTGTCTAATGGACAAAAGTACTTGAGGCAGGTGTATGACAGCAGATAGGCAGTATAAAAAGGCAGTATATCCATGTTTTTTATGTTCAGTGTGCATGTATTAATTGATAATGAATAGATAATTAAAAAAGAGGGAAACACTCAACTAAGGGACGTTTGTGGACAGGAGTTGGTGGTGCTTTTATTTTGAAAGGGACGCTTTGTCCATTTCAGCATACGTTGCAAAATGCTGCCTGTTTTTGACGTCTGAAGGTATGAAAAATCGACGTGTTGATTTTTTGCATGTGAAAAACCGACGTGTTGATTTTTTGCATGTGAAAAACCGACGTGTTGATTTTTTGCATGTGAAAAATCGACGTGTTTTTTAAGACGTTTTGGCCCCGTTGGCCTTCCATACCTTAGGGGCTCCGTAAACATGTACTTCAGCGCGCAAACTGTTTAAGACGTCGCTCGACCACCGAATATGACGTCAGCATCACAGAGATCATCTATGAATGAAGGAATGAGCTAATCCACATTTAAAATAATTTGCGAGAAATTTAGCAGATAAACTTTAAAACACAAATGGACAATTTGTAGTTAAAAAAAAAATCTAAAATTTAATACCTCGTAAATTTGCGTGTAATACCTTTTAATACTTTTTAATGGCTTTAATTTTTGCTTATGTGATTTACTACCTTTTAATACTTTTTAAAACCCCGCGGACACCCTGAACAGACTCTTATCCCATCTAGGCTATCCCCATACCCTGTGATTTCACACTCACCATAACATTCTATGGGATGTAACAGTATGGAAAATGGAGTTATTTGATTTAATGCATTGGTCTGATAATCACACATGTACCAGTCAGTGAGACAAGTCGCATTCGTTCTGATAAAACATTTTTCTGACCTTTGGGGTTCTTTTCCACCGCACTAGCTACTGTACTTTTGGTATGGTAGTTTTTGTACCTCGACCTCCTGTCAAGTACCAGTTCCAAAAGTTCCAGTACCTTTTTTGGTACTTTGATACTTTGGGGTGGGACTAGAAATTCTTCCTTTTTTGTCGATTGGTTATGCAAATAGTCTGCATCTGAGAAACAATACAATTGCCATCTTGAAAAAAGTGGCAAAAAATAAATTTAGAATTAGGTGATCAGTGGTCATTGTTGACACCCCACAGTGTGAAAACAATGACTAAATGTGACCTCTGCATTTATCCCATATGTGACATAGTGATACTGTAGCAGGGGGTAGCTAATTCAGCGCCTGGGGAGCAGTGCTTGGGGGGGGTACCTAGGTGGTGCCTTACTGATCGGGGATTTGAACCAGCAATCTTTCAATTACAAGTGCCCTTGTTAGAATAGGGATAAATGAAAAGGAAATTAAAACAGTGGACATACCGTTAGTATGATTGAAGCGCTCCCTCAATCTATGAGTCTGACTTTTCATACTTCTGTGCACATTTTCCACCACAAAATATTGGCGGTCAGTATCCTCAACAAAGTTGTTGGCCCTCCAGTGTAGTGTCTCCGTGAGATAATCTTCTTAATATTGTTGTCGTAGTACTCAACTGGGACATTGTTTACTGTCACTACCAGTGTAACTTCTGGAAATGGGGTCTCTCCATAGATGAATGTCGCCATGAGTGACAGTGAATGGGATGCTGTACATATACAAAGGAAAGACTGGTTTATTGATATTGGCCAGCACAAATTCTTATAACTGGCCAAGCATCACACTACATCAGCAAGCTATATTAAGAACATAAGAACATAAGAAATTTACAAACGAGAGGAGGCCATTCGGCCCATCAAGCTCGTTTGGGGAGAACTTAGCTAATAGCTCAGAGTTGTTAAAATCTTATCTAGCTCTGATTTAAAGGAACCCATGGTTTTAGCTTCCACTACAATAGCAGGAAGACTATTCCATACTCTGACTACACGCTGTGTAAAGAAGTGCTTCCTCAAATTTGTTTTAAAATGTTCTCCCGCTAATTTCCACTTATGGCCACGAGTTCTAGTATTTAGACTAATATTGAAATAGTCATTTGGCTGAACAGCATCCAGACCCGTTAGAATCTTATAGACCTGAATCATATCCCCCCTTAGTCTCCTTTGCTCAAGGCTGAACAGATTCAGTTCCGCTAACCTCTCCTCGTAAGACATTCCTCTAAGACCAGGAATCATTCTCGTAGCTCTTCGTTGCACCTTTTCTAAGGCAGCAATGTCCTTCTTGAGGTATGGTGACCAAACCTGCACACAGTATTCTAGGTGGGGTCTTACCAAGGAATTATATAAGTGTAACATCACCTCCCTTGACTTAAACTCCACACATCTAGAGATATAACCCAACATTCTGTTCGCCTTTTTTATTGCTTCCCCACATTGGCGAGAGTGGGACATGGAAGCATCAACATACATACCGAGATCTTTCTCGTAATCAGCTACCTTTATTTCAGTGGAACCCATAAAATATCTGTACTGTATATTTCTGCTCCCTGCATGGATTACCTTACATTTATCTGTGTTAAATGTCATCTGCCAAGTATCAGCCCATTCGCTAATTAAATCCAGATCCCGTTGAAGCCTCTCTGCTGCTAGATTACTATCTGCTACCCCGCCCACCTTAGTGTCGTCTGCAAATTTAACCAGTTTACTGTATGTATTCGTGTCAATATCATTAATGTAAATTAGGAACAATAGTGGTCCTAAAATTGAACCCTGCGGTACCCCACTATAAACGGAGGCCCACTGTGACATAGTGCCTCTAATAACTACTCGCTGCTTCCTATCAGTTAGCCAGTTTTTGATCCAAGCTGCCACAGTTCCTAAAATTCCTGCAGCTTTAAGCTTTAACAAGAGCCGTTTGTGGGGGACAACATCAAAGGCTTTCTGGAAATCTAAGTAAATCACATCATAGGCCTTTTTGTGATCAATTTCACTTGTAGCTTCCTCAAAGAACTCAAGCAGATTCGTTAAGCAGGATCTACCTCTCCTAAATCCATGTTGGCTATCCTTTATAATGTTATTTGCATCTAGGTAATCTACCATTTTCACTTGAATTATAGCTTCCATTATTTTTCCAGTAATGCTAGTTAAACTGATTGGCCTATAGTTTGCTGGATTACTTCTATCCCCTTTTTTGAATATGGGTGTTATATTAGCATGCTTCCAATCTGATGGTACCACACCCGCAGATAACGATTTCTGGAATATTAAAGTCAAAGGTTGGCTAATAATATCCCTCATCTCTTTCAAGACTAAAGGTAAGATGCCATCAGGCCCCTGCGATTTATTTATTTTGAGTTTAGCTAGGCTTAGTATCACATCAACCTCAGTTATACATATATTGGTCATAGACGATGCTGTATTCGTATTAATTGGTGGTAAGTTACTTGTGTTCTCTATTGTGAACACCCTTGAAAAATAATCATTAAACTCGTTTACCATATCAATTTCGTTATCAATTATAAGGCCCTTACTATCCTGCAAATTAGTGATTTCAGCTTTTAGTGCTCTCTTGGAGTTAAAATATTGGAAGAAACCTTTACTGTCATGCTTAGCCTCCAATGCAATTTTTCTTTCTACATCCCTCTTTGATAGCCTAATGTCATTTTTTAACTCTGCCTGTAGACTTAGATACTCCTGCTTGATTTTGAAATCATTAGTTATTTTCCAGTTGTGGAACAGAGCCCTTTTCCTCCTGACTTTATTCTTAATTTCCTTAGTAAACCACCTTGGTTGTCGTTTCCTAGATTTAGTTTTGCTGGAAACAGGTATGAAGTCCTCTTGCACTTGCAACAATGTGCTTTTGAAAAATTCCCATGCCTCTTCAACTGTTTTGCTATTTAACTCTGTCCAGTTTACAGTTTCTAATTTCCGTCTCATACCATTAAAGTTAGCCTTCCTAACATTGTATACTTTTAATTTAGACTTTGCTCTTCGGACACTAAAATTAACCTCGAATTTAACCATGTTATGATCACTACCGTACAATGGGTCTAAAACCTCTAATTTTCCAATCCTATCCTGGTTATTACAAAAAACGAGATCAAGAAGGGCTTCTCCCCTGGTAGGAGTATTAACAAACTGAGTAAAAAAACAATCCTGTACTAATTCCACCATCTCAAGTTCATTTACAGAAGAGCCAGAGACTGTGTCCCACTGTATCCCAGGTAAATTAAAATCACCCATAACCACCACATCATTTTTATTACTCATAATCCTGATATCATCATATAATATTCTGCTTTCCTCTACAGCTACATTAGGTGCCCTATAACAAACCCCGACAATTAGGCCATTTGAATCTTTAGCATCAAGTTTGATCCATACAGCTTCTGAATTTTTATTTTTATCAGTGAGATCCATTGCCTGCAAGTTTTCTTTTACGTATACTGCAACACCACCTCCCTTCTTGCCTATCCGGTCTCCACGGAACAACGTATAACCATCCATATTATATTCATCACCATCATTGTCACTCATCCATGTTTCAGTTATTCCCATAATGTCGTAATTGTCTGAAGAAATTAAAGCTTCTAAGTCATTAATTTTGTTTCTAATACTCCTAGCATTCAAATACAGACCACTAATGGTAGGCCTTTTACAGTGTCTACTTTTAATATTTATTTGGGCTTTCCGTCTCTCCCCACATAAATTCTTAACTGACCTCCCTGCCCCCCCAGTCCCTAGTTTAAACATTCCTCAACTATTCTGCACATACGCCTTCCCAATACACTGGTTCCCCTATGGTTCAGATGCAACCCGTCCGGCTTGAACAGGTCCCACCTGTTCCAGAAGGTCTTCCAGTGCCCCATAAACCTGAACCCCTCTTTCCTACACCACCATTTTAGCCACGCATTTAATCCCCTTATCTCAGCTAATTTTGCCTGACTTGCACGTGGCACGGGAAGTATTCCAGAGAATACCACCGTGGATGTTCTGCTTCTAAGCTTATCCGCGACCTCTATAAATTTATCTTGCAGAACAGCCCTTCTGCCCTTTCCTATGTCATTGGTGCCAACATGCACCACGACCACTGGATCCACCCCGGCTGGGGCCAAAAGCCTGTCCACTCGATCTGGAAGGTCCCCTACCTGGGCACCAGGCAGGCAAGACACCGTACGGGACCCTCTATCACGGGTGCACACATAACTATCTACACCTCTTATAATTGAATCCCCTACTACCACAACCTCCCTCCTACTGGGGTTAGGTGGCTCCTTGGTGCCCAAGGGCCCACCTGCCTCCCCAGTCTCTTCCGGCTCTAAAGCTGGAAGCACCTGAAAGCGGTTAGAAACCGTTACTTCAGGTGATGCCGCCTCTGTGAACTGTGTACGCCCTTTTCTACGTCTACGACCTACGTTCACCCAGCTCTCTCGACCTACCTGTTCATCATTCTCCCCCCTCCCCGCTTGTGACGTACACACAGTCTCCCTAGAAGGCGTATTAACTCTCTCGTTTAACTCATTGCTATGCTGGATGAGAGCCAGTCGCTCCTCTAGGTCACGAACCTGGACCATGAGTGAGTCAACTAACCCACATCGCTCGCAGACGAAGTCCGACTGGACGCAAGCATCCAGAAGGGCAAACATCTTGCAAACACAACACTGAGCTGGCCCCATAATTACCTAACTCACTATGTCCCCGTCCTTTACTCCCAGCCCAGTATATTAATAGAGAATATTTAAACTTTTAGTTGATCTAATTAACGTATAGTTAAAACAAAGTGCCGAGTACACTAAAACACTAAATTAACACTTGCGTTAAATCGGTACTTTATTATAAATTATCCGGCAGCGTCAGCGATAACAACCTTTAAATTTAACTTTTAAAATAACCAAATTTACAATTACTTACCCGAGATTAACTTCCTGCTGAACCACGTTTAGCTAAACTAAAGTGAAGTTGCTCTAGGGAGGCCAAAAAACCACAAAAAACCCTCTCAAAGCAGGCTACTGCCGGAGCGGGAAAAAAAGTGGAAAATGTCCTCCCGGCCCCGACCGGCGACCGAGCAAAGCTCCGGAGCAACTGACCTTTGTTGGAGCACGGCGTCTCCACCGGGTCCGTGGATGAGAAGAGATTCACAGCTGACACGGGGAGAAGTTGCAAATCACCGGTTTATTGTCTGACAGATTGCAATCCGGGAGCGGCCGTCTGACATACATTCAGCATGTACAGGAGGAGGCTCTGCCATATGTATCAGCTGTATCCCTTTTAAAGCCCTTTGGGCATCCCCCCCCCCTTTCTCGGTACCTTCCGTCTACGTGACAATTACAATTACAAAAAAGAACCACATGTGTGATTCTAGCCGGCTCGTAATTGTCCTTCTGGAAGGCTAAAAGATAAGTAGGGGCCGCTGATATTCTCTGTCACCCCCCCTATCTGTTCCGATTAGGTAGCCTTGCCTTGCCGGCGCGCCAGTCAGTTCTTGTTTTGATTAGTTACAGCCTTATAGAATCATTCCCTTTATTTTATTAATTATTCCCTCAATTCCCCCTTTTGATCTCCGCAAGGAGATCACCCTGATTATGCTGATTAGTAATATTTTCCCTTATTTATGAAATTTTGCATTCCCACTTTTGATCTCCGCAAGGAGATCACCCTATTGGCGGGGGAGTTGTAGTTCAAAGCTGTCCAAATGACCTTTGCCCCTCTCCGGCCCGACAGGCAGGAGAGGCATCATCTGCGCATAGGTGCCATCCCGCTTCTCTATCACGGTAGTGATTAGACGAACTGACAGTGTGCGCAGGCAGGGAATACAACAACACCCGCAAGTAACTAAAATCGCAGTAAAAGTAGCAAAGGATAATAAAAGCGAGCCCATTAAGCCTTTCCACTGTCCGAACGCTGAGGTCAGCCAAGCATCCCAAATGTTATTGATCCCGGAGTGTGCATGCATCGTTTTGGAGAGGGTCCGGAGACCCTCGAGTGCCCTGGTCACTGAGCCGTCTGGTGCTGTGTTGTTGGGAATGTAAGTACAGCATTCTTCCCCAAACATAGCGCACACTCCCCCCTTTAGGACTCCAAAGAGTTCCACACACAATCTGTCCATCCAGCCTAGGAAGGAGGGCAAAAACCCTGAGCTTCAGGGAAATTCCTCTCCCAGCCCGCCACAGGCGCGGCCCCCCTTCGGGGTCCATGGCTGGCATGGCTCACAAACCACTAATCATTAACACTTTAAGCATTTTAAGCATCACACATAACACACTTGTTTCCCCCAACATTCCCCTTTTTATCTTGATCTTCATCCAGGTCCTAGTGTTGTCTGGCGGTGGATGAGGTGCTTTTGTTCTTTCTGGTCGTTGGAGCAGGGGTGGACTACCCTGCTCTGGTTGCTCAGGTCAGGGGATTATTCTGCCCCTTCTGTTGAGACCTGAGTTGCGTCTAGTTCAGCCGAACTGACGCTCTGGATTCCTTCCCTCAGGGCCTCCTGGATCTCTGCTGTGGTTCTCCCTGGGTCCTCCGCAGCCGCGCACTGGCTCCAGTGAAACCACGTGTCGCCTTTGCCTTTCAGACGAACCGCGTGTGACGTCCTCTCCGTAACCTGGAAGGGGCCCATCCACCTGGGCTCTGACCACTTCCGTTTGATGACTTTCAGTAGGACCCACTCCGCCGTGTGTGGTTTGGCTGGCTGGTTCTCTGGTCTCGCCTCCGGGATCTGTTTAGAGAAATCTGCAACGAGACCTTGCAAACAATCATAATATGCTCTAGGATTTTGCTCCCCCTCCTCGTCGGGGGTCCAGGTTAACCCTTTCTGGGGTCCTAGGAACTGCCTGCCTGTCTGGAGCTCAAAGGGGGTGAACCCGGTCCCCCTGTTTATGGAACACCTCACTGACATCGTTGCCAGTGGTAAAGCGTCAACCCAATTCATTTTGGTCTGCGCGCAGATTTTTGCCAATTTTTGTTTTATTGTTTGGTTCATTCGCTCCACTTTTCCCTGGGACTGCGGATGATACACAGTTCTGAACGCATGTCTCAATCCCAACGCTTTCTCCAGGGTCAGTCGGTAATTCGGGTGAAGTTCCTCCTCTACCGTGATCATCTGTTTGGACACCACGTACCCTGTGACCCTCTTTGCTTCCTCATCTGCGGCCTGATTTCCTTTCGCTACCATTGTTCCTGATCCTTCATGTCCCTTGCACTTGACCACTGCCACTTTTTTGGGAAGCATCAAGGCCTTTGCCAATTCCCTCATTTCTGCTTCGTGTTTTATTGGCTTGTTTCCTGCGGTCAAGAATCCTGTTCCACATGCACTGCGCCTATAGCATATGCTGAGTCTGAGTATATGGTAACTTCTTTCCCTTCTGCTAATTTCAGGGCCTCGATAACCGCTATCACCTCGGCTCTCTGGGCTGACTGGGCTCCCCCCAGTCTGTCTGCCTTCAAGGTTACATAATCCTGGCCTTGTCTGGCCACCACTGCATACCCTGCCTGCAAACCTCCTGTGTCTGTTCTTCTCTTGCCGTCTTGCTTTCCCCTCTTCCTGCTTGAAAATAACTTTGCATATTTGAGTTAGACACCCCATGTACAACTTCAACTCATAAACCTTGTTTTTTTTTCTTTTCATAGAACTCCCCCCTTGCGCAATGGTCAAGACCATGCACATGCATTATTAGGGTGTCAACCACACGACAAAGGCACAACCAAAAATCCATCACAGTTGTGAAACAGACCATCAGAGTCCTTAGCATCCCCTTTGTTTCCACACAGAGGCCTCATAAGGGCCCCTCCCGTGGCTGAACTCACACCCCAAGCATGCAGCCTGTTCTTATCAGTATTGCAGCTTAGCTTTGTGCACCTCAAGCCCCCCTTTCGCTAAGACCTTCAGCAACGGTGGCTTCAGTGCCTGTGTATATAACACAGAGCAGATCACCCAAATACTGTAGCACTGTGATTCAATCCATCCAAATCTGCCCTAAGCATGTGTTCACATCCTTGCAGTATCCTCGCATGGATGAACTGCTGACCCCTATAGGTGATCGCAAACAAAAACTGTGACTGTTGTGTTAGGGACACACTTAAAAATGCCATCTACAAATCCACAACTGTGAACGACTCTGCAATGGGTGGCACATCTGTTAGCAGGGTGTGAGGACTGGGATCTCCCACTGATTGATCCTCCACTAACTATTTCGCTGCACACAAATCATAAACTAACCTCCACATTTTGTCTCCTGCCAACATTCCTCTACACTTTATTTCCCTTCACACTGCACTCCTATCATGCTCCACAGCCACAAACCTCTTAAGTTTCCTACATACTCTGCACTCCACTGACTCTCACCAACTCACCTTCGGTAGCAGCCTGCATTCCCTCACACTGAAATCTCTCCATCGCAACAAACAAGTATGTTTGTTCTATGTCCAATTCAGCCTATTGCTATATTGTTCCTGTATAAATGGGCCCCACTGTTCTAGAATTTCCCCAACTTTATCAGTAACATCTTCAATCCCGTATGAACTACTGTATGCTGTCCCCTATTGAACAACAAATTTTGTCGCAGAAGGCTGTACTGTCCACTGAGCACCTCTACGCCCCCCTCTGTACATTTTATGTCTATCTGCAGCTGACACAAAGCATCTCTGCCTGACAAATTCACTGGGATATGCTCTAATATTAGTATGGGCATATTTACATGTTTGTAACCTATCTGAACTTCCACTAAACAAGATTTTGGAACATACAGGTGTGTCCTGGCTGATCACAGCTCCAGCACACCAGCTGAACCAGCCTGTTCCCCAGTCTCTCCAGAGTCTGGGATCATCAAATTTGTGGGTAAATGGGTGCCCTTTGAGGAAACCCCCATCCATTGTATCTACTCACTCTGTTCCAATTAGGGACCTGAGGCCAATTAGTATCATGGGGGGCCCCAGCGACAGGAGACTGTTGGCTGTCCACAGGCTGCCCCCGGGGCTTGGGTCCGGAGAGACCACTGGTCCCTGGACTTTTTCTTTCTAGTGGTCAGCTCCTCCAGCTGCATCTGATTCCATTTCTTTGTCAGTTCCCTCTCACGCTCTTTAGCAAAGTCCTCCTCCTCTCTCTGAATGCCGGATTCTGCAGGTCCTGCTCCGTCTCAGTGCGCCACCGCTTTTCTTGAGCTTGCAGATAGGCAGCTGGGCTCTCCCCCTCCTTGATGGGCTCCACCTTCATTTCAACCACACTCAGCCATGGAGGAAACATTAGTCGCAGCTGATGCCAGCAGTTAGCACGGTAAGTTATTCACAGGAGTCCCTGTCGCCGCTGCCAGGCCACTGCTTTGCAGCAGTCTCTCCATTCCGTCTACCCCAAAAACGCAAGTCAGAACCACCTTTATGTCCCCTACCGCCAGGAGCCGACCCATAGTTTCCTCCTCAAATGCTTTTATCCATTTTCCGGCCCCTTCTGCCAGAAGTGGGAGTCTGAGAATCAGGCCCTCCAGATCCTGTCCTGCCCACGGCACATACTGTGTCTGTGCTCCGTTCACCCTCAGCGGAAGCATCGGAGTGTACCTGGTGGGGGGCTTCACAGCACTCCTGCTTCTCACTATTCTATGATCTGCATTATCCTTCTCTACTCCTTCCTCACTCTCTGTTTCTGTCTCCTTCTCCTGAAACTGACTCCATCCTTTAGATGGAGGGTTAGGGGTGTCCAGCAGATGCACCAGCCCTTCTGCATTACTATCACTTGCTCCGTAACCCACCTTTATCTCACTCCCTTGTTTCTCAGGCCCACATGCCTGGCCTTCTGTTCTTCTCTCACTCCCTCGCAGTCCTTCCTGTACTGCCTGCCGCAGCAATGCACTCACTTCCCTGTATCCATCTAAACAACTTGCCGTTCCATTCTGCTCCCTACTTCCTTCATCCTTCTGTGTCACCTCACCTCTGAATTCTACCTTCCCCTCTATTACTGGAAACTGACCCTTGTATGAAGGAGGGGGGGCTTCCACTAACGGACACTGACTTTGATATGACAGTGGCCATATTTCTTCCTGCCTCATCTCTTCTTTCTCACCCCCCTTCTTCTCATTTAGTGCCTTTCTCACTGCTTTCTGCTCCCTTCTCCAGGCCTCTCCCTTTGCTTTAAATAACCTCAATACCTCCAGTTCCTCACTCCTTTTCTTTTTACGCCTTTCTGTGTTCTTATTAGCCTTATGATACTTTATCAGAGTCTCCATCTCCTCACACACTGCCACATCCCATGTGCCCCCTTTAGGCCACTTAGTTACCAGGGCCTTTGATCTATTCCCCCACTTTTTAGACATCTTTTCTATCCTCGCTTTAAGCAGGGGGTGCTCTCTCCCCAACTGCTGTACTGGTGTTTCTGCTGCCTTTACCGGGGCCTGCATTTTAATGCTTTTCTGCACTCTACTGTCACTTGAACTGTTTTCCTGTCTAAAAATGAACAGAGTTCCTCACAGTCAACCCTTGCTCTGTTCTTTTTTTTTTCCCTTTATTTTATTAATTATTCCCTCAATTCCCCCTTTTGATCTCCCCCTTTTGATCTCTCCCTGACTGTAGCTACCTTGATGTATGGCTCTAAATTATTTATTATTATTTATTATTATTATTATTATTATTATTATTATTTATTTTCTACTTATTTCCTCTCTTAACTAAAATCCCTAACACTGCACCCAATTATCTACGGGCACAAATATACTAAAACCTCTTGTCTATAAACTGTTATTTTTCTCACAAAGATGTGCTTTAATACCCTTTATCTCTAAACTTAGTCTCTATAATCCATAAAATCTATTAATCACAATATTTTATTCAAATACATTATTTTAAGATTTATCAAAGTTCTAAATTTACCAACCCGCACTTCCACTACTGTCAATGACGTTTTATGGAAATGCACAAATGCTCTATCCAGACCCCTGCTAACTTGATCTCTTCTACTTCGTACTTATTTCTGCTTTATACATCTTTACTTGCAACTTATCTGTTGAACATATACGTGGGCTTCCCCCAATTTAGCCCAAAACTGCGTACGTAATTATTTTCCCCACTTCTGCATCAAATTAGCGCTCGCTCTCTGGCGTGCTGCTTCGTCCCTCTGCCTAGCATGCTCTCTCTCCGTTTTCCAGAATACCTCTCCCAATGAGCGCCTGTCTCCTATCTGCTGTTCAGCACCCCGGACCACTGCACACATACGCCCCCAGGCGTCAGCTACCTCCTTATCCTTATCTTCTTCACCACTTGCCCCTTCTATGGCTTCCTTCACCACCTGGATCTGCTTTCCTAGTGGCTTTCACACTGCATTTCCGGGGGCGCCCATCCCCCGTCATCTAGCTCCCGATCAAACTCGCGGTCCATTTTTAATCAGTCCTGACTGTTTTAATTCCTCGTCTAGCAGCCCTTCTGCCTCCGGATGTGGGTTCAGCCACCCACACTCAGTACACCACCTTATCTTAGTCGAATGTCCTACCAACAAACACCACCAATACATAAATCAACAACTTCTAAAATAATAAGACTATATTCAGAGCAGCTTACTGTTGTGTCCCCCCTGAACAGGGCATGCCCCACAAGCCCAATCCCAGTCAAACAGACCCGCTCCCAGCCGAAACCCCCCCGATCCCCAGCAATGTCAACTTGGAAGGGGGTGTTCTGTGAGAACTCCCCTTCGGTTCTGACAAACTGTAAGACCGCAAGCAGTGACAGCAGAGCCACGGGCAAGTTCAACCAACAGAGAGCGAGTGATAAGCACCCAGGACAGGAAGAACCCACAACACTGCTCACACACAAACCAGTCCAACTGCACCCAAGCTGGTGCTTTGATTCACCCTTTATTTTTTTTTTTAATTTTTTATTTTTGGGAGGAGGGACCTTATTCCCTCCTCCCAATCTAGATTTCGGGGGTCCTGAATTCCCCGGGTCTCCCACCCAGCTTTTCTACCGCTCGTCAGCAAATAGTGGGGTTGCCACACCAAGGACAACGCGGGGGTCCCGTACCCTCCGCTCCCTAAAATTCTATTTCCCTGCGGGGGTCCCGTACCCTCCGCTCCCTAAAATTCTATTTCCCTGCGGGGGTCCCGTACCCTCTGCTCCCTAAAATTCTATTTCCCTGCGGGGGTCCCGTACCCTCCGCTCCCTAAAATTCTATTTCCCTGCGGGGGTCCACAAACACAATACATAGACAACACAGTGCGTGCAACCTCTCCTCCGTCTTAATTTACCGACGGGCCCCTGGACACTTCAAACTGCTCAATTTGACATATCCAATGTGCAGATTTTGATGTAACAGGCTCTGCTCACCTCTTCTAGTCGGCGCCTCGCAGTTCTCTGTGTCCAAGTAGGCTGCGTCACCACTTAGCCGAATCCTGCGAATCTCCTGGGGATCCCGGACGAGCCCCCAAATTGTTGGAGCACGGCGTCTCCACCGGGTCCGTGGATGAGAAGAGATTCACAGCTGACACGGGGAGAAGTTGCAAATCACCGGTTTATTGTCTGACAGATTGCAATCCGGGAGCGGCCGTCTGACATACATTCAGCATGTACAGGAGGAGGCTCTGCCATATGTATCAGCTGTATCCCTTTTAAAGCCCTTTGGGCATCCCCCCCCCCCCCTTTCTCGGTACCTTCCGTCTACGTGACAACCACATGTGTGATTCTAGCCGGCTCGTAATTGTCCTTCTGGAAGGCTAAAAGATAAGTAGGGGCCGCTGATATTCTCTGTCGCCCCCCCTATCTGTTCCGATTAGGTAGCCTTGCCTTGCCGGCGCGCCAGTCAGTTCTTGTTTTGATTAGTTACAGCCTTATAGAATCATTCCCTTTATTTTATTAATTATTCCCTCACCTTTTAGAGTTAATGTTACCGATGTTCGATAATATTACCCGCGGGTGTTTGATGCGAAGGACGCAAACAGAAACGCCACTCGCGCCCGCAGCTGTCGGTAACACTCACAAGGACAGACAAGTACACACGTAAAAATAAGAGTAAAAAATGAAAACAACAACAACCACCCACGTAACCGTGCTGGCACACAAACGCTCAAATATACTTTACAGATAATTCAAATCAAATCAACCGCTTCAACAGGCACACAACACAACACAAGTGCACACAGCGACTACACCACTCCCGAACAGTACAGCAATCCCAGCAGCCTCTACAGCAATCCCAGCAGCCTCTACAGCCTCTACCTGCAAATTCGCTCAGGTATTTATGTAATACTGTATAGAATGTACATACTGTACTGCACAGACGCTGGTTTGGTTTCAACTTCGGTAGGGACCAAATCCACCCTAAATGCCCCATTCTGTGTGTTTCCCATGTTCTCTGAATGTGGTGTCTCTTTGTTAGCACTATATATGTTTTGTACTCCTCATAAATAACTTGTCTGCACTACACATTGTGATTCCTAGGTGATGTTCATGTTGCTCGAGCACCGAGTACACTGATTGAAATACCATCTGACTCTGAATATTGTGATTATGTACAGCAAATTAGTCTGAGGTGCTCTTTAAAGAAAGGTTTCTATATACATGACGTGAGCAGAGCTCCTGTGTGAAGTTCTAATATCAAACAGCTCCAGAGCTGAGTCCTACCTGAAGAGGCACGGTGAGGAGAGCCCAGGACCAGCAACACCACAGCAGGGAAAACCATGAAGCCTGATGTGTCTTTGAGTAGGGGCCCCATTTTGAAGGTTTGAGGGTTAAGTATTGTTACAATTCCAGGAAATTAGGAAACCACTAAATATGAAGTCGATATTCAAATATAAAAGCTGTGGGGAAGAAACATTTGGCAATGAAACATGATATTGTTTCCTTGTTTGAGGTAGATCACAGTCCATACTTTAGTGCAGATATTCTCAACCCATGGGTCGCGACCCAATTTGGGTCATGGCAAGTTTTGAAAGGGTCGTGAGGCAGAGTTGGAAATGTAAGCATTTTATAAACAGCAAGCTCTTATGCTGATCCACGATCAGATTTCCCTGGCCCAATCCTAGAATTAACCTATATAAACGGGTCTTGCGTCTGCAAGTGCTTAGCACAAAACTAGTGAACACTCAACCAATCCACAAAGCCAACACACACATGCTTAATTTAAGATTCACTGGCACATCCAATCAGATTTGTGCAAAACGGTACTGATTAACGTAAATTGCAGAGTGCACTCCATGGTCATAGTGTTCATTTAAACCTACACTTGATATAGGATCATGACTAGGGTTGCCACCTATTACTTGTGAAAAACCAAGACACTTGGGGGGGGGGGATTAAACCATTTTTGCAGATATACTATGTTAATATTTGTAGGACACCCTATCGCCTCTCTTGCCTGGATTTGTCCTGACGCAGACTCAGTCTCTCTCACTCAGGACTCCTTTGCCAGCTACTGTCCCTTGCTACATTAAATGCAGATTTTTTGCTTTAACAAGTAAATATACATGGTCTAATTATAATCTATTATAAAACCTAATCCTAATATGTCTGAAGGTATACTCCCTTTAGAAATGAAAACATTATTATAAGTATAATCTATAATCTATATACTGTAGTTGGATACCTGATGTGTACTGAGAAGTTGATATTTTCCTGGCCCAGAGAGGTTTAGGCCTGCAAAATAACTGGAAACCTGGCAGCTGATTTAAAGTAATGTGTACAATATCTGATTTTTGCGGTGTTAAATCAATCTGGGTCAACACAATTTCCATCCATCCGTCCATTGTCCAACCCGCTTATCCTACTGGGTCGCGGGGGGTCCGGAGCCTATCCCGGAAGCAATGGGCACGAGGCAGGGAACAACCCTGGATGGGGGGCCATCCCATCACAGGGCACACTCACACACCAGTCACACACACATGCACATCATAGGGCATTTTCAGCAACTCCAATTAGCCTCAGCATGTCTTTGGACTGTGGGGGGAAACCGGAGTACCCAGAGAAATCCCCACGACGACACAGGGAGAACATGCAAACTCAACACAATTTCATTTTTTCTATATAGTGAGATACCAGCTGTGTATTGACAAGAATATGACGTTTTATTCAGGTGTCATATTTCAAGAGAGGTTTATTGTCAATACAACAATATACACTGGTATACAGTGTTATCAAATGCTGTTTCACGCCAGCCCCACATTGTGCATTTATATAGAATATCAAAATAAATCAATGAATAAATAAATACAATTATAAATAAAAACGTTAACGCGTGAACCGCGTAGTTTTGGATGCCTGTCCAGCTACAAAAAAAAGCTACATATGGTAAAAGAAAAATTACCAATAATTTTCATGAAAAACATTTTCATTATATGCGAAAGTTCTATCGTTTAAATTCACTGACAAAAGGTCTAACTGATAAACTGCGCAGCTTTCGCCACCTTGAACGCTCCCGCTACTACAGCGGCGAATAAGGAATTAACTTCAGTTGCAGAACGAGCCGCTGCCAAATAAGAAGCCAAACGAATCAGAAGCTGCGAATAAGTAGCCGACTTCAGTCTCATCTTGAAACCCCAGTTTAATAAAACGCACTGAACACAGGCAGCCCTATGAGTTCTGCGCTTCCATTAGCTAAGGAAAGTGTGTCAGGGTCAGCTCCTGTTGTTCCACTCTGTGTCCCTTCCCCGTATAGCCAGCAGGCGTTGCTGGTCATCCTGTCCCTCCTGTTGTCAGTCTTTGTGTTTTCCCCTGCTCCCTGTCGGCCTCATTGAGCATACGGTTACCTATTAACTCCTCTGTTGTGTGTTCGAATCCCACCTCCTCTGTTTTAGTATTTTGTTCCCTAGTGTTTCATTTGTATGAGTTTTTCTAGTTCCTGTGTCTTGTGATTTGTATTTGGTTTGATTATTTGTGCCCATGCTTGTGTTTCTACCTGTCTGTTATTCCCCTAGTGTAGATTCTGTTTCCTTGTTTCTGTCAGTGTCTTAGTTTTCCCCTCCCAGTCCTTGAGTTAATTATTAGTTTCACCTGTGACCTGTTTTCCCAACCCTTGTTGATTAATCTCACCTGCCCTTTGCTAGTCTTGTTACCCCTCTGTATTTATAAATCCATGCTTCTGTTCAGTTCCCCAGTTGTTTGTTGTGATTGTTGGATGTCAGTAAAGTCTGTATGTTACTAGATGATGATATATGTAGTTTGTGTTTAGTTCTTTACCTACCTGTCAACCTGCTCCTGGTAACCATAAACCTTTTGTTGTTTAGCCTTAGTTATCCCTTTTCAGTTTTGACCCCTCGTGGTCTGTTTTTTTTTTTTTTTTAGTTATTTCTAGTGTCTTTCTGTTTAAATAAACCCCGTTTTGTCTGGTGAGCCGCAAGTGGGTCGTCCACCTTCCTATCTGCCTGCATCATGCCTTGGCCTCGCACCAAACCCGACCGAGTGCTTCAAATCCCCTTCTAGAGCTGAACCTGTATCTATCAGGCCCCTTAACAATAAGCCCCTCATATACACTCACCTAAAGGATTATTAGGAACACCTGTTCAATTTCTCATTAATGCAATTATCTAATCAACCAATCACATGGCAGTTGCTTCAATGCATTTAGGGGTGTGATCCTGGTCAAGACAATCTCCTGAACTCCAAACTAAATGTCAGAATGGGAAAGAAAGGTGATTTAAGCAATATTGAGCGTGGCATGGTTGTTGGTGCCAGACGGGCCGGTCTGAGTATTTCACAATCTGCTCAGTTACTGGGATTTTCACGCACAACCATTTCTAGGGTTTACAAAGAATGGTGTGCAAAGGGAAAAACATCCAGTATGCGGCAGTCCTGTGGGCGAAAATGCCTTGTTGATGCTAGACGTCAGAGGAGAATGGGCCGACTGATTCAAGCTGATAGAAGAGCAACTTTGACTGAAATAACCACTCGTTACAACCGAGGTATGCAGCAAAGCATTTGTGAAGCCACAACACGTACAACCTTGAGGCGGATGGGCTACAACAGCAGAAGACCCCACCGGGTACCACTCATCTCCACTACAAATAGGAAAAAGAGGCTACAATTTGCACGAGCTCACCAAAATTGGACAGTTGAAGACTGGAAAAATGTTGCCTGGTCTGATGAGTCTCGATTTCTGTTGAGACATTCAAATGGTAGAGTCAGAATTTGGTGTAAACAGAATGAGAACATGGATCCATCATGCCTTGTTACCACTGTGCAGGCTGGTGGTGGTGGTGTAATGGTGTGGGGGATGTTTTCTTGGCACACTTTAGGCCCCTTAGTGCCAATTGGGCATCGTTTAAATGCCACGGCCTACCTGAGCATTGTTTCTGACCATGTCCATCCCTTTATGACCACCATGTACCCATCCTCTGATGGCTACTTCCAGCAGGATAATGCACCATGTCACAAAGCTCGAATCATTTCAAATTGGTTTCTTGAACATGACAATGAGTTCATTGTACTACAATGGCCCGCACAGTCACCAGATCTCAACCCAATAGAGCATCTTTGGGATGTGGTGGAACGGGAGCTTCATGCCCTGGATGTGCATTCCACAAATCTCCATCAACTGCAAGATGCTATCCTATCAATATGGGCCAACATTTCTAAAGAATGCTTTCAGCACCTTGTTGAATCAATGCCACATAGAATTAAGGCAGTTCTGAAGGCGAAAGGGGGTCAAACACCGTATTAGTTTGGTGTTCCTAATAATCCTTTAGGTGAGTGTATATTTGCATTATACCAACAATCAGATCAGAGGCATATTAGCCAGCAGAATGTTTAATCTTGATTCATTCATCCTCCACAATAAATAGACTTAATGATAGAGGGGGGACACAAAACAATCTCCAACGCCGGTTACCCCAGTCACCTTCGAATTTTTAAAACTCAGGGATACTTTACTCACGGACAAAAACGCATTTTCCCATGTGCGACTTCCAGATTCAAAGTTAATAATAATCAGCAATATACGTATGGAGCTAATATTATGACAAAACTATTTGAATGTGAATTGTGTAAATTTGAATTATTTACAAGTGTTATTTATCAAAACTGAATATTATATGGGATTTAAAATAGCTTTGAATTTGGTTTTGATTTTATTTTGGATTTGAATTTGAAATTATTTTACTTGAATATTAAACATTTGAAAATTAACACAACTGATTTTTTTTAAGGCAGAGTTTTATAGACATGTATTTTCAAACAAGGAATGTTTTGTTCTGAATTCTAAGACTGTAGATATCCAGTTTTTTTTTTTAAATACAACTTAAAGTTTTCAAGATGAAGAAGAAATTCGGAAAATCAAATTCAATTTTCTAAAATTCAAACACAGAAATTCAGATCGTACAGAAAGTAGGTCAGAGGTCATCCACAGGGAGGCGTAGATGATCTCCGAAAAGTCGAACGAAGCATTTTGGCCAATTACTACGGATCCCCTAAGGTGACAAGGGAACAGAAAAAAAAACGGCAGAAGGAAAAAAAAAAACGTCATGTTTTGCATTATAACCCAAAACTTTTGCGATATAACCCAAAACCTTTGCGATATAACCCAAACCTTTTGCGATATAACCCAAAACAAACAAACAAAAAAAAAAAACAAACAAAAAAAACAATAGATCCCTGCCCAAAACACAATAGAAAATAAGTAATGGATTTAATGGTTATAATGGGAATTGCATTGGTTTTAATGGTGTATACTGGTATGTGATGGATTTTATTGGTGTTAAATCCTATTGGAAAAATGCCCAAAACATACTACAAAAAGGAATTTTGTAATGGTTTTACTTGAAAAAGTTAATGGTTCATAATGGTATTATAATGGAAACCATTAGAATTTCTGTGATGATTTCTATTGGGCTTCTATTGTTTTTTTTTTGTTTTTTTTTCAAGCAGGGAAACATGCCTCTGTGAAGTTTCTTATTTACTCAAGTGATCTGAATTCCCTAGTTCAATTTTTATCAGATTATTCAAGTCAGCCTATGTGTTTCTATGATGCTTCAAAAACATTATTTCTCTGTTCACGCTCCACTTCATCTGCCAATGAATTCAACGATCTTATCAGATCTCCAGCCGCCACGTTTCAAACGATCTTAACGTAACACGCTTCCGCCAATCCCCGCCTTGACGCAATGATCGCCGTAGGGTGGGCGTGGTCAGCTCGGAATGCATTTTCAAAGCCGCATTGAATTTTGCTACAAATATCTCACGGCGTCATGATGAAAATGCAATCGTAAGTGTCCTAACTGTTAGTCTAAATGCATTTAGGACAAATAACATTTAAATGATAATTTTGCTACTGTTTCTGCTTGGACACGTTACACATATCAAATCAATTTGGGTTATACATTTTCATTTTAATTTTGCTACTTATAAAGCATTAAAATAGTATGCACTTTACAACTTAAGACTACTGTTGGAAATGGCAAATGTAAATAATATAATTTAATTTTCAATTTCATTCTGCACCAAATTTTGCACGCGTGGAGGTGATGGAAAATGTAAATTTACATACAGAATTACATTGCCATTTTGAATATTGCGTTGCCATTTTGAATATTGCATTGTCATTTTGCATATTGCATTGCAAATTGAATTTTGCTACACATATGCTTCCATAGCCTACTAATTTGCCTAGCGCTTTGCAGATAAATATTTGCTCGCATAGCCACCAATCAAATTAATTCATATTCTAGCCAATCATAAAGCTGCAGGTAAGGTAACAACCAATCCTGGCCTTCCAGTAAAAAACATGCTGAAGAAGATGAAGGTGTTAGACCAGGACTTTATACGGGAAGATAGTAGTCAGAATTTTGAATAAATCCAACGATTTGATAAAAATTGTACTGACGTACAGAATAAATTAGCCACGCTAGCTGTAATGATATGATAACGCCTTATCAAACTATGATGCAATTAATTTGTTTACCGATGCTAATTCTATCATGACCTGCTCGTTCGATCCTCCTGTGTGCCACGCCCCCCTAGTTGCCTCCTGTTAATTCCCGATTGTAATCACCTGTTGCCTGTTCTGTTTGGCCTATCCTGTGTATTTAGTCCGCGTCTGAGTCAGTATTCCCCAAATCAGTCATTGATGTTGTCTGCCGTATTGTCCTGTCCGCTCCAAATAAACCCCGTTTCTACCCGTAATCACGGCTCGACTCCCCTGCTTCCCCGCTCGCCCGCACGCGACGCAACAAATTCCATTTTTAGCTGGGTGTTTCAGCTGACGTGTTTTTAAAATTAGCAATAAACTTTTTTGAATGCTTATAGGTTACTTGTTAAATCAGTGTTTCATACCAAGTCTACTAAGACCGATATGTTTTGTTTTTTAATGTCTTACAACGTACGTAGCTAATCTAATAATAATAATGAATAGATATGTTATTAAAAGGAGTGCTGTAGTATTTTATTCTAAGTTCTAAGTTACATGAACATACAGTATAAAACAAGTAATTCATGATACAGTAATTATCCAGTAGTACGGTTATGGTATGCAGGACACCAGTGGTTTTATGATTGGCTAGAAAATGAATTAATTTGATTGGTCGCTATGCGAGCAAATATTTATCTGCAAAGCGCTAGGCAAATTAGTGCCAAAATTATTTATATGCGCAAGTGTGAGTTTGCACTCGCAGGTTGGTATTTGCAGGAGGACTTGGATTTGCAAAACAGGTTTTGTACTTGAAAATCATTCTATCTTTGTAAAAAAAATATTTTTATGAAGATGTTTGGTTTCGCATTTACAAAAAATATTGACTTGTATTTGCAAAATATTTTTTTTTGTGAATGAAAATTGTGTTCAGTGCGAGCAAATTTCTTTTTACGGGTGCAAATTGGAAAGTACACATACAAGTACATATGGCACTATTCTGACTCCATAGTAACTCTTGCGTCTTGCATTCAGATGTGACCAACCTGGATGCCGGTGCTGATCCAGGGCCGGCGGGCTTTCTTCGCTTTCAATGAAGCGGGGTCCTTGGTTCCCAATGCGCAGATTCCGCAAGTAAGCGGCTTGTATGTAGAAATATGGACATTCAGGCTACACCCATCGGCAGGTAATGGAAGGCAAGCTACGATTACCCTGGACCGCAGAACGCATCTGATCAAGGCTGGGACATGTAAGGGGATGTGTGCACGATTTCCAGTTCCAGTAAACCACGCCCCTTGACCTCATTTTTGTAGTAGGCTAACAGCGTCCGTAATTACATTTTTGCTTGTAAAAACTCACTTATGTATATGTGGACCTGGAATTCTTGCTAGTCAAAATGTAATTAGAGATATCTATAATAGGGGTTCTTACTAGTAAAAATTTTATTATAGAGCTATATATGATTTTTTACTAGTAAAAATACACTTCTTACTAGCAAAAAATTATCGTTCTTACTAGTAGGAATTGCATTGTAGACATCTTGAATTCATATTTTTTACTAAGAATTAAGTTATGACAATTTAGTCTTATACTAATAAAAGACAGTTTGTCTTACCATAGAACTGGAGTCATGGTTCAGTGTTAAGCAGGGAATGGGTAGTATTTTCTCTTAGTTTTCTGACCCATGTAAGTTGGAGTGTACTAAAGTTGAAAGGTTGCAAATTACAATGTTATTTGTCAGATGCTCAGACACTAGGGTGACCACCTAATCCATGTCAGGAGGGACACTATGAGCTACTTCAGCTTTTACGAACTACTTTAAAGCTGAAAGGGTTCTGTGCTCTGCTAAAATGTTTGGTTAGTTCCTAGATTGAAAGACTCATCCAGCTGTTTCGCATTAACATTACTGATACATATGCATGATTATAGGAGACTGACCAATCAGCACACGGCAAGAACCCAGTGATTAAGTGAAATCCTGCTCCTTTTAATTGAAATGTATGAAATGGTGGTTTACAAATCCTGTTGTAGCTCATAGTGTCCCTCCTGACATGGATTAGGTGGTCACCCTATCAGACACACAGCCTCTTATAATGGGAATAGACTTGGCCTAAGATTTCTTGTGTGAGCGCATGAGATTGATGTTGAAAGGGCGAGTGTCCTGCCAGACAAGGCTGTGGGGGATGTGGGAGTGTCCTGGAGTTTTTGCTCAGAGGAGCAGAAGAGGGGGCCCTGGGGGTGAAGGAGCTATAGTCAAACCTGTTGAAAAACACTGCTACTTTGGAAATTTTGGAGCATGTCAGGAAAGGTAACGTGTCTATTTTCAAACTTGTTCTGACAGGAATTTTTTTCCCCTTCTTTTTTTTTTTAGTTATTCATGTAGTTGTTGGAGCAAGTTTTGGAATAGATGCATTATAAAGTTTGCTGGTGACTAGGTCATAGTTATACTGGGGGGGCTTGATCACGGTCCAGTGTGAACAATTATAGTGCAACAATGTCTTTATTTTTTGAGAAAAATGCATTCTTTTAATGTGTGCACCAAAACCACACCGTGACTATGTTTTATAGAACTTCTATTGAATTGGTTCTGTCCTTTTGTATGGTGGCATGATTTGGGAACCTGAGTCAGGCCAATAAAAGTAGCCTTTTTCGGCTTGTTAGGATGGTCAGTAAAGTCACAAACTCAACTCTCTGACCTTTATGATTGGCAGGTCATAAGGAAGCTTTCTGCCACCCTATAGAGGGAGTTTGTGCTTTAAATAGAAGATTGCCCTGTCCTGTCCTGCCCCCTTCTATATGTCAGTTCCCTGTTCCCTGTTCTTTCGACCAAACTGCAACTGCTCCTAAAGGTCTGTCTGAAGATTTGAGGAGAAATGAATATACAGAGGAAGCAGAGCTAGAAAAGGCATTATTAAAAACATTAAATTACGGAGAGGATGTGGAGGCAACTCTGCATCTAAAGGGACCCCATAGGCATGGAGAGCTGATCTAATGCGCAGATACATAAAGAATGTAGATGCCGGAATGTTATATTGAGCCTTAATATCCTGAAATGTCCTTAGACCTTTATCATTGAACAGATCCCCAAAAGTGGTAATATTGCATTCTGCCCACTGAGAGCATCTAAATGGAGAGTTACCAGATAGAAACCTATGGTTATTGAAAAGAGGAAGATGATAATGCCAGTTTGGTATGGGGCCAGCCTGTCTTTCCAAAGACTTCCACATGGACACTAGATGGGATATGAGCATAGAGTTTAAAATTAGGAAAGGAGAGACCTCCATCCATCCTACTACGCTGAATAGTGGTCAACCTGATGCGAGGGCGCTTCCCATTCCAGATATACTTGAGTAGGATGGAATCCAATCGGTTCCAGAAGTGAGTAGGGGGAGGCAAAGGTAACATGGCACTGAAAAAGTTCACACGCGGTAGGATATTCATTTTAACAACTGAGATGCATGCATATAGGGAATTAGGTAAATGTGTCCAGTTTGAAAGATCGGCTGTAATGACTGACAGGATTTTCTTAAAGTTATTGTTCACAGTATTGTATAGAGAAGGATAGATGTCTATGCCTAAATAACAAAAAGAGGAAACAGCTGGTGTGGTGTCAGGAAGTGGGAAAGAGCTAGAGTCAAAATTTAGGGGGAGAAAACATGACTTGCTCCGGTTAATCTTGTAACCTGAGAGATAATTGAAATGGTCAAATAATGCAAGAATATGTGGTATAGATGAGGCAGGTTTATTTACAAATAATAAAATATCGTCGGCATATAATGAAATGTGGTGAGATGTATTTTTCACATTGATGGGAGGGATTATGTCTGATTGCCTGAGCCAGGGGTTCCAATGACAGAGCAAACAACAGAACAAGGGGAGAGAGGACAGCCCTGGCGCGTGCCTCTACTCAAAGAAAAGGACTGTGAACATATTTGACCTGTTAAAACAACTGCCCTGGGATTACTATATAAGACTTTTATCATGTTAATAAAGTCAGAGCCTAAACCCATATGTTCCAGGACAGACCAAAGATAGTCAAACTCAAGGCGGTCAAAAGCTTTCATAGCGTCCAAAGAAAAAACACCACAAGGGGCCTCTGATTGATCAGCAGAGTAAATTATATGTAGTAAGTGACGGATATTGTCAGAGGCTGAACGAGATTTTATAAACCCTGTTTTGTCTTCATGAATCAACTTGGTCATAAAAGATTCTAAACGGCGTGAGAGAACTTTGGCATACAATTTGACGTCTACTCCAAGCAAGGAAAGTGGACGGTAACTAGTTAAGTGGTCCTTATCTTTTTTCAAAAGAAGAGAGATAACAGCTGTGTTGATATCTTGTCTAAAGGACCCTTGTTTAACAGAGTAATTTATCATGTCAAGCATGAGTGGACCCAGCTCCAACCAAAAAGAGAAATACAACTCAACAGGAATCCCGTCCAAGCCCAGGGATTTGCCCTTTCTCATACATTTCTTGTATGAATCTTGTAGTTCTTGAAGCGTAATTGGTTCAGCCAGAGAAGTGGACTCAGAATTAGACAATCTGGGTAAGGTAAGAGACGAAAGAAAAGATGAAAACATAGGTTTGTCACAGGAAGACTCAGACGTGTACAGGGTAGAGTAGAGAGAATGGAAGGTGTCATTGATACGTTCAGGGTCAGTAAGGACCTCACCAGAGGGGTGCTTTATAGCAGGTATATTAGCAAACTTTTGATTGCTCAGCAGTTGTAGAGCCAGCAGATGGCTGGGCCTACTCCCGTTGAAATAGTAATTTTGTCTGGTTCTCTGAATCAGGAATTTCGCTTTGACTTTAAGCAGCTGATTCAGTTCCGTTCTCACCACACTAATTCTAGTGGCTGTTTGGAGAGAAAAAGAAACTTGATTTGATGCCTCTAGAGAAGTGAGCTCAGCCTCTAGATTAGAAATTTTCTTGGTACGAGATTTATGTAGATATGATGCATATGAAATTGAAAAGCTACGGATAAAGCCCTTGACTGCATCCCAGAGTATACATGAATCATCCACTGAGCCTTGATTTATATTGATAAATTCTAATAGACTAGCCTTGAATGAAATGCAAAAATTTTCATTGGGAAGTAATGTAGGATTAAACCTCCAACGAGGGGCCGGTGAAGGTCGATTAACTAGTGCCAGTCTCAAAACATTACTACTATGGTCAGATAATGACATAGGACAAATGTCTGAGCTAAGTAAGGAAGAGAAAAGAGTGCAAGAGAGAAAAACTAAATCAATCCGTGAATAAGACTTATGCCTAGAGGAAAGAATGTGTAGTTCCTTCCAGAAGAATTAAACATATGCCAGGAATCCAGCAAAGACAACGAAGAGGTACACCGGCTGAGGTTGTCAGTGCAGAGTGACTGTGAGTGGGATTCACTCTCACCTGATCTATCCAAATCATGTGACATGACTGCGTTCATGTCAGCCCCCATCACCACCTCGCAGTCAGACATATTGAGAAGGTAACTGGTCAGTATAGAGAAGAGGTTAGGATCATAGGTAGGAGGAGCGTAGACAGAAAGAAAGGCTAACTTCCTATTTTCAAACAGAACTTTTACATGAGTTATTCTGCCATCTGTATTACTACCCTGCTCAAGTGTATCAATACAAAGGTTCCTATGTATCAAAATCATCATACCCTTAGTTTTGTCAGTAGCTGTTGAAGTAGAGACGACGTTGTAAAGCTTATTATTGCACCTGTGAATATCCTCTTTCTTAAGGTGAGTTTCTTGAATCAGCGCTAAATCAATTTTCCTCCTTCTCAACAAATCTAGAGAACAAACACGTTTATGTGCCATTGACATTCCAACTAAGAATATTTAGATTAGTCATAGCTATCAAATGTTTGAGTAGATGAAAAATGTAAAAGAATATTAAGGATTAATCTCACCAGATGCTTACCATTAGCCCACCCCCCTCCTTCCCCAAAAATAAAAAGTAAAGGAAAAAAAACCTGAAAAACAGTTCCCTCAATGCAGACTGGGCACTGAACAAGCCCAAGTCCACCATCCTCCCTTTTAGTAATCTGTGACATCAGTAGTGGTCTGCACACAATCTGGGAGCCGACACAAGCTCACTAATCTAATTAAAAAATGATCACCTCTATGCTTAAGTATGAGGTAAAAAAAAAGACAAGAAAAACAACAACAACATTGCAAACATAAATTGGCCATATTACACAAACAGCAATGTTATGATTCAAAACCGATTGAATTCACCACATGGGAAACAACAAAGATCAAGCATAATAGCCAATAGAATAAAACAAAATTGACATTTTCCTGGAAAACAGAATCAGATATCATAAAACACATAAGACATAGTTTGCAAGTTTAACTCTGAGGAGAGGAAGAAACAACGCGAAGCCCTACTGTTATGGAGAGTTTCAAAACAATGGTGCTAACAGTACTAGTGGTAAAGGCTTGGCTAGCATGAAAGATTCCAAACATCATTAGTCCATAGCACGACGTTACCTGTGTCGATAGCTTCAGATAGGGGTGGGCGATATAACCAAAATCTTCTGTCACGGTAGAAGCAATTTTCTACCTCGATAACGATATATATCACAATATAGCAATTTGTATCTGGAAATGCATAAATAAAAATTCAAACACAAAGAAACTGTTTTATATAATGTAATTTTATTTAAACTGTGAATTGCAGCATTACTTTAAGTAAAAAAACAACCATACTGTTTACTGCAATGTATTGTACTGCATTTTTTGACTTTGGCCATATTCGTTTGGATGCTTGGATTTGAGATGATAGAAAAGGATTGACGTGTTTCCACCGCTTGCTAAAACAGTGCTCTTGCATACCTTGCAAATCACATTCGTCTCATTCGTATCACTTTTCCTATACCCAAACTAATTCCACACCACAGACGATGCACCTTTTTTCTTTACAGTCTCCTCGTTGTTGGTTTCGTCACATGTAAGCAAACTATCCGCTGCACCATCTTCTTCCATTGTCAAAGTGAAAGTGTATTGCGTGGTTACCAAACGTGCAACGTCAGGTGATCTCAATCGCAATTAAGACAATAGACCAAAATCTCTATCGGTTGACAAATTTCTACCGGTTAGTCGTGTCTACCGGTATATCGCCCACCCCTAGCTTCAGATAAGGAGTTGAGGAGCAGACATGCCTCCTCCAGTGTTTGCAAAAAAGAAGTCTCATCCTTAAAAGTCACTTTAAAAGTTGCCGGATACTGAAGAAATGTCCTTTAGCTCCTTCCTCACCGCAGTAAACAAGTTTAGTTTCTTGGCAGTAGTGGGAGAGTACTCAGGAAAAAAGCTGAGGGTCCCTCCGTCGTCCAACCGAATAGGCCCACATTTCCTAGCTTCACGTAGTGTGACATCTCGGTCATTGGAATGAATAAGTTTAAAAATGCCGAATCTGGGTTTCTTGTTGTTAGTGGCTGTTTTAAGATGATGTGAGGGGGATATAGGGCTTTCGAAGGAACAAACAGGCACACTTACACTCACCTAAAGGATTATTAGGAACACCATACTAATACGGTGTTTGACCCCCTTTCACCTTCAGAACTGCCTTAATTCTACGTGCCATTGATTCAACAAGGTGCTGAAAGCATTCTTTAGAAATGTTGGCCCATATTGATAGGATAGCATCTTGCAGATTTGTGGGATGCACATCCAGGGCACGAAGCTCCCGTTCCACCACATCCCAAAGATGCTCTATTGGGTTGAGATCTGGTGACTGTGGGGGCCATTTTAGTACAGTGAACTCATTGTCATGTTCAAGAAACCAATTTGAAATGATTCGAGCTTTGTGACATGGTGCATTATCCTGCTGGAAGTAGTCATCAGAGGATGGGCACATGGTGGTCATAAAAGGATGGACATGGTCAGAAACAATGCTCAGGTAGGCCGTGGCATTTAAACGATGCCCAATTGGCACTAAGGGGCCTAAAGTGTGCCAAGAAAACATCCCCCACACCATTACACCACCACCACCAGCCTGCACAGTGGTAACAAGGCATGATGGATCCATGTTCTCATTTTGTTTACGCCAAATTCTGACTCTACCATTTGAATGTCTCAACAGAAATCGAGACTCATCAGACCAGGCAACATTTTTCCAGTCTTCAACTGTCCAATTTTAGTGAGCTCGTGCAAATTGTAGCCTCTTTTTCCTATTTGTAGTGGAGATGAGTGGTACCCGGTGGGGTCTTCTGCTGTTGTAGCCCATCCGCCTCAAGGTTGTGCGTATTGTGGCTTCACAAATGCTTTGCTGCATACCTCGGTTGTAACAAGTGGTTATTTCAGTCAAAGTTGCTCTTCTATCAGCTTGAATCAGTCGGCCCATTCTCCTCTGACCTCTAGCATCAACAAGGCATTTTCGCCCACAGGACTGCCGCATACTGGATGTTTTTCCCTTTGCACATCATTCTTTGTAAACCCTAGAAATGGTTGTGCGTGAAAATCCCAGTAACTGAGCAGATTGTGAAATACTCAGACCAGCCCGTCTGGCACCAACAACCATGCCACGCTCAAAATTGCTTAAATCACCTTTCTTTCCTATTCTGACATTCAGTTTGGAGTTCAGGAGATTGTCTTGACCAGGACCACACCCCTAAATGCATTGAAGCAACTGCCATGTGATTGGTTGATTAGATAATTGCATTAATGAGAAATTGAACAGGTGTTCCTAATAATCCTTTAGGTGAGTGTAGGTCCGCTTCTAAAAACGCTTTATTACAAGTAATACAAAATAACCCTGCATTATAATCAATACCAAAATATTGGATCAAAGATAATGCAAAATAATTCCATATCACAAGTGATATCAAATGGTATTATAAATCATAAACAATAATCAAACTGCCAATACAACTGATTATATGTAAATATAAAAAGTGACAATAAAACATGCATATATAGGAAGTACCAATTAGTAAAGTACCAATTAATATTATTGTTACTGTGATTCTCATAAAATGATAATTAATCCCAATAATGATTAAATCAGTACACAAACATTGCAAAGCTATTCACACTCGGACGTGCCATCATCACCCACCTTCACTCTTAGACTGGGGAGCCCATTTCAGTCCTTGTAGGAGATGAACACGTGAGTCCCGAGAAAATGCTGGGTGATGCGCGCTTTATCCCACGGCTGAGATCCAACCAACACTAAGATCTCCCTCTTCCTTTATACTAATTTTTGGGCATTACATGCGGACAGGGGACGAGCTGGCCAAGCTCACCCCTCCCCTCAGGCAAGGCATTCTCAAATTTCCAATCTTGTCCGGGTAATGCGGCTTGTGGTTAAAATTAAAAGTACAAAAACAAGTTCCCATAATCAACACATTCCCCTTTTCTCTAGATAAGATCAGTATCCCACACACCAACTGCTAGATATGGTTTCAATCAAAAGTAATTAGACAGGTATCCTTGATCAACTTCCCCTTTCTCATGTGAACATCTTCTGAGAACAAAATAAGCGGCCCACACACTAATCGATAATGCATAAAACACATGTTGGACCACCCTTTCTTCCCAGGAAAACCCCTAAAATAAGCATCTTTGAACAGGGTTAACATCTCATGAATCAGAAATAACAAGACAAGTGTCCGTTGAACAGAATAAGTATCCCAGGACAAGATAAGCTGATTCTTCTCATGAGAAAGAAGTTATACAGTTCAATCACAGTTCAACCTTGACACAATAAACCAACAATATTACTGTATAAGTGAATCATGGATGATATGGGCACTGTATCTGAATTTCAGGATGATTAGTCCACACAAGGTCAGAATTGATCCACACCTCAATCACCTCATATGTATGTCTGCTAGGTGCAGTTGGAGGTACTCCACCAAATCGTGAGTAATGAAGCCGGACAATTACTACCTCCCAAATCATCACAGTGACAGGGGAACATTCAACATATTTCTTTAATTCTATGCTACTAGGGCGACGTTGCCAGTTACGGGGCCACCTGTAAGTTCGTCTTAATACAGTGACATTGGAGTAAATGCGATGAGCTCTTTCTATGTCAATCTCTCTGTCCAGCAGTGTGGGCAGCCAGATTGGTAGAAATCTTTTAAGAAAACCCACTGTATCATCCTTCTCCATACATTCAGGGAGCCCGAGCAGACGGATGTTATTGCGTCTGCTCCGGTCTTGCAATTCAACTAACTGTTGTTCAACAGTGTCCGAATGTCGGGCATGGCTATTCAAGATTTTCTTTTGTTCTCTCTGTTCCCCTGATAACGAGTCAATTTTGAAGCAAATAGTAGCCATGTGAGAGGATAATTCGCTCCTCATCGACGCCATTTCAGACTTCACAACGGACACGCATCTTTCCAAAGTATCCGCCATGTTAGCATTAACTGTAGCCCCAGCATCAGAACTTTCTGTTAACTTTTTCTTCTTTTGCTTGGAGGACGAGGGCGTTAAAGTCAGCTGTTTACGTACCATAGACATTTAGAAAACTAAACATAAAAAAATAAAGCAGCACATATGATTTAGCGAGGTTAAACTTTGAAAAAAGGTGGCCTTGTGTCAGAGCTCCCTTAATGTGCGTGCAGCGCCATGGATGCGTCACGTGATTCTCCTGTATATTGTATTTTTGATGGATTATTATTTATGCTTTTTCTGGTTGCAACTAAATTTCACCTAGTGGGATAATATTTTAATAATAGATCCTTTATTGTCCCCATGGGGAAATTCTTTTTACACCTCCCTCAACTTGCTCTTTATAGAGTAAGCTATCCACGAAGGGCAGCCACCTGTTGGGTCACCCAGGGAGCTGGGGGTTAAGGGCCTTGCTCAAGGAGCCACAGACGTGCTGAGGCTGGGTTTGAAACAGTGACCTTGTGATTACAGGCCCAGCCCACTGAGCCACACATTGACTTGACTTTTAATCATATTTCATCAATGAAAACTTTCTGACATTACTAAAGGGTTTAAATAAGACACTAAGAAGGTCTGCAGACAGAATTAGAGAACATGATACTACAGAAGAAGCCTAAAAACTGATTTTGTCCACTTTTTTGGTGATTACAACTTTCAGAAAGTAGGAATCGTAGAGGCCATTGCTTTCAATAACACTGCTCTACCCATTTTGCAGTGTGGCATTGTCTATTCCTACTTCAAGGCTTTAAACTACCCATCTTTCTTTTAACACTGCTAAGTCAACTGGCATAAAGTAGCTGAACAGAATAAGAAAATGGGCACACATGCTGGAGGGGACAGAACCTAACAGCTATAACAGCTGGCACTCTTCTGGGAAGGCTTTCCACAAGGTTTCGGAGTGTCTGTAGGAATCTTTGCCCATTCATTCAGAAGAGCTAACACTGAATCTGGAAAAGTGCCAATTCAACATAGACAGATTTTCATGGGAAATTTCAATATCAGAGAAATGCATCAGACTGACTGAGAACAGACTGTGAGCTGCACCAGAGGCAAAGGAGCCGCAGAAGGCCGTGGAGGTGAGGAGCTTCCGTGGGATTGTGGGTTATAGCAGCAGATTCACCTTTCAAATTTGGACCAGAACAGAAAAAAAGCTTTCAATGCCCTCAAAACAGAGTTAGCCAGAGGTACAACTTTAGCATACTTTTACAGAGATGCACCAACACACGTTATAGTAAATGCAAGTCCAGTTGGGCTGGCTCTGCTAGTATAAATGCAAAGGTTATTGTTAAGTCCTTATTGTTCCATATGATGAGACCCTATCAAGAGAAATTCTTGACCTGTCCACAACTGCCACAGACACTCTGAATATTATCCACTTCTCTCACATGCGCATCTTACATGGGCGAATGGCCTTTTTTCATGACTTAAATGTCTTAATTTCTTTGTACGGCTTCGATATTCAAGAAATAACGTTCTTGGAATGACTAACTTCCCTTCCAGTGGCTGAGAGGGTCCATCCCATCAGCCTTCATTAGAACAACCTGATGACTCAGGGTTTTAATCTCCTTGGAGAGGCCTGTCATTGTTCAAAATGCCCACCAATGCTGCTAAATACAACCACAAGTCAGAAACAGTTGGGATGCTATGGGAAAAAAAACGCAGTGATTCTGAAATTTACTTTGACTTTTATTTCATTGCAGACAGTATGAACCCAAAATATTTCATGTTTTGTCTAGTCAACTACATTTCATTTGTAATATACATCCATTCCTGCATTTCAGACCTGCAACATTAAAACTTCTGAATATATACTGTATATACACACACACACACACTGTGATGGCTACAGCCACACAGTAAGATCTGAAACATAGTTACATCCTTAGTTGATTTATTTTGTATGCTTTTTGCTTTATTTACAGTAATTCTTAGTTGATGTGTTTTGCTTTTTGTTGTGGTGTTTGTGGTAGTATACATATTTCGATATTGTAGGGTTGTGTGCAATGATTAATTTAGACAATCATTTGGTTTGCAGTTACTTTGGTTGTGGGGGATGATCTTTTCTATTCAGCATAAAGGTGTGGCTGAGGGCGGAGATCTCTTAAAAGGACAACCCTGGAGCAGGAGCGAACCATGTGCTGCCATGGCAAGAGGGAGGCGTTAAGGTTTAATTACTGTATATGTAGTGATTATTTGGTGTACCCCTTTCTGTGTTATTTGGTTTGCCCAAACTACTATATATGTTCCCTCATATCTCTTTATTAGAAGGTCAGTTTGTCTCAGTTAATACTTTGCTACGTAATGTTAAGTTTTGTTCATTTTTCTTAACCTCATGATTTTTTGGTTTGTGTTGGCTTACTGCTGAGTCCCTCACACACACACTAGGGCTGTCAAAATTAACGTGTTAACGTGGATTAATCCATCATCATGATTAATCTGATTTACATTTTTAATGCAATTAACCGATCTGCAGCGCAGAATGACTCAAAATCCCTGAAATGTCTCTGTCAACCCATTTCGGACAGTTTTGGTGCATTCCATTTGCCCTGGGAACTTGTATTCGGAGTCGGATTCCGAGTTTTGAAGCCGGAAGTGACGACATGCGCGCTCCCGTTTCTTGGAGATCTGAGAAATATCTCGGAGCAGCACAGAGGATCCCGAGTTCAGAATCCAAGATTTTCCTTCTTTTATCAACAGAAGGGAAAGTTGTAGTTTTATACTGTTTATGCACTACTTCTCATTTGTGGCTCATTATATTACACACACATAGTGAAATTGCCATTGCTGTATGGGAGAGGAAATGTAACAGTTCACGCAAGAAACACAAGCATGTTTATTGTGAGGGTTTAGCTGTGTTTTTGGTGGGGTGCGTTTGTCACAGAACTGCAAGAAAAAAACTTTACATGTTTGATTTTTAATTCCAATAACATAGTTTGACTCAGTGAAAATGGTAGTAGTTGTAACTCTGTAAATGAAAACTCTTTACACACACTTTTCAAGTATATCAATATACTTGGAAAGAAATTCATAAGAACAAAAAAATTGTAATTTTTCACAATGCCATACTGCAAAATGGTTAGAAAGCAAATGTCAACCAAAGAAAGGGAAATTCCTGACATTTAAGGCACCCTAGGATACCAAAAAATCCTAATGCAGCCTCTGCTTGAAACATACAGCTTGGTGCCCTTCTTTTTTGCTGCTGATGTATGGCATGAGTGACTGTGTACATCACTGACTGTAAGTCTGACTTAGTCATGAAACACCCGAGTAAAAATGCCATAGTTTGTCAGTTAAGTACAGCTTATAAACGCCGGAAATGAAACAGCTGGCTGACTCACAATGTGGAAGACAGTGTGCATACAGGGGACTGCATGATTCAACAACTGAATATATCACAGGGTGGGAAGACCTGCAACATCCAAAATAGTGTATCACCTAGCATTTTGGGGGGTAATTGCTGAGTGACACAGACACACCTGCGCTCGCAATGGCAAAGGCAGCAGAATTTGCTTCTACAGTAATGAAGGTTGTTGTACAGATGTTACAGTGCTGAGTAAATACTGTAGCTCAAACTTGGCAACATTGTTCATAAACTGCAAGCCATTTTCTTCACCATAGTAGTTCTCGTCCTTCATTCCGGTCGATGTTTACATCCCACCCCAGGCCAGCTTGATTGATGCATTGCAATTTGCAAACCTTAACCGTCCAGATAACCATCCTGGGAAAAAACACATGGAATCACTTTTCATAATCCTTGTAGACTTTAACAGAGCCGAATTAAACCACACACTACCAATATATAGACTGCATACTAATTGTCCCACAACATACAGTACTGGACCACTGCTCCACAATTCTTAGACGCATATCATTCTGTTCCCCAGGCAGCCTTGGGGCACTCTGACCACTGCCTGGTTCATCTTATTCCAACCTAGAAGCAGAAACTAAAATCTGTACAACCTGTGGTAAAAACAGTGAAGAAATGAACCAGAGAATCAAAGCAGGAACTGCAAGACTGTTTTGACTACACCGATTGGAGTGTTTTTGAAGCTGCATCTGGCCAAACTTGGATGAACTGACTGAGACTATGACTTCTTACATCAGCTTTTGTGAAGATATGCGTCTGCCAAACAAGACCTTCTGCACATACTGTAATACAATAACAAGCCATGATTCACAGCCAGACTAAGACAAGTTTTTCAGACTAAGGAGGAAGCTTACAGAAGAAGGGATAGAGCCTGATACAACCAGACTAGAAACTCATTGACAAAGGAGATCAAAGGGGCTAAAAGAAGCTACACTGAAAAGCTGGAAAATAGCTTTTCATCCAATGATCATGCATCAGTGTGGAGAGGTCTGCAAGATATCACAAATTCAAGAAGACCACCCCCACTGCAGAGGAAAACAAATTCCTGGCTGATGACCTGAATATGCTCTACTGCAGGTTTGAAAGGCAGGAACTTTGCTACCAAGAACTGAGTCATACAGTGAACTGGCAGTTTTGCATTATAAAGTATGCAAGCCATACCTGAACCATAGCCACTCAGACATAACCCTGCTTACTAGCTAGGCCGAAAGTGTGACCAAACCCAGCTGGTTGCATCACCACCATCTAACTGGTTGAAATGCATGGAGATACTGATGTTCTGCACATGGATTATCTGAAGGAAAAAGGGTACAGTCTATATATTATTAGTTGTAGTATCACACATTGCGATGTATTGATGGGAAACTAAAAAAAAAAAAAGCTCAGAACTTGAAAATTTACAACCTCCTATTAAAAAAGGACTATAGAACATCTGAACGGAATGGATTCATAATGCATATTTACGCAAGCAAATGCTAATTCCGCTATTGATAATTACATAACACAGCAATTCACACAGATGTGCTAGTAGATCTTGGGGGGGGGGGGGGAGAGAGACCAGAGCCTATCCCAGGAACAAGGGGCACAGGTAGGAACCAACCCTGGGCAGTGGCCAACACACTGCAGGATGCACACACAGGGTCAATTTAGCCTTGCCAATGACCCTGCCCTGCACACTTTTGGACCATGGGAGAAAACCCACACAGACACAGGGAGAGCGTGTGAACTCCACACAAAGGACCCTGCACCAAACCCAGGACCTTGTTGCTGTGAGGCAGCAGTGCTAACCACTGTGCCGTAGTAGTAGTAGTACGTAGTAGTAGTAGTACGTAGTACATCATGATGTACACCTTGAGAACAGTAAATAAGCCCCTCTTCCCAGTATGCCAGGGGAATAGCACCAAAATTCACAGACCTCACTAACTCCAGCCTAACAATAACAGGCCCGTCACACCTCTGGACCCCCCCCAAGACTGTGGAGATCACAGTGCACTTTCAGAGATACCCCTCACTACTGTCCCCCATCACAATATCCAACAGAGATAGAAAATCACTAGATTCCTCACACCCTGGACAACTTTTTCCAGCTCCTCCCCTCCAGCAGACATTACAGGACCCTGTATGTCAAAACTCCGACACAGGAGCAGTTTATTTCCGTTTGCCATCGCGCTCATAGCTGACAGCTGAACAATATCATCTGCTATGCCTCAGCTACTGCTTGAGCACAATGACTAGGTAATTAACCGAATTCTCATATGACTTACCAATTACCTTTGGGAAAATTTTTTTTTATTTTCAGTAAGTACAACACATTAAGTTTATGAATGATTGATATGATAAAAAATAATTCTGTTTTCATAATGAAATATTAGGGTTGTTTTGAAGTAGCTAGGCTGGGTTTCTATAGCTACTCCAAGCTACCACTTGGCATTGCCCCAGCACAGCAGAGCAAGGTTCTTAGCACCCATCCATCCATCCATCCCACCCACTCCAAGCAACCAATGCAAGGCTTTAATCATTCACTTGGGCAACAAGAATTCATAAATGTACGACAAGACATGACAAATGTAGCAAACAGCGGCTAGTATATAAGAACATCCAACACTCCTGGCACTGGGACAGTCCACAGGCAAACTCTTAAGTGCATATTATTTCCTCGCACTTGTAAAATTCCCAGAACATCTGATAAGTATACAAATGCCAAAGGTTAGTACATATCAAAGAAAAATTGACTGGTAAATCAGACGATTAACACTGGTGCCTGTAGCAGTTGAGCACTATGTTTGGGCATGGAGCAAACACACACTGAAGTCCTGTTTAGGGAAGAAGGGCCACATACAGCACTCAGGTACATATTTAAAAGTAATGAGATCAGACACACAATTTGTCACATTTATCCCTTATGTTTGTTGCTTTATTTCTGGCAGTATTTGCCTTAGAATATTTCACTGTGTCAATAAATACAATGGCACTGTCATAATGGGACATAAAGGGGAGACAGTATTAAGGAGACCAAAATTTGAAAAAACTTAAGTCGACAGCTTTGTAAAACCATACTATCTTTTGACACAATATGAATTATTCCATTAAAAATACATATTATATATTCAGATTAGCATCTTTAAATCAAACACTGAAACTTAAATCACTGACAAACAGAGCAAATATGTACAATTAATTTCAAAAGCACAGAGATTGCATAATAGGAACAATTTTCACAATTTTAAGGCATCAGGATTTATCAGAACCAAGGAGATGAAAAACCATGAATACAGGTGTCAGTGTGTGCAGGAATGTTGTATAAACAGACATTCTGGGAGGCCTGAATATTCTCTCATCCGGCTGTGTGGTTATGTACTGTACACACAACAGGGCACGTCAAACCTGTTTTTGGAACAACAGTAGGGTCTCACTCTGCTAATCGCCAACTTCAATTAATGTCCATAAAATGTTTATCCATTAAATGAACACTGGTGGTGCCTCTTTTACTGAGCAATTTCCATATAAATCGATAGCTTGTCAGCCTAATAGAAGCATTACGAGATGAATTTCCTTTGGATTAGCTTCCTTTGGTGTGGTGATCGTGTTGAAGCTCAGTCACTGACTGACTGAAAATTTAACAGTAAAGTGCTCAGAAGTAAAGCCAGTAAATTTGTGACCTATTAGGACTGGACTGTCCCATAACATCCTTACCGCTAGCCAGGTTCACACCCTCCTTCAGTATAGCTTTCCATGTGAGTGTGTGTCTCCCTCCCAGCATATCACCACAGCAGTCGTGTCAAACCGCCAGTGTGCATCCCGAACCCCCCAGCAAACAGGAACTGCCACTGAACAGAGAACAGCATGGAGACACCAAGCGACCGCCACCTACCGTTTTCAGGACTAACCAAACAAATGTGAATAAATAGGCCAATTAGTAGAAAAACATACAAAACTTTCCTTGTGTCAAGTTCATTCTAACCAATGTATCTGAAGTGGTGATATATTGGGCTGATAATAGGCTTCATACTGCAGACCATTACATCTCAAAGCAACATTCCAGTGCCGACAAGCAGGATGGGGAACCAAGATGTTACACACAAATTTCTTTTGAATTAATGTCTTCTGTAGAAAGCTGAATGCCTTCTGCAATGTCCTCACACACACCTAATGCTTAAGTTCACATCCCAGAGCCTCAGAGTGTGAGAAATCAGTGCCATGTGGCGAGTTCTCAGCCTAGTGAAGCCTGGTGCCAATGCACAGGAAATACTAGGCGTGACTAATGCCAGGCACTGCCCACCTGTCACAGAACAAGCAGTACAAAAACATATTTGAACATTATGTGGAATTAAAATTATACAATATAGTGTTTCCAAAGCTATTTGACCACAGCATCTACGAAATACCCAAGAGAACAGAGGTTGCCCAGGGGAACCTGCGCTGGTCCTGACTTAGCAGCTGCTGTTCTGTAGGTGGGGCTCGATCAGAGTGGAGGGGAGGTTGGATGTGCTGAAGAAGCCGTCCTCAGCGTCATCCTCGGAGCTCAGGGTCGAGTCCAGAGTGGGCCTGCGCAACTGCTGGGCCTTCCGTCTGAAAACAGATGACACAGTCTGTTCAGCGTGTGCACGCCCGCACACATGCTTGTACTTACATCTTTATGAGGACTCATTCATTTCTTAAATCATTTCTTAATCATTTCATTTCTCATCCCCTAATCCCAGCTTTGACATCCGTAACCCATACCAAGCCATAACCTTAACCATAAATAATCAAACTAAATACAAAAGTTTTGACCCGTTTGGTTTTTTCACTGATCACAGATTTTTATAAAATTGTTATATTTGTGGGGGACCAGAAAAATGTCCCCACAAGGTAAAAATTACAGGTTTTTAAAACACAATGTGGGGAAATCTGGTCCCCACAATATAATTATAAAAGCGCCATACTCAATGCATGCCATGCATACACACACACACAGACAGCTGCCTTTCAAGGTCTTGAACCATTAGAGTAAACTCCCCCTCTTCCTGGGCCAGCAGGCAGAATGATACTGACCTAAGCTCCGCCTCCAGGGCAGACACACGGGCCTGCAGCGCATCCTTCTGCTCCAGGTGCTCCTCTGCATCCCTTAAACCCTTCCTGCGCAGCCCTTCAAGACGTTCCACCTCACCCTCACTCTCATCAACCTGCCGCTTCAGCGCTTTCACACGTAGAGCCATCTGCAGGGTGCCAGAGGGAGCAGAGTGTGAGAGAGTGTGTGCATATGTGTGCGTGTATATGTATGTGCGCGTATATTATGCAAATGTTCAGGGGCCTTTAGTACTGTTCAAGGCGCAGTGGCATTACATGTAACTGCATTCAAACACATGGACACACCATGAAAAGGCTGCACTGCATCCCCCAGGTCTCACTCGCCAAGCTCTAACAGCCCCCTGACCCATGTGCGGCCCTGAGCTCATGGCACACTTTCACCTGCTCCTTCTGCTCGGCGTGCCGGTTCCTCTCCTCATCCAGGGTGATATTCACCTCCTTCAGCCTCCTTTCCAAGCGGCGCTGCGCTGACTGTATGCTGCTCTTCTCCCTAACAGCAACCATTTTGATCGGTCAGGTTGCTTGATTAGAACTCAACCTTGTTGAGTTGAAAGACTGTACCAGGATACTATCTTAGGAGGGGTAAGACATGCGGACGCAGGCTGAAAAATCCCCACAAATACATCTAAACAAGCATACAGTATGAGTGTATCCATGTGTGACTGAGAAAGGGAGCGCCAGCACCTTTCCTCACTGTGCAGCCTGCCCTCCAGCTCCTGGATTCTGCTTTCTAGCTGGGAAACCCCAGAAGTGGGGCGTGGTTGGTCTCTCAGCTCCTCCACTTGACCTTTCAGGTCCTTCAGCTGAGGCACATGCAAGAGTGGTCTCCATACCACACCATGCTTGTAAACACTGACAGCAGTCACCTCTCAAAACCATCATCTGCCATGAAGATCTTACAGAAATCACACCTGCCCGTTTACGTCATTTTAAAATGAAATTGATTTAAGTGAGAAAGGTGGACAGGAGCTGCAGTGATACTGAAAATTACTGCTCTGACATGCAGGTCCTGTGAGTAAAGTAGGAAAGCTGATGGTTTGCACCTGTCTATCCAAAGCTCCCTTGTCTAGTTCCAGGTCTTGCTTGAAGGACCTCTCCTGCATCAGCTCCGACCGCAACTGCTCCACCTGCGTGTAAAGGGCTGGGCACATGAGACACAGGGAACAGGCCAGAGGCTCCTCCCCTTGCGAAGAGTGGGCGGAGCCCGGGTACCCACCTGGTCACGGCTGCGGGTTACTCGCTCGCTGAGCAGCTCCACGCTGCTCTTCTCTTCATCAAGCTCCAGCTCCAGGGTCTTTACCTTGTCCTGCAACACAGGCAGCCTGGCCATCAGAGACACCGCCATGCTTAAACCCTACAGGTGGGTAGATTTTATCGTGCATGCAATGCCATGAATTTTGCTACTCATGCTATGCATACAAGATGATTTGGTAAAATTATACCCAATGTCAGAATTGCACGCGTCATGCTATATGCTAACAGTTAGGTAGTTGTGATCTCCCTAGCTACAAGTCAATTTATGCAAGGGGTCAAATTGCAAGAACTTATAGCAAACAGTCCAAGTTAACATGATAATAACCTGTAGCTACAGGTACTAGTATGTTACTCTGTGTTTTAAGCAGTTAGATAATCAAGCAAAATGTGCTGCTCAGGGAGTTTTTTAATGTTAGTTAACAGATAAACAGAAGAAAACAGAAGAAACTGCTGTAACCTTTATCGGCCCTTATATTATCTGCAGTGGAAAGTAATAGTGAGGAGTTTAATTCCATTTTAGTCTTATTCCATCCTTCTACACTCAGTGACAAAAAGTTAAGCACCCAGACAGAATGGTAGAAATGAAATGAATCTGTAAGTAGTGTAAGATCATGCAACTCTATCACAATGAATATGATATCAGATCAAAATGGAAAACAGAGTTGCCAGTAAGGACATACTGCTGGTCCAACATCAGTAGGGTGTGGCACCCCCCGGGCCTGAATTCATGTGGTGATACTGTGCGGAAGGGAGTCGTACAACCATTGTATCCTCTCCTGTGGTGGTTGTAACTGGCCCTTGAAATCTTGTAGATTGGCACTGGGTTCGAGTTAAGGTCCGAGCTGATCCCACACATGTTCAATTGGGGTAAGATCGGGGGACCTGGCTGGCCACAGGAGGATCTCTATGGACTGCCTGCGTCAGGTTGACACCTGTGCCGTGTGTACTCTGGCGTTGTCTTGTTGAAACGCCGTACCAGGATACTGTCTTAGGAGGAGTAAGACATGCAGACGCAGGATGTCACTGACGTAGCGCTGTGCGATCAGGGTCCCCCCACTCACTCCCAGAGGTGACCTGAAGTCATACCCTATGGCTCCCCACACCATGATGCCAGGAGTAATGCCAGTGTCTCTCTCCACAACATTGGCAGGATTGGTCCTCTCCCCTCGACGCTACCATATGCACACACAGTGGTCAGCCGTGGTAATGCAGATCCGAGATTCATCATTGAGCATGGTACGACATCATTCATCATCAGTCCATGCCTCCCGGTTACGGCACCACTCCAAACGCTGCCGTCTCTGCGCTGGTGTTAACGGCAGCCTATGCATGGGATGGTGAACCTTTAGTCCAGCTGATGCCAGTCAAGACACGGTGCGGGGTGACAGAGGGTGTTGTAGAGAGTCCAATACCTGGCAGGTGCAGATGTCATGGGGTTCTGTAATGCTTGTCGCACAATATGACAATCCTCCCTAAGTGTGGTTTGTCTTGGGTGACTAGAAGCTTCACAATGTGTGTGGCTGCCCTCATGTGCCCATTGGTTCCAACATCAGGTGACTGACACCTGCATGCCCCACTTGTTGGACAATTGTACAATACGACCAGCTGGCCTCAAGCAAACCCAAAATGCGACCCCTATCGAACTGTCAAGTGCTGGTAATGCTGTCTACTGCATCTACAAGGCATCCTCTGTCTGGTGACTAGACGTGCCAACTCCTTGCAAATTGAATAATTTACATACACATCATTGGTCTGCACATGTACCAAATTACATCCAAATTGGACTATTACTTTTGTCACTAAGTGTATCATTTCATTGACCTGTATGTTAGTTGCTTCTCTGTCTTTAGTTTTATTTTGATATGTGAGGCACTTTGAGCTGCATTCCTTGTATGAAGTGCTATATAAATATCCATCCATCCATTATCTCCCGCTTATCCGAGGTCTGGTCGCGGGGGCAGCAGTCTCAGCAGGGAAACCCAGACTTCCCTCTCCCCGGCCACTTCATCCAGCTCCTCTGGGGCAAATCCCGAGACATTCTCAGGCCAGCCAAGAGAGATAGTCCCTCCAGCGTGTCCTGGGTCTTCCCCGGGGCCTCCTCCCAGTGGGACATGCCCGGAACACCTCACCAGGGAAAGCATCCAGGAGGCATCCTAATCAGATGCCCGAGTCACCTCATCTGACTCCTCTCAATGCGGAGGAGCAGCGGCTCTACTCCGAGTACCTCCCGAATGACCGAGCTCCTTACCCTCTCTCTAAGGGAGAGCCCAGCCACCCTGCGGAGGAAACTCATTTCGGCCGCTTGCACTTGCGATCTCGTTCTTTCGGTCACTACCCACAGCTTGTGACCATAGGTGAGGGTAGGAACGTAGATCGACTGGTAAATCGAGAGCTTCACCTTTTGGCTCAGCTCCTTCTTTACCATGACAGACCGATGCAGTGCCCGTATCACTGCAGACGCCGCACCGATCCGCCTGTCGATCTCCCGCTCCATCGTCCCCCCACTCGTGAACAAGACCCCGAGAAACTTAAACTCCTCCACTTGGGGAAGGATCCCATCCCCGACCCAGAGAGAGCATTCTACCCTTTTCCGACTGAGGACCAAGGTCTCAGATTTGGAGGTGCTGATTCTCATCCCAGCCGCTTCACACTCGGCTGCGAACTGTCCCAGTGAGAGCTGAAGGTCATGGTCTGATGAGGCCAACAGGACCACATCATCTGCAAAAAGCAGAGACCTAATCCTGAGGTCACCAAACCGGACACCCTCAACGCCCTGGCTGCGCCTAGAAATTCTGTCCATAAAAACTATGAACAGAATCGGTGACAAAGGGCAGCCCTGACGGAGTCCAACCCTCACCGGAAACAAGTCCGACTTATTGCTGCCCATGAGGACCAGACTCTGGCACTGGTCATACAGGGACCGAACAGCCCTTAAAAGGAAGCCCGGCACCCCATACTCCTGGAGCACCCCCCACAGGACTCCCCGAGGGACACGGTCGAATGCCTTCTCCAAGTCCACAAAACACATGTAGGCTGGTTGGGCAAACTCCCATGAACCCTCCAGAACCCTGCGGAGAGTATAGAGCTGGTCCACTGTTCCACAGCCGGGACGAAAACCACACTGCTCCTCCTGAATCCGAGGTTCAACAATCCGGCGGACCCTCCTCTCCAGAACCCCCGAATAGACCTTACCAGGGAGGCTGAGGAGTGTGATCCCCCTATAGTTGGAGCACACCCTCTGGTCCCCCTTCTTAAAAAGGGGGACCACCACCCCGGTCTGCCAGTCCAGAGGCAGTGCCCCCGATGTCCACGCGATGCTGCAGATGCGTGTCAACCAGGACAGCCCCACAGCATCCAGAGCCTTAAGGAACTCCGGGTGGATCTCATCCACCCCCAGGGCTCGGCCACCGAGGAGCTTTTTAACCACCTCAGTGACCTCCGCCCCCAAGATAGGGGAGTCCACACCCAAGTCCCCATACTCTGCTTCCACATTGGAAGGCGTGTCGGTGGGATTGAGGAGGTCTTCGAAGTACTCCTTCTACTGACCCAAAACGTCCCAGGTTGAGGTCAGCAGCACCCCATCCCCACCATAAACAGTGTTGATGTTGCACCGCTTTCCCACCCGGAGCCGCTGGATGGTGGACCAGAATCGCCTCCAAGCCGTCTGGAAGTCGTTTTCCCTGGCCTCACCAAACAGATGTTCCCAGCAGACCCGCACTATACTCTTGGGCCTGCCAGGCCTGGCCGGCTTCCTCCCCCACCAGCGGAGCCAACCCACCACCAGGTAGTGATCAGTTGACAGCTCCGCCCCTCTCTTCACCCAAGTGTCCAAGACATGCGGCCGCAAGTCCGATGACACGACTACAAAGTCGATCATTGAACTGCGGCCTAGGGTGTCATAGTGCCAAGTGCACATATGAACACCCTTATGCCTGAACATGGTGTTCATTATGGACATTCCGTGACGAGCACAGAAGTCCAACAACAGAACAACACTCGGGTTCAGATTGGGGGGGGGGGGCGTTTCTCCCAATCACGCCACTCCAGGTCTCACTGTCATTGCCCACGTGAGCATTGAAGTCCCTCAGCAGAATGAGTGCTCTCCAACACCCCTTCCAGGGACTCTAAAAAGGGTGGGTACTCTGAACTGCTGCTCGGCGCATAAGCGCAAACAACAGTCAGAACCCGTCCCCCCACCCAAAGGCGAAGGGAGGCTACCCTCTCATCCACTGCGGTAAACCCCAAGGTACAGACGCCCAGCCAGGGGGCAATAAGTATGCCCAGCCCCACTCGGCGCCTCTCCCCGCAGGCAACTCCAGAGTGGAAGAGGGTCCAACTCCCTTCAAGGAGACTGGTTCCAGAGCCCAAGCCGTGCGTCGAGGTGAGCCCGACTATGTCTAGCCAGAACTTCACAACCTCGTGCACCAGCTTAGGCTCCTTTCCCATCAGAGATGTGACATTCCATGTCCCAAGAGCTAGCTTCTGCAGCCGAGGATCGGACCGCCAAGGTCCCCGCCTTTGGCCACTGCCCAGCTCACAACGCACCCGACCCCTATGGCTGTTGAGCCCATTGGAGGGGGGACCCACGTGCCTTGTTCGGGCTGTGCCCGACCAGGCCCCATGGGTATAGGCCTGGCCACCAGGCGCTCGCCATTGAGCCCCACCCCCAGGCCTGGCTCCGGGGGGGGGGGCCTGGTGACCCGTGTTTCCATCATGTTTTTCTTCATAAGGGGTCTTTTGAGCCGCACTTCGTCTGGTTCCTCACCCAGGACCTGTTTGCCTTGGGTGACCCTACCAGGGGCATAAAGCCCCGGGCAACTTAGCTCCTGGGATCACTAGAACACGCAAACCACCACGATAAGGTGTCGGCTCCAGGAGGGGCATATAATATTATTTATTATTATTGATTAGAAGAGAGATACTTCAGTTTTGCATGGTTCCCCCCCCCCATTTGTCAGAGCAGCACCCTTTCAGAATCCATATAACAAATCATATCCATACTGATCCTCCTCTCCCCCTCAGCCCCCAATACTCTCCTTACACACTTTTTTCACAATGCAGGTTTGAAGAAAAAAATAAAATGATGCGATCTGAACAGCATGTACACTATACATGTGTGCATGTGTGTGTCAATCACATCATCGACGTCATGTCTGTGTTCCGTACTTGGGCACGATTAGTGAACACATTGTATCCATACCGCGCCCGAATCCGACTAACTGTGCTCTAGCACACCGCTCCAAGCAGGGCAGGGCGAACTGCACCTGCGCATGGTACAGCGCCATCACACTAGTCAAAAGAACTGGAACAATCTTGGGCACAGTATGGATCGGTTAGTGTGAGTGCATCTAAGTGACACTGCTCATGTTCCTGGAAGTTTGCATAAGACCCAAATACTTTATAAAAAAAGGGTTACTCTGTTAACAAGATGAAGTGTTACACAGCTGTCTTTTCCTTCCTCTGCTGCCACCTAGTGCTGCTGCTTCAATATTGGGACAATTAGTCTCTAAATGAAATCAAGTGTAGATCTTCTTACATATAACACTTTTGTGAAGTGGAAATAAAACCCATTACTTTGAGTTATTGTGCTAGCAAGTGTCTAAGACTGGACTCAACCATGTATTCCCTGACTGGGGAAAACAAATATTAAAAAACTGCATGTCTTCATTCTCTACTTCAAGCTGAATAGACTGAAGCTTTCAAGTGCAAGAAAGGGCAGGGACATCTTCATACACAAGATCCTGGCTACTGATCGACAATGTTATTCATCAATAATAATCCAAATCACACTCAAACCTCCACCCCCCTCACCTCTAGGCCTCTCACTTCCCTGGCCCTCTCAGACAGGGAGGCCCTCTCTGCATCCAGCTCCTCCTCCAGATGTTTGAGGCGGTTGCTGAGAAGCTGTTTATCCAGCAGGGCACTGTCCCTCTCCTCACTGCATACCAGAAGCTCCTTCTTCAGCCGAGACACCTGGAGAACCCAGAGGACACCCCTCACTTACTGGTTCTCTGAGATTACAGAAAACATCACACACTAGGACAAGGGTGTCAAACTGCAGTCCTGGGGGGCCGGAGCCCTGTGTAGCTTAGTTCTTCCCTGTTCCACCACAACTGATTCCGCTCAAGAGCTGCATGGTAATTAGCACAAGGAGTTGAATCAGGTGTGTTAAATGAGGGGAAACCCAAAAATGTGCAGGACTCCGCCCCCCCAGGACTGCAGTTTGACACCTGTGCTCTAGGAGGTAGTTAAACCCATGACCAACAAGGGCTGAGTCTCCCTTAGCCCCAAAAGCATGTGACTGATCCAAATATACTGAAACTCAATGCATCCTTCCTTGTAGGAACCAAACTGGCTGTAGGGAATTTCAAAGCTCACACAGGGACCTGGGAGCATACCACTGCTTCCAGGTAAAAGACACTGGAACTGCCCAGGTAGCACGGCCCGCTTCCCCACCTCCTCCTGCAGGCTCCTCAGGGAGGCCTGCGCCCGCTGCTGCTCGGCCAGCCGCTCCTTGGCTTGCCGCTGGGCTTCCAGCTGCTCCCGTCGCGAGCGCTCTCGCAGCTCCTCCAGCTGCACTTGCAGGCCCTGCACGCCCTGCCTGGAGTCCATACTCAGCTGCTCCATCTGGGGGGGAAGAGGTGGAACCATGATCTGTAAGTTGTAGGTGTTATTTATAGAAGCTTCCTCACAGGGACAACAGTTTGTAGGGTTGTAGGGAGGCAGGCAGATACCTCCTTGTTGAGCTTCTCGAGTGCTCTGTCCAGGAGCCTCTTCTGCTCTTCCAGGTCCCCCTTGCCCCGGCGTAGTGCCTCCCTCTCACGTTCACGCTCCTCGAGCCGACGGTTCAGCTCCTCGCGCTCCTGGCTCAGCCGCGCTGCCCCGCGCCGCGCCTCCTCCAGCTGGGTCCGAAGGCTCTGGTTCTGCTCCTCCAGGGCCTGCTCAGCCTCTGAGTTCAAGCACACGCTAGACTGGAGCTGCGTCTGGGGCCGCATGCCAGTGAGCCAGTGTGCCAGAGCGAGAGAGAGTGAGAGTGAGTGCATGTGCAAGTGCTCTCACAACCCAAAAGACCCACAAAGTTCACCTGCCAAAAGACCCCAGGTTTCACTCTTAACTTCTATAGTTTCAGGTCCATAAACAGGGGCAGTCTGCAGGGATGACATCACCTCACCTCCAGGCGGCTGAGCCTCTCCCTGAGCCGGCTGTTAGTCTCCACCACTGCTTGCTGGGCTTCCTTCTGGGCAAGCAGCTCCTTTTGTGCAGCACCCAGCTGCTCCCTATGGGCCTGCAGCTCCCGCTCGCTCTCCACCAGGCCGTCCTTCAGGCGGCCCGTCTCCATGCGCACGGCGCCCAGCTCCTGCGGCTCTGGGGGCTGGTCCACATAAACCAAAATGAAAACCGTGAGAGGAGAGCTTATAAACGCAGCCTCAGAGGCTTCCTGTTGGCCATGCTGAGGTCATACCTGCTTAACCCTCTCCAGGGCTTTTGCCAGCTCCTTTTTGTCCCTCTGTAACTGGTCCCTCAGCCTGTCCATCTCAGCCCTCACCTCAGACTGCTCAGCTTCCAGCTTTGTACAGTTTTTCTTCAATGAGATGAGCTCTGCTTTAGTCTTCTCCAGATCTTCCTGCTTCTTCTCTAGCTCCAGGTGGGCCTGCTTGAGGCTGGCCTGCAGGTCCTGAGACAGGGAGCCCAGGGTGGAACATGGAGAATGAATAATATCAACATCTCAGCTGCTCAGGGCTGTCCTGCAGAGTCAAGACAAGCTGACCTGATAAACAGCTAGAGCTGAGAGTGTGACCATTACTCAGTGCTGCAAACATCACTGCTGGCTCACACACCTCTTCGTTTTGCAATGTTGTTCCAAACTTTGTTAGAATACTTTCTTCTTGGGTAAACTAGGTGAAATATGCAAAAAACTAAGTGTGAATAAATTGGGGGTGAGAGTGTGCAGTGTGGGATGCAGCTGTATGCACTCCTGCTTATACAGACAGGCCTGTATACACGGGGCTGTTCAGCCAATTTGCTTTTGCATTATTCCACTGCGCCTGCATGTCAGTTAGTGTCACGCATGTGTGCACATTACCGAGTTCTGCGTTTGCATGCTTGGCCCTGGAATCTGTTTCTTCATGGCCACTAGTCTGTCTTGCAGGTCCTTCAGCTCCTCCTCAAACTCATCCTTCTCCAGCTGAGCCCTCATGAGCCTAGATATCACCAGCACACAGTTAACGCCGTTCAGCCATTTACTACTGCACTAAGCCCAGGCACTCGCAGTGGTTACCTTCATGTCTTCACTTATTACCGATAATCTAAGGGCGGCATACTTCACTGTACAGATATTGTGGGAGGGTGTCAATAATAAAAAATAAAAATAAAAACGCAAGCTAGAGGCATGTGGCAGATTGACAGTGGCTGCTTGTGGAAATACAGGGCAGATGAAGTATTGCCAAGCACTGCAAATCTCTCAGTACTTGGTCTGTATAGACAGCATAGACATTGATAAGTAGATAGTTCACCCAGGTAGTGGACCCAAGTGGTGTAAAATACAATAATATACATATATAATTTTTTTTTTAATTAAATCCCAGAAACATACTAGCATGATAAATATGACACATCAGTGTGTTAGATGTGACCATGGCAGCTACTCACTCTTGTTTGGTGCCAAGCAGTTCATCCCTGGTGGAGTCAAACTGCGCCCTCCAGTGGTCAGTCTCACCTCTGCAGGCATCTTGCTGCTGCTGCAGGGACAGCACTGTGGCGTTGACCCGCTGACGCTCAGTCTCGATGCTCAGCTGTGACTGAGGGGGTTGTGATTAGGGGAGGGGGGGGGGGCAGTACTAAAAGTCAAGGATGCTTTGCATAGAAATTTGCCTGTGGTCCTTCAGCAGAAGCACACCCAGGAAGTGCACTGGGTACTCGCCTCCGTTCCCACAGACTGGCAGACACACGCAGCCATGGTGATCAGCGTGCGCCTGAGGCTGCCGCACGTGTCCGTATGTGGGCATGTACCTGTGTGACCTCCTCCATGCTTCTCCTCAGCTTCTCCATGTCCTGGCTGTACTCTTCCCTCAGGGCCTCCATCTCCTGGTCATGTGTGGCCACCTCATCCTTCAGCACCCCCTTCAGGGCGGTCAGTTCGCGCTCTCGCTGCCGCAGCGTCTCTTCCTGACGCTGCCGCAGGGCCGCCGCCTCCGCCAGCTCTGCCTGCAGCGACATCACGTCCTGCCGATGCAGGGAAAAGGCAGCACCTTGCATCTTCAGACTAAAGAAACAACCTGACGCTGATTTCAGATCATGCAGGAAGCCATCTCTCCCCATTCACATCCACGTTTAGAAAGTCTTACCCTCTATGTCACTGCCGTCACCAACGTAATGAAAAGCTCTCATGTTTTTTGGTAATGATGCAAGTTAATTATGATTTAAGGATTCTGAAGTATAAGCTTGTTTACAGATGCTGCATGAATAGTTATGTTGCAAAGTTTAGCAAAGCCCAATTAACATAAATTCACAGCCATTTGGAAGACGTGGGACTGGGATCTTGCATCCCCATGAGCCACAGGCACTATCCAGCCCCATGAGGACACTGGTTTGTGACCAGCCACCCTCCCCAGAACCTCCCACATTCATGCACCGCCCCCCCCCCCAACAGACAACCAGTTTGTGGGCTTTAAGCTCCCTGGTCTCAGTAGAAGCTACGGTCTCCCCACTTTACATATTCAAAGTATCACGTTACCGTGGCAGCGGCAGTGGAACATGGCCAGGCAGCATGTGTGCATGTGCTTACATACCGTTCTCAGCGAGTCCGTCTGGGTCGTTCCCTCAGACAGCTGCCGCAGCTCCTCCTGCAGCTGAGCACGCTGGTCCTCCAGGACGCGGGCGCGAGCCTCAGCCTCCTCCCTGTCCATCCGGAGCGGAGTCAGCCTGGGGGGGGGGGAAGCGGGGCACCTTCAGCATCCCTCTGTCACATGGTCACAACTCCACCCCCCACCCCAGGCCTCCCGTCCCTCACTCAGTTTGGGCTTCCTGGAGCTCAGCCTTCATCTTGTCCAACTGCCCCTGCAGTCGCAAGTTCTTCCCAAGAAAGTCCTCCAGCTCTGCCTTGAGGAACTGATCACCACCACCCTTCTGGCTCTGGCGGGCATGACAATTCCCATCAGTCATCTTACAGTGGAACAGTTCTTCAGAGTAAGATGGGTAAGAGTAAAATATCATCCTGCATCAACCAGTGCACTGGATGTGCCGGAGACCAGCTACAGTCATACAAATCTACTGCCCACTTCCTAGTTACAGACACACTGCAGTATACCCTAGCACAGCACACTGTCCTCTCTCTCATGGAGAAGACCTGCTAGTGCAGGACGACATTACCCACCCCCCATTGGATTAGGATTAATAAATAATTAAACACAGAACAGGCAAAACACACACACAGGTAAGTAGGGCTGGACGAAATGGATCAAAAACCACATCTAGATTTTTTTTAGGCAGAATAGCGTTTCACGAGATACAGCTCAGTATCCACCTCAGTGTCCTAGAGGCATTCAAATAAAGGCGCTTTGAGCAGGAACACGCTGATGTCGAAACAACATACCTTTGGGCTCAACGTCTTTTCAAAAAGAAAGTCGACTTTGCACTTGAGGGATGCATCACTTTCATTGGTCCTGAGAGAGAGACCGACAGACAGAAAGAGAGAGAGAGAGAGAGAGAGAGGAGGACACCTGTGAACAAGGTCAAGCTAAGCTGGAAGCAACCATTGTCAACAGAAAAATTAAGTCACTATGCCACTGACATTTTAACACAAACTTAAAGACTAAGTTAAGACATAGATTCTTAACTCCTTAACAATACTTAATGAATGTGCTTGGTCACGCAGGGGATCATGCCTGGGGGGGACGCCAGTGCTGACTGCTGTGCACTTTGCCAAGGTGCAGCTTATGATAAAGGCTAACTGTCAATGTGAACCACACAGCCCAAATGCAGCATCAGAAACAGGCTTCAGTTTACCCTTCTTTTAAGATATTGTAGATGGCTTGTTTCCGTTGGTCCTCCTCGCTGTTCGTCTCTGCACTTTGTCCCTGATCCCTCAGGAGGTCAGGAGTGGCCTTCATGCAAAACAAGGCCAAAGGTCATGCAGAGCAGAAATTTAAGCAGGAACACAGGTATTCTGCACCTATTGCTCACTCACTCACCTGCATCTCACTTGCAACCAGCTGTACTTGTTTGAACTCGGGTCTATTTGGAGACCAGCAGGCAGGCCTAGAAGAGGCGGCCTTTGACCTGGAGAGGGAGCCTGACCTCCGCCCCAGGCTGCTGACAGAGGAGGCAGAGGAGGCGGAAGGCAGGGAACCGTATGGATTTGGAGCAGGAAGAGACACCGAGCAGGACAAGGAGGCATCCGACTCACTGCTGCTAGAGACCAGGCTGGAAGGAGACTTGCGGCTGTCCGCAGGGCCCTGCTCTCCAGTGCGCCACTTAGTGCTGTTGCTACGGCCACCACCATCAAACTTACTGATGAGCCTGTCGACCGGGCTGATGGAGTTTGTGTCGACAGCTGGGGTGGGGTCTTCAAAAAAGTGGACCGGAGGTGGTGGTTCTGGGAAGGAATCTGCCAACAGAGGATGGCTCTCGCTCTTTTCGCTGTCCTCTCTATTGTACTTCTGCTCTGCCTCCACCACAGCCCCCCCACTCAGGTTCCCGCTGCTTCCAGAGCGGCCATCCCCTGGGGGCCTGCTCAGTGGAACCCCTTGGACCTCCCCCTCCAGCAGGGAGTCCTGAGAACGGCCCCGGCGCAGGAGCTGGCCCTCCCCTTTTGACACGTATGGGTTCAGGTTCTCCTCCTCTACCCCGGGGCTCAGGGGCGGGGCCTTCAGCTGGACCCCATATGAGTCTGCCCTCTCGCCCTCCTTCAGGACCACGTAGGGCTGTCCGGACACCCCCTGCACTCTGACGGCCACCCCGTACTTAGAGGTGGTGCTGCTGGGACTGTTGCCCTTGCTCCTGCCTCCCTGATACACCCCTCCAGTTTCATGCAGGTCCTTGATGAAGCGGATCTGGACACCATAGTCCAGCGGTGCCTTCCTGTCTGCAGAGAGAGAGCTCATCCCTGCACAGGATGTCCAGGTAGAAGAGGACCTGCAGGACGACAAGAGGAAAACAGCCCATTTATAACCTGATAAAGGATATTAAGCATCCAGAAGCTAGGAAGTCAAAAATAAAACATGGTGCGCAGAGGGCGACGTGTCACTCTGTCAGGAGACTGAACTTCACCCCGATCCAGAGGGGGTCACATTCAGAGGAGCACATCCATCTTACCCTGCATTTACATCTGGACCCTGCGGGATCCTGCAGCAGCACACTGAAGTGTGAAAGATAAGTTGGAAGGTTTTATGTCACCGTGCAAATATCTTATTGCAGGTTAATATTAGAAAAACAAGCATATGGATTACACATTACTTTCATGTTCATATATTCTCATGTTAAAATTGTTTATGGCTTTTGAAAAAATTTCAGTTTGACTGATTTACTTATGCATTAACTGAATGCCAGAACAGTAATTTAGCTCGTGAATTTTCAATAAATGTTGTGAATAAGATTAAACTGATGCTTTTACACTAAAATTCAATCATGCAGTATATCCAACTGTAATCAGATCAAAAAAAATCTGCAGACGTACTTGAAACACTAACATCTCTTTACAGCTCAGTAGCATCTCTCACACACACAAACAAAATAACACCCCATGAACTGAGCACAGCCCACAGCAGTACTGGTCCTCCAGGCCCTTTCTGACCGACTAACCGGCCCCCACCACACCTCTGAGAATGAGCTGTCACTCCGCCTGCGTGGGCTGCAATGCACCATCTATTACTGCACATAGACCAACTCTCTCTCCCTCTCTCTCGACACCCTTGAAGGGGCACTTTCGACAGCAGGGTTACAGGCAGTAAGAAAGATTTCCTTGTTCCATTTTACTTCCTCATTTTTTGTGTATCCAGTGTAGGAATGTAACATGGGCTCTTTGAAGATAAAGGGCACCAGAGTGAAACTGGAGACATATGGGTGTAGCAGCTCAGGGGGTGGGGGGGGCTAAATCAGCACTGAACACCACTGATAACCACAGGAGGGGGGTCACCTCAGGTACACCATACTGCCGGGGGGGTTGTACTGAATACTGTAGCTACAGCATATGGTCACTTGATCTCAAAATATTTTTACATTTTCACCAAATTCCCACAGTTAGACCCGTGCAGTTAGCTGTACTCCTCCAGCATCAATTCAGCTGCTCCATCAGACTCAGTAACTTCGTCAGGCGAAATCTCTCTCACCTTCTCACCAGCCATCAGACATTGTACATCAGACATCTGCACATGCATTTTCGAGCCTGTGTGCACCGCATTACATTTTATGGCACTGTCAGATCCACCATGACATTTCACTGTAGATGATATGGTTTACTGTAACAAACTACTGTACAGTGATTGATGTCATGTTTAACAAGCATGGGTGTTAATGATTCTGCTGATTGGAAAAAAAATAAAAATAGTTCTCTTTGCTTGTCGTTTTTAAGTGTTCACTCTGATTTCAGAAGTCACTCTCGTCATCTATATCCAGTTCTTGGATCAACACCATTACCTAAATATCCCATATCTGAAATATTAGTGTATATTTCCACCGGTTTAAATTGCAGCTCTCCAGCAACATGGCATTTTAGTATAGCTTTCATAGGCTTAATTTTCATTTAGCTTTTTTTTTTTTTTTTTTTTTTTTTAAGCATTTTGCTAGATTTTTCATTTATAAATATATTAATAGAGTTAAAGATCCTGCTTGTTTTCTCTTCCTAGTTTTTTTTGTTTAACAAAGCTGTACAGCTTTGTTAATTTCCAGAAGGGACACTTTTTATGCTTCCATAAAAAAATGGTTTCAAGCTTCAGCTATAACAAAGTGCTTATTCAACCAAAATAATCCATTTAAGGGTCCTTCTAATGGAAAATAATTGATTAAATATCCTACACTATGATACCATGATATTTCCAGAGATTATCATACGGTCAGTATGTCATGCCCAGGTAACCCTAATGCCATTGGTATATGAATCTTGACGGAAGCTACAGTCTACAATTTGGGGGGGGGGGCTCCTTGACCTTTGCATGGTGTCTGCGCCTGTGCTAGTCTCTGGATCGGGACCCACATAAATGGCCAAACTTAGTCTATTGCTAGGAGTATTAGAAACAAAATTAATGACTTAGAGGCTTTAATTTCTTCAGACAATTACGACATTATAGGAATAACTGAAACATGGATGAGTGACAATGATGGTGATGAATATAATATATATGGTTATACGTTGTTCCGTAGAGACCGGATAAGCAAGAAGGGAGGTGGTGTTGCAGTATACGTAAAAGAAAACTTGCAGGCAAGGGATCTCACTGATAAAAATAAAAATTCAGAAGCTGTATGGATCAAACTTGATGCTAAAGATTCAAATGGCCTAATTGTCGGGGTTTGTTATAGAGCACCTAATGTAGCTGTAGAGGAAAGCAGAATGTTATATGATGATATCAGGATTATGAGTAATAAAAATGATGTGGTGGTTATGGGTGATTTTAATTTACCTGGGATACAGTGGGACACAGTCTCTGGCTCTTCTGTAAATGAACTTGAGATGGTGGAATTAGTACAGGATTGTTTTTTTACTCAGTTTGTTAATACTCCTACCAGGGGAGAAGCCCTTCTTGATCTTGTTTTCTGTAATAACCAGGATAGGATTGGAAAATTAGAGGTTTTAGACCCATTGTACGGTAGTGATCATAACATGGTTAAATTCGAGGTTAATTTTAGTGTCCGAAGAGCAAAGTCAAAATTAAAAGTATACAATGTTAGGAAGGCTAACTTTAATGGTATGAGACGGAAATTAGAAACTGTAAACTGGACAGAGTTAAATAGCAAAACAGTTGAAGAGGCATGGGAATTTTTCAAAAGCACATTGTTGCAAGTGCAAGAGGACATAATACCTGTTTCCAGCAAAACTAAATCTAGGAAATGACAACCAAGGTGGTTTACTAAGGAAATTAAGAATAAAGTCAGGAGGAAAAGGGCTCTGTTCCACAATTGGAAAATAACTAATGATTTCAAAATTAAGCAGGAGTATCTAAGTCTACAGGCAGAGTTAAAAAATGACATTAGGCTATTCAAGAGGGATGTAGAAAGAAAAATTGCATTGGAGGCTAAGCATGACAGTAAAGGTTTCTTCCAATATTTTAACTCCAAGAGAGCACTAAAAGCTGAAATCACTAATTTGCAGGATAGTAAGGGACTTATAATCAGAGCTAGATAAGATTTTAACAACTCTGAGCTATTAGTTAAGTTCTCCCCAAACGAGCTTGATGGGCCGAATGGCCTCCTCTCGTTTGTAAATTTCTTATGTTCTTATGTTCTTATAATTGAAAACTATATTGATATTGTAAATGAGTTTAATGATTATTTTTCAAGGGTGTTCACAATAGAGAACACAAGTAACTTACCACCAATTAATACAAATACAGCATCGTCTATGACCAATATATGTATAACTGAGGTTGATGTGATACTAAGCCTAGCTAAACTCAAAATAAATAAATTGCAGGGGCCTGATGGCATCTTACCTATAGTCTTAAAAGAGATGAGGGATATTATTATCCAACCTTTAACTTTAATATTCCAGAAATCGTTATCTGCGGGTGTGGTACCATCAGATTGGAAGCATGCTAATATAACACCCATATTCAAAAAAGGGGATAGAAGTAATCCAGCAAACTATAGGCCAATCAGTTTAACTAGCATTACTGGAAAAATAATGGAAGCTATAATTCAAGTGAAAATGGTAGATTACCTAGATGCAAATAACATTATAAAGGATAGCCAACATGGATTTGGGAGAGGTAGATCCTGCTTAACGAATCTACTTGAGTTCTTTGAGGAAGCTACAAGTGAAATTGATCACAAAAAGGCCTATGATGTGATTTACTTAGATTTCCAGAAGGCCTTTGATGTTGTCCCCCACAAATGGTTCTTGCTAAAGCTTAAAGCTGCAGGGATTTTAGGAACTGTGGCAGCTTGGATCGAAAACTGGCTAAACTGACAGGAAGCAGCGAGTAGTTATTAGAGGCACAATGTCACAGTGGGCCTCCGTTCATAGTGGGGTACCGCAGGGTTCAATTTTAGGACCACTATTGTTCCTAATTTACATTAATGATATTGACACAAATACATACAGTAAACTGGTTAAATTTGCAGACGACACCAAGGTGGGCGGTGTAGCAGATACTGATCTAGCAGCAGAGAGGCTTCAACGGGATCTGGATTTAATTAGCGAATGGGCTGATACTTGGCAGGTGAAATTTAACACAGATAAATGTAAGGTAATCCATGCAATGAGCAGAAATATAAAGTACTGGCGAGAGTGGGACATGGAAGCACTTTATACCTCAAGAAGGACATTGCTGCCTTAGAAAAGGTGCAACGAAGAGCTACGAGAATGATTCCTGGTCTTAGAAGAATGTCTTATGAGGAGAGGTTAGCAGAACTGAATCTGTTTAGCCTTGAGCAAAGGAGACTAAGGGGGGATATGATTCAGGTCTATAAGATTCTAACGGGTCTGGATGCTGTTCAGCCAAATGACTATTTCAATATTAGTCTAAATACTAGAACTCGTGGCCATAAGTGGAAATTAGCGGGAGAACATTTTAAAACAAATTTGAGGAAGCACTTCTTTACACAGCGTGTAGTTAGAGTATGGAATAGTCTTCCTGCTAGTGTAGTGGAAGCTAAAACCATGGGTTCCTTTAAATCAGAGCTAGATAAGATTTTAACAACTCTGAGCTATTAGTTAAGTTCTCCCCAAACGAGCTTGATGGGCCGAATGGCCTCCTCTTGTTTGTAAATTTCTTATGTTCTTATTCCAAAGCTAGCTCACCCTAAGGCCCAGGGATGGTGGAGCACCGCCTGCTGGAATGGGTCCCTGCATGTTCAATAAAGGCCCACAGTTCATTACCCACCGCTGCTCTGGGTAAATCATTGACTACACACAACATGTTTGCTTAGTAGAGTTTACTTTATAGCTGGCTGTTCTACACTGGTGCCCCACATGCACTGGACACAACCCAGCTACCAGCAGGCCATGGGGGGTGGGGGACCTCACCCACATGTCAAAGAGAAAAGAACAGACCAGACCCTTGCTTACATTCATCATCACTCAACCACAGGGAGCAAACAGTAATGCCAACATTCTACAACATCCATGTCTCAAGGTAAAGAGTCATTTTACTGCAAAATCTTCATGTTACAACTTATATTTCACACATAGACATCCAGCTATAGCCAAGTACATCCTTCCATTCATTTCCACACCCACTTGTTCTATGCAGGGTCATAGGGGTTTAGAACCTATCCTGGAGATTACGGGCACAAGGCAGGGAACAACCCAGGATGGGGCGCCAACCCATCACAGGACACAAGGCAGGGAACAACCCAGGATGGCGCCCCAACCCATCACTGGGCAGACTCTCACACCACTCACTCACACCTACAGAAAATTTGGCAACTCCAATTCCTGACATCATGTTTTTTGGACTGTGGGGGTAAACTGGAATACCCGGAGGAAACCCCACGATAACTGGGAGAACACGCAAACTCCACACACATGAAGCCACAGTGGAGACAGTGGAGACTCTGACCCTTAGCCAAATACAGAATTTTAAAAGAGTACAGGTCTACTTAATTTTCCAGTTTTTTTAAATAAAGCTAAACAGGAGGAGTACTTTGTGATTCACTAAATGACTAACAAAATCTAAACTAATTCTGAGGCTTAACCCTTTCAGGCTCAAATTGAGTTTTTGTTGCTAAAGGACAACCAAGACCTGCAGTGGTACTTTTGAGTAAAAAAAACTCATAAAATATGTATCTGGGGTAGTAATAAGGTAGTTAGTTTTTAACTGTTGCAAATCAGCAACGCCTGCCTTGAGAGGGTTAAATTGTAACAGCATTTTACTAAATGTTTTGTGCTGGTCTGCCTTGGGTAGTTTTAGTTATGAGACCATCAGTTTGAGATCAAAAGCAAATGTTTCACCTTTTAATTTCAAATGAAGGTTTAGTGATGGATTGAGCTGGTATTGGGGTAGCATCCTACATGTGACTCTTCCAGCATTTCAGAAAGGCATGAGGGGGGGGTGGTCTCAGAGTCTGTATTAAACATTAGTATACTACTATACTTTCCTATTTAACCAAAAATGCCAGACATTCAGGCTATTCTTCATAACTATGATCTCTTTCCACAGCACAGTATATTAGCTCGTATTAAAATGTGCATTTAACTTTTGTAGGTTTAATTATATGGATAGATTACAAATGGGCCAATTCTGGACATAGCAGGCAATGCAATGAGAAGGGAATTTTGGATAGAGGAGGCAAGTCTCAAGATGCAAGTGAATCCTGAAGAAAGGAAGCAAGCAAGCACAACACCAGCAGCAGAAGCGAGTAACAGCTGAAAACTTTCTATGAAGGGCCTTCATATTTCTGGAGGTATTTTGCTGTGCACATTCAGTGTATGTATGACTGCCAGCACACATGGGGAGGGGAGGGGGGGCATTCCTGATCCTATTGTCGACATGATGCAGAGCAGAAAACAAGGGCAGCTATGCTAGGAACTCACTCTCACCATACCAACCTGGCTGCATGCTCCACCTCCGAGTCTCTGTCATGGTACATGAGCTCTCGGTACAACTGGTTCAGCCATTTGACCTTCATAAACAGTGCGATCGTTTAGTGGAATTTCTGCCGCAAGGGAGGAATGTTTACATAAACACCAAACAAAGATGAACGATTGAAATCATAGATTAAATGACCAGAGCAGGAAGCCTTGCCAAGTAATTGAGAAATTGTTAACTAGCCTGACACACAGTATATCTGAGGCACCCCACAGAAATCGTTCACATGTTTATGTGCAAAAGCCCCAAACAGCAGCAGTGCGGTCAGAAGACTGGAACTCCTGCATGCACAGGAAGACTAGAAAAACTAGAACTCCCATCTGTAATGCGAGAATGTTTGTTGGAATACGAGACAAGCTGGTTTATTCAGGCAGGAGCCATCCCTAGACAGCCCGGCCTGGTTTAGCATTGCAAACCTGCACCCTCACCAGCTGTTGCCGCTAACCTGCTGCTGACACCCCCTTCCCCACCATTCACCTATTGGTGTTGTTGCTGCTGCCACTAGCGCTAACATGCTACGGCTATCACTAAGCTTCCATGGTGCAATGTTAACTTGTTAATGCAGTCAACCTGCTGTGATTCCAGTCGTCATTAATGCAGTAACCTATCCTCCTGTGTGGCTGCATAAAGTTAGACCGGCTCTCCCCAAAGCTCAGGATCTATGATCCATTATGATTAAACTTCAAACTGCACAAATAAGAATTTTAATAAGAGAAAATACTGAAAGGGGTATTCCTTAAATCTTCTAGTTCTCCAATTCTGAAAGGTTAAAACACGACAACAGAACAAGCTGAAAGGCTGGGACCTAAGACCAGGGTGTGGCGCTTAGGGTAAGCGAGCTCCATTCACACCTGACCTCATTTCTCTGAGCCCCCATGCACAGACATTTTCAGGCCCTGTCCCTTTCCTGAACCAACCGAAACTCTCACATGAGGATTGATTATAAAGTACCCAAAGCCCATGCACTGCTCCTAAATGCAAAGTAATGCCAACCAAAGATGACTTCCTGTAATCATTCATGATTAATCAATAAACAGCAGATTTAGCCCATACCTCTGTGTTGACATTGCAAGGTGTTCCTACTAAGCCCATACTAAAAATCTACATTATAGGAAGGGTACCACTTATATCCATAAAACTGTATTTGACACAGCCAAAAAAAAAACATCAGGCAGACCACTACATAGCAAGTTCCCCTCAACAATCTTTGACTCCTTAATGGAAAAAAAAGAAAAAAATATGGAAAAGCGTTACTGTTTGTACATTTGTATGTTTTTCCAAGATGTACTTTCAGATTAATTTGTGATAGACAGTCATACCTACAAGATCATGTTAAATCAGAGACCAATTCACTAAAACCAGTAAAAGGCTTCAACTACAGAAAGGATCGAAAGTGTTTCACTATATTTAGAGCTTCCAAAAAAACAGACTTGAATTGTCCCCTAGCTGGAAATCTGTAAATATCAGTTACCAGATAGAGATACTTTATTAATTCCGAAGGAAATTTAGGCATAATAGCTCAAAAACACAATGATAGACACAGAATACACACAATAATAGAATAAAGCAGAAAATTTAATGTGGTGTAATGGCCATAGTAATTCATCTTGCAACTTAGACCATCTGCAGTTAGACAATCAGCTACTTCAGTTTAATCAATAAAACAAAGATTAAAAGTACAGGATATTAAGTAACTTAATTTTACCGACCCGACACAAGCTGCTGGATATATTTACAAACGGAGAACTTCCTCACGTTCCGTACCTTTGAGGTTACCCAAGTTTCTGGTTTTCAATACTAAGGCGCGAATACTCAGTAAATACACAACTATTAAAAATGTGAAAGTGCTAAAGCAGAGTTGATGATCACCCTTTAGTATGTTTACGAACCCTGTAACATCGGAAAGTGACCTGATTGTGTCCGTAAGTAATAACATATTGCGCTCGTTAAACGGCATTAAAGTATAGCGGAAATTAATATATAACCGGCACCACATTTCGCACACCGAAAACGAGGCTGATTATACAACACAAACAGGATAATAGTGCCGTTACGGCAACTACAATTAAACAGCATCGAGGGAGTACGTACGTGCTGGGAAAAGGAAACGAAAACTAACAGAGGCAACGAAAGATGTTCATGGAAACGAGATTAACATACGTAATGAAATATTCAACATGTAGGTTTGTACTTGCATGAAGAAAATGAACATAGCCTAAGAGGGCTCTTGACACCCACGGGTTTAAGATTAAAGCCACAGGTGTTGCACCTGCTCTTTGTTTCAAGATGGGCTGGCCATTGTAATTCAACGATAAACTCAATCAGCAGTATGTGAGCCTTCCAGTGCAGAGACGGAATAATTGCGAATTTACAAACAAATGAAGGCAGAATTGAAACAGTGCCGACACGTCACTGTACCTGTTTATTACTTACAAATCGCTTATCTGTAGATCCAAAGGCTGTTAACTTTCAAAATCAAGTTAAAGTCCTTCTTCTCTCAAACTACACTTCGAATCGTACTCAAGGTTGTATTAGAAAACATACAAGTTAATATAATAGCTGGCAGCCGGCAGCTCGTATTTCACAGTGACGGCAGAATTAAATTCACTATGCGGATGCAACCTGTTACTTCGCGACGGCTGGACTTCAGTCCTGCCCACGTCACTCCCTCATTGGCTGAGAGGACCAGGGGGCGGAACAACAGGCTGCAGAGTCCTTCTTCAAACTGGCCGGAATAGGACTCTGACAAGCAGACGCTGCTCTCTCGGTTACCTTTTTGGCTGTCAATCAATCCAATACATTCGCCAAAACAAACCAACAGCAGAACACTGGCTACTTCTCAAAAAAGGGTTTTGAAACAATTTCCCCCCCTTATCATTACAATGCAACTGGGAAAATGAAGATAGGAGTTTAAAAATAAACTTAATTTTCCTGAGATAAACCGCAAAGGGCAGTATGTAACTCTCTGGCATAGGATTCATGATTCAGAAGGTCATTTGTTCAAATCCCGTGGTTGGTAGTTGCAATACTGTTGGGCTCTGAACCTCAATTGCTGTATGGCAGGTGTAGGTAACCTTGACCCCGGAGTGCTGCTATCCAGCCAGTTTTCCATCTTCTGTGATGAGTTACTATCTCCCTGAGATCATGTGTGATTCATCAAGGAACAGGTAGGATACAAACCCTGCTGGATACCAGCACTGCAGGATCAGATCTGCTCTCCACTGCTCTAGAGACTGGCCAAGGGCATAGGCTAAGCATACAAAGTACTTCCACAGTATTGGTAGGGATATGTCCCTATTGTCCAAACACAAATCTACACTAGGGTGACCACCTAATCCATGTCAGGAGGGACACTATGAGCTACTTCAGCTTTTACGAACTACTTTAAAGCTGAAAGGGTTCTGTGCTCTGCTAAAATGTTTGGTTAGTTCCTAGATTGAAAGACTCATCCAGCTGTTTCGCATTAACATTACTGACACATATGCATGATTATAGGAGACTGACCAATCAGCACACGGCAAGAACCCAGTGCTTAAGTGAAATCCTGCTCCTTTTAATTGAAATGTATGAAATGGTGGTTTACAAATCCTGTTGTAGCTCATAGTGTCCCTCCTGACATGGATTAGGTGGTCACCCTAATCTACACCCTTGTGACTGGCTAACCCTGCTTTCTGTAGCTAGGAAATTTGCTGCATCCCCTCCCCCATCATCACATCAGCAACATCAACTGAGAAGGGTCTATCAGTAGCATTCCTGGCTATGGGCTCGACAGCATGTCACTTGGGATAAATGCGTCGACCAATCAAATGCTACATGCCTCCTATGAAAATACAGAAATATGAAGCCCTACTTAACTGAGAGCTTGATAATTTCAATTTAGAAATAAAAGCCAAAAAAGAACAAATAAGTACAAAAATGTCCTCTTTACTTCAGTTCAGTACCTTCTCCTCCATTGGAAAGTCACCAACACAGCACATGGAACAGCACAGATATCGGTACAAAAATTCACAACATAAGGAGAGATGCTAAAAACAAGGCAACTTTAACAAAGTCGTGTTAAAAAAAGTTACACTATTACAGAGGCCTTTACCGAGGCGATAACATTTTTTCATTCAAATTATCAAGTTTACCTTACAGCCTCAAGCAGAGACCACACAAAACAAATATCTTACTGCATTGAAGTGTACAAACACCATACAAGTATGATTTGATACAATACACTTTGCTATACAATGTGATTCATTTAGCATTTAATGCAATGCTCTCAAGTGTCCAGCTAATGAATACAAAAAAATTTAAAGCAGGGAGTGTACATCTTATTGGATTTTCCTGCAATCCATGTGAAATGGGGGGAAAACATCACATGTTCATATCTACACCTTTATACAGCCTGGTCTTTCCCAGACACATTGAAGGTCCATAAGGACCATGGGTAAAGCATGGACGACCGTGGGTGAAGCGTGTAGCGGAGGCCTTGGTTGTGCATGCTGTGACATGGTCAGGCGGCATGACAGTCAGTCACAGCACACGTGAGGTAGCGGTTTGGGACAGCGTCAGTGGGTCGGAAACACCATGCAAAGGATGCCAAGGCAATGACCAGGGTGTCTCTTGATCCAGAAAAGAAATGAAAGAGCGATTCGTGAGACTTCTTAAAATAATAATAATAATAAAAAAAAAAAACACAAAAAAGAAAAACAAAACTCCAGTGGCACTGAGCTGGGGAGAAGAAAGCTCCCCGAAACAGCATCAGCCCTCATTGGCAGCCACTAGCTGGCCCAGGCCCTGGCGTATGTACACAGCCTGGATCTCCTTGGTCTTGAGGCAGAAGTCGCAGGCCCAGACGGCAGCGCTCTCACGAGTCAGCAGCCCGTAAGCCGGCTCGGTCAGGCCCGTGCAGTCCCGGTGGAACCAGCGCTGGCACGACGCTTCACACAAGATGGCCTCTTGGTCATCGTGAACCTCTGACAGGCAGAAGCCGCATGGGAAAACCATCCCGCCGCCGAGCTTTTGGGGCCCGGGCACGGCACCGGATGGAGGGGTGGGACCAGGGGGCAGCGGGGACTGGGTACTCGGGGTGGGAGTAGAGTTTGAGGGAGGGTTGGGATTGCTGCTGGAACTGTTGGCGTTGCCATTATTTGTCATGGTGGCTGGACCAGAACCCGGTGGCTGGCTGGGCAGGGGAGCCGGGCCCGGGGTGCTGTTCTGCTGGCTGTAAGGAGTGGGACCAGGGGCAGAACTGGGGGGTGTGGGCTGCTGCTGTTGCTGGGCAGGGTTTCCTGTGGGAGCACCTGCAGAATTAGGGCCTTGCAGCTGATTGGACACTTGCTGCTGGGGAGGCTGGGGGCCATTCAGAGGTGCAGATGGAGAAGAGTTGGGATTTGAGGGGGGCGGGACGGACGGAGGTTGGTTGGCTGCATTTGGGTTGGGTGGCTGGACATCAGGGTGACCAGGGAAGCCACCTCCGCCAGGCTGAGGGGGTGGGGGCCCAGCGGACGAGGGCGGCCCGGGGGTGACATTGTTAGGGGGTGGCTGGTTTAAGTTTTGCTGCTGCTGAGATGGGGGCATGCTTTGTGGTCCCACTCCTCCACCAAAGTTCTTCCCTTCCTCACCCCCAGGAGGGCTGGGACCGGGGTAGGGCCCATCCTGAGAGGGAGGAAACGGCCCTGGCGGGGGTAATCCAGGAAGCCCCCCCACCATATTTCCTCCACCTCCTCCACCAGCTCCCAGGCCACCCATTAAGCTGATTCCCCCTGGCATGCCAGCCATGGGGGTGAGGGGGCCATGCGGGGGCCCTCTCGGACCCGCCCCACCAGGTAAGGGGGGGCTGTTGAATGGGTGCCCACCCCCTTGTCCATGCTGGGGCTGTTGTGGTGGCATTCCGAAACGTGGGTGTGGGGGACCCCCCCCTCCTGGAGCACCCATGCCCCCAGGAGAGAGCATGGGGTTGAACCCAGGGCCGGGGTGCATGGGGGGGCTGAAGTTAGGGGGAATGCTGAACTGCGAGGGCCCACTAGGGGGAAAGCCTCCCCCACCAGCACCTCCCCCACCACCCCCAAAGCCAGGGATGCCCCCAAAGCCCAGCTGGTGATGGGGCCCTGCATTGGGTGGCGGGGGCCCGAAAGGTGGTCTACGATTGGGCTGCCCGCCACCTGGCCCCCCCGGACCTCCCATGAACCCCATGCCCCCTCCCATCCGGCCCCCACTTCCATAGCCCCCAGCACCGCCACCTCCCGGGCTGGGCAGGAATGGAGCCCCAGCCCCTGCTCCTGGACGTGATGGTGGGCCAAAGTCATCATCAAAAGGGTTGGAAGCGACAAGGTGGTCCACCATAGGAGTGGGAGGGGGTGCAAACTCAGAGAGGTGGGAAAATGCAGCTCCCTTGTGGAAAAAAAATGTAGGGACAAGAAGAGAGACATTAAAACATGTGGACAAATGGTGCAAGAGGAAGACCTGAAACACTGATACATTCCAAGCATTGCCAATACCTGAGTGCTGGATTTTCTCTTCTTTTTCTCTGGACTTTTCATCTGTGCACCTGAAGAAAATGGATAGAAAAAGATGGATTCAGAAACACACACAAAACTGAGAAAACTCCTACAGTTTCTTTTCAGAACAGTTACCCTTAAGATATCACTACAGCTAACACTAAAGAGTCTGACAAGCATGGAGCAGGTTCCACGTTTTAACAGCTAGGACATCACTGATCCAAAAAGCAAGCTTCCACACTAGAAATACAACCAGTCCAGCATCAAGTTTGCAGAGGCAGACTAAACCAAATGGCAAACTGTGCCAGGGGAGTTCTACACCCTGTCTATGGTGCATTCCCTATCCCCATGCCTTTGGTGACGATCTGCCTCTGTAAATCTGACTGCCATGCTCCCATGTACGGTATGAATCGTCCGGGTCCTCCGCATAAAATTTGCCCTTGCTCAGGGCATAATGGCAGGTGGACGAGGCATACAGACACAGACACCCACACAAAAGATATCTAGACATGTTTGAAAACCTTAAACCCAACACCTAGCTGGAAATCTTAGGAAACAACAACAACAAACAACAACAAACAACAACAAAAGAGGCTGACAGCTATTCAAACTGTTAGGGTTATAAGATAGACATGACAAACTAATTTAATAAAAAATAAAAAATGGACAAAACAATATCAGTAGCTGCAGAAACAGACAGTACCTTACGGACTGGCGAGTGACCGAAGAAGATAAGAGACCGAGAATGGACAGACTAGCGGAGACGCCGGCAGGCGGAAAGCTCGACAGATAGCCAAAGACAGACCCATTGGAAAACAGACAACCAGACATTCAGGTACGTGCGTACAAGTTGAGGTTTACAGGAGAATTTCCAATCAGATGTGAAGGCAAAGGGACGGACGGACACACGCCTACCTTTGCCCCGTTTTCCTTGACCTTGTCCTGCCGGCAGCCTCCCAGATTCGGCAGCCATTAATATGACTGTCGGTGCGGTGCCATGTCACCGTTCGTATACAAAGAAGAAAAAATCTAAATAACTAAAATTGCCTTTAGATTAGGCGAATGGACTCGAACGATCAAGACAACTGGGATATCAGTTCATATCATGCGGACGGCCGTGTCCCGATCGCCAAGTTTTCAGCTGTCAAACGGTTGGGACTCACCCTCGGCCCTTTGCCACGAAACAGCCGCGATTAGACAGCGAACGTCGGCGAAACTGCGGGCTGCACAACAGTTTAAAAAGGTAAAGAGAAGGCCGGCCGGCGGTGAAAACTGGGGGCGGGGGTAATGGAGACAGGGGCGCCGCCGAAACACCCCCTCCTAAAACATAATCACTAGCAGATGCTCTGCCTTTAGTTAAAACGCCGCAATACGCGTTTAATCATGGTTTGGCTTTTTTGTAGTACCGACAAAAGTGTTTGCGAATCGCGTGTTTGCCGCAAAATCTTCGACGTGATTAGCCGCGTCCGTCGATCGAATCGGCAAAACGCACGAGCCGTCGCAACTCAGCCTGGGGGCCGCTGTCTTAGCGAGCCTCACCCGCTAAGCAACATTAACCATCATTTCCCTGTGAGCGTCCCTCCCTTCGCTGCCTGCTAGTCAAAACGCGCCGCTCCTCACCGTCATATCCGATACCCCGCTCCTCACGGATGACAATAAATTTACGTCGCGACTAAACCAGCTAAATAATGAACTCAAAAGTGAATACAAACCGCAGCTTAATCTAGCCTACGGTCGCCACCGGACAAAGAGGGACCGACGGGAGGGACTCGCACCCTGGAGCAATACCATCGCTTCAAATTGTAGGGTACACCGTTTCCAAGATACTGTGGCATTTCGTGTATTTTTTATGGCTTCGAGAACATTTTTATTTCTTCATTGGAATATATTAAAACACGAAAAAAAATGTTTGTTTTTTTTTATCTATAGACATCGTATAACCTTTAATACAATGTGTGTAGCTGCGTTTCAACCCGAATCATAACCCCTACTTTATTTTGAAGTTTTGGAACAGTCGAGGATGGGTCACTTTTAAACATTACAGTAGGGGCGGAATGTCTGAGGTCTGCATCGCGGAGTTTCTGTTTCTGCAGTTATTATGTAAATTTCACTAAAACAATTATTATGTTTCAGAAAAAGTCCAACATAATTTTAGGTTATGTCTCCAGAAGCCTTTGGTGGACACTTCTATAATATGGCTTTATCTGGCGGCTTCACTTGTACGCATGCCCAGTTAAAACACACAAAAGGCACGTAGGATCCTGTAGTTTTTCCGTAAATATAATTTAACTACATCTCAGTAAATTGCTGAAACCATTTAAAACGCAGCAAATTATACGGGCAGGGAAAATGAAGTGAAGTGTTCAAACGAAATCGCCCAGGAATATATTTTTAAGGGCAAACATCGGTCAAATTTACACACATATAGTAAAAAATAGCCTTTAAAATACGCTTGGCACATACTTATAAGTATCGTATTTTTCAGTGAGCTTAAATGTATATTAACAAGAACATTTACAATAATATAGAACACGTTCCATAATCATTTTCATACTTTTTTAAGATGGTGGTTATTGATAATACATGTGGAATATTTAAAAACAGGCTGTTGATTAGCACCATAACAATATACGTTTATTTGGGGAGATAAAATGAGAACTGCTTAGAAAACACATGATTTTCTACGCATTCTTATAACTACAGCACTTTAGTAAGAAGGTGAGCTGTAAAACCCTTGAAGCCAGGGTTCGTACAGTTTTAACACAATGCAAAGTCGTCCCCTTAGATTCCTTCACCGTCCTGTTACACTACGTACACCCACCCCCTCTCCCACCTCCGCTGCCTCGGACCCTGGGCTCTTAGTTGAAAGAAGACAGTCGCATAGCTTGGACACTCTGGGATGAAATCTTTGACAGTGATTATAATAAGGCTGCTATTTCTTTTCTTTTACAAGTCTATCGTTTGAACATCAGGTTGTATTACGACAAGAGATTTAAAATAATAAAGGAAACGAGATTCTATATTAATAGCTTGTTAGAAGTTAAGAAAGAATATTAGAGGCTATCTTGTGGCCCATGAGAAATTGCTTTATATCGGTTTTGCATTGTTAGTGTATTATTTAAACAATTTGTTCTCTTCCTACTTTCATAAGAGTAGTTCGATTAGTAGGCTACTGTGTACGAATAACGATATGCAATAAAACTTACCCATGAAATAATGCATTAAAATATTTACACCTATGAAATAACATTAGGCTGTATTTAACTGTTAAGACATCTGTGCACGTGTTTGCTTAATCGAGTACAGCTAATTCTTTAAAGTGCGGGACAGCGTGTATGGCTTTGAGAAATATAGCTAAGGTCGAACTTTGTAGACAGATACATAAGCGACGATGGCGAAGTGGTTCAAAGATTTCCCCATCAACCTGAAGAACGGTAACGAGAGGATACGCTCTGCCTCGGAATCAAGCTCGCACGCTCGGGCCAAGCCTGGAGCCGCAGCCAGCATGGGCACCAAAGTGGGCACTAAGGGCAGCCAGCGCAAGTACTCGGGAGCTGAGAGTGGCGGCGGGATGACTTCGCTTATGTCCGTCAGAAATCGGAAAAATTCGGCCGTCGAATTGGGACGGAACGGAGCTAATACCGGCGGTTCGATTAAGGACGGAAAGGTCTGGGATAGTCTCATACCCGGGAAGAGTCGCAAAAACCAGTTCAAACTCGACCCGGGAATGGAGGAGCACCGGCCACTTAAAAGCTTGAGTTCATCAAACGCATACATCAATCGGTTGATAAAGGTAGACAAACTGGACAAAAACCTAAATTACAATAGCGGTACCGGAGGTCCAGTGGTACAGGAAACCGAAAAAGGAAAGGGGACTCGCAAATCAGAAACGGTGAGTGAATTGATTGTAAACTCATGTGCAGATGTGTTTCTTATTTCGAAACATATGTAGTTATTACCTCAGTAGCGTAAAATGCGAAGAGAAAGTGTTTTGTAGCAATTTTTAAAACGTCCCATTGTGAAAACACTGGCGAAATTTCTCATTAATACGAAGTAGTCCAGATTTAACATGAATGAATGATATTTTTGGGTTGGACCACAATAATAAAATACACAGGATTTAGTTTTGGCATAAGCTAGTGCAGAACAGAATTTGTTGTAGTAGGTGTGGCAATTCAGAGAATCCCATATTATACCAAGGTAAACTTCTTTAATTTAATTATTACCAGAAGCCAGATATTAACATTAATATCATTACATGTATACTTAGACTGTTTGTGGAATACATTATAGCACCTTGCAAAGTAAGAAGTTGTATGACAAAAAATTTTGTCAAGGCAACCAAAGAAAGTTGTGTAGCTATGAAAGCTGATATTGTTGTTTCTTCCTCCTCTTCGTCATCTTTTGTCTCCAGCATACTGTACAGACTCCTCCCTGTCTGCCCTCCACCTCCCTCATCTCTTTCTCATTCCTCGCCCTCATTTCACTCATCACCCAATCCTTTCAAATCAGAGTGAACCTGTGATATAATTTTGCAAATGCCAGTTAGATATAGCTTACCCATTCACAGTAAAACTGAACATAGTTAAGCTCTTTCTCCGCTTTCTCTGTCATTGTTTATTCTTTTATTCTAGTCGTAAGTTCCTTTTTCAGAAGGCTGTCGTGTCACCTGACGCTCTGTTCAGGTGCATGCCTCTGGCTGTGCTTTGAAGATGCAGGGAGGGGGTTACTGTTATGGGGGAGAGACAGGCACATAAAGGAGAAGAATAAATGGCCGGGCGTCAAGTTTCCGTCTGCCCATACCTCTTTCATTTCTCTTCAGTTTTTTTTCTTTTGCATTTTTTTACCGAGCATGATCACAGTGTCTTTTAGGAGCCTAGCAGAAGAGATTACGCAGTCTGGTGGTCGACGAACTTGCCGTGTAAGTGAAAGGTTAAAATTTCAAATGACTGGAAAGGACCCTGTAGCAGGACTCAAATTTGAAATAAAAGGCATATCTGTACTTCCAGGTAAAACTCAGGGCTGGTCAAGCCTATTGGCGTCATAGAGGTGCTGACCTGCCAGCCAACTTAACATTGCCTCGGAAAAGGGTGGCACCGCTGTATATGCTTGCCTAGGATGCCACATCAACGAGGACCAGTACTGAAAAAAAGCTATACTAGTGCACCTGGACCTTCATGCAGATAAGGATAGCTAATTTTTCTAGAGATGAGCATCCATCTTAAGAATGAGTGTGAATGCATGTGAAAAGAGTCTCTTCCTCAGGACCAGGGTTGCGTGTATTTTCTGGGGCTACACACACATCCGAAATATAAGTAATCTCAGCTCTGTTTGTTTCCCAAATCTCCATGCCCTGATGCTCTGCCTGTCTCCGGCCATCTCAGTGTGCTTGTGGCCACTAGCCTGTGAGATGCCAGTGGCTGTATTAGCTCTGTGAATGCTTACATGCTGTTGAATGCATTCAGCACATGGTGACGCCTGCTCATTGGACCTAGTATGAGACCTATGGGGATACAGTATTTTAGGTTAGTCTGCTGGAGTTAGGATATGTAAAGACCCATGTCCTGTGGCCGTATCTTTCATCCAGGTGATCATTCTTGAAGACTACTCTGACCCCTTTGATGCTCAGAAGACCCGGGAACAGAGGGAGGCAGAGCGTGTAGGAGAAAATGATGGATATGTGGAGCCATATGACGCCCAGCAGATGATAACAGGTGTGTGTGTATGTGTGTGTGTGTGTACACGTGCACTGAACTCAGAAGGCCAGCAACCTGCAGCGTGAAAAACTTTTGGCTCCTCCAAAATTGCCATGGCAACCGTATTGTTCTGGGACAATGGGTGCAGTTTCCTGTCCCTGCATCCTGTTTCCTGTCTCTGTTTCCCAGTCCTATTATCTGTAGGAAGTTGCCCCCCCAGTCCTCGCGCTCTTACTGTACGTACACCCACATGTGGGAAGGCCCATCTATACCCTACACTTCTAATAACTTTCCAGAATTCAGGAAGAAGCCAATCACTTGTCCAATCATATGGCTGCTTGACCTTTCTCTCCATTCACTCCATTGTCTCAGGCTAAACAGCCATACAATAGGTCTGACACATATTGTTATTCATGGCATTTCTTATGAAACCACTGCGTTCTGCCATTATGCAGGCGTGTGGTCTCTTAAACTTATTTTAGAAAGTTAATTTTGTGCTTTTTTGTTTTATGGTAATGCAAAATTTGTATGTTTTACCAACAATTTATGTATGTAGACAACTGCTTATTGTTTTGTTCCAGTTATGGGAAAACAGGAAGAACTCCTAGCTGGCATATGGAGGTATATTAGAAATGATTGTGTGCAGTGGTGGCTCTGAGGCTAGGGATCTGTGCCAGCAACTGGAAATTTGCTGCCTCAAACCCCATGAATGCCCGGAGTGATTCTATTCCATTGGGCCCTTGAGCTTAACCTGCAATTGCTTCGTCCTGGGTATGATGTTAATCTACATCCAGCCCTGTAAGGAGGTCCTCCAACTTGCAGGGAAAAACTTGGGGGTTTGGAGGATTGGCACTCCAGCCACTGGGAAAAAAAAAACTCACACTGGTCCATTCGGACTAGTGTGGTGCTGAGGTATCACCTGCCGCATGGCTGCACTCAGGTTCTCATCCCTGAGGTGGTTTGTTGTGTGGTGGGTGTGGCAAAGCACTGTAACCAGTGCATGCTCTTTACCCCCCCCCCCCCCTTAAAGTAACAGTTCAGGTGAAAATCTGGAAATGCTGTTGGAGATTAACTTTACTGCCTACCCCTACCAACTGCCCTATGTACTTTGCTTGCTTCAGAAATTCGACGGAGAGGATCCAAGGACCTGTTGAAGATTTGTGTCCAGATGGAGGGTGGGGAGGGGCCCACTGAGGAGGCTCGGCCACCCCCAGCTCCCCAGATATATGATGTCCCGTACGAGGGAGACACAGATGATCTCGGAGATGCGGGCGAGTATGAGCTACCTTGGGAGTGGAAGAAGGAACAGCTAATGAAGACACAGCCAGGTACAGAAGCACAGCTGTTAAAGCACTTCATATGGACCATGAAACTGAACATGCTGTTGTACCCTGGAGTAGAAGGCTTAAACGGAAATTCCTCCAGAAAAATAACAGAGAACAGGCCCTTTTCACAAAATTGTCACCTTCTTATATAATCAAAAGACATCTATTTCGGTTTTGTATTGGCAGTCTATGGAGATTTAAATCTTTCCGCTCTGAACAACAGTGTTTTCTGTCAGTTGGTATGCAATATTTAATAACTTTTCAATATTCTCATCTTTGCATGGAAAGTCAAGGCTGGGCCAATCCAGTTTCTAATTGGTAATACTCCCATTGTCTAATCCTACATCCCTGGTGTCCATCCACCCATCCATCCATCCATTATCTACCACTTTTCCGGGTTGGGTCGCGGGGGCAGTGGTGTAAGCAGGGAAACCCAGACTTCCATGTCACTTCATCCAGCTCCTCTGGTTGAATTCCAGGAGGGAGACATAGTCTCTCTAGCATGTCCTTGGTCTGCCCCGGGGCCTCATGTCCTTGGTCTGCCCAGTGGGACATACCCGGAACACCTCACCAGGGAGGCGTCCAGGAGGCATCCTAAGCAGATGCCTGAGCCACCTCATCTGGCTCCTCTCAATGTGGAGGAGCAGCGGCTCTACTCTGAGTCCCTCCCGAATGACTGAGCTTCTCACCCTATCTTTAAGGGAGAGCCCAGCCACCCTGCGGAGGAAACCCATTTGGGCCGCTTGTATTCTCGACTTTGTTCTTTCGGTCACTACCCACAGCTCATGACCATAGATGAGGGTAGGAACGTAGATCGACTGGTAAATCGAGAGCTTTGCCTTTTGGCTCAGCTCCTTCTTCACCATGACAGACCGATGCAGCGCCCGCATGACTGCTGACGCCGCACCGATCCGCTTGTCGATCTCCCGCTCCATCCTTCCCTCAGTCGTGAACAAGAGATACTTAAACTCCTCCACTTGGGGAAGAACCCCCTCCCCGACCTAGAGAGAACACTCCACCCTTTTCCGGCTGAGGACCATGGTCTCGGATTCTCCAGAATCTCCTCGAAGCCGTCCAGAATTCGTTCTCCATGGCCTCGCCAAACTCCTCCCATACCTGAGTTTTTGCCTCAGCGACCGCCGAAGCTGCGTTCCGCTTGGCCCGCCGGTACTCATCAGCTGCCTCCGGAGTCCCACAGGCTAAAAAGGCCAGATAGGACTCCTTCTTCAGCTTGTCCACCAGTGGGTTCGGGGATTGCCGCCGCAACAGGCACCGACCACCTTACGGCCACAGCTCCGGTCAGCCGCCTCCACAATGGAGGCGCGGAACATGGCCCATTCGGACTCAATGTCCCCTGCTTCCCCCGGACATGGGTGAAGTTCTGCCGGAGGTAGGAGTTGAAGCTCCTTTTGACAGGGGATTCCGCCAGACATTCCCAGCAGACCCGCACTATACGCTTGGGTCTGCCAGGTCTGACTGGCTTCCTCCCCCACCAGCGGAGCTAACCTACCACCAGGTGGTGATCGGTTGACAGCTCCGCCACTCTCCTCACCCAAGTGTCCAATACATGCGGCCGCAAGTCCGATAACACGACCACAAAGTCGATCATCGAACTGTAGCCTAGGGTGTCCTGGTGCCAAGTGCACATATGAACACCCTTATGCTTGAACATGGTGTTCATTATGGACAATCCGTGACGAGCACAGAAATCCAATAACAAAACACCACTCGGGTTCAGATTAGGGGGGCCGTTCCTCCCAATCACGCCTCTCCAGGTCTCACTGTCATTGCCCATGTGAGCACTGAAGTCCCCCAGCAGAACAAGAGAGTCCCCAGGAGGATTGCTTTCCAACACCCCTTCCAAGGACTCCAAAAAGGGTTGGTATTCCGAACTGCCGTTTGGCGCATAAGTGCAAACAACAGTCAGGACCCATCCCCCCACTTGAAGGCGAGTGCCCCCTCTCGTCCACCGCGGTAAACTCCAATGTACAGGCACCCAGCCAGGGGGCAATAAGTATGCCCACCCCTGCTCGGCGCCTCTCCCCGTGAGCAACTTCAGAATGGAAGAGGGTCCAACCCCCCTCAAAGAGACTGGTTCCAGAGCCCAAGCCGTGCGTCAAGCTGATGCTTCACAACCTCGCGCACTAGCTCAGGCTCCTTCCCCACCAGAGAGGTGACATTCCATGTCCCTAGACCTAGCTTCTGCAGCCGTGGATTGGACCACCAAGGTCCCCGCCTTCAGCCACTGCCCAACTCACACTGCACCCGACCCCTTTGGCCCCTCCTATAGGTGGTGAGCCCATTGGAGGGGGGACCCTCGTGCCTCCTTCGGGCTGTGCCCAACCAGGCCCCATGGGTGCAGGCGAACAGGTGGTCGCCATCGAGCCCCACCACCAGGCCTGGTTCCAGGGCGTCTGGGCAAGGGAAAACGTGAATCGATGTTTTTACTCATCATAAGGGGACTGATGAGCCGCACTTCATCTGGTTCCTCACCCAGGACCCGTTTGCCGTGGGTGTGTCCTACCAGGGGCAAAAAGCCCCGGGCAACTTAGCTCCTGGGATCATTGGAACACGCAAGGCCCTCCACCACGATAAGGTGTCGGCTCCAGGAAAGGAGATCCCAGGTGTAAGAAATGTTAAATGGTGGCTTAGGTCATAGTGAAAAGTTCACTTGGAAACGTATTTCAACACACTAGCAAAGACAAAACAAAAAAGGGAATAGCCTGAAATAAGTCCACATTTCAGTGGGGTTTCACTGGAATAGCTGTATAGGCAGACACTAATTATACAGCACACACTTAGATGCTGTGCAAGTCCGCAGGTCCAGGCTCCTGGAGACAGACACTGAGTTCAGCAGTAAAGTTGGGGCCTTCATCTCTTTCTCTCTCCCTCTCTGTGTTTGTCTCTTTCTTTCTATATATATACAGTATATATATATATATATATATATATATATATATATATATTTTTTTTTCTGTCTCTGTCTCACTCTGTCTCTCATTCTCTGTATCTTTCTGTCTCTCTTTTTCTGTCTCTGTCTGTCTCTCTCACTTTGTCTCTCTTTCCCAAAGGCAGCCCTACCACTGTCAGGGAGGAGCTTCCGCATCCAAGCCGCCACCAGCACCTGCGGCAGAAGAGCTGGAGCCAAAAGATCTTGAAAAGCTCGCTGTCCTCCAGCTCGGAGTCAGAGGCGAACCTGGTCAACCGCACTCTGCCTTTGGAGAAGCAGTGGTGAGGCTGTGAGACAGGCTACGCTGTGGCTGCATGTATGAGTAAGATGTTGCAATCCAATGGGGAGCTGTTGAATCAAATGGGGAGCTGCGATTATAATCTTGATACAAAACAGGATGGGCAGATGCTGCTGCTGTGCGCATTGGGAGTGGTTGTGTCCATTCCTCTGTTCCTTTTCCATTACCAATTAATATACTGTCCTTATTCATTTAAACTAATGATCTACATTGTTTGTTGTTAGCTTCCATTATCAGTCCCTTCTTCGTTCTGAGACATCTGATAAGTAACCTTCTTTGCCAGATCTTTTTTATTTGTCTGATTTCTACCAAACTTTGCAGACACGTTGTATGGGTGAAATTCTGAGACATCGCCATTTCCTTTCTCAAATTATGGGGTATGAGATGATTTTCTGAATACAGTGGTACCTCGGTTCTCAAACTTAATCCGTTCCGGACTCCTTATCGAATCCTAAAAAGTTCGAGTTCTGATCAAATTTTTCCCATAAGAAAAAATGGAAAACCAATTAATTGGTTCCCGGCCCCCCAAAATTTCACCTAAATATGTTTTTTTATTATTATTAGCATTTAAACACAAAATGAACAGGATAAAACAAGAAGAGAATTTTTTTCTTAATGGCTTCCAAAACAATAAAGATCTTATCTCAACATTACCCATGTCCTGCCCCGATCGTCTACTCCTTCCGTGTGCCACGCCCCCTCGTTAACCTCGTGTGGGATCCCCATGTGATCAGCTGTTTCTGGTTGTTGTCATTAGTCCTCTGTATTAAGTCCGCGTTTCAGTTTGTTTCCCCAGTCCGGTCATTCGGTGCGTTCGACTTGCTTACATCGCTGGCTTAAAGCAATGATCCTGATGCAATGCATTACGGTTAGATGCATTGCGACCTCTCACCCGGCTGCACAAACTGGAACCGCCTCCGTGACGACACACCTTTGCCCTTAGTGGCTGAAGAGTTTAGTTACATGCATGACGTTTGTATCCCAGGCAGTTCCGATGCGTAATCTGCCATTTCTCCCGAATATCACGTAAAGCAGTGACAACTGGTTTTCAGTTAATTAACCTGGTAAAATAAAGTTTAAATAAATGATATAAATGCTCTAATAGTACACGTAAGTTAGTGGTTTATTTATTGTTAGTTACTGTAATGTTGCGCTGCTTTATTTGGTTAATTGTCCAGTCTGTGAAGAAGGCATACATGTAAGAATTGCATTGTAGTATGACTCATTTCCTGGCATGTACAATTTATATTAGGTCAGCGTTCACGGTTCGACTTCTGATATTCGGATCGAGTTCTAGGTCAAACTGGTTTGTTCGACTTTCAAGAAATTCGAGTTCTAGTGAGTTCGAGAACCGAGGTACCACTGTATTATAAAAATTAACTCAAATTATATATATTTTTTTCTGTTGCCAGCACCTCTGCTTGACAAATTGTCTCAGTAGTATTCCAATAGTCGATGCAAAATTCATTGTGGGAAATTTAGGGGCAATTTAATTGTGCCCTCGTCCAAGTCAGTGGTGGCATATGAAAGAACAGCCACAGATCTGGTGAACCTGATCACATTAAGACAAGTCACACCAAGTACTCCAGAGGCGACAGATAAATAGCCTAACCCCAAGCTTTGCTCTTGGCTGTGAACATATGTATGTGTGTGTGTATGTCTGAAAAGGAGAGTGATTAACCACATGTAATCATTCAAAATGTGCGTTCAGCCATCTTGTATGACAAAATCATTTGTTCAGCAGTAAATCCTGCTGTATTGTGGATGATGAATTTGTATTCTTTGAAAGTGGCTGTAGACTAAATCAAAATCAACATTTTTGTAGCAATACAACGTCAAAGAAGTGGTGGTCACCACAGTGATCACCATTCTGGTGGACCGTCAGTGCAGGGTCCGGACCCCTCGCAACCCAGAATGGGATGAATGGTTTCAGATGAGTGGTTGAAAATGAATGGTTGGATGGATATATGACATATCTTATGAGTCTCATGAGAATTGCCTGGTAATCGCCTCAACTGAATGTGCCAAACTCATTAACTTGTTGATTAAGTCGGGAGTAGTGATGGCCAAAACGACAACTCATGAACTATTTGCTGTATTTTCTGACCCCACAAGATAGTGCTCTTGGTTTACTTTGGGGCTTTGAGTCCTTTTTTGAACAGAGAGCACTATCTAGTGGGGTCAGAAAATACAGCAAATGGTTTATGAAGCATAGTTTTGGTCATCATTAGTTGGGAGTACTGAGCCACAGCCACTATGCAGCCAGGCATGCACACAGTACTAGTACAACAGATTGTGGTATGCGGAGAGGCAATGAAGGCAACAGAGCTAGAGACAGTCTACAAAAATCAAACGTAAGTGAATTTTAAAAAGGTATATATATAATTTTTATATGATATATGATAAAAATTATATAATAATTTTTCAGATACTTTTAGATATTTAGAATCTAAGACTTTGACCTGTGCAATCTATGTTTGTACAAAAAGTTTGATTCTTTTGGATTTGAAAATTCAGATTCTGATTTACTGAAAAACAAACAGTTCAAAACAACAGTCTGGTCACAAATCGGACATCACTGTCATTCATTTGCATACGTATTTTTGCATGCAAGTATTATTTCTTGCTAAGACCATATTGTGTTGTAGTTTGCATAGTGCTTTTCTCTCCGACTGACGATCGATTCTGCATTGTACTGGACTTCAGTATTACTATATCAGTCACGTTAGAACAGATTTGCGGTGTGATATGCATTGACATGGACTGACATGGACTGACAGTGATTCCATTGCATGTGTGGACTAGGTTTAGCAGCTCTTACTGCCTGCACATGCTAGTTGGAAGGCCATGCTTCCTATTTGTGAAGTCAGAATTATGATTATGTTATATTTAGATGTTTTATTATCAGAGAGAAATGAAAAAATGGCACCCACACGAAATTGTAGCTAACTGGAGCTAATGTAAAGTTGATCATTTTGTGCCGCACTATCAGTCCATTTGCTATGGATAGAATGATAAACGGCATTGTTCTATATCAAGTAAAGTGTGCACAAATTACAGATGTACACAAGCAGTGGCTCATGATAGTTGTAAAAATAAACAATTAAATACCATCCACAACTTAAAGTTGAAGGTCATCACAACTTGGCAATTGGGGTATCAAAATTATTTCAGAATTTCCCATTCAAAAGTACGAGTTTGGGGGGCGGAGGGTGTGGGAGCAGTAAGAATTAATGGGGGTGGGGGAGTGACGGGGCTGTCCGGGGAATACAATGCTGGCATTCCAACATCCTTTCTAGTTAAATAAAGAAATTTAAGGCTGTTAGCCACTCCATGGCATATCCCGGCATTGTGCCCTTTAACGTCTAAGAAACCCAGACCAGCATAAGCAGTTGGAAGATGGATGGATGGATGGATGAATGGATGGATGGATGGGTGTTTGCCGTAACTTATGCACAATTAAATTTGTTCTTTAACCTCTATGCCACTTGTCCTAAAACTCTTATTGGGTTAATTGTGATTGCTGAAAAAACCTTTTCATTCATCCCTCCATACTTCCACTCTCATGGTTTTTAGGGCTGCAAAAATCAAACTTTGTATATACAACCATGGAAAAAATTAAGAGACCCCTCTATATTTTTAAACAAATCTACATTTTTAAATCCTGGTTTAATCATGATTCTGCTGGCAGAGGCTGTGCAGAGCAGCAGGCTGCTTCCAGGTTAATTTCTAATACAGCAGTACAGAAGAACAAGGTGAAGCAGGAGACACTGGGAATGACCCGAAACCAGCCAGGTAGAGGGAAGAAGCGACTTTCTAATGCCAGAGATGACTGTTAATTTATCCGAGAATTTCTCATGAATCGGAGAATGACATCAAGTGACCTTCAAAAGGAATGGGAAACATTAAGTGCAGGTGTGAATTGCACTGCTAGGACAGTTCATATCAGGCTCCTAGAAGCAGGACTGAAGTCCCATAAAGCAAAGAACAAGCTCTTCATTAATAAGAAACTGGGAAGAACCAGGCTGCAGTTTGAAAAAAAAAGTACATTATTCACAGACACACACCCTTAAATTCAAGAAATGAGTGAAATAAAAAATTGTGCTGTGGTCTCTTAATTTTTTCCACGGCTGTAGACTCAGCAGCGGATTAAAAGCATTAAACAACCACTCAACTGCTGAAGCAAAGCATAAATATTTATCATTCCTTTCTTTCTCAGTGTCTTTTGTTCTACTTTTATGCACGCAGCAATCCCGCATTTTCTTCATGAAATGTCGTTTCTAGTTTGACAGTAACTCTGGTCCCTTGAATTCATTTCCGTGTGACCTGATAAGAACATGCTGATCGTCCAGTGTGTGTGACATGGTGTACCAGGAGATGATGCCTGTGGCATGCTCCATACATGACTCTGCTCATGCTCCTGACATGACTCTGCTCATGCTCTTGAAACAACTCTGTTTATGTTCCCATTATGATTCTGCTTACATTCATGATTCTGATATGACTCTGTGTACACTCATGCTCCAGAAATGACTCTGCTCACACATGCTCTTTATCTGACTGCTCACATTCATGCCCTTGACCTGTTTCTGCTGATGCTCATGTTCCAGAAATGACTCTGCTGACGATCATGTTCCTGACATGACTCTGCTCATACTCATGCTCCCCCAGCTGGTACCATGGCTGCATGACGCGTCAGGAGGCTGAGGCCCAGCTGCAGACCTGCAGGGAGGCCAGTTTCCTTGTAAGAAACAGCGAGTCGGGCACCAGCAAGTACTCTATCGCCCTCAAGTGAGTGACTCTGCTACTGCTCTGTTACATAGTTCTTATCTTCATAGTACCCTTTATCAACATGCCTATCCTCGAAGATTCTTTGTCTTGCATTGATGACTGTTAGTGTTATTGCATAAGATTTTTCCGTATTGTGTGATGTGTTTAAGGGGCCTCAAAGTTGTATAAAATCATCAGGATTGGAAAGCGCCTCAAATGATTCCTTCATTGTGACTATCCATGTTCCCAGAATTCCTCTTTGTGGCTTCACTGATTCTCTGTCTGGCCCTTAAATTCTTCTATGTGACCTCAGCTGTCCTGTGTTAGGCCTCAGAATTCCTATCTGTGGCTCCACTGTCTCTGCGCCTGGCCCTAAAATTCCTCTCTGTGGTCCACCAGTACTGTATCCGGCCTTAACCCTCCTCTCTGAAGCCCCAGCCCCTCTCTCTCTCTCACTCTCTCCTAATGCTCTTTTTTCTGGGTCTACTTGTCCCACAGGACAAGTCAGGGCTGTGTGCACATCATTGTGGCTCAAACCAAGGAGAGTGGATACACCCTGGACCAGAGCAGCTGTGTGTTTCCCAGCATTCCTGAGATGGTCCACCACTACTGCACCCAGCAGCTGCCCTTCACAGGGGCCGAGCACATGAACCTGCTGCACCCGGTTCCCCGTCTGCACTAACGTACCTGCAGAACCAGCTGGATCTCACAAAAGCAGCTGCACTTACTATCTCCCTGTCTGTCTCTGTAGGTTGAATGCTGACTCTAGGTGCAAGACTGTGGCTTTTATCTTTTAGACCCACTCTGTATGTCCTTCATACACTGACCCCACCCACCATCTCAGATACCTCTTTTCCACTAGTGTCATGCCATTTCTGGTGTGGGTGCTAACACTGAACTAGTTTTCAGGTGGTGCTCAAGTGGCATGACCTGAGAACCGGGCGTGTTTCCACTAGTTAAGAACAACATTTGTAACAGATGGCGATTTCTCACACAACAATGGGCACGTAACAGTTTTGAGTTTGTTTAATAATGTTTTTCGATGGAGAATGTTTATGGTAATGCTAACTTAAGTGATACTTAAGTTAGCAGTAATTAAAACATTCTTTTTACAGAACATTACCTAGCTACATTACAAGCCATTACTAATTAATATTTATAACTAATTATTTGCTGGATTTTTGCTGCGTAGATTTTGCAGTTGTACAGAAGACGGACATCACCCATCATCCAGATATCAACGAACAAGCCATTGATGGGACACAGTAGTCCGTGGATTCAGTCGGACACTGTTCATCCAAAACATCACTTTGCCACAGTCATTTGACTACATATATTACTGTCTCAAACATATAGCAGGGAGAGCAAACACCAGTTTTTGTTTGTGTGCACCTGCAAGGAAAAGTGTTACATTTGCGTGTTGGAGGCTGTCTGCCTACTGTGGGGCATTTAAATATCTTCTATCCCATGCTGCCTTGTGAGAGTTCTTTTTTGTAATTTTGTCTTCTTTAGTTTTTTTAATTTGCTAATAATTTGCTCCGTACTACAAATGTCACCCACTTTCTCCAGCTCTACTTTAATTTCTGCATGTTTTCAGCAAACACTAAAGTCAAACAAAACACCAAACATTGGTGAAGTTTACAGTGCATCGTAGCCCCTCCTCACACATGCCAACATCGCGGGTTCGCAATTTCAAACCGGCAATTCTGTGGTGGTGTGCCAGAGATTTTCAGGCACGGCACCAGATAATTGGAAGAGAAAAGCTTCGAATGAGTTACAAATTAGGTACCGGCTAGGCAATGCATTAATGGAAAAGGGCTAAGACAGTGGCTTAGCCCCCTAAGAGCTCCACCCCCTTTAATATGGGGCCAGAGAGGAAGAGAAATACAGATGGGAAGTTTGCCTTAAATCTGGTTCTGACTAATCATGTGGAAAACATGTCATTGTTCTCTAGCCCCATGTAAGTGTGTCAGTTTAATATGTTCACAAGGTATTTTCGGGCCATATGCAAGGGACCAGCTCGGTCTTGCTGCTAGTGTCCCCTTTTTGGACTTCACTCGTTCTCTTATTTCTCATCCATCTCCCTTCACTAAGAGCTCAGAAAGCATTTTAATGGGAATTCTATATTTCAGAAATGTATGTTAGGGATTAAAATACAATAAATTTCACTTTATAATGTGCAAAATACCTGATATTCATAGCATCCTAAACATGTATTTTTTAATGAATTTTAGGAATGAAACGTGTTAATGAATACTTCTGACCATCTAATGAGTGAGACAGGGTCTGTATGCCACAACAATGCACGTTGGTGTATTTGTTTTAAAATGAGTTCAATCTGTGCTTCTCAGTTAAACACATAATTCTTCTCATCATAACAATACAAACATCTGCAAACATACCAGGTGCATCATGAAATTATTAAATAGACATGACTTTTGATTTTGTGTGTACATTCCTCATAAGGGTATAGGCTTTAAATCTGTGACTGTAATGAGCAGAATTCAATAGGTACACATAAGGTGCAACTATAAGTACTGTCTGTCCTTAAGTCAAAATAAGTTTTTCTGCTAGCCTGTTAATGTCCGTAGGTGTGACAGTGCTATTATTCTGTGCATACCGTAGTCACTCTTCAATCAGTTGTTTCATTTGTAATTGTGTTCCAGTCAGTCATAGTGAGTGGTACTGTTTTCAGTCAGTCACCCTGTCTGCTGTAGTGTCTTCAGCCAGTCACTCTGTCTGTTGTAGTGTTTTCAGTCACGCAGTTCGTCAGTAATGGCCAGTGGCCCTTACAGGAAGGTAGAAGCACTTGGGGAGGTCCCAGCTGTTCAATTATTCACAGATGCAGCACTAGGACCATCTGCACAGCAATGGATAGAGAAGCAAAGGAGAGAGTCAGGCTTCATTGTCTCACATCCTTTGCTCTTGCTCACTCTCCTTCAGCTTTCTTTCAGAGTAGCTGCTATTTACACCAGCCCCCCATATCCTTTGATGCCCATCTGTATCACACAGTATTTATAATACACTCTTCTTCCTTTGTTTCTCATATATTAATCATTCAAGTATCTAATTGACCATGTAGCTTCATTTAATACACAGTACTTTAACCTTTGCCTTTGAAGCCCCCTGTCAAACGGTCCCACCACCAGACAGACTCACAGGAGTGCCTTATCATCTTTTCTGTTTAGCTTTTCAGTTCGAAAGTGGAATTGGGGGATAGTGTGACTGAAACAGGCAGCAAAAAGACCAAATTAAAGGGATACATTACACAGAAGGGCAAGCTCTTAGATGGCTCTGATTGTGGCACGATTATTTGTGCTGAACTACCTTAGAAGCTGGTGTAAAAAATTACAAAGATCCTGATGCAGTTTATCGCTGATGGTGTGATACACACTGGGTCCACGTACAACAGTGACAGTCTTTGATCTTGGTGATGAATTAGGAGTTTGCCAGTCCGCCAACACTCTTAAAAGCACAGCTGGGATAACTGCACACCTCTACCCCTCCTCTACCTAAACAAATAATTAAATGATTGTTTTGTTGTCGTTGTGAGAAAATCTCACTAAATCAGAAATAAACTTCTAATAATCAGTGTATAAATTTTAAATATTTTGCCTTTATTCCAAAATGTTCTCAATTTTTTATATTAATATATTTCATCAAGAGTCACTTAGTGCGATTTAGTCACAATGATGATAGGCTTTGTAAAAAAGTGCTAACCTCTACAGTGAATACCAATAATAGCACTCCGTACCACCACCACCTCTGTCGCGTAGCGTAGCCAGCGTACTCCGACTTGCGCTTGATTTATTTCAGGAAATTTGGGCAAAGGTACGGGAAAACAGGGTCCCGGCCACAGCGAGCTTTAGTGGGTTCCTATAAATAAGCCGACACGAACTCACTATCGATCATCCTGGAGAGCATCCCTTCACACATATACAGCACTGCGAATGGGCTTTCCCCAGTGCAGCGATGGGTCCGTGGATGCTGATGTACCTTCTCGTCATTGCGAAAAGTGAGTAACCTCTCGATCGTTTGGATTAAAGGGAATTTGTTGACAATATCAGAAGAGGTATTTATTTGTTTCGCCTATCGCTCCGTGGGCTCTAGGCTTGCTGCCAAGGTTGGTAATAGGGGCAGATAGGTAAATGGACAGGTACGCAGACCAGAAGAGCAAGAAGATACCTTTATGAACGTTTTGTGGCCGTTTTATGATGAAAACGGTAATTATGTACAGATAAAACTAAACGCGAAGCACCCCGGGCTGTGGAGCGTTGTATCATTGCGTGCGGATTTATTGGAGTACAGCCTTGCTCGTCGTTACACTGGTTAATTAGTGCACGTTTTGATGTTTATATAACCTGCTTAATGTATTTGTTATTACAGCAGTTGTAAAGCAAAACGTATAGCCTATATTTTTTCTTCAGATGAAACAGAATTATTACTAGTGTAAATCTCACTTAGTAGTCACGCTGTGCTGTATATAAAGGGGATAAAGGTGAGTGTTAAATTTACAGTTATATAATTATACACAGAACGCAGTATATATATGGTTTCGTTAGACGTTTAAACTGGAGGGTTGTACTAGGCCTATATCAATTCAAATAAATGCGGCCAGATTCTTTGACCGTTTTTCTCTGTTTTCTCCATATCAGTACCTTAATCCACAAACACACACACACACACACACACACACGAAAACCCTCAATCGCAAAAAAGATGAAAGCGCACATTTACGGATACAAGCAAACGACTTCCCCGGCTCATGGGCGCCGGTCATGTTTTAATGCGGTTTAATGAAGCGTCTCCCTTTTAAAAGAACGATTTATTACCGCACGTACTGCACATGAATTAGCGGAATCAGCTGGCAGGTCGGCCGTCCGTCAGTCGTGGACAGGGGGTCGCTTCTACCTCTAATAGCTTTACCGTTGTCCGGCTGATAGCCCCACGGTATTAAGGCTGACACCCGATGGATGGGGAAATGATTCATAGTGTAAATGATAACGGGTAAAACAAAAACACGAAATAACTACAGTAATAACTGGTCGGCACTGACAATATTTGCTTCAAGTTGTGTTTCGGTAAAGCCAAATTATTGTGTACCCAATACAGAGTATAACCACCCTACGATAGATCATGATATCAGTACTACCGATCTGAAATAAATTTTAGTTGGATTTCTTTTCAGTTTTATTTTCCTGTGTCAAATACCTGCAGTACCAAGCAAGTCTTATGTGAAGAACAATTACCTAGCTATGACCCTTTAAATCTCTGTGGCTGACTGGAAGCTGTGTCTTAAAGTGGCCTGGGGAAATTTTACTAGCTGTGTGCCGTGCAGATACTATGAGGGCCTTCTCAATATGTTCCCATGCATGGCTACTAGGGTTATGTTGGTAGGGCCCTGCAACAAATTGCTCCAAAATGTCAGGGCACTTCTTCCATCCACAAGCCTTTCTCTGTCAAGCCGTGCATGGTCATGGCTCCCTTTTTGATTAATTATGCCTGATTTGTCCAAATTGGCCACCACTGATTTTCTGTCCGTTTTGTCATTTGTTGTATTATTTAGAGATGCACTGATCCATACCTATTTGACGGCCATGCGTGACCAAGATCAAAGTAAAATTCGATCAAACACTCCATGTTTTCCTATCAATTATGTTCTTTACACTGACTGATTACTCATATTTCCAGTTCAAATTCACAACAGTTTTGCCTTATGTCGCAAAAGTTTTGTTATAACGCAAAGGTTTTGGGTTATATCGCAAAAGTTTTGGGTTTTAACGCAAAGGTTTTGGGTTATATCGCAAAAGTTTTGGGTTATAACGCAAAGGTTTTGGGTTATAGTACAAAAGTTTTGGGTTATAACGCAAAACATTATTTTTTTTTTTTCTTCTGCCATTTTTTTTTCTCCTCCTTTGTCCCCATAGTACAGTACGGAGCCCCTAAGGGGACAAAGGAGGAGAAAAAAAAAATGGCAGAAAAATAAAAATAAATAATACCACTATAGTAACATAAATAATTAAGAAATACACTCATAAAATAATAATAATAATACTTTTTGCCCCTCCTGGAGCCGACACCTTATCGTGGTGGAGGGGTTTGCGTGTTCCAGTGATCCCAGGAGCTAAGTTGCCCGGGGCTTTATGCCCCTGGTAGGGTCACCCAAGGCAAACAGGTCCTGGGTGAGGAACCAGACGAAGTGCGGCTCAAAAGACCCCTTATGAAGAAAAACATGATGGAAAAATGTTTTCCCTTGCCCGGACGCGAGTCACCGGGCCCCCCCCCCCTAGAGCCAGGCCTGGCGGTGAGGCTCGATGGTGAGCACCTGGTGGCCAGGCCTATACCCATGGGGCCTGGTCGGGTACAGCCCGAACAAGGCACGTGGGTCCCCCCTCCAATGGGCTCACCACCCATAGGAGGGGCCATAGGGGTCGGGTGCCTTGAGAGCTGGGCAGTGGCCAAAGGCGCGGACCTTGGTGGTCCGATCCTCGGCTGCAGAAGCTAGCTCTTGGGACATGGAATGTCACATCTCTGATGGGGAAGGAGCCTGAGCTGGTGCGCGAGGTTGTGAAGTTCTGGCTAGACATAGTCGGGCTCACCTCGACACACGGCTTGGGCTCTGGAACCAGTCTCCTTGAAGGGAGTTGGACCCTCTTCCACTCTGGAGTTGCCTGCGGGGAGAGGCGCCGAGCGGGGGTGGGCGTACTTATTGCCCCCTGGCTGGGCGCCTGTACATTGGGGTTTACTGCAGTGGACGAGAGGGTAGCCTCACTTCGCCTTCGGGTGGGGGGACGGGTTCTGACTGTTGTTTGCGCTCATGCGCTGAGCGGCAGTTCAGAGTACCCACCCTTTTTAGAGTCCCTGGAAGGGGTTTTGGAGAGCACTCATTCTGGGGACTCTCTTGTTCTGCTGGGGAACTTCAATGCTCACGTGGGCAATGACAGTGAGAGCTGGAGTGGCGTGATTGGGAGGAATGGCCCCCCGATCTGAACCCGAGTGGTGTTCTGTTGTTGGACTTCTGTGCTCGTCACGGATTGTCCATAATGAACACCATGTTCAGGCATAAGGGTGTTCATATGTGCACTTGGCACCAGGACACCCTAGGTCGCAGTTATAGTCGTGTCATTGGACTTGCGGCCGCATGTCTTGGACACTCGTGTGAAGAGAGGGGCGGAGCTGTCAACTGATCACTACCTGGTGGTGGGTTGGCTCCGCTGGTGGGGGAGGAAGCTGGCCAGGCCTGGCAGACCCAAGCGTATAGTGCGGATCTACTGGGAACGTCTGGCAGAATTCCCTGTCAGGAGGAGTTTCAACTCCTACTTCCGGCAGAACTTCTCCCATGTCCCGGGGGAGGAGGGGGACATTGAGTCCGAATGGGCCATGTTCCGCGCCTCCATTGTGGAGGCGGCTGACCGGAGCTGTGGCCGTAAGGTGGCAGTTTTGCTCTTATGTAAATGAGTGAATTGATTTTCAGATTTAGTTTAAGAACTTGGCTGTTGCTTCAAGTTTGTCCCTAATACTGCCTGCTTGTTGTTATGCCCTCAAATTTTTATCAACTTACCATAATCAGTTATCTGCCCTTTCCCAAAATATCCACACCCTCCCCATGCTGTAATGTAGACCTCCTGAGCTTAGAGGATCTTCAGTGGGTGTAATGCAGTAAGACATCAGTACGTGTCCACTTTGTGATTGTAGTAGATCTGTACTGGGTGAAGTTAAGGGCAGAGCATTAGATGCAGTAAGGCTTAAACAAGCAGCACACATTAAATATTAATAGTTTTTAATGTCACATCTCTGGCTAATAATTTTCTCATACAGCCACTAATGGCTGCCACTAATTTAGGCACCTTGCAGATGATGTAGGACAATTATTTATGAAGCTTCATAAAGCCAGAGCCCCTAAATGCTTCAAGTCTTCAGCGCGTCTTTAAGTTATGAGCTTGTCCAGACCTATTACACTCTTAAAAATCGTTGGCTCAACTGAAAAAAACTATGTTAACAATTTGCATGCTTTTTAAGTTTTGCTGGTTTCAATTATTGAGTAAACTATATGAGTATTTTAAAGTTAGACTAACTTAAATATTTAAGTACAGCCAAAATGATTTGCCTTTACTTCTTCAAATCTAATTAAGTTAAAACAACTTATATCACTACAGCTTATGAATGGACATAACTCATTATTTGAACTGTTTTTCCGTCTTTATTTTATTTCCCTCTTACGGTCGCTCTCTGCCAAAGCAGGCGATGTACAGTAGTTCTAGGACCAGAAAATGTGGGATTTTATGATCATGAAAACAGACACGGCAGCTGAATATTAATAACTAGTTATGTAGCTCGCGGGGAAGAACGAAGTCTTTTTATGGAGTTCTTAATAAGAGTAACACAAAACTCAATAAACCCCAAACAACTGAGAAACACGGGGAGGTCTGACGCTGGTCAGTAAAGTACACACACGGTGAGTAATTTGTACAACCCTAAAGACATGTGAGGATCAGTCAGCGTTCACGTAAGATATGGCCAAACGCACACGACAATTAGGAAATACAGCAAATATTAACATTATCAAAAGGGGGCTATATACAATGTCTCAGCATGCTCAGCATAACTCGATCACTGACGATACAATATTATCGGGCTGGATATGATGTACGATACTGAAACAATTCTTACATCGCTAGTCAGTTAGATTAAGATAAGGCTTTTTCTTACTTTAAATTCTGTACGGAAATTATAAGTCAATGGAAAAGAGAAAATACCGAAAGTACTGTATCAAAAGTACGGTACCTGGTGCAGTAGAAAAGCGCCCAAAGCTTCTGCGCAGATGAAACTCACTTCAGAAGTTGCAGTAACTTAGAATTTTTTAGTTGTTAAGAGAGCGCAAAAATATTTGTTCAAAATATGTAAATAACTAAAATGAAAGCGTGTTCTTTAGTTTTCTATTTTGACCAACTTATAAAAACAAGTTAACTAAGGTGGGAAGATGTAACAGATGTAAAGAGAAACATCTTTATTTTAAGTGTTACTTTCTATCCCCTAGAACCATTTTTAGAGTGACTGTATGCAGATTCCCATAGAGAGGTCAGGATTAATGGCAGAGACAAGATCAAATGACCATCAGTGATTTTATGTTTAGATTATGTGAGAGAGTGGTAGGGGGGTTATATCATGTGGCAAAGGTCCTTGTTGATCCAGACCCTGAAACCATCAGTTAGGGTTGTCAAATGCTGGACCTTAGTAGGTGAGCTGGTGCAGATAGAAAAGATGGCCAGAAAGTGAGAGAGATTCTCACTTGATTTTCCACACTTTATTGGGTTTAGACCGGGGGTTGTGCTCACCAAGGTTGATGTTGCTTAATTCCAGGATTTATTCAGAGTTTAGAATATTGATGTAAAAATCTAGTGTTTTAAAAAGTATGAATAGCCTAGTTTTGCTCCTTATAAATAGATTTAAACACATACATTTGCTGTGCTTGTGTTGGTGCTACCCAACCATGCTCAATCTGTAACTTATGTACTACTTTTATATGAAGCAATAGGAATATGTTGTTTAGTACCTGTCCCTCTGTACTCAGGAAGCCTTGCAGCAGACACAGAAGAGCGGTTGGTCGAGCATCTCCTTAATCCTGCCCATTACAACAAACTGATTCGCCCGGCAACCAATAGGTCAGAACTGGTAACGGTGCAGCTGACGGTGTCCCTGGCACAGCTAATCAGTGTGGTGAGTGAGTGGGTAATTCACCCTGTTTGTGTGCTGCGTGACAAGCTGCTGTGGTTGCTCTCTGCTGCCCTCTAGGGTAAATATCAGGCTACTGCAGCAATGTAACATTCTAGACTTTCCTCTGTGACTTTCTACTGTGAGGTAGTTTATGATGTGTTTTATCACATTCTCCACCTCTCCCATTGAGGTTTAGTTGTCTGTGTTAACCTGGTGCAATCTTTGATTGTCATTTGTTGTTTACCCTCATTACAGCATGAACGGGAGCAGATCATGACTACAAATGTCTGGTTAACACAGGCGAGTATTAGGTTACTTCTCTTTCCCAGTAAACTGCTATCTTGGGAACCCATTGTACAATAATTCTGCATGATGTGTCCCACAGCACCACCTAGTGCCCACACCAAGTTAGAGCTGCTCTTTGCGCTCCAGCCTATAGGCAGGCTCTTCCTCCCTGTCACAGCTCAGACTCTTGGCACGTGCTGCTAGGTGTGTCACAGTGTTGTAGTCATGTGACCATCCGCATAAGTAAATAGCAGCAGAAATGGCTGCTGTTTGCCTGTATGCTGGATAATGGAGCAGGGAGGGAGAACAAGGCCCAAACAGAGCCCTGGCTTTGTGTGCAGCCTCATAGTAGCTGTTTTTGTAGCAGTGGACTCTTACAGTACAAGCCTTCTGTTTGAAATAAACTAAATATTTTCTTCTGCTTCAACCGACTGCTTAATAAGATTCTCATGAGTGCCTTTTTTCGGGCTTCCTCCTCGTTATTCTGCCTTGTTCACCCCAGGAAGAGCTTGAGCTAATTAATCAGTACAGAGCTATGCAACCACAACACCATAAGCACATTTCACCCACTATGTTCGCCTCTAGCTCTTCGGTAACTGTCGCACAGCTCGCTGCATACCCACATTCCCCGCTGTGGCAACACCCAGCAGCCTGTCGTTCGCTAACATTCAGTCACTCTGCAGGAGTGGCAAGACTACAGGCTGACATGGAACCCAGAGGAATATGATGGGATGCTGAAGGTCAGGCTGCCCTCTAAACACATCTGGCTGCCCGATGTGGTTCTCTACAACAAGTGAGTGCTCTGTGTGGACTCCCTGTGTGAGGGATTCCCTCAAAGTGGCGACACAGTCCCCACTCACCTGTGTGGACTCCCTGTGTGAGGGATTCCCTCTATCTATCTATCTATCTATCTATCTATCTGTCTATCTATCTATCTATCTATCTATCTATCTATCTATCTATCTATCTATCTATCTATCTATCATCAGCAATGATATTCCACTATTTTGCTGGGGAGGGTCCCCACAGTTACATTTGCTCAATCACCGACCACACTATTACTGTATTATCCAGCCATTCTAATTTTCCCTCAAGTCTGCAACAAAGACACTGCATATTGTTTGCCCTGGTGTGACCAAGCCTTAAGGATTAAGGGAAAAATGCACATTTAAGGAGCCCTGAAACTGATTGTAGACCTTAATAGAAACACATGGTACTGGAGGGTATAATGGGGACTGTAGTGCAAGACGAAGTGCATGTTGGAGGTTTGCTTTGCATAAGGCTGATTTTAAGACTTTTGTTGCTCTCGAGGTAGATATTTGGGTGTGGCTATTTATGGGGTTAAAGGTAGGCTGAAACCAGCCAGCAGGGTAACTCATTGTTAAAGGAATGCTGCCTAACAAGCTCTGGGTAGTAACGATGAAGGTGGTGAATGATATTGACAGGCCTTGCAGCATCCTTTGTAATATAAAGAGGCTTTTCTGGCAGGTATTTAGGTGTTACTGTAAAGGCAGTGTAAGGTAATACCGCGCATTAGGCCTGTAGGTGACTGAAAAGGAACCGGCAGCGTCGCTTCCAGCCTGTCAGGCTGACACCTGTCATCCTACCTGCCTCGTTTCACCATGCTGACATCACCCGTCTGCTGCGCCCGGGGGCCGTGACCTGCCATCCTTGACCCACTTATCGGGAGAGGGGGGCAGATTCAATATTGACTCGAAGACTGTGTTTGCTATGTATCTGGCCACGGGGGTGTGTGTTGCCTGAAGGGGTACAGTGGATATGGTCCCTTATCCCCATGAGCATCTGACCACTCTGACGCAAGCCGCGGACGTGGCGTCTGGCCCCGCCCCTTCGCTGCAGACTAATCGGCACATCTCTGTCACTTTAGCTCCCCTGTGTATCCCAGGCGTCCTTCCTGCCCTACTTCAGCTGTGTATGCCTGTCTGAGCCACAGCACTGCCCATGTGCCCCCACCCAAGTCAGCAGTGATCCAGCAGGCCGGGTATACCCAGCTCTTCCAGGAAGTCCGCACTCCTGCTGCTTTGCAGTTGAAACATACTTAACATTCTCATAACTACAAGAGCACTACTAAAAACAACTCATGCACGTAGCATAACAGTATGGTCACGTTGCAAAAGATCACAACTTACACAATTAAAACAATTAACTTGTGTCTCAACAGCAAATAATTTCACCCATGAATTAGTCAGTGCCACCAAAATGAAACGTACAATCAGCATCATTTTAACCAGTCAAAAAGCTGATATATTGTCAGTATGTCAGCATAAATATGCTCCTGAGCTCCACAATTCTGAATGATAGTCATTTGCTGCCTTCTCATTGTCATTGACTGATCATTCTTCTTTAGCAAACTGATACTTATTTATGTCAGACACCAACAATTACACCATTACAAGGCTCTACATTACAGTACGTAAAGTTCACTGGTAAGAGAAAGCACTCAGATGCACATGTAACTTGTACAAGTTCTCTAGATATAGGATCATAGCAAACAAAAAAGTCACACAGTACAGTATAACAGAAAAACAGCAAAATGGAAAAACAAGGACAACAAGAAGTCAACAAAATCATGTACTGTGGGAACCAGAAACAACAATGCTGCATCACTGCAATTTATAGAATATATTTTTGCATGAGGTGAACTGTTTTGCATGATGTGGCTTACACGATGATCACATACAGTTATGTGAAAAAATTAGGACACCCATTAAATATTTAGTACTTGATTAAGAAATATCAACATATCAATATTGAATCTTGTTTCAAATTATATTTGTAGATGAAGGTGATTTAATTTCATGACCGATGAAAAAACAAGAAACAAATTCACTTGTTTCACAAAGGAAATTAACTAAGATGCCAATGCCTACTGAGGAAGAAGTTAGGACACCCTGTGCCCTAATAGCTAGTATTTCCCCCATTGGCTGAAATAAGTTCAATGAGACGTTTCCTATAGCCATCTTTCAATCTCTGACATCGACTGGCAGAAAGTTTTCCCCACTCTCTAATGCAGAATTCCTTAAGCTGTGTGATGTTTGAAGGGTGTCTTGAATACACTTAGATTCTATGATGGTGAGCTGGCCAGGTTCTGCTGCAACAAAGCAGCCCCAAACCATGACATTTCCACCCCCATGCTTCACAGCTGGCAAATATGTCTTTGGTTTACACAAAACTGTCCTCTGTTACTATGTCCAGATAATTCAATTTTAGATTCATCTGTCCAAAGCACATTGCTCCAAATGTCCCAGTCTTTGCCTAGGTGGGTCTCTGGCAAACTTCAGTCTTGCCCTGGTATTTTTTTGACAGCAAATGTTTCCTCCTTGCACAGCTCCCATGTAGATGGTAGATGCATGTACCTTGACATCAACTGTGGCAAGACCTTCCTGTATGAACCGTGATGACATTTCAGGATTTTTGGAGACTTATTTCAGCATCTTGCAATCTGGTCTTGGGCTGAACTTGCTAGGACAGCCTGCCCTGGCCATACTGGCAATTTTAACATTTTAACATTTTTAAATGTTCTCCACTTGTAAATTATTCTCCGGACAGTGGAATGTCTTGAGATCTTTTTATATCCTTCCCAGACTCATATGCATCTACTTGCTTCTTTCTGAAGGCCTCAGAGAGCTCTTTGGATCTCACCATGGTGATCCCACTCATTTCAACAATCAAGAGCAAACCAAGCTAAATGTCTATGGTATAAATAAGACAGACTCCACCAAAAAGCTCTGTAATAATGTTCTAATTATTTTCACCTGATGTGGTGCACCTGAATCTAACTCTAGGCATTTTAGATAATAATGGATATGAGGGTGTCCTAACTTTTTCGTAAGTGGAAATTGGCATCATAGTTAATTTCTTAATTGTTAAATAAGTGAATTTGTTTCTTTTTTTGCATAGGTGATACAGTTACATCATTTTTATCTACACATGATTTGAAAGAAGATTTAATAGTGATATGTTGATATTTCTTAATAAAGAGCTAAACATTTAATGGGGTGTCCTAATTTTTTCACATGACTGTACATATATGGTTTTGGGTGTAATATTACTATAGGAAACAATCTGTTTGTCAGGGTCAGCTCCTGTTGTCCCAGTCTGTGTCCTTTTTCCCGTTGTCCCAGTCTGTGTCCTTTTTCCCGTTGTCCCAGTCTGTGTCCTTTTCCCCGTTGTCCTAGTCTATACTGCTTCCCTTGCTCCCTGTCGGCTGCATGGCTCAATGAGCTGAGCATGCAGCTATCTGTTAGCCCCTCTGTTGTGCTGTATGTTGGATATTGCTTAATGTAAGATGTATGTTCTGCCTGCCTGCCCCGACCCATTTGTAATTAGTCTTTGTTTATTCCCTGTTTACTTTTGACCCCTTGTGGTCCTTTATTTTTGTAGTGTTCCCAGTTTTTTCTGTTTTGTAAGTGTTACTTGTGTTTTCTGTTTTTTAAGTGTTTCTTGTGTTTTTTTAGTTCAATTAATAAACCCCGTTTTGTCCTGAGATCCACAAGGTGGTCGCCCACCTCCTTCCTACCTGCCTGCACCATGCCCCATCCACGCACCAGATCCACCCAGATCCTTGACCGAATGAACCACTGGGGAGCTAAACTCAGGCAGGAACTTACATTCTGTCAAGGACAGTAAAACTGTAACAAGGATGTAAAACTGTAACAACTTAAATGAGTGAATGAAAAGGGTTATTCTCACAAAGATATGGAACATGCCTTAGAGTTGATATATTTGTCAGACTACTTCAGGAATTCGTGGTCAATCTGGATATCCCAGGGCTTTGCTGTGTCTGTTTTTCACACAAAGCCATGTGTGATATCCGAGAGCTGGTGGTGTATCTTCTTTACATGTACCACTCTTGCTGTTGCAGTGCTGATGGGATGTATGAGGTGTCTTTCTACTCCAACGCCTTGGTCTCCTATGATGGCAGCGTCTTCTGGCTTCCGCCAGCCATTTACAAGAGTGCCTGCAAGATCGAGGTCAAACACTTCCCATTTGACCAGCAGAACTGCACAATGCGCTTCCGATCCTGGACCTATGACCGCACTGAGATAGACCTGGTGCTCAGGTCAGATGTGGCCAGCATGGATGACTTCACACCAAGCGGTGAGTGGGACATCATCGCCCTGCCAGGCCGGCGCAATGAGAATGCCGCCTACGTGGATATCACCTATGACTTCATCATTCGGCGTAAGCCCCTCTTCTACACCATCAACCTGATTATTCCCTGCGTGCTCATCACCTCGCTCGCCATCCTGGTCTTCTACCTGCCATCCGACTGTGGAGAGAAGATGACCCTCTGCATCTCTGTCCTCTTGGCCCTCACTGTCTTCCTGCTCCTCATCTCCAAGATCGTGCCGCCCACCTCCCTGGATGTGCCACTGGTGGGCAAGTACCTGATGTTCACCATGGTGCTGGTGACCTTCTCCATTGTCACCAGCGTGTGTGTGCTCAATGTGCACCATCGCTCTCCCACCACTCACACCATGCCCCCCTGGGTGCGCCTCATCTTCCTGGACAAGCTACCCTCCTTGCTATTCATGCAGCAACCCCGCAGGACCTGCGAGCGGCTAAAACTTCGCCGGGCGCGGCGGGCCCAGGAGCAGGCACGGCTGGGTACAGGGCCGCCTCCAGAGGACAGGGGCCTCGCTGCAGAGGACAGCGAGTCTTGCACTTGTTATGTCAACCAGGCCTCAGTAAAGCAGTTTGGTGGGGAGGCAGGGGCAGGCGGGCTGAATGGGCTCAGGCCAGGGGCAGACAGCATCTCCGTGGCCCCCAGTCCAGGGAAGCCGCCCCCCATTCTTGGGCACACACTGCTGACACGCGCCTGTCCTGGGTTGGACGAGGCGGTGGAGGGAGTGAGGTTCATCGCCAGTCACATGAAGAGTGAGGACGACGATCAGAGTGTAAGTTACTGCTTCTGTGTCTCCAGTTTCTCCTGTACCTCCCTTTTATGTCCCCTGTATTTATTATAATTCTGTGCTTTTCACCTCTTCTTCCGCTGATCCCCTTGCAGATCCTCCACCTCCTTATCTCTTCTATCCTTCATACTCATACTGTCTCTCTTTCCGTTTCTATCTCCTGTCCCTCTCTTACTTCTACTTACTGGCCTTTCATGCTTCCTCCTGTTCAAACCAGTCCTTACACAATCATGCTGTCGAAGAATTCACTCAATTCACTTTAGGATTCACTTCATGAAGTCCGACCAGGTAATCTGTCGTGTGATTGAGACTCCAACTATTCAAAATATTAGCCAGACTCAAGATCATAGAAAGAGCACAATAAAGATGTGCTCATACTTGTCTCAGTTGCCCTATCGAGTATGCAAGTCAGTGAATTTCATTTAATCGTGCTGCATGTATAAAGATTTTATCAAATCTCCTCTACCAAATTTTTACCAAACTCATATTTTACCAAATATTTTTGAATTTTTATGTTGCATCCAGTTGTTCCTGTATACTCTATCAGCCCAAATTTCCAGAAAATGCCAATGAACAAAGCGATCCCTTTGCCAAAATGTTTGTTAAATTGTTGTCGCTATCTGATCCGTACAGCCTACCCAATCTGTTTCTTCTGGGTTCAGTTCATATAGTGTACATATGTGCATGTGTGTGCCATTATTGACATCATCATTGAAGTCATGTCTGTGTTCCATAACCAGACATGGTTAGCGATCACACTATGCGTACTATGAGTCCAGTTGAACCATAACCAGGCCCACCACTTCAAGTGGGCCTGGGCATAATTCAGTGTACTGTGCCTCGGCGACTGAGCGATCACACTAGTCAAACAAACTAGACTTTGGGGGTCAAATGTGCTTGGGCATGGTACAGATCGCCTAGGGTAAGCACACCCTAAGGTAGCAGAATAGGTTGCAATGACCCTTCACACTCACCTGTGATCTAGGCCCAAGAAGCACTCTTATATCATTGGTAAATCCTCAAATAATAACTCAGAGTGGTAGAATGATGGCTCACTGCTGCTTACACTTCTAGGGTTGGGGGCTCAATCAATCAATCAATCAATCAATCAATCAATCAATCTATCTATCTATCTATCTATCTATCTATCTATCTATCTATCTATCTATCTATCTATCTATCTATCTATCTATATCTCTCTCTGTCTGTCCTTTGCAACCTGAGGGACTAATCCATCCATTTCCAGCCATAGCCTCGTACTTTGAATTCTATTTCATAAATATTAAAGAATGTTTTTTTTTTGTTAAATGTATTAATAGTTACAAATATAAAGGCACGTGCTCGATTTAGAGAGTACTACATCATGACCGTGAACAGTAACCTAGCATGCAATATCAGACTTTTACCAGACTTGTTAGTGTCTTGTGTTTGTAGTTTGTTTGCCTCTTGAAAAAAGAATATCACTATGGATCTACTAAAATATTCTAAAGCTTTTAATGTGGTTTGACTAGTTCATGTTTCTTGTTTGTTTGTCTCTCGGAAAAAAGAATCTCGCTCCAAATCTGCTAAAATATAAAGCAACAACACACAACACCAACATGTTCGTGGAGGCAATCATGTTTGTTCCGAGATGTGTAGCTTGAACGGGAGATTAGTCGGATATGATGTCACGCACCTCAGAATTTACGACTTTGGAGAGATAATCGAACATCCTGGCTGCTTCACAATCAGCTGCAAACTGCCTCAGTGTGAGACAACGCGAGTAATATGAAAAAAGCAAGGGATGATTTGGGAGTCGCTAGCCTTGTCACCCACTAATGACTGGCAATGAATGCAGCTACAGCCAATGAGAGCACAAGGCATGGAGTAAGGGGAAACCCAGGAGAGGAGTTGTACAACATAAGTAAGCTTACAGCAAAAGTCTGCTTGCAGTCTTCTCATGTGTGTTTTCATGACAAAACATAATTTGCAGACCAGACAACTTTGTTAGGGATTCCTCCTGGTGAAACATCATGTAATTTGTTATCCCCTGTCACTGATCAATCATGTAGTATGAAAACCACAATCTCTACAAGATTCCCAATTACAAGACATCAAGTTATGTAGTGTGAACAGTACAGTGATCTGACAACTTAGCATAAAGTGGCAATTTATTGTGTGGATGGAAATGGTTAATCTGTCCTGCTAATTTATCTGCTGCCAGCAGCAATCCCCCAGTTGACAAGTTTTACTGCTCTGTGAAATTTTTCCACAACGTAAACCAGTCCGTGGTGATCAATAGGTTGGCAACCCCAACCTCATGCTGTTTGGGATAAGCTCCAGCCCCCCCTGCAATCCTGACCACTATAATTGGTTAGGAATTGATTGGTCTGGAGACTATTGATTCAAAGTACAAGATTCCATAGTGGTAATATATAATATCATTCCATTGAGATTTAAGTTTATGTTTTGAGGGTGAGGAAATCATAGGGGAATTGAGGGCACCTAAATTATCTATCGTAGTGTTACATCATTGACCAAAGAGATCTGTTTGTTCATGGATTTCACCATGACCACTGTTATTGTCTGGCTTCTGAATATTGGAGTACAATCATGGATTCAGTTTTAATCCTCAGGTCATCCAAAATTTATTTAAAAGTATTAGGAAGGGAAGAGGGTTTTCCCAGAAATCACATGTTTTTGTAGTCTTTCTAAAGCAAATTCATAATTAATCTCTTGTATCTCAATTTTTGTAAAGGCTGCCCCAGAACAAGAGCAGATGTTTGGTCCAAGTCTATGTGGAGTTAGAGAGAACCACGAAAGCCAACTCTAATGAGAAACAGGCTGGAGCCAAGCAGCTCGATTGATGGCGTGAAAATAAATCCTGCATCCCGTCACACTGTAATTGACCAAGCGGGATTCCTGACCGTGCTATGAGCCATATGTCCTTCCAGACATCCATAGCTGTGTACTGAATGTCAAACAGAGAAATGCTAGCTGTCAGAAGATTGTTTATAGTGAATAGGCCAGTGACACAACTGAAACCCTAATTGATAAACAGCATTTTCCTATTTTGAATTGAGTTATTGTTGTACTGTAAATAATCATTAGCTTAAGCAGCTTGTATATGTTTAGCTCTGTTGGTGTATGAGTGGCCAGTGATCTTTTCCTGACCTCACCTCTCTGTAATTGCACACATCTCTGCATATTGACATTGTGTCTTACCTCTCCTGCCACCCACAGGTCAGTGAGGACTGGAAGTATGTTGCCATGGTCATCGACCGCCTTTTCCTCTGGATCTTTGTGTTCGTCTGCATCTTTGGCACCATTGGCATGTTCGTGCAGCCTCTCCTGCAGAACTACACTACCAAGACTCTCCCCCACTTGCCCGGCTGACCAATACAAGCCATGCCACACAGATGGACACAGCTAACGACCAATGCCGGTTGGAGTGGGGGGTGGAAGTTAGGACTCCTGTAGAACTGGACTGATGCAAAGGATTGTCATATTCAGATAATTTTGTTTGATGAAAACGTCAGTAAATTTGTATAAACTTTAGGAACTGTTTAGTTTTACTAATGAAAGTAGCGTGTTTCAAAATACCCCATACTTTAAGCTCCTTTTTTTTTTTTAAAAAAAAAAAAAAAAGAACACAAGCCAAACAGGAATACTGCTTACATGACATCAGAAAATCACTTCTCTCTATGCACACCTTTTAACAAAAACATACACCCTACTCTAATAGTTACCTACCTTCCTGTCTTGCTTGACTGACATCTATGCTAGCAAAAAAAGTGTAAGCAGCAAGATAAGCATCAATGGATTAGTGTAGTTTGGTGTATCAGTAGGACATTTCTGTTGTCATATCTATGTTTTTAGCAGTATGGGTATATTACAAATCAACAAAGCAGTGTCTGTACCAGACATACACTCACAGACGTCACATGGACATTGTTCACCTCAGTGGCATTGACACTAAAGTCAAACAGCCGACATTTGGCAGTTTGGTGTATTTTTTAACATCAGCATTTTGAACACATCTTCCTGTCACATATCAGAGGGCGTCTTAGCCCTTCTCATACTTTATTAGTCTCTACTGATTGCTGACTTGCTTTTCTGCTCTCTCACCATCTTTTGGCTCATTTTAGTCCACTCTGCTCTGCCAACTCACTCCTACTTTCTTCTCCATCCCCTCTTCCCTTCATATATCTCTCCTCCATTTCTGTCACTTAACACCTCTCCAGTCACCAATCCTGTTACTGATGGGCACTTCCATTTACTTCAGTTTCACAGTAATCCGTGTCATCATACACTTAAGCTTTTGTGTACATATTGACCATAATGTTTTTATGTGTTTCACATCAGCTAATACTGCTTTTATGTTCGTTTACAACAAATATCTGTTTCTGGATACTGATCTCTTCTCTATGTATGTCTTCAAATGTCAATATACACTGCAGTTATATCACATTTGTTTCTCTGTATCCGGATTTTCAATTCTGTACATTGCAGATCCATACTAATTTAATACCTGTTCATGCAAAGTTGATGCCTGTGGTCCACCTATGAAATTGGTCCATTGCCATTATGGAATATTTGCATATTAATGTTATGCTGCCCCAAAAAAGGAAGTTGGGAGCATGTATAAATAAAGATAAATTCAGTCAAAAAGATCAGAACAGTGTAATAAAGCAAGTTGGTTAAAATCCATGTTTATTCTAATAAGGAGGAACAGTTGGATAATTTCGTACAAGGCTATAACATTTTAAATAACCAGAAATGACCATGACAGATTTAGCAAAAAAACAATTGAATACTATTTTGATGGATCTCCAAACATTCCTGTTTCTTGTGCTAATGTGCTGATGCTACTCCAGTCGTGTTTCTAGCCAGCCTGAAGATTCAGATTTCGTAGGAATGGTGGGTGGGTCTTCTTTGGGAATGACTGGATTTGTGAGGCATCTTCCCCTACACTCTACTCCTCATTCCCCTAATATCACTTGCCAGAGGGGTGAGTCCTTGTGGAAACATGGTGCTTCTCTGCCTCCTTCTCGTAGTTTTCTGATTGACGTATTTAAGTGTAGCCCAGACGACCTATCCAGCCTCTCCTCCCCTCCAAGCCCCGCCCCTTCACTCCTTCTTTTCAGGCTTGTCCTGGAAGAAGTCGTTGCAGGCCACAGTGAGCGCGCCCACCAGGATGACGAATTCTGTGAAGTCCACCTCACCGTCATTGTTGGCGTCCAGGTCCTTCATCACTTTGTCCACTGCGTCCTTGTCCTGGGCATTCTGGGGATGGATGGGCAGAGCTGGGCTGTGAGTGTGCCAGTGAGTGATGAATGATGTGCATTGGTGCGTATTAGCATTAGCCTGTGTGCCCCATGTTAATACGCTTGTGTGTCTGTGAGGTCACTCACCCCCAGGTAGTTGCCCAGCTCCGCCGTGAGGAGCTCCTTCAGCTCTCCCCTGCTCAGGGTTAACTTGTCCCCCTCATTCCCTGAGTACTTGTGGAAAGTCTGGATCATCAGCTGCATTGCATTCTCCAGGCTGGTGGTGGGCTCTGTGCTGGACATGCTGGGCAGGAGTTTGGGAGGAACGATGCAGACAATACAATGAAAATCAAATGCAGCTATGGACACTCGCGGATGATCCTGTCATCGATGATCATGCAGCAAGTAAAAGTGGTGGCGTTGCTTACTGGGCCTGATCAAACCCTATCTGTAACTTACTGATGCCTGACCACACAGCTACTTAGCTAACCAAACTTAAATGATCAAGCATATTAACAATAAAATATTGTATTTCTTTTATTCTTCAACTATCCATAAAACATCTCCTTCTAGTCACAGGGACCTGTGCTAAAAAATACTACAGCTGGGTTTGAAATGCAGTCATCATGTAATAAATGAAGAAAAGCATCGTCTCTAATGGTGACATTTTTTGTGTGCACCAGGAAAAAAAACAGTATCCTCACTATCAAATGATTATGAAGAAGAGAACCAGAAATACAACTGTAGACACCTTTCATGTTTCACAACCTTGACACCACTGGATGTATGCTGTTGTCAATGTGTTAGTCGTTGTCATGGTAATCCCAAATTCACAACGCTTTGTTGTCCCTGCCAAGTTTCCTAGGAAGCTTTTAAGAGTTTTTTTAAAATACTTTCTATTCCCAAACACACACAATGGAGAAAGAGGAATAGTACAGGCAAGACACTAACAGTATGCCACACAATGACAACAAGGGCAGCAAATAAACATAATACAACCTACTGCAATGCCCTTAAAGAATATTAAGGAACTGCACCAAGAATAATAAAAAAAACACAATCGTCACTTGTACCTTCTTTTAATAGTTTATATTTCATAGATTCGTATGAAAAATACATTAAGTGTAACCCAGGGATTAACTTCAAAACCAGTTAAAGGATTCTGTCGTGTGTGTTCAGCTAAACACTTAAGCTTGGTTCATGGCTTTCAGCATGTCTCAGCTTTACTTTGACAGCTGTTGGTTTCTCTACCTCAGTATTAGAAAAAAACAGTAAGGAAAAGAAATAGAAATTCTTGCATCGGCAGAAAAGGTTAAAAGCCCGTGGAGGATGGGGACCGCTGCCCCCTCGAGTTCTTACCTGGTTGGTGAGGGAGCAATGCCTTTGTTTGTCGCAGAGAGAGCGAGAGAGAGAGAGAGAGAGGAAGACTGATGAAGGGGAGATTCTGTCTGTGGCTTAAATATCAACTCCCCCCCCACCTCGCCTCACCCTCCAAATCTCCATTACCATCCCCACTTGTCCTTTCCCCCTGGTCTACCTTTCTCCTTCTGGTGACGCAACAACCCAACTGAGACACACTGGGGGTCATGTATCAGGTGGGGGAATGTCCTGGGCATTTTCCTGCTCCTTCATTACCTCATTATTAGGCATGTGGCGATGTGACCCCGGCTCTGTCCACTGAAGCTGGGAAGGTGAAGCCAACACCATGGTGTTCTGGTTGGGCGAAGACTTTAGCTCTGGTGGAAGCATGCCAGGGCATTTTGTCTGCATTTGTGAGAACCAGTGTACCAGTGTTGTGGCCTACATAGAGCTACAGAGCTACCCTACAAACACTGGAACAGCTCTGCAGTGCAGCAGCCTACTAAATGGTACTCGACTACACTAAGGTGACCTTTACAGTGAGGATGTACACTTACAGATACACTACATGTATCTTTATCCTTGAATTCAGAACGATTAATTGCCACAGGTGTATTAAATCAAGCACTTAGTCATGCAGTCAGGTTTACAGACATTTGTGAAAGAATGGGTCACTCTGAAGAACTCTGAATTCAAGCGTGGTAATGTCAGAGGATACCACTCTTGCAATAATTCAGTTCATGAAATATCTTCCCAGCTAGATATTCCACAGTCAATTGTTAAGTGGTATTATTGAAAAGTGGAAGCATTTAGGGAACAACATAAACTCAGCCATGAAGTGGCAGAGCACATAAAGTAAGTGCAGGATTGCCAAGTGCTGAGGTGCATAGTGTGTAGAAGGTGCCAATTCTCTGTTGACTCAATAACAGAGTCCAAACTTCCTTTGACATTAACCCCAGCACAAAAACTGTGTGTTGGGAGCTTCATGGAATGGGCTTCCATGGTGGAGCATTTGCATGCAAGCCTCACATCACCAAGCACAGGCGTCAGGTGAAGTGATGCAAAGCTCACCACCACTGGACTCAGGAGCAGTAGAAATGTGTTCAATGGAGTGATGAGTCATGTTACTCTGTCTGGCAGTCTGATGGACGAGTCTGGGTTTGGCAGATGCCAGGAGAACAATACTGTACCTGGCTGACTGCATTGTGCCAACTGTAATGTTTGGTGGAGGAAGGATATTGGTATGGGGTTGTTTTTCAGGGGTTGGGCTACACGTCTTAGTTCCAGTGAAAGTAACTCTTAAAACTCAAGACATTTTGGACAATTATATGCTTCCAACTTTGTGGGAGCAGTTTGGGGAAGGCCCTTTTCTGTTCTATAATTGACTGTGCCCCAGTGCACAAAACAAGATCCATAAAGACATGGTTGGGTGACTTTGATATGGAAGAAACTGACTGGCCCACACAGAGCCATGACCTCAACCCAACAAACACTGTTAGGATAAACTATGGAGATTGTGAGGCAGGTCTTCATGTCCAGCATTAGAACCTGACCTCACAAATGCTCTTCAGGATGAGTGGGCAAAACTTCCCACACACTCCATAGACTTATAGAGAGCCTTCCCTGCTGTTATAGCTGCAAAGGGGGGACCAACTCCATATTGAGGTCTATGGTTTTAAAATTGGATGCCATAAAATTTCCTGTAGGTGTAAAGGTTAGGTGTCCCAATATTTTTGTCCATATAGTATATGTTCACTTGCAGGAACATGCTGAGAATGTGGTTGCCAAATGGGCAAGACAGAGATATTAAAAGCAGCAAGTGTTTAAAGAAACTAAAAAGCTTGTATACATTTACCTGTTTGAGAATCCCAGCTTGAGAAAGTGATGTGTTCCATACTGGGGCTAAGTGGAACATACCAGACTCGTTCTTCAGTGTCCTCCAGGACCTATGTTACTCAGATGAGCTCAGCTGGTCCATGTCAGCAATTCAGATTTGCTATTTCCTCACAACAACAATCATATTGTGTCATTAAATATGAGACCTTTGTAAGGTTCTGAGTAAGTGAAGCATCCTGATGCAGACCCACCATGCATCATCGGTGCAAACACAACCCTCCATAGTGTCACTCATACAGCATTATATTGCATGCAATCATACACAGGGATGCACAGCATACATACTGTATTATTATGCTCTTTAATGCATACAACGTTCTCTCTGGTGTAACCCTTATCCTTCCAACTGCTCATTCAGAACAGAACCACCATGGGCCTGGAGGCTATCCCAGGAGGGGTAGAGGACTCTATGGAAATGCGCAAGACCATCACAGTGCAAACACTCACATATGACCGCCAGTTCAGAAACCAATTTGCCTTAACACATTTATTTGGTCTTAGGGAAAACACCGAAGTAGCTGGAGGACACCCACAGAAACAGGGAGTAAATGCAAAGCACAGCTGTGGAATCAGGGCCCAAATGCTGTCGCCTATCCCAGGACGTGTGACATGTGCCAACCCAAAATTTCAGCTATCATTGCTTCAGATTCAAAGTAATATGACACAAATATCTGCCAATGCTGAGAGTCTTTTTTGTTAGAAAGCCTCACATGTACATATAGCAATTGCATATTTAATTTGCCATGCAGCCCTCTATTGGGTACGCAGCAGGAATATAGGCAGGTGCTGAATTAGCCCGTCCCACTAATCGAAGTGAAATTATAATTCTGTTTAATGAGCAGCATCATTAGTACACTTAAACAGGAAAATAAAGAAGGATAAAGTTATTTCAATTGTTTATTTCCCTGGCAGATGCTTTACAGCAACACAACTTAAAACGTCATTATTTTACATGTATCCATTTTCACAGGAAGCAGTCTGTGTGTGGTGCCTTTCACATACATGGGAGAAGCCCACCGTGTTTCCGGGATTTACACTGCCTAACGCTACCTCTACATACACAGTATTGTGATGAAGTGCCAGCAGGGGCATCGAGGCGTAAGGTGGGCACACCAGCCAGTGCAGTGGGGCTGTCCTGGTCACACACACCCCCACCACCCACGCCAGGCCTCCAGGTGTCCAGGGCACTAGCTTTCTGGTGTTCATTCCATCTCGCCTTTAAATAATTTACCCCCGTTCCTTACATGGATGGGATGTCATACACCTGATATTCCAAGTCTTTATCTGTTGCTAATTGAAAGGCATTTAAAAAGTGTGCAAAGAGTAGACTGTCGTGTAAATGTGTGCACAGGTACCGAACACTAATGCTGTCAGCATGTGGATGCAGCCACACGGGTATTAAATACTAGTGCTGCCAGGATGCTGCAGTATCCATACAAGTATTAAATACTAGTGCTGTCAGCATGCTGCAGTATCCATGCAAGTATTAAATACTAGTGCTGTCAGCATGCTGCAGCATCCGTACAGCTATTAAATACCAGTGCTGTCACCTGACGATGTAGCCATACAATTATCAAAAACTACAGCTGTCAGCATGTTAATGTACCTGTACAGGTGTTAAATGTTCATCCTTCCAGGAGTTGGGTAACATTGTGTGGTAAGGAGAGCTGGGTCGTGTCTCAGTATAATGTTCATAATAGAATAAGGGCATTACTGTAAAAATTACAGAATAGTTTAAAAAAAAAAAAAAAAAGTGAGTTAAGAACATACAAGCATGCAAGTTTAAGTCATAGCAAAGAGATGGATTAAGCATATATTAATGTTATGCACAATGCTGTAGTGTATGTTTGCTAAATGGTTTGTGTTATGGTTAGAAAGGATTGCTAATTGTAGTGTCATAGTGAATATATGATGGCATATACTGTAGTGTTATATGAGTGCACTCGTATGATCGTAATTGAGGACAGTAGTGGCGTGTGCTTATGACCTGGCGATGTCACATGGTGTATGCTGGTGTGAATGGTGTGAAGGTGCAGTCACATGGTGTACATGGTGTGAGGGTGAGGTCACATGGTGTGAGGGTGCGGTCACATGGTGGGTGTGTATGGTGTGAGGGTGCAGTCACATGGAGTGTGCTAACAGAGTGTTATGCTGTGCATGGATAAAGCCAGTTGAGGGAATCTATGATGCTTCTTCTTGCTCTCCTTCTGCTGCTGGTGTCTCCTTGGTGGTGGTGCGTTGGTCGCTCAGATTGCTAGCAAGGTAGCCCACCAGGGTCAGGTATTCCTGGAAACCGACCTTGCCGTCTGCATCGCTATCCAGCCCTTGGCGCATCTCCTTAATGGCGTCCTTGCTGTCCGTGTCCTGAGAAGGGCAAAAGATGAGTTTTTGGCCTCAGTACAGCACCCTAATAGCTCCTGTCAATATCAGTACCAGATACACATAGACCAGGACTCCAGTTTTCAAATACACTGTCAACCAAATTCATTTTAAATTTTTTTTATGCCGTACTTGTTTTGATTTACAAACAAATTCAGCTCTATTAGGACTTCCGAGTTCATACTAGTTACCAAAAAACAGCTCCAGATTGTTTTGATACTCCTTGCTAATAAAATTCAGCCTTAGGATTTAGAATTCAATATAAAGAGTGGTCGCCAACACATTTTTTAAATAAGCTGTGATTCAGTGCTATCTAGTATGGATACAGTGCCACTGCATATAAAGCAAGCGTTCATTCCTCGCAGTGTGAATGGTGGTTTCTTCAGTGAATGGCAATGTTACCCCAGCAGTGGCAGTCTTCTTAAGCTTGCTTTTGATCACGATTTAGCACTAATAACATTCATTGAGCAGAAACTGCAGTCACCGTCATGATGTTGCTCAGCTTATTCTTCACAAGGTTCTGGAAGTCCTTCTCTCCCAGGCTGTCTTTGCCCTTGGCTGATTTTAGGTAGACGCTCACCAACGTCTTAATGGCGGATTCCATCTCTCTCTCTCTGTGTCCCAAAGGTGAAAAAGAGGGAATGAGGTGGGAGTGAGACCAATCTGTCACCTTGGATAACAGCACTAGTGTTGGGTAAAGTAAATCTGAATCAACACTGATGCTGATACCCCAGAATGTGCACATGTGAGGGGAGCTCTATTGGCAAATATATAAACAAACTTGCAGTATTAGAAGAAAGGTATAATGTGGGAGAGTAAATAATGTAAGCAGTGTGTCTGTAAGTGGCGGCGATGGGGGGGGGGGGGGGGGGGGGTTGGCTGGGTGTGATGTGAGAATGCTGCAGAGGGTGCGAGAGGAGAGCCTCCTGACAGAAATAGAGACATCGCCTGTTATACAGAATGCAAGGTCTGATCTTTGATAGGTTATTTGATCAGCTGGGGGTGTTCATGTTACTGCAGTATCTGCCACCAACCTGCCACTCTCCCGCAAACACAGTCAAACGGCCTCACACACACTCTGCACCACACCTAGATGTCACACAGGTTTTTAATCCAAAGAGACTCCTCATTCTTCTTTTCATTTTATTTTTTACATTTTTACACAAACCAGATTATAGAACTAAATATGTTAATAGGGAAAAAAAAAACAAATTACCCATAGAACACTTCACTGCACTTGAACCAATAACCTTCAGGTGAAAAGTGTGCATTCTAAGCACTCAAATATCATCCAGCTGAAAGGGAAGCCTTCATTCTAGCATGATTTCTCTGTGGAAACATTTCTATCCAACATTGCTAATTATGACGAGGGAGCTTTTTAATTACTGTTTTAACGGTCATTTGCTATCTTAACCGTCTGCTGTTGTTCCCAAGAACAAAATGTCACTGTGCCTTTGCTGATTGGCTAGATCAGGCTGATTTCGACAGTATTTGCTGAGAAAGTAGGCAGCCTATTTGTTAGAGAGGTGAGGCAGCCACCCAGTGAGGCAAGGCTGCACACAAATTCACAGGTACGCCCAATACCGGGTGTGACTCACTTCCTTATTAACAGTGTATTTGCCTGTCATATCTGGGCCTGTATTATCTGTCCTCTGTAGGTTTTTAAGTGAGCAGTAGTAGGATGTCTTGTCTATCTTATCGATGGACTAATTATCCATTACCACGCTAACAGCAAATAGCGTTTCAGCAGTCATATATCTCTGAGCCATCAGATAACTTGTCCCTATAACCGTTTCATCACTCTGACCAATAGATCACCAGCTCGTTCATTTGAAGTAAAAGAAAAAACAATATAGCAAATTGTTATATGAATAGACTGGCGGTGTCCATTTTCCTTCTACCTTTTAAGATACCCAGAGTTCGGTTACCGTGAGGAATGAATGTGATATGTACCCTACCGGAGCGAAAACAATACCGGCGCTCGTATACCATAAAACATTAACAGAGGAACAAGTTAGGCAGATATATTAACTGCACTAAATTGGTCTACATTTTTAATTCGGTTTTTTTCGAGAAGTTTCAAGGAAGGCGATACACGCAGCGGTGCACATAATATTGATCACTGTCAACAACACAAGGCTCGGTGCTTAATGCCAGAACGCGCTTCATGTCGGGCTGCTCCGAACAGAGGCCATTAAAAGGGTGTGTTATGGTGCGGTCTGTTACGGCATTGTATAGTGTTGGGCCAAGCAATATACACACGTTTATATATATCCCTTTTACACTGTACGCTATTATATTAACATAGGCCTATATAGACCCGTAATACATGATTACTACATAAGTCATATTTATGCTGCATATCTTTCTAAAATGCACTTTCGTTACAAAAGAAAAAAAACTTTCAAAAGCAGACAACAGCCTCCCGTGATTTGTCACAAATTACCAAACTTACGTTAACATAATCTTATTATTAGACGCAGTCCATAAACGTTTCGTTGCATCTTGATTTCATTCAGTAATGTATCTTAAACTTACGAATCGAGTTGCGTGTTCTTGATGGATTTTAGTAGAGGTTAGTTATATGACAGAAAAAACTTACCCTATAAATATGACCGACAACGATCGGGAAAAACGATGCAATTTAAAATACTTTTAGAGCTACTTTCTGCCTTCCCTTCTCTCCCGTTTCCCTCCCTGGAATGGAGCAACTTGCCAGGCTAGACGCCCTTAGGAATTTCTTCCGCGATTTCGTTATTCCTCTAACTTTTCTCCGACAAGTCATAAGGGCGTGTACCTGGAAGAGTGAAAAGCAGAAGAAAATAAAATGACACACAGAGATCTTATCTTTTTTAACATGGGCCGCACAACCGCTTTGAAAATGTTGTCTTTATTGTGTGTATGATTACAAAGCCGATTGTTTAGGACAAGGGCCCGTAAAGTGTAGTTTTAAACTTTTGTTAAGTAAGTTGGAATGTTCAACGGGCTGATAGGACCCAACGGATAGAAGGCAAGGACTGTAAGGAGAGAGGCATGTCAATACAGGCTGCAGTGGGATAGGACAGACAGCTAACCCTTTCTTTTCCAAAAAAAAAATAGAAAAAAGCTTTAGTCTGCACAATGCTTCTGAATTATGAAAAATTATAGTGCTGATGTCAGTGAGCTGGATTTCCATGCAATTCTCATGGTTTCGGAAGGTTTGTGAAATTATTCTTCCACCATAATGTATTTATCCAGAATTTATAACAAATCCCTCAGTGTTCATTTACTGGTTGTAAGGTGTGTGTTACACTGATACTGACATTATGTGACAGCATGCAGTCCTCTGTAAGAAGGAAGTGGGGGAGGGGACTAATTACTTAATACAGTGGTGCTGCGGTTCAGTTGTAATTGCAGTATTGGAAATTTTATGTTGACTTTATTTACATCTATCCTGCTATATAAAAGGATGAAATCCTAAGTTTTAATTCTGCTTTTAAGGTATATAAATGTGTGTAATGACAGAAGTTTGGCAAACGCAACCTGCTGTCAAGCTCTCCTGGCTGGTGCCCTGTCAGTGTGTTCAGACCAGGGTTCAAGAGCAGTCGTCAGACATATCACACTGCACATTGCAGCTCTCAGCAGCTCCTCAGCATGGCTGTAAGGGACACGTCTGCTGACAAGAGCAGTGTGATTAAAACCCAAGTCCTGTATTTACCCAGGACCAAATCTGCACACAGCTTAAGGGACTGACACATAAAACACTGCATCTTAATAAAAGACTTAATCTAAAAAATACTTACTAACCACCACAGTTTCTTTCTGTCAAGCATTTTCTCTATATGAGTGATTTATTATGGGTGGGTGTGGCAGTAATAAAGCAACTCTGTGTTTATGCTTCTTTAATTACAGGTTTTTTGTTATAAGCAATTTGGCCGTTGCAGTCTGACTAACGTGTCCTGTTGGGTGAAATCGTATTGAAATTTCAAGTAAACTAGCCTGTTTATAAGCTTGCCTTTGTTACTCTCACATACACTAATGTCAGAATAGTTATAGCTGGCTTCCACCCTTTGTTGCCTGAGACTGATGATGGCTTTTCCCTCACTGGGCTCAGACATTATCGTTTATAAAACAGCAAATTTCGTCGTAATGACTGAGGTACTGACCAAGTGGGCCGTTATTATTACTCCAGTTTCATGGTCTTTGCTGAGGGGACACATTTCACACTGGAACCCAACATGCCCAGAGGGGCCTGGGGTTGACACCTGTGCTCATAAGCCAATCTTAGACCTGAATAGCAGTGACAGGAAAAATTAAGCTTTCAAGCCTGTGGTGGACGGGGTTATTACACGCTGCCAAACTGCTTTAACTCCACTATCGATTCCAAATGGGAGGAAGCAGTCAGTGATTGACAGTGCATGATGTACTCATGCTGTGTTCCATTTACTTCAGATGTTGGAGCTGGGAATGACATCACACCCAAGTTAACCACATTCTAGTACAACTTGGAAAGCCATTTAGCAATATCAGGGACCTGTTTCAAAAAGCAGGATTTCTTGCTTAGCTGTATAATTTGTTGGATTTAAGGTACCTTAATGACCTTTATCTTTGTTCACTTATATTTAGCCCAGGCTACCTTAAATCCGACAAGTTATCCGGTTATGCAAGAAATCCTGCTTTCGGAAACATGCTGCATTTCCAGCCAGGTTCATTATTAGCCAATGTTAGCAATTTCAGTTGATAACAAGACATTGCACAGTATTTTGCATAAAAATATCACAACAACATGTCCACAGATAGCAGTTAGACAGTACAGTGAGTACGACTGATTTATTGAGCCACATATAAGACATTGGTGCTAATAAACAGTATATAACTACAGCTTTCATTTCTGTTGATAAAGGGTGCAGCCATCTTGAATTCTGAGGTTGGGGTTGCAGAGGTTTCTCTGACGTCCAAGTCAGAATTCCAACTTCAGTGGGCGTTCTAGTTGAAATTTCTGACTAGAAACTCAGAAATTCTGACTCCTGAGTTCAAATGGAACACAGCATCAGCCTCTGTGCTTTCTCAAGCTTGTGGTGGATTTGGTTATTACCTGCTGCCAATCACCAACTGCTTTAACTCCATTATTGATTACAGATGGCTGAAAGCAGTCAGTGATTGACAGTACATGCTGCACTCAGCTTCTGTGCCTTCCCAGGTTCTTTAATCACCCCTGAATGGTCTCCAGGCAGTGATAAGTTTTAGATGAAGTACATGTGCTGCGTTTAAGTTTAAGTTTAACTGAGCAAAGCCTCAGTTCACACTGGGCCAGGGAATAGGAATACAATGTTTCTCAGCTCCCTGCATAGTGAAGACTCAACTCACAGTGGCTGGAGGGGGGAGTGTCAGTCAAATATGCCGACTATGGGAGGGGGGATTCTACGTGAATTGTTGTATGATCATTTCTTATGACGAAAAGGGACAATTATTAAAATTTGAACCATGTTGTACCTGACCTGTAGTGCAAAGAGAAACTATTTATAGTGCAGTTCCAGCTAGCTTTGCTTTTCCACTGCAGAAGGGTCATCTTGGTAAAGGTGTTGCTGGATTTGGAGAGCGACAGTGATGTTTAACCAAAAACATGCTGATAACACTTTACCTGAGGGGACACAAATAATGTAGTATTATGCTGTTGTAAGAACATAAGAACATAAGAACTATACAAACGAGAGGAGGCCATTCGGCCCATCGAGCTCGCTTGGGGAGAACTTAACTAATAGCTCAGAGTTGTTAAAATCTTATCTAGCTCTGATTTAAAGGAACCCAAGGATTCAGCTTGCACTACGTTATCAGGAAGACTATTCCATACTCTGACTACACGCTGTGTAAAGAAGTGCTTCCTTAAATCCAGTTTGAAATGTTCTCCCGCTAATTTCCACCTATGGCCACGAGTTCTTGTATTTGAACTAATACTAATTTATGTGTATTAATTAACCACAAATGAAGTGTTAGTTACAAACTGATGTCATGTTTGTTCATTGTTAATGAAATGTCATGCATCATTTATCCCAAGCAGTTGCTATATTTGTTACTATATCTGTTAATTCTGTAGTCTGTAGTCCTTGCAGGAACTTCTGAAGGAAATACTAAGGAACAAGAAATGAATAACACAAATTAAATACTGATATCATCAACCAGGTTTGGTGCCAATGTGTTGGAGTTTACCCCATTGGATGAGAGGGTTCCCTCCCTTTGACTTCGTGTAGGAGGACGGATTCTGACAGTTCTCTGGGCGTAACCAAACACCATCCAGCCTTCTTGGAGGCCTTGGAGGGGGTGCTGGAAGACGCCCCTTCTGGGGACTCCATTATTCTACTGAGGCTTCCCTTAACGTAATCCAAGCGGTGATCAGTTATTAGGCTTCTGTGCTAAAAACATAAGACAATTACAAACGAGAGGAGGCCATTCGGCCATCAAGCTCATTCAGGGAGAACTTAACTAAAAGCTCAGAGTTGTTAAAATCTTATCTAGCTCTGATTTAAAAGAACCCAGGGTTTTAGCTTGCACTACACTAACAGGGAAGCTATTCCATACTCTAACTACACGCTGTGTAAAGAAGTGCTTTCTCAAATCTATTTTAAAATGTTCTACTAATTTCCACCTATATGGCCAAAGTTCTAGTATTTAATCTAATATTGAAGTAGCCATTTGGCTGAACAACATCCAGACCTGTTAGAATCTTATATACCTGGATCATGTCCTCCCTTAGTCTCCTTTGCTCGAGGCTGAACAGATTCATTTCAGCTAACCTCTCCTCATAAGACATTCCTCTAAGACCAGGAATCATTCTTTCATTCTTTCCAAGGCAGCAATGTCCTTTTTAAGGTATGGTGACCAAACCTGCACGCAATATTCTAGGTGGGGTCTTACCAAGGACTTGTATAATCTTAGCATCACCTCCCTTGACTTAAACTCCACACACCTAGAGATGTAACCCAGCATCCTATTGGCCTTTTTAATTGCTTCCCTACACTGGCAAGAATGGGACATGGAAGCATCAACACACACACCGAGGTCTTTCTCATAATCAGCTACCTTTATTTCAGTGGAACCCATAGAATATCTAATAATAATAATAATCCATACTATTGATCCCCGCGGGGAAATTGTCTTTATGCCTCCCTCAACTTGCTCTTTTTGTAGTAAGTTGTCTCTTCTGTACTTTATATTTCTGCTCCCTACATGGATTACCTTACATTTATCTACGTTAAATCTCATCTGCCAGCCCAGTCGCTATTAAAATCAAGATTCCATTGTAGCTGCTGTGCTGCTAGTTCAGTATCTGCTACACCACCCACCTTGGTGTCATCTGCAGATTTACCCAGTTTACTGTATGTATTGGTGTCAATATCATTAATGTAAATTAGGAACAATAGTGTTCCTAAAATTAAACCCTGCGTTACCCCACTATGAATGCAGGCCCACTGTGACATTGTGCCTCTAATAACTACCCGCTACTTCCTGTCTGTTAACGATCCAAGCTGTTACAATTCCTTGCAGATTTGAGCTTAAGCAAGAGGTGTTGGTGGGGGACAGCATCAAATCACAGTTTGCTCATAACAAACACCATGCTCAAATATAAGGGTGTTCATAAGTGCACTTGGCACCAGAACACCTTAGGCTACAGTTCAATGATTAGTTTTTTTATTGTATCATCGGATCTGCATCCATATGTTTTGGACACTTGGGTTAAAAGAGGAGCGGAGCTGTCAACTGATCACCACCTGATGGTAAGTTGGATCTGATGGAGGGGGAAAATTCTGGATAGACATGATAGGACCCAAAAGCATAGTGAGAGTGTGCTGGGAGCATCTGGCAGAGCCCCCTATCCGGGAGATCTTCAACTCACACCTCCGAAAGAACTTCTCTTCAACCATGAGGGAGTCTAACTCTGAGGCGGCGGTGAGCAGTTATGGTGGTAAGGTTGTGGGTGCTAATCACGGTGGCAATCCCTGAACCTGGTGGTGGATACCAGTGGTAAAGGGAGCTGTCTGGCTGAAGAAGGAGGTCTTCAGGGCTTGGATAGTTTGTGGGACTCTGAAAGTAGCGGTCAGATACTGACAGGCTAAGCGGAAAGCTGCTCTGGTGGTTGCTGAAGCAAAAACTCGGGTATAGGAGGAGTTTGGTAAAGCTATGGAGAAGGACTTTTGGTCCGCCTCAAAAAGGTTCTGGCAAACCATCAGGCAACTCAGGAGGGGGTGGCAGGGCTTCACCAATGCTATTTACAGGAGGGATGGAGAACAGTTGACCTCAACTGGAGATATTGACAGTGGAAGAAATATTTTGAGGATCTTCTAAATCCCACTGATATGCCTTCCTTGGAGGTAATAGAGTTGTAAGACTCAAATGATGACTTGCTCATATTTGGGTCCGACGTCACTGAAGTAGTCAAACAACTATTTGGTGGAAGGGCTCCGGGGGTGCATGAGATTCGCCCTAAGTTCTTGAAGAATCTTAATGTTGTGGGGCTGTCTTGGCTGACACACCTCTTCAACATTGGGTGGACATCGGGAACAGAGCATTTAGATTGGCAGACGAAGGTGGTGGTCCCAATCTTTAAGAAAGGGGACCAGAGGATGTGTTCCAACAATAGGGTGATCACACTGCTCAGCCTCCCTGATATGGTCTATGCCGTGGTACTGGAGAGGAGGGTCCACCAGTTGGTTGAACCTTGGATCCATGAGGAACAATGTGGATTCCGTGCTGGCCGTGGAAACACTTGATAATTTCTTCACCCTCACGAGGATACTGGAGAGTTCATGGAAGTTTGCCTATCTACTTAGGATGCCTCCTGGACAGCTCTTTGCAGAGGTGTTTTGGGCATGACCAACCGGGAGGAGGCCCTGGGGCAGACCCAGGACACACTGGAGAGATTGTATCTCTCAGCTGGCCTAGTAACACCATGGTATTCCCCCGGTGGGGCAGGAGGAGGTGGCTGGTGAGAGGGAGGTCTGGGCATTCCTACTTAGACTGCTGTCTTTGCAACCTGACCCTGGAGAAGTGGCAGAAAATGGATGGATGCAAACATGTTGAGTAGTGACTATATTTGTACTTCGATGGCAACTGAGTTATTACTAAGTATTACTAAGTACCCGAGTTTCTGAGACACTTGTTTACTGTTCACATGGTGCACATCATGATTTACTATGTGATAATTTTCAGTAGCATGTCTGTGAGAATCACCATGTTATGTTACCATCAAACGCTAGTGGAATTAGCATTTACTGGTGTCATTTTGCATTCCAAATCCATTGCCTTGAGCAGTTCTGTAGTACTTATTTAAGTAAGAGGCTGCGAATTTTCAAGTTACCAGAAATGCATCAATACATTGTGATGTGTGATATTATTACCAAAAATGATTAACATATAGAGTATGCCATTATTTCCTTCAGATTATCCACGCATATGTCTGGTATCTCCGTGCATTTCAACCAATCAGATGGTGGTGACACAACCAGCTTGGCTTGGTCACGCTTCCGTCATTTCAGCACAATTACAGCATGGGTATGACTCGCAATTGAAAACCGTGTTTTCGCAGTACAGCTTGGTTACGGCTCAGTTCTTGGTGTAGTGGAAAAGTACCATAAGAGTAAAAGAGTGTTCAGAACCTGTTGGAACCTACACCCCATGGGACAACTTTCAAAGATGAAAACCTTTTTGGAACATTGTGAATAATTTCATCTCATGTCAGAGATACAATGGTAACACAAATAGCAGCATATTCTGTGGTTCTGTTTTTTTCCTTGAGTTCAGCATGAAACTATTAACATCTAGATCTCCAGGATCATCAGCTCCGTGTGGTTTCCCAGAATCCCTGGTTTTGCACCACTGGTAAAAGTAAAACCTCAAGAGCACCTCTGCATGAAACTGACTAGACCTAGAGGCCAACAGCAATACTATACATTTTTTTAAGTTTTCAGCTGTATAAATTCAGGAAATTTCAAGGTCAAACTTAATGTCTTGCTGCAGGGTAATATACTCCATTCACTAATATACCTCAAAATTGCAACCAGCAAGTCATCAAGATCACTTTTTAAATCAAAATCATAAATGGGGCTAGAAGTGATAATGAATGTGGGTCATATGAGAACCATGGATGTTGTACCAAAGTGATATGTGTAGCTATTTGTTGCTGAGGGTTTAGAGTACTCAAAATAGGTGCTTTGTTACACAATTTATATAATAATGATTTATAAGTTTGTTTTATTCATGAACATGAGCAAAGAAGCCTGGGTTGCTAGCAGGGCTCACAGTCCTGTGTAATGATGTGGAGAACTGATCTCAAGGCTGAGACGGCTTTTCTATCCTTTTGTATCCCTCCAGCCTCCAGCGTTGGCTGAAACTATAAACATTGTAGCATTGACTTCAAATGCTTTGGAATCAAAGGCCCATTAGCACAAACTGTTAAAGCTGGTGGAATCCTATGGCTCACTGTTGTGAATCTCATTAAGCTGGGTGGAGCCTATTCTCCAGATGAGGTCCAGATGGCCACAGGGCTGCTGCAAAATGGCAAATTCTTTTATTATTGATTTTGCCCTTAGCCAAAACATTTTATATGTATCTAAAGGAGCACATTGCCAGAATCTACTGCCAGTGCACTTTCTGAGAATTACAGCATCACTGTAGTATAATATCGCATTTGTGGTCTGATTGGAATGGAAGCAGTGGAAAAAGAACAATTTTCATTTCAATAAGAGAGTCTTCCATCTACTTGTTCTTCTCTGGGTTGCCAGACTTTTCATTCCATTTATTATAAATATCTACCCAGCGCTGGTGAGAGCCTATAACTGATGCCACTAAAGACAGGACATAAGGCAGCGGACACCATGGATGGGATTACATATTATGTTTTTGAAAAGGCAAAAAAATGGGTTCTTGCATCTCCATTTACTACGTCTGCTGACTTCATATCATTATGTTGATTCTGTAAACATGTGCAACAAAGTGCACATAACAATCCCTAATGGTCATAAGTCAGACAATGTCAGCAGAACCATCCCAGTGAGATCAAGCCTTTCAATTTTGGTACATTCTGCAGTACCTCTATGGTCCACCAGAGGGGACTCTGGTTTTTCACTCTGGAGATTGTACAATGTTGTTGTCAATGTTATTGTCTATGCTTTCTTGTTCCTTGCTGCTCTTCTACCTCTTTCAGTCTCTGTGGTATCTTCCACTTCACCTTTTTATCTCTTGTCATCTGAGTTCATCCTTTATCACCAAACTTTTCTGTTTTTACCTTCTCTGCACTGGTTCCTCTTACCCTCTTACTACCCCCTGACCCCTGATCCTGACCCAGTCACTCCATCTGACCAGCTATTTCTATGATGGAATGAGGAAAAAGTAAAACAAAGGCAAAAAAGACTGAACGCTGTAATGCATAGAGAGCACAGAAAAGGCGAGAGGACAGACTGCCTGACTAATAATCACTCAAGATGACAAATACAAACATGCAAACACAGCAAATACTTTAATGTGTGGATGCGTTACATGCATGTATCAGTGACCCAGCTTGTTACTTTTCTGACAAAATAAACAAACGAACTAATTAATTAATTAAACTGGTCACATAAATGTTTACCTTTCCTCTCACAATCCACTTTATCCAGACCTTTCTGGTTAGACAAGTTATCACCCACGCCCTTCTGATTCCATAGGCTCAAAGAGAGATATATAAAAGAAAAAATGTCGTCTTTGAAGAAACATGCTGTGGTAATCAGTGGAGATAATCAGCTGAGGTGGATAAATGAAAAGACTGCAGGCAGCATAGCAGAGTTTCAACATGCCATGCGGGTGCATTTTAACGCCTTTTTCAATGGTCAGAAATGCATCTACATTGCAATTATCATGTCCTGCTGCGTTTAATAATTGGAATAAAGAAATCAGTTACAGCTTAGTCATGGAACACTAAGGTCATTATGGGTCAGAACTCCAGAGTCTTTCATCAACCACTAGTGGTTTTGGTATCATTTAATCCTTGTCTCATCACACTTTAATGCATACCTGGTATTTGAGTACATTGCGCGTAACCCTTGATGATAACATAATTTATATGCAAATTTTTGCAATTATGTGCTTGGAATACGATGGGTGATCATAATTCTGTTCTGGTTACTATGACAACCTTTAAAAGCATTGATGCCGGATAGAGAAAATTCTACTTTCACCCTGACAGCATATAAGCTCATCTATAGGGAGAATATTACACGCCTCTGCTTAAACTCTGCTGTAGGGAACAGAAGTGGAAATAGAACACTAATATGTTAATCTGAATAATTCTGCATCACATATTGTACAACATGGGAGTCCAATACTATTAAGAGCTAATGGCATTCAAATGAGGCAGTGTGTGGCTCAGTGGGCTAAGCCTCTGTGCCTCTGATATGACAGTTGCTGGTTCAAGCCCAGCCCTGGCAAAATAGTCATGTCTGTGTGTCCTTGAGCAAGGCCCTTAACCTCCAGCTGAACGGACACTGCTGCAGATGGCTGCCAAGCTTGCTCTCGCGTGCATGTGTGTCATGGAGAGCAAAATGGTGTAGGTGAAAAGAGAATTTCCCTATGGGGATCAGTAAAGTGTCATTTTTGTAAAGAAGCATATAATTCTAAGTGTGGCCAGGTAGACCTGCCGTTCAACTGTGGTACATGTGTGTACCTGGCTCGCCCCTCGGCTGTGGTATGCGTGTATACCCAGCCTGCACCTCAGCTGCCATACGCATGTGTACCCAGCCTGCCCCTTGGGTGCCCTGCATGTGTGTACCCAGCCTGCACCTCAGCTGCCATACGCATGTGTACCCAGCCTGCCCCTTGGGTGCCCTGCATGTGTGTACCCAGCCTGCACCTCAGCTGCCATACGCATGTGTACCCAGCCTGCCCCATGGGTGCCCTGCATGTGTGTACCCAGCCTGCCCCTTGGGTGCCCTGCATGTGTCTACCCAGCCTGCCCCTTGGGTGCCCTGCATGTGTGTACCCAGCATGTCCCTTGGGTGCCCTGCATGTGTGTACCCAGCCTGCCCCTTGGGTGCCCTACATGTGTGTACCCAGCATGTCCCTTGGGTGCCCTGCATGTGTGTACCCAGCATGTCCCTTGGGTGCCCTGCATGTGTGTACCCAGCATGTCCCTTGGGTGCCCTGCATGTGTGTACCCAGCCTACCCCTCAGCTGCGATATGTGTGCATACCAGGCCTGCCCCTCGGCTGCTGTTTGCATGTGTACCCGGCCTGCCCCTTAACTGCCCTACATGTGTGTACCCGGTCTGCCCCTCGGCTGTCGTACGAGTTTGTACCCGGCCTGGCCCCTGGCTGCTGTTTGCATGTGTACCTGACCTGCCCCTCAGCTGTTGTACAAGTGTGTACCCGGCCTACCCCTCGGCTGCCATATGTGTGTATACGAGGCCTGCCCCTCATCTGCGGTACACCTGTGTACCCAGCCTGCCCCTTGACTGCCATGCATGTGAGTATCTGGCCTGCCCTTCGGCTGCAGTGATTGTGAGTATCTGGCCTGCCCCTCGGCTGCAGTGATTGTGAGTACCCGGCCGGCCCCTTGAGAATCCTACCTGATGCTGACATACTATGTGCTGGCAGGAGGTGAAGGATCTGCGTGGAGCTGGGTTTCAACGATTTCATGTTGCCATGGCAATTGATCACCAGGTCTGTGACAATGTGTTAGTGATGGGAGAAATGAGGCTTCAAATCAGACACTGCATGTGTAAGCCTGCAGGAAACTGATAAGGTAACCAGTAAGCAGAGCAGCAAGCAGGCAGTGATCGACAGGGGAGGATGATCCCGCCCGCTGTGGGTTTCTGAGTGTCATTCTTCCCATCTCTACCTGAAAAAGTTTCCTTAATGAAGCCCACCTGACTCTGATTGGGCTGATTTTCAAGTTGTTTTTGAACCTGGACACCCTGTTGCTTCCGACCCCATTTACCTCACACCACACAACCTGCCCATATATCCACATACATACCAAATAAATAAATGTACAGATGAAAATAAGTTTTAGTAGTTCAGTTGCATATTAAGTATATTCAGTAAGGAAACATTTTGTGCTTTTTACGGAAATGTTCAATAAACGCCCCTAAAATCCTTGTTTGCTGTGTAAGGTACTTGAATTTCCATTTACCCAAGGAGTGTCAAGAAACATGATACAGTACAATACAGCTAACATCCATGTAAAAAAAAACACACACTTTGTGGGGAAAAACACACCCCCGCCCCCCCCCGTTTCAGACCACAGCCCTTGCAGTATGAGGCCACTATTCACTCTCTAATCACTGCACCACACACAAAATGTTGTATGAAACTTGTTTTACATTCTTTTACATTGACATTTTTTAAAATACCATTGGAGAATCCTTGGGTACCACTGGTTTGACTTTGTGTCAAATGAGCAGGTGCTAGAGGAGTCCTGAATGAGGCACATTACCTGCATTGTGAGGGAGCATCAGTTATGGCACTACGGCCATGTGGTGCATTTCCCTGCGGGTGATCCGGCTTGCAGGATGCTCATTGCTGAGGACCCAAGCGGCTGGACCAGGCCAAGGGGACGCCCACGTAACACTTGGCTATGGCTATGTGTCTACCTGGGGGGTGGCCGGTCGGTATCCCATGGAGTTTCACTGTGTGGTGGGTGCAGCAATGCACTGCATCAACGCATCCTCCCTAAACTGACCTGATTGGGTTTAACTAAGTTAGGGTGACCAGATAATCCATGTCAGGGAGGACACTCTGAGCTAGGACAGGAATTGTAAATTACCATTTCAATTAAACGGACCTGGATTTCACTTGAGCACTGAGTTCTTGCTGTGTGCTGATTGGTCAGTCTCCTATAATCATGCATGTGTCACTAATGTTAATGTGAAACAGCTGGATGAGTCTTTCAGTCAAGGAAATAAACCAGTCAAAGCACAAGAAGAGCTGAACTAATTAGCCGAGCACAGGAGCCTTTCAATTTGAAAGTAGTTTGTAAAACCTGAAGTAGCTCAAAGTGTCCTCCCTGACATGGATTATCTGGTCACCCTAAACTAAGTATATACATTATATTTCCAAAAGTATTTGGACACCCCTCCAAATCATTGAATTCAGGTGTTCCAATCACTTCCATAGCCACAGGTGTATAAATTCAGGCACCTATGCATGCAGACTACTTCTACAAATATTTGCAAAAGAATAGGTCGCTCTCAGGACTTCAAGGATGGTACCATGATAGGATGCCACCTGTGCAATAAGTCCATTCATGAAATTTCCTCGCTACTAAATATTCCACAGTCAACTGTTAGTGGTATCATATCAAAGTGTAAGCATTTAGGAACAACAACAACTGAACCATGAAATACTTGGCCACGTAAAATCACAGAGCGAGGACAGCGCATGCTGAGGCGTACAGTGTGCAGAAGTTGCCAAATATCTGCAGAGTCAGTAGCTCCAGACCTCCAAACTTTGTGTGGCCTTCAGATTACCTCAAGAGCAGTACATAGAGAACAGCTGCATCCAAGCCTTACATCACTAAGTGCAATGCAAAGTGCTGGGTGCAGTGGTGTAAAGCTCGCTGCTACTGGACTATAGAGCAGTAGAGACGTGTTCTCTGGAGTGACAAATCACGCTTCTCTGTCTGGCAATCAGATGGACGAGTCTGGGTTTGGCGGTTGCCAGGAGAACAGTACTTGCCTGACTGTATTGTGCCAAGTGTAAAGTTTGGTGGAGGGGGGATTATGGTGTGGGGTTGTTTTTCAGTGGTTGGCCTTGGCCCCTTAGTTCCAGTGAAAGGACCTCTTAATGCTACAGCATTTGAAGCCATTTTGGACAATTTCATGCTCCCAGCTTTGTGGAAACAGTTTGGGGATGGACCCTTCCTGTTACAACATGACTGCGCACCAGTGCACAAAGAAAGGTCCATAAGGACATGGCTCAGCGAGTCTGGTGTGGAGGAACTTAACTGGCCTGCATAGAGCCCTGACCTCGACCCCATAGAACACCTTTGGGATGAATTAGAGCAGACTGCAAGTCAGGCCTTCTCGTCAAACATCAGAGCCTGACCTCACAAGTGCTCTCCTGGAAGAATGGTCAAAAATTCCCATAAACACACTCCTAAATCTTGTGGACAGCCTTCCCAGAAGAGTTGAAGCTCTTATAGCTGCAAAGGGTGGGCCAACTCCATATTAAAGCCTATGTATTAAGAATGGGATGTCATTAAAGTTGATGTGTGTGTAAAGGCAGGTGTCCCAATACTTTTGGAAAAATTATATATATCATGGCAATAACCAAATAAATCATGCTGAACACTTACCAGAGATCAATCTGAACAGTTGTGCTTACTGATTGTTTTCACCCCTACTTTACTGTGTGTGATTACTGGCTCAGTAATCACACACTGTTTAATTAGGAACTTAGTTTAGGCTAATCTCTGAATGGCCTGCAGTGTATGACTGTGTGTCTGTGAGTTTATATGGGGTCCATGTCAGACTGGCATCCCATCCAGGATTTTCCCCAGTCTTGTGCCCTGTGATAGACTGGCATCCCATCCAGCGTGTGCCCCAGGCTTGTGCCCTCGATTCAAACTCCAAACCCCTCTGATCCTGACCAGGTTAAGTAGTTGGAAGATGGATGGATTCATTTTAGTTCCAGATAATACATTAGTCAGTAGGATGGATAAAGACACCACAGAAAATAATTTCATGGATGAAAAATGAGCACACTTATTTCCAAAATATTTCATAACTTTATTTGGTTTCTGTTATTTTTTCATTCAAAAGCTAATGTCAGCAATTGTTCTAGTCTTAAAAGTAAAATATGCTATGTAGGGTTATGAAGGGCAATCAAATTATTAAAGCCTTGAGCTTGATTAACCAGCAACATAAAATTCACATTTTTCCTCCCTGACAACTTGTTATCAGACAACTTGTTAGAGAAGCAAATTAAATGTCCTTCTCTCTGTAACTTACTTCTATGAGCTGTTGGACTGCCAAAGTGAACTAATTTAACCAGTGTAGTTCTCCTTCTATCCACAAGATGGTAGACTAGAATGGGAAGATGTGAAAATACAAGTTTGGCAGCAAAACCACAGCAAAACAAAGACACTTATGTGATACGTATTGTTCTAGAACAAAGAGCAGCTACTAATGGGTTCTGGATAATCTAATGAGACACACACACACTAAGGGTGTGGGATCCTTGAAAAAGACACACACACCTTTAGTGATTATGCTCGCTGGTCCTGAGTTATGTTTGGTCACGGGGTGGAGGGGCATCAATATGCCAGTCACCACAGCCCTGATTTCTGCCATAATTCTCAAAAGATTTCAGTTTCGGCTGTAGATTTGTGTTTTGAATGGAAAATAAAAGAAACAAAAAGCACTCTCTGCACTGCACTGGCAGAATCAGTGAGGCGATTCTTTTTTGGCAAGCTCTTTACAATTCACATCATGTCCTTGTCTTCCCACTACATCACTTTTTTCTTGGTGAAATCCAGTTTCAACATGTGGTTGCGTGTCTCCAGCGTTTGGCCGCATGCCCTCCAAAGGACTGAAGGATCCAGGATATTCAGTGTGAGCCGACCTGGAAGGCCACACCCTCCTGTATTGATGTCGCGCTTTGCAACTGGGCTGCAAGCTTGGAGTGGGACATGCACCATAGCATCACTGGCAAACTGGACTGTACTAATCAGACTCACTGGAAGATAGGAAAAACAGAAAGGTTTGGCAGTACACTGCGTGTGAGACAGCATTGACTGCAGACCTCAGAGTCTACAGCACTGATACAGCTCTTGCCTCATATGCAGAGAACACTGATGTAGTTGGATGGAAAGGTAAACTTGGTTACGTAAATACACATCTTATTATTACATAGCATCAACTGTGGTCTGAATATCACAGACACACACAGGGACAGTCTTGCCTGTGGCTTGTGTCTGCATCCCAGGTCTAGAGACAAATACCAGGACCATCCCTGACAAGCCTGGTGGCTGATGGTCGCACGCAGTTTGACAATGACGCAGTAAGCCTAAGCTAACCACACTTACCTCTGCTTAGACGTGTGTGTAAGATGCTCAGTCCAGGATCTCCTTGATGCACCAGCAACAGAGCAAGACATATAGGCAATCCTTCAGCCATTGGAAGATGCTGTATGCAAAGCTACTCCCCAAGAAATTTTTGCCCCTTGCTATGCCAAGGGCAGCATTGTGGAGATTCTGCCCCCATGAGTAGGGTGTAGCCCGGGCATGCATCATGGGGGCACAGTGACCCAGCCACAGCGTCAGCCAGCTAGGAGGGGGTTACCTTAAAGTGTCCTGGCACTGCAGCAAGCTCAGGGTAGAACTTGTGCTCCCTGATCAGAGATTTTCCTCCCGCTTCTCTTCAGTCTGACCTCAGCCCCACGTCTGTAGCCTTCAGCGTCTGCTACCCGTCTCTCTGATTTCCACTGACACGTTTTATACCTTCTGGCTTTTTATACTAGTCTGGAAGATACCATAGGAGCAGGTGCCCCCCCAGGCCGATTATCCCTCTCTTGGTTGAATGTTTAGAGCCAGACTAATGAGGCTGCCCTCAGCCACCTTTCCAGCATGTTCTGTTACCCTCCATCTAGCATGACTCTGCACATAAATGCCTGCGCTGTTTATCCTAATCCCACATGATCCCATGTCTTTCTCTCTTTCATTCATTCCATCCAGAAATATCCCTTTTTACTGCTTGTCCCCCTCTGGGAAAAAAAAAGAACAATCACAACCTAGTAGTTATGTAACCACTTTCAATTTTAACATGACACTTAGAATTGCTGGAATTTGAATAACCAAACTCTGTGACCATCACCACCTCGTCAATTCACCATCCTTTAATCTTCTAAACCATTTCTTAACTGCAGCCTATAACTACACAGAACATCCCACAAGCCTATTTTGATGTTGTTTTCCTAGTAAGGGTGTCTTCCTCTGACAGGAGTATGAAACAGGCATTGTGAAAATATTGTATAAAATTTCTAAATAATAGTGATAGTATAATGCAGCAAATGATACACAAATGTGACCAAAAGACTGTGGTTTGACGTGGTGGCTCTGTGGACAGTGCTATCACCTCACACCTCTGTGGTTGGGGATTCAAATCTTGTCCTGCACTGTGTGTGTGTGTGTGTGTGTGTGTGTGAGATCATTGAGCAGATCTGTTATTTTAACCTTTGTGCCTTTGTGGGGACATTTTCTCTTTAAAATCAATCATAAAAATCTGTGAATGCAATCAAAAAACAAAAAAAAAACGGCAAAAGCATTTATATTTTCTTGGTTACATATGGGTAAGGTTAATGCTGGGTAGGGGTTAGGGGTGTCATTGTTGGGATTAGGACTTTGCCCCTAGAAATGAATGGACGGCAAAGATATAAGTACAAGTCTGTGTGTGTGTGTGTGTGTGTGTGTGTTCTCACTAGGTTTGAAGCATGGTTTTCATATTAGTTGACATTCCAGTTAAGCTTTTAAATAATTGAATTTCAGTGGGATGTTACCTGTATTCTACTGCATCATGTTTCTTGACACTCCTTGGGTAAATGTTAATTGAAGTACCTTACACAGCAAATGTGGAATTTAGGGACCTTTATTGAAGATTTCCGCAAAATGAGTTTCATACAGCACATAATGCTTCCTTACTGAATATAATTAATATGCAACTGAACTACTAAAACACACTTCACCACTGTCTTATTTTCATCTGTACATTTATTTATTTGGTATGTATGTGGATATATGGGCAGGTAAATGGGGTGGAAGCAACAGGGTGTCCAGGTTCAAAAACAACTTTTCCCTAAAGAGAAAATCAGCCCAATCAGAGTCAGGTGGGCTTCATTAAGTCAACTTTTTCAGGCAGCACTCAGAAACCCACAGCAGGTGGGATCATTGGGCCTCATTCACCAACCGTTCTTACAAACAAATGTGTTCTTAAACCCCACGTATGCACTTTTTTTTTTTACAAAGATTCTGACATTCACCAATGTTCTCTTATCTGAATTTGTTCTTGGCTAAGAGCAGAATCTACGCACACTCAAGACCATTCGTACGCACATTTGAGTAATGATAGTTTGTTCAAAATAATTGGTTATAGCAGTTTTGTTCATTCTACAGTTCATAAAATGATAGTATTTTAATAATTTATAAAAGTCAAATATAAAAAATAATTTTAAAGTGTAAAAATTATTTTCATGGTAGTAACGGCGATTATGCGGATTATAAATAGGTCAGAATGTTAGTTAAAAAGTGCGTACGTGGGGTTTAAGAACAAATTTGTTTGTAAGAACGGTTGATGGTTCAGACCCCCCACAGGTTTGTGGGGGGTCTGAAGCCTATCGCAGAAGCTACGGGTGCAAGACAGAGAACAATCCAGGATGGGCCACCAAGCCATTGCAGGGCACAGTCACACACCACTCACTCACACATACACACCTATGGGCAATTTGGCGACTCCAATTAGCCTCGGCATGTTTTGGGACTTTGGGGGAAAACTGGAGTACCCAGAGGAAACCCCATGATGGCACGGGGAGAACATGCAAACTCCACACCCATAGAACCCTGGTAGAGACTTGAACCCAGATCCCAGAGGTGTGAAGCGACAGTGCTAATCACTGCACCTCCCTGCTACCCATCACAGCACTTGTCTTTCTCAAAAGCAGTATGTTGTTGTTGAAGTGTGGCGAGTCCCAATCGTCACAGATATTACACTTAATGTGTTACATAGTAGTTCTGCCACTGAGAATCTTTATCTGCATTATATGCACTTTTAAGAAGATTACAAAACATTTAATTCAAGGTTGTTACGAAATTTTGTATTGTTTCATACATATTATTTGGTTCCAGAACCAATATTAAATGTGTTCAGCAGGATACAGTTATATTATAATGATATTAATATAATTACTACAGGATGCAGTGGAGCCATGTTTCTGTTACCTTTGTGTTTCACAAATTACTTATTTCTTATTTGAAAATAATTATTCCTTAGTTATATTTAAAATGAATTATTTAAAATGTAAAAATTTGAGGTATTTGTTTAGTCTTCAGTTTATAGTTATAGATTTACAGTTTAGAATTGAACTTGGGTTTTTCCAGATTTGCCCTCGGATTCAGTGACCCAGCTCTGGCAAAGAACACAGTCTTGTGTCAGTTTCACCTTCCTGTTGCATTGGTCGTGACTTGGACTCAGCTAAGGTGGACTTGAACACAGCACTGGTTTTCTCCTCGTACTGGGGCAGGCGTCCCTGTGACTGGAAGCTGGATGGGAAAACTGACCATATCAGGTTTGTAAAATAATAATAAATATTGTACTGAAACTAAACAAACGGAGACACACAAACATGCCCTATATGCTCAGTGCATCCGATCATGTGTGCTGCCTGTATCTGTGTATGTATAGTCAGTGGGTAAGCATGTACACCTCTGTGTGAACTTCTATTTGTAAGTGTGTGATGTCTGTCATGCATCTGATGTATGTTAGTATTACAGGTAAACACACCAAATGTCCATAAAACACAGTATCAGCACAATATTTCACCAGAGCAATAAAACTAAATGGTTTCCCTGGTTGGGGGTCCAGGATGCCCCTGCCTGGTGCCCTGTGATGGACTGGCATCCTGTCCAGGGTGGATTGTGCTAAAAATGCCCCTGTACTGGATTAGCAGTCATGGAAGATGGATGGATATGCAAGAAAACTAACAAGGATTTAAAAAGGCATAGGTGACAGATTCTGAGGAATAGGGCTCCCTGGGGGTGTGTGTGTTGGCCCGCTGCTCTGAGCTCTGCATAAATGCTAACGGAGCCCCCCCGAGGCTGCCCGAGGCACTGCCTCTCATTTACACTGAGGCACAAGCGCCATGCACAGCTGCTCTCACAAAGCAGCACACTCTCAGAAGGCATGCAATACACCATGAAAGGTGCAAAATATACAAACAATGCTGTGTCTTTGGGAAATAAAACAATGATTATTGAGTAGAAATAAAAATATTAAATCAGCGCACAAAAATGTGGTAGTAATAATGATTAATTTGGGCCAAAATTAGAAAGAAATTTTATTGCTTTGTTCTTGTCTAACAAACAACAAATGGATTGAGATTTTAGGGCTGACTCCTTTCTGACTGAGTGTTCCTCTTTGCTATCTCACTGTCTGTCTCTAGGCATGCTTTTGAAAAACGGTAAATGGGATACCAGAGACTGTCATAGTATCATTCTCTGTTCTACCTGCTGTGGAAGTCAGTCTAATACTCTCTATCTGTACTGTACCCCAACTTGTGGTTGGGTGCTCACATGCCAGTCAGTGTTTCACTGTGTGCAGTGTTCAGTGCTGCACAGCTGCACATCAGGAATTAAATCATGATCACTGAGATTTTTCCCATTTTGAGCCCATCATTTTTCTTTTACAATTTTTAGGTTCTTTCCAATTTTATATGAGACTCAATTATTGCCACACCTCCGCACTGTCCAGTCATTCACCCTGTCTGATTTAAACCCTCTATCCCATGGCAGATTAGAAGACCAGAGTTCTGTTCAAAATTATGGCTGGTGAACCATTGCAGGACAAGATTTTATGTTGTATTTTTTTTTTTCATTTGTTAAGATATTTAATGGCAATATTTAATAGGGCAACATTCTAGGTCAGTATTTCCAACCTGATCCCATGTTTTTGCTCCCTCCCAGTTCCCTTTCAGTCCATGTTTTTGGAAGCTGAGAGGGAGCAAAAATGTGCACTGTCTGCAGGTCCCTGAGGACTGGGTTGAGAAAGACGGCTCTAGATCATTACAGATTTAGCTGACCAAATCATCACTGTTCCTGCGCCTGATTCTCAGGTGTGGAAGACTGGGTGTGTTTTGATGCTCTGTCACCTTTTTATGATGGCTGAGCAGAGAACCCATCCCAGCACACAATGCCCATCTGTTTTCCTGTGTGCTTCAACTATCTCTTGTTTACTTTCTTCCCCACCCTTTAGTTAAACTCATCTCCCTCCCGTATACAAATCAAGTCCCAGATCTGTCCTCCAATGCCCAGGTCACATGATTTTGATTCATTGTGCACCTGTAGCACTTTCTTACTCTGGCGCACTGTGTCTTTTTTTTCTAAAATTATTCCGTTCCTGCAAATATCATCTCCACTCTGAGAAATCCGAACAAACCTGTTTAAATCTGAAACACTTATGCCCCCCCACCCCCACCCTGCTCTCTCTGCGACCCCTATCTCTCTCCCATTACAAGCAATCCTGCTCACTCGATCACCACTGGAAGTCCTGCCCCACTGCAATGCTTTTGTTTTCCTGCTCATCCTCTGTTGCTCTTTATTATGTAGCTGTCAGGCAGTGTTTGGTCATTTTTCTTCTTCCATGTTTGTTTGCCCCCGTTTGCTGTGATGTGTACTATGATGTGAATTACTGTGGCTCCTCACACACCATCCATGTTCAATAAGCAGCCGTCTAATCAAGGATGCAGTGATGCAGGACCTGTGATTGCAGGGGACATCAACTCATAACACCCAAAGACTAATGCACACAAAGGTAAGGCTGGGAGTCATTAATTCAGCAGAACTGCATGTTTTTGGACTGCAAGGGAAGACCCCATGCCAAGCCGGTACCACCTTTTAATCTGAACCCCAAAGGCAAGCAGAAGCACTGCCCTTGAGCCACTGTGACACCTTCATCCCACTTATTTCGGTTCCCTCAATACTCTACTGAATTTCCCACATTAACACGCCCACACACCCCGTCATCTCGCCAGAGAGAGAAGGCTGTGTGGATTATGTTATAAAGCTAGAGTTCTGTTTTTAACTGAAACAAAATTACAGATCAATATCAAGGTATTTAAACATGTTGACACACTGCAATTTACAGTTGCAACATATTGATTTCCCCAATACGACAGTATATAAATATCCGTGGTGCTGCATGTAAACATGTCACTGTGTTGCTGTATTGCAGTGTTTCCATTGCTGGAGTACAAATGTGTATTACCATGTTACTTCTAATACAAGTATATTTGTATTTATCCACATTCAGTCAATCTTACCTGAAATGTCACCTTTTATGTTCCATCCCCCCTTCCTTTATCAATTCAGCTTGCCATTCTTCATCATTTTCCTTGTAATCAGAGGTGGTAGGAGCTTTGGTGGAAATGAGGTAACAGACTCCTGCCCTGAGGATACACTTGACCTTTATCCTGCAATTCCCAAAGCATGCCAATTGTAACTGTACTTGTCCCATGACTGGCCAAGTAATTTCACTGTTCACTCTATAAGTGTATTTCTGTGTACGTGTATCTCTGCAAGCATGATTTTACTTTTCAGGGTGCGAAACTGCAAGAGAAAAATATAATACAGACATATCCTTCTTCTCTGTTGTTACTATGATCTTGCTGTTGCTGTGGGGACCTCATTGCAATTAATTATTTCGCCAAGTAAATGTAATTATAGTTCATAATTTAAGCCTACACATGCTGGTGTAGGGTGGGGGGCAGCAGTGAAGCAGACTGCATGCCCACTGATCATGTGACCTCCCATAAGTACACAGATCCCACTGTGGAGAGCATATACAGGAGAGGGCCAGTATAACAGATATAGGGTGGGCGTGCAGATGTTACTTATTTTGTGGTTGCAGGTGTTTTTATAAAAGTAAGAGTGTGGTGATGCTCACTGAGCATGTCTGAATCTGCTATGATGATTACAGCACCCCCCGGAGTAACAACAAATGCTCAATTGGTTCCCCAGCTGGAAGCTTGGGTCTTAGTCTCTCAAGTTAATCTTTCCTCTTGCCAGGAGACTGCACAGGTGTTCATAAGTTTTGAGGACACAGGTTCTGCTTAGGGTGAGAAATTTTGCACTTGGGCATCAAAAGTTCTATATCCAGAGCAGAAAACTTCAACCACAGAAGCATAGCAACTGATTTCTGTATCACCTTTTCAAATCTATAGTCACAACGACCCTGGGTGGTTCACGCTGTGAAGAGCTATTATTGGAGACTGGATGACTGTGGGGATCCACATTCAGCACAATTTGGAAGTAGGCTGAGATTAGACATTTACATTCATTTATTTGGGAGATGCATTTGTTCAAAGTGATATACAAGTAAGGTAAATAGCACATTACAAACATACAGCTGACAAACTAGGCATTAGTGAGCCTAGACTGAGCTTCCAGTGAATACCGCATTTGACCTCAGTGGAAAAACCTGAAAGATTAAATGTATGAGACATTATCTATGGAGAAGACTCACAGGTGAATTGTATTACATTGAATTACATAAGACATCTTTAAAATATTCATCCATATATTTTCTACAACCGGTTGTCCTAAGCAGGGTAGCAGGGGTCCGGAGCTTATTCCAGAAGCTAGGGGCACAAGGCAGGGAATAATCCAGGATGGGGCACCAACCAATTGCAGGTTTAAAAAAATGCAAGATATCTTAAGATGTATATGAAGAGTACAAGATTAGAATTACCTATTTAAACAAGATTTGTCTAAAAAAAGTTTAGTTTAAATCAGGGGGCTTCAACTGGGGACCGCGACATCCCTGGGGGATTGTAGAGAGACATATTGTAAAGTGAATGAAATGTAGTGCAGATATCATCCGAGACTCTCCATCCTTAGGGACAAGTTTTCAAGGGGGGTCCTCAAATCAAGAAATATGAAAGCTGCTCATTATTCTTTAAGTATTACGTGATAACGCATTAGTTAATTCAATATAATAAATTAGCTTTACGTTGCTTATATACACGCTTACAGTAGTTCGTCTTTCAAATTTCAACTAAATTCAAGGCACCAAAGAATCTTAGCTATTATTTTCGAGTCGGTCAAATGACGTCACGGTGGTTGCCCGCTTGCACAGCTCAACCAATAACAGATCACCGTAGTGTCACATGGGTTAATCAATCTGCTGACTGGATTGGTCGGATGGTTTGAAAATTCAAGGGCGGAATCTTCGAAGCCACAGAGCTAGGAAGTGATAGAGTGCTGGGGAGGAACCGAAATATTTGTAAAAGCGAGCTAAACGAATAAATGAAAGAATAAACAAGTTATACCTGATCAATCTCTATACGTTGCACAAATACGCAATTTTGGATACTGCGTAGGTTTGAGGGATAATCTGTCTTCTTCCGTCTTATGAAGAAGGACTCGGCAGCACTCCAAGGTATACTTTTGAACGAGTAAATTATTACTTCATAATGCGTATTTCGTTGCAACCATGACATTAGCTTGATTGGGGAGTGTCTCTTTTTGACAAACCGATGTGTAACTTTATTCAGTGGTTTAGTCATGTCACAGAAGCAGATTTACTACTCGGATAAATACGACGATGAAAAGTTCGAGTACAGGTGAGTAACGAGCTTGAACTAAATAAATATACATAACGTGTGGTTATGTTATGACTATAAGTGAATGCTTAAAACTTCTGGTGTACTAGGTACCTTATTAATTTAGAAATGCGACTATGTTGCGTGTGTGTGCGCGCCCCTCCCCCAGGCACGTGATGCTGCCCAAGGACATAGCCAAGCGCGTTCCGAAAACGCACCTAATGTCGGAAACAGAGTGGAGAAACCTGGGTGTCCAGCAGAGTCAGGGCTGGGTGCACTACATGATTCACCAGCCTGGTCAGTATCAATGTTTTGTTTGGGTCATTTAAATAAATAAATGTTATATTCTGACTATAGTCTGGTCTGACTATTCGTTAGTGATAATTGCTCACTAGCTTGCAGCTGCTAACCTATTATGTAGTAGATTTTTAATACATTGTGGACAGATCAGCAATTAAGATTATACAGTCTTTTACTGTCAAGTAATACATGGTGTTTGGAGTGCTGCCAAGCTACCTTGAGCAGAGAGGTCCATGCTGACTTAAACGTTTTTTTTTTCTTCTTCCTCATTCACACATCACGTTTGCAGTAATTGTATGTAACATGCTTTTTCTTATACACTAAAGGGCCAGGTGCTGAACTAAGTACATTTTATATGTCTGTGATTTGTATTGTGCCTTGATACTTGGTGCTTTATTTGCCTGGCTGCCTGATCTCTCTGTGTCCTCCTTCCCTGTTTTGGCCCCTGCCTTTGTGCAGAGCCCCACATCCTGCTGTTCAGACGCCCTCGACCGCCTGCGGCCTCACAGTGATGCACGACAGGAAACCGGCATGCGGCCCAAGTGTAAGCGGAGTGGATGGGACAGGCCTGTGGAATCACGGTGCTATGTGGCGTCCCCAGACGTGTAGGCTTTGTCTTGACCCAGGCCATTTCCCCAAACCCATTCCAGGCAGCCTGCTAAATCCCAGCACTTGTGCTAATGCTGGGTGTTTGTGAATTTTTCAGCAGAGTTTACTCTGCTGAAAGTCCTGGGCTTTGTTTAGCCATTGGAGGAATGCTGCTTCCCTGGATCATTTGAGCACTGATGAATGTGTAATATGATGTTTGTTTACATTTTGCGTAATTCATATAGTGCACAAGTAATGACACTTTTATTGTACTTTTCCCATTGGATGAATTGCAGTGATTAACCTTTGCCAGTGTTACTTGTTTGATTCATAATAAAAAGTCTGAAGTGATGTGTTTGTACCGAAGTTTAGTTATCTGCTCATTTTTTTGAATTTTACAATTTTTTTCCTGAATGTGTGGCCTGAATGTGTTCTGAATGCCTTTTACTGTAAGAAAGGTGAGTTAGGTGGTCATGTCTCTCCTCTCTGGATGATTGCCCTCATCACCCCCATACTGAATGTTTCTGCCAGAATAGTTATATGTATATGTGTTTCATAGTATGTATAGTATGTGTGTGTAGCCTGTGAGAAACTGATGTCTCATCCAGGGTGACTTTTGGCCCAAGTGTCTTGTGTTTTCCGTTAGAGCCTTCAGAGTCTTTAACCTTATGTTGTATAGGTGCATTTAGGAGATGGATGGAGCCCTTTGCTTTCTTCTGAGATGTCATTTATCTGAGTAACCTTGAAGAGGTTAAGATACCAAATATCACTTTAGCACTGCAGTATGTTTTTGAAACTGCAGATTCCTGTTTTATTATGCTTCTCCTGTCAGTTTCATAATGTGTAGATTTATAAGTACTGCTCCCAGTGGCCTCTAATGCTTGAGATCACCAGTGTTATAATTACACCATGTCCTCTCAGTGGTCCCAGTAATCATTCTCTTTGCCTGGTTGTGTTTGTCAACTTCTGAATTGAATCCAATTGAAAATCTGGAAGATACTGTCCGTACACAGTTGCTATGTAACGAAGCTGGGCAAAATCTGAAGAGAGAAACCCACAATAACTGCCCACAACCTGTTGTGCAAATTTGGTAATACTTAGCAAGAAAGACTTTTGCTGCTGTAATTGCTCCCAAAAGTGGTCACACCATATGAGTTTGGGGCTCTGAATACTAATGCAGTTTCTGTATGTATTTTTTTTCTTCAGCTTAAGTGACTGTCAGCAGACACCCTTGCCCTTAGAAATCCAATTTTGAGCATTTTGCTTTAAAATATGAAAAAAAAAAAAAAAAATTACAGAATGAGACATTCACTTTGTTCCCATGCTATCTGAGCCATTTACTGGACCAGTAACCCTGTTAAATGGAGAATTCCAGCAGTGTTGCTGGTAAAGCGACAAACTGCATGCAGAATCTGTGCTTGTCGTCCCATAATAAAATGATCCTGAAGTGCCACCTAGAGGATATGCAGCAAGGCTTCATTAGTGCTGTGCAGAGCTGGAACACATTCACATGGGGTTAGAATTTCCAGAATTAAAGGATGCCTCTGTGGGCTCAGATTGAAAGACTTTGCACTTAGAAATGTGAGGTAACAGCCTTTGCTTTGTTACCACAGATTGTCGTGTTCCACCTGTGGAACCATGGAAAGTTCTTCCTTTGGATTTGATGTATATTACTTTAAAACAGCTATGATTATTTGCTGAAATGTAACATATTGACGGCTACTATGTGGATAATTGGTTACAACAATGTTCAGCGTGATACAAAAATGGTTCATTTTGAAAAGAAATGGGAGAAGACCTGTATCAATATTTTGTAAAACCTCTAGAGATAGAGGTCTAAATTAATTTATTTGGACAATATACATAAATTCACAACTTTTGTGGGCATTCACAGGCTATTTCAGTATCAAAACATTAAATCCTAGTGAAGTTCTTTTCAGAAATACATAAAACTGTAACAAATGTTTAAAAAAATGGTGAAGAACTCTGACATAGAGCTTTGATCACCTGTTCAGACTGCTGAATTGTTCTCTGGCCTAGTTGTGGGGTGAAGATGGGCTGTTAAACATCATCAACCTGGAGCTACCCAGCACAGGAATATCACCTTGTGTTAACTGGCTGGGACATCAGCATCTTCTCCAACAGGGACCTACTGATGGCTGCTCCAGGTGCAGCCCACAATGATGGAGCTGCCAGAGACGAGATCTCCACACTTCATGTAAGTAGGTGTTCAATAAAGGAGGCCAGAATGTTTCTATCTACATATTGGTTACTGGTTTCTGCAGTCAACCGTAGGGGGAGGGCAGTGGTGCAAACTGCCTCATTGAGCAGTGAGACACTACCAACATAAAATAGAAACTACCAATACATTCAATCACAGAGTTGGACAATCACTGCAGCATACACCTATTCAAATTGTATTTGAGTTTATTAGCCTGATTAAAAGGGTAAAATTCAGGTCTTCATAGAAGATGCACAAAATTCACAAAAATGTGAAAAGGTACAAAACAAAAATCTGTCTTTTTTTCCCCCCAAATGACAACTCAGAAGAACAAGAGAACATTGTAAAAGAATAAATGTGAGTACCCTGATCATCCCTGCTGCTCAATCTGAATCAAGTGTGAATCCTGGTTCCAGACCCACAGTTCAAAGTGCTCTTTGCTGGCCTTTTCCCATCATTTATCATTGAATGGGCACCTTTATCTGGAGCAGCTTCCAAAAGGAACTTACAACCATATTCCGTATTGACAGATATGCTGTGCTGACACCAGAATAATGGAGGTTAAGGCAAATTACAAGCTAAAATTGCAAGTAGAAGCACACCTCCGGCCCCTGGGAAACAGAATACGCACTACATAATCACTACCATAACTAGGGACGGCTGTCATAATTAGCATAAGCAGTAAATACTGTAATACAATGCTTATTTTAAGTCAACGTTTATCACAATAATTAATTCTGCAGTAATCAAAATCTCTGGTGTTTATTACCACAATGAATTCAATAGTACTTGTATTCTAAACCAGTTGGGTACAAGTCTGGTTCTATACTAGCTCTGTGTATACAGGTTTTTGGTCCAGGCAACCTCTAGTCAGTCACAGTATTCAGGATTGATTACATTGTATTAATCTCTCTGCTTCGTCTAATAAGTTGCAAACTGCAGCTAAAGCAGAAACAGTGTTATAGATACCGAATAAATCAACAGAATGGACCTTCAAGTTCATTTACAAGTATGATGCAACAAATTACTATTCAACTTAATTAGGATTAATTCAGTTATTGAATTGTTCAAAGGCTATGAACTATTAAGTAATCTATGTAGTTTAATATTTAATTAACCATAATTAGATTTGGCATGGTATTATTATTTTAAGAGGCAAAAATGAAATATTTCCTTATAGCTTATGTCAGTTAAAGTACCATCTCAGAATTTATTAATGGGTAAAGAGGTCAAATTGGGTCAGAATTCAATCACGAGAACAATGAAGCCTAATTTATTTGGTCAGTTGGAATAAAAGCCAGCAGACACAGGAGCCTGGACTCCGCTGGTGTCCAAAGCACATCGACATTTGAATCTTCCCAATGCAAACTAGGGGCTTTTCATAATGAGAAAATGCCTTCAAATTCAGTCAAATTCAGCTTCTTTTACTCAGTTGTCTAATAAAACTTAACTAAAATGCCAAAACACACATGAAGGATTACAACTACATGCAGATTTTACATGAGAAACTGTGGTGTAATTTCAGGTATAAATCATACAAATTAGCTACTAATTGGACCAGAAGGTCAGGAGGAAGGGGTGTAATATAAATTCAGCTGACATGGCAATTCAGGGACACAGGTTTGCCCATAAGGCATAAGTGCATACCTTATTCAATCACTGCTACAATCTTGCTTTGATTGAGGCCATAAAAACAAAACTCGCCAGAACTGCCAGTTTTGGTTGTGCAGTTTTGGTTGATATGTGTGTGTGTTCACTGGTCACCTTGGTGCACTGGAAACCCGATGCGTGCCAGGTTTGGCGCCGGGTTTCTTATAGGAATATTTCTTCTGTTATCTTCACGACGCTCACCGGCTGATTGTCTGTAAAACCCCGTGTAATTATATTGATTGCTGTGGTCCAGCTTCTTTGCCAAGTGACTACCAGCCTCATCTTGTCCTCTTGGGTAGCAATAAGCTCCTGATGAGCGATTAGTGTCCCTCTGTCTCAGCTCAGTGTGGCGGGTGGGGCTAACATGACACCAAAGCAGGAGATGGATGCCACCCGCTTTGGAGACAGTGGTCAGCTAGAAAAGGCCCCCCCGGGGGTGCATGGTGGAATCAGCGGGGGCCAGACTGCAGTCGGAACTTCACATGAGGACACGTTTGAGACAGCGAGGGCCTCCAAAGGACTTTGAGTAGGTCAGGGCAGATTTGGGGAAAGATGTGGTCTTAACGAGCTGTGTTAACAAGCCGTGTCAGATGGCTGAGAGAAAGAGCAGCAGGAAGAGGGGGAACAACGAGGACAGGCTGCCGGGGGCCGCTGATCGGCTGTGTACCGCACTCTGGGTGGGCTCAGCACCTGGGGGGAGAGACACTGTCAGCACTGCTGGACACACACACATGCACAGCCCACATATTCATATCTTTATGTGGAATCTCTGTTCATTTCTGAGGGAATAACTCTAATCCCAACTGTGACAACCTTAACCATAAGTAACCAAACAAAACACAAGACTTTTGGCATTTTTGGTCTTTATTGTGTTCACAGTTTTTTATATAATTTAGGGTATCCTTTTGGGGCTCGAAAATATGTCTCCACAAGGTAAAAAGTTACAGGTTATCATCACTGGTCCCCACAATATAATAATTACAAACACAGACAAACACATTCGTAATTACATCTTTGCGGGGACTCTCCACTTATTTCTATGGGGAAACCTTTAATCCCAACATGACAAACTTAAGCCCTACCCAGCCCTAACCTTGACCATAAGTAGTCACACACAATACGAGTCTTTCAGCATTTTTAGTTTTTTAAATGGATTCACAGATCTTTGTGGGGACCTGAAAAATGGTCCCCACAACATCAATATAACAGGTCTTTATTACATTGTGGGGAACATTTGGTCCCCAAAATGTTATATAAACATAATCCACATACACACATGCACACACACATTTACCTGTCACTACAGGGCCCTCATACTGACTCTCTCCATAATACAGTACATGATTCCCAATTCTCCCTCTGAGGGGCGTGGCCTTAGCATGGTGGGGGGTCTGTATGCCTTAATGATCCACATAGCCTTGTCATCTGGTGCCCTTGTCTGTAGGGGATGGGGACAGGGGGGTTGTGGGGGCAAAGCACAATCTTTCAAAGACCCCCGATGGAAGGAAGCTGAAAAAGAACAAGGGCACCCTGCAGGGAACAGGGATACTGGGAAGCGGGGCTGCTTTGTGGGCTAAGCACCTGCGGGACGAATGGCAGGGGGCGGGTGCGGTGCCAACAGGTGGCCGGAACAAATGGGGAGGACCCAGGCGGATTAGGCCTTGGCTTTGGGAAGGAGGAACTCTCTCTCTGTGACAGGCTGAGGAGCCTGGAAATCCAGAGTGACCTCGAAATAGATCCACTGCTCCTTGGGATCAAGCTCTTATAAGGGAGCCGATCCAGGCACATCCCGCCGAGGAAGGCCTGAGATGCTGGAGGGGAACAGCTCCAGCTCTGAATCGCTGGGTGGGCCACAGGATTATCTAAGGGGCCTTGGTGAGCAGATTTAATAAATTTAACCATTCCATTTTTTAACCGTTCTGGGGGGCATGGTGCCAACCCACCCCTCAGTATGAAAAGCAGTGAAATGCTTACAGTTTCTATCTCCCTAACAAAGCCACACACACACACACACACACACACACACACACACACACATACTGACTGAAAGCATTGTATTTTATCATTTAAATACAAAGGTCTATTTACTGGGGGGATGAATGAATACAAATTCCATGCTTCCTACCCCCCCTACATACATGCACAAGAAAACACGCTCTGACAGCCTGGCATGGCCAGCAAAGGACAAGCATCCAGTATAAAACAGTGCCTGGTGCAGAAAGTTACAGAGGGAGCTGGGTGTGGGGGCTGATATCTGGGATTGAGGCAGTGGAGGCTGACGCACAGTGTTCACTTTAATATTTCACTAATGCTGCTGAAAGCATTGATTAACTTGCATTTAGCGCAGGGTTGCATGCCAGGCCATTTCCTATAGCCTGTATAAATAGCATGCATTACACATTTTATGTTGATAAAAGGTGCCTAAAAGGAGCTCCCTAGGCTGCGATCTGGTAGGAGCGTCCTGTAAGCTGCCAGAGGGTTTCACCTGAGGTCCACCAAATTAACCTTGTAAAGCCTCTTCTTCGATCGCTTCGGCAAATCCACATCAGGACTACACGCCGGTTCCATTGACTGAAGGTCGGACCCGGATCGACCCGTCTACTTTTGAGGCCAGAATCGACTGGCACCTTCTAATGCGGCCTCTTACCTGCATTACATCATGCCCATCACACTGCTACTTGTGTTTCTTTGCATGCTGGGCAGAGCTACTATCTGACAAGCAGTTCAGTACAGTCACACGTCCGGACGCCATATTCCCAGGCTGCCCCACATCGCTGTCCGTACCCCACACCAGACGCCTGCCCTAGTCAGAGTGACCTATCACAGCAAGCCTCCCCTGTGATGCCATTATAAGGGTCAGTCACAGCAGAAAAATTTGAAGCCCCCCACAGGGAAAAAAGTCCTGAGGTTTGTCTGTTTGTATGTAAAAACAAACGTCAGATAAATAATATCTGACACTGGTACTATACATAAGTTCTATGTATGCATGTGAGCTTATAGATATAGTGTAGGTGAGTGTATTTATACAGTGTGCATGTGTTTGGTTAAACCTCGCTTTTGCTCCTTCCAATACATTTTAAGCTGCTGGCACTGAAACAGTGGTGAGGGACAGAGAGAGAGCAGCAGCAACAAGACGTCAGCCTGCACAGCCAGAGCCCCCGTCTGCTTGAGTGATGTATGTGTCAGGCCTTTACAAAGCACCAGTCCCAGCTGCCCCCCCGCCCCCTCCAGCCCTGCGCCAGTGCCGAGCACTGAAACTTTCACGCAAGAGTCAGAGGGAGGCTGTCACCCAATCTGCATGGGGTGGGGGTGGGGGGCTCCCCGGTGTCACTCTGCCCTACTTCCAGTCCTCTTGGTGTGGTGAGGCACCCTGCCGATGTGACTGATCAGTGGACCCCCCCACCCCCCATCATGTTTCCCTGCTGGTTAATCTTCAGATGTTGCAGAGGCTCCATCCTGCAGACACCTCGTTGAATTCCCCCCCCCGCCCGTCCCCGTCCCCATCAGACCTTACAGACAGCCTGCATCCCCTACGGCAGTCGAGGATTTTATCCACATTCTCAATTTACTCTTAAAAACATTATTCACTTTGCCCCAATTCTTAGCATGTCTGCCCCAGAGTGCCTACGGATACAGCAACAGCATGTTCAGCCAATCTGATTTGGTTTAACACAGCACATTTTCACCAACACTGTTCACTGCTTTATGAAGAGAATCAAAACCAGAAGAAGCATAATTGTCTATTTGAAGAAAAGAGTACAAACATACACTCACCTAAAGGATTATTAGGAACACCATACTAATACGGTGTTTGACCCCCTTTCGCCTTCAGAACTGCCTTAATTCTACGTGGCATTGATTCAACAAGGTGCTGAAAGCATTCTTTAGAAATGTTGGCCCATATTGATAGGATAGCATCTTGCAGTTGATGGAGATTTGTGGGATGCACATCCAGGGCACGAAGCTCCCGTTCCACCACATCCCAAAGATGCTCTATTGGGTTGAGATCTGGTGACTGTGGGGGCCATTTTAGTACAGTGAACTCATTGTCATGTTCAAGAAACCAATTTGAAATGATTCGAGCTTTGTGACATGGTGCATTATCCTGCTGGAAGTAGCCATCAGAGGATGGGTACATGGTGGTCATAAAGGGATGGACATGGTCAGAAACAATGCTCAGCTAGGCCGTGGCATTTAAACGATGCCCAATTGGCACTAAGGGGCCTAAAGTGTGCCAAGAAAACATCCCCCACACCATTACACCACCACCACCACCAGCCTGCACAGTGGTAACAAGGCATGATGGATCCATGTTCTCATTCTGTTTACGCCAAATTCTGACTCTACCATTTGAATGTCTCAACAGAAATCGAGACTCATCAGACCAGGCAACATTTTTCCAGTCTTCAACTGTCCAATTTTGGTGAGCTCGTGCAAATTGTAGCCTCTTTTTCCTATTTGTAGTGGAGATGAGTGGTACCCGGTGGGGTCTTCTGCTGTTGTAGCCCATCCGCCTCAAAGGTTGTGCATGTTGTGGCTTCACAAATGCTTTGCTGCATACCTCGGTTGTAACGAGTGGATATTTCAGTCAAAGTTGCTCTTCTATCAGCTTGAATCAGTCGGCCCATTCTCCTCTGACCTCTAGCATCAACAAGGCATTTTCGCCCACAGGACTGCCGCATACTGCATGTTTTTCCCTTTGCACACCATTCTTTGTAAACCCTAGAAATGGTTGTGCGTGAAAATCCCAGTAACTGAGCAGATTGTGAAATACTCAGACCGGCCCGTCTGGCACCAACAACCATACCACGCTCAAAATTGCTTAAATCACCTTTCTTTCCCATTCTGACATTCAGTTTGGAGTTCAGGAGATTGTCTTGACCAGGACCACACCCCTAAATGCATTGAAGCAACTGCCATGTGATTGGTTGATTAGATAATTGCATTAATGAGAAATTTAACAGGTGTTCCTAATAATCCTTTAGGTGAGTGTATATTCCCTTTTCTCCGCCATGTTGAAAGGTTGAAGTTCATCCTAACTCAGACTCAGCTATTAAGTAAGATTAACTCCTTAAAAACTGTCTCCAGAAAATTGACCTGAAAAGCTGCTAGAAATTAAGAGGGAAAAAAAAAATCAGAAATGCTGGTGTAGCCAGCACATGCGAGTCTCTGGACCATGGCAGCCAGTGACCTTGAAAACAAATTATCAACTGCTTTACAAATAACTTGCACTGCACAGAGAAACACATTTAAAGTCAGTTTATTTGGATGTAACTTTTGTGTTTCAATTGCACGCTCTGTAAGGATAGCATCAATCCTACAGCACTGCCACATTGCCACTGCAGCCCAGTTTGATGAATGCGTGGCCACATTCCCACTATAGCCCAGTTTGATGAATGCGTGGCCACATTCCCACTGCAGCCCAGTTTGACGAATGCGTGGCCACATTCCCACTGCAGTCCATTTTGACGAATGCGTGGCCACATTCCCACTGCAGTCCATTTTGACAAATGCACTGCCACATTCCCACTGCAGTTCATTTTAAGGAATGCATGGCCACATTCCCAGTGCATTCCAGTTTAATGAATGCACAGCGACATTCCTAGTGTAGTCCAGTTTACTATGCACGGCCACATTCCTAGTGCGGCCACATTGCCACTGCAGTCAAGTTTGATGAATGCACGGCCACATTCCCACTGCAGTCCAGTTTGATGAATGCATGGCCACATTCCCATTGTAGTGCAGTTTAGTGCATGCACGGCCACAAATCTAATGGTCACTGCAGTCTAGTATAGCCGTAGGTCACTTACTGGCTACTAATTTTTTGACTGGTGAGAGTGAGTGATTAAAAAATAGTGTGTTCTTTGCTGTTATTTAAACCACCCTGGGAACACAAGGAAAGCCTTATAATCACTGCTGTTCCGGCAGTTTCCATTACCCCATGCAATGGACAAATAAACACAGGTCCGACTTTTTGGAATCAGGAAAATTAATGATTTACCCCAGTGTTATTTCATTGATTCGGCCTCTGGGTTGCAGACACGGGTCACTGGGGAAAGGGGCTGCCTGCCTGATGCTAGGGGGCTGTGGTGAGGGGAAGCGGCCTGCCTGACACTGCCCTGTCCAAATGGCAGCCCAGGCCTCCATGCCACATCAGATATAACCCAGTTCTAAAGGGTGCCTGTCATTTGTTTATCATAGAGCTTTCAGACAGGCCAAGTCTACAGTTACACATTTTCAACACTAGGACTAAGGGTTGACTACAGGTGGTGCAGCAATTAATGACACAGACTTCTGTGTGTGTGTGTGTGTGGGGGGGGGGGTGTCAGCCAAGATACTTCACCTGAATTATACCAGTAAAATATCTAGCTCTATTAATGGGCAAAAGTCAGATCACAACTGGGATAATTGTCTGCTTAGCGGGTGTATATAAATCTACTTCATCTGAGGGGATCAGGTCTGGCTAATTTCACTCATTTTTATCGGTTCTAACTGTGTTTCCCTCTGAGATCAATGATTCATTACCTGAGGTATTATTAACAGCCTGAAAAAGCTTCCACGTTAATCTGGATCCATAGTTTGTAAAGAACTTACCATCACAGATTTTCAGTTAGGGAAAAAATTCAAAGCTGCAATAAAATATCATTTTTATTATTATGTATATTTATCTTTAAAAAGCATGATGTCTTAATGACTTCACCCAGACATTGAAAAATCAGTTTGATAAACAAAAAAAGCAAACATTTGATAAAAGATGTGGTTTGATATATATTGACATTTGCCAACTTTAATGCTGCCTTCAATTATGGTAAGTACAAACTGCCAGCTTGAAAGCTGCACATGAATGCCCTCTTAATACCCGAGTCTGAGTTGGGATGAACTTCAACTTTTCAACATGGCGGAGAAAAAGAAGCTTTCAGCCGTGGATGGTACATAATTGTTTACCATTAGCAATACAACTATCATTGGCTGTTGCTTGTGTACATCTCTAATCAGTGTACTTGATGTAGAACAATGACATTTATCGTTCTATCTATAGCAAATGGACTAGCGAGGGTGCAAAATGATCAAAGCTCACATATGCTAAAATTTTGCATCCTCCATTTTTTCCATTTTGCCCTGACAACAAAGCGCTTGAATGACACTCATAATTCCGACTTCACAAGTGGGAAGTAGGGCCTTCCAACTAGCACATGAAGGGAGCATAAATTCTCCCTTACTGAACACCTGCAGATGTTTTCAGAAGGTAAATATAACAGTATGTGTGCCATAGAAAATTTCCATTTAGGAATGACATAAGTGACAATGGCTTATACTGCCTTATTTTAATATGCTACTACTAATTATTTTAAAAACAATTGACACTTCAATTTCCTCTCCTGCTGTGACTTAGGATGAGGTGGCTAGTATGCAGAGCACCAGAGCAGCTGTTGAGTAGAGCATGTCTGACCAGCAGGTGGTGTAATGAATGAGGATTCGAACCTTTGATGAAATGATTGCTAAGTCAAGCTCACAATGTTAAAATATCTTCATCATCGTCATCATCAAGGAGAAACATTTTCATGCGTGGGCTGCAAGCTGACTTCACCAACAGAGAATAGGCAGCTACAGATATTCAGGTTTGAAAAATAAACCCAGCAGGAAACAATAGCTTGGCAGTAAGTGAAGAGAGAAGGCGTTTGGACATAATTCCATATGGCTCAAATATTCCATTCAGCAGCCAAACATGCAGTCAGATGTACTTTAAAATCACATTTAAAAATGGGGAGTTGTTCACCAAAGATGTAGAAAATCAAAAGTGATCAAGCCAACTTAGCACACCAGGAATTAATGACAATTATCCATAAAGGCAGTAAACTTTTAGATCTATTAAAAAAACAAACAACCTTAGAAAACCCTAAAAAGCCATGGATCACTAGATTGGATGCCAAGTTCACTGATTCCATGACCCTACAAACACAGGACAGGCAATCAGACGAGCAGCTAGTGTCAACTAAAGCAAAACAAAATGATGTCACCAACTGGGACAAAAATAATCCTAATAGTGTTAAATAATCGTGGTCTCACTACTGACTAAAATAATCATGATTATGATTTTTGCCATGATGGAGCAGCCCTACTCTAAGGAGAGTGACAGCAGAAAATCAGAAGAAGAGTCTGGACAGACAGTGCAGCCTGGACCCAGAACTCGAAACACCAAATGACAACCAAAATACTACTTGATGTGTCCTGAGATCAGTAACTGAATAACAGAGAGAGACAGACAGACAGATAGAGAGATGCACAGAGAGAGAGAGAGACAGCCATTCCCAACAGGACAGAAGGGGGAATGTCTGTTTGTAGCGGCGACATGAGGGACAGGCAGGGGCTGAGGGATTATAACTGACAGGAAACAAGACGCCTGTTTTATCTGCAGAGACTAACTCTGTAATAGCATGGGGCTTCCCTGTCCTCCTCAGCTTTACATTGCTCTGCTATTCTGTTTGTTTTATATAAAAACTGCCAATGTAACAGTGGGGCTGTAGTCTGGAGATGGAGAGAGAAGTGGAGAGTGAGAGAAAAGCGATCAAAGGTGCTAGCGGGATATAAAGGAGATTAGGTTTGCTCTGGTGACAGATCACAGGAACGAGAGACAGGAGAGCAGAGATGGTAAAAGAGAGCAGGGAAGATTACAGGGTCTTCAGGAAAGACAAAGCTGAGAAGGACCCAGGACATTAGCGGGGATTAGTGTAGCTCTGCAAAAAAACAGGGGCTGAGAGAAGGAGGAATGGGTAAGCATTTAAGAAAAGCAGCAGCAGCGTTTTCAGGGAGCATAACATTAAAACAGACGGAGATAGATCCTCCAAACTCAGATAACAATAAATCTAAAAAGATTCATCAGCAGGCATCAGCAATCATCAGACCGTTAAACAAGGGACTTGCCATGTTGTTCACATAGCAAGGCGCCATCTTATTGCTGTCTCTAGGTCTCCTGATCCTTCTGTCTTTGGAAAGTACAGCCTAATCTGTTTTGCACGGCTTCCTCAAACTTTGAAAATCCAAATACAAGAGATACATGTTTAAATCATCTTGTCTTCAGCAAGATTCTGCTTATACCCAAATCAGAGGGTGATACAACCCATTTGCCTTACATATTGCTGCTGAAACTCATGGTGGGATTCACCATCATAAGATAAAAATGCACATGCTCACAGGGTACGCCCGTTCTTTGATTTATGAACCTAATTCCTTCCCTAAAATTGGTTTGGAAGAGGAATATCTGTAAATCAACAATATTCTGGATCATATCTTGTAGGAAAAATCATTACTTGTTCCAGACCAACACAAGTTAATAAAAAAAAACCTACACATACACAGCCATTAAAATGCTATCCTGTGCTTTGCAAAGAGCCGAACTCTCATAAAACGACTGACGCACAGTAATCATAGCAGCGTAAACAGCCGTCCTGGGTGGCTCGCTGGGCAGCATAAGTGCCCCGGGCTTCAGGGATGTGGCTTTGAATCTGTGTGTGTGAGGTTTGCTTGCTCTTCCCATGGGACGCTGGATTTCTCCATATGAACTGGTGTCGCTAAACTGTCCACAGCATGGCTGTTTCTCAATATGCGTACTTGTGTTGTCACATAGCCGTTTTATATCATCTTCCATTGCCGAAGACCAGTTCCAATATTAAGAACAGAAGTACAGAGGCCCCAGATATCAAGGATGCATCAGTCGCATCCTTACCAAATGAAACCAATCCCATGATTCATTTTGTCACAAGTTCATTCTTTGGAGGCAAGTTAGCAAGATCGCTCTTGTCAAGACCACAAATATGATCTTTGTGATCTTGGAACTGAGAAACAACCCATGTCTGTGCCCTCCAACGGACTGGCTTCCTGCCCAGGTTTACCCTGCCTTGGGTCATGAATCTGTACTGTATGAATGCCTGAAGAGTGAATATTTTGCCTTAATACAATAAGTTACCCGTCAGCCTATCCAGAACAGGGTCACGGGGGAGGAGGAGCCAATACCAGGGAGCACAGGGCACAAGGCGGGGCTACAGCCTGCATGGGAGGCCAGTCCCCAACCGAGCACTATCACACACACATTATCAGCAATTTAGAAGCTTGTGACCTGTGCTGAGGCTGGAATGGGTGTCCAAGCCCAAAAGCAGGAGATGTGAGGCAACAGTGCCAGCCACCTTCTGCCTCAGCTGTAACTCAGTAAAATAAGGTAACAAGTGTAATGGATCTGAAGAGCGAGCATCATGAGCCTGTGAAAATTGGGTGGGGCGCCAAGGCCATTAGAGCGACGTGGGACGTGGGGGGGGGGGGGACTGACGGGGGTCACTTTTCAGCAAAACTTTGGAAAGCTCAAAGCAGTGCCTGCAAACTGAGGGGCAGGTATATTTTCAGACATGTTAACAATGGTCTTAGAATCTTCAAGAAGTCTAATATAAAGAAAATCTTTAAATTCAAAAGATAGAAAGATTGATCAATCACTAAAGGTGGTCACTTGGTTAAGAACGTCTGCATTGTGGACAACTCGTACTTACAGATGGATTGCCATAAAGTGTATTATATAAAAAATCCAGGTTAAATACAAAGCTTCGTAATAACGAATACACATACTACTGTGTGACATCCTAAAAACATGACGCGGCTTCTGCGGTTCGTTAGCTTGCGGTATAGTACAGTAACAAATGTAGTTCATTACTACTGTGTTATTACTATTGTATTATGCACTGTATTATTGTTCCCAGTTACCTACAAATTCACCTTAAAGACAGACTAAGGGGGAAGGGATGTCATTAGTGACCTGGGGCTGCCTGTACTGCACATTATCCCTTTAACATGTCAGCCAAGTATCACCGAGCACAGTAACATACAGTCACCTTCTTTCCTAATTCCTACTCCTAGCACTTATCTCCATTCCTTAAGACTCATAACACTAGTATACATTTCTAATGTTGGTAGCCATTTCTTTGTTTTCCTTATCTCTAGGGTGTAATTCTTTATTTTGCCAGATTATCGTGGTTAAAAATAAACCTTTGTGTTTCCCAGGTGAATGCCTATACATCTGCTGTATTTAAACATTAATGCATTATATTATTTGCTATTTCATAGGCTTTATCCATGTGTGACTATAATAAAAAAGCTTTGAACTGTAAATAAAGGACTTAGAGATAAACAACAAAATGTATTCATTTCGCTGATCTGTGTGAGACTTGATTATCCTCCTCTGCCAATATGCCATTTCATTTATTTCAGGTATTTTCCATCACTCTGTGCCGAGAGAGCCTTCTCCAGTGGAATAAGCTGGGCGCTTGTACCCTGCGGAGTAGCCGAGAGCCCCACACTGAGCAGGTAGCCAAGGCACTTTAGCCTTCAGCAGAACTGTGCAGATTCATGCAGGCCAGTCAGCAAACTACACAGGGCGATCGGAGCCTCAAGCACGAGTGGTGACAGAGAAACTAAACATATCCAAGGAAAACAGGCACATTGTCCCTTAGTGTGAAATGGTTACAGCCAGGCTGTAGAACATAGAGTTCAGAGGGGAGAGACAGAGACAGATGATGGACTGAGAAGAAAAGACATTTCATAGCCAAAAATACCACTATGCATGTGGTATGTGAAGCCAGTGTTGGGGGTCCGTGGCGGTGAAGAGAGACAAGGGGACTCACCAGATTCACAGCAAACGGAGACCCTGAGCTTCAGGCAGGGCAGGGGCGGCCCACCCGTCCCAGACAGCGCTGCAGGGACAGACAGACAGACAGACAGACAGACAGACATTACTCTAGTGTACATCTTATTACCAAAACTGTGTTAAGACTTCAGGGAAACTTTGGGTAAAAGAACTGATTCAACTACAGTTATTATTTCAAGTGATAAACTAAATGACTGTAGTTACCACTGCTGCGGTGGACACCCTTAACCTCAAGGCAAAAATCACTCACAAAACAGAAAGAAGTGCAAGAACAGGAGAATGAAAGCTAACAGTTACTGTCTACTCTGGATTCAACATTTCTCGATTCTCAATATGAGTGGTCCTGTGTGCAGCCCTGTTTGAGATGCCCTGACGCAGGGTGCAGAATGGAGGCAGTGGAAAAGCAGAAGAGCTCGATGAATAAGGAGACTGAATTACGATGAACAGAAAGCAGAAGGGACTGTAGCAGAGATGTAAGATAGCTCCAGAAAGAGAGTGGAGAAGACAGAGGAAGACAGATTGGCTGCAGGACAGCCTGTGACTCACAGCTGTAGTAGTAGTGGTGCCCAGGCCGGAACTCCAGGCCCACAGAGAAGGGCGAGAACTTCTGGATCTTCTCAGAGAAGCGCACCGGGCCAAAGGGGGCATGGGGCCGGTTACACTCCCAGCGCTTGATAGCGCGCTTGGTCTCCACGCAGCCACGGAAATGCTCTTCCAGGACCTGATACAGCGTCAGGATTTCGACGGGGCTCTGCGTGGGTGACCCGGAGGGGTAGTGAGGGCAGTAGATGTCCAGGTAATCGTTCAGGTCCACATGGATGGTGTAGTCTCCCTGGATCAGTCTGGTCAGAAAGGGGAGAGAATGTTATATGGCGGGCTTGGATGTGTCGTAGTCAAGAATATGGGATGGAGAGTGAAGTGAAAAGGAAGAAGGGAGTGTAGAGGAGCAGAGTCAGCGGTGTACGTCAGCAGAAACGCAGATTCATGGCCGTGTGAGCCATCGATAAACCTGACGAGACTGATGGACTCCCTCACGTGTGGCGATCCATACAATTTCAGCACACTAAACCGGAGACTTATCAATTACATCTCTATTAACTACAGAGGGGACTGCAGAGAGGCTCGAGAGGGCCGATGCTAGGGAAAGGCTTGCTACACACAAGGGGACCAGGGCCATGAAGCCCTCTTTGGGCTGCCAGTAAGCTGTGTCTGGTGACTGCTGAACCCCATCCAATCTATCAGGCCAGGCCAGGTCATGGTCCTGCAGGCTGGCCGTGACCCACAGCTGCACAGCCAGCAGGGAAAGACACCACAGCTGCCGACTACTCTGATGGGCGACGCCAGGCGTGGTGAGGGCTACATGGCAACTGGGTTGACTGCCCTGCCCTTATGGCTCTTCACCTGCTGCCATCCGCGTCATTCCCAGCCTGCAGGTACACCTCTATTTCCACTACTAATGACACCTCACTAATGACTCACAGTCACATGGTTTGCTGGTGGGGGTATCAAGGAGCTTCTCTGCACCAGGGGGTGGGTGGGACCCTCCCATTTGCTTTAATCAGATTGCAAATGAAAATATTAAGCGGTGGATCCTTTATCAAATATAAAAGTGATGCCTTAATGGTGGGATGGGCCAGGACATTTACAAGACCAAATAGGACATAAATTGCTCATTCTGCTGTAAATGAAACGTAGAGGCTTCCAGCTACTTAACCTGAGAGCCACTTAACCCTCCCGTTAAGCGGAGTCTTACAGCACAGTCATCTCAGCGAGCCATGATCTACCAGCTTGCCTGTCTTCAGCCTGCGTTAGGCTGAACTGACCAGAATCAGGGGTCTAATTAGCTAAATCTGCAGCACCTCACAAATCATGGCATTCTTGGTAACCATGGAAAACCACAGCTCTGGTGAAAGCTTCAGTAGCAGCTCCAGAGTTCCCCCAGTTCCCTCAGCCACCTCCCGGGCCTGTCGGCCAAAAGCCCGGCCTGCCTCTATGCCATCGACTCCTCCCGTCACCCTGAAGAAGGCTCCGTTAATACAGGCACCGCAGCATAGGGGGCGTACCTAATCAATAATCAAAATCAGCGCCCTAGAATCGACCCGGTGTGGACAAACTATGCCTGTCCCTGACAGGAACAGTATGACTAATCTGCGTTAAGTGCCAAAGTTCCATTGCACACAATAAAAGACGCTCTACAGTGCCCTGCAGCAAATACGCCCTGAAAACATCCCCCAAGGCTGGATGATTCCGGAACTCTGACCCCCTGCTGATCGTCAGAACTTGGCTTCCAGTCCCCCCAGTTTGTGTAGTATTTTATTTGTGTCCGGGGGGGGGGGGGTTGGCATGCCTTGGCTTGGGCGATACTATAAGACACGGCCCTTGTGGTTGCCGCTGCTCTCGGCTTTTTTTACTCCAGTTTTTCTTGCTCTTATGTGGCCCATTGGCTTTCAGGCAGCTTGATTCTTGGCAAAATATGGAGCTCTGAGGAAAGGCATTCTTGTTCACTGTGTGTTCATTTCTGATATTTCCCAAGGGATCAGGAAGCATTGTTGCTTTTGCCTGTTTTTTTTTTTTTTTCCAAGGGTAGCAGGTACTTGAATCTATGGAGCTTGTTCTTTTTAATAAAAACCAGAGAATTAACTTTTATCCATCCACTGCAGTGTCATGTAGTGGTGGAAGTGTGGGAGGACCCTGTGTTACAAAAAGAAACTGGTTGGGGCTTGGTGGCACCATTCTGGATCCAATATAAGTAAAAAGTGGGTGGGGTATAGAGTGGGTGGGGCCTTTGTGATACTGGGGGAGAGCTATCTGTGAAATACCGCTGGGGTTTTCTTTGTTCATTCCCTAGTCATCTTAATAGCCCTACAATCTCACCTTCAGACATGTGGTACATATGCAAAGCAGAGCAAAACAAAAACCACCTTCTTTGCTGTTCAGCTTTTCTGAACCTCTTTAAAAGGTCAAAGGTCGGCTGCCCAAAGGAGGAAAAGGGGCGCTCTGCTGAAGCAGACAGGCCCACACAGAGTGAAGTCCTGCCCCATCTGGCACAAAGTGCTACAGGCCTGTTCGGAGCCGTCAGTGCCCCCGCTCGCCTGCTGGCCGGATGTCTGTACCGTGGGGATCCCCCACAGAACCCCGACGGCGTGCTGTAAGAAGCAGGATGAAGCAGACGCTCGGGCCCTCGGTGGGATGAGCAGGACTTAGCACTTCATAAGTGAGGCTATACACTTAATGATTATGCTGCACTGCAAAACATCATTTTTTGCTTCTTTCAAATTGATCCATCCATACATTTATCTTCAATAACTGTGTGTCCATTAAGTTGTAGCAATCACCTATGGTCACAGTACAGACCACAAGGCAGACGACACCCTGGATATAAGGCACATAATCACAGACTATCACATCTGCCAAAGGTCCAAGTGTTGAGCTCAAAGGTTATAAAGGGCTCAACATCTACACGTTAGGTCTATAACCAAACTGGTGTCAATGCTTATTTCAGATGTGCTGATTGGCTGGCTAGAGCGTGAGGTGTGAGACTTTATGGAGACTGAGGTTGACCCAACCTCTGTCACATTCAGCCCATCTACATTCTCATCATCAAGGTACCATCGCCAGCCCCGCTGCAGTAATCAGAGATAATTAGCTCATTCTGTTTTCTTTCACCATAGCAATTACCTCTAATTACATGTGCTGCAATCTGTACTCTTTAAAACATGGTGTGCTTTGCTATCTAATTAAAAACCAGCAGAATCGTGGTCAATGACTTCCTACATCACCATTTCTTTGCCTCAGTCTTCACGGAAGCTGTGATTCATTCTTCACATGCTTGGCTGTCTGTAATACCGCAGCACACATGTGAAGGCCATGGTAGCCCCCCCCCTTTCCACACCACGCAGACAGCATACACATGTTTACTGAGAACTTAGGGAGCTTTTCCACTGCACCAGGTACCATACTTTTGGTACATTCGCTTTTCCATTGACTTCCAGTCGAGTACCAGTACCAAAAGTGCCAAACCAACTGGGGTACTTCTTTGATATTTTGGTACTTTGGGGTTGGACTTGAAAAGCTTTCTTTGTCGATTGATTTTGCAGATAACCTCTGAAACACAATACAAATGCCGCCTTGAAAACAGTTACGAATTCAAAACACAATGATAAATCACACACACGCACACACACACACACACACACACACACACACACACACACAACGATCTGGTCGGAAGAACAGATACAACAAAAAGATCCAGATGGCATGACAAGAAATTATAGTATTTTTGTTTAATATACTAGGATGTGTTTAAATATACTACAATCCTAGCAGTGTGATTTTGTTGTAAAAAATATTGGGGTATTTATAAAGCAAAAACCCATCTAGAGTGATTTAAACAGCAAGGGTGAAAATGATTATGATTGTTTCAGAACGCATGCAGAGCTCATGCAAAAGCAGCAGAGGTAAACTTTAAACTGTTTTTTAAACATATATTAGACATATGCAAGTTTAGCAAACTTTAAAACTCCCTACGCTATAATGTCCGTATACAATTGAAAGTAAGAAAAAGCCTGATCTTAATCTAGTTACTAGTGATGAAAGAATTGCATGTGCATAACATGCGATGTTGGTATTACTATTGCACATTTTCCAGCCCTATAATACACTACTACCTCACGTTGTGATGTCATTCGGGGCCGGTACTAGTTTTTACACCAGTGGAAAACCAACACCCTGAAGTACCGTACTTTTGGTTCTTTCTCGAAGTAGATAGTACGGTACCTGGTACGGTGGAAAAGCACCCTTTAAACCTTCAGTAAGTAGAAATGCAGCACCCACACCGTATTCAGGACAGAACAGTGCTGTCCTCACACCAGATATCTACCAAGCCTGTAATTCCTAACAGATCCAGGAATTCTCTGAATTAAAGGGCCCTTGGCTCTTCCAGATAAGCACTTTTTCACATTCGCTGAGGCCAACACACACTAAAATACATACCACTAATAATACAGATTTTTCAGCAGAGGGGGTCAGGATTTCCCTGACTCAGCTAATTAAACCTTGGCCCACCCCAAGGCTGAGTAAATAACACAGAATTGTTTTTTATTATTCTAAGTATGAAACAAGGCAAATTTTAAGATGGACTTTTTGAAGCCTCACGCACAAATGCTCTCCTGGCCTCTTAACACACACCGTACTTGAACAACACGTGAACAAAGGATTTTAGTGACATAGAAGTACAAGATGGATTGTTAAGGTCCCTCCGATTACACAGGAAAAACCCAAAATGGGATGGACTGCAATGTCAATCAGGTGCCTAGCTTCCCATTGCATTAAACCCGGTAGCAGAGGACTGCAGTGGACCACTCCCACTCGCTATGGGGTTCCAAGGCATATCCAGTACTAACCCCCGGCCACCTACGCGCGTTTCACGGTTCGTTGACTGCAGTTAACATTGGCTGGGAGGACCGTCGAGGTTTGTACTGTAACTGGGCCACAATGACCCTTAGTTTCATCAGTACTTTTCAAGAGCAAATTCTTGCTAGTGTGTGAATTTTGGCAGATCGGACAGCTGCCTAAGCATTCCTGGAAATGCCGGCATGTCAAATTCCTTGCAGCTATAACCTGATTTCCACTGTAGCTTTTTTAATATGGAGTAATATTCTCAGTGCCTCATTGTCAGTGCTGGAGCAGCTAAGCACAGATACATTTTGACAGTCTGCTCCCCTGCGCCCCCACCCCAGAGGCCCCAACCCATATCAGAAATGGTAAAAAAAATCTTTACCTCCGAGATGCCAACCTGCATTAAAAACAGGATGTGTCCTCACCCCACAGACCCTAATCAGTATCAGAAATGGGTCACGCCATTGCTCCTTATACCCCAAACCATATTAGAAACTGCTTACATTTTGAGTACTAAAAATAACTCTTTATGCAAAAAGGTATGAGGCAATTCCCTTAATGTGGTCAGATTTGAAAAATAAAAAAATACCCCAATTATTCACAGATTATTCTATTACAACAATTTCAAAGACCTACTTGTATGCATTAAATATAATTGAATTTTGACTGCACTAAGTATATAATAGTTATATAATGTTTTAAAATTGAATACCTTGACATGTTTTATAGCATCTGGAACAATTTCCCCAACTAGAATGAAAATTTTTAATTGAAAATGTGAAAAAAATTCTCACATTATCTAAGAAGAAATTACAAAGCTTTGTATATATAATTTTTATCAGCAAGCAAAAAACACACATATAATAAACTCTGAAATATGACCAGACACATTATCTTTATAAAACTCCTCAATTAATGCTACTCTTGGAATTGTGTGAGGTCTTGTAGATTAAACCTCTTATTAAAAAGTCAGGAGCACATTCTACATTCTGCCTTTTGTTCTGCCAGCTTACCTTGTGGATCAAAACAACGATCATTTGTATGGATGACTAAAGTTTCTATAGAAACAAAGTCAGGTCCATCCCTGAACGTTGCAGGCTCCATTTGGCAATGCATGCAGAAGTTAACACAGCTGCATGTCGCAACCCCTACCAGCAGCGTCAGACCTGCAATCCCCATGACTAACTACTGCTCTTCATTAACAGAGAAACTGTTAATTATACCAGTCCCTGAGGTCGCAGTCAACGTCAGTTAAGAGTAGTTACTACTAATTGCAAGCTTGATTTGTTGACTCTGGGTGTTTAAGCAACACATCCAGAATAGATGTTTTCATCTTCCATGTATAAATTCCAGAACTGTTCTCTTCTGGATATAAACATTTTGTTGAGTTTAAAAGAATTTAGGCACTAATTTATATAGCTGAGTGTTTGGAAAAGGACTATTTTGCTAAGTCCATGAGGAAGTCTGTGGTTAAACTATGTACCCTGGACAGTTGTTTTTAGGTACATTGCCAAAAAATAATAATAAAAAAAATACAGAAATCCAGGTAGTGTTATATTATTGTTATATTGGCTTCTATACCTTGATAACTGAGCCTCTTTTAACTGCAAAGAATCATGTAAACTGCCACATTTATGTGTGCATCCAAGGGAATGTTCATAATGGAGTGGATTAGAAGGAAGTTAATCTTCTGGCCATTTCCCTCTATTCCCCTGGAGCAAGCAGTGCCTGGTGTTTGGGTGAGAAATGGCACTTATCCCAAGCAGGCTGTCATTTTCTGGTCAGAGGAAAAACAGCAGAGTGCCTGCACACAGATACCTTGGATGAAGATCTGACATGGCGGGGAGGGAAAAGTAAGATTAGGAAAGTTTCTCTTCTGACCCAAGGAATGGTTTGTAGCCGTGGCCTTAAGTATGCATTAAAGGTACCTCACTAAATATCCAAACCTGACCAACACAAACACTTCTATGAAGTTATTTATACGTTATGTATTTATTTCACATTCTGCTGCAGCTCAGCGCAAAGTTCTCGCAGCCTCTGACGAAGAACAAAAAATACACAGGTGCAAGAGGAGAGGAATTTTTATGTTATATACATTTTTATTATTTATATACATGAATCATTCTGCATACACAGTAAGACTTATATTCTACTCATATTTTAATTACCAATTTCTACTTTATTTTGTACTTTGTTTAAGAAGACTAATGACTATGTTCCCTTGTCTATTTGCTGCTCTGGGTGAGTGAGTGGAGTGAATATCTATCGATCTTTCTATCTAGGAATGCGTGACGTAGCAGATCTCTGTGAGCGGCAGGAATGGCGTGGAAATGAAATATCCTACCATCCTCCTGCATCTTGTTTGGCAGCTAATGCAGCTTTGAGAACTGGAACTGGCAGTGGTGGCTCTCTCTCCCTGTAGAGACTAACCACTGTTTTTTTGTACAAGTATTTGCCTGCCATTGTAGGCACCGTGTGCCAAGATCTGCTTATAATCATTTACAATGCTGAAAATGAGCAATAAGAAAAAACAAACAAATCATGAATTAAGAAACGTTAGTGATCGCACAAATTTTGTAGTTAATTCTTAAATGAACAGCCTTTTAACTTTTGAATATCTTTAAGTGTATTTTCTGTTTATTGAGGTGTTAGGTGGTACCTGACTGTTTAACCTCAACGGATTAGAAAGATTTTAAGAAAGGAAGAAGAGCAGAACATGCCAGATTAAAGCGAGAGTCTGTTTTACTACCCAATAAGAGATTCTATGAGAATGCGGCAGCGAGAAGGGAAAGTGGCAGCCACATTTTCATGGGGAGTCAGTTTGAACATTGTGGCTTGGCCTTGTACACCGAATAAGACAAAGAAAAAGATGAAGAAAGGAATGGCCACCTGGCATCTGCTGAATGCTGCAAATGCGTCCCAACTTGTAGAGCCAGTCTTCAGCGATGCAGGAACACAGATTCTTTCAGTCTGTTTTTTTTTTTTTGCTATACTGTCAGGGAGGGGCGGCATTAAAGTGTAGAGACGACCTTTGTGCATCTACAGCTGCTCCCAAAGTCAAATTTGATGGGGAGAGGAAGAGACAGGAGAGGAATAACTGTGCTGTATAATGCGGCAGACGGGCCCGCTAACACAATCACACGCATGTGTGGACCGTTTAACAATGGATGGCTGCAGCTACTGCACCCAATATCAGTAAATGATACCTGGCTTTTGTCATTCTACAAGCCATTGAAGTTAATGCTCTGGAAAAGGTTTGGCTCCTCAAAGTCGCAGCTGGACCTTAGATCCAATGATAAACTATTTGCAAAATCCCTACAACAAGACTAGAGCTGGTGGATCAGTAGGTACACAGACTTTAAAGCAATTAAGTGCTCATTCTGATTGTTAGTTGAAATTGTTAGTTATTTGTAGAAAGATGGAACACCAGAATATGCATCAAATACACACTGAGAATTTTTAACTGCATGATACTGAAATATCATGTTTAAAGTTCTATATAAATTTACTCCAAACTTTTACCCTGAGTTCTCTACTGCACCTTTTCATGGATGACTTAATTCTCTTTCTAATCGTTTCTTCTACTTTAACTACACATAAAACATTTATAGACATGAAAAAGCTTGATAAGGACATTAGGAGTATTTTATAAAATCCAGATGTAGAATAAAAGGGAAATATACAAATTCAGGGCAAATTTTTGTTATCCAGCAGCATACTAAAATAAAGTCAGATCAATAGTTTATAGTACTTTGTGCATAGAGTCTAGTGATTTGCACCTGAATATGAATATCTACATTATACAGTGTGGCAATTAAGGTTTTATTTCTTTTTCTCAGTACTTAATCCATAAATCTGTAACTGACAGCTCCTTATTTTGGAACATTATTAAAATTAACATTAAACAAAATGAACTTTTTATAATATGGCCACTTACAGTCATATGACAATCACTGATGTTTCTCTTTTTCCATTTTCAATATAAATGTTATATAAATGAGAGATATGGACACGAGATTAAAAAAATCAGTTTTAAGCGTGTTTCTGTTAGTGCTCCATAGACCGATCTCTGATATAAGCTTGGGTGAAATTAGGCCTACAATCACCTCTGCAACAAAATTAGATGAGTGGTTGAGGGTGCTATCATGATAAAACTGTACAATGCACCTCCCTGGCCCCCAAAGCAATTTTTTTTACTAAGAATTAAATATACCAGAATAGCAGTACTTTTAAAATACCATCAAAATACTGTTTACTGCGATCTATGGCTGTTGTGAAAATTAGACCTATATAACACCCAAGACTAACTGTGATACCTCAAAAAGATTATCAATAAAGGTTAGAAACAGCAGTAGCAGTGCCGCAAAGTGTAACGTGATGTAGTTTTTCCATAAGCAGTGTTCAGTAACAAAGATTCCTGTAATGCCTTGAAAGTAAAACAGCTTCTGCCAAGACTTTTAAAGCACAGGTCTATTTCAATGGCACCCTGTAGTGTACAGGGTGTGGAAACCACCATTTTCCCCCTGCTGACAACTTCAAAAGAAGCAGCCGTTTCCTTAACTTCTCAGTCGGGGAGGGGGGCGGGGGGGTTCACTTTCATTCATCATAGTCAATCAACTGCTCCCAAAAGGGGGGTCTGGCTTCAGTATCACTTCCGGCAGGGTGCATCGCATCCGTGATGGGACAGAAATACAAGGCACCTATGATTCAATTTAGCCTATACATTCACTTATTATGTCAATTATATACTATACTCCCAAAAGTACATTTGGAACTGTGGGGATGTACAGTCCATGTAATACCAGGGAGGCGGTGGACTCAAACTCACATCTGGATCTGAAATACTACTAAAAAGCAACTCTTCCTGCGTGGCAGTACAATTACACACCAATGCACCCTATTCGCTGTATTAATCCTTGTTGCGCCATCAAAAACGGGTGGGGGGGTTAGCAATCTTGGAAGTTCGAGCATTAGAAATTGCCCCGCCTTCAATACTTGACTCGAGATTAATCCCGTTCATTTACGTATTAATATTTAAGATGTTAGTGGCTTGAGTTTGAAATCCCTAGTAAATAATGAACACCTAATTGATCTCTATTAGGCTAACTGAAATCTACTAAAGAAGCAAAAACTGGGAAATATGACAACTGTGTTTTTATGTTTTTCTAAACCTAAACTCATCATCGGGTTTGCCAAATCAAATGTATTACCAACGCAATAAAATGAAGCACATAACAATTAATTAGAAATGTAACGTGTATTATAAAACATGGATCATACACTGCAGTGTAACTGCTCTAAGTTTGTTGAGTAAATGAAGTTGTTTTTAGAAAGGGAAAGACGCCGCGTCTCTTACGTACCCAAGTTTTCGAAAACTTTTTCCACGCAATGGTTCGTTCTGAATTTCACAATCTCCCTACAAAACTGTGCCGCTGGAAACTGTGATAGTGTGTTTTAGAAATGCCGGGATCTAACAACTCATCAGTGGATAAAATCTCCGAAGTGCTCTTTAAGTTCGGTACCCGGGGGGTAATGGCTTGCAAACACGGCTTCATGATGCCCTCCCTTATCGCAGCTCCTTTCCCTGCTTTCTTACCTTGTATTGGTGCTGTTCCAGTAGACAACGTGTCTCCTCGATAATGCCGAGGACACGGTTTGGAGCAGCAAGACCGCGATCCTCAGGGTGGCGGGCGATCTGCGCCAGGGCGGCCGACCCATAGTGCTGGGACAGGCGACGTCTGCGGGACTTCAGCGGGTTTGCGCGTGAAAAAGCTGAAAAGGACGAATACTTCCGTCTTTCACTAGCTCAAAGGTTATTCGGCGCTGTCAAGTTGCCCGCATTGTACGTGTTAGTTAACCATGCATGCACCGTTCGTAACTTTGAAGTAAAATAATCATTGCGAGGCTGAAGAATTATACATAAACTGAGGCAATCTACTTGAATGTTATGATACTTTTTTCTGACTGGTCCCCTCAAAAAAACTGGCAAAAGTGCCTTCACCCTAGGGGAGAGGGGCGGGGTAGGCAGTGCTGGTTTAAAGAGTCAGACCTGTGAGTTGCCGTCACGTTTGTAAAATATACCAAAGTAAACTTGGACTATGTATAAAAAAACTACCGTTTTTTCTTTTTTTAAATTTTATTTATATCCCTTTTTTTCGTTACAGTAACTGCTTGATTCACTTGTTTTGACTTCTAGTCTGGTTAAGTTTTTTTTTCTTTTTTGGGAAAATTATAGTCTTTTAGACTGGTACTGCCATAGATAATTTCAGCATTATTCTGCCGGCAAATTAAATAGTCGGGCATCTGACGAGTGTCCAGTTGTTTTCCACACCAACATGCGTTGTAAAAAGTATAATCAAAACAACCTTTAATGACTTTATTAGGAAGTCGAGGTAAAGGCACTCGGATAGCTGGTGGGAGCAGACGGACGCGAAACGATCAAGATTCACAACGATCACTGCAAAACCTACACCAGTCGTAAAGTGAAAACGGAGGCATCTGTTGCAGGTTTAATATGTAGCCGTTCCCTTTAGGCTTACGCATATTCTGAGCTTTTGAAATGACATAATGAAACACATTTCCGAAGGAATTTACGTTAAATACATTTATAAATACAGCCCTGGTCACGAAAGCCTCAGTTCATACACCACTGCGCTAATTAGTAAGTACATCTCTGTGTTAGTCGTCTGCCCAGAAAGTAACGTAATGGGAATTATAGCAGGCGTGTATAGATGTTAAATATAACGTCTAAAATGTGACTCCCAGCTTCAATCCCTCAATTTTCACTAAGCGCTTATCCAGTCATGGTCATGAATCTATCCTATCCTGAGGATCATAAGACGATCACCTACGACTGCACGACAGCAAATTTAAAGGGGGAAATGTCATTAACATGGTAGCAGCATTCCAACTCCTTGCAGGCAGAGATGTGATCAGAGCCGGCAGTGTCTACAGAGGCGAGGTGGCTCTTCTTTGGACTTCTGCATCATGGATCAGCAGGATAATTAACTGCGACTGAGCTGCAGAACAGCCAGGCTGTGTGAAGCAGAAAGGGCATTGGCGTGACTTTGCCCACCTGGATGTCGCTACCTGGGCCGTCACAGCCCGAAGAGCAGCAAGCCAATTTGTCAGTGAGTAATCAGACTAAGCATTCAATTAAGTAATCTGGACAAGTCTAAATTAATCCCCGGTGTCACCAAAAGGTCATGTTTTACCTCCTTTCGGTAATTTTGTGCCTCTCTCAGGTCTAGCTTAGGTCACAGTTCTCGTTTATCAGGACCTGCCACCAGACGCCCCCACCCCGAGTCCCCGCAGTCACATATTTCACGTGTGCTGCCTGTCCGGGATGGTATTATTAATACACAGCATTTAGCTTCTCTGAGCCTTGGCCATTAGCCCCTCGGTGAGGCGCTGCATGCCCCCACGGCGTCTGTCTGGCACACTGCCAGCACTGCCTCCATCTTTCTCCTTCCGCTCCATCGAGCTGGGAAGGATCTTGCTGGGGGAGGGGGCGCAGGAGCAGAGAGTGGTACAGGATGCGCTGGGAGGGGGATTTGTTGACGCTGCCTGTGCCAGACACCGAGGACAGAAGGTGTAGCTGCTCCACACGGACTGGAATCCCCGGCTGGAATAGGGGGCAGACCACGCCCATTCTGCTATTAACCAATCATTGTTCAGGACAGTGTCCTCTTTGTCCTGAGCAACCTACATAACTGTTACTACTTGTGTTTACCTCTATAAATTCCCTAAAGCCATTTTAGTTTAATTACTTTTTTCATTGTAACACCAGTAATGTTCCCATTGGGATCTGTACACGTGGTTTACCAATATTAAACCTACGGACCAAGGTCACCAAGAGAATCTCTGAAATGTACCATTAATGCAAACAAACCTATTTCAGCGCTAGTAGTTAACAAAAAAATCAGAGCTGTTTTTGATGGCTATTTAATGATCAGTTATATAATAATATTAATGGTAATTAACTGGAGCCACGTGAGTAATAAGACTAATGAATAACATGCAAAAAACCATTTTCGTGACGATTAAAAATGCCCGATCTGTTCCTATCAGCTTCTAGCCACTGCTGACTCCCATCTTCATTTGCTGAAACTTTAATGAACCTGTCCAGTCTCCGATTGCAGTGTCAGTAGATATAATGACTAAAATTTTGAGATTCCGGTCATCCGTAATAAGTCTATTTATTTGAGTTCCCTTTGAAGCGGAGCATTACAAAGAGGAGGTGATTACTGTCTGGGTAAACGAGAGGGGAATTAGCCAACCTTGGTGTGAGAGCGGACTGGGCTCATGGCTTTGCACAAACCACTGGACAGTGACGTGTAGAGGGGGAGGGATCATTGTAATTAAGGGAGAATTGCTGACAGGAGACACATAAGGAAAACTAAAATCTGGGATTTATACTGAGAAATCCTTTAAGCCTTCTGTCCCCTCTGGGCAATTTGTGTCTTCTCTGTGTTTTTAGTGGGTGGAGCTTTGAACTAAAGCATGATATTAACCGATTCACTGTCTACACCTGCACAGACCTGAATGAAAGGATGCTGTTTGATTTCTTGGATCGAAAATTAAGAATTCATTCAGCCTTAATTTTCTCTGATCATGTGCAATGTCAATTACATTGTTAGTTCACCAGTTCCTCTACAAAATATCCCCATATACAATTGTGTGTAATTACAGGTGGACATTAATGGATGTTTTAGGTTTTGTGGCACCTTCTCCTTAAGATTTGTATTGTAACTTTCTATATGTAAAAATACTTTAGCAAAAAAAGGACAGTCCATAAATAATTCCCTTTCAACAGTACTGTATGCAATATTACAAAAAAACTGAAATATTCCACAGGGCCCTGTCAGCATTAATTACAACCTGCTTGTTATCTAACTTCATATGCCTTGCATAAAATAAATACCAATATCTGCCATAACTGCCTCTGAATTTAGTACTGCTAATGACATGGATTACAGCTAAGTGGATGTGACGAGTAGAAAGTGTCCTAACGGCACAGAGCAGCTATGACAGGAACTGCACCCAAAAACTGGATGGAGGACAAGGATGGTGTAATGTGGGGCTTAGTAGCACAGGGAGTGGAGCACAGAGGCATGAGCTTTTGGTCAGAAATTAGCAGATCATCTTGCACGTAAAGCTGACATCATGGGCAGGCCAAAGCATGTCTGGTCACATGACCTGTAGCTTTGGTAAGACAGGGTATTTCTCTGCTTCTGTGAGTACTGTAGACATCTTTTTCAGTAGCAATATGACACATAAAGAGTGCACATAATTTTTTGTAGTTATATGTTTTATTTAAAATTCAAATGCTCAAGCTAAAGACTTGTAAGGGTATCCTGACAGTAACGCCATCTATCATCTAATTACTCAGGGTCAGTTGGAGCTGTTCCTACCATCACTGAGCACAATGCTGGGATTCCAGTTAATCCCAAAGCATACTCATGTTCAATAGGCAATGTAGAGCAGTGTTTCTTAAACCAGTCCTTAGGGACCCCTAGATAGTCCACAAATTTGGTTCCTCCCAACTCTCAGAGAATTGGGAGAAAATAATAATGTGGACCATCATGAGGACTGGTTTGAGAAACGCTGCTTTAGAAGCACCAATGAGTCGAACTTGTGGTCTTTTGGCTATAGGGGGAAGCTCACATGATCCAAATCAAACATGATGATGCCACGCACCCAGGGCAAAGACTGGAGTTGAACCTCCAGCCCTGGAGATGTGAGCTAACAGTGCTGTCCACTGAGCCACAGTGCTACCCATTTTCTGTAACTCACTCAAGCTGATCTCCATTATTTATGGGAGCATGATGAAACTTAACAAAACTTAACAAAACCCAAACATTCCAAAACTGCTCAGCAACAAGTGAGGTGTATTTAAGGACTTGTAGGTGTGGCCAGAAAATGCCAGCAGAAAACTGCTCTGCTCTGTGTTTCATTCAGGATCTTCAGGAAACAGTGCAGTTCCTGTGAATTTTAGAAGGATCTGTAGTCACAGGTGACTTTGTTGATGAATTCACCAAAAAAAAGGGGTTTCAGAAAGAAATGCCACACCTTTTGGTCACAGTATCTCCTCACAGCAGACGTCATCAGGGTTGTTGTTACCGCCAGCTGTGTAACTCTACCAGGAGGCTGGGCTGTGTATCTCACTGGCAAGTAGAAGACATGCAACTCATGCACACCTTGCATTGCTGCAATGCTTGCCCAACGTTGCAACTCCTGTGCACCTCCCATTGCTGTAATGCCTGTCTAACATTTCAGCTCTTGCACACATGTTGCATCACTGCAATGCCTAATAGGGGTGTAACGGTACACAAAAATCACGGTTCGGTACGTACCTCGGATTTGAAGTTACGATTCGGTACGTTTTTGCTTCTTTTTTTCTTTATTAAACAGTGATTTACTGAACAAAGCATGACTGTCTTTCTTAAATAAAAAGTCTCTGTCAATACTACTGCAACCAACTAATAAAAAACAAAAATTTACTTTAAAGTAAAACAAATGTTCTCACAAGTAAATAAAAATAAAATAAATATCCATTAAGGTGCACAAGAAAATGAACTGTACCTGATCAGTACTTTATTCACATTAGCAGCTTTCAGCTTCATATTAGAACTGTGCAACACAGATATTGCCTCAAAAATGTGAAGCATAACAAAATAAATATCCATTATGGTGCAGCATTTAAAAAATACCTGTGCTGTACTTGTATTCACATTAACAACTTCCAGCTTCACATTAAGAGGTACACACATGTGTAGTGGCGCAGCTTCATCCGCCCCTTTCCAAATGTTGCTTGGAGGAAACACACAAAGGTTCTGCATCTGCTGCATTTGTTCGGTGCATATGTGTACCAATCCGTAAGACCTGTACCGAAAATTTTCAGTACGAATGCGTTACCGTCACACTCCTACTGCCTAACATTGGAGGTAAGGTGCACGCATTTCATCACTGCAATGCCTGCCTAACGTTAGAGCTCACGCACACATCTCACATTGCTGCAGTGTTTACCTAACATTGCAGCTCATGCACACATGCTGCGTCACTGCAATGCCTGCCTAACGCTGAAGGTCATGCACTCCTCACATTGTTGCAATGCCTGCCTAATGTTGCAGTGTATTGCTGGTTTACAGCCTTGGTTTACATCCACAATGCACATCTACAGTATGTTGTACTTGCTCATTTGTATATTGATCTTTTTAAAAACACAGACCAGGGGTTAGACAAGCTCATTCAGATGGTTTGTGTGTTCTATTGTGTGTAACCGGGCTGCTCAAACACAGCTATTCTCGGGTAAACATTGCCAGACACAAATGGAGATTCCAGTGGGAATGGGGGTGGGGGGGCTGCCTTTGTGGAGACATTCTGGGAATCTGGGTGTGTGTATGTAGGGGGGGGGGGGTAACTAAACCAAACAGCTCAGCCTAACTCCTATCAGGAATAAGTTCTGACTGTATCTGTTCCTGACCAAGCACAGCAGACCATCCCTTCATTAACTGAAGGCAGAACAATAGGGCACCCCTGGGATGAACAAGAGTGAAGAATTTGTTCAGGGTGACGATGGTCCCTCTCGAAGGCGTGGTGTCAGTGTATGTGGTGTATTTGGTTCACAGGAGGACTGGAACAAAGTGAGTTTCACAGCACGTCACATGACTTAATGGTCCAATTCTTTCAGTGTCCTCAAAAAAAATCCTGAAAGGCCAGTGACTCCTAATATCCACCATTGAGGGCCAAAAGTTGATTTAAAAATGGGTGCATGCAATCCAGAAATACACAGACATAGTCATGGAGACCATATCATAATGTTATAGCATTAAAGTCCAAAAGCAGGAAGGGAATCATCAGCATGTGGCCTGAAAGCGCGCCGTCTGCTTCCCAGGCTGGCCTCTCCTCTGCGCGGCTCTGCGCGGCTCTGCATGGCTCTGCTCGCTGCGGCCAGCTGCATCAAACATGAGCCATGGGTTCAGATGGGCCATGAGCCGCGCATAGAAAATGTGGAAAAAGCTGCAAAATGTTGAGCAGAAATGTGTTTTGAGCTATAAACAGCCCAAAGGCAGGAAGAGGCTGGTGCTTACGGGACAAAACACGGGCTTGTGCTGTAATGTAACCCGCTCCACCTTAAAAAACCTGCCGATAATGCAGGTGTTTGTGTCTCCCTGGCCCAGTGAGACCCGTTGGTGTAAGGAGAATGCCATCATCAGCCTTCGCTTGGTCTCCTATCCTCTGCCGGCTATGAGCAGGAGTGCAGTGCTGTCTGTGGTGCCGTGCCACAGTCACAGGCACCCACTGGCCCATGCCATGCTAATGTAGCCACTAACTGGCTCCCTTCCTGTTTCTTCCCTACCTTCCTTTCCTCTCAGTAATTACAGCTCTGGGCTCCAGCAGTGATTGTAAATAAGGCTTCCATTTTGCTCTGCAGCTCTCTCACTTGCCGCAAATTACCCTGTTGGTTACTATAGAGACCAGCATATAAAGCGTGCCCTTCTGCCCCCTCTCTGCCACACTTTTCCTTCCATTCTTCTGTTTTTGCACCTGCTCTGCTCCTTCCTAACCCTGGCCTGCCCTCCCTGTGCCGTTTCCGCCCCAGCTCTGCCCTCTTCATGATATTCTCTTGAGTGTCGTTGCCCCCCCATTCCGCTTGTCTAACTGTATTCTGCTTATTTCATTGCCTTTTCATTTCGGCCAGTCAAATTGGCTGTGTTTCACTTAGATTGCTCGATACTCGGGAAGTCCGACCCCCTGGACCGGGTTTTGAACGCCAGCCATTGGCCCGCCTATATGTAAACCCTCATAAACATGCGTGTTTAACAGGTGAATCTCTCTCTTTGATTGGCTTTGATTTGGCTCGGTATCCATCGGATGGTCCTGCTGGCATAGCCAGGAATGAGCTGTGCCTGCCTGCATGGTACTGCATGCCTGTGTCTGCCGGAGTCTCGGGACGCAGGAGGAGTCTGTCGGCCGAGAGCTCCCGGCCTCCAGCAGCGGCCCAGTGCTTTTCCTCAGGCATATGGCTCTTTGATGCCCCCCCTCCCCCCCACCTCCACGTGGAGCACTGGCACGCTCACATTCAGCCCCGCTGGGCGCTAAAAACAACCCAGGCATCCCATAATGCCGCCATTGCCCGCCCTGTCTGGGAGGTGTGCCAGGCACTGCTTGTGCGTGGAGGGGGCCATGTTGTCAGCAGTGCAGCCTGGCCTGGCAGGTGGCGTAGTGGTTAAGGGCACAGTCTGAGAGGGGCTCAGCAGCATGCTGGCTTTAATAGTTCTGGGAAGCTACGTATAAGGCATGTATTAATCAGGGAAAAGCGAGAGTCACTATGGGGAAGAAGCAGGTATCTCACATGCAGATTTACTGTGAGGCCTCATGCTCTGTGAGCCAGACATCTGGTGGGACTTAAGCAGGCGGTCCGCGGCTTTGGCAACTCTCACGTCCAACCCCATCCGAGCCTGAGCCAGTAGGCGGGAGATCCCGAACATCTGGCGGGTCGGACCCACTGCGTGGGGTCACCTGGGTGACCTCACCGCGAAGGACGGCGTAAAGGGAGCTGGGGAGGGCGCAGTGGAGCTTTTTACGTGAATGGAAAAAAGCTGAAAGAGGGAGCAGGTGAACACGCCTTACAGCATGCTGACGATGACCATGATGAAGATGTCTCTCAGCGAAAAGGAATGTGTGCTCAAGGCCGTACAGGAAATGGTGTGCAAGATATTTTAAAATAGATCTGAAAACATGAAGACACACACACATCACAATACTGACTAAAAAGCCTGACAAAACACTAACTTTTCACTAAAATACATATTGATGTGTCAGATTTTATTGTGGCTGTTACTCCTGGGTAGGCTGAGCTCCAAAAGGTCTGGAAAGAAGAGCAGAAAGGGCACACATGCAGGGAGAGAGTGAGAGAGCTGAGACACACATCCCTGCTGGTTCCTATGCATAGCCCCCCCTTCACGAACATCACGAACAGCACACTCTACAATGAGACGGCCCCAGAGGAGAGAGTCAGCCTCCTCTTTCCAGGTCATTCTTCAGTGTCCTGCTCAGGGTATTTTCTAGAGGGAAAACATTCATCATTTTTAAGGGACTCATCAACCTTGTGTGGAAATGGCTTCATTAACATTGAAGGGCTTTTATTTGGAATCAAAGCCGAGCACCACCAGCTTCAACGTGTTAACTGCCTTCGTTGTGCCATTTTCATTGTTTTCAGCTCTTTATTTCCACCTGCCCCCTATTCTCTCCACTCTTCCAACCTCCAAACCTGATTTCTCATTGTATGCTGTGAGCAATCAGTGCTGCTTAGAGATGCAGCAGGTGTGATGCCTCTCTGTATCAACCCTGGTGTTTCAGTCAGTACGTTTACGTGTACACTAAGAAAATCAAATTATTGTGTTAGTCCGACTAAAACTGGACTATTGAAGTACATGTAAACATGTTAGTCCAACTAAAATGTACTAAATTGAATTTTACGAAGTTGGACTAAAACACCCAGATAATGTGACTGAGAGTTGATTTACAGTACTCCTGCATGTAGACGTTCAATCGGACTCACTGGCCTAGGCGATTCTACATGCTCCAGTTTCCCCCCAGGCTCTGACCCGGAAGTAACAGAAGAAGCCGGTGCACAGAAGAAACCTGGAGTATAGCAGAGGACATACAGCATGTACAAAATGTACAGCACTGTAAAGCTGTCCAATTCACCACTCAATTAAAGGGCGCTTTTCCACCGCACCAGGTACTGTACTTTTGGTACTTCAAGGAGGTACCAAAAGTATGGTATTTCAAGGTGTTCCACTGGTTGTTAAAACTGGTACTGGTGCAGAATGACATCCCAACATTTTTTGTACTGAATTTGAAAAATGGTTGTAGTGTATTATAGGGCTGGATGACATGTGATATTAATGCGTTCTTCGAGACAATCATAGTCATTTTCATCCTTGCTGTTTAAATCACTCCCAGACGGGTTTGTGAGAAGTTTATGTTTTTTGTTTCATATATACCCCAATATTTATTACAACAAAATCACATTGCAGTATTTGAAATTTTTCCAGTATCGTGCTGTCATAGTATATGTCCTGCTCTGATCGTCCGCTACTTCCATGTGCCACGCCCCCTCATTAACCTCATGTGGATTCCCCATGTCTACCAGCTGTTTCCTGTTGTTGTCATTAGTTCAATGTATTTAAGTCTGTGTTTAAGTTTGCTTCCCTGGTCCGGTCATTGTAATTTCTTCTCATGTTTGCTGGCTGTTCTATGTTGTTTCCCATCGATTAGACCCCATATTCCCCAATCCTCCGTCTCCCTGCTCCTGCTTCCCCAGTTACAACGTCACAGAATGACCAGACTGCTGAACAAGACGCCTTATCTCAGCAAGGCGGAATACCTGGACCTCACAAATGAGGTAATTTATTGGATGCAACAGCCCAAGGTCCTGGAGGATCCCACAGCTCTCGCTCTGGCTGCTTGTACCGGGGGCATTTTGGAAAGCCTGTCCCCATTTGAGGACGCACACCTCGCTGATGAGGTGCGCGAAAATGTGCGGTGGCTTCATAGGGGGGTGAGTCCATGATGCGGCAGGTAGCTATGGACAGTAGATTCCTCTACGGTCTGCTGTCCGAACTACCTGAGGTACCCCAGACTATACCACCAGCAGCAAGAAAGAAGAAAAGGTGGACGCACTGGAAGTCCTCCTAGGGGCCGTCTCTGTCTCCGCTGCCTGCCCTGCTGCGTGTCAGGAGGAACCTCCCAATTCTTGATCTGGTGGTTTTCAGGAATGACGTCACCGCCATCGCCCCATCCGAGCAGACGCCCGAAGCTCTTCAGCCTGCCGCTTCGCTGCCAATGCTGGCAGCTTGGCCATTTTTTTGGGATGCGTCTGGCCATTGAAGGGTCCAGGTCCATTGGGGATGCCATCCCGCGGGTCCCTAAGTTCCTTAAACGGGCAGCGGCTGCTGCCAAGGTACAAACCTCAGCCACACCCCCTGTGGTTCCTGTGCCGGCGGCTCCAGCTCCACCCTCCGTGGTTTCTGTGTCAGCGGCTCCAGCTCTGCCCTCTGTGGTTCCTGTATTGGTGGCTCCAGCTCCACCCTCCGTGGTTCCTGTCCCGCCCCCCGAGGTTCCAGTTCCCATATCCCCAGATCCCATCCCCGTAGACATCCCTGATCCCCTGGACCCTGCTCCCTTGACCCCGACCCCTGTCCCTGAGGAGGTCACCGTCTGTCAAACCATCACTCCTCCTCCCTTAGTGGAGATGGAGGAGCTCGAATGGGACCCCTTGGGGATCACCCTGACTTCCCCCATGACTCCTCCACCACCACCCCAGCATGGCATATCCCGGCTGGGTCCCTGCCTCTTGGTCTCCCGGAAAGGGAGAGGACATCTGCGCAGGGGTTGGGTCCCGCCCACCCTGCTCCCTGGCTCACCTTCAGTCCCCTTGGCTTCGGCTCGGAAGTCGCCGGTGGATCCTCCAGCTTCGGCTCGGGGTTCGCTTTCAGTTTCTCCTCCGACGCCTCGTCGGTCGCCTGCGGATCCCCTGTCTCTGACTCATCAGTCGCCTTTGCCTGCCACAGCTTCTGTTCCCTCTTCCCCTCCGCCAGTGTCCCCTTCATCTCCCTCCTCACCCCCTCTGCAAGTCCCTCTGCCTTCCTCCCCGCCACCTTCAGCATTCCCTCCAGCTCCTCCCTCACTCTTGCCAAGGGTCCCTCCGGTTCCTCCATCACTCTTGCCGAGGGTCCCTCCTGCTCCGGCCTCATGGTCGCCTGCTGCCCCTGTGGCTTCCGCCTCTCTCCGGCTGGGGTTCCCTCCGGCTCCCCATTTCTCCCCGCCCTTTGCTTCCTTGCCCCCTGCCTGTTTGCCACCTGAGTTTGCTCCCTGTCCCTCTGTACCTTTGTTCCCTTCTGGTCCCTTTGTGCCTCCTGTGGGTTTGTCCCCTGTTGTTGTCCCTCCAATGTCCCCTTTAGCCTGTGTTTCCGTAGTTGGTGCCCCTATGATTGTCCGCGTTCCCCATGGTTTGTCATTTGTGGTATTCCCCTTGTGTCTGTTCTGTGTGTCTATGCTGTTCTCTGTGGTATGTTGATGTTTTTGCTTTTGTTCCCCCAGGTGCTGTTGAGTCCCTGGTCCCCATTCGCTCCCCTTAGGCGCACCCAGAATGCGCACCTTTGGAGAGGGGGTCCTGTCCTGCCCTAATCGTCCACGCCTTCTGTGTGCCACGCCCCCTCATTAACCTTGTGTGGATTCCCTGTGTTTACCAGCTGTTTCCTGTTGCTGTCATTAATTCAATGTATTTAAGTCCGCATTTAAGTTAAATTCAAACTCTTCAATTCCTCACTGGGGGGCAGGAAGGGGAACAGAAGGAGGGACAGAAGGACATTTTACTAACTGCCTCACTTTGTCATTCCTACTGTACCCATGCCTCTTTCTGTCCGTATGCTTCTCGCCTTTCTGTCTTTGTTTCTCTGCTCTTTCTACATACCTTCTTCTCTCTGTTTCTGTGTATCTGTACTTTGTGTCCTGCTTTCTGTCTCTTTCTCCCCAGCTGTCCCTGTCCATCTTTCTGCCAGTCTACCCCCATTTCACTGTTTTTGTTGAATCTACCTCTTTCCCTCTATCTCTTTTTCTCTGCACCTTTCATTTGTCTTCCCTTCTCTCTCAGGATCTCTGTGTTTCTTTTTATCTCCCTCCTCTTCCATGTCTGCTTCTATGTCATCTGCCACTGTTCTCTGTATTTATCCCCCTGTCCCTGTGCCTCTCAGTATTTGCCCCCCTGTTCCCTCAAATTAATTTTGGTTATGGTAACGGTAATTTTCGCTACCAGTCGAGGAATCCTTTTATCAGCTTCCAGTTGTTACTTCTGCAAAACTTTGCAGCACAATTACTGAACTTGATCTGATGAGCAGCCTGCTGCTCCTTGCTGGAACTCAATGATGAAAGGAGGCCGGCAGTTCAGCCCTACATGTGTTGTTTACTGATCTTCTGTGCATCTGAAAAATGACTTTGACACGGTTATGCAAGCAGGCAGGTTTAACTAGGTGTTTTTCCCATTTCATGTATGCTTATTAGTATCAACTGGCCAATTTACCAGTTAGACTTTCTCTAGTGTTTTCCCTCATTTGAAAATATCACATCCTTTTATTTTTTGTGTGCTCTCTGTGGCTGGTTGGACAACATTGCTCTGACAGAATGAGATGTTGTTGGGCTGCCTTTTCTGTGGGAGCATCGGGTTGCCTTTATAGAGCAAATTTGCCTTTTGTTGTGCAGGGTGAGACTTGAGACCTGGGGCTGTGAACAGAGCCAAACATGCTGCTAACTTGTTTATTCAGGTACTGTTTATCGCCAGCTGAAATCATGCATTCATATTCATTGAATATAGATTTAATTATGTGATTCAGGTGTCTTCTGCACTCCCTGAAGGATAGAAGAAACTTCTTTGTTTTAAAGGGAAACAAACACTTTTAAAGTCAGTTTGGGATGTAAGTGTTTATCAGTGTTATTGGTGAGGTATTTGTGTTTCATTACTGTTTGTGGGGTGAGTACAATGAGCGATGCCGTGAAACCAATCTGACCGTTACATTAGGCCTTGAATTTGATAAGCAACCAAAATATGTGAAGCTGCAACTCACAAACAGCTCATTGTTTGCCGTCACTGTCTACGTTTTATAATGACCTTAAGTACATCAGTCCCTGCTTCCAGGAAAGCAGCAATGCTAAATCATTCAGGCTCAGATCTCTGCAGAGTAGGTTTCCACAAGGGACGCCAGGGCGTTACGTGGTTTTTACTGATTTTCACTAACTTCTTCTTACCTTATATTTATTCATGGAGATGATGCTTTGTTGCAAACCAACATTCAAGTAAAGATATGAATGTAGGGTCAGCCTGTCCATACGGGCCTTGCTCAAAGGCCCAATAGTGGTATCACTGCTAGCCACGGATATGAACTGATTATCTTCATAGGTTTTAGTCGGTGTCTCTAATAGGTTATGGTGGATTTTCATGGATAACTTAAGGATATTCATTGATAATATAAAGTAATTAAATTCTTCAGTAAGATGGCTGGAAACACAGTTCCCTCATTCCCTCCTTTTCTAAAGATTCACTTTTTTTTGCTAAAATCAGTGGCACAGCTCCCATAACTGATATTCCTGGATGAAATCATGTGAATCAACACCTTACCGTAATAATTGTGGTAACTTAGGTGTTTAAATTCTCTAATTGTCATACACACTCATACAGTTTTTTGTTGACGGGCGACCACAGATGGAGCCTGACACAAACAGCACACTGCCAGCCAGTTCCTGTTCATTTACATAGGTGTGAGGTGTAAACAGGCCGTGTGCCCATCCTGGAGATGGACTCCCCAACACATGCATCCTCCCAGGCCTGCAAATGGCTGGCCTTTCAGTGCTGGGTGCTGAAAAGCAGCTTGCTTAACTAGGATGATGGGACAGGAGGAGTATGTGGAATATTAATATCAATTGTCATACAAGCTGGTGTCTTTGCTTATTTTAATACCTGCTAGTTAGTGGCCTTGCTGGGCAGCTTTATCCATATCGCCTTTGTAACTGGCTAGCATCCCGTGCCATACTAATGTGTGCTATCATAATCTAACGAAATGCAAAAAAAAAATCAAAGCCACTGTGCAATACTGATATTATGATATTATGATGTAACAATCAAGCTGGTTTATAATCAGTTGCTGCCTGACCCACGTCTTGTGAATGTATGTATGCACATATAAGATTTATTGCCAAAAGTATTGGGACATCTGCCTTTACACACACATGAACTGTGACATCCCATTCTTAATATATAGGCTTTAATATAGAGTTGGCCAACCCTTTGCAACTATAACAGCTTCAACTCTTCTGGGAAGGCTGTCCACAAGGTTTAGGAGTGTGTTTATGGGATTTTTTGACCATTCTTTCAGGAGAGCATTTGTGGGGTCAGGCACTAATGTTGGACAGGAAGGCCTGGCTCACAGTCTCTCCTCTAATTCATCCCAAAGGTGTACTATCGGGTTGATGTCAGGGCTCTGTGCAGGCCAGTCAAGTTCCTCCACACCAGACTCGCTCATCCATGTCCTTATGAACCTTGCTTTGTGCACTGATGCACAATCATGTTGGAACAGGAAGGTTCCATCCCCAAACTGTTCCCACAAAGCTGGTTGTATGAAAGAGTTCCTTTCACTGGAACTAAGGGGCCAAGGCCAACCCCTGAAAAACAACCCCACACCATAATCCCCCCCTCCACCAAACTTTACACGTGGCACAATACAGTCAGGCAAGTACTGTTCTCCTGGCAACCGCCAAACCCAGACTTGTCCATCGGATTGCCAGACAAAGAAGCATGATTCGTCACTTCAGAGAACACGTCTGGACTGCTCTAGAGTCCAGTTGCGGTGTGTTTTACATCACAGAATCCAACGCTTTGCATTGCATTTGGTGATGTAAAGCTTTTATGTAGCTACTTGACAATGGAAACCCATTCCATGAAGTTCCTTACGCACTGTTCTTGAGCTAATCTCAAGGCCACACAAAGTTTGGAGGTCTGTAGCTACTGACTCTGCAGACAGTTGGCGACTTCTGCACACTGTGCGCCTCAGCATGCACTGTCCCCAACAACATAGTACTGTATATAATGATGAATAATAATATGTGTTGTATTTATAAAGTGTTTTTAAAAAACATACAATGAAACTAATTAAACAATAAGACAAAAAGTCCTTACGAAGCTTATAAAGAAAATGAAAAACAGAAAAAGTAAATAAGGAACATCGATAAGCTAATCAATTAAATGACAAGGGAATTGTAAATAAAGCAAAGGACCTGAGATTTGAATGAAAAGGCTTGTGCCTACATCCTTAAAATGGCCCATCTGCATCATGGATAGCAGTAGGTAGAGTATCCTACAAAGTGGGAGCAACAGAGAATCACGTCCCGTACCCATCAATCGCAGTTTGAGATACAACAGAGAAGCAGAGTCAGAGGAATGTGGAGAGGGGAAGGATGTAGGAATTTATGCAGCAAACATGCATCAAACCAAATGAAGTATAGCCTTTAACCACAGTAAATGTCAGGTGACATTTAAATCATGCAAATCAAAAAGCACTCTTGATGTATCTACTCACACAATCAGCTAACCGAGTGAGATTCAGGCTACATAATGTTGTGGATCTGAGTATCATCAACACAGATATGCTAATGCAGACTATGCTTCTTAACTATGGGTCCTAAAGAATAGTAGAGGCCTCAGCAGAGGTCTGTGGGGAACACCGTGAAAAACCTGAGCCTAAGCCAGACAGTAGCATTTGCTCAAGCTGAGGTATGGCTTGAACAGGGAAAGGGTGAGACCAGAGAGACTAATCAGAGACTCAAGCCTGTCGGATGCTATGCTGTGATTAATAGTGTTAAATGCAGCACTGAGGTCGAGGAGAATTAAAATGCTAAGGAATCCGGCGTCAGCAGCCAGGGGCAGGTCATTAGTTACACTAAAAAAAGCTGTTTTGGTGCTGTGTTGCCTCCTGAAGGCAGACTGAAGGGGGCAGCTTGTTAGCATCAAGCCAAGCCTTATTATTGTAAATGACTGACTGTAGCATTTTTGTTTATATTTGACGCCTGCTGTCCTCTCATAAGCATAATCCCAAAAATTATTCCAGCAACATATAGCCTTGTGATGAGGTGACCGCCATCACCTCACAGGTACCGGAAGGTTAATTGCAAATTTATGGAATAGGGTGCGATATACTACTAGAAAGACTTTGACTTGAGTGTGTTTTGTTTGCGCATGTGTATATGCTATATTAATGGCTATTCATGGAAAAGTAAACCTGTAGCTATGCCACAAAAAATATCGAGGCTAAAAATAACCTAGACCTGGAACCTTCCATGGGGTGTGTATCTACAGGATATCTAATGATGTGTAAAGATTGTCTTCTGCTAGGTATCAGCCATTGGACAAGTACACAGAATGCAAAATATACCTGCAATGCTTGTAGCTGTGGTTCAAATACTGTGTCCATGCCTGGGTGCAGATCTGAGGTGGCTGTGGACATATGGCTTTCTTTGTATTAAATTATCCACAGTGGGGTTATGCAGCTGAGTCTGCCTGTAATGTACTTTGAGGATTGGGTTCAGACAGAGATTCATATTTACACAAGAAGTTAGAAGCAATGGATGGATTTCCTTCAGGAGAAACCAACTGAACTGATATCTCTAAATTGCCCACGGTGTGTAACTATGTGTGTGTAAAGTCATGTGAAAAAATTAGGACATCCCATTAAATATTTAGTACTTCATTAAGAAATATCAACATATCAATATTAATTCTTCTTTCAAATCATATCTGTAGATAAGGTGATGTAATTGTATCACCTATGCAAAAACAAGAAACAAATTCACTTATTTAACAGAAGAAATTAACTATGATGCCAGTTTCCACTGAGGAAAAAGTTAGGACACCCTCACATCCATTACTATTTACTATTTCTGGTGCACCAAATCAGGTGAAAATGATTATGAGAATGATTGTTCCAGGGCTTTTTGATGGAGTCTGTCTTATTTAAACCACAGATATTTAGTTTGGTTTGCTCTTGATTGTTGAAGTGAGTGGTATCACCATCGCGAGATCCAAAGAGCTCTCTGAGGCCTGGAAAAAGAAGACTGTAGATGCATATGAATCTGGCAAGACTGAAGATTGCCAGAGACCACCTAGACAAAGACCAGGACTTTTGGACATATCAATCTAAAATTGAATTAGGACACAGTAACAGAGGACATGTTTGGTGTAAACCAAAGACAGATTTTGAGCAAAAGAACCTCATACCAACTGTGAAGCATAGGGGTGGAAATGTCATGGTTTGGGGCTGTTTTGCTGCAGCATGACCTGGCCAGCTCACCAACATATAATCCACTATGAAATCTTCATTATCAGAGGGTGCTTGAGGACAATGTGAGATCATCTGTCCAGAAGTTGAAGCTGAAGTGGGGGTGGACCATGCACCATGACAATGACCCAAAACATTCCAGTAAATCTACCAAGAAAAGGCTTAGAAAAAAAAGAAATGGATAGCTCTGGAATAGCCAAGTCAAAGCCCGGATCTGAATCTTATTGTGATGATGTGCGGTGATTTGAAACGGGCTGTGCAGGCAAGACACCTTTCAAACATCACACAGCTTAAGGAATTCTGCATTGGAGAGTGGGGAAAATTTCCTGGCAGCGATTTCAGAGATTGATATATGGTTTTGGAAATGTCTTATTGAGGTTATTTCAGCCAAGGGGGGACAAACTAGCTATTAGGGGAGAGGGTGTCCTAACTTTTTCCTTAGTAGGAATTGGCATCTTAGTTAATTACTTTTGTAACTAAGTGAATTTGTTTCTTGTTTTTGTATAGGTGATGCAGTTACATCACCTTTATCTACAAATATTATTTGAAGCAAGATTTAATATTGATATCTTGATATTCCTTAATAAAGTACTAAATATTTAATGGGTGTCCTATTTTTTTCACATGACTGTATATGTGCCCTGAGATAGACTGGCATCTCTTCCAAGATGTACTGTACTTCAGCCATGTGCCCTGTGATAGACTGGCATCCCATCCAGGGTGTACCCCAGCCGTGTGCCCTGTGATAGACTAGCATCCCATCCAAGATGTACTCCAGCATTGTGCCCAGTGATAGACTGGCATCCCATCCAGGGTATACCCCACCTTGTGCCCTGTGATAGACTGGCATCCCCTCCAGGGTGTCCCTCAGTCTTTTGCCCTGTGATAGACTGCTATCCCATCCAAGGTGTCCCTCAGTCTTGTGTCCTGTGATAGACTGGCATCCCATCCAGGGTGTCCCTCAGTCTTGTGTCCTGTGATAGACTGGCATCCCATCCAGGGTATACCCCACCTTGTGCCCTGTGATAGACTGGCATCCCCTCCAGAGTGTCCCTCAGTCTTGTGCCCTGTGATAGACTGGTGTCCCTTCCAGGGTGTACCCCAGCCAGGAGTGTGTCGCTTACGATTGGCTCCAGCCCTTCCTATACCCCTCCATTTAATTAGCATTTGGAAGATGAATAGAAGACAGGTACAAGAAATCATTGAAAAGGTTGCAGGTAAATATGGATCTCAAACCACATGGCCCGATTAGGTGCCTAATAGCCCTAACCCACATAAATATACATGAAACATACATTGTTTAATGAAGGAAGGAAAAGCATATGGTTAAGTAACTAAGGACCTGTGCTTGTGTCTGAGGAACAGTAATCAGGCTTCATGCAGTTACATAAGAGACTCCGCAACGGGAATTTTTAAAGTTCCTATTTATTATATCCACTCCACTAGGCAGAGGATAGAATAACTTACACTTGCATTCATCAGCAACCACTCATTCGCAATTCCCTGTTCGTTCTGTCTGACTTCCTTGCTTCATGTTAAAATTTCAGCACGGCCGCCTGCCCTGAACATTAACAATCATGCCAACACTCTTTCTCAAATCATACGTTAATAAAAAAATGGGTTGTAAAAATGCAGGCTTGCAACAAATAAGTATAAATCCATTCATACATCTTGTAACCGCGCAATGCTGGTCAAGGTTATGGGGAAATAAGTCAATAGCTAACTAACCAGCATAGACTTGGAAATTGTAATTGTTGATTTTGTCCATATAAGACAGCCTATCATTCCAACAAACAAACAAGATCCTGACTCTGCCATTCCAGTCTGCAAGACCTCTGACTGGCAATTGCTAATCAGGGGATGGAGTTAGGCTGTATGTTGAGAGGCCTGCACAGTTGGACCATGTTCAAGTAATTTCCCCCCGGTCTGCGTGCTAACTCCTGATATTTCCCCAGCAGGGATCTGAAAAACTGAAGGTAGTGAGCCATGAACAAAAGGCAAATTGAATCCAAAGTTGTTTATGTTTTCTAGTGATGATAATTCCTCCATTTATTACTGAGGACTTATGAAGAGAGGAACCATGGGTGAAAATGTGAGAACCTTATGTCATAAGGCTTTATTTTGGTCATCTCTCATTCTTCTAATAAAGTGAGGGACTGCAGGCCCATGTTAGTGAGAGATAAGCAAGGATTTCTGTGTTAACAAGAAATGTTCTTTTTATTTTAAAAATGCATGATTGCAATTCCACACTCAGAGTCTTACAACACTCCTAAACAAGGACCAGTAGTGCCCAAATGTAACTGATAACTGCATAACTGGTAAATGTGATTACCTCATACATTTCCTGCACCATCCACCCAAAAACCAAGCTGGATCTGTCGCGTATTGTTCACAGAACTGGTGAGCTGGATTTATTGTGTAGACCTATATGGAAGAACTGGCATTGGATGGCTCACTGGATCATTCCCAGTGAAATTTGACATCGACCACTGTTGAGTGCTGGATAACTGTAGCAAAAAAAAAGGTTTCGGTTGATAAACAGTCTGAGATGTGTATGTGTGACAGACTGATTGTTCTATGTATCACTGTATAGGAAATTCATTTGCATTTGTTTTGTATCACTGAAACTGAGTTACCACCCCCATGTAAATGAATCTCAAAGCTAAATGAATCTCAAAGCAAGGTGGAAGGATGGCGCACCATACTGAATTTACCCCCCTAAAACACTCCTGTTTATTCACTCCAGTCACCATAATCTTCAGCATTTATACCAGGACTTTGGGGGTAATAAAAGATTGACTGAATGACATGCTTGATATCCTCACATTTTGGGAGTATTGGCTGCGTATACGTGTAGCTCACCTACAGTACAGTGCATCCATGAGCAATTATCACCTTGGAACAGAAAATGGTTTAACCCACTATTTCTAAAAATCATGTTTATAAACCTCCGGAAGAAGCAGTACCATATTGTGAGTGTGTTAGGGGGTGTGGCAAAATTCTAGAAGAATGTAATTATTTTTTGTTGATTAGAAGATGTGGCTTAATTTAAGCAGCATACACAGGTTATATTTATCCATTTATCAACTACTTAAGGGAAGAACTTTACTCAGGAGTGAGACTATAGTGCATGTGTATACTACTTGCTGGCCCTGAGACATGAGAGACATGAGAGAACTTCAGCACTCGAGCACAGAGATTGTGCTGCAGAACACGCTTTTCAGACCTTGTTTTTGTCATATCTATCCCCATAATCTTGAAGGCTGTGATAGGAATCTAGGGTTTTCTGGAAAGAGAAAGACACTGGGAACAGGGATCCTCAGTCTGGATTCAGTATCCATTATCAAACAGAGCTGAGGTCACATAAGGCCTGAACTGGAGGTTTTGGACAAAGACAACTGTACATCCTGGACCGAATACCCACCTACTGTAGCCCATTTAACTATGCATATTCTGTCACTATGGCTTATTAGTCCAACTAAACAGTTTTTATCTTTGGATTATGCTAAAAGCCAAAGAACCTGAAGGAAACTCACACATGAACATGAATGCAAAGGCGACCGCAGCACCACCTTGTTGCCCCTTTTCGGTGTGAATAGAAGGCAAAGTCTCAGTGATTCAAGAATTCATTCTAATTGCAGCTACAGATTAAACATGCCTGTTAATTTTGGCAAGAGTCCCCAAACACACCCTGAACTATTTTTAAGCCAGCAAAATACTGGCAGACAAGCCATATTAACAATAGCAAGGCAGCACCTCACAGTGTGGCTGAATGGATGTCAGTTTGTTATCCTTCCTTCTTTTCAAAATCATTTCTGATTTATGTCTATTCTAATTCAAAGCAATAACCAATAGTATCTCTTATATGCATCGTTTATAGTGCTTTTTAGACATTTATCATTTATCCGACAGCTTGTTGCAGCCCTTAAAAGACTCTGGTAAGCTAGTCTGTCTCACACTATCACTATTGGATTTGTAAATGAATTCTGTCTCATAATTTCTGAGTTTGACCCCCCTTACTCTATTTTTTTTTTCTAACAAAACACTTAAAAGCAGTTCTACAAACAATCTGGATAACACCTGTTAATATCACTTGAGAATGAATAAACACCCGGTGGAATTTTTTTAAGAATAGGGTTGTGCCTAAAAGAGAAATTTTATACTACATTAAAAAGTCAAATACAGTGGGCTAACATTTCATCCTATTTTTGTTTCGGGTATCAAAACTAATTACTAAGCATATGTTTTTTTTCATGGTTAACCAATAGATTGTCTTTGTTGTGCCAGATGGGACACGGCTAAATAGATGGAACCTGTAAACATGAGTGAAATCCCAGCACCATGGTAGAAGGCGGAACGCAAAACATGTAGCAGCTGATACCTCCAGCTATACACACACTGCATTTACATGGAAATATGTGCTGATGACCATAATGATAACAATGATACATAGCCCAGTCCTACCATTGTCACAGGGCTCGCTTTGGTTAAACTCGGTGGCAGAGGGCATCTCTGCAGGCATCACACATACCTGGCTGTGGCTCATTAGCTCAGTTATGATCAGGTGTGAGGGCTTTGGAAGAAAGGTCTGCAGTGAGCTTAAAAGAGGGCTCTTTGAATCTGAACCCCGATTCCAGATCCAGGCCGTGTTTTCAGTTCTCCCAGGTTTCTTACTGATTCTGATTGGCCAGAGGCTTCACATCTGGCTTCCAGGTAAAGGAAGGCTGGAAAATCAGCAGTGCTCAAACCTTGAGGACCATGATTTGAATAACCCTGGCTTAGAAGAAGTCAGGGAGAGTAAAAGACAAAAATAGTGTGGTTTCTCTTGTGGCTTTTCTTGTGTGTACAGGAAAAAGTTTTTCTTGTGCCTGAAGGGAACTTCTCTTTTTTTAACAGGAAAATTTATTTAGTCTTCCTGGAGCTTGCTGTTCTCCTTGCCTAGACATGGGCGTAAATTTCATTTAACAGTAGGGGGGGACAATAAATATAAAATTTCTCATGAGCAATTTTTGAAGGGGACACAAATAATACAGTCAAATTGTACTTATAAAGATATGTCCCCACAATGAAAAACTTTGCTTCTATCATTATTATTGTAGCATGGAGACTGCGTCATTATGGTTATTTTCAAAGTTTTTCCTCAGGTTCAATGACAAAGCAGATTTTTCTTCAAAACTATTTATTGCATTGTTTGTTATGTTGTTTACAGTCAAGCCATCAACATACAATAAAATTTAAACATGACTGTTTAAATGCATAATAGAAATTGATTATACAAAAAATACAGTGGGATCAGTTCGGACGTAGCACAGTGCTCATTTAGTAAATGCACAGCTAAACAATATGCTAATTGTGGCCGTTAATGTTAAGTTAACATTATGCCAAGTCGTCACAAATAAAACAATGCATGGGAAACGGCTTTGGCGTGTTAGTTGCAGTGCACTATGCAACAAGCTATTGCAAACAAGCTAACGTTAACTAGATAAGTAATATTTTAATCGCTAATATAGCAGATTCATGGAAAATTACATCGGTAATCACAATGCTTGAAGTGGGCCGGAACGCAGTTCCGGAACTTCTGTATTTTCGTCTTTTGGGTTCCGCCACTTTTTTCTGCGTTCCGGTACTTACTGAAACTGATCCGACGCAGCGACAGTGGCCCGAGAAAATTAGAGTTCCTGCACTTATTTTTTCCCACTTCAAGCACTGGGTAATCAGCATTTTTGCCGCAACTAATTTATGAATGAGTCTGCATCAACTACATTAAAGAGAATCGCTTTATTTAAAGTGAATAAAATACCCTACTTACTGGAGTTCAACATTAATTGACCCGCAGCCACACACCTGACTCGTGTGTGTAGAGTAGGTGAGATGAACTGGGAAAGCAGGCAGTTGGCCAAACCACTATGAGGAAGGGGAGGGGGAACTCAACTGTTTCTAAATGCATTTTTTGAGTTTTTTTTTTTTTTTCTACTTACAGAATTATTTTAGGTATATACATACATATATTTTTCACAATAGATAGTGCGATTTTTTAAAAAATATAAATATAAATTTTTTTTGGGGGGGGACAACCCTCGGATAGGGGGGGACATGTCCTCTCCGTCCCCCCCGGGATTTATGCCCATGTGCCTAGACACACCCAGTGCACCCTGCTGTCTGAGGGCCATTCAGACTGTAACTGCACGTGGCACGTGCTGGTTTATCTGCACTCCGCACCTCTGTAACTGCACACAGTCTGCATATGGCAAGATTACACATGGCAGCTGCTGGTATATTTCACCCCCAGCCCCTTTACCTGCATGTGCTTCCCAGCTGCACCACTGCAAAGCTGATGCTGAAAGGCAGCATTGCTATTTTTTTTTTGTCGTTAAGGGATGAGACTGAAAGCCCAATCTTTTGGCCGTGGATCAGAAAGGGTAATCTCTCCTCATTTGGGTAATATAGCCTTTGGCAGCGCGGGCTGTGAGCCAGGAGATCAATTAGAAACCTTGGTTAATAAAACCTACTCTGCAGCTGACTTTGAAATGATAAAATTCAGGATTTCCCAGGAAAGAGAGCAAAAGGCCCAGGAGCAGAACCGAAAACGAAGTAAACGGCTCCCCCTGTTTGGGCAATTAAAGAGTGAGTGTCTTTATGAAGGCGTTCCAACGGCCACACTGCGCCTCTGGATCGATCAGCCAGCAGAGCACGGGGTGTAGACAGCGATAATCTCACATCGGTCAGCAAACCGGCCACATTTGTCCTCCAGGGCACTCGCCGATTATCTGAATGTCTAATCAGGTCAGGCAGCTGCCTGTTTCCCCACGAAGCACAGAAAAATCTTCCCCCGACACAATCACACGTGTTTAAAATGGGACGACAACTGTGTGACCTCAAAAGGTTTCGAACGGTGTGTGGTCGGGGGAGTCAGAAAGGTCCCACTGTGTCAGTTAGGCTCTGTCTCTGCACTGACAGCCCGTTGGTGGGGGGGAGGAGGGTTTGTGTTTGCTGCCCACCCTGTAGAGACCTGTGTTTACAGGAATTCAGATACCTGAAGCAGCCCTTCAGACCTCCATAAAATAGCAGGATTGTTTTAAATACTGTAGGCGAGAGTGAGGTGCACAGACCTGTCTGTGTACAGGCACACTGCCTGGAAGATGCATTTTCCACTGAAGTGTACAAACACACTTGTGTGTGGAAGCTGCAGCCAGCAGCCATGGCCATCACTCTCTACTCCGCCACCCAGAGCCACTCATGAGGCCCAGCTGTGGAAACATTAGCATTACATTTACGCGCCATGCAAGAATAATGTAGCTATTCTAGGGTCCCCCACTACTACAAGCCTCAGATTCCGCCCTACTGATCTATGACAGCGGGCCGGTGCAAATGAAGTTTTGGGTAAATGGGATATTGGTTGCTGCCGTCCAGGCAGCTTCAATCGATCACCTGTCAGTGCTTTGTGAGGGAGGTGAATAACTCAGCAGTGCTGTGGCTGCTCCCAGAAGACATAATCAATCAATCCAGAGTGTTGCCAAACAGACCTGCTTCTGCAGATTAAAATTTCATTTCTAAGACATGTAAGAGTGATGCATGTAACAGAAATTGCTCTCTGTATTTCAATAAGCACGCAGCCATGTGAGTGATGACCTTCCTGGGCTCTCAGTTTGTCGAGACTAATGATCAGAAGTGCCACTGAACCTCATGTTCAGGTTACATTGTCCAAATGAGCCCCTCAGTATCAAAGCTATGACTTTATAGCCAGATCATTGCTGGAGCTGTAAATGTTTCATCATAGCAGTAGCACGAGGGCTCACTGCCGTCAGGTCTGCTGCACCAGGCATGGGGGTGTGGGGGGCATGTCTTTCACCTTCTTCGTTGAGCTCACCTTTTCAGGGACATTTGTGAAAATGCACATGGTGTGCCCTCGTCACTTATTTAACAATACTTTAGTGAAAAAGTGGCTCAATCGCCAGATTGTTGGTACTAATCCACCTGTATTTGTTCCCCAAACAGAAAAGTAGAAGTTAGGCAAACACTCCATCACGCTATTTATATAATTGTGTTTTTTTGTTTATAGATTAAATACTCCTGCTCCTCTCTCGCTGCCTCTCTCCATTGTTTAATATTTTATGTTGTTGAGCTGCTGCTATTTTAATCGCCCCCCCCCCCCCATCCTTCTGTGATGTGGAGGAAAGCGTTCCAGTAAGATTCCATTCTTCCTGCCCCTGCCTTCATCTATCAGCACTCCCTCCGTTCCCATGTTTAATATGCTGCGCCTGTCACTGGCTTCTTCTGCCCCACTTTTCCGGCACTGGTCCGCATGCCCGTCCCTTTCAGGGCTAGTGTGCCCACTGTAAGAGCTCTTTCATGGTCTTTTTCATGGTCATGGCGGCCGGTGTGCTGCTTGGCTGTCATGGATGCTGACCTCAAGGTTGTCACTGCAGGTAGCTCAGTTTTTAAGGACGATACTTAACCTAAATCACTAACCTAAATAGTGGGCAAAATACTTTGCTGTATAAATAAATAAAAATATATATTTTTTTACTTATATTCGAAGAGTGACTTGACCAAGGGAGTCATAATGTGAGGGACCCACTGGTGATTTAATAGGGATGGAGGTGATTCTAAGATTATACAATTCCTTTGTAAGACCCCACCTAGAATATTGTGTGCAGCTTTGGTCAACTTACCTCCATCCCTATTAAATCATCAGTGGGTCCCTCACATTATGACTCCCTTGGTCAAGTCACTCTTCGAATATAAGTGTGACACACATCCGGGTCCTTGACGAAAAGTCATCGACCGCAGATTCACAACGCAACTCATTTCCACGTTTACGACAGTTCTGCAGGTCGGGGTAAAGAGGAGGCGTGTGCCGGGGTGTAGCAAACGCAAATGCGGGATCATATACATAATAAAAATTAAGCAGTACCGGTGTTCTGTCGAGTTGAGCTACTTTGTCGAGTTAGGCTACTGTAGTGCTAATCGATAGCCCTAACTCTTACCCTAACCCCCCAAAAACCCTTACTCTACCCCCTAAAACCTAACCCTAATCCCAAAACGGTGGAACTGCACATGCGCAGACAGGCTCGATAGCATGTCTTGATAGGTAGCTCAACTCGTCAGAACACCGGCACTGCTATATTTTAATATTTATCGTACCACCACTTCTCACAAGTTGCCAGTACTCTGCTACTCAGAGACAAGTGTCACGCGAGAGTGGCGGGACACCGCGCGCAGTACCGACAGTGTTGTTGAGGCGCTTCTGTTGTTCCCAACACCCCCGCCGCCGTTCTCACGGTCAATACAGTATAGCGACACTTTTATTTCTCCACTTCAAGCACTGCTTTTAGATATTAAATGCCAGTCCAACTGATGCTTCCGGTTATTAGCACAGTACACAGAGAGCGCTGTAGACACCCTGCAGGAGTGTGTCCAATACTGTTTTACACTAATTTTTATACATTTTCTTATCGTGTAACAATATCTCGTCACTTAAGCATCATCATTTCTTCAACCATTCACCATCGTTGTTTTCTCCCTTGATCCACACCCGTAGGTGATGTTTGTCAATCATCTCTGTAACTGTTTGGTTCCTCGGCTGAACATAATGGTGGCATGACCATCTCTAGTTGTGTTTTTTTAAATACCCAGCCGTGAATTTTTGCGAATCCCTTTCTTCAGTAGCAAACCTTGCATCGGTCTTTGTCAGTCACGTGTCTGCACTGTCTGACACGCCCCCATTCGCCATTTTGAGTGTATCGCGGATGTAATCACATTTGCTTAATATTTCATATTCAGTGTTTTTTTCTCCACAAAAATGTAATGTTTTATGTAATCAGTTATAGGCAATTTTCATTACCAAAACACGCTAGTAATGCAGGTGTTTAAGAAAGGAAAAGAGTCAAGAACACCACAAAAATGTCACTGCATGGACATAACTTTATTGGTCATATTTACATTCTCTATGCATTATGAAGTGCTAAATAATGTTCCATACTCACATAAAATTAATACTGATTTCCGCCTCATATCGGCGAGATGAATATTTAAAAAAATATTTAGCATAAACACTGCTAGAAAGCCACATGAGATGAACAGGCGAGCCATAACATAAACTAAACTAGAAGTAAAATACATATCCCTAGTTAGTTTTGCGTTAGTCTAACATATTAACATAAACTAACAGTGCCAGAAATCATTCATTTAACCACATATACTACCATATACTAACCAGACGTATGATTAATGTTTATGCTATCGCTTGTGTATATAAAGCTTATTCTCATATGTATCATAAGGTAATGACAAACCTGCGAATCCAGCATTTGTTTTTCTGACATACCGACACACGCCTCCTCTTTACCCCGACCGGAGAACTGCTGTAAACGTGGAAATGAGTTGCGTTGTGAATCTGCAGTCGATTACTTTTTCTCAAGGACCTGGATGTGTGTCATACTAGATTGAAATTGAATTTGCGAACTGAATTTTTCGAGGTAGAATAAATGCTATTTCAAGTTACTGGAATTCAGATTCAAACTATTAAATTCAGATTCAGTTTTGTAACGCGGATAAATGCAGATTCAAATATACAAAATTCATATTCAGTTTCTAGTGGCACAAATATCAGCCCATAGAAGCCACTGACATTTTTCCCTCCTCATCTTTTCTGACTGTCTTTTCACTAGTTTTGCATTTGGCTACAGTCAGTGTCACTACTGGTAGCATGAGGCAATACCTGGACCCTACAGAGGTTGCACAAGTAGTCCAACTCCTCCAGGGTGGTGCATTAGGGTGGGCAGTGGTGGCTTAATGGTTAGGGAAGTGCACTTGTAATTTAAAGATTGCAGGTTTGAGTCCCTGACCAGCAAGGCACCACTGAAGTACCCCGGGCGCTGAATTAGCTGCTCCTTGCTACATCACTTTGTCACATATGGGTTAAATGCAGGGAACACGTTTTGTTGTGATGTGTCAACAATGACAATTAATCGCTAAATTCTAATTCTAAAAAATCAATATGTGCCATTGCCAGAAGGTTTGCTGTGTCTCCTAGCACAGTCTTAAGGGCATGGAAGAGATTCCAGGAGACAGGCAGTTACCCTAGGAGAGCTGGACAGGGCCGTGGAAGGTCCTTAACCCATCAGCATGACCCATTTGGTGGTTGGTCAGTGATGGTCTGGGGAGGCATATTCATTGAGGGACACACAGACCTCTACAGGCTACACAACGGCACCTTGACTACCATCAGGTACCAGGATGAAATCCTTGGACCCATTGTCAGACCCTACACAGGTTCAATAGGTCCTGGGTTCCTCCTGGTGCACGACAATGCCCAGCTTCTTGTGGGAGAGTATGCAGGCAGTTCCTGGAGGATGAAGGCATTGATACCATTGACTGGCCCCCACACATGCATAACCTAAATCAAATAGAATACCTCTGGAACATTATGCTTCGGTCCATCCGACTCCACCAAGTTACACCTCAGACTGTCCAGGAGCTCAGTGATGACCTGGGCCAGATCTGGGAGGAGATCCCCCAGGACACCATCTGTCATCTCATTAGGAACATGCCTCGATGTTGTCAGGCATGCATGCAACCACGTGGGGGCCATACTGAGTACGATTTTGAGTTGGTGCAATGAAATTTCTACAAAATGGACTAGCCTGCCGCATCATTTTTTCACTTGGATTTTCGGGGTGTCTTTGAATTCAACCCTCTGTAGGTTGATCATTTTAATTTCCATCAAACAATGGGCATCCTTTCATTCATAACACATTATGCAGTCCATATCAGTATAGATATCCAGCATGATGTTTTCCCCATTGAGATCTACAGTAATGTGTTTTTAAAGTGTTGCTTTAATTTTTTGAGCAGTGCATTATTCAGGGTATCAGACAAAACAATGAACCGTTTCAATGAAATTTTCCCAAAATTTGAGCTTAATTGGTTATGATTAAAAAACTAAATATTATCATATGGCAACCAACATAATGGATTACAAACTGAAACCTTTGCCCTTGAATAGAAAAGTATTAACCTAAATACTGAAAGACCTTTTTAACATGTATATTTGTATAGTGTTGACGCGGTATAAAAATGGATGCCTACAATGTGAGAAGTTGAACTTTATTGTGAAATATGGTTTGAATTATTTAAGAAATCACATGTGCATTATGTGAAATAATATTTTATAATAATTATCGACTGACGAATGAAAATCACAGCCTTATTACGAAATTCAGTTTAAAGATTATTGTAGAAGATAAACGTTATTAAAAAATATTATTCCCTTTATGGAATTGTTTAAAAATAAAAGGACAAATTAGTTATTGAAATATTTCTTTATCCATTTATTTATTTATAGATATATTTATTTATTTCATTTTGAGTATTATAGCCTTCATTAGAAATATCGTAGGCAGTTTGGTTACCATGGAATGTGCCAATAGCTTTTGATTCCTTTTCCTCCTTCTTTTAATGTTTTACAGATTCTGCATACAGAAGTGATTTACATGCTTGTTAATCTAAAAGTTCCAGGAAAGTGAGATGCGTTAAAAGCGCTCAGTCGAGATGCATGCAGAGATGCATATTAATGCCAGGTGTGAACAGACGTATTTAACGCTGCCCATTTGTGATCGGAAGGCCAGGGAAGCATGCTAATACCAGGTGTGAACCTAGGCCTCATTACCACCAACACAGAGCTGGTGCTGGTACTGGTACTCAGTTGGTGCCTTTTGAGAACCAGCCTGCGTTTCCACCGGTTTAAAAAAAGAATGGAATCAAAATGGTAGGTAGGCAGAAGTGAAAGTAGAGTAAAGGTTAATCTGTATTTCATTTTTTTTTTATTCAGCCGAACCAAAATAAACATTTCCGTAGTATGACTCGTTGCACCCTCTCCCTATTACCTGTATCCACTTTTGTCTCCTTAAAAGCTCCCCATCTGTGTGTGTGAGTGAGTTTATTCTCACTCACTGTTTTACTGCTGCCCTTTTAAGGAGCGTGCAATAAAAGGGTCTGGTAATAACTAAACTTTGCTGTCCACCTGATGATCTCATTGCCACTCAAACACCACAATATTTTATTTATTCAACTTGTGACATATTTTTACTTTATTATTAAATCTGGGCAAGAGATTGATCTTCTGTTTTTCACAGGAGTGAAAAACATGATGTTCCACTAATAAGCTGGCAAGATGTTTCACTGCAGGCACCGCCGTTATTAGACTAACTATATCGGTTAAGGATTGAATTTTCCAGGTATACAGAAGGTTTAGAACCCATAGCCCGTCCCACTTTCGTTGATGGTACGGCGCCACATTCTGAGCCCAGCTTTTCTGTGGTGCCGTGCTGGGGGTGTTTTTTCTGGCCCAGGGCCATTTTTTGTGAACTGGTGCCAGATTGGGAAAAAGTCCGGCACCGGCACTGGTACCGTGTTGGTGGAGACAAGTATATGGTGTAAGTACGAACTGGTGCTGGAAACCTCAGAGCAGGCGTAGAATGTGAAGAATGTATTATGAGGTGAGGTCAGCAGAGCTGAATCTGTTCAGCCTCAAGCAAAGGAGACTGCTGTAACCCCTTTCCCCCCATCCCCCATACACACTCTAATAATATAATAATTTTAATAATACAGTCGCAAAACTGCAATCCAAATATTTACTTTCATAGGCTCCACAAAAAGGAAGAAAAGGACAAAGAAATAAGAGATTGCCTAGCATGTGAAATAGTGGTAGGCAACACCTATGCCTACAGAAATGGTTTAACCCTAATTCTCGGCAGCCAATGACACTCACCCATTCAAAATGGACAAGTGGCCAAATGGCTCAAAAACGTGAATTTTATCACATAAAATACATGTAGAATGCATATTAACATGTATTCTACGTGTATTCTATGTGTTAAAATTCACATGTTTTTGACCTGTTTATATAGCGTGAGCATCACATTGCGTATGCATCGCCTCGCATAAAGGTCCAGGTACAGTATATAAGGTTCTAACAGGTCTGTATGCTGTTCAACCAAATGGAAATTAGTGGGAGAACATTTTAAACTGGATTTGAGAAAGCACTTCTTTGTAGTTAGAGTATAGAATATTCTTCCTGTTAGTGTAGTGCAGGTTAAAACCTTGGGTTAATTTAAATCAGAGCTAGACAAGATTTTAGCAACTTTAAGCTATAAGTTGAATTCTCCCCAAACGAGCTTGATGGGCTAAATGGCCTCCTCTTGTTTGTAATTTTCTTATGTTCTCAAATGTTACTGTTGAATACCTCTATCATTAGAAATTGTGTTTCTGCAACCACCAAAGTCTCTTAGAGTTCAGATATGATAAATCATTTGATGGTTTTTACTTTTATTAAAAATAACTTCCACATACTTGTGATTTAAAAAATGTTTAGATTAGAAGGACATTATTGCCTTCACCTGCACACTGCAGTGGCTCAGTGACTGATGTGGGTGAAATACAAACGACTTGTGATAGCTGTGTGTGGGAGGGGCATTTATGTGCCATTAATCAAAAGGTATGCAATTTACTCCAATGCCCATGTAAAAGCAGCTCCTGCTTTGAAATGTAAAAAACCACCTTCAAATGACAGGAGTCCAGTTGACTGAATTTAGGGGCAGATAGATGCCAGGAATTTCCATATCCACTGTAAAAGTTAAAATCCCATTTTTTAGATCAAAAAAGGACAATGACAATCAAATCAGGGTGCTTTGCTACTCCAATCTGCATTCGATTCACGCTCCAGGCCATATGGAAGACCAGGCTTTTCAAATTCACAGTGGAAGCACACGACCTCCACCTGAAAAAAGCAGGGACCTCATTTCCATGGCCGACAGAGAAGTGAAGCAGAAAGATGGGAGGTTTCGCTCCCTTCCCACCACTGCCCCAGCTCATAGGAACATCTCTGGTAGAGATGTCCACCTCGTAGCCCTGTGACACAGCAACCACAGAATAGTAGCATAGTGAACAAAAACAGCACATGCCTGTGAGCCCCCCACTCAGTGAAGGCATTCCTTTAGCGCTCCAGGTAGCACCATAGATTTAGCTATTGCTATTCTAAACAGGCTATAATTTCCCTGGATTTCTAAAAAAGACAAACATCATCTTTCAGTCTTTGATTTACTCACCTGCATGAACAGAAAACAGCTCAGATAAACATTCCACGATAATGCAAAGGATAAAAATCCAGGGAGCCATAAACCAAGCTTGTGGTCTGGAACCCTTTGAAACCACCTGAAGTTCCTGACAGTGCGGTTGCAAAATTTATATCCATCCATCAACCAACTGCTTATCAGAGGGTTGCCTGGAGCCCATCCCAGACAATACAGGTCGCATCAGCTTGGAAACAGTCCATGCAATGGGAAAGAGACTACCTAAAGGAAACCTGCGCAACACAAAGAGAGCAGACCAACTCCACATATAGTGCAAAGCAGAAGTCAAAGCCCCAGTCCTGGGGTGTGATGCTACCCAACGAGCCTCCCACCAAAATGTGAGCCAGGTTTACCCTAGAAATGCCTCAGATCAGCCCTCTTACTGTAACTTGTACACATCTTGATGTTTGTTACCCTTGAACACATCAAAGGTTTTCATCACCCACCAATCAGTACACTGCCTGAATTCTAACTGCACTATTTCCTTGGCAACCATACAATCAAGCCATTGCCATGTATCAATCAAAGGTATATGTTTACCTTTGGTTTCTGTCACAGTTTATAGATGTATGCAGCTAGATATTCAACATATTTGAGGTTAGCTATCTAGCTCAACACTACAGCAGCATCTACTCTCTTGGACATTAATTAAATCAGAAACCTTCATGCTATGAAGCTTTAATCACTGCTTAATCACCTGCTGACCACAAGGAGGAATTTTCACCACAGACTGAGCTGAACCCATGATTATTAGGAAGCAACTGCTTTAGCCATTAAAACCCATTTAAAATACTTCAATCAGCAGCTGCTTACCTTATTTACAAGGCATAGTTATTTGCAGTACTTTGCATAAGTGATTGTGTCATGGCAAGAACTACAGCAAAGCGTTATGGTAAAATGGTTTAAGACAAGCAGAGGAATAGCAGAGCAGCTCCCATTCCATTTGTGTGTGCATTTAAGTCATGCTTGGTAATGCATTATCTGCCTCACTTTTGCATTATATTGGGCAAAAGCACCTGCCAAATAAATAAATGCAAGTGTAAAAGACATTCATACTAACGGGGCTTAAGGCAAGCAGCCTGCATAGTTTGACCGCAAGATATGATCGCCTCCAACATTTACAGCACTGCTGATCATCCAATCAGTAAGAACCTTCCAGAGTGGCGCTGGGTTAACTGTAGCGTGTAAAGAAAGTAATGAGCTTAGCAGAGACGCTGCTGGAGTTCAGGGTGCTCGCTCTTAGCGGTGTCTGCCGGCTGGGTAGGCGCTGCGATGGGCTGATTGTGATATAGAACGGAGCAGTGCAACTAGGTGACGCAGTGCAACTAGACGAAGATCAGAAAATCAGAAAAGCCTTTCATCCACCTTCTAAATGCTTATATCCAGGTCAGGATTCCAAGGAAGGAAAAATACTTATTTTTATTCAATTAAAACCACAGAAATCCCAACAACAGTATTTGCTTATATTGCCTTGGACCAGAATAAAATCTGCAAACAGCCACTGATGTCCAGACTAACAAAAACACTGAAACAAATAAAGCAGTTAAACATCTTAAACTGATGAAACGCTGCTTTCTATCAACATGAATGTGGGAGAAAAATGTATAGAAAAGCTTTGAAATGAGGCATTCTGTAACACAGTAAGACGCTCTTCTGTCTTCTTTGAGATCAAGACCCAAGTACCCTGCATCACGTACAGAGCGGACTGACAGCTGTGTAACATCTGTGTAGGTGGGCACCTGACGAACTTATTTTACGTTGAACTTGGACTGAATTACATACTGTAATAGATAGGGCTGTTATTAAGATGCTTTTCAGTTACTCATTGTGGTCTCGGAACATTAACGCGCAAGAAATCTTAATGAATGCAGATTGATCTTCTTCCCTATGGTCAGATAGGGAAGGACACCCAGGGTTCGAACAAACTAACAAATAAATAAGAGGGAAAATAATTGCATGCACAACTCACCAAAACATCAATATGTTGTTTTCAATTCAATCCAATTTAATTTATATAGGGGTTTTTAACAACAGTCATTGTCACAAAGCACTTTACATTTAACCGGCCAGAACACCACCTCCTTCACATACATTAACTAATAGGAAAACATGACTATAGCAGATGTCAGTTTCATGACCAAATCTGGATTTTTACTAGACTTGTGTCATTTATGAACGACTCCTTTTTTTAGTCAACAAAACGATTGCACTGCATGGTTCGATCAGTTAGAATGACATAGTTACCGTCCAATGAGTGCATCACTGTTCAGTTTGTTCAGGAGTGAACTAGATCATGTCGTTCACGAAGGAATTTGATAGAGTCAGTACAGTTAATATAGTTAAATTAATGTAATGCTATACCCATTCCATTCCATTCCATTCCATTTTCTGCCGCTTATCCAAGGTCGGGTCGCGGGGGTAGTAGTCTAAGCAGGGAATGTTATACCCTATGAAGCATATATTAACGTTATACGTTGATTAAAATGAATAGTATATAGTTTAATTATTAATATATAATCAGTTTAAACAACATAAAATGGAACGCAATATATAAACTTAGTTGAATTGTAACACTGTATGGGAAAAGTATCAAAGGATGACCCCCCAGCTCCGCGAGACACGTGACAGGAGTGAATCAATGAACGATTTTGAACAAATTTGAACGAAGTGAAATAAATCGATTCCCTGGAAAGATTCATGTTTTCCACCTCTACCTAATAGCTTCATATTCACAACAAGACGCAGGTCCAAGCCCACTGGGACTGCGACAATCGCTCACACTTTAAGGTTTCATTACTCCGGGAAACTGCCGTTTAATTATTTAGAAATCTCACTAACTGGACGATAGATAAATGGTTAAATGCGGACCGGAGGCGGGGGGTGGAGTTATTGACTGAACGAGTACAACCTGCCTAAGAGGGACGCGGAGGGAAAGGGAGCAGGACCGGAGCGATGGACGGGAAAGTGAGATGCTGCTTTATGAGCGGCCGGTTACTTCCTAACACTTCTTAACACTGCTGAAACATTGTGTCTTATACGCGCACCAAGTACATAAAAAAGCAGATTGCTTTTGTTATAAAGAGGACAGTTTTACTGTGTGAGAGATTACAGTTGAAGGAGGGGGAATTGCGCTTTCACTTATCCACATTTGCTGGGCAGCATTTATTTCATTCATCGCCGTGCTGATGCGGCTCGCCAGCTCGTCGCATCTACAAACGGACACACTCTGTCATCACGCTTGCAGTGCATTTCCAGCATTAATGGTTCGGCCTCATTTCCCCGACTTATACCATTAATGCTGTCAAAAAAAGAACCCATGTTTCTGTAAGCTATTTAGATTAGGAAACCGGGCGTCTGATGAGCAACTTGGCAGGAGGGGGGTCGCCTTGATGGGTGTTGAATTTAACAACGAGCCGCTGAGCACATCGCACAGATTTGCCAGAAGCAAAGAGGCACCAGACTGCCTAAATTTCGCCTTTTCCTCGGAGGGATCGGACGGACTACAGCGTGGGATCGGGTGACTGCCTGTCAGATTAAGGAGAGCGGAGGGGAGAGAGAAAGGATTATGGCTCTCGTTTCGGTCTCTCTCTTTCTCTTAACGCTCACCTGTACAAACTTCTACCTGGTGCAAGCGAATAGCCGACATGCCGTACACTGGAACAGCTCCAACATACAGTAAGTTGTAGCAGATAATGTACTGTAATATATTACCTGTTTCTAAATGCAAAGTGCGCTGCGTCTGATGACAAGGGTTTTTATAGTTGTAGTCCATGGCTTATCCTCATGTTTACAACAATTCAGTGAATCTTAAATTCTGCACTGCCTGTCATCAGTGAATGCTTTTCAGATGCCTTCGGTATGACTGATCATAGTAAGTTATATTTTAATAATCTACTTCCCGAATTATGTCTCCCTTTTGTTGTATATATTATTTTCCCTCAACGTTGTCCAGCTGCTTTTCCTCCTGTAGCTCTTCATCCTGGTTTCATTATGCTTTAATCTATTCAGTGGGCCATCTCCACCACTACAGCACTGACAACATGACCCCTAGCTTGAGCAGTCCTATTCAACACTGTATGACAGCCTGCCACAGCAGAGACCTGTCCCTCCAGTGTCTCCTCACCTACCCCTGTCATTTTCATTCTCAGCCTCATACTTATCCTACTTGCTGCCATCGGGGCTCCATCAGCCCAGTGTATTGTTATCTAGGCTGAAATCTGCTCACCCATCTGTGTCTACCACACTAACTCCGCTCTGGCTAATATGCACACTAAATCCTCTCCCTCTCTCTTTCGCTCTGCTTTCATTTTAGCCTTTAATCTTCTCATCCTTTTTAATGTTTACTTCAGCTTATTTAAGGATTGTTACCTATACATTTCTCTTAATGCACAAACCCAGCTGGGCATAAACTTACTTACAGTTATCCATCTATCCATGCCTTTGGATATCATTTTATAAACATTCCTGTATGTCTGTCCATGGACCTTATAGATGTATATACTTGTTGGACAGTTTTATTTATGAAATGGTGATATTAGTAAACAATGCAGTCTCAACCATCAATGTGATCTTTTTATTTGACATAGTGTTGTTTTTGCAAACATTCGTTTTTAAACAAACGAATACAAGATGTAGTTTTTCCATAACAGACTTGTGAGTGTGACAGGGCTTATCACTTTCATTGTGCTGACAGTGTCGTGTATAACGCGTAGTAAGTGATGGCTGAGGGTCCTTCTTCAGTTTTACATTTGCTGGGAGGACTGGCGCTCTGCAGATGGCACGTCAAACGTGGAAAGTTTCAGCAGGTGTACTTGTGTGGTGCCTGAGTTTATGTGCAAACCAGCATTGTCTTTATGCTGCCTTTGTTTAACAGCCGCCTTATCGCTCTCTCTCACTGCGATAAAATCTGAAAAATAATGAGAGAATTGGCCTATTTTGCAAGCGGCTCATCAGACTAACCCGCGTGGCTCATCTGAGATATGGCAGGAATACCAAATGAGGGTCGAGTGTAAATACGCGTGAGGGTTTCTGCAGTACACCAATCAGCTGAATGCTGTATTAAACAGAGACAACGTCAAACAGGCACATTACAGATGCCTACAGCAGAATCCCTGTTCCGGGATGATGCGCGATTACATGCAGGCTGCCATCTAGCATATTTCTGTTTTCCCAATATGCACAGCACAGCACAGCACGCTCTGGGTACATGCTCTGCTTTCCTCCACCGTTGTCTTGTGTGCATTGGAAGATGTTAGCAACTTAAAATGAACTTAAATTGGTTACATCATGCTGTTTGTTATGTGAAAGTACATATGTTAACATAGTAAACCAATGTTTGTAAAGGTAATATGAGGAAAGAGGGACTCATGCTGAATGAATCCCGAGATTCTGTTTAATTAGTGCTGTGGTATTTATTTCAGTATTGTGCTGTTAACATTAAGGTGCAGCTCAGTGCTTCAGGTTAAGGTTGTTAACGTGTGAGCTGCTCTCTCACTACTGAAAATGCCATTTCATTCATTCATGTCACTTCATTTACACCATTTTGTTCTCATTCCTCCTTTTTGGTGTTTTCACTTGAAATCTGAGACCACAATAGCAACAGTATATACAGTATGAAGGTTTACGGCAGAAAGCGATAATAACAGTTCACACCATTGAGTAAATGTCTCCCAGTCGTCGCGGCGTTTCTCTTCCCGCTTCTCAGTGTGTGCTGTCAGGCTCCTTCTTACGCTCTGCCTAATGGGCTCGGAGCTCCTCACATCCTGCTGTTGCCCGTCCCTCAGTGTCTGCCACGTTATTAAATGTGAACGAGATTTACTCCATTTTCATGGGGGGTGGGGAATATGGAACTTGTGTGTTTGTCACTGTGGTCGGGAATTATGTCTATCTCCAAGTTCCTTTTCACACAGCCCTGCACTGATTACATAAATCAGATAAATCAATAATAAATTCTTTGGTTTCAGCCAAAGACTGTTTAAAATATGACCTAAAGTGACTTCAATACTTAAGAGTTTCTGTCAGTTTTAGAATCCATGCCTGCCCAGGGCACTGGGTTTTAACAGTTTTAAGAATATTTACAGTTGGAGAATTGCAGGCTGAGGTTAATGGCTCGGACGCCCTGTTCGCCTGCTCTGCTGTGTATCTGTGTAGTGTTAATAAATTTCCAGGTAGCTCCACTTTGCTCTCAAAGTCCACACACCTGCTGTTAAGGTGAACAGTTGTCTTTAAAATGTTTTTGCTGTGTGACTGTGCATACGTAGCGATTCCTGCGATGGCCTGGTGTCCTGTCCGAGCTGCTTCCTGCTTCATACCTTTGGCTTGTTGGAATTGGGGACAGGGGCAGCAATCTTAGAGGGACAAGTGGCTGCCGAAATCCCCTGAGTGCATGTTGCTCTTTCTTTGCCATACACTCTTGTTGTCTTCACCTTCACATCTTGTCCACATCTTGTTTGTATGTGGGGACCGTCCATTCATTTCTTTAGGCAAAACCCTAATCTCAGCAATGACAACCTTAACCCCTACCCAGTCTTAACCTTAACCATAAGTAACCAAACAAAATACAAGACTTTTGGGATTTTTAGTTTTTTGATTAGTCACAGTTTTTTTTTTTCTAAATAAAATTAAATTTCCTTTTTTGGGGACCATAAAGCATTCATAATGTATCAAACACATGGCTACAATGTGTGCTGCCTTTTGATAAATATTTATAGCCATGTTGATAATTGTCTATGAATACATTATTATTATTTGTCATGAATGTGTTTATAAATTATTAAAAACATAAAAGGTAAAGTGTTACCAAATAAAATCCTTTGCTTTATAGCTCATTATAAGGCATGATACAAATTCATCTTTAAATGGTGAATTTGAGTCCACTGTTGGAAACAAAGAGCATGTGAAAAATACATTGGAGTCTTCAAAATTCTTCCTTAAAGGTATTCATAAGTAGATTTAAACAAGTATTTTGAAACATTTTTGTCATTTTGTCTGCTTTTTTTATTCAGTTTCTAAAATGTAAATTAAACAGAAATTTTGGTCTAAAATCCATATATAGATTATGTCTCATTAACAGTTATTCTGTCCATGTGTTTTATCTACAAATGCAAACTTGTAGAATATAACACTGCTTGGCTGCATATAAATATTAACTGTAATTATTGTTCAACTTCATTACGTATTAGCAGTGAAGGAATGCAGAAGCGACTTTCTGTCACTACCAACGAAATACAACCTACTGTACATCTATAGTTTATTTTCCATTTACTGTTTCCCGCTGTTTAACTTTTTGCTTTGTAACTTTCTTGGCCCTTTTCTATTCATTCCTTTAAACAGATACAGGTATAGTACTTACTTATATTAATTTTGTGTTGTTAAATTTCGGCATTTATTTATTTGAAACCTATTCAAAGTCAAGCCTGTTATAGCTGGTCTACCAGGGCAGGGAAAATCCCGTTGTTCTCTTTTATGTTGTTCCACTTGAACAATTATTTTAACAATAGTAAGCTGCTGCCTTATTTGTCATATAATGAAATTGTGTATCTGACCAGCAATAAATTGTTTTCTTGGAGTTGAACATAGTCATAATGTATTTTCAACAACATTATAACATGATTGAATATGTAATTAATTGCAATTAAGAAAATTAATCGGCTGTGAAAATAATTGCCAAATTATGCCTTTATGTGAATTGGTTAATGGTGTGTGTTTGTGTGTGTGTGTGTGGTCCAGGAATACATTACATTGTGGGGACCACTTATTTTGACCTTTGTGGGGAAATTCAATTTTATAAAAATCTGTCACAGCAATCAAAAAACTAAAAATGCCAAAAGACTTGTATTTTGTTTGGTTACTTATGGTTAAGGTTAGGGCTGGGTAGGGGTTAAGGTTGCCATTATTGGGATTAGGGTTCTTCCCCTTGAATTGAATGTACAGTCCCCGCAAAGACACGAGTACAGGTCTGTGTGTATATGTATGTGTGTGTAGTTATGTGTAGGTGTGTGTGTATAAAACACTGGACAAAAGGCAGAGGACACCATTTGCAGTATATAGAGGACACCTTGTGCAGTGTTCTTTGGCATAGGCTGCAGGATTATTGTGACCATGTACTGGATAAACGTCTATGAGAGATTGATGGATGTATGTATGTATGTATGTACCATGCAAGTTAATATGCATGATGGGTATTTGCATTCCTTACATGGATTTATTGGAAAATGCCATAGTCTCCTAATATATAGATCTGCTGTTTCTGACCTGTGGAAAAATAATGGCGTAAAGTCATGAGCGGCTTGTCCTAAATGCATCCGCCACCAATTTTTTAACTTAATAGCAGAAATTGGTTTCCTAATGCCAGGCAGTGTAATTTTTCTAGATTTTTATTCCTATTAAAAATGTGAAATGCTTTAATTTACGAAGGGTACATTCAGTGCATGTGGAAAGTGATCAGAGAGATTATTTCTGCATTTTTATGCTTTCTCGCGTCACTGGCACTCTGTCGTTGATACTGCAGATGGCGTGTGAAACGCTGAATGTCTCTGCTTCTGTGATACTGCTATCTGCACTTGCTGGAGAATGGTATTGTCTTCTCCCTGCCTCTGTTTAATTCTGCCTGCCTTATCTCTCTCTCTGATAAAGTCTGGGAATAATGGGGAAATAGTGTTACTGAGACACCCGCTGTGACATTATTGTTGGAGAATTCCTTTTTATCCCAAGTCTTTGTGTTAATTCCTGTTCGTTTCTGGTCCTATGTGGAAGTGTAAGATTTTATGCAACTGCAGCGACAATAAAGTCGACAATATATATGAAGGCTGACGGCAGAAAGCGATAATAACAGTTCACACCATTGAGTAAATGTCTCCCAGTTGTCGCGGCGTTTCTCTTCCTGCTTCTCAGTGTGTGCTGTCAGGCTCCTTCTTACGCTCTGCCTAATGGGCTCGGCGCTCCTCACATCCTGCTGTTGCCCATCCCTCAGTGTCTGCCACGTTATTAAATGTGAACGAGATTTACTCCATTTTCACGGGGGGGAAAATATAGAACTTGTGTGTTTATCACTGTGGTCGGGAATAACATCTATCTCCAAGCTCTGCTCCCCACAGCCTTACATGGATTACATAAATCAGATAAGTTAATCATAAATTCTTAGGTTTCAGCCAAAGGCATGATCTGGTGCATGGCTTCCATTATTGAACACCTTTTTCAAGAGTCTGTTCAAGGTTTGGAGATCAGGGTGGGGAATTTGAATTTTCTAGAAATACAAGTGAAACAACTCATTAAGCTAAGTGTAATAAGTGAAGTCATAAGAATTTCCTTAGCAGTAATGCAGCTTTATGGGGCTGTTTAGCACGTCTCATGGCCATAGGTTGCGCTGGTGGAGTCTGGCAGGCAGACGCACAGCCCAAAGCAGCTGCGCATCGGTGAGTCATGCTCGACAGCAGGTTGCAGGTGCTGCCTTATGCGATCTGGCCCCGTTCCTTTACAGAGCATGGCCATGTGCCGGATGCACCCAGGCGGTATAACGTGCCTCCTCCCTGCTGTAGGAGCCCATATTCCCCTTCAGCTCCTTTCACAGCTGATTGCAGGGGTCAGTGTGTCAGGGCTCAGCCGTCATGGGGGCTTTCACACTCAGCGAGCACGCAAAAGAGCCACAATACGCGCCATTGCAATTGAGTGCTCATCACATCGGGTGGGGGGGGGGCGCACAGCATGGTGCCCTCCTGTGGTCAGGTTGCTTTTTCTGATAGCTTTGGGTTCCCACAGTGATTAGAAACTCCTGTCCAGACTGTCACATTAAAAACTTCCTGTTTTATTGCTTTGTCATTTGCAAGAGTTTAGCTTGGTTGAGCCTCCTTCAGAAGAACGCTGATGTCTCCATCTATGTGAGCTGTATCGACTCAGTGCCCTGTGGATCTGTTAGTAATGACTGTCTATTGAAGCTTCTCCGATCGTAAAGCAGATCTATTACCTACTAAATGTACAGATTTTACATTAAAACATGAACTTGTATATGTGTCTTTTAATAACCAACAAATTAAAATGGAAAATGAAGGATGGGAAAAATGTGCACATCATGAATAGAATATAAATGACAGCATCACGTTACATTATACCGCTATGGCAATGGGTATATGACATCGCTCCAGGTTTCATCATTGTTACAATATGTACATGACAGCATAACTTAGAGTTATATCATTATAACATATGTAACCAACATTATGTTAGGTTACATCTATATAAAAACCTTACTTTAAAAATATAATAATAAATAATAAGAAATACTTACTTTAAGTTTCATCATAAGATAACTGTGTATGACACAATTATTCCAGATTTCATCATTATTATAATGTTTACACAACATCATCATTTCAGGTTTTACCATAATAATATGATATGTGCAATACCCTGATTTCAGATTGCATCATTATAGCAAAGTGTATATGACATCAATGTGTGTATGACATAATCACTCCAAGTTCTGTGATGATAAAATGGCAATTTGGCGCAAAACTTATGATGTCAGCAGGAGGGGCTAAGGTCTCCCTGGTGCCCCCTGTAGGCCCCATATTTCAGTATGAGCTCCTCAGACAACGGTGGCAGTGTGCTGACTTAGCCCCTACTCAAACATGCTGATTGTGTTCTTCTCATGATAAGTGGGCCATCTCCGTTCCTTTTCATTCTCCCCTTTACTTCCAGAAGGCTTGACATTTAACAGGTTAGGAGGCTGAACACAAAATCTCCCTGGTTAATGAGCCGACCTGGCGCCCAAGCAACAGTCAAGCCACTGGAGTATGTCAAGGTCCTCCATAAATTATAAATCTATGAAGGTAATGGAAAAGAACGGTGAGCTTTCTAGTATACAAAATATAGTAAATATAGTATGATTAAAATTTCTTTAAACCTGCATGAACAGTATATTATCCATTAAATACATGGAATTATAAACGGTTCAACCTTCTGCCAAAGGGCTGCTTCAGTAATCTAACAAGGACGAAGAGTTACAGTGAGTAGCAGCAACTTCACCCTGATATCGGCCACCTCAGTTAGATTGGGTCTAAATTGCAGCCCCAGTGCTGCAGAAAAGCTGCCTTTTAACTGCTGCTCAGTGCGGTGGCCTTATTGCTACCCCTAAGCACTGCAGTGTGAGATTAGCTGAAACATGTTCAGTGAAGGGGCTTGGTAATATTATTATACCTGTTAGCAGATGCAGTAATTGTGCAGCTTGTGGCTGGAGATTTAGCACTTTGAGCTGCTATTTAAAAAGCAGCACACCAACAACAATAACAATAAGGGGAAAATGAATAGCATTCGAAACAATGTACTCAATGAATGCACTACTCTTTCCCACCTAAATGCAAACCCCTTCATTTAATTCATTTAACACTTCATTTTTTTTTATCGACATATGCTATTTTTTTCCAAGGTCAGGATAGCTAAATTTCAATATAAAGAAAAAGAAAACATCTATGTATTGCTGCCTTAAAAATTAAATAAATTTACCATACTTTCACTGAGACATCTAAGAAAAGATATTTATGCATGTATGTAAAGAAGCAGTTCTGGTAGTTTTATTAAGATCAGAGATACTCAGAGTGGTGACGAAGTAAGAGTGAACATGTAGAGCTTTGCTTAATAGGGACCCTAGTAGCCGCTGGATATTATTTTCAGATTGTTCGATTTACCTTTGTCTTGAGGTACTTTTCTCCAAAAAGTAATTAAAAATACAAATGTAAAAGGCTACATCTTTGCAAATTTTTAAATATCACCATTTTTTATTCGGTAGCACACTCTTCCCTGGACAAATCAGCTTAAGAACAAGCTTAACACATGCACACACACACACACACACACACACACACGCATGTAAGGTAAACATATCCTTATGGGGACCGCTCACACACACACACTCACACACACACACACACACACACACACACACACACACACACACACAGACAGACACTTTGTGGGGACACACACTCTTTGTGGGGACTCTCCATTCATTTCTATGGGGAAAACTCTAATCCCAACCTGACCACCCTAACCCCTACCCAGCCATAACCTTAACCATAAGTAACCAAACAAAACTTTTTTTTTTGGATTACATTCACAGATCTTTGTGGGGGCCTGAAAAATGGTCCCCACAATGTGAAAATAACAGGTTTTTATTTCATTGTGGGGGACATTTAGTCCCCCACAATGTAATATAAACATAATCCACACACACACACACACACACTGTAACATTAAGGTGCTATATTGAGGTGATTTTTCATGGGCAATAGCTTTCTCTAAAACAAAAATGTCCATATTTTTACACACACACACACACACACACACACACATATATATATATACACGTATAGTATTAATTCACCTTTATTTTGGGTAAATATTGCACATTTTATATCAGATAAAGATATAGTAAGCATAACTGGAGATGTTAACAGTCAATATTTACTATTTTAATCTATATTCTTATATTATAAGCAATATTTTTATTATAAGAGAGAGGATATATGCAATATTTTTGTGTATTCATGTGCATAATATCAATAAATAATCAGTGAAAATAAAAGTATTATCCTTATTTTCTCATTCTGAGTAATGTGAGCACTGTCTTAAGCCAATATATGGGGAACTGGCAAAATAAAGGAACCCTACTGGAGCAAATGAACCATGCATAGCGTGTTAAAGGCAAGTGCTTCCACACGTATTAATTAAACAATTAGCCTCTCATCCCGCTTAGGGTCACAATAGCTGGCCACTAGAAGATTGTGGTGACTGCACTAGAGGGAGGCTGGTCTCTGGTGGGGTCTCAGCTTGCCGGTGTCCTGGAAATAGTCACTAAGGTGATGTTGGTACTGAGGTCTGAGGCAAAGGTTTCGTCAGCCAATGGTGCCTGCGGAGGCCCCTGCTCTCCCCGAAAGCCAGGTCCCTGCGGGCCACTGAATCAGCTGACTGCAGATGTCAGTCTGAAGGGGGATGAGATGCAATACCTAGGTGAGGCGGAGGAGCATTCTCTGTGGTGCCACGCTAACGACTTGGACCTGAATGTCTATAAGAGCAAAGATGGTCCTGGACTTCAGGAAGGAGCAGCAGAGGAAGTACACATGCCTGAAGGTTTACGGGACACGGGTAGAAACAGTCAATAGCTACAGGTACCTCAGAGTAGACATGTCTGAAGACCTGATGTGGACCCACACGGCCATCCTGATGTGGAGAGTTGGGTAGCCACTGGATCACCTGAGGCAGCTGAGGAAATCCACGGTGTGCTGAGTGAACACTGTTGTTTCAGGGCATTAAGCTTTATCAGAGACACTCCATTCAGCCATGCCATGTCCCAGTGTCTGCATTCAGGCAGGCACCTGCAGATCCTTATGACCGGGACTGAGAGGCTGAGGAAAAACTGCAACCCCCAGGCTGTTAGGAGCATTAGCTCCAGCAAATAAAATGAACTGTATCTGCAATTTGTACTCTAAATATTTTTTTCAAATTATTCTTATGACTAGTTATCTTTGCTTTTTAGAAACAGTCACTGGCCACTTTATTAGGTACACCTTGCTAGTACCAGGTTGGACCCCTTATTGCCTTCAGAATTGCCTTAATTCTTTGTGCCATAGCTTCAACAAGGTACTTGAAATGTTCCTCAGAGACTTTGGTCCATGTTGACATGATAGCATTACACAGTTTTTGCAGATGTGTCAGCTGCACCTACATGATGCGAATCTCCCGTTCCGCTATATCCCAAAGTGCAGTATTGGATTAAGATTTGGTGACTGTGGAGGCCATTTCAGTACAGTGTCATGTTCAAGAAACCAGTCTGAGATGATAGGAGCTTTGTGGATGTTATCCTGCTGGAACCGACCATTAGAAGCTGGGTACACTGGTTATAAAGGGATGAACATGGTCAGAAATACTCAGGTAGACTGTGACATTTAAAAGATACTCAAGTGGTACTAAGGGGCTCTAAGTGTGCCAAGAAAATATCTCCCACACCATTGCACCACCATTACCAGCCTGAATTGAATACAAGGCAAGATGGATCCATGCTTACATGTTGTTTATGCCAAATTCTGACCTTACCACCTGAATGTCGCAGCAGAAACCAAGACTCATCTGACCAGGCAACATTCTTCCAATCATTCATTGTCTAATTTTGGTGAGCCTGTGCTCACTGTAGCCTCAGTTTCCTGTTCTTAGCTGACAGGATTGGCACCAATGGAATCCTCTGCTGCTGTAGCATCTTCTTCAAGGTTTGACGTGTTGTGCATCCAGAGTTGCTCTTCTGTATATATTGGTATTAATGAGTGGTTATTTGAGCTTGAACCAGTCTGGCCATTCTTCTCTGACCTATCAACAAGGCATTTTCGCTCAGAAAACCACCACTGGATGTTTTGACTTTTTCGGGCCATTCTCTGTAAACCCTAGAGATTAACTGAAGGTCCTGACCTGTATTTGTATTATTTTATACACTGTGCTGCTGACATATGATTGGCTGATAAAAATAAAGTGTCCAGTAAGTGTCTGTGTATACACACACACACACACATACAGTATACACTCACCTAAAGGATTATTAGGAACACCTGTTCAATTTCTCATTAATGCAATTATCTAATCAACCAATCACATGGCAGTTGCTTCAATGCATTTAGGGGTGTGGTCCTGGTCAAGACAATCTCCTGAACTCCAAACTGAATGTCAGAATGGGAAAGAAAGGTGATTTAAGCATTTTTGAGCGTGGCATGGTTGTTGGTGCCAGACAGGCCGGTCTGAGTATTTCACAATCTGCTCAGTTACTGGAATTTTCACGCACAACCATTTCTAGGGTTTACAAAGAATGGTGTGCAAAGGGAACATCCAGTATGCGGCAGTCCTGTGGGCGAAAATGCCTTGTTGATGCTAGAGGTCAGAGGAGAATGGTCCGACTGATTCAAGCTGATAGAAGAGCAACTTTGGCTGAAATAACCACTCGTTACAACCGAGGGATTGTAAAGGGATGGACATGGTCAGAAACAATGCTCAGGTAGGCTGTGGCATTTAAACGATGCCCAATTGGCACTAAGGGGCCTAAAGTGTGCCAAGAAAACATCCCCCACACCATTACACCACCACCACCAGCCTGCACAGTGGTAACAAGGCATGATGGATCCATGTTCTCATTCTGTTTACGCCAAATTCTGACTACCATTTGAATGTCTCAACAGAAATCGAGACTCATCAGACCAGGCAACATTTTTCCAGTCTTCAACTGTCCAATTTTGGTGAGCTCGTGCAAATTGTAGCCTCTTTTTCCTATTTGTAGTGGAGATGAGTGGTACCCGGTGGGGTCTTCTGCTGTTGTAGCCCATCCGCCTCAAAGGTTGTGCATGTTGTGGCTTCACAAATGCTTTGCTGCATACCTCGGTTGTAACGAGTGGTTATTTCAGTCAAAGTTGCTCTTCTATCAGCTTGAATCAGTCAGCCCATTCTCCTCTGACCTCTAGCATCAACAAGGCATTTTCGCCCACAGGACTGCCGCATACTGGATGTTTTTCCCTTTGCACACCATTCTTTGTAAACCCTAGAAATGGTTGTGCGTGAAAATCCCAGTAACTGAGCAGATTGTGAAATACTCAGACCGGCCTGTCTGGCACCAACAACCATGCCACGCTCAAAATTGCTTAAATCACCTTTCTTTCCCATTCTGACATTCAGTTTGGAGTTCAGGAGATTGTCTTGACCAGGACCACACCCCTAAATGCATTGAAGCAACTGCCATGTGCTTGGTTGATTAGATATCTGCATTAATGAGAAATTGAACAGGTGTTCCTAATAATCCTTTAGGTGAGTGTATATATATATATATAACCGATTATTTTGAACAAACTATCATTACTCAAATGTGCGTACGAATGGTCTTGAGTGTGCGTAGATTCTGTTCTTAGCTAAGAACAAATTCAGATAAGAAAACATTGGTGGATGTCAGAATCTTCATAAAAGAATGTGTATGTGGGGTTTAAGAACAAATTTGTTCGTGAGAACGGTTGGTGAATGAGGCCCATTGTTTTTTTTTTTTGTTTAACTTTACACATTGTTTGGATACATTTATCTTCTTACCTTAAAAATGACTATTTTGATAAATGTGCTTAGATGTCTTTAGTACGGTATATGCCTTTCTTGTTTTGTCCGGTTCATTTTGTGTTTAAATGCTAAAAAAAACATATTTTGGTGTAATTTTTTGGGGCTGGGAACCAATTAATTGGTTTTCCATTATTTCTTATGGGGAAAATTCAATCAGAACTCGAACTTTTTAGTATTCGGTCGGTTCTGAACGGATTAATTTCGAGTGTTGAGGTACCACTGTATATGTATATTGTGTTAGTGTAAACATGCACGATGCTATCACAGCGAATGCGAGGCTGAGACTGAAGCGTTACCCTTTGTTTCTGCTGAGTGATGTGCCGCTTGACTCATTTCCCCGCGCATGCAAGTTATCTTAGGTCGGCATTCACAGTTCAACTTTTGAGATTCAGATCGAGTTCTAGGTAATTTTTTTTTTAACTGGTTGGTTCGACTTTTAAGAAATTCGAGTGCTAATGACTTTGAGAACTGAGGTACGACTGTGTGTGTGTGTGTGTGTGTGTGTGTGTATGTATGTATGTGTGTATACAGTGGTAATCCGTTCCGGACTTCGGATCGAATCCTAAAAAGTTCGAGTTCTGATCTAAATTTTCCCATAAGAAATAATGGAAAACCAATTAATTGGTTCCTGGCCCCCAAAATTACACCTTCCGTGTGCCACGCCCCCTCGTTAACCTCGTGTGGGATCCCCATGTGATCAGCTGTTTCTGGTTGTTGTCATTAGTCCTCTGTATTAAGTCTGCGTTTTAGTTTGTTTTCCCAGTCCGGTCATTGGGTGCGTTCAACTTGTTTACAGCGCTGGCTTAATTAAAGCAACGTATTCTGATCCTGACGCAATGCATTACGGTTAGATGCTTTGCGACCTCTCACCTGGCTGCACAAACTGGAACCGCCTCCGTGACGACACACCTTTGCCCTTATTGGCTGAAGAGTTGTTACACGCATGACGTTTGTATCCCAGGCAGTTCCGATGCGTAATCTGCTATTTCTCCCGAATATCACATAAAGCAGTGAGAACTGGTTTTCAGTTAGTTTACCTGGTAAAATAAAGTTTAAAAAAATGACATAAATGCTATAATAGTACACGTAAGTTAGTGGTTTATTTATTGATAGTTACTGTAATGTTGCGCTGCTTTATTTGGTTAATCGTCCAGTCTGTGAAGAAGGCATTCATGTAAGAATTGCATTGTAGTATGACTCATTTCCTGGTGCGTACAATTTATATTAGGTCAGCATTCACGGTTCAACTTCTGATATTCAGATCGAGTTCTTGGTCAAACTGGTTTGTTCGACTTTCAAGAAATTCAAGTTCTAGTGAGTTCGAGAACCGAGGTACCACTGTGTGTGTGTGTGTGTGTGTGTGTGTGTGTGTGTGTGTGTGTGTGTGTGTGTGTATATATATATATATATATATATATATATATATATATATATATATATATATATGCGCTTTAATTTAAACAAGCTTTTGGTTAGATTTTTTTGCTTTCATTTATCATTATATTTAATATTCTTTATGTGCTGTAAGGTTGACTGCTTTGCACAGTGCTTTGTGACTTTTGTCTGTGAAAAGCACTTTATAAATAAAGTTTTACTTACATACAATATATATACATATACATATCTATTACATAATATTATATTATAAAAAAATTATGATTTTTCATTTTGTTATCCTTCTTGTTTGTTGCAGTCTGGAGTAGCGGCAATTTCATTTCACTGTGTATCAGTACATTCATACATGTGACAAATGAAAATCTTGAATCTTGAGCTGTGAGCCTTTCTGTACAGAGCAGTGTGTGGAGGCGACTCTGTACTATCAGGTGCACCAACCACTTACTGCTCCCAGAACCACACTTTTCAGAGCAAAGTGCTGTGAAGAACACAGGCATCTGTGAACTGATCTGCAGGGAAAAGTCAGATGGTCAGATGAGTCACTCGTCAGCCTGTTACCAGTACATGTGCGGAGAACGACGGAGGGAGGGTTTGTTTGCCAGTGTGAGCGCTTCTGCAGGACTCTGTGATCGTGCAAAGTTACATAGGAAAAATAAAAAGCCATTATTTTGAGTGACAGATGCTCCTTCCTACCCTGACTGGAGGGGAATCTTCTGGAAGGACCATGCCTGGTATTTTAAGCATCAAAAGCATGTAGAGCTTGTTCGAGGGCCTTCCCAGTAACCACACCCCAATCCCAATGAATACATATGGAGAGTAGCATCTGAACACCACCAATGAAGCCCCTTATGTGGGAACGACACTCTTCTCCAGGAGAGTGTCAGGCACGCTGATGCTGCTTTGACAGATTGAGGATATTCTGATTGTTCATTAAGACACTTTATATTGGCATTTCCTTTGACTGAGCGACAAGGATACCTTCTAAGAAAATCACACCGAGCACTTGTGTGTGGAATTGAATTCTTTATTTGACAATACTGCCATAACTGAAGGAGTCTTATCTCTCTTCGACTTAATTCATCAACTTACAAAAGACATTCTGTTCAGGATAGGAACTGTGTACTTTTTAAAAGCGTGCCTGGGATTTGTATGCTTAAGGGAATTACTTTTCCTGGTATAACTTACAGTAATGAATAAATGCAAGTGTGATTTACAGACCTAAAGTGGTTTTAAGATGAAAATTCTCGAGTTACCATCTTTATGAGCAGCATCGCCTGCATTTTGGAGGTGTGCATGTTTGTAATCTCCTAATAATACATGACTTAATCAGTGTTTTAAAAGGCATGGTGTGCACATGCTGAGATTTGTGTTCAGACTTGTAGCACTGTGAGTACTTTTCATTTTTAGCAAATACCCCTGAAATGCACACGACTGCAAGGGGGCATTTCAGTGTAGCATTAGCTCCTCTGTCCTTAATGAGAAAATGAGCGGTGTGACAGAAGTCCTCCCATATATACTGTACGGCCGCTTTTCAGAATAATGAGGCTGACTGGAACATTATCGTTGGATTTTCCTACATGTCCCCCTTGTTGTGGTGTGAAAATCAGTAGTCAGTCCTGATTCATGTGGCAGCCATGTTAATATGGCAGATTTCACAGTGTGACGTGGATCTCACAAAGACTCATGACTACTGGCTGATTATCCTGTCCCCATTAGCAGCTTATCATTACATCATTATAAAGCCTGAATATTACCAGCTGCGGCTCTCATGTGTTGGTGTCGTTTGTGAGGGGACTGCCAGCAGCATCTCCTTTGCTGTAATGGCTACTCTGCCCTGGCCAGGAACAGAGCTCAGGCAGCGAGGGCTTTAGCACCCCGCAGATCTGCCCACTCGCGGTGGAAAATGTCGCCGTTTCTTTTGCCAAGAGCCAGTTCCACAGGCTAGTATCTTCTCCATAGATGAAATAAAAATCTCAAAGCCCCAGACAATTAAATCACCTCTTGGGGGAGCCATGGGCTGCTAGGTGGGGAGAGAGGAACATGCCTGAGGAAGACTGGGTGCCCTGATGGCCTTGACATGACCATGCCCCCCACCCCCAGCACCACACCGAGAGGGAGAGCCCCTCCTTGACTGAAGCCCAGGCCTCTCAGACGCAGGATGTCCGATGGCAGCTGAATAAACACCGCTGTGAGGCCCCACATGTACACCCTGCCAAGACCCCCGCACCCACATCCTGCCAAGACCCCATACCCACACTCTGGCAAGACCCCACACCCTGCCAAGACCCCCACACCCACATCCTGCCAAGACCCCATACCCACACCCTGGCAAGACCCCGCACCCACACCCCGCCAAGACCCCCGCACCCCGGCTAAACCCCGCACCCACATCCTGCCAAGACCCCCTCACCCACACCCCAGCAAGACCCTTGCACCCCGGCAAAACCCTGCACCCACAACCCGGCAAAAAAACAGTGTAACGGTGGGTACTGTAGGGGTGGGCAGGGTGGGGGTGGGCAGTGTCACGGTGGGTACTGTGGGGGTGGGCAGTGTAAGGGTGAGTAGTTTGGGGACGGGTAGTATTGGGTGTGCTGTGTTGATGAACATGTAAGTCCGATGGCTGAATGCCTGGAGCCCCATCTTTGTCTGCAGGTGCAAATTCTGTGTGTCACTAACCCCCCCCAACCCCCCCACTCTCCTGCCTACTCTGGTTTCCTCATAGCTCCTGAGCACATGTTGCAGTGGTGAGGGGGTCATGCTGACCTGCCGTTACCATATTTGTGTGTCTGTGTGTGTGTCCCTCTGCTCTGGTTAATCAGTCTGTGTGTGTTCCCCTGATTTTATTGTCCCAGGCATCAAAACCACCTCTTGTCCCCCAATCCAGCTTCAGACGCCTGTGTCTGTGGTTGAATGAGCAGCCTCTGATGATGACTTGATCAGTGGCTCGATCTGATTCTTCCCCCAATAAGTGGTATAGGGACATGGATTCCGTTCTGCTGTATGAATGTTTAGGTGAGCTGTGACCCCACTGCACCTGGGCTGCGAGCCTCACTGCCTAGCAGCTGCCAAGGAAACATCAGCACACACTCTCCAAGCTATTTGGCTGCAGTACCGGTGCAGTGCATAAGATCCGCTCTGTAAAACATCCCCTGGGGGATTTACAGTGCATAAACGTTACTACTGATCTGCAAAAATTGAGAAAATACAATGACGGCAGCCAGTGCAGCATACGACCCTCTGGTGTGATGGTGTCATGGGGTTACCACTGCTGTTTCTGCGTTACCTCTAACCCACGGCAAAGTGCCGGATCCGCAGTTTCCTTAAGACCTTTGGATTTACCCCCCCCCCACCCCCCAAAACAGGCTGTTAAACTAGCTCTTGCCCTGGGAGGGGGGAAGAGTCCCCTACTTCACTTGCATGTTGCATGTCAGGACCAGAGCTCAAAACTCTCATGTAGCATGTTAATTCATTTATATTTACATTGAGATGTTTGTGGAAGGGGGAGCAAAGTCCATCTCCTTTTAACCTTGAGGAGATAATGACTGTATGAATTATTAATCCGTATTCTGCTGACATGATCTAAGCTAGAAATTTTGATTGCAGTTTAAATACATCTGTATTGCTCAATTTGTTCTTCCTGTGAGTGTGTGTGTCTGTGTGTTTCATAAACATGGCAGCAATGTGTAACGTACCCCATTAGTATGAGCTGTAGGATCAGGCTCTATCAGCATGGCAAGGCGACTAGTGTGATGCTGAGAAACAATCCCATCAAAGGCAGGAAAAAGGTGACTTTATTCATTAAGTAATGGAGTGTTAATTAAATCAAGGCTTACTTATGCCTGACTTCCAGTGTTCTTTGTGTATATAATTTACACTGCTGTGTGTATGATCCTCACTGACTACTATGACTCAAATTTTGACTTATTTTGTTTTTATATGTTTTGTGGGATGTGGATTTAAATACTGGCATAATTATTGGGAAGAAAAGTTAAACGAATAAAATAAATCGGTCATAATTTTAAATGTGGCTATTCAAGTTATAATTACACTTTAATTAAACACACACTTCTGGCTGCAATCACTTCTGTAATTAGAACATCTGAAAGAAATCGCAAGGTCACTCCAGTGCATTTAGTAATGAACACATTCTAATCTACAAACACAATTTGACCTTGTCAAACATCATCTCACTAATGAATGGCATATTTTCTGGGAGCAGAAAGTGTGGAAGACCATCCTGTGTTCTGTGCACAGGAAGTGCATCAGATCTGCAGTTTTATGGGCATGAGAAGTATGTAAGACAGCTCTGAGTTATGACTGCAGAAATGTAATCAGAGAGCCTTTTCATTATGGCACCATCAATATGATTCCTTCCTGCCCAGCCCCCACTGCCTATCAGCCTGCGGACACATTATCATTTTTATTTTCAGAAAAAGCTGCGTTTATTACACTCATATTACTAAGCAGTTGTATTCACTCCCCATCAATGCACAGATGAGCAAAGCAGACCAGCAGCATGCCTGCACTTATGAGCAGCCTGGAGATCACCCTTCAGCCTGGAGTACAGGGCTTGTGGTCACCCAGACCCACTCTCACTGCCTGGGTATACAGAGTGTGTGCCCCCAGACCCTCTGTCACTGTCCGGGGATACAGGGCGTACACCCCCAGACCCTCTGTCACTGCCAGGGGATACGGGGCGTACGTCCCCAGACCCTCTGTCACTGCCCGGGGATACGGGGCGTACACCCCCAGACCCACTCTCACTGCCTGGGTATACAGAGTGTGTGCCCCCAGACCCTCTGTCACTGCCCGGGGATACGGGGCGTGTGCCCCCAGACCCTGTGTCACTGTTCGGAGATACAGGGCGTACACCCCCAGACCCTCTGTCACTGCCAGGGGATACGGGGCGTACGTCCCCAGACCCTCTGTCACTGCCCGGGGATACGGGGCGTACGTCCCCAGACCCTGTGTCACTGCCCGGGGATACGGGGCGTGTGCCCCCAGACCCTCTATCACTGCCCGGGGATACGGGGCGTAAGTCCCCAGACCCTCTGTCACTGCCCGGGGATACGGGGCGTGTGCCCCCAGACCCTCTGTCACTGCCCGGGGATACGGGGAGTACGCCCCCAGACCCTCTGTCACTGCCCGGGGATACGGGGTGTGTGCCCCCTGACCCTCTGTCACTGCCCGGGGATACGGGGCGTGTGCCCCCAGACCCTCTGTCACTGCCCGGGGATACGGGGCGTGTGCCCCCAGACCCTCTGTCACTGTCTGGGGATACAGGGCATGCACCCCCAGACCCTCTGTTACTGCCCGGGGATACGGGGCGTACGTCCCCAGACCCTCTGTCACTGCCCGGGGATACGGGGCGTGTGCCCCCAGACCCTCTGTCACTGTCCGGGGATACAGGGCATGCGCCCCCAGACCCTCTGTCACTGTCCGGAGATACAGGGTACGTCCCCAGACCAGACTCCTTTTGGTCATGAAAGGAGTCAGCTGTGGGTTTTAGCTGTGGTTTTGGCAAGAGCTCAACCTTAATTAACAGGCTTAAAAGAGCCGTGTTTGGAGAAAGGTTACTACTGTAAAATGCCAGTGAGGTGTCCATATGCCCCCACAGAGTTCCCAGGCCGGATTGGAACAAGTGCATCTTTTTCTTAGTAAATCAACTTAAAAAAACATGCAGATACACACATTTTTCTGAAATGCCAGCAGCGGAGACAGATCATTTATGATATAGCACCATGCAAAGATGCATTTCTTATGTCAACTTCAGCCTCTTGTGATGATTCAGGCATTTTTTGGTAACAGTTTCATTAAAAACAGCTCTTATAACTCATCACAGATAGAGGTGACCTGCTTCTGTTACGCTTTACTGTATTATTACTTGCATTATCATGTATAACATTTTTATTAAAATGTTTTATTCCAGTATTTAAGAAATACTGCAAAATTTGGAGAGGGTATTTAGCACAAGTAGATCAACAATGATTTTCAGAGAAATGTCAAAAAATATATCAGAGTGACACGTGAGCAGCCACAATGCCGTTAGCTGGCAGATTAAACAGTCATGTGGTTTTCTTTACCCTGTGCACCCCACTCTGTGTGCACAGGCCACTAGTGAGGCAGCTGGCACCCCCAGAGATCACAGAGCCCCTGCTGAGCTGGGAAATGCAGATCTGCACGTGTCTCATAGCAAAACATGCACAGACAGCAGAAGCACAAGACCCTGGGGGGAACTATTTCAGGGGAGCTGGGCACATGGCCCAAGCATGCACACGCTGGAACAGACACACAGACATGCACACGCTGCAACAGTCAGATGATCATGCACATGCAGACACATGAACATACATATGCAGGATGAGACATGTGGACACACACACACTATAAGACGGATATGCACATGCTGAAGCAGACACACGGACAAGCATACGCTGGAGCAAGCACGTCAATATGCGACACAGCAACACATGTATACACACGCACAGTGACACACAGATGCAGAAATACTCACTGGTGAAGTGAAGACCTTGCCTGTAAACCCACACTTAGTGAAGCACACTGTCTGTAATAACACAATAGTAACAGCTTTTTCACTGAGTGGAGTCTAAGTCGGGATCAGGCCCAGCTGACCATCTTAGGCAGGAAATCCCCACACCAACATGGGCATGCTCCTTCACCATAGAGTCCTGTATCCGCAGGGCCAGTGGCATTCGGTGGCTCACACAGCCCCGCGATCCCATGGAAGTGTAGGCACCATTGGTGCCCCCATCCTCCACTTGGAGATCATGGTCGAGTTTTCAGTTAAACACGTGTCCTCTGCCACCTCCTATAGACGCCACGAGACAATACAGCTGGTGAACATGGCTGTCGGCCACTGTGTAACCACGCCTTACCATATATGGCAGATAGGCTGAGAAAGGCAGATGGCACCTAGGAGAGGAAAACAACATTACCAGAGAAAGCAGAAGGAAAACTAAACCTCTGGGAGTGCGGGGCCGCCCCCCCGGGCGTGCCAGCCGGAGCCAGCACAAGGATATCGGGAGGATTCAGCTCCAAGCAGCTCCCAAGACCACTGCAGCAGCTGGTGTCACGTCTGTTACAGGTTGGCCACTGCCCGTCCTGCTTTATATCGCCAGCCAGAGCTGATTGGCTAGGTGCCCACTGCGCCGAGGTGCCAGGAACAGGGTCTGAGTGGCTGCGTTGATACCTAACAGGCCCGAAATACAGGTAACAGCATAGATCAGATGGAAACACAGCGGCTTCCTGTTCGCCTCTGAAAGGTTACCATTGCTAATATATTATGATCCCCCACCTATGTCTTTTTTATGTATATGGTTAAAAACTGAAAACCAGGGCTGTTATGCTGATTTTGTGCTTCAGTGTTGGCCAGGCAAGGTAATAATAAGAATGTATCTCCTGTTCTGATTGCAGTCAAGTGGATAACTTAGGCTGCCTGAAAGAATGTTGATGTAATCTAATCTCATGGAGAGAAACAACTCGTCATCTATTCATTTTTGTGCTATTATTACACTTGACATTTATAACATCATATAATCTAAATTTTGAAATATTCCTAATGTTTTTAAACTCCCTTGTAATATTCATGTTTTAGACATGTTTGTGCAGATTTAAAACTAATCCCACTCCTACAGTCATCCATCCATCCTACATCCATCCATCCATCCATCCATCCTACATCCATCATCCATCCATCCATCAGTCTATGCCTTCATCCTTCCATCCATTTTCTTGGGGTATATCCTGGCGGGGGTTGTGTTCTGGGTGCTGTCCCAGGAACCTGTCACAGCTGGCACAGGGAAAAGGGCAGGAGTATGCCTTGGATGGGATGCCAGTCCATAACATTATGCCCAGAACCTTTTATTATATTGCATAATGTTACATGAATATAATTTCTTAACCACAATGGAGAAATGTTGGTTCTTGCTGGAATCTATGATTTAAAAAAACTTTTTTGAAGAACACAGCGAGTCATAAAGGGATTCTGAGGATAGCAGAGTAAAACAGACAAATTTAAAGCTCATTTATAGCCAATTGCATTTTTAATTTGATTGATAATGCCCCAAATGTGAAGATAAGCCTGCTGATTTATATATAAACGTGTTTTAGACTGCATGTGAAAGTGTTTTACTTCAAGCTAATTCTGGCAGCAGAAAAAAATATCCAGATGAATGCAACACTACAGGGTACCTTAGAATGCAGAGCTGTAGAGAGTTGCTGTCCCACTCAAGCAGAGCAGGGAGACAAACTTAGAGGAATCCCTGTTGACTGGGATCTTTACCATATCTGTATACCAGCCCATCAGTCAGACACGTCACTGCTCCACTCCATAACAGCACAAAAGTGTCTGTTCCCTGAAAAGAGAGTTTGTTTGGTTAAATTGAAAGGATGGGTAACATTTTTAAGCCTGAGTATAACCAGTTCTGCGTCAGAACCAGATTGTGATGACAGCAGACCACAGGCACATGACATAATGCCTGAGTTTGCCGGGTGTTACTTTGAATTGATTTTTTAATTTTTCCTTGTTATCTTAAAAAGCCAGATTTTCTATTTTTCAATAGACCATTTATTTCCTCACTTCTGAGTATCCATCCTGTTATGTGGTTTTGGCACGTTGTGTGGTGACTATTTTTAGTAAAGGCGTTCAGTTTATCATTGCATTTGTGTTTATTGTCATTGTGTTTGTATTTCCTTGTATTTCAGGTTGCCATTCATATCAGCATGCCTCTTTTCCGTCATTAAGGGGACGTGTCATCCTCCGTCTGGTGCTGTTTGCCCGTCCTCACACTTATAGGGCGTATTTATGACGGATTGCAGCTTCACCCCGGATCCCCCTCGCCCCATTACGGTCATTCGCTGGGAAAGAGGAGCGAGCGGCGAATTAAACGGGACGATAAGACTCCCACACCGTATCGGATAGAAATTGCCCTGTAACTCAGAATATAATTAAATTTTCAGAATGTGCTGTCAGCAAGGCAATCATATTAAATTAGGTTCGTTTTGGCTGCGCAACATTTTATTCCTGCGTTGCAGTACTCTGTGACTAAATTTGTCGTAATTACTAACAGAATGAGTGGACCACACAAGTCATTTTCATTAAAACAGATATCACATGAAATATGCATGAGCCCAAATCATTTTTTACATGTTAAGAAACAAGAAAGTGAATTGCCTGAGATACCGGTTTATGCGAAGTAGGGGAAAGCGACACGGACAAGCAGGAAAATACCACTTATATGTCTTATTTAGGAAATAAAAAAGCGATTCGTGGAGTGCAGATTGGGGGTATCATTTGGGTTTACAGCCGACGCTTCTCCTGACGTTCCTCCCACCCGCATTAAGCCGTCATTAGAGCCGGGGTCAGTGTCTCTCACGATCAGGTCGCAGATCCCCTCTTTCCTATTTGAGGAATCGCATGGTAACACGTACAGTCGCGGTTACATACGCTCTTCAAATTACTTTTTTTCATGGTCATTTTTTTTCACGCTCATTATCGTCGTGCTTTTCTGCGTACGGGTCAAGGTAGTTGCGGGCTTCACGATGGTTAATGGCGAGAATATGAGCTTCAGAGCCAGGAACGAACTCGTTATACCATTAAAAAAGGTACCCAATCAGTCTAAACAGGCGATGTGGGTCATTATTAGCCATGACCCTGTGTAAACAGAAGCATGCTTGTTATGTATTGATTAGGTGAGTCCATCCTGCTTTGTATTAGAGGTACGGAGAATCGATGAATGGATGGAACAGATTGATATATCTGTATGTGTGTATATTTGTATTTATTCAGATAGCATGTTGACTGTTTAATGATCCAGCTCCAGCTTGGAATGTGACCCCACTCCACACTGAGGGGAAAGTTGATGAAAGCAGTTTCATCAAAATAAAACATCTTTTCAGTGCTAATGGAGAGTGTGGTAGCTTAGTAGACTCAGACCTGTCCACTGTAACCCCCCCCCCCCCCCCCCCCCCACAACCCCCTCCACCTCCCCCAGCACCACCCGTCACTCCGCAGAGTGTTCATCGGCATGGTAACAAGCCGCTCAGGGCTTTGCTTATCTCTAACCTTCCAGCGGAGCGTGCTGGCCTGGGGGATGGGGGAGGAAGGCTAGGTATCTGAGTCCTGGGGGAGTCCTGGGGCAGGGGATGAAGTGTAGGGTGAAGCAGGGGAGGGCCAGAGACTGAAGGGAAGGCAGGGAGCAGAAGATGATGGAGTGCAGAGATTTTGGGGGGCCATGGACCTTTAGTCTGGGAGGTCCAGAGGCAGACTGAGGAATTCCAGAGACATTCAGTATGCTGTGTACTGTTTGGACACAAGTCACATCAGGTAGGCTGTAAGCAGTAGGAATTTTTAACTATATTTTGTATTTGCAGGACATAATAATGATCATCATAAAATGAATCATATTGTAAAGTTGTCCTAGCCACTCTTCATCCATAGAGAAAAACATTATCATTTTTTAACTTCTATCCACTGCCTTAAATTTCTGTTCTGACATTACTCAGAATTAAAGCTATCATGTAAGTGAGGTAACCTCCCCAGCTAATTGGACGCTCTGCCAGCCCTTTCTCTTGCAAACATGAAGAAGACATTTTATTGGTGCTAAACAAGACTAGGAGAGGGGCAGCTGTTAGGTTGTACCATTTCCATCTTTGCTGCAGGTGGGTTTTCGAGCTGCTGTGCCAGGGAGTGGTTCACTCCGAAGCATCTGCTTCCAGTTCAGCCACTGTGGCACGTGCTTGGTTGCTGTCTCTCGTCCAGCCGCTTGCTGATTTGCTGGATCACTCCCTCAGCGGGAGGGTGGTCACCTCCTTCCTTTGACCGTTTGTCACTGCTGTCACTGGCAGCCCCGGACTCATGCCCCCTCCCAGGAGCACAACAGTGGAACATCTGCTACGTTAAAGCCCAGGCTGGCCTCAGCATGCTGATGGAGCAGTGCAGCTGGACCCTGTGTGCTTTAACAGGATGGCACTGCAGTGGCGGTCGCAGGATGTGAGCTGACCCCCCTTCCATGACCCTGCTCCATCGCCATTAAAGACATGGGCACCGAGTAAATGACCTGGCAGGGCTGCACTGTACTGGATGAAACAGACACATACAGTAGCAACTGTGAAAACACATTATTATATCCTCTCTATTATTATCCAACAATAGCTGTTTCTCAAATCTGACCATCATGTAGATAATAAATTGAATCACACCTTGCACTGCATGGCTACGATAATACCACGGACATAAGGACACCTGAAAATGAGGCAAATGCTGTAATGCTATGATTGTGAACAGCTGAAATTTACAAGAGTAAAATCTTTTAATAGATCCTTTTCACGGTCTTTTAGCAAAGACTTATCAGCTGTGATATCTTTTAATTAACACCTGAGGGGAAAATTTCACAGCTAAGCTAAGTTGTAACGAAACAATGTTTTGTCTCTGTTGCAATGCTTGTTTCTGAACTAAATTAATCAGTTTCAAGGACAGGTTGTACTGAAAGGTAGGAATGCTGTTTGTTGGTGAAAATGACCCAGTTTTCTCTAGAAAATTCCATGGTCATTGGTTAAACACAGCACATTGACTCGGTTTCCAACAGCCGTGTTATTATTTCCTATGATCATGTGACCTTTTGGAGAATGACTCAATCTATAAAGCAATTCCTGCTCACTAATTGGCTCCTGCTTAATGAAGCATTTCAGAGAACAGTCCTGTTCAGTCTAATTACAAAATGCAAAATAAATCAGCAGCCAGGCTGTAAACTCTTTGAATGCATAAATAAATGAGCAGTGTTTGCTGACTGACGGTTCTCAAAACACCTATTTGTTAGGCAATAAAGCAAGAAAGTGGAAAGCATATAGATTATGGATCACAAGCAGTCCAGCTAACACTAACAACAGCTAAGCAGACAATTCAGCCAGTTTGCTAACAGTGTTTGATGTCTAGCATTATAATATAGTAAAAACACACAGAAGCATATATGTAATCCAGTAAGCTTCCTCAGTCCGGTCTTGTTGGTACTAAGGGAGGTAAATATAAAAGAAAGGGGTTTAAAATTAATTGAAGAAATTATTTTGTTTAGCTACTGTCTGGAAACAATGGTGCCACCGTTACTGTTACACCACTTCTAAATGTTCCCAGGAGACTATCCCTGAAATAAAGCATCACATTCTTATTGCTCTTCTCCGTGTCCATCACTTTGCACAATTCCTTAAACATTAAGATCACCAGCTTTTAAACTTATTAAAATTCCCGAAAATGTCTTTTGAAATGTCCCCTTACAGCTGCCCACTCCCTGATGGACTGTTAAGGTAATATCTGGCTATATACAGTAGCATGGTGCTGCTTGCTGATTGGTTAAATAATGGTGATAGATCCTCCCTGAAAATACAACAGAAAAACAGTTTTGCCAGTGGTGTCCAATCAGACGCCCAGTAAGGATATTGAGCAATATTGAACCAATGTAATGAAAAGTGATGAGAGCTGCTGTGCCCAGGCAATGCAGCATTTACAATGAGATGCTGAACTTTCCAGCGGTCAGGGGAGAATGTCACGGCCTTTCGTTGATGTGGCTCAGCCGGATTTCACTTCTCTGAGATTGTGTTCCTTTTTCCCGGAGGTCAGGATCCTGCCTGTTGTTTCCCCCATTTCCCTTCTCAGAACCCAGCTGTGACATTATGTCTCCAGCAGTGCTGCGGCAGAAGCGCTTTTCGGGCAGGAGCCGACATGCGAGCAGGGAGGTTCGCGAAATGGGCTGCACGTCGATCCACTCGAGAGCTGCTTTCCCAGAAGTGGCCGGGATGCCATGTTTGTGTTATCAGCCGAGGCCAATTTGAATCTGAAGAGGATGAAATAGAGAGAAACAATTAAACAGGCTGAGAGGAAGATGAGAGACATTTGGCGTGATAGATGTTTGATGGCGGGGGGGGGGGGGGGGTGGCTTTATGAGGCGCCAGGGGCACTGAAGAACGTGGCACCTGAGGGCTGCAGCAAAGAGAGGAGCTGCACATCTGAGCGTTTTCTGCTCTGGAAAGCAGCATTCGACAGTAACGACAGGCTACGCCGTGGACGGCTCACAGATTCCCACAGCTTTGGTGTCGCAACATACAAACAAAACTGATTTGTAGATTTAAAATTACCGGCTGATGTATTCATGGCTTTAAATGCACACAAGAAAGCAAATAAACAGGTACATCTCACTGGCAGTTACTCACACATGCAGGTGCCCGTCGGAAAAGGTCAGTTCTGCCTCTGAAAATTTCTTTAAAGTTGCTCCCTATTGAGTAAACAGACAGACACATGCCGTAAAAGCGCAGAGCTGTTCCCTGAGGCTGAAATGCAGTCACCTGCAATGTAATGGACTGCAAACCAATGCTTTATTTCACATAAAGTAGTTTTAAAATTTTCAAATATAGTGAGATGTGGCCTTTGGTTACCCCCGTAAGTGGCATATTTGTTTCTGGGCCACCCCTTTTTGTATATGAGTTAAATTTCTTTAAAATGGCTGAAATCAGAACCCTGTTTATTCAGTAATTTACTCACACACACTGAAATTTATTTTAATCTAATTGTAAATTTCACCAGGAGATTTATCTGTATTGGTTTGTATTGATAACAAAATCTATGTGCTCCATAAACTGTCAGATTTTCTGATCTCCGTGTCACACCCAGGAATATCCCTGGCATGTGTTCATGTTACCCATGTGCTAACGGTCTGGAACAAGGCAGGGTCACCCCACACTTTGCTGGTTTCCCATAAATTCTTGGGGCAAAGAAAAAGTTACAGGTTGTCCTTGCCAAGTAACAGCTATGATCCATACAGCAGAAGCCATATTGTGAAAGAGCTGATTTTATTACCTACACATAACTTGAAAATATGCCGGCTGTGTAGTCCCAGCAAAGTAAGCATTCTGAATAATGCATGTAATGACCGGATTTTGTTGGAATTGTACTTATACAGACTGTACATTGTGAGATATTGAATTAGCTGGACTTCTGACCAAAATGCATCAGTTGGTGGATGTTGTTGAACCCCTGAAGACATCACACTGGAATGGCTTCAGTAAAAATGCCTGATTATAAATAATTCAGTTTACTTATGCAAACACAAATAATTACATATGTACAGAGAGAGCAGCCATACCTTATTGCCCTCATGCAATATGTAACACAGCCTAATAAAAGTTGAATAACTGCAGCTAACTGGTGAAAACATACAGCTGAATTGCTTTAACAGCTATGATCCTTACAAATAAGTCATTTTTGTCTTTAATAAGTACTGCACCCTGTTTATTGATAACATATAATGTATAGTGCTGTATGTAAAGCGTGTGTGGTTTGCGATGGGTGTTTTGTCACGCCTCTATTGGCTCTTCCCCCTTGATCTCTTCAGCTGAATCCTCGCGGCGTCTGTAATTACTCAGTTCTATCATCTGTCCCCCTGTATGCTGCCATTACTGTCAGCTGACCCAAGTGCCCCTGGAAACAGATAAGTTCTGAATGCCAGGCTAAGCTCACTTCACACATTTGGGCTGTCAGGTGGGAGCTACCCATGTCGCTGGGGCCCGTCACTCAGTAATGGGAGCTAATGGGATTTGTCACCCAGCTCAGTCAGTGTATATGCCAACACATGCATGCGTGGCTTATCCCAGAATGACCCAGCATGCCACTGTGTCTGTGTCTGGCCAGGATGTGTGACACTGGAGAGGTACTCTCAGGGAGCGCTCAGGACTCAAGACGGCTGAAGCTCTCTGTGAACTGGATTCTAGGTTCACTGTCCCAGAGCTGCAGGAAATAGGATGTTTCACTTGATCCCTATAGGTAGTTGTTCAGCAATGCTGAGCTGGAGCATACTTCCTCTGCATTGGTCAGTGAAGTTCAAATGACTGATTAATAGTTGTTCAACAATCCTGAAATGGAGCCAATTATTGTCAATATGGGTTAATCAGGTTCTTCTGATGCTGATGAGCAGTTGTTGCCAGTACTGAGCTGGACCTGGTATTTTCAAAATGGGTTAGTGATTCAGATGACTGGTTAGCAGTTTTTCAGCAGTGCTGAGCAGTACCATGGTGTAATAAATGGGCTAGGGCTAGCTGACTCTGATTAGCAGTTGTTCAGCAGTGCTCGACTGGAGCTGAGTGGTGTCCACATGGATTAGTGAGGTTCAGCTGATGCTGATTAGCAGTGACTCGGCAGTGCTTTGCTGAAGCTGCTCCACGTCAGCATTTGTTAGTGAGAGTAAGACTCTCATCGACTCAAATTAGCAGTGGAGCAGGTATACTGAGCTGCAGCCTGGTTCAGTGCAGTTCAGCATGGTCTAGCATGGTTAAGTTGGTTCTGGTTACCAGTGATGTGACAGCTCAGTGCATTGGTGAATTTGTCAATGCAGAACCAGATTGGTGAGATCGTGGGTGAATTGGTTAGCAGAGTTTGGCTCAATGGTGCCATAAATTATTTGTTGGATGATTTTTATAGAAAGAAAAAGCAATGGATTGGTGGTTAAAATATCAGTTTGGTGATTTCTCGATAAGTTTTGTAACAGTATTTGGTGGCAACGTATCCATGTCCCCATGCAAGTCTCTCTTGCTCCACCTCACTTCATCTCTCCTTTTTTTCAGAATCTCCTACCACAATCTCTACAGGTATCGCTCACATCTACAAATCATCCTGACCAAACTGTGTCACTTTGATGTATTCATATTTATTAACTGTGTTGTGATTTGCATCTCTGCTTATCTCCCTGGATGTGTGTTGTTGTCAATCCTGCTTGCCTCATTCTCTCTTCCTCCATCTCATCCCCTTCTCACTCCCTTCACCTGCTTTTATCTGCTGAGATCCTCTTTTTGGCCTCCCCTCCTGCCAGCACCTCACTGTCTGGGTAGAATGGGTCCTGAGAAACCCAGATAAACTGGCCACAGGAGCTGAGGCATTTGTTCCTCTCAATCGCTCATTGCTGCTAGTCTGACTGGGCTGTTTTTCTAGGTATGCCACTGTGAATACTGCTCAAGCCTGGGTAGGCTGTCATCAAATGCACATTTTGTTAAAACTGTGAAGGATATGCCCAGCAAAAATGCCTAATAAAAAAGTCCAGCAGTTATTAACTACAGCAATAAAAATTGTTTACAATTAAAATTTAACAGCTTGAGAAATTACTTATAATTTATATCCCTGTAATAGATAAAAGACCAAAGAATTATAAAACAATGCCATTGAAATTAATAATGAAAATTTATTTTGCTATTTGTTCAAGTACATAAGCTGTTTAATAAGTACACCTGGCACAAGAAAACTCTATGAGCAGATTGATACAGTGGTACCTCAGCTCTCAAACTCATTAGAACTCGAATTTCAGTCGAACCATCCAGTTAGAAAAAAAAATTACCTAGAGCTCGATCTGAATCTCAGAATTTAAACCGTGAACGCCGACCTAAGATAACTTGTACGCGCGGGGAAATGAGTCACGCGGCACGTCTCTCAGCGGAAACAAAGGGTAACACTTCAGTCTCAGCCTCGCATTCCCTGTGATAGCATCGTGCATGTTTACACTAGCTGAATACATATATTTAGACAGTAAAAATACATTTAGACAATGATAGACAGTAAGAGCAATTATTATATAATAAAATACATTTGAAAATAAAGATTTCTTATTAATTATTTTAATAATAATAAACCGTTAATACATTTAATTATAATAATATTGTCGTGCTGAGCGGGGACAGAGCAAAGGCGCAGAAGTCAGGGTATCGGGGAATATGGGGTTTAATTACAGCAGGGATGGCCAATCTCATCCGCAAAGGGCCGGTGTGTATGCAGGTTTTTGGGATAACCTGTAGGTCAGCTGTTTAAACCCAGGTGTGAGGACTCTTCAGCCAATCAGTCCTCTAATTAGTAATCTAATTAGGGAGTTGCAGCGAAAACCCGCATACACACCGGCCCTTTGCGGATAAGATTGGCCACCCCTGAATTACAGGTAAGGCAGGCAAAACGCAGACGGACAATACATTGACCGGACTGGGGAAACAAACTGAAACGCGGACTAAATACAGAGGACTAATGACAACAAACAGAAACAGCTGATCATACGGGGATTCCACACGGGGTTAACGTGGCGGCGTGGCACACGGAAGGAGCGGACGATCGGGGCAGGACACATTTTTTTTAACTTTACACATTGTTTGGATACATTTATTTTCTTACTTTACAAATTACTGTTTTGATAAATATGCTTAGATGTGTTAAGTACAGTATATGCCCTTGTTTTATCCGGTTCATTTTGTTTAAATGCTAAAAAAAACATATTTAGATGTAATTTTTTGGGACCGGAAACCAATTAATTGGTTTTCCATAATTTTTTATGGGGAAAATTCGATCAGAACTCGAACTTTTTAGGATTTGGTGACCTCATCTTGGTGACCTCAGTATTGCATCTTTGCTTTTTGCAGATGTTGTGGTCCTGTTTGTGTCATCGAGCCGTGATCTCTAATGTGCATTGGGCAGATTGCAGCCAAGTGTGAAGCAGCCAGGACGAGGATCAGAACATCCAAGTCTGAGGCTAAGGATCTCAGCTGGAAAAGGGTAGATTTCCCCCTTCAGGTTGGGGATGAGACTGCCTCAAGGGGAGGAGCTCAGGTATCGTGGGGTCGTGTTCAAGAGAAAATGGAGTGGAATATTAACAGGAGGATCAGTGCAGCATCAGCAGTTATGCAGACTTTGTACCAGTCTGAAAGAAAGAGTGTGGAGTTTAAGTCAAGGGAGGTAATGCTAAGATTATACAATTCCTTGGTGAGACCTCACCTAGAATATTGTGTGCAGGTTTGGTCACCATATCTTAAAAAGGACATTGCGGCCTTAGAAAAGGTGCAGCATAGGGCCACAAGAATGATTCCTGTTCTTAGAGGAATGTCATACGAGAAAAGGTTAGTTGAGCTAAATCTGTTCAGCCTCAAGCAAAGGAGACTGAGGGGGGACATGATCCAGGTCTATAAGATTCTAACAGGTTTGGATGCTGTTCAACCGAATAGTTACTTCAGCATTAGTTCAAATACAAGAACTCGTGGCCATAGGTGGAAATTAGCGGGAGAACATTTCAAACTGGATTTAAGGAAGCACTTCTTTACACAGCGTGTAGTCACAGTATGGAATAGTCTTCCTGATATCATAGTGCAAGCTGAATCCTTGGGTTCCTTTAAATCAGAGCTAGATAAGATTTTAACAACTCTGAGCTATTAGTTAAGTTCTCCTCAAGCGAGCTCGATGGGCCGAATGGCCTCCTCTCGTTTGTATACAGTAGTTCTTATGTTCTTATGTTCTTAGTTGTGCCGAATAGCAAAGCTATCGATTTACCAGTTAATCTACATTCCTACACTTACCTATGATTATGAGCTCTGGGTAGTGACCGAAAGAATGAGATTGCGGATGCAACTTGTGGAAATGAGCCAGCTGAGGTTCTTCAGGCATCTATCTAGGATGCCTCCTGGACACCTCTCTGGGGAGGGGTTTTAGGTATATCCTACCGGGAAGAAACCCCGGTGCAGACCCAGGACATGCTGGAGAGATTATATCTCTCGACTGCCCTTTGAGTACCTGGATATCCCCCATAGGGAAGATGGAGGAGGTGGCTGGGAAGAGGCAGGTCTGGGCATCTTTGCTGAGACTGCTATGCCCCCGTGACCCAGACCTGGATAAGTAGTGGAAATTGGATGGATGGAGGGATGGATATGTACATAGAATTTATTTAGCATTACATATATCACGTCTTTGTCTATCACATCATCTTATTGTATGAGATATGGTGAGGTCAGCCATTTATTAAGCACCCCTGGAGCAATTTTCAGGGTTAAGGGTCTTGCTCAAGGGCCAAAAAGTGATATAATGACTCTCCTGGCCACAGGATTTCAACTGATGACCTTGCGATCATGGGCACAGTGCCACGCACCAGCCTAATAGCTTTCCTATATCAGGAGTCAAGCTCAGCCCGCCTGGGTGAAATCCTAATCACTAGACCATATGGGATCTGCAGCCTAAAGCATGTGAATAAATATGCAAATGAGAATGTAAATGAAAATGAATTAGGATGCCTTTCAGATGAAATACTGCTTTCAGTCACCCTCTGTTTGCCTTGATTTTCCTCCGTCTCTGACATCAGGACTTGAGAGAATCCAGCCACCCGTACTCAGGCTGACAGCGAGAGCGGTGTCTGCAGTCATTAACGCTGATTAAAGCTGCTCCCTTAACGAGCGTCCCCCTCCACCCCCACTTCACTTGGCATTTGTGAGGAATGAGGGATGTGATGATCTACATGAGGGGGTCCCATAGCGGTTTAGTGGGGGTGAAGGTTACTCTCTGCTTGTCAGCTGTGCAGCCAGGATGACATGCAGAAATGAGCATTTACGCTTTGGGCACTCAAATGTGCTGCACGCTCTGATTATTTCAAGCCAAGCACATCGTAATTACTGCCTTTCACAGTGCAGCATTCGGAGGCTATCTGGCCAGGGTTGTGGCCCTGCACTTAACAGAAATGCAGCTGTTGTAGTGGTGTATTCTGTTTTCTGCCGCGGCCCACACTGTGATCAGCACCCTTCTCACAACGGCACTGCTGTGCTGTGCATTTCCAATTCCACGCGTATCTGCTCGTTTGCCGCCTCGATAAACCCTCATGTTGGTATTTCGGGCAGATTCATAAACGAATGCAGCTGTGATACCGTGTGATTATCGCCGCCTTATTTAAGTCTGTGCTAATTAAGTCCTGCATATTTAAGAAGGCTTATTATTATAGTTTCTTTTCAGTCACGTCAGAATGTCAGCCAAACACAAGAATTCTTTGTTGCTGAATTCTGATTTAAAAGAAATTTTCCCAGGATATTTTGAGACAAAATTGCAGGTGTACCATTTTGCAGAAAAAGGTAAAAAGTATGGAGAATGAAGAGAACTTGGTGTGCAGAGAAAGATTCAGATGACAGTCGCATCAGGATGAAATAACTGGTTATGAAGAGACTTCTACAATAATGAAGCAGAAAGGGGTTGAGGCTCCTTAATGCTTCTCCTGTCCTTGGGGACTCAGTGAGAACATAGGAGTGCTGAATTTCTCCCTATGATATCATTGTTTTCTGTGGTACTTTGAGTATGGCTGGCAGCAGCGATGACCCCAGGCTTTAAGCCATTGTGTCTCATAAGGGGATCTCCAGTGTCTGAGGACATGGGGCATGTCACTTTCCCCAGTTTCCGTGACAGGGCGCTAAGATGCAGCTTTTCTGATCAGCACCCAGCATACACAGCGGTTCCACGTAAGACGTCCTCTTCCTCTCCCTCTTCCTCATTTGTCTGGTGCTGAAATCACCTCCTTTCTGTGTGAAATAACCAGGATCTGAACTGAGCCTTCCTACGTTATACCATCCATTTCCCATACACCCCAACAAACACAAATGATGAGCCCCCCCAGCAGCCGATGTGCTGTTTACAACTCCTAGCAAACCATTCGTCCACGTGGAGCAGCAAAAATCACCACCCTGACATTTTCGCTTGGTCTCCACAATTTCGGATGAATTTTGTGAAACGCCGCTTCCGTTCCCTTTAATTTTAGAGCCTGGTAGAGTTTTTATTTCCCTTTTACTTGCAGTTTATGAATCATTTTAATGGTATGCAAATGGGAAAGGGCTGCTGGAAACTGAAAAGGCTGAGCCCAGGGCTGATGCTGGTGTTTATGAATCTGTCATCAGTGTAGCAGGTCTAAGGGAAGATTCTGAATAGCTCTTGTTGTCTTTTGTGCCTCTTGTGGCTGATCTTGAAAGCGGTGAGCCATCTGGCTTTGTCACTCACTTGATTGATGTGTGTTCATAGTTTTTCAGATCAAAAGTACCCTCATCATACATCAGCTGCGTCAACATTTACACAAGTTTTGTGTCACATTTCATTCAGGGTTTGGGCTTCAGGCTGCAGCAGCATTGGAGAATAGGAGATAACAGTGTGCTCTATTCTTAAGCCTTATACAGTGTTTTGAAGCTGCAGCAGACGTGACATCACTATTTCATGCATAGGCTGACTGTCTAAGAGACGAGCATTGTTAATTTGTCCACCTCCACCCAATCCCAGGACAATTATTACCATAAATGTTGTGCTCCACCCAATCCCAGGCCAGTTATTACCATAAATGTTGTGCTCCACCCAATCCCAGGCCAGTTATTACCATAAATGTTGTGCTCCACCCAATCCCAGCTCAGTCTTGTGCATGCGTGCAGAAACTTCATCCAATAACGATACATGCTGGGACTCAAACCAATCCCTGTTTGACTATTACTGTGTTTGCCACAGCTCCACCCAACCACAGACCGCCTATAACCATGTGTGCTGGAACTTGAGGCAATGCCCATATGTAATGAAGACCAGGGGCGAGTCTATGATTTAACCCTTAGGTTGTCTTAGGCCCCAGTAAGGTTGCCAATTTTATTCCATGGAAATATGTCCCTCTAAATAGGGTCTGGAATTACCAATGCTGGACAACAATTACGTCTGAACCAGCCAACTTGTACTGGATATGATCTCAAGAGCTCTGAATATAAATGTAGAAGTTCCAGCCAGTCCCAGAGTAGGTGTAACTTGAAGTGCCCCGGTGCAGCCATATCAGCTTGGCATAAATAACGTTATATGACTCCCTTTAGAGCAAGTGAGCAGCCAGACAGCTACTAAAAGAATTTGGGAGGATTAAAAACAGGCAGACATTTGGCAGATTAAACCGAGAAACTCTAAATGTCATGTCCTGTTGGGAATGTAAAATATGCTGGCCTGTATGGCAGGACCTGGACCTATGACTGAAAGAGTTGCTGATTGAAGTCACAAGAGGATCACTGCTGTTGTACCCTTGAAATACTTCTTTTATTGCCTAGGTTGAAGCATCCAGCTGTACTAATGAATTGCACGGTGTGTGCAAAAAGCATCTGAATTCATCTCATTACGGAATAAATAAGACAGATTACACTTCATATTTAGATATAAAATATGCATGCTATCCATTACATTGGTTAGCACTGGCATTCATGCCATACAATATGATGCTGAGCGCTTGAAATTCAAATGCGTAAGAATCCCTTTTGCTTTTTTCTGTCTGATAGTTTTCTGATATCTCATTGTGACACTACATTTTCCAAAATTATAACCATAAACAGCAGTTTTTGTGAAGAAATGTGCAACTGAAATTCTTTATACATTTTTTTTTAACCGAATTATATACACGATTAGAATGAATGACTCTTCTAAGGACCGCTATGCACTGGCAAAATAAATTCAAGACGTAGTTATTTAAAGCTCTATTTATCAGGGTATTGGCTTGATTTTGAAGATTCTTGCTGAGGTAAGCATGTTAGCCTTCAGTAAATCTGTTACTCGGGCCGAATTTGTCAATGCGTGAGGGGGGCATATTTATGAGGAATTCTGCAAGCGTCACAGTACAGCGGTTTGCTCTGTGCTTTTGCGTGTTATAGTAGCATCGTGCTGTAAAAAAACAAAAACCTCTTTTTCCTATTATGTTGTTCATCACCAGAAGAAAAATGGGAGCAGTGTGTCTTGTTTTGTTAATCTCGTCTGTCTGTTGTCTGCCCAATTTCCCATCAATGTCACTATGGACTTTGTATTTTGTATTTGTTTTGTCTGGCCCAGCACCAGGCAAAATACTCTCTTGTAGGATGAATCCAGCCCTTGACAATGTCTTTGCTCTCTGGCTCCAAGTCACGAAGAGGAGCCATCGGCTGGTGAGGCCACAGCTTGGGTAACATTTCAAACCACACCGTTAATTCCTCTGTGAGATGGAATGGAGTGTAAGGTCTTATTTTTAAACCAGACAAGAATAACAGAAGCACAAATAAAGACATGTATCACTTTCTTTTGTCCGTTGGCTGCTCCTTGCTGTTATGGGATGAGGTTGTCACTAAGTGTGCCCAAGCAGGTGGGATGGTGACAGATGACCCCTCAGCATTAGTGATGGCAGCACATGCCATGATCTGAACCCTCACTGCCCAGGAACCTCAATCACGCGTCGCCCAGTGACCTTTCTTCACCATTGCTGTTTTTTTTTGAGAGCTTGAAGCCTGCCACACCAGTAAGTGTCAAGCAGTGTAAACGTGGGGCCAACATGGTGTCATTGCTGCATGCGCTTTACTCTGTGGCAAGGAGAGCAACCTGAAAGTCCACCCTCTGCTCAAAGTGTCCAGCAAAAACAGCATTTCTCTTAGACAGCATGTGAGCATGTGATACGACCCCTGGTCCCTCATCAATCGTGCCTTTTTAGTGTCAGGGTTATTGTTGATATGTTTACCTGCAAAGTGACTGGGAAAAGGATGCTCTATGGCCGTTTTACTCCACAGCTCTTACAGGCTGATAAGTGGTGCTCTTCCTCCAACAAGGGCGATGCCTCCAGTCTGTCTGTGAATGTGTCACTTCTAACCACAGGGATGTCTGCTTTCAATGCTGAAACTGAAGGAAAAATAAAATGCTAGGAGGTCAAACCCCAATTCATTTGATGACACATATAGGACATTGTTAGTCCAGTCTATATGTACTTATTTTCATGTTTGAGTGCCAGAGGCAGCGGTGAACTTTTAGCCCAGCGTTATGGCCAGACCGCTTTCATTTCTGAAGACAGATCTTCTCGCTTGTCTTGGTCTGGCCACTTCCTCTTCACTCCTGAACACTTGTCAGAGACACAGTTTCTTGAACACCTCTGCTTGCACTGCGATCATAGATGTTCCATAAGGCAACTGCTATAAATGAAGGATGCTGCATTTCACCGATAATAATTTAGATTCCATTTGAGCAAATCTGGAGCAGGAAGTGTGTTTTTGGTTTGGCAGTCGTGTTGTGGCGTTTTGGAAATAGAACGATTAATGTCAGTTTTAAGGGAAAAAAACTGTAAGATATTAGTGTAGCCTGAATATAAAACGAAAACACAAAATGAGTCCCAGCTCACTGAGAAAAGAGAAATATTTACCCAAATCTTTAACAGCACTTAGAGTAAACATTGTTAAACATACATTGAGTTAGTATATTTGATGGTGGGTTGCTGAGTCCTCCATGGCTGTATGTATTCATTAGTATCACATGGATTTCTGGGCTCCACGCTGGGGGGTGGCTGGGCTGACAGGGCGGATCCAGTCCAGGAGCACATCGGTCCCTGGATCTCCACAGGACCCCTCATTTCCTGGATAACTGTCAGTCGTCATTGGTGAAAGCCTTGTTTACGGACCTTCTGGCGTCTTCTGTGGAGAAACTCCTCAAATAAATTAAACACTGACTTACAGGGCTGGCACTGTTTGTCATTCCACTCAGGCTGGAAACACGTCCGCAAAGCAGAGTGAGGGGCCACGTATGGCTTAGTGATGTAGGAGCCCTTGCTGACTGACAGATACACACATCGTAACATTTCCCCCTGCCCAGCCAGGGCTGTCACACACGCTGCTGCTCAGTAGCAGGTGAAGGTCCCTCCGTCACCCCCTCCTCACCAGCTGAACCCCCTCCCTTCCCTGCCCCTGCTGCACTGCCTCATCAAGCTCGACCCAGAGTTGATGTTAAGATTATATTTTTCTATCTTCCATAGCCTGGAGCGTATGCCAGGAAGCACGGGGCACCAGGCAGGGCACACCCTGGATGGGATTCCTGTTCACAGGGTACATACACAATCACACCCCGGATGGGATTCCTGTTCACAGGGTACATACGCAATCACACCCCGGATGGGATTCCTGTTCACAGGGTACATACGCAATCACACACTGCGGGCCTACCTGCACCAGCTTGAGGAGAACGTGCAAACTCCTATGCACATATGCTAACTGCTATAGACACCCTGTCTTCTTCCAAGAGTACATGTTGTATTTGTGTAATATATAATTTGTCATCTTTCTTTTCCTCCTCTCATTTTGTGGTTTTCCTGGCTCCATTGTTTTCTAATAATTGTTCTCTGAGGGCCTCTGTGACCCTCTTCACTTGAAACTTGTGTGGACAATTAAGTGATTTTGTGTCGGCACAGGTGAAGTGTGTTTCTGCGGGAGGGGGGAGCCACTGCGTTCATTGGCCTGTTTAATATACTGGCAATTTGCGGCCAAGCGTATTGTGCAGTCAATGGGCAGAGCTGTTGCCTCACACATCTGAGGTTCAGGTCCATTTCTGTCCTCTCGGTGGGGAGTTTGCATGCTCTCCCCATATTGTGACTTTCCTCAGATAGACCACAGACCTGCATTAGCTTGGGGCTGCTCTTTTCTGCTCTGGGATCAAGCAGCAGGAATGAACAACCCTGCCTTAGACTAATACCCTTCTCTGACTTGCCCTTAGTGTGCAATACATGTGCCCTGTGATGGACTGGCATCCCGTCCAGGGTGTACATCTGTTTTGTGCCCTACGCTTCCTACGATGGGCTTCACATTGACTAGCATACATGGCTGGAAGACAGATGGGTGTTTTTGGAGTCACTGCAGGGGCCACAACACTGGATCACCGTGTATATAATACCCAGGGCTGGACTGGGATTAAACCCATTGCCCCACTGGGAAAATGCCTGATATGCCAGTATGCTGGTCCAGCCCTGATAATGCCCATACCCAATAAATACATTACAGCATTGAATCCCCCAGACAGCCCTGTCACCTGTCCCACTCATCTAATCCATACTCCTCCCACACTGCAGGCCACTGAGTGACATCAGTCTCCTACCTGCACCATGTTGAGGAGAACGTGCAACCGCTACAGTTTCTACAATGACTGCATGAAAGTTAATAAATGTGTTTTACCAGAATGCTCTTGGTGCTTGTTATGACACATAACTCTAAAACTTCAGTTATGGCACATTTTATATTCTATTTATTTCTCATTTGCACTACGGGCAACATTTTCCTTGACATAACAGTAAGAACTGTAACAGACACACTTAATGGTATAGACCAGAGCTGTTAAACTCAGTCACTGAAAAGGACATATTTAAAAATCATCAATGAATGCACAGGCCAATGAAGGCTTATCTATTTAGTTGATAACAGTATGACCCAAACTTTGTAGTAACTAGGTGGAAATCTTTACGATATGTAAATGATATCTGCAAATGTGAACTCCATTGTAATCATTATATATTTTTTTTTTAAAAAAGAACTGAACACTGATATGTAAAAACCTTTCTGAAGATATAGAATTAAATTAAATGAATCCACTGGGCTGATGGACTATTATTCATCTGCTTTTATCTGATATCATCCACTGGATACTTCTTGAAAATGAAAAATAGTCAGTCTGAGTTTAGTCCCAAGAAATCTAAACAAACATATTAATGAATGCTTAGCTGGATTTTATGTTAACTCACTACTGTTGAACTTGTCAGTAGGGGAGGGGCAGGATTAGGAAAGTTGTAGTGCACTGGATGATCCCCACTTGTACCTGGTACAGCTGTATTTGTATACATCAGTTACATCAGTTTTGGTTTGGAATGCACAATGAAACTTAAATTTACAATCAATACATTTGTGAATACAGGTGGAATCTAAATTCACATGTAGGCATTCAACACAGAAAATATTATGCTAATTGTTACTGTGAGTTAGTTATGGTTATGCTTGTAACAGTCAGTCATAGGGTGTTTCTGAATAACAAGTACGCAATGATTGTACTTGTGGTCTTGGCAAGAGCGGTCTTACAAACTTGCCTTCCAAGAACGAACTTGTGGTGCAATGAATCATGGGGCTTGGTCTCATTTGGCGAGACGCAACTGATGCATCCTTGATATTTTGGGCGGGGCAAGAGCAACATCGGGTGATTTTTACCATCCTCTGTACTTCTGTTCTTAGTATTGGAAGTAGCCTTCAGTAATGGAAAATGGCATAAAACGGGGACATGAGAATACAAGTACGTTCAAGTATGCTTTGAGAAACACCCAACACCAGCGGTTTGGGAACATTTTGGCTTCTCAGTAAATTACACCAGCACTGCAGAAAAAGCAGTTAATAAGACAAAGACTCTGTCGGCTCTGTTATATCAAACTTGGATGTGTAGCTGGAAACACATCCGATCTGCTAACACATTTGAGACAATATTATCCGAATTCAGGGGCTGCATCCTTCTAAGGCTGTATTCCAAGAACAAATGCATCACAATAACACAATAAGACTCTCATTTTAAAGGCTCCTTTAAATGCAGTCTAGAAATATGTCCTCCTTTTGCCGAATTACAAAGGGAGCACCCGATGATCCTTTGCAGCCCAACATATCCCAAGATTCGTTGTGCAGTGGCAAAGCGGGTGTGTCCAGGTTAGGTGATAGAAGTGGTGCTTCATGACTCAAGGACAAGGGCAGAAACAGCTGGTGATGGCCAGACCATCCCATTTAACAGCACTTTCTGTTTGACCATAGAACACAGCCTATGAAGGCTATGCCCTCGATGACCACGTCCTTTGAAGGATGCAGCCCCAGAATTTGGACACAGCTGCATCCTCTGCACGTTAGTATCCCTGTGGCTTTTGCCAGCAAATTCAGACTGGGCTAAAAAAAAATTAACCACTGGGTTGTTCAGCACTACAGATATGAGACCATACTTGGTAGTAGAGAACATGTTAATTAAGATTGTTATTATTCAGTGTTATTTAATTTTTTTTTTTTATTAATTTTAAATACAGGCAGTCCCCAGGCTACAAATGAGACCCATTCCCATGCAAAGTTTGTCTTTAAATCAAATTTGCAGGTATGTTGTAAAAGATAAAGGCCATACACAATAATAATAATAATATACAGTAAAAATAAAAGTAAATAATTTGCTGTACTGTACCTCGAGCCAAAAAGACAGAAGAGGGAAGGAGTACAATTTATGTGTGGTCCCTGGAATTTAAACCTTTGAGATAAAGGAGCACTGTTGATGCAATACTAAATCATGCTTTTGTTTAACACGTTCATGAAATACTAAGTCATGCTTTTGTTTGACATGTCCATGAAATACTAATTCATGCTCCTCATTGCACAATTCAGCAAAAACGACATGGCATCCCATATTGGTACAAAAAGGGGCTACACTTTTAATTTGTCAATGAAGGGGCAATCACACAATAAATGGAATGGCTGCAAAAAATGTACATTTTTATTTATATGTTGCGTCGGCAGGCAGGTGAGCCGGGAAGCAGGCGAGATCAGTCGGGTAGACGGGTTTTAATTGTCACGTAAGGACAGACAGGCATGAACATTTTGTGTCCCCTCCCCTTACGAGACACGGAAAGGCAGGGTCCTAGGGGGTGTCGGCCTTGCGGAGGCAAGGGCGAGGGAGTCATGAGGGAGGTCCCCGAGGGGTCCCTCTTGTGCTCCTCCCCTTCCAGGGAGGAAGGAGCGGTGGTTGGAATGTCTGGGACCTCCTCAGGGACTGGGACCAGGGCTTGGGGAACTGGAGTCAGGGCCTCCAATGAGGCAACAGGCGTGGCCGCAGGCAGTGTAGCCGGAGCCACGGGCGCGGCAGCAGGCAGTGCAGCCGGAGCCTCAGTCAGGATGGGCATGCCGGACTGGACGGGCGGTGCCGCGGGAAGAGCGGTGGCCTCAGGAGGTGCCGCGGGAAGAGCGGCGGCCTCAGGAGGTGCCGCGGGAAGAGCGGCGGCCTCAGGAGGTGCCGCGGACATGCGGCAAGCAGGGGGCGTCTCGGCGGGCACCGCGGACATGCGGCCAACAGGGGGCGCCTCGGCGAGCACCTCGGGCATGCGGCCAGCAGGGAGCGCCTCCGACACGTGGCCAGCAGGGGGCGCCTCTGCGAGCACCTCGGGCTTGCGGCCAGCAGAGGGTGCCGCCGACACGTGGCCAGCAGGGGGCGCCTCGGCGAGCACCTCGGGCTTGCGGCCAGCAGGGAGCGCCTCCGACACGTGGCCAGCAGGGGGCGCCTCTGCGAGCACCTCGGGCTTGCAGCCAGCAGAGGGTGCCGCCGACACGTGGCCAGCAGGGGGCGCCTCGGCGAGCACCTCGGGCTTGCGGCCAGCAGGGGGTGCCGCCGACACGTGGCCAGCAGTGGGCGCCTCAGCAGGGCTGGACGAGCAGAGAGGCGGCTTCAGGCAGGGCCGCGGGCAGAGAGGCGGCTTCAGGCAGGGCCGCGGGTGTGCGGCCAGCAGGGGGCGCTTCGGCAGGCACCCTGGGCGTGCAGCCAGCAGGGGGCGCCTTGGCGGGCACCGCCGTCACGTGGCCAGCAGGGGGCGCCTCGGCGGGCGCCGCCGTCACGTGGCCAGCAGGGGGCACCTCAGCAGGTACCTCGGGCGTAGCGGCGACGGCAGCTGCAGCAGGGGTTGCCACGGGCAGAACAGCGGCAGCAGGCGGTGCCGCGGGCAGAGCGGCTGCAGCGGCAGCTGCAGGGATCGCAGGCAGGACGAGCGGGTCAGACTGGACATGCGGTGCCGCTGGCAGTGCGGCGGCAGCAGCAGCAGGTGTTGCCGTGGGCAGAGCGGGCAGGTCAGAAATGGGCGCCAGGAGTGGCGCCGGGTATGCAGGCGCTGCCCCTTAAAGGGCCTTGGGGATCCGGGGAATCGCATCCCAGACAGCCCTGGCCCCTTTAAGGGCTAGCCGCGTTCCCCAGAAGGGGGAAGCTGCCTGCGAAGGTACCTTCGAGGTGGCGGTGATGTCCGATGTAATCAGGGACTCTCCCTGACTACTGGCCGGAGAAAAAGCTAGGGAGAGAGAGGCGGCTCCCAGGAGGACGGTTAGCTCCTCCGCTGGTCTCTTCTCCCTTCGCTTCTTCTTCTTCCTCCGGCTGGCTGTTGTAAGCGGAGGCTGCATGGCTTCAAAGAGGGCGGCCGGCGGCATGGCCTCCCGTCTTCTTTGCAGCGCGACCAGCTGGCTCCGCCTCTCTGTCAGGCGTTCCATCAGCCGCCGGAGGTTAGCGCGTACTTCCGGAATGGGGTAAGCGTGTCCGGGTGGGGTTTCTCCGCTTAGGTCTCCGCAACGGCTGGCCAGGTCCCGGGCTACGGGGTCCTCTTGGACCTCGGGTTGGGACAGCCAGTGAATCACCGTCTGCAGCAAGCCCATCCGCTCGCTTTCGACTTGCTGCGGTTAGTCGTTTTGGAGTTCTGTCATTATGTTGCGTCGGGAAGCAGGCGAGATCAGTCGGGTAGACGGGTTTTAATTGTCACGTAAGGACAGACAGGCATGAACATTCACGGACAATACAATGACAGAACTGGGGAATACTGACTGAGACACGGACTAAATACGCAAGACTAGCCAAAAATAACAGGACACAGGTGATCACAATCAGGAATTGACACGAGGTAAAGAGGGGGCGTGGCACACATGAGGATCGTACGGAGCTGGGCGTGACATTATATACTTACACGGGATTTGCTGTTCAACAAGAACAGTTTTTACAAATCAAAGTATTTTTAACTCTTCGGTCGTACAGTATGCAAATTCCTTCCCCAGAAAACAAAATATATTGGCAAATATTGGCGAAAAAGAGTACATTTAATGGCAATAATGCAGTCTAAAAAAAGCAGTATCTCTAGCCTACCTTACACACTATCCCCACCTCTCCAAAAAACAAAAATGTGACACTATTAAATTCTACCACAATAAATGTGTTTAAGTGTTACGTTCCCTAAGATACATTTTTCCGACTGGCTACTGGACCGCTGAAGGTAAAGTTAGCTGAATGGGAAGGCTAGTGACGAAAAATCTATATGTTTAGATGGCAAATGGCTATGTTCACAAGATTCCATTTTACCTCTCAGCTGCCTCCTGTCATTGCAGTTCCTATTTTCCAATTCTGCGGTGATTTTGGGTCTGGTCAACTGTACATGTGTAGATATTCATCCATATAATGCTTTTGTGAAGTTTTAATAAGATCCATCAAAGATCAAATAGAGTAAACAGAATAATAATTACATGTAGAAGGATCCTGTTCACAAAGATAAGCCTCTCATAATCTCATCCTTCTCCTTGCTGTCACTAAATGCCATTGCTTCAAGTTTCGGGTAATTTGTCTCAAAATTTGAAGGTCCAGATCTTCACTCACACAATGTGACTACAAAGTTTTGAAAAAATGAGACAGATCGTTTTTGACTCATTATGCTGACAAGATCAAATGTCTGAAACTACCCTTTTTTGATGCAACTATGTGGTGCTACTTCAATTTTGGGGTAATCTCTCTCAGAATATTACTTCCAGTTTGTCACCTCTACAATGTGCAAAGTTGTGAAAGTGTGCTAAGTTTGAAAACGATTTGTCCACTACTATTGAAGTTACTGTGTTTATAAGACCAAGTGTCTTCTACAGCTGTCATTTCCTTCTTTTGCTGCCACATAGCATTGCTGTTTCATTTTCTGGGTAAATGATCTGAAAATGAAATCTGGTGTAGATCTTCATCCATGTAATGTTTCTGTGCAGCAGTAATAAGATCCATCAAATACTTTTGAGTTATCACATTCACAAGGTCGAATGTTGTCCACTTTCACCATTTCCTTTGCTGCCATTAAACGCTGTTACCCCATTTTTGAGGCAATCTATCTCAAAGAGTTTTAACAGTTCTAGTTCGACACCAAAAAAATGCCTCTGCAAAGTTTGAAAATGATTTGTGAAAGAGTTTTTGAGTCAGTGGCAGAGGACTGGTCCCATAACCATATGGGTTCCCCAGATCCCAGGGAATATAATAATGCATGATATGAGTAAAGAATCAGACGTTCTTTGGGTTTAGACCAGTTGATGAGCTATGCTGGGGGAACGGGCTTTTTTATGGATACTTTGTTGTGAAGTGTATTTATTTGCAATATATCACATCCATCCTGTGAAATGAACATGGTTGTAAGTGGGAGAATTACTGGCCTACAGAATATATTGGTCTTCCATGAAGGATAGACATGACATTTGTTGTTATTATCATTGCAGCCCACACACAGCAGCCCTACGTCTCTGATGCTATCTGCTTACCATCCCCCCATTTTCTGTACCTGCTTGTCCGATTCAGGGTCACTGGGGTCCAGAGCCTATTCTGGAAACTATGGGGGCAAGGCAGGGAACCACCCATGATGGGGCACCGACCCCCCACGGGGAACACTCACACACGTTCACACCTACTAACATCTTGGTAACTTTGATTCATCTCAGCATATTTTTTGACCGGGTGGAAGCCGGAGTACCCAGACGAAAATCCACCACGACACAGGAAGAACATATAAACTCCCCACACATGGAGCTATGGCAGAGACTGGAACCCTGGGCCCAGAGCTGTGATGCAACAGTGCTAACCACTGCACCACCCCACATCTGTTGACCAAAAAATACTAATATTTAGCCTGCTAGGTAAGCTTATGTAGCTTATATCGACTGGCACTTTAATGGGTCCGTTTCTGCTAAGTGCTGATCAAATTTTAGTGCCGTTGGCAAGACTGATTAGTGGCATGTGGGTTATATTTATGCTAATGTAGGAGAGCAGTTTCCGGTGGATTGGCTGCCAGGATGTTGGGAAAGCACTCTGGAGACCAACCATGGGGCTGGAAGCCTAAGAAGGCTAGACCTATTAAAATAGAAAGCTCACTGAGTGACACCTAATGGGATATTGAGGATTTCATGAGAGTTCATAACTGCATACAATTGCTATGTGAAATACAAAGTATAAATCTGTATGTGGAGCTGCAGAAATATTAGTGTTTATTTGTCTATGTGTGTATGAGTTTTGTGTAAGTTTGTCTGTGTATTTTTGTGTCAGTGTATGTGCCTGGATTTTATGTACATTGATGTGCATAGTATGTTTATCTGAGTCGATGTGTGTGTCTGTCTGTGCGTCAGTGCAGCTGTGTGCGTGAATGTGTGTGTGCTGTCGGCAGCGACAGACAGAAGAACGGCAGGGAAGCTGAGCTCTTGGCGGCTGCCGTCCGGCCCGGAGGCCCGCAGAGCTCAGTGGGAGAGCTTCTGTCTTACAGAGGCTGCAGCTCAGCCTCCACACCGGCATTTACATTTACATTTCTAAAGGGTCAGTCAGCTCTTGAAACGCCAAGGAGGAAATTGACATTCACCGGGACGCCTCAGCAGCGCAGAAGGGGAAGAGAGGCTCCACTCCATGCCAAATTCCTCTGGGGGGCTCACAGAAACATGGCGTTCGCGGACCCCTCTCCTCTCCGGGTCCTTATCCGCACAGCAGCATCCTGGGAGGACAGAGCCTCTTTATTAAAAAGCAGGGCTGCTGGAGCCCCCCCCTCCATTCAGCCAAACATTGCTGATGTCCCTTCAGAAATGCTTGATGGGACCTGAGGACGGCCGTGGGCAGCGGCCTGAAATGCCCCCAAAGTCTTTGTTGGTGATCAGCATCAGCCTTGATTTCCAGCCTTTTCTGCATCTTGACTAATGGAGAGAGGAGCTTTATTTACCCCTGTTCACCCCCAGCCACATCTCCGGTTTATCACAGTCCTCTGTCCTTAAGAATCAGCTCTGCCCCCCGAAACAACATCAGGAACTGTTTGGGGGGCCGCCATCATATTCATGTTACACTTTCAAACATATTCCAGCTTCAGTGCTTATTTCCCATTTACTGGCTATAAAAATAGCCACTCTCACCGCTCTTTACATGGCCATATTCTCCAGCTCTACCCCCCCCCCCCCCCCCCACACTTAGACTTGCACCCCGTTCTGTAGAAACCAGCCTTCTCTCCTCTGTCACCCGCTGATGATGTGCGATACTGTTACATCATCAAATTACCATGTTCAGGTGAGCGAACCACACGCTTGTGTATGCGTGCACACTCACGCACATGCACTCACACACACTCACACCCTGCCCTCCCCGTCTGTGTCTGCTCCTCCTGTACCATCTCTCGTCTGTGTATCCCTCTCCCCTCATCTCCTCTGCAGAAACATGTTTTTGCTCTTGCTTCTGGTAAACAGGGCTGAGTGATGCCGGTAGAAACAGCTGGGCTGAGTGGCAGTGTTTGCCTGCTTTCCTGGCGGAGACGGGGCAACGTGGTGACAGCAGACATGGCGAGAAAGACAGAGAGGGAGAGAGAGGAAGAGAGAGAGAGAGAGAGAGGAGGGGTAGAGAGAGCGAAAGAGAGGGAGGGAAAAAGAGAGAGGGAGTGAGGGAGGGAAAGAGAGAGAGAGGACCAGAGAGAGAGAGAGAGAGATGTCGTACTGGCATCCTCATTTATTAATGAAATAATAAACTCCCTGCGTAGCTGACCTAGAATTGAGAAGGAGAGAACATGTTTGCCATTAAGCTATGTGTGCAGTTACTGACACCTACTGGTGCTTCTAGGTTTTTGTAGTTGCAATTATATTTGTCTCACAATCAGAACTCACTCTGATGATTTCTTTCATACAGCCAGACATTTGTTTCTGAAACAACTTAATGTCTTTTTCTGATGGATGATCTGATGGACGTTGTAGCTGTTGACTATAATATTCTCTTTTTTGTCTTCTAGCCTGAGAAGAGAAGGCTATACAGTCCAGGTGAGCGTGAATGACTACCTGGACATCTACTGCCCCCTCTACAATGGCAGCCAGCAGGGGACAATGACAGGAGAGCAGTACGTGCTCTACATGGTCAGCTCCCATGGCTACCACACCTGTGACCCGAAGCGGGGCTTCAAACGGTGGGAGTGCAACAAGCCACATGCCCCCCATGCCCCCAATGTGCCCATCAAGTTCTCCGAGAAGTTCCAGCGCTACAGCGCCTTCTCCTTGGGCTACGAGTTCAACGTGGGCCATGACTATTACTACATCTGTGAGTGCTGTGCGTTCAACTGCTAAGTACAGCATACATATTGGAAATTAATGTGTTTAATATCTTTGTACATCAATATATCTATATATATATCTATATGTGTATAAATTTATTTGTACACTGCATCAAGTATTTTTGTTTGATTACCATTCTAGTAGACCACCACACCAGTGAAGTCAGTGTATTTTATATCCTTGTCTACTCAGTAAATTTTGTGTGATTAACATCATAGTGCACTGATACGAAGTACATCTATGAATTCAATGTATTTAACATCCTACAGCACTGATATATCTGCAAATTCAGTGAAGTTAAAGTCCTAGTGCATTGTTATACTGTATCTTTGAATTCAGTTTTATTGACATCCTAGTCCATTGATATATCTGTAAATTTAGTTTGATTAACATCATAGTACACAAACATATTTGTGAATTCAGTGAGATTAACATTCTAGTGCAGATTTATATCTGCATATCCAATCTGTTTAACATCCTAGTTCACTGATATATCTGTTAATTCAATGTGTTTAACATCCTAGTGCACTGACATATCTGTGAATTCAGTGTGATTTACATTCTACTGCACCTCTATATATGTGAATTCAGTGTGACATATTGTTTTTGATAAATATCCTCGGACACCTTGGCGCACCTCTGAAATAGATCTGTGAGCTTTAACTCTGCCTGAACTTCTTGACATTATGTGACATTGGTATTTAGGGCCCTTTGCAGGCTAGCATTCCCTCCCCATGTAATCACGCTGATGTGCTTTGCAGCCAAGCCCACCCACCATAATGACCACAGCTGTCTGCGCCTGAGGGTGTACGTCTGCTGCTCCACCCGTAAGTCCCCCCCCCGCACACAGCTTGCTCCTCCCCCTTATCTCAGCATCTCTCCTCTAACACACTCACTCCCTTGCCTCCTGTCCCTCTTGCACCCATTGGCGGTTTTTCTGTTAGTAGATTATTCTTGGACCAAGAGTGGTCGACTGACCAGGCAGACACACAGCATGTTTAGCACAGAAGATAAAAGAGACGCACAGTGTGGTCAGCAGAGCAGATAGACAAGCACTGTGGTCAGCAGACTAGAAAGAAAGAGCCTCTTCATTAGTACGCCAGGCTGAGATGCAGTGGAACATGATGGAGTCCCTACTGAAGCTACTTTCTCTGTGTCTATCAGCACCTCACAGAGATGACGACTCTAACGCGGCGATGCCAGACTACACTCTCAGGCCCAACCTCAAAATACACAGTATGGGTGAGTGTGTCCCATGTACCCCATTTAAGCTGGGTCCTTTTGCTGTGTCCTGCTTCTTTGTTTCTTTCCATCTCCTCTCTGTCACATCAGATGTAACAGGTTGTGTTTTTCAGCAGGGGAATACCTGTCAACTCACTGCCACTACAATCAGGAAGCTTGTATGACTGTGCATCTGCATGTGTGTGTGCATCTGTGTGTGGATTGTATGTGGATTAATAACAAAAACCAGTTATTTTGACACTGTGGAGACCATTTCCCCCACAAAGATCTGTGAATGCAATCCTCCATGCATTTTATGAAACCACTTGTCCTATTCAGGGTCACGGGGGGCCCAGGGCCCATCACAGAGACTATGGGCGCAAGGCAGGGAACAACCCAGGATGGGGCGGCAACCCATCGCAGGGCACACTCACACACCAGTCACACACCTATCCACACCTGTGGGAAATTTGGTAACTCAATTCGCCTCAGCATGTTTTTTGGGACTGTGAGGGGAGGAAACTCCAGCACGACATGGAGCAAACATGCAAACTCCCCACACATTGTGGAGACTCAAAGCCAGGTGCGAGGCGACAGTGCGAACCACTGCACCACCGTGCTGCCCCTTGAATGTAATCAAAAAAGTAAAAATGCCAGAAGTGTCAAATTTTGTTTGGTTACCTATGGTTAAGGTTAGGGCTGGATAGGGGTTAAGGCCATCATGTTTGGATTAAATTTTTCTCCATAGAAATGAATGGAGGGTCCCCACAAAGATATAATTACAAACCTCTGTGTGTGTGTGTGTGTGTGTGTAGTTTTGCTGAATTCTTCATGTATGTGTCTGGCGAAGGGGCTCCAGGATCTCCTTGGTGTTCTGTAAAGCACTGATTCCCATACTCAGTCCTGAGGGGATGGCACACTTCTGTTTCAGCCGGGCACTACGCAGGCCAGATTCAGATAATCAGCTCATAATGAAACTCTTGATTATTTGAATCAGGTGTGTCACTGCAAGGCTGCAACAAAAACATGTTTTCCCTCGGGACTCTGGGACAGGAACCGAAAAAAAAACAGAGCAATGTAACCACCTGGCAGCTGTTACCCATGTTCCCCTGCTCCATCTGTCCTGTCTCTCTGCTCTGAACAACATTAATTGTCAGTAGGCATCCTACAGCAGCCTAAAGCAAGCCTGAGTGGCACATGCCTACGCTGGGCCTAGGAGCAGGTTAGGGTTAAGTTAGGGTTAGGGTTAAGTTAAGGTTTGTGTAACCCCACCACCATGCAGCATTGCAGTTTTCCAGATTGTCCTGTATTAACTTTCTGACCCCATTGCCTGCCAGCTAACCTTAATGGCATTATTGCATCAGCTTGTATGACTCAGTAAGCTAAGTATGTAGATAAATCATGGAATAGCTGCTCCTCTACTCCCACTCATATTCGTAGAATCTTTAGGTCTTTGCCATTCACTGCTAAAAGCATAGACCTATAGTACATAGATGGTCCCCTGCAGCCAGTGTTGTGGCAGACCAGGCTATACCCTCCAGGGATGTCAGCTCGACAGGTCATCCAACACACTTCCTGAGAAGCCCAATGCGCGGTGGTCGCACACGCAGGCCAAATCATTGAGTCTTACTGTGGGGGTGTCTGGTATCCAGGCCCAGAGGAAAAGCTGGGGTAAAGGCTGAAGAGAAAACTGCTGTCTAGTGCTTTAATGTCCAGGAGCATCTTGCCAGCGCTGCTTTGTTCCTTTGCACTGGACAGCACATGTACTGACCTGACTTGCTCTTTTCTCCTTATGCTTGGATCTTGGGATCACAAAAAAGCATGTTCTGATCTCAAGGAAAGCCCTACAGCAGGGGTGGGCAATCTTATCCGCAAAGGGCCGGTGTGTATGCAGGTTTTCGCTGCAACTCCCTAATTAGGTCACTAATTAGAGGACTGATTGGCTGAAGAGTCCTCACACCTGGGTTTGAACAGCTTACCTAAAGGTTATTCCAAAAATCTGCATACACACCAGCCCTTGCGGATAAGATTGCCCACCCCTGCCCTACAGCATTTAATCTCAGAGGCCTTAGTACAATATAGTGGATGGGGAACATGTTTAAGTGTTCAAGTATTTCAGTAATTAAGTTCAGAAATAAACTTGCATTTAGAAATGCATGAAGTGAACATGAGGCAGGTGAGAGAGAGAAACATTACAGGGATTCTGAAATTGACATTAGAGAGCAGCCCTGTGTACATTAAACACCAACAACCCCAAGTCCTCTGCCCATGCTGTAATTATACCTCAATGACATAAATAGCTCCACAGAAGCAGACTATTACCAGAAACACAATCCAGCAGGATGACAGATTAATACATTGACCTATTGACATTGCACTGAGACACAGACACCACACCAGTGCAGCAATACCACGCTGTCACATCAGCACACTGATCACACGCTGACTCTGACTCTGGCTTAGTCTGTCTTGCCCACTAAGCCTCTGTTCTTTCTTTCCCAGAAGAGTTTAGCCCTGAACTTCCCAGCCTGGACAAGAGCACCAATGGCAGTGGCTCCTCTCACGACCGACTGCTGCTCATCCTGGCCACCCTCTTCCTGTCCACCCTTTCAGTCTCCTAGCAACTGTTTCCCCAAGCAGGGTCGTGTGGGCACCAAGCAAATGACTCCTTGAAGAGTTTGACTGAAGGGGCCTCTGATTTAAAGAGAGGAAGGGTGTAATGCCAACGCACTCAATCAGAAGCATAAAGGAGGAGAGTAAGGACTAAACCAAGAAACTGAAAAAGGGGGAACAGAATACCAACCAAACCAATCAGAGCAAAGAACTGAAGGAATTAGAATATTATCCTAACCAATCGGAAGGAATAAAGAGATGCAAATCCAACCAATTTACTGAAAAACAGGACACAAACCAAATTAATGTTAAAATGAATGTACATCAATACTGCAGAATGGAAGGTTGTGGTTTGACCATCTAACACATCAGCATTTATTTCAGATGGCAATGGCAAAAATGCATTAGTGTCAAAATATAGACAAAAATAATTGAAAGAAAATAGCACCAACTTGCAAATGAATGTAACTGAGCCACAATGAACACAAATCCCTGTTCTTTCACCGCTCACCTGATGGCTGCGATGTTGCAGTACGTGTGTGACATGCAAAAATCAGCAGTGTCTTAACAAATCATGATGTTACGCATGTTGAAATGCTGATGCATGAACCAGGAATGTACGCATGCGGGATGGGGAACAAGCTGGTTTCCTGACCTGCACATTTCTAAACCAGATTCAAGATAAACTGATTGCGTGTAAAATTGTTGCCGCTTAGGCAGAGGTGGCTATTGCTGTGATGGATGGTGTGTTAGGCTGTGCTGACCTCTGTAGATCTATGCTCTTGTTTTCTTAGCCTTTGGATTTAAGTGAGCTCCGTAATGTTGGCTCTGTGATGCCTCAAACCCTATGATTACCTGGATTTGATTCTTTTGTGACACTGTGTTCATCCAAGTCCATCTAGGCGACTGAAAAGAAACATATCGTGACCAAGTTCACTAAAATGAACCTCACAGTGATCATCTGACGCCACACACCGACAGTCTAGTTGACTAAAATGTGAAACACAGAGGTGATCTATTTGACTAAGATGAACCACAGAAAGACTGTCCAGTTCTGTGTAATGAACCTCACCATGAAAACCTGATTGTCTGAGATGCCCAGCACAGTGATGGTATTATTGAAGTGAACCGAGTAATGACAGTAGAGTACACCGAGATGAACCACGTGGTAACTGTGTGATCATGATGAACATACTGCATATTACAGAACAGATGACATCTGTGGTGCACTATGATGATATAAGTTGCCTTCACTTTAAAAAGGTTTTACTAATTTATTAACTTTTTTTAAGCCTTTGGAAGCTCCTCAGTGAAATTACATAAGCTCCTTCAGTGACATGAACACCAAGGTCCTAAAGTGGATTTAGCTTGTAGCTAATGCAATTGCCATTGTTTTTTTCTGTTAGAAACACTGTTTAAAGTAAAGAGATTTGCTTGCTCTAGCTATGTCCATGGGTGACATTGCAAAGTATGGGAAGTGCTTTTGGTTCAACAGAATGGAGACTTCATAACATTGATCAGATATTTTTTTTTACCTAGCTGGAGACAACAGAGATATATGCACAGTGTAACGTTTGGTTTAAGGTCATGGGTAAAATGTCCGAAGAGCTTCCTCCTGCTGTTGGGGGGAGGTCTACAATGTTTACGGAAAATCTGGGATGTCATTTATACTCATGCTTGTGCTTAATAAGCCTGAGTGTGTTAGACAAACATCTGTTCACCTAAATCTGCTCTGGGAATATGAAAGAAACATCGAAACATCACGTGATGAATGAAAGTTAAGTTGTTCTGAGGCTGAATCTGTCACGGTGACTTTGTGTAAGGTAGCAGCCTGCAAACTGTTGTCAGCGGAAACAATATTTTGCTGCAGATTATTTACTTTTGATTGCCTTTGTAAAAGCTTATCTTGCTTTCTCTTACTGTAATATATTAGGATGTCAACTTTGCTGTAACATACCATGCTACCAACTGTACAAAGTGTTATTTTACCCATCTTGGCTGTGCACACATATACCACATATTATGGTATTGTTCTCTAACAGGAGGACAGTGCTAATGTAGCTTTACTGTACCAGCCTGTGCAGAGCTGATGGCTGAATAAAATGGGGTGTTTTCCTATGTCTCACAAGTCAGGGCAGTGTGTACCAGCACAGCCTCAAATTTTGGTAAAGAGAGAGAGAACCCTGAGACCAACATAGGGCATACAAAAGAATGTACATAACTGGAGTAACTTGAAAGGCATGTGGTGCTGACGCCTGTCTGGACCTGAAGATGGATTTTGTTGTTTTCCCAGTTATTTTAGTATAAGTGGGATGGAACTTTGTCACGGGACATTTGACCCCGGGACTCATAGAGGAAGTGTGTGGAGTCTACACTTCGAACGAGATGAAAATGTACTTAATGTCATCAAAGAGCGTGTGTGTATGTGTGTGAGTGTATGTGTGTCTGTGTGTGTGGCTTTTTTTTATGCTTACATAAATATCTTTGTATGTCGTTACCAAACGTGCAACATGGTTCAGAATGATGGGAATTAAGGTTGTCCATTTATATAAATTATATGTATTTGCATTAGAAAGTACAAATAACCAACATCAGTTTCACTATGATGGGGAATAAATAAAAGTATTGAAGAGTATTGTGATTGTTACATTTCAGTGCAACTTTTTATATAATCGTTTGTTGCTGATTTATTATTTTAAATGGTTTTTTCCCGTTCTTTTGTGATTTGTCACCTTGTTTCCTGTAAATCCTTCTCGCCATGTCTTTTAAATGTCATCTAAAAGATCACACAGTGATATGGAACATAGCTGTATAATGTACTGGACTCTCTCCCAGCCATGACGCAGAACAACACCGAATGGTGTACTCCAACAGACACTCTCCCTACCATGATGCAGAATAACACCGAGCAGTGTACTCTAATAGACATTCTCTCGGCCATGACGCAGAATAACACCGAGCAGTGTACTCTAATAGACACTCTCTCGGCCATGACGCAGAATAACACCGAGCAGTGTACTCCAACAGACACTCTCCCAGCCATGATACAGAACAATACTGAGCAGTGTAATTCAACAGGTATACATTTCCCAGCCATGATACTGAACAACATTGAACAGTATAATCCTGGTGGTGCAGGCACAACACGTGATGCTTGGCAACACAACAATCCATCAGCTGCTGTCCGTGAACCTCATAATCCATCACGGTCTGTTACAGATCTGCAGTGTTGAGCAACATTGAGTAGATATTAGCTGGAAATGGTGGAAACGTAGTGCCAAGGCTTCTGCCAGGAAACACTTTAAAACTTCACATGCACTTGAACACATACATTCACACTTGGCGTACCTATCCAAATGGGGACCTTCCATTCTTTTCTGTGGGAAAAACCCAAATTCCAGTCACAACACCCTTAACCCCTACCCAGCCCTAACCTTAAACATAAGTAACCAAACAAAATATGAGAATTGTGGCATTTTTACTTTTTTGACTGCATTCACAGATCTTCATAGGGACCTAAAAAAGGTCCCCACAACTTCAAAATAAGGTTTTTATTATTAATCCACACACAGACACACATAGGCAGATGCACACAGAGATGCACACATGCACTCACACACGTGGGGAATATTTGGTCCCCACAATGCAATATAAGCATAATCCACACACACACACACACACACACACACACACCACCCACAGTCTCTGGCCTTGTTGTCTTTAGCTTGTCTCCAGAAAGACTTCGACTTGGTAAAGCAAGTGCCACTCATCAGTTGTGTTTTCACTCAACAGCATTGGATGTGCTTTTCCCTGGAAAACCAAAACTCTGTGACTACTGTCAGCACCATCTCCAGAGCTTTTCAGACTTCCACACTCCATGAATGTAATGGCAAATAGTTATTTTCCCAATGAAAAAGAAAACATTGAAATGAAAGATTGTGTGTTTGAATAAAATTAATCTAGGAAAGAAAACCTTCTGATGGCCCATGTTTTCATAATATGAAACATCTAAATTGTATCATAAATTAATTTTTAATGCAATTCAAGAATATCCACATCAAAGGCAAAACAGTGCAGCATTTAAACAAAGTGACTGTAAAAAAGGTTGGAAGGTTCTGTTCCCCTCTGGCTGTCACACACTCCGTTTCCGTGCCATTCCTTCACTCTTGTGTGCTTATCTCTCATCTCTCTCCTTTATCTGTTTGGTACTGTGTCTGACTTCAATTTGATAACACAAAATGCAGTATTTCCAGGGCAGGCAAAACATTGGAGACATACAAAACAACTTCTATACAACAACAAATGTACACAATGTCATAGTAAAAGAATAATAGGAACAAGTGACAGGTCACTTATTTTGCTGTTTGTCTGTCCATCACATTCTTTTCCTGTTTCATTGTGCCTTGTCTATGTTTTTGCCTATCACTTGCTCTCATCCTCTCCATTGTTATTTAGTCATTCAACTCTCCATCCTCCTTCCTGTTCATCTTGGTTTATTCATGCCTTTCTGCCTCTGCTGCTCCCCGGTTTCAGCTTGCAGAATCACGGGAGTCAGGCTGAGCGTAGGCAGGCTCAGCTGGCTGGCAGGTAACACATCCTTCCCCAGCCCCGTCATGGGAGGCGCTAGGGTGGATTTTGATGTCAGTGCCAGCTGGGTCAGATTCTTACAGTCCTGCTGGTTATCTGCAATGCTTTTGACAAATGGGCCCAATCTTTCAAGGACCTTGAAAGGCTCCTGAGTTGCCATCCCAAGTGCTAAGTTCACACTACATGACTTTCAAAGTTGTGAGATTGCTACAGTATACTTTTCACACTATACAACTTGTTGCCTTGTAATCGGGAATCATGAAGCTCTTGTGGTTTATACAGTATCTTTAAACAGGAGGATTCCCTGACGAGCCTGTCTAGTGTCCAACTACATTATGTCACAAAAACAAATTGTTAAAACACTTTAATCAAATGACAACATATGATATGCTTTTACAAATGCATGACAAATTAACCCTTGTATATGTAGCACTTACAGAAAACACCAATACAGTAGTATGCAAAAGTTTGGGCACCCCTCGATAAATAACATATTTTGGTCATTTTTTAATGGAAAAGATGTAAACACAGTCTCTGTAGGAAATGGAAAAAATGCACAATATTTACACCAAACATTGATGCATAGTTACTTTTTATGTCATAAATTGTCATAATTATGTCATAATTGGAATGGTTGAAGTGACCCTTAGCCACAAATAACCATAACTATCTGTATACTTTTACTAAATACCTTTTACCTGAACGCTAAGAACAGTTACTAAATAAATTTCAAGCACCTCTCCCGGGTTTCCCCTCATCTCGTGTCTTGTGCTTTCATTGGCTGTAGCTAATAGCCACATTCATTGCCTGTCGCAACCAGGCCACAACACTTTTCACACTACAGGTTCAGCCTGCTAGATATCTGACAGGCGTCTGGGACTCATCAGCGAGTCTGTCAGGTTGCGTCTTTGAACGACTCACAAATAATGATTAAGCGCCAATTTGCCAGCACCGATCAGACACCGATTTGTCTCCATTCTGAGACTTTTTTTGGTGATCTCTAAAAGCAGTCAGTAAATGGAAAATTGAAGCTAAAATCGTGTAGTGGGAACTTAGCATTAAGGTCCAGATACAGTCACCTGACTGCAGCAGGGGCATCAGTAGCTCACGATCATTCAGCCCCCACTGCATTCGTTTATGATCCACTCATTTTGTTATTTTGCTTATAGTTGTATTTATTGTTGTTATTTGTTACAAATTAGGTGTTTTCACAATGCAGGAACCTTTTTTCAGAACCACAAACTTTTGTCATGTTCTCTCCGCAGGAGCTCAGCCCGATTGTAGTTCTTTGGAGGCAATTCTGGAACCTTTATTCAGTACCTACAACTTTTCTTTGAACATGAACTACCGGGGAGGCGATTACAGTGATTGCTTGCTGAGTGATTGACCAAAAGCACTGACACTAAGTTACGCAGAAGTGCAGTGAAAAGAGATATTAATGGAGCAAAAATTGAGCAGATGGAACTACTTTTGTACTTCAGTTACCATATTTGTTCATCGGAAAATTCAATCAATACTTTTCTCTGAAACCGCCTGTGCCGTGAAATATCTGGCTTGGATACCTGCCAAGATGGCGGCGTGGTAGGACGCAGCGGCTACTCCGAATCTTGCCTTAATTTGCTTAACTTGTTCACTTATTTATCCTGCATATGTGCACATTCATACTGTTTTTCGTACTCCCGTTTTCTCCATGTCATTTCTGTTCAGTCCCAGTCTGTTGTCTTCTCTGTTCCACATTACGATAACACTAAAATACTGTATCGTTGTACTATATATATGTGTGTGTATATATATAGTACTATACTAATATACTATATATTAATATAATATATATGTATATTTTTTTTAATGTATGTTCATTTAGATAAATTCATGTATATATAGTGTGAATTATTACTACTCTCACCCTCATTGTGATCTGTCTTGTGTGCTGTTAAGTTTTATGTTGCACATATGGTCAAGGAGAACGATATTTTGTCTTACTGTATACTTATTGTGTATTGTTGGGATAACAATAAAGCACTACTTATACACGACAAAGTACTTATATGTACTTACAAATCTGTCACGGGTCATATGTGTCACCGGGCACAGAGCAAACGAGAGAACGGGACTTCCATGGAAGGACTTTATTAGCTTGACTAGGCAAACAGAGTTGGAGGGGGCAATCAGAAGACGTAATCGGGGCACGGAGCAAGGAGTCTGGAAAGCCGGTGAAGTCAAGCCGAGGGAGTACACAGGACGCGGGACGAGCGGACACAGGTGGCAGTCGGGAAAGCGGGGAGTACTGGGACCAACACGGAAGAACTGGGCTAGGGCTGCAAAGAAGACAAGGAGAGAAACGCTCAGTAAGTTGCATGGAAATCAATAATACCTCACGCCGAGGAGAGCGAGGTGACTCCTTTTAAAGCCGCTGTTACAGGTGGACAAGATTCCGCAGATTAGGGAGTGCACTCCGTCTGTCGGGGGCGTGGTCGGGACGTGACAATATGAATAAGACATGAATAAAAGGCTACGTCCCATCTTGAACGCAACACCCCCCCGCCCCCTGCAATAACTAACAAATAACTAACAAAAAAGTTAACATAATAACCTGTTCATTTTCCATTGTTCTGGGGTGGTGGTGTAGTTCAGAATTATGTGTGAAGTTTAACATACAAGCTTTTCGCGTCTCCTATGCTTATTTAGCATAAAAATCCCACTTCTGTTGTACAGTGTGCAAGCAACACATGAAAGTGGCCAGAGGATTCAAAAGTCCCTGGTCGAGAGACAGCCCAGGAACTTTTAACCAGGGAACCAGGGATCATTTGAAGAATCAGCTTCCTTTAGTTTTATAGTAAACATCATGTGATTGATTGAATAAAAGAGTCTTCATCGAAGGGGGGGGATCTCATCCCTCATTAGCAAATGTTTCTTCCTACTTTGTGACTATGTTCATCCTAAACAAAACTACACGTTTCTCCTGCAGCCTCACCCTCAGGCCACACCCACAAAGTCTCCAATGTCAAATCTGACATCAATCATCGCCTGTCTCTTTAGGACTTGTGCCTGGGTGCAGGTATTTTAAATGCAGAATTCTACCCCATACCCCATGTCACAAGGGGTATTATTGTCTGGGGACATTTGAGGACAAATGGAGAAGAAGAGGTGATAGGAAAATTGGACTGTTTTAGATGGACGTGGGCATTAGGGGAGCATGAAACCTTCGGAATGTAACAAATGATGTCATAACGCTCTGTTAAGATTCTCCATCTTTTGAGCTATTCATTTAGTACATTAGCGTTTAAACAGAACAGAACAACTTTAAAATTGCCACTGTCACCTCTATAACATATACATCATTTAGGTACTGCAGAATGCATGGAGGCTCTCCCTGACCATCCTGTCATACTGTTTATTTGCCAGTAAGGGAGCCATAGAGTGAAGACAAACCAAAAGCCTTTTCCAGGGAGTTGATCTCGGCGTTGTTCCCAAAGTAAATTTACAAAACCATTTCATCCCATCTGGCCCCAAAGGACAATTTTGTTAAATCAATGTGAAATATGAGAGAGCTCTTTATTGTTGTTTACATTTACTGCCCTGGGGAAGGGGGGCAATGTCCTTCCAAACAAAGGCTGGTTCATCCTCCCACCTGTAGGTGTCAGTACTGCACACATCTGCATATATGGCATAGACTACAGGAATCTGAGACAGTAACCTGTTTCATTATGTAATAAAACAGAGGCCTATTTAGTACGTGCATAGTAACAGATATTGTAACAGGATTTAAGGGTTTTATCAAGAGAGAATTTGCAGTTAGGCTTGTGATAATAATTCAGATATGAGCCTCAATTCATTTGCACTTTAAGATGCAAGGATCTGGGTTGCTGAGTTATTTTAGTTGCAATTCATGTAAATTCATTATAATTATGCGCTGTAAATCTACCCTGGGTGCTGGTGTACCACCGAGCGCTGGGAGAAAACTCACACCTGAGCACTGCGAATGTGAATGAGAGGTGTGAGCTGTCTAAAGCTCTTCGTCCTGGTTATTTCACAGGGGCCCCATGAAACCTTGCAAACCCCAGGCACCAGAGACAAGCGATTTAACACCCAAAGAAATGTAAATCTGCACAGTGCTTGAATGTTGGGTCCAAGGGAAACTCTGACATCGCATTTTACAGCTGTGACTGAGGGCAGTCAGAATGAAACCCACAGCACTGGCTGGGTAAAAAGCACCCCCCCCATTCCACCGCTGTGCTCTTCAATGACCCGCAAAATAACCCAAACAATACTGAGGCTCCAAAAGGTCATCAACTTTCATTAATGGGGTTACCTTTAGTCACCATGGCAACACATGAGATCACCCAAAGCCCACACAGCACCATTACTGGATGTTGTTCCCGTGCACCATGTTTGGAGGATCTCTCCGTTCATGTACCTATTGGTGCATAATTCTTACTGTCTCCCTGTTGGACACTCTACTTACACTCTTCATCCTTCAATCTACCGAGATCATTTATCTGCCATGGATCCAGCTGAGAGACCTTGTTGTGTGGCCAGTAAGATGCATACAAGGGCTTGACCCAGATTGCAGTGCTGATGTACACATGGAGCTCAGCTTCATGCCCCCTGTCTCCTCCCCTCCATTCCATTCCTATAAATTCATCTCTGTAACCTCTTTCATGGGCATGTTTCATTTGCTTAATATTGATTAGATGGGTGTAAGCCCCCCATCTTCTTTAAGCTGGTTTGCCAGATTTTATTTGATAAATGTAGCATTATCTATAAGCTGCCGGTATTGGGCTTTTAGGGAAATGATAAGAGACAAGATTGGACCCAAGAAGGTGCCCCAGAAGTCACTTACTGTCCCAGTGTCCCCTTACTCCTGTTCCCTACAGCTGCACACCTGCATCTTAACGCTACTCCCCCATCCTCGCTGCAGTGAACCTTCCATGGTCTGTCTTCTTCATCAGGGGATGAGCTTATTGGGTTATGCATGGAATGGTTCCAGCAAGTTCTCCATGCTCCAGGCATGATTAACTCTGTTGTAGAAAATCTTGATTCATCACAGTCTGCTGTACCACCTCATGCCAGAGTGTCCAGAGTGCAGAGAGCCGACGGCCAACCGCAGTGCAGACTGCAGCCTGGAAAATTCCCTGAAGCCCAGATCCCCATCACACCCTTATGTGTGTATATAGGTTTATTGAATCTGAACAGCACATTTCTATGCTCAGTCAGAGCAGCATGAGGTCATTGGGACATGGACTTTATGGTTCCCAGTTCAGTTCCTGTACCCAGGAGCTCAGTAGTGGCACAGATACCCAGGCAGTCTCAAGGGCCCCAGCACTTTACACAAGCCCTTGATGTAAGGATGGTGTCTGCTCCCACTCTGTGGTCACGCCTCCTCAATCGGTCTCCCTTGCTGGAATACTGATGGTTGCTGCTAACTGTGAATTGATTGCCAGGGTTATTTAAACAGTCTAGTCTGTTTTTCCATTGCGAGGAAATGTTGATTTAAGTCCAGTCTCCCAGTGTTCATAGTGCCTGATTCTACTCCTCTGTGTTGTGAAGTGTGCATTTCTCCAGATAGCCAGCAAGTAAGTGTGTGTCTCAGCTCCCTCCTTGATTCAAGTGTGTGTGTCGCTTTTCCTGTGTCTGCACATGTGCCTGCCATACCTTTCCACCCCCGTTTGTGTACCAAACTCTGACTCCTGTCTCTCATATTGGCTGTCTTTGCTCTGGATTTGGATCCCACTTGAATGTATAAAATCATATACTGAGGAGATTCAAGAACACATTTTGTCAGAGGGCCCAAAATCTGTAGGTACACCCCAGGCTGTACCCGTGAAAAACACATTTAACCTGAATGAATAAAGCAGGCTAGCCAGCTAGGTAAAAAAAAATAAAATTTGGTCAAAAGTGCCAGTTTATGTTTATTTAAACAAATGGTAACATAAATAATAATGTAACATTCAGTATGTAGGTTTGTCATAGTTTATGGCATTTAAGCTTATTTCTTTTTATTTGAATGCAGGTAAATGTGCTTCCTCAGAGGCAGACAGTACAAACCCACTGCTGACCCAAGTGGACCAGGCAGCACAGGCCAGTACATGGGCAGTCTGGGGAATCCCCATAGGAGCAGGAATGGGGGCAGATGCAGCCACAGACACCGATGGTGTCATGCAGACACAGACACACATGTAGGCTGGGGGCCCACAGATAAGAGTGGCAGACGCCAGCCACCAGTCCTCGCTGCGTAATGAGCTCCTGTCCCCCCCCCCCCCCCCAAAGGCTGGACTAGAACAGAATTTGCTGGAAAACACTACAATGGCCTGTCCCATAAATACCATACTGCTAGAAGACATTGGATAGGAATATGGAGGCAGACAGTGACCACAAGACAGGGGGATTTCTGCTGAAATATATCAGGGGGCTGACTGGGGGGTGGAGCTGTAATCTGCTGACAGGGGAGTCAGTGCCTGTTCAGTGTGAGCCTACTGTTCTGTGGGGCCTATACATATATACACAGACACACACAAACACAAACACACACATACAAAAGGAGATACAGCTTCACACAGAAAAACATGCACACACACACTCAAACACATACACACATAGACACACAAACGCACACATACAAAATAAGATACAGCCTCACACAAATAAACACACACACACACACACACAAAACCCCACACATGCACACACACACTAAATGAGACATACCTTCACACAGATACTGCCATTGTTATGCCATCCATCCATCTATTATCTGCCGCTTATCCGGGGTCGGGTCGTGGGGGCAGCAGGCTAAGCAGGGATGTCCAGACCTCCCTCTCACCAGCCACCTCTTCTAGCTGAACACCAAGGCATTCTCATGCCAGCCCAGAGATTTAATCTCTCCAGAGTGTCCTGGATCTGCCCTGGGGCCTTCCTCCCGGTTGGACATACCTAAAACACCAGTTACATCAATACAATATTTCTCAATTGATTTATAATGATTTGATAAACTTCAGACAAACAACATAGGCTTACAAATCCATCTAACAGTTCTGTAGCCAATATGGAGCCTCAGTAGAACACACAATCATCCATAGGGGATCCCAGTTTCATAGCTATAGACACCTGTGAAACACACGGAACGGTGTATCAGGTAAGGAGCTGTATTTTCAGAAAGTGAAGATAGTCCATAGGCACACATTGTGGGGAATCACGAGAATCACCATCGAATGTGGTCATGTGGTCACATTCGTACATTAGCATCGAAAGGAAATGATTCCTAGACCAAGCAGTGAAGGGAAAGGTATGTGTGTCCTGCTGGATCCAGCCCAACATCATCACAAGGCTTTTCCGTTGTATGATGAAGTGTCACTTGTGTGTGAGGGTTGTGGTCATTTACTTTCCAACACCACGCTGGAAAGAATTCTTCTTTTGGATTTAGAAGCAGAGACATAGTGGGGGATGAGTTATGCAATATTACGGGTGATTGCTGAACCATTCCTGGGTGACTATGGGATGGTGAGAACAGATGTCCAGAATTATGGCTTATAAATTCTGGCTCAGCTGGTCATGGTCTGTCTTGTCACCTCCTCATTTTCAAAGCAAATCCTGCCTCATGAGTGAAGATTCAGTGATAAATCTTTCATATTCCTGAATACCACCATTTTAATCAACCTCAAGAATTTGCAGAGCAAGAAATAAATTCAAACCAGCAGTTCAAATATTAGTAATTTGCAATCTGTAAAAACAATCAGAAATCGGAAAGAGATTAAATTTCATTAAAAAATAAATATTTGACAATAGCAGCATTTTTTAAAATAGTAACATTTATGGAAAACCTCAAGTTGAAAAAAGGTATTTGTTTTACGGGGGCGTCATTGCAGAGGCTGTTTGTCAGGCTTTTCTGCATTTCTCAAAATAGTAGACACATGTGCACACACACGCACATGTTTGTATTCAAATCTTTATGGGGACCGTCCACTCATTTCTATGGGAAAAACCCTAATCCCAAAATGACCCAGCCCTAACCTTAACCATAAGGAGCAAAACAAAATACAAGACTGACATTTTTAGTTTTTTTGATTGCTGTCACATATTTTTATAACATTGAGCTTCTCCTTGTGGTGACCAAAAAAATTATCACCACATTGTCAAAATCACAGGTTTCTATCACATTGTGGGGACCAAATGTGCCCGCAAGGTAATGTACACATAACCCCCCCCCCCACACACACACACACACACACACACGCACACACATATGTACATACAGACATGCACACGCACATTCATAAGTCATGTCAATTTTACGTTCCTTACTTTAGTCCACATCTTCCCTGCTGTCTTTTGGCTCCATTTTGGCCGGGTGAGTTTTTTGTGAGTCACTGTGTTTTTGTTTCCTGGGGTCATTTTTAATAGAATTTTTGTAATGTTTTGAAAAAGGTTTGGTTTACCCACCTTCCAAAACAACAAGGAAAAAAGGAACAATCAAAACAATGAAAGCATCTTTAAGAAGCTCTGATTCTGGTGAATGAGGGAAATCTGATTGAATAACAAGAAATACCAACACACTCCCACACAAAAGTACAATGTCACAGACCCCTCACAGCCCCCGCTTGCAGCCCTGCATGCAGCCCTCTTCACAGCACCCCCTCATGACACCCCTTGCAATGCCTCTCACAGGCCCCCCCTCACATCTCCCCTTGCAGCCCCCCTCATGGTCTTCCTCACATTCCCTTTCGCAGAGCCCCTCGCAGCCCCCCTCTCAGCCTCCCTCTCAGCCCTCTTTGCAGTGCCCCTCCAAACACACTTTGCAGCGACCCTCACAACCCCCCTTACAACCCCCTTTGCAATGGCCATCTCAGTCCCCCTCGCCTGCTCCAACATGCGGTCCATGCCGGAACAACAGCGTCTCTGCTGGTACAGCCTGCCGGATGGGGGACCCCCAATGAGCAGCGGCCAAGGGAGCAAGGCCTTGTTCCCATTCTCTTCAAGCTGGGCAAATATGCCAGCACCCCCCCCCCCACACTTGAGGGGGGGGAGAGAGGCAAGACTGCAGGTGTGTGGGAAAGAGGGCCAGGAGATGTCACTGCAGGGGGAGGGACAGTGCTAAGAAGTGTATGCACAGGGAGAAGTGCCATTCTGTGCTCCCAACCACTGCTGGGTGAGGAATAGATGCAGGGATGTAAATAGCACCTGATAAAGTAACTTAAAAGTGTCAGAGTCGAACCCCTGTGTGTATCTGGAGAGCCTTAAAAAGCCCAGGAACCTGCTACTCGTTAGCTTACAGCTTAATTTACAGCATCCCGTCTCCGCCCCATGGCCGCCTTTGTTCAGCTGTTTACGATGTCCTTAAGGGTGGGGAGAGAACCCATCCCAGGTGCCAGGTGCAATGCCCCAAGCCAAAGAAGGCGCTAACTACCGTTTACACAAGAGATGTCGCACTGCGCAAGCAGAAGCCGGGAACAGGGCCCTGAGCAGAGCCAAGCTGACGGCCCTGAACGCAAACCCTGAAGGATGCTGCTTCTTGTACTAGCAGGAGACTGCTGTGATGCCCCAGTACTGATCCTAAATGGCCCCACTAACATATAAATACAGTATGTGTAAATGGGCGAAAGTTGTTGCTGAGATTTAAGGCAACATATTTATTTAATCTGTTTGAATGATTCATACAGGAGTCACACAACCACAAGCAAAACAAGCGTTATGACAGTGTTTCTGCAAAAATAATCACAAAACCACCCTCTTTACCACTGAAACTTTGAAAACCTACAGAAGTTTACCATTTTTCCATGGTCTCGCCCACAGATTTACCACAGTATAAATGTGACATGCATTAATGTTTAATGTCACCTTGTTTTCCTGACTGTTAATGTAAAGGGAGGAGACAGGCAGAGGTCCTCACGAAGCACGGCTGGGGCTCCAGGGCTTCTCCAGTGTGGGATACAGGGACCCCCTGTGCCACGCCCCCCTCATTACCTCGTGTTAATCCCCGATTGTGATCACCTGTTGCCTGTTTTCAGCTTGTCCTGTGTATTTAGTCCTCGTCTGACTCCGTTTTCCCCAGATCTGTCATTGATGTTCGTCGCCATCAGCCCTGTTCGTCCCAATAAACCCTCGTATCCTGCATCCTCGCATGCCTGCCCGTCTACTGCGATCATAGCACCCTGGGCTGAAGGATTGTGCATTAAGGATTAATATATTCTAATAGTCTATACCATTAATATTATACTATAATATACATTAATATACAGCTCTGGAAAAAATTAAGAGACCACTCCATATTTTTCATGAATCTGCATAGTTAAATCCAGCTATAATCGTAGTTCTGCGGACAGAAGTCTACACTGAGCGGCAGGTTGCTTCCAGGTTCAAAGCTTCTAAGACAGCAGTAAAGAAGAACAAGGTGAAGCAGCAGACACTGGCAATGACCAAAAACCAGCTGGGTAGACAGAAGAAGCAACTTTCTAATGCCAGAGATGACCGTCAATTTATCCAGCAGGACATCAAGTGACCTTCAAAAAGAATGGGAAACATTAAGCTAGGGCAGCTCGTATCAGACTCTTAGAAGCAGAGCCTTCCCATAAAGCAAAGAAGAAGCTCTTCATTAATGTGAACCAGACTGGAGTTTGCAAAAAAAAACAAAAAAAGCACATTTTACACAGACGGATTCCCATAAACTGAGAAATAAGTGAAACTAAAAATGTTGCTGTGGTCTCTTAATTTTTTCCAGAGCTGTAGTCTAACATCAGGCACGGAACATGCCAGCACATTTAGCTGCAGCCATTTTAATACAAAGTGATATAGCTTTTAGCCCTTTGTCCAGCTGGAGCTTTAAGGCTATCAAAGCACACGTGTCTCCTTGGATTTGTGCCGCTTGTGAGCCCTTGTGCCTAATCGCTGCCACACCGCAGTGTCAGGAACCACAAAGTGCAACCTGCATACCCTCAGGGTGCAAAAAGCTCACTTTTTTAAGGCTGAACAGTCCAAAACATGCCGAAATTTCTAGACAGACTGACAGAAGGTGCTGGCATCAGTAAGACATTAGTGCTGTGAAACCCGCAGGCGCTTTGGCAGATCTATGGGGTCATGGCCACCCCTGGTAAATCCATGGACACCTCAGTTGCCCCCTCCTACCAAAATATGTTAGCTACCAAACAGACACATAGCTAGTGAGTATAACTATAAGTCTGACTCCTAACTGGCAAGTCCACTGGCTGTAGGTGCTGTGTCTGGTTGTGTCACCACTAGGTCTGGGCTGGTAGGGTGCTAACAAACTGGAGCAGCAAGTACCAGAATGCTTAGCAGTAAGAAACCAGATTAAACTGTAATTACACATTGGGGCTATGATTTTCCATTATGAACTATTCTACCAATCCCAGTACAAAACCAAGCACATCGCATGGGTTCCCTAAGACAGAGAGCGGTAAACTATTTCACTCTAAGTCTGTATCTCCCTGTTTGGCCGATGGGGGCATAGGCCAGAGGCAGTGGGTGGGGGTCCTAAGCATCTGTGACCCCTCCTCTTAATTGGGCGCTAGTCCCATTTCACTGCACAGGGAGAGAGGATAAGAGCAGAGGTAGGTAGCAATTAAAAGCACATTTAAATGTGGCTGATTCTGTCGCTAAGTGAAGCCGCTCATCTGGAGAGGAAGAGAAAGTTAGCGGGATAAAGAAGGATGGATGAGTGTGGGAGTGATGCAGACGCTACGGGGGTGCAGATGCACAGCTAGAGAGAGAGGGGGCAGTGGAGAGGAGAGGGAGGCGGGGCAGACAGATGGAGCAGGACGCAGCGGCCGAGTGGGGAGCCCCAGAGGAGGCGCGGCCAGCCGCACACCAACGCTGTAATTAGCATCCTCCCAGAATAGCAGGAAGAGCAGGAGGCGAGGTGAGGAGGAAGGAGAGAAGCGGCAGCAACTCTTTTGTAGCATGCAGCAGGAGCAGAACACACAGGACGCGCATACAGGGCAGGCTGACCCAGCTTAGCCAGTGCAACTATCCACCACATGGTTCAGTAAATGACAGGACTTTGCTAGTCCCTGATCTGATACATTTGGAACCAGTGTAACCCAATGCAGACATTTCAGCCATATTTTTCTTTAAAAGTCATTCATTGATTGTATTGGTAGGTGAGTAAGACAATGAGCAACATCTTAATTCATGTCCCTAAATGCCTCATCAGCGGGACCAGGGCCCTTGTGTCCTGGCCTGTGGCCGGAGCCTTTGGCTGGGGCAGATGGAAAGGCCCATTTCTCCAGAATGAGTTCAGTGACAGCCTCCAGCCTGGACCCCTATTGATGACCATTCGTCCCCATGGCTATTACAGAAGTGCTTCCATTTATCTTGAAATCTTCACAATATCAGTAATAGATTAAATAACTTGCTGGGCCTGAGAGTCATTTCCACAAATCTATCAAATTATTTCTACAAAGTATCAATAAAGGAGAGCAATATAAACAGCTCATTCGGATAGAAACACGTTGGGGCATCTTCAGGGAAGCTGTCACAGACATTGCAGGTGGCGCCTGGCAGTGGTCCAAGTGTGGACAATCAAGACCCCTGAAGGGGGCATTGTGGAGCTGAAGAGAGAAGATGAATCAGTACAGTGCTCTCATGCTCCCACACTGCCTGAATAAGTCCTTCGAGTGTTTCGCATTCTGGGAAAGCCCTGTGTGAGAAGAAAGGCCAGCAACTCCACCCACGATCTGGAGAGCCAGGCCCACCATCATATCAGGGGCCTGTAGGAAATGTGTGCCATTCGCTGGAAAAGCTACAGCTTTTTAAGACACGTATGGAACAAGTTAAATGTTTATTATGGGGCTGCATTAAAATTCCATTACCATAACCAAGCAATTTTCATCAGTTATGTGCTTCACTGTGCAATAAAAGTTTTGTTTTGAAAACATATTGTGCCATTATGGTGTGCAAACAAAAATTAAATATTCAGCTCCAATTCAAGGAATTAAATAGAGAGGACATCTAGTTTGATACTGTTACCAATCAGTGATCAGAAGCTGAACTGATCTGCATTAGGAAAGAGTGTTTCAGCCATAAAGAATTGACAGTAAGCATCTCACTTCATATCCTATCAGCATGGCTGCTGGGGGATAAAAAAGCTGAGTTAATCTGTTTCCAATCTCTACATTGTATTTGATTGTTTTATCCATGTGTAATGAATAGATCTCAGTACCAAAGATGTGAAAAAGGGAGATGGAGTGCAAAGATGGCCGGGGAAAGGCGGCACATTGGAGAGTCAGCCTAAGTGGAGCACAGTTGGGTACACAGACACAGACAGACACACAAAGACACAGACAGAGACACAGACAGACACACAGAGACACACAGACAGAGACACACAGACAGACAGAGACACACAGACAGAGACAGACAGAGACACACAGACAGAGACACTCAGACAGAGACACACACAGACAGAGACAGACAGAGACACACACAGACAGAGACACACAGACAGACACAGACAGACACACAAAGACAGACAGACAGAGACACACAGACAGACAGAGACACACAGACAGAGACAGACAGAGACACACAGACAGAGACAGACAGAGACACACAGACAGAGACACTCAGACAGAGACACACACAGACAGAGACACACACAGACAGAGACACACAGACAGAAACAGACAGACACACAAAGATACAGACAGAGACACAGACAGACACACAGAGACACACAGACAGAGACAGACAGAGACACACAGACAGAGACACTCAGACAGAGACACACACAGACACACACAGACAGAGACAGACAGAGACACACACAGACAGACACACACAGACAAAGACAGACAGACACACACACAGACAGAGACACACGGAGACACACACTCAGATACACACAGGCAGACACTCACATATCCACAGACACACACACTGCGGGGCGGAGTGGCCATCAGGAGCCCCAGGTCACTTCCCAGCGGACTGGAGGCCTTTCCACTGCTGCCATGCACACTAAACCCTGTCAAATTCTCGCAAATATATCTAAATGCGTGGATTGAGTGCATGTATCCATCACTGTAAAATGGTGTAGGAGACAGTTTGATATTGGAGGGAACATAACTTAATTTAAATGTAAAGGTTTATTTTTTGGGAGTACAAATGAAGCCAAATTAAATATTGGGGATACACTAAGGGGGCTATTGTCCATCCATCCATCCATTGTCCAACCCGCTTATCCTACTGGGTCGCGGGGGGTCCGGAGCCTATCCCGGAAGCAATGGGCACGAGGCAGGGAACAACCCTGGATGGGGGGCCAGCCCATCGCAGGGCACACTCACACACCATTCGTAAGTAGGTATATATAAGTATTAAGTAGGTATTGTCTCCGTCTGATATTCTTCAGCTTTCAGACAGCAAAACACCCCTACTGATGAACATTTTAGTGAGTAGACTAAATTTTCTGTTGATTTAGAAATTGTTTAACTGCACATAGTTGGATACTCTTACTGAATGTGTCCATTACTATAGGATACTATAGCTATAGGATTCTGTGGTCCCATTTAGTATTCTGTCTTCTGAAACTACAATAAATCTTTTTAGCTGAGTCTGTTTTTGTGTTGGTACTACGGAGGACGAGGCCCCCCATCCCCCCCTCCCCCCCCCAAATTCACCGGGTTGGTTTATTTCATGCCACTCCAGGGCTGAAAGTAATACTGCGTTCCATTTACCTCAGAAATCAGAGCTAGCAAGCCTCATCCCAGGAAGAGTCGAAACCGTCGGAGAGCTATTAGGGTCAGGCCTGTCGGCGATCGGGGCTGGTGTGGTGCTGAGGTGTCACTCGATGGTGACACTTGGGTTCCAGTTTGAAACCACCCATTTGAGTAGGCGCATGGAATGACTTGGCTCTCCCACAAGATGACCATCTTCATCTGTAGTCATGGGAGCTTTGTAAACTCCACATTTTGGTGGCGGCACTCTCTGAGGTATGCAGACCGAAGAGTGGCCAGATCTCTGCAGGTGGATACACCTACTTTTTGTTTGGTTGCCCTGATAGCTTCCATACTCTGGGAGTAGCTGTTGCTGTGGTAGATCAGCTCCTCCCAATGGTGTCTGATGTCACTCCTTTCAACAAACGTATTATGAGACTCAGGCTAAGCTGCTCCTTGGGTGTCTTGTATTAGTGTATGCTCTAACTGCGGTGAGTGATGTCTGGTTCATGTAGACCTTTTACTCGCAGCTTCACCCGGTGGTTGATGTGTGCCCACGAGGTGACACTTCTCTGCACATGGGTGACTTCAATATGACCACTGGCACTGACAGAGTTGGCTATGAGGATTTTGTCGGTTTCCATAGGTGTGGGATGAAAGTGGCTCCATATTCCTTGACTTTGCGAAAGGTGAGGGGCTATAAGTAGCTGGATCCTGGTTCCAATGCCCTGAACCTCATAGTTGGACTTGGTACTCCAGTACTGGTGGTGTGGCGAAGGAGATTGATCACATACTTGTGGACAGATGCTGGAGGCTCCTGCAGAACTGCAGGGTCTACAGAAGTGCCCAGTTCATGAATTCTGACGACAAACTTGTTGTTGATACTCTAAAGCAGGGGTCATCAACTATATTTGTCAGAGGGCCAGAGTTTTACCAGACAGTCTCCTTGGGGACCGGACCCCCAAGAAGAAAATCAAATAAAAATCTAATTTTGGCTTAACATTATGTTTAATGTTTATACTTTTTCCATTTCATTACAAAACTGAAGGCATTTGATTCAGATACCACAGTCAACCACTAGGAGTGATAGATATTTTGCCTCAACTCAATTAGGCTAAGTCAACTTTATTTATAGAGCACTTGAAAAACAAACACGGAGGAAGTGACAGGAAAGGGTCTCTTAACAGAGGTAAAATGGCACTCTCAAAGACCATGAAACGTTATGTTGAAAACAAATGTTAAGTAAGGGCATGAGGAAAAGTTATGCGTTCGTTTTTTTTTTTTTTTTTTTAAAAACCTGTTTGAAACAATAAATGCTTAACGTCGCATAGTCTGTCTGAGTCTGTCCTCATTTCGGAGTGTAGCCTAAATATAGTCATAAATGGTGGTTATTCTGACAAGAGACTCAGTTGTTGTTATTTTTAGTTGCTTTAATAGTGTGGACCACTATTTTCTTTTTGATCGTCACAATTTTGGAATCCAGTCGCAGGCCGGATTGAACGGCTCGGCGGGCCGGATTTGGCCCGCGGGCCGCCAGTTGATGATCAGTGCTCTAAAGATTCAGCTTAGGTCCAGTAGGCTACCACCTAATAGGAGAAGGAGACTGGACTTGACCAGATTTCAAGATCAGGCCGTTCCTGATGAGTTTGCACACAATTTATATGAAGAACTTGCAGACATGGGTGCAGGATAACTTGCTAGGATCATCCTTAACATGAGCCTTGATCACTTGCTTGTCTACCAGCAACTGGATCAGTCTGGTTTTACATCTAAGAAGTCTACCTTCAACTGCATCCTGGCACTGAGGGTTCTGAATGTCCCACCCATTCATTTATGTCCATTGTAGTGGACATTTTGTTTTTGCATCTTTCTTTTCACTGATGTAAGAAAACTTATTTATTCCTGTTGTACACTATAGATGACATGCTGTGAAATTAAAAATAAAAATAAATTTGAAAAAATCTAAATTGTAAGATGTCTTATTTCCTCCAAAGACATAGAAAATCACAAATAACCTAAAACTGAAGGACACTTTTTTCCCTTGGGTCTCAGGAGGATATTGGCTGAGGTTCTTTGCAGCCATTGTTGATTTTTGTAACATGTTTGACTCAGTTGATCGAGTTACCCTGTGGGACATACTGAGACTTCGTGGGACCCATGTAACACCTGGCTGCAGCACATGGATGGCCATTTCCAAAGGGTGGGACTGGACTGTGTGTCTGCCTGGGGGCTTGCTACTTAAGATCCCAAAGTGTTTCATCATGCAGTGGGTGCTGACCTGGAGCTCTGTAAAAGAACACTCTGCAGCCTGCCGCAGTTCTTTCTACTCTAGGTACTGACAGATACCCTGCTTCTTGAGATCAAAAAACTGATTAAGAAAGCTAGGTCTGTTGTAGGAGATGAACTTGACACCTTCAAGATTGAGGCAGATAGGAGAATGTTGTCTAGACTGCAGTCTATTATGATGGACAACGTAGATCATCCACTGTACAATGTTGTGAATGAACAGAGAAGTACTTTTAGCTGTAGATGAACCCGTATAGTGTTTCACTGAACATCACAGAAAGTCCTTCCTCCCCACGGCCATCAGACTCTCTAACTCCTCCTCTCGTAAATCATCACCCAGACAATAAGCTATCCTCCCTGTCCTTCATGTCTTCTAAATGTGTAATAACTTTTATGTATGTACACTATATTATACACTCACCTAAAGGATTATTAGGAACACCATACTAATACGGTGTTTGACCCCCTTTCGCCTTCAGAACTGCCTTAATTCTACGTGGCATTGATTCAACAAGGTGCTGAAAGCATTCTTTAGAAATGTTGGCCCATATTGATAGGATAGCATCTTGCAGTTGATGGAGATTTGTGGGATGCACATCCAGGGCACGAAGCTCCCGTTCCACCACATCCCAAAGATGCTCTATTGGGTTGAGATCTGGTGACTGTGGGGGCCATTTTAGTACAGTGAACTCATTGTCATGTTCAAGAAAGCAATTTGAAATGATTCGAGCTTTGTGACATGGTGCATTATCCTGCTGGAAGTAGCCATCAGAGGATGGGTACATGGTGGTCATAAAGGGATGGACATGGTCAGAAACAATGCTCAGGTAGGCTGTGGCATTTAAACGATGTCCAATTGGCACTAAGGGGCCTAAAGTATGCCAAGAAAACATCCCCCACACCATTACACCACCACCACCACCAGCCTGCACAGTGGTAACAAGGCATGATGGATCCATGTTCTCATTCTGTTTATGCCAAATTCTGACTCTACCATTTGAATGTCTCAACAGAAATCGAGACTCATCAAACCAGGCAACATTTTTCCAGTCTTCAACTGTCCAATTTTGGTGAGCTCGTGCAAATTGTAGCCTCTTTTTCCTATTTGTAGTGGAGATGAGTGGTACCCGGTGGGGTCTTCTGCTGTTGTAGCCCATCCGCCTCAAGGTTGTGCGTGTTGTGGCTTCACAAATGCTTTGCTGCATACCTCGGTTGTAACGAGTGGTTATTTCAGTCAAAGTTGCTCTTCTATCAGCTTGAATCAGTCGGCCCATTCTCCTCTGACCTCTAGCATCAACAAGGCATTTTCACCCACAGGACTGCCGCATACTGGATGTTTTTCCCTTTGCACAACATTCTTTGTAAACCCTAGAAATGGTTGTGCGTGAAAATCCCAGTAACTGAGCAGATTGTGAAATACTCAGACCGGCCCGTCTGGCACCAACAACCATGCCACGCTCAAAATTGCTTAAATCACCTTTCTTTCCCATTCTGACATTCAGTTTGGAGTTCAGGAGATTGTCTTGACCAGGACCACACCCCTAAATGCATTGAAGCAACTGCCATGTGATTGGTTGATTAGATAATTGCATTAATGAGAAATTGAACAGGTGTTCCTAATAATCCTTTAGGTGAGTGTATATAACATTATAATGGTTAAATATGCACACTATGTACAATACAATATTATTATGTGTAATAACATTTTACCAATGTGCAATATTAATTAGCTACAAATTATAAGGCCTATATGAATGTGTCACGCCCCGCTCCGTCCGCTCCTAATGTGTGCCACGCCCACCTCGTTACCTCGTGTTCAGCCCTGAGTGTGATCACCTGTGTCCTGTTAGGTCTAGCTTGTCTTTTGTATTTAGTCCTCGTCTGAGATCAGTGAATATTTCTTCACCAACAGATTCCCCACAGCCATTGGACCCCATGACTTCTCATGAAGCCTTTGGATGTCCCACAGAGAAAGTAGCTAGATCAACTGAGTCAAACACTTCACGAAAATCGACTAAGGCTGCAAACAATCTCTGCTGATATTCGCATTTGCGCTCCATAAGTTCCCTCAGTGCTAGCATGTGGTCAATGGCAGACTTATCATATACTATTTTATTTAAATATATTTAAATACATTCTACTTAGCGCTATATATATATATATATAATTACACAGCCGTGGAAAAAAATAAGGAGACCACATCACAATGTTTTGTTTCACTCATTTCTCAATTTATGGATGTGCGTCTGTGAATAATATATATTTTTTTGCAAACTGAAGCCTGGTTCTTCTCTGTTTCTCATTAATGAAGGGCTTCTTCCTTGCTTTCTGGGACTTCAGTCCTGCTTCTAGGAGCCTGATACGAACTGTCCTAGCAGGGCACTTCACATCTGGACTTAATGTTTCCAATTAGAACATAAGAAACTTACAAACGAGAGGAGGCCATTCGGCCCATCAAGCTCATTTGGGGAGAACTTAACTAATAGCTCAGAGTTGTTCAAATCTTATCTAGCTCTGATTTAAAGGAACCCAGGGTTTTAGCTTCCGCTAAACTAGCAGGAAGACTATTCCATACTCTAACTACACACTGTAAAGAAATGCTTTCTCAAATTCATTTTAATTCCTTTTTAAGGTCCTTTGATGTCATCCGGCGATTCACGAGAAACTGTCAGATAAGCTAACGGTGATCTCTGGCATTCGAATGTTGCTTCTGCCCTTTACCTGGTTGTGTCTCCTGCTCAGCGTAGCCTCTGCCAGCAGAATCTCAATCAAACCAGGATTTTAAATTACAGATTTGTTTAAAAATATAGTGTTTTTTTTTTCTGCGGCTGTGTATATAAATATAAAGATGTGTTTGTGTGTGTGTGTATACCTTGCCTTTTGCACCTTTTCTTGTCTTCTGAGCAGTTGTGACATAACCAGTTTCCTCCGAGATTAATGAAGTGATTCTGATTCTGATTCTTCTGCATTTTGCACCAGCTGACATTTATTTGACGATACAGAAGCACAAGCAGAAAGGTTTTTCTGCTTGTACGGTACAATGCAGTTCTAGTAATACTTTTTATATGACCATCGAACCATAGATCTGTGAACACTGTGTTAAGCTGAATAGGAAGGCCACCAGGATTTCAGTTGTCAAACTTAATTTCAGCAGCCTTAGAACCAACCTTTAACTATCCAACCTTGGATGTCTACAAGAGTCTTCTAACCTAGAGTGCAGGAATGCAGCATCTGGTTTTAGAGACATATATAACTGTATATCATCAGTATAACAATGGAAACGAACACGATAATTTCTAATAATGTTATTAAGTAGCGTATATAAAGTAAAGAGTAACGGGCCCAGCACTGATCCCTTTGAGACACTATATTTAACTTTAGTGGGCTTTAAAGATTTGAATTCATATGAACAAACGGATAACAATCCGTTAAATCTGAGCAAAAGAGCTGTCCCCTTAATGGCAACCACAGATTCTAGCCAATCCAACAGAATATTATGGTCCACTGTATGAAATGCTGCAGTTAGATTTCATAACACTAACAAAGATATACAGCCACTCTCATGAGCAAATCATTCATTACTTGTACTAGGGCTGTTTTTTGGTTTTGAGCACTGAAACCCTTAAAAACATAACTAGAGAGCTGAAATTTTTACCTGATTATACCTGGGGATATTTAGGACTTCTGTGGAGTCTCCAGAATAAATATTATTTCCATGATATTCCATTTGCATGATACAAGCATTTTTATCAGAGGAGTCCTATTCCGCGACTGGCTCATGCTGATATTTTGCCCTCAGTAAAGCCACTTGGGAACTACATACATGGTGCCGTTTACCGAGAACTAGGAAGGAGGGTCTCAGCTCTTTGTCGGTCTGTAGCTCTGTCAATGAAAACCTGGAAAATAATCGAAATAACCAGGGGCTGAAGCAGGATTTCTCATTTAGCCGAGTAACTTGTTGTAATTAATGTAGTCTGAGCTAAATATAAGTGAATGAAGATAAGGTCCATTTAAACTAGGGTGCATGATATCTGACAAGTTATGCAACTAAGCTAGAAATCTAGCTTTGTGATACAGGACTCTGTTCTCTCTTTAGTTCAGGGAACCCCAGTTTAAATGGACTTTATCGTTGTTCACTTACATTTAGCTCAGACTACATTAAGTTATTGACCTCTTGTGTTTTCACATAGTCAGTCAGCAGCGTGCCAGATAGACTGTTGCAGACATGCTCACAACAGACCAGAACAAATATGTGTGATTTTAGGATTTACAGACATGAGTTTGTGCAGCCAGAGTCCTTATAAAAACTAAAAGTTGTGATCATATTAGACCTGTCCTATGCTATATATATTTTACCTGTGAAAAAAATGTTAGTGGATTTACAGTTAGCGTAACTAAAATTGCTGGAAGATAATTGGTTAGCTAATGGTTTTCACTGTTAGCGGAAAGGCTAATTCACTAACGAAAAAGTTAGCTCTGCGAATTAGCGGTTAGCAGATTAGCATAACCCTGCTCACCACTGTACATGTAAAATGGTGGTGAAATTTAACAAATCTGGAACCAAAGCAGTGTTCTTTCAGCCACCCAACAAGATATATCAGTAACTTTTTAGAGAACAAAAGAAATTTGTGTTGTAAATTGTGTTACAGTTCATTTCCATGTGTTCTAACATTAAATTATTTTTTTCGGAGCAAATATACACTTACTACTCAGTTAAATAGCTTTAAACACTTTGTCTTTTGCATGCCACTGTAGGTGTTGGTGTTTATCCAGTCGGCTCCTCTATGCTTCCAGTTCTTCACAGCCACTGTGCTTAAAACCTCCTCTACACCACTCAGGGATCGCTGGGAGGTGGGGGATGGGTTGGGGTTGTATGTGGTGTCCATATGCTGTGCTGAGGGTGAGGAGGAATGCACACGCCAACACACGGCTTTTTTTGGGGAGTTCCTGTCCATCTTGTGACAGTTTAATCCGACGCTGATGACTCTAGTCCAACAGGAAAGTGCCCACGCAAGGCAATCAGTGCATTTGACAGTGCTTATTTGGTCTGGAGAGGAAATATGCGGTACAGTCACTCTCGGGATGACCCCGCAGTGACCCGTCCAAGGGACAGAGCCACCCCGCAAATTCACAGCCCTCACCTAGACCTGCGCCTGGTGAATCAGGAACATAGGCACCCCCAAAAACCCACAGTGAAAAGACATGCAAACATAGATAAAAAGCACAGAGACATACACATGCAGCAGTGGGAAGGGGAAGATGAGAGCTGTGGGCAGTGGTGAGTACATGGACCTGTAAGCCAGACATGATTTGCCACTGGACACGTCTGCACCATGAAGACCAACACACCATCTAATGGCACTTTTCTACTGCCATCATGAACTGAGCTGTATCAGATCTGTACCGCAAATTGGCAGTTTTTAATTGCTAAGTATACAAGCCATACCTACTCTGACATTGCTTTGCTAGCTAGCAGGGCTGTAAGAGTGACAAAATCAAGCGGGTCACACATCTGATTGGTTGAAATGCCGTGAGAAACCGGTGATCTGCGTTCATATGTATCGCACATCACTATATACGGGTGCATTCCTGATGACTTGGAACTTGAAAATCCTACCTCCTACTTAAAAATGAGCAATGGTACAGAATGGATTTGTGAAAGTGTCTTAACTAAACACATCTGAGGCTGGATCCCCCAACACAAACTAGGCACGCAGTCACTTCATAAGGTCCCCCCCCTCCCGACCGAGGCAACACTAGACACCTGTATGCTAATGGGGGGCCTAGTACCCCCAGTGAGGGATACGTTTCCTCAAGCATGGCACAATGAGGGGAGGGAGGTACAATGGAGAGCAGGAGTGAACATAGGAGGGAAGCAGTTAAATATCTTTTTATAAAATACCTTTTCACTCCCTCTTTGAATGAAGGGCACAGGGAGGAAGGGGGTCAAAAATGTTGCCCCCACCCCCCATTCCCACACAACAGACCATATGCTAAACCAGCCTATGTAGAGTGATTGAGTTCTGCTCAGTAATCCATTCACAGCAATGGTGAAGCGACACGATGTTATTAGCTTGACTGGAAGAACCACTCAATTATTGTTTCCTGCTCGGATTTAACTGCTGTCATGGCCATCACCACGGTAACCAACAGCATGCACCAGTAAATCTGAGTCATGTAAGATGGGCTGACCTTGCAAATATCCTCAGCATCTATTGTATTATAATGCTGCCATCAGTGGGAATGTGCCATTACTGCCTCTTTATGTACTGTAGTATGTGAAACCAGAGCAAAGGCCAGCTGGATTTTGGAAGTGAAAGGGGATTTCCAGAATCTTCTTTGGCATAAGCAGCCTTTCACTTACATATACACTCAGCTTTGTTTTGCTCTTCATTAATGTCACTTGTCCTGTTCCTGTGCTGCCTGTCACATCTTTCTCCCGTTCCACCTTCTCCTCCTCACATCCTTCATTGTCATGTGATAGAGGCTCGCCTCTCACTCTCCTGTCTTCTTGGATGTAGAATCCCCCATAATGCCTTTCTTGTTCCTTTTCTTTTCCTATGCCATCCATCTCTGGCTTGTGTCACTTTTTCCTTCCCCCAGCCTTATTCCTCCTCTTTACCGCTTTTTCTTAATCGATCTTCTCCTGCTTCTCATGCTTTTATTTATCCTACTTTCCTTCTTCATCTCCTGCATCTCTCTCCTCTAATTGTTCCCTTTCTTTTTCACCATTTACTTAGTCTGTTCTTTGATATTTATATTATTTCCCAGTAATTGTCCTCTCACCCATCTGCATGCTTGTAAAATAACCTGCTGTAATAAAAAGCTTTGAGAGGAACCCCTTGAGTATAGAGCAACCCAGAAACTCACTTGAGAACAGGGCCATTTTGGAACGCTTTAGAATATAGAGCCATAAGGAACATTCTGGAACACAGAGCCATGGACGTACATTCTGGAACATGGGAGATATTAGAAACACATTGGAGCACAGAATCTCTGAAGACCCAGAGAAGCACAGGGCCTCTTAGAAAACTTTTGAGCACAACATGATGCAGGAAATCCCTGTAGCATACTTCATTTGAGGATCTCAGGAACACAGAGCAATCTGAGGAACCCAGGAACACAGAGCATCTGAGAAACCCAGGAGCACAGAACCCCTGAGGAACCCTGGGAACACAGAGCATCTGAGGAACACACAGGATTGTTATTTTAGGGCCAGTTGGCATGATTAGCTGCTGATGTGGCAGTGCTGGTTAAAATAGCCAACATGCAGAAATGAGATAAAACAACCAAATACAAAGACCTTAATTAAAATTTTTATTTCAATCCTTAAATAAAGTCGAAAATGTCTTGGAAATACAAATTTCATTATTAAATAAAACTAACTATACCATAATTTACCATTTTAATACTGACCACAAGGCAGAGCTGAAAGCCCTTATGTATGTATTTCATTGTGTTATCCGGAATGCCTGTGCAAGACCTGGGTTTAATTATAAGAGGAATAAAAACACTGTGAGGATGGGGACAGAACAGCTTGAGGCACAGTTGTTATAACAAACATCCATAAGCTTCTGAAAGTACTTAATGATTTTTGTCTTCTTCAAATTGCTTTTCACAGAAGTCAAATGCAAAGATCAATTTGAGCTTATCCAGACCAAGAAATACATAGGAGGTGGGGCACAGCAGAAGCTATCATGGCCAAGGGAGAGATGAGAGGCTAGGGCTGTCTGAGGAGATGCTGTCCCAGGGAATGGGGGCAGGGGCGCCGTAAAGGGGGGAAAGGTTAGGACGATTCCAAGGGGCCTTAAATAATTTGCTAAATAACTGATTTGCTCTGGATTGGGGGGTCCAGTATGATATGGTTCTTGGGGGAGAGGGTTCAAAACAATCATAATTCCTTTATATGCCATTTGCACAAGTATTTTAGCAGATTCTGTCTCTGAAGGAGTAAGACAGCAGGCTGTATTAGAGCCAATCCCAGTCCAGGGCAGTAAGCACCTGTCTCCACAGTGTCTGGGGAATATAGCCAAGCAGGAACAGAATGGCAGTCAGAGCTCTCAGATGGGATTCCTGGCCAAGGATAGTTGAGCAGATGATTAAATTACTCAAACGATGCAAATCAAATATACAGTTGTGTCTAATAGCAGTGTGTCTAAAAAAGTGAATAAAGCTGAAAATCCTTATAATAGTTTTTATTTCCAAACAAGCAAATGCATTGGGAACGCTACAAATTCTACTGCAAATCAAAACAAGAAGAAAAATTCATCACATTTCTGTTATTCTTTTACAGAAAGGGAAGGAAATGGAATATTAGGCTGTTCAAAAAAATAGCAGTGTCCACATTCTTCTTTACAAACTCAAAGATTCACCATATGAACTGAAAAATGTTTTAAGATTTTGCTTTCCTTTGAATCATTGAACTAATATTTAGTTGTATAACCACTGTTTCTGAGAACTGCTGCACATCTGTGTTGTAGGGAGTCAACCAACTTCTGGCACCTGTGAACAGGTATTACTGCCCAGGATGATTGGACTACATTCTACAGTTCTTCTGCATTTCTTGGTTTTGCCTCAGAAACAGCATTTTTGATGTCACCCCACAAGTTTTCTATTGGATTATAGTCCGTGGATTGGGCTGGCCACTCCATAACGTCAATCTTGTTGGTCTAGAACCAAGATGTTGCTGGTTTACTGGTATGTTTGGAGTCGTTGCCTTGTTGAAACACCCATTTCAAGGGCATTTCCTCCTCAGCATAAGGCGACATGACCTCTTCAAGTATTTTGAGGTATTCAAACTGATCCATGATCCCTGGTATGTGATAAATAGGCCCTCCACCGTAGTATGAGAAACATCCCCATATCATGATGCTTGCGCCACCATGCTTCACTGTCTTCACAGTGCATTGTGGCTTGAATTCAGTGTTTGGGGGTCGTCTGACAAACTGCCTACAGCCACTAGACCCAAAAAGAACAATCTTGCTTTCATCAGCCCACAAAATGTTGCGCCTTTTCTCTTTAGGCCAGTCAATGTGTTCTTTGGCAAATTGAAACCTCTTCTGCACGTCCTTTTTTCAGTAATGGGATTTTGCGAGGGCTTCTTGCAGATAGCTTGGCTTCACATAGGCATCATCAGATTGTAACAGAACTCACAGGTAACTTTAGTTCTTCTTTGATCTTCCTAGAGCTGATCATTGGCTTTGCCATTTTGGCTATCCTTCGATCCATTCGAATGGTAGTTTTTCGTTTTCTTCCACGTCTTTTAGGTTTTGGTTGCCATTTTAAAGCATTTGTGATCATTTTAGCTGAGCAGCCTATCGTTTTCTACACTTCTTTATATGTTTTCCCCTCTCCAATCAACTTTTTAATCAAGGTACGCTGTTCTTCTGAACAATGCCTGGAACGACCCATTTTACTCAGAATTTCAGAGAGAAGTGCACTATAACCAGCATGTACAACATTTGCTGCCTTCCTTACTTAAATACGGCCTATAATTGGCACCTGGTTTTTCACAGAACGAATGACCTCACTAATTGAACGTCACACTGCTATTATTTTGAACACGCCCCTTTCAATTAATGATTCAATTACACAGAATCAGCAGCATGCATGTCATGACTGTTGAGTCTGTTGGTTTTCCATTACTCTACTACACCTAGTAGTAAATTATTTGCCATGTAGAAATTATATTTTTTTACCAAAAACAGCGATTGATCAGGTTAGTGATGTTGGACTGCTATTATTTTGAACACAGCTGTACCATCAAACAAGTTAAAAGAGCTTCTTAGTTTAGAAATGAATGTTTTAAAATGAATTTGTGGACTGATTATGATTAAATAAAAGTTAAAGATAAATAAGTTCAAGTAAAGTTAAGTAAATATGTTTTCAGTGTTTCAATGACTTGTTTTCATCATTTTATTAATCAATAATTACTTGGTTGTTCTTAGCCTCTGAACAATTAATTAGGCTACAAATTAATTGAATTGAACCATTTAAATTGTCTAGTTCACTTATTCATTAATTCCTGTTCATTTATATGTTCATATTTCACAAAGAGTCTAATTCAATGGATGATATTTTATTAAAATATCTATATCTATATCAGCTATCCAGTTATAGGACAGAACTAGGTGTAGAATCTGAACAATGCATTACGTCTGACATTTTTTTAAATTGTGCCCCTAGTTTTGGAAATAGCTCAGTCAAAACAAAAATGCTTTTTAATTTAAGGCTCAACTATACCGAAAAACAAAAGGCCTTATTGAGAGATTGAGACCCAGGCTTTTACAGAAACTCTACAGGTCTGGACTGACTCTTATCTCATTGTTCTATCATACAAATTATAATTTGTCTATTTTTACTCCTCAGCTATCAGCAATCAACTCTATTCATTACGTATTTATACAGTAGAACAAATCTCTAGAAGTTCAATGGCCATTCCTGTTTCTTAATAAGACTAGCCTGCTAACCACTATGCCGCCAGACGCTGCAGTGGCCCTCCTTTGCTATTATTATTAAGAACAATATACAACCATATTACTTTGTAACAATACCAAGCATGCAAATTGCAACAGTTTCATGTAACTGCACTCAATGAGTACTTGCACCACATCCTAATTACAAGTTGCTCAGGCTCCTGCTGTGTTTGTGATTCCGGAGCCCCTCATTGTAACGTGTACATTCATGCATTGGCCTACATGATATACAGCTCTGGAAAAAAATTCAGAGATCACTCTATATTTTTAATACATTTGCAGTTTTAAATCGTGGTTTATCCTGGTTCCACTGGCAGAAGGCTACACTGAGTGGCAGGTTGCTTCCAGGCTCAAAGTTTCTATGACAGCAGTAAAGAAGAACAAGGTGAAGCAGGAGACACTGCTAATGACCAAAAACCAGCCAGGTAGAGAGAAGAAGCGACTTTCTAATGCCAGTGATGACCATCAACTTATCCGGCAGTGCCTCATAAATCAGAGGATGGTCTCAAGTGACCTTCAAAATTAATGGGAAACATTAAGTGGTGCGAAATGCACTGTTAGGACAATTCATAACAGGCTCCTAGAAGCAGGACTGAAGATCCATTCAGCAAAGAAGAAGCCTTTCATGAATGAGAAGCAAGGAGCAGCCAGACTGGAGTTAGCAAAAAATGTATTTTTAACACAGTCGCATGCTCATGAATTCCGAAATGAGTGAAACTGATTTGGTTGCTTATTTTTTTTCCCAGAGCTGTGTGTGTGTGTGTTTTGCATAGATCACATTTGAGGACCAAATTGTCCCCAAAGTGTAGTAAAACTGAAATTTCCCTACTTTTGGGGACATCTTTTGGGGTCCCCATTTGGATAACCTGAGTTTTATAAAAAAAATCGGTGAATGCAATCAAAAAAGTAAAAATGCCAAAAGCATTTGGGTTGGTTACTTATGGTTAAGGTTAGGGATGGGTAGAGGTTAAGGGTGTCGTGATTGGGATTATGGTTTTTCCCATAGAAATGAATGGATGGTCCCCATTCAGATAGGAAGACCAACTTGTGTGTGTATGTGTGTGTGTGTGGATTAGGTTTATATCATTGTGGGGACCAAATGTCTCCCACAACATGATAAAAACCTGTTATTTTGATGTTGTAGGGACCATTTTTCAGGTCCTCATAAAATCAGTGAATCTGAATCTGTTACTGGGGAAAATATAAAAATTTTTAAAAACCGTACAATAAGAAGGTTATACACCCTTAATCTAATGTTTTGTTGAAGCACCTTTTCATTTAATTACAGCATTCAGTCTTTTGGGGGGACACCAACCATCAATTAAAGTGACTCTGATTAACCCCAAATAAAGTTCAGCTATCCTAGCGGGATTTTCCTAACATTTACTCAGCTACATCCTACAGCAAAAGCCATGGTTCACAAAGAGCTTACAAAGATTCAAAGGGAATGTCATTGAAAGGTATCAGTTAGCAGAAGGGTAAACAGTGACTTTACTGACAACTGAAGCATGAAAAGCCAAGATGAAAACTGGTGTGTATGTGTATGGAAGGAGCGAGAAGACCTTTCTTGACATTTGTATGAATTACAGCAAGGGCATCTGCAGAAGCTAACTGAAATCCCAAGAGTGATGGCATCCTAAGGTCTATATTCCCAACTGGGCAGAAGCAGGATTCACATTTGGCAGCTTAGTGATTTTGACGCATTTACCATACTAGAGATTTTTGCCGAAATAATTCAGGTTAAGTACCTCGCTCAAGGGTACAGCGGATCCCGTCGTGGGAATGAGACTGACAACCTTCAAATTATTGGTCTGTGTCCTTAACCACCACACCACATGCTGGTCCGCTAATGGCACTTATTAACACATATTTCTATAGGAAGTTACGATAGCCCATAGCTTTGTCGCCCGCATTATTAGTTGCGGAATGGTTTGCAGGTCGATCCTGTTCATTTCTGCTGCGTTTTCGGGTGGCCGGACAGTGAGAAAGCGATTAGTTGAGTTGGTGGTGCATAGTGTGCTGCAGAAACATGCTTCACGGCACGAATGGGGTATTAATCAGTAGCCTAAATGTCATGGTAGGACACCCACGCTGGACTGCTGCGTTCAGACCGAGGGAAGGTCAGTTTTTAGGACAGAATCTTTCCAAATGCATCATCTTTTAAAAATTAGAAAATTAATAGTAAGATACGCACGCAGATACAAAATGTTATTCTACTTATAATATAAGTTATATCATACGTTTTATGTATTTGGCTTAGTGTTGTATTTTTGTTGTATTTCATGCAAGATTTTTAAATTTATTTTGTGGCTGTTGTCTATATGGCAAAGGAAACTCAAGCCAGTGAGTATGCCTAGTATATGCCTGCATTTGTTTTAGAAATGCAGTTTATGTGCGCTTCTAAGATAACAGTCAAAGCAAACTACGAAAACTACGCGCAAAAAGGAAAATCGACAATGGCAATTATATCATGTCAAAACGAAATTCACTTTTCAGAATTTACCTAGAAAGTAAACTTCCGCAATTTATAGCTCACTGTGGAGGTGCGTGTTTATTGATAATACGCAAATTACTTTCGGTTGCTAGTTTTCATTGGTTGTCAGTCGAGGAAAGGCGTGGTCCCGTGTGCTCGCCGTCAGACAAAACCGCCAACTGGCACATGAATCATTCATAACTTAATCCAACAGTTTGCGGCTTCTTTGGATATGATACTTTGTCCTTACCGATCAGCGGCAGTTTAATATTAAAACCTTTCTATATCTTTTTTTGCAGCAGGTTGTTACTTAGGAGTTATAATAGCGTGCATAAACGTCACGAGATATTTTGCATTTACGGTACAATTTTTCGCAAATCGACAATGGATTTGGTGTACTTCTTGGGTATGGTACTGAGTCTGGGCGCCTGGTGCGCATCGTCCGAGAGGCACAGCGTCTTCTGGAACAGCTCAAATCCTAAGTAAGTATTTATTTGTATTATCGAAGTGTCGGCGTTATTGCGTTTGCATTGCAGGGGTATCATAATTGTATTGGGTACCCCAACCCCCCAGTCACACACACACGTTTGTATTCATATCTTTGTGGGGAATCTCCATTTATATGGAAAAACCCTAATCCCAACCTTGGCCCCTTTCGGTATGTTTAGTTTTTTGATCGCATTCACAGATTCTTCTAAATTTGAGGTTTATATTGTGAGGACCAGAAAAATGACCCCACAAGATAAAAAGTGACAGGTTCATTGTGGGGATATTTGGTCCCCGCAATGTTGTAAATACAAGCTCCCCATACACATAAAATGGATTACATGATTATGATATGTTTTTTTCGTTTCTTTTGTTTACGTATTGCCCAGTGCGGACTTCATGTGAGTTCTCACAAGCTGTTATGCCCGAGTTTGTGAATAAGCGTTAGATCTACGTGTAACTCGTGACTTTGCTAACATGACTGAAGTCTGGCAGGGCTTTACGCCATCCGTTTTCGTTTTAGTTCGAAATCATTGCATAACCGCGGATCACTGATTCCCATTCAGTGTGCACGTTTTTTTTTTTTTACCCGTGGTTATACAAAACGTCCTTAACTGTATCTTAAAGATCATCTTAACGAGACCATAACCTAGGTATGTCACAAAAAATTTCAAAGTTGTTGGATTTTTACAAAAATAGCAGAAGAAAGGGCTTGATAAGACCTTTCCAATGATACCAAGAACTTCTTTCTGTGATGAATGGCAAGAAAGTTATAGGATATTTTGTAACGCCAATTAAGGCTTTTTAACGTCCACTTAGTAACAGATAAAACAATGGAGAACCATACTTGACTTTGTGACCTGTTTATGGTGTTCAGAAAAATGAGCATAACTCTGTTATTGTTTATCAGATTTTAATAAACTAGGTATCATTAGAAAGCTTATTCCTTGCCTAACAGTCTCAGATACACTGAAAATAAAACAAATAATTATTTAATTTATTTGTCTGTCAATTAATACTCACCGGAGAATGTATGTAGTGAATAATACAAAGAATGTCTTTTCAAAGAGTCCACAGCATCAAATTAAAAAGTACTTTGTTTTATCATTATAATCCATTCAATAATAATACATTTGAAAAGCATTGTCCATAGTAAAGTATCAAAAGGTACAGGTAAATATACAGTATGTGCCCGTAAAGAACTGTCTGATCTCCATTTTATTACAAGAATATATATTCATAAACACATATAACCTCATTTAAAAGCCTTTACATCATTTTAAAGCTGTAAATTCCATGCTGAAAATCATGCTATTTTCGGCTCTTGCTGCACTGTTCACACAAAACATGACCGGCTCTCGCCGCGGATCCAAAAAAGTGAACTGCTGATCGATACATTTTGCTCAAAATACGCCTAAATACAATAAACTAACTAAGAAATATAATTATCATAGTTTGAAGAATAATTCTGCTTACCTTTATTGTCCCAACGAAGGTTTTAACGAGTGAAATTTTCGGTAAGATCGGGAGGAAATTTCGAAGTTATCAGAAAGTCAGATTACCGTGTTTTGAATGGAAATCCCCAGATGAAGGTGTGTTTTACGTTATCAGAACGGGTTACCCTAATAGACACAAAAATAACACAACAAAAAGGCAAAAACTATTGGGATACCCTGGTGCTCTGGGGAATGGCGACCAAATTGAAAACGAGGCTGCCTGCCAAAGCCCCTATGGCGCAGAACTGGTGATAGTGACATACCTACATAACCTGGGTCTTGGGTAGAGGGGTGTCCATGCATGGGACGCAAATATGCGTACATTCATTTCCCTATAAACACAGACTGAAATAAGTAGGCTGACATAAACACACTCGCTCGGCACGTCTCTCTAAATGTTGTATTCTTCACCCAGCAGGAGCCTGAGCAACTTGTAATTAGGATGTGGTGCAAGTACTCATTGAGTGCAGTTACATGAAACTGTTGCAATTTGCATGCTTGGTATTGTTACAAAGTAATATGGTTGTATATTGTTCTTAATAATAATAGCAAAGGAGGGCCACTGCAGTGTCTGGTGGCATAGTGGTTAGCAGGCTGGTCTTATTAAGAAACAGGAATGGCCATTGAACTTCTAGAGATTTGATCTACTGTATAAATGCATAATGAATAGAGTTGATTGCTGATAGCTGAGGAGTAAAAATAGACAAATTATAATTTGTATGATGGAACAATGAGATAAGAGTCAGTCCAGACCTGTAGTTTGTCATTCCGGCCTCTCCAGTGACAATGTGCACTCAAAAATGAAACTTAGAGAACCTATGTACGGTACCAGTTTAGCTTGTCACCCAACTTAATCTGTTCACTTAGCTGTTAATTAGCTGTATTAAGCTTGTCACCACTGACATCCCTCATCTGAGGGGGCGTTGACTTGCCAGGCAATTTTACTGTAGATAGGAAGTCACCTTTAGGATTGAGCGGCCCTCTTTGCCAGTGCAGTGTTGAAGCCGGAATCACAGAAATGAACATGGAGAAATGGCTGCTGTTTACGGAAATATGCAGCGGATGGGAGTTATTGCGTAATTAGAGGGTGTTACTGAGCAGAGCGGCAGCCCACACAAGACCCACAGCGTGACTCTGTCAGACACTCATGCTCTGCTGCCTCCTGGACTCCAAACTGCCTGGGGGCCACGGCTATTGTGTACATTCTGTAGTATGCCGATTGGGGGGGGCTGTGAGCAGAGGCAATGGGACAAAGGGGACAAAAGAAAGGATGAGCCCCTCGGCCCGCAGCGATGAACTGGCAGTGCAGTCCCACATTCTGAGATCTGAAGTGGACCATGTAGGAGCCACAGTGTTGGGCTTGGGAGTGGGTCTGTCTGCTCTCGCCCCCCCCGGCCCTACCTCCAGGGTGGGCCCCCATGTCCTGGGGGGCCCATGGCTCTGCCAGATCACCTTTCAATTAGGTATTCATTTGCACCTTAAAGAGCAGGTGAGAGGGACTTGCTGTCCACATAATGACTTCAATCACATCATTACAGACTGAGCTGGAACAAAAGTGAGATGTGCAGTCCTGAGCCTTATGAGTCGGGGATTATGCTGAACATCTGCCCCCTTTGCGCTGCCTACTATTCTGGCAGGGTCCCTTTAGCATAACCAAATCCATAAGAATTATCAAAATCATTTCAGCAGCTTAAATCTCCCTTATGGCTGCTGAAAATATTAACAATCCCACCCCAGATTAGGCTGCATGATCACACCTGTTCTGAATGCATGACACATAGAACCAAAGGGGCTTTATGTGTATTTCTGCACACAAGGACTCATTCTTGTACACAAGCCAACATGCAAGCAGGGCAGGGGTGGACTAACTTCCCTGGGGCTCCAGACTGACATGGATAGGGGACCCCCTAAGTCGGTCATTTGAGCTTTTTTTGGAGCCACAAGAGAAAGAAGAGAGAGAACGTACTGATCAGGGTGGGGGCTGAAGTGCTGTCATTAAAATTCACCGATCAGGGGGAGGGCAGGTATCACACCGGTGGATTGATCGGCCAAATTTAAGAAGTTTAACCATTTCCTCTTTTGCCGTGGCCATAGGCTGTAGCTCACGGTAACCTATATCTTACTCCACCCCTGAGGCTAAGGTTAGTCTTGAATTTTTGCATATGTTCGTTTACTTGTGTTTTCTCCACATATCTTCACAATTTGTCGACCATTCTAGTAGGATAGTATCAAAGACACAGAAGATGTAATGTCAGCCTTGTATCTTTGTGCTGTTTTCTTTTAGGCTACTTTGTATTGGTTCGCAAGGCAGGGAAATAAGTGGTAGCCTGTCACTGGGCTCCTGTGTGAAAAGAAATCTAGGTAATGCAGAGTCTCAAAGTAGGAATAGTTCATTACTTCCGGGACGGGGGGCAACTTTGTCTATCCTGAAAACTGTCCTGAAAACTATGCAAATACCAGACTATCATTTAAATAATAATTTAATGTTATATCATTGAATGTAACTTCTGTAAATTCCATCTTCATGGAGCCAGGGACCAGGTGCCTTATGATAAGTCCACCCCTGACACAGGGAAACACTTAGATGTCCTGCACATACAAACACTCATGCAGGTCCTCTACCTGTAGCTCTGCAGTCTGTAGTGCTGACATAACAGCCTCTCATCCTCCACAGTAGAGGGAAAATGAAGTCGAGTGTCCAGACACAGGGCTTATCGCATCGTCAAGGGGGGTTCTGCTGTTTTATTTTATATTGAATTTCATTGCTAAATCACTGTCAGATTCACAACTTCTGCAAAGGAGGGGCAGTATTTTGAATTCTGCACTGTCTTGGCCTGCCCCCTCGGCCCCGCCCCACCCGCTGCTCCACCCCACCTCCCTGTTCCATCCCATCTCACCTCTAGATCCCTCTGCATGTCTCACCCCTCGTCTCTGAAGTCAATATTAATCAGTGTGTGACTTAATTAGAGTGGCACAGCTAATTGAACACCGGGTATTGATCCTAGCTAAATAGGCTTGACCTAATTAACCCATGTGGGATAAAGAGCCGCTTCACCTGGTGCATCTTGTTTGGAAGGTTGTGAGGGTGCTCTCGCGGGGCGGCTCTTCACGTGTGGTGGATTGACTTTCTCTGCCCCAGCAAGCTGGCCACTTTGGGTGTATGTCAGCCTGACTGTCAACCTGAACCAGTTCCACGTTACCTGTCTGCGCTTGTTGGTCTGTGTGTGTCACTGGGGCCCATGCAGGTTTGTCTGCGTAGTATGAAGCGTATGAGTGATGGATTTCTCATGCTGATGCAGAGCCGGCAGTGACAGGAGCGGCCCCAGGCATAGCCATGCTCTGACGCACACGAAAATGTACGCTGTTGTGCAAATGTAGATAGCCAGGTGATTAGATATCAGCGCGGTGCAAGTTAGCACCATGCATGGGTGTGTGAGCACTGAGTCAGTCATTCAGTCCCGGCTCCCCCCCCCCCCCGGGCTGTAGCGTGAGTAAACCCCTGACTACACCTGTTTCTACACACCCCACCCCACCCCCACTCCCCCTCACTCCTTCCTGCTTCTTTTCTAGGCTGCAGTTTAGGTTCAGACTGTTTTTCTGGAAAGCACTGGTTCTTCCAGGTTTGATCCAGTTCACTGGCTTGAGTTTCTCTAATTCCATTTTCTGCCTTTGTTTTTGCTGGCTGGGGGAAGGTCATGGCGGTTTTGATGGGACTGAGTCTTCCCCACACGTCGAGTGATGATGTTAGGAGTCAAACAGAAAACAGATTATTAAGTATAAATGGCAGTAAGAGCAAAGCTGTGGATAAAGGGGCCCAGTGGCTTTTATGGCTCTAATGGAATGTTTACTTTTGTCTTTTTTTTTAACAAAGTACTTTTAAAGAAAAACTGTTCTCTGTTGTTTGTAGCCCAATCGAATATTCTTCTGATACCTTTGCATAAATGGAAAAGTGGCAGCACTGTCCATGTCCTGTTTAGTGTGTTACTCTTGTAAGCAGAGCACTGCTCAGAGAGTCTTCACCTCTGTCTCCATATTCCGTTTTATTCCTCGTGTTTTGGCCCTTTTACTGGCATTTTTGCTCCCTGCTTTTCTTTTTTCATTCCCTGCCACTTCGTTAATCATGTTCCTGTAGCTTTCCTTACTCGCCCTGGAATTTCCCCGTTCGCCCAGTTTATCATGCCACCTCACTATGGTCTGTGATTCTGAGTGTTTTTCAGACTGACAGATTAAAAAGATACACGGATTCTTGCCTTTTCTGCCGATTATCTCATCCCACATCCCACTCCACCCCCATTCAGCATTCCATGTCTTACCCTGAGTTTCTCCCCCCCAGACTCTACGATCTGCTACATATAATCCCTTTGCAGCAAATTCAATGAGCAGAAACACAGATTAAGGAATCGGTAAAGCCTGCTGTTCTGTAGGTGTTTGTGAGTCTCGCCGAAAGTCTCTGTTATCTGAGCTGATAACGATCCTTTCTTCAGCTCTGTCGTTTTCTTTTGCCTTGTGTAGAAAGATTAAGATTAGATGGTAGCAGAGAGACTGAACAGCACAGGAAGCAGCCAGTGAGAGAGGACCACGCTGTGGGGTGTCAGAGGGCATTTTTGCGTGTGTGGACACGTGGGGGTGTCGCTGTACGCTTCCCAAGAAAACAAGGAGTCTCGCTGCTGTTATAAACAATTCCCTGATCAGCGTGCTGCGTACTCGCTAACTGCTGTGCGCTGGGCACCGGGACACTGCACGGCCCAGTACCGGGGAGGCCCAGTTCTCAGTCAAGGCTCTTCCTACACCTAAGTGTCCTTATGTATTTGTCTTCTTTCATTAAATTGTACCTATTACTCCATCAGTAAAGTTGCTGATAAGCATTTTCTTTTGTCATTTTGTTTGTTTGTGTGTGTGTGTGTGTATGTGGAATGATAGCAATTTGTAAGAGTTTTTTCTGTTTGTGAGAAACACTGGATTTATTTACATTTGTATGTTGGGTTTTTGCTTGCAGCCTTTCTCTCTCTCATTTCCTATAGTTTGTGGTTTGGTGATTCTGCAAAGCGTGGTTGGCGTATTCCCACTATATTTTTGGAGGTTACTGCTGCCCCCTAGTGGGCAGACAAATCCCACACAAATTCATGTCAAAATGCAGAGTAAGAGAGCAGCAGTCAGCTCTGGTGTTATTTGGAAGGAGGGCATAGATGGTGGGTTCCTCCTGCTTCAAGCATTCGCAGTGAGCTCCGGCAAGTCCCCTCCATGCAGTGACGGTGACAATGCGTGCTTCTCGCACAGCACCAACCTCATTAGGCAGGGTCCAGTGGGAATGAATGGAGGAGCCCATGAAGGGAGGTGCTGCAGATGTTAATCCTGTAATGGAAGGCAAAAAGTTAAGTTGTTTTTCAAAAGGATTTGAACAAAAACAAATTTTAACAGAGCTTGTGGCAATGTAGAAGTGCAGCCGACCTGTGAGCAGCGTGTGAATGGAGATAGGCTGTGTGCAGTGGTGCGTCTATCGTGTGTGTGTGTGTTTGTGTGTGTGTGTGTGCGTATTCATCTGTCAGATGACTCTGTAAGACTGCAGCTTGTTTCCTTGCCCTCGTGACCCTGTGAAGGGCTGAGGCATTCCACAAGGACACACACGGGGGGGCTGGGGCTGGTGAATATGAAGGCCCTTGGTCACGGGCAGTGATGCCACGCATCCATCATGGCTGCCATTGTTGTATTAGTGCTCTCACATGACTGGCAGCCAATCCCCCGGGAAACACACACGCATGCGCATATACCCACCCAGGGTAAGCTGCACATCACCCAGCCAGATTCTGCTCCACTACGCTTAACCTTCCAGATGCTTCACATACATATGTTGTAGATTAGCATGGTCTGAAAGCCAGAGCTAAGCTCAGGCAAGCATGAAAGGCCGGGCAGGGAGGACAAGCGTGCAGGGGGTGTAACCAGCAGAGAGGGACTCCGCTCTCAGCAGTGGTTTATAATTAAGGTCATTTGGGTATTCCGGAGTTTGGCTAGTTTTCCTGGTGATGCCAATATTGACAGATTCAGGCACCAGAGGCAATGCTAATGTCATCCGAGAGTCAGGCCTCAGAGAAGATTCTAATATTAGCAGAGAGTCAGGCCTCAGAGAAGATTCTAATATTAGCAGAGAGTCAGGCCTCAGAGAAGATTCTAATATTAGCAGAGAGTCAGGCCTCAGAGAAGATTCTAATATTAGCAGAGAGTCAGGCCTCAGAGAAGATTCTAATATTAGCAGAGTCAGGCCTCAGAGATGATGCTAATGTCAACTGAGACTCTTTATTAAAAATTCTCTCCCTAACACCCAAACTTTGAGGGCAGGGGTGTGGCAATAGAATTACCCCCCAGTAGGGAAACTGCAATGTCTTTTATGTTTAATTATATGGCTTTTGTGGAATCAGACCACAAACAAGTGTGTGTGTGTGTGTGTGTGTGGGTGGGGGGGGGGGGGTGATCCCTGGGATTGTTTATGGCCCCTGGAAAGTGCCTGGGGGTTGGAGGGCTGTTTGAGCTTTAAATCCATCCTTTTACAGGGAACACAAGCTTTTCAACAAGCCGGAGGCAGTGTGGGTACATGCAAGGCAGGGGACAGCAGCAAGTTTGCCTTGAGTTTAGTGGCATTTCTTTTAATCTTGTTGAACGGAGGCAGAGGAGTGGAACTGGGAATAAGACATCTCTCTCCGGCGGGCTGTTCCAGCGGGTCGCTGAGGCTAATGGGGTGTCAGGGATGGGGGCTGGGAGGCCGCAGGAGGCTCAGGGTCTGCCAAGCCAATGCCGGCCAGCAAATGGGAGTCGTCTTCGCCTTATCATTGCGGGCTTTGTTGCGTGTGAGCGGTACGCCTCGCCTGGCCTTTCGCAAATGGTTGAGCTCACCCGGGTGACGTTTCCCTCAGCAGCAGAGCAATTTCCCGAGCAGGCTGCTTTGCCCTTGAGAAGAGAGCGGCCGGATCCCGTCTATTTTACTTGGTGATTCCTCTGTTCTTGTGATTACTGTTACGCCTCGGGCCGAACCACTGAGCAAAATGAATCAATAAAGCACCAGTCGCCCTCTGGCATAAAGCAAAGTCATGGACTAGATTTTTTTTTTTGGGGGGGGGGGGCTCTGTTTTTCTGTAAAACTCAGTAATGTGTTGCCTTAGTCCTCTGAGACTTCAAATGCTGGGAAATCGTCCCTTCCTGCGCTGCCAGGCCCTTATAAATGGAGCTAAATGTAGTCTCTCTTCCCCCCTCCCTCATTTCAGATTCCAGTGGGACGATTACACAGTGAAGGTGCACATCAATGACTACCTGGATATCGTGTGCCCGCACTACCCGCTGGGCGTGCCGCCTTCCCAGGAGGCCGAGCGCTATGTGCTCTACATGGTGGAGCAGCGTGACTACAACGCCTGTCGGCCACAGTCCTACGAGCAGCTGCGCTGGGAGTGCGCCCACCCCTTCGCCCCCCATGCGCCCGAGAGGTTCTCGGAGAAGTTCCAGCGCTACACACCTTTCACCCTGGGGAAGGAGTTCCGACAGGGCGAGAGCTACTACTACATTTGTGAGTGTCCAGCATGCGGTAGGGGACGGTTTGTGAGGCTTCTAACTAAGGGACTGGACCCACTAGATTGGTTTAACTGGGACTGATTCACTTAGTGTAAATGAATTTTGTGTCAGATTAAAAGACTGGTACATTACCCAGATCCAGGAAGATTTCAGGGTAGGATAGCATCTTGAGGGGTGTATCTGAGCTTCTGCCTCCTGCTCCCCCACAGCAAAGCCCCTGCACCTCCATGGGTCGAATTGCCTGAGGCTCCGTGTGGATGTTGTTGGCCCCACCGGTAAGACCATGCCTGTGCTGTCCGTATGAGGGAGTGCATGCAAAATGTAACCTTAACTGGGTTTTTACGGGGGGGGGGTTCTATATGCTAATTCTACACCTGACTATGTAGAGTAAATATGGTTTTAGGCCCCCATAAGAGGCACTGGTTTTGGGGTATCATTCCATTCTAATGCTGACTGCGTGTTGAATTTCCCATCTTCAAATTACATACAGCTTTTCATATGAGACTTCAATAGCCATACCCTAAATGAAAGCTATATGCCACATCTGGGGTAAACTTCCCAAAAAAATATGAAAAGTCAGTCTTTTGTGCAGATAAGAGTGTATAGAGTTTCTCTGTGAATCCAACCTCTCCTCCTCCCCAGGGTCCCAGGAGTCAAGGCCAGGTGGCGGGGGTGTGCATAACTCATCCAACAGACTGCCTGCAGGTATGCCATCAAGATTCAGGCCTTTATGTAATATTCTGGAAACACTGTGTGCTCTTGGATGAACTGGAGAGGTGTTCGTATTGCACAACAAAATAAAGTCTTTATACACTTTGAAGACATGATGTGCAAATGATGTGCAAGTGTGCAAAAGGCCTAAAAACTACAAAACATTTTTTTGATTTAACCAAACAATATTTTTTTGATTTTCTCTTAAGCATGTATCGATCCACTTTTCTGGTACTCCAGTCCAATCCATTCAATATTTATATCTGCTGATTCAGAGTCCCAGTCCGATACACGTGTACATGTAGTGGGTGTCAGTGCATTCTCCACCTGAGTAAGCCTCGCGATTTCACAGTATTCTCCTTTATGATGTTTCTGCCTAATTAGACGGTCACTTCCTCCTCTCAAAAGGATGGCATTGCAAACATTGCAGGTAGCTGTTCGGCTACTTTCAGTTCCACTGTAAAGAATTTCCACATGGCTGGCATCACCATAGTTTCTAGCCATGTGCCTCAGGTTTACTGCTGCATGTGACAGAACCTTACAGTCTGCGCAACTGATGTAAATGAGGTGGACGTGGGAAATTAAATAGACTGGGCTTTGGATCGGGCTGTAGTAGCTGATACCGATCAACTAAAAATGCCTGAATTGGCCCCAGTCCCAATCCTTGATATCAGCTCCGTACATCAATGTTTTCTACCTATGAGTGCTTTGAACGCTATCAAGACTGTTCTGAATTTGCCCAAACTAACAATAGGAGACTGGATTATTAGAATTAGGCTCTCAAAACAACATTAAATGAATATACATCTGAAGTACTTTTAAAGGGCTACTCCTTTATGCTAAATGCTAAACCTGTGAAATTAATCTTTGAAAACAACTTACATTGTTTCACTAACAATAGGACTGCATATCAGTGGTCGCCCTTGCGCTCTTATTTTCCTCTGACCGGTTGCTGCATTTTCCCTTCCTGCACAGATGAGCCCATTGTCCTGCCCGAGGTGCAGAGGAGTGTGGCTGCTGGCTCCAGAGTGGCGACAGTGGCTGTTTCATCTTTCCTGACATCAATGTCTGTCTTGCTATTGCTGCTACTGCGGTGAAGAAGTACAAACCCCTCCTGTGGGCTCACAGATTACAAATCTGCCCAATTTGGGGCAAAGAACAATAGATGGGTCCCTCTGGCCTCATGCATAATGGTCAAACTAAAATGACAGTGATCCACTGGGCATCTAAAGGCTGTTTCAAATCCCACTGCTGGTCACTGGAAGGAAACAGATTTATTTTTTTAAAGAAAATAAGAACAGGCAAACTTTGTATATGAAGGACTGGAATTAATTTTTTTTGAAAGCTTTGATACTCTTGATGGAACGGTTATATTTCTGTCTACCTGTGTCATTTTTAAGAAGTGGACTTCTTTGTTTCTTTGTTCGACAATCAAGCTTTTTCCAAACAAATTAATAGTTATCACAGAGAGATGTTAAAAACTGGAACAAAATTCTGGACTTGCCTCTGATCCACACAGCAGTCCATTCTGTAACTGTGCTCATGCATATTTTAGCATGGAATGTATTTAAATTCCTAATGATCGACACTTACAATGACTGTCATAATTAGAACCGACTGTGACTGTCGCCCTGCTGATGAATATTCATAATAGGCTGCTTTTGCCAGTGCTTGAGTTAAATGTAGAGCAGGACTTTCCAGCGATAAGAGTTTAATATGTAACTCAATCCAAAGAAGAATCCTCCTGTCTTCTTTATAAAATTCATGTCCTGTGTTGTAGGTGCATATGTTTAACTGACAACCAGTGTGAGCCAACTCAATGCAGAATGAACCAGCAATCGACAGCTACTGCATGGAATATAGAATGACCAGACAGTATATGAGGGTGTTGCACTTTCACTGACTCAAATACAGAGTAAAGAACAAGATATGTAGGATAGGCCCTCTGAGGAAGAGGAAATGACCTTCCCCAGGGATGGGAGAACTGGGGCTGTTACAGGGAAAGGCAGACGAGCTGTGTGACTTGAGCAAAACGGAGCTGGCCGGCCTCGTTTTTGCTTGATGAACCTTCAGGAAAATCATTTCACAGCGCACGATGGCACGATGCTACGTTACACGAATTAGCGGAGTTAAACCAGACTGGGATCATGAATACATGGGTTCCTTACTAACTTGTACATTTGTATGTAAGATGTTAAATATGTACATAGAATATTATCTGAACGGGTTTTGATAAATCTAAATGTGAAACTGGCAAATAAAATATTTTTTAAAAATGAAAATTTAGTTTTGTTCGTCTGTCTTCAAACCAAACCACTGCTCAGGGTTAAACAGAATTTAGCTGTGTAGATCGGCTCTGTAATTTTTTTTGTTAATTTCATATCCTAGGCATACTGTATTTAAAGTGCTGTTTAAAATGTGGAGTTCATGAAAGTGTGAGTAATATGGTGATACTCGTGCAGTTTTTAGCTGCCAAAGTAAAAATTTTAGATATAACTCAAAGTTTGATTTTATGCAGCTTATAGTTTTTACTATTTCTGTTTAGTCATTCAGGATTTTGTGATCACAGAAATTAATGCATTTTTTGCAAGAATTTGCAATTTTTCGAGTAGCAGTATATCTTTTATCAAATATATATATATAGACACCAGTTATGCAAAACATTATGACCACCACCCCCCACACCTATCATGACACATTACTCCCATGATGATCATCAAAATTACCTGCCATTTGTGCCACATTCATGTTTTTTCCCCTCCTCTGAACATGTGCTCACCATGGCTGACCATGAGCAGCCCACAAGCCTTGTTGTCACCTAGCCGTAATGATTTGCCTAGTAAAGATCACTTTTCTCTGCTTTCAGAGTGTCAACTTCAAGACAAGTACCGAATGTTAGCTAAGGGCGTCTAAGGGTGTACTCATACTTGGCCTGGATGCCTTGTATCGTGCCCGAGCTCAACTGCCACTCCCTCGCTGGTCTGTGCTCACACTGCACTTAACATTCTGGGCCTGAGCATGCTTTCATCATCACTTTGAGTCATTTTGTGTTGAAGAAAACATAGAAAGTGCTATGCACAGCACAATGGAGCTTATGATTAATGTCTTAATTTTGTGGCTTATTTGGAGTCTTTTTGGCCACAATGACACACTGCCCACTTACAGATTTGTTGCATATGCAAGTCCGCGATTTTCATTAGTCATGCTGCACGTATTTGGTATTTCACCAAAAACCTCTGAGTTTTTGTGTTTTGCATCTAGTTGTTCTAGAAATTTCCAGAAAATGCTGCACCTCTAACTGCCATGTTTGTTAAGTGTTTGTCGCTACCATATCTGTACAGCCTACCCGATCTGTTTCTTCCTGATCCAGTTCATGTATAGTGTACATACGTGTTTTTGCAATTATTGCATTGTGGGGACCAGTATCCCCACAATGTGATAAAACCTGTAACTTTTTAACTAGTGGGGATCCCTACAAGGCTAACCCAAATTTTATAAAAATGTTTGAATGAAATCAAAAAAAAAAAAAAAGTCTTTTATTTTGTTTAGTTACTTATGTTACAAATGCCCCCACAATGAGATAAAAACCTGTTATTTTGATGTTGTGGAGACCCCCCCCCCCCCTGTATAAACCCAGTTAAGGTAAATTTTATAAAAATCTGTGATTGTTATCAAAAAATTAAACATGCCAAAAGTCTTGTATTTTACTTGCCTACTTATGGTTAATGGGTAGGGGTTAAGGATGTCATTGTTGGGATTAGGGTTTTTCCCTATAGAAATGAATGGATGGTCCTCACAGATATGAATACAAAATGTGTGTGTGAGAACTTGATTTCATAAACCTGAGGCAATAGGTCTGAATGAAACACCTGAATTCAATGATTGAGGAGGACTCTTTCCTGTTCCAGCATGACTGTGCATTTGTGCACAAAGCAAGGTCCATAAACACGGGGTTGGGTGAGCTTGGTGTGGAAGAACTTCACTGGCCCACAGAGTCCTCACCTTAAACACCTTTGGGATGAACTAGAATGGAGATTGTGAGGTCTTCAAGTTCCTGTAGGTGTAATGGCCAAGTGTCATACTACTTTTCTCTATAAGAGGTGTGTGTGTGTGTGTGTGAGCGGGTTTATCTATCCTTATGGGGACATAAATGTCCCCATAACGTGATAAATATCCGTTTTTTTCCCTTATGGGGACCGGTTTCCTGGTCTCCATAAGGGAAAACTCTATTTTATAAAAATCGGTGACTGCTATGAAAAAACTAAAAATGCAAAAACTCTTGTATTTTGTTAGGTTACTTATAGTTATGGTTAGGGCAGGGTAGGGGTTAAGGTTGTCATAGTTAGAGTTAGCATTTTTCCCATTGAAATGAATGAGCGGTCCCCATGAGGATATGTTTACCCTACGTGTGTGTGTGTGTGTGTGTAGCTCTGGAAAAAATTAAGAGACCACAGTGCAATTTATGGATGTGCTTTTATGTACTACAGCCTGGTTCTCCTCTGTTTCTCATTAATGAAGGGCTTCTTCCTTGCTTTATGGGACTTCAATCCTGCCTCTAGGAGCCTGATACGAACTGTCTTAGCAGTGCACTTCACACCACTTAACATTTCCAATCTTTTTGAAGGTTACTTGATGCCATTTTATCATTCATGATAAACTGTCATCTCTGTCATTAGAAAATCACGTCCGTCCTTTACCTGGCTTGTTTCTGGTCGTTCCCAGTGTCTCCTGCTTCATCAAAAATTAAGAGGCGACAGCAACATTTTTAGTTTCACCTATTTTCCAGTTTATGGGAATGCGTCCGAGTAAAATATACTTTTTATTGCAAACTCCAGCCTGGCTCTTCCCTGCTTCTCATTGATGATGGGCTTCTTCTTTGCTTTATGGGTCTTTAATTAAAGGCTTCTAGGAGTCCTAGCAGTGAACTTCACACCACTTCACATTTCCCATTCGTTTTGATGGTCACTTTGTGTCATCCTCTAATTCATGAGACCCTGTTGGATAAGTTGGCAGCCATCCCTGGCATTAGAAAGTCGCTTCTTCCCTCTACCTGGCTGGTTTTTGGTCATTACCAGTGTCTCTTGCTTCACCTTGTTCTTGTGTACTGCTGACTTGAGCCTGGAAGTATCCTGCTGTGCAGTGTAGCCTCTGCCAGCAGAACCAGGATTAAAGCAGGACTTAAGAATGCAGATTTAAAAAAATATATATAAAGTGGTTTCTTACTTTTTTCCAGAACTCTGTGTGTGTGCATGTGTGTGTTTTGCCTATACACTCCAGGATAGGTGTCGGACCTCCCGTGACCCTGAATAGGATAAGCGGTTTCAGAAAATGGATGGATGGGTGGATATTTCACGACAAAGTTAAACTTTTCACATTGATGTATTTTGGAATGATGGTTTTCCAAAGTAGCTTTTATCTCATAATGCCACCTTCATAATGATAGTAAAAATAAAATTGAGTGGAAATAAAAATGAGAACTGAAATGTGATTTTTTTTTTAATGTGACATAAAAATAAATATACAAAGAAAGTAATTACATAGGTTTCTTTCTTCACTGGCAGTAGTTTAAAAAATAAAATTCTGAACTTATTTTGCTGATTTATGCAAAAATGCACATAAAACTTTGTAAGTAGAATCACGAATTTTGATAATTTTTGAGAAAAGCAGTTGCAAATTTTTTGGCTGCAACAATCACAAAAAACTCCCACAGGGACTGATTGTTATTGAGCAACCAATCATATCTCAGTAAATTCTGACAAATGCATGAAGGCAAATGACAACAGATTTGATATTCAGTCGAGGTTGGAATAATCAGCTTTAGCTTTAGCTGCCTGTTCTGTAAATTAGCTGTACTGAAGACCTGTGTAGTACATTATAACAGAGGCTTGTCTGTTAGCTAAGCGCTAAATGCATTGCAGTTACACCTGTACTTTGTTAGCTTTGTTGCACTTTTGTGCAGATCCATGTGTAGATGAGGGAAACACATGTTGCTCTCTTCACCACCCAGTTAGATGGATCCGATCCGATTTTTACATGGAGAAGAAACAAGCAAGACACAGGAACCAAGAGGAAGGACCTCAGAACATTTTATTAAAGAAAAAAGTCACTTGAAACTACTTGTACAAAAATGTTGAACTTGCATCAGCTGCTCCGATGAACTAAAAGTAAAGGCCGATGAATGGGGGGGTTCACATGACCTGAGAGCCATTGTGCCTGTGGAACACGAGCTCTGAGATCTCCTCTTTCTTCCATTTCCCTCGTCGTCTCACTGCTTCCCCTCTCTAGCTACCACTTCTTTGTCCTTAATCACTAGCTACAGTCATTGAAATAAAAGCTAGTACAGTAGTACCTCAGAACTCAAACTTAATCTGTTCAGAACTCCGGATCGAATCCTAAAAAGTTCGAGTTCTAATCGAGTTTTCCCCATAAGAAATAATGGAAACCCAATTAATTGGTTCCCGACCCCCAAAAAAATTACACCTAAATATGTTTTTTTAGCATTTAAACACAAAATGAACCAGATAAAACAAGAAGACCATACTGTACTAAACACATATAAGCACATTTAGCAAAACAATCATTTGTAAAGTAAGAAAATAAATGTATCCAAACAATGTGTAAAGTTAAAAAAAAAAACAATGTGTCCTGCCCCGATCATCCGCTCCTTCCGTGTGCCACACACCCTCGTTAACCTCGTGTGGAATCCCCATGTGATCAGCTGTTTCTGGTTGTTTTCATTAGCCCTCTGTATTTCATCCGCGTTGAAGTTTGTTTCCCCAGTCCGGTCATTGTATTGTCCATCTGCGTTTTTCCTGCCTTACCTGTATTACCTGTAAACCCCGTATTCCCAGATACCCTAACGTCTGCGCCTTTGTCTCCGTTCCATCCTCGCTCGGCACGACAATATTATTATAATTAAATGTATTAATGGTTTATTATTAATATTAAAATAATGAATAAGAAATCTTTATTTTTCAATGTATTTTATTATATAATAATAATTGCTGTTACTGTTTATCATTGTACTTTTACTGTCTAAATATACGTATTCAGCTAGTGCAAACATGCATGATGCTACCACAGCGAATGCAAGGCTGAGACTGAAGCGTTACCCTTTGTTTCCGCTGAGAGACGTGCCACGTGACTCATTTCCCCGCGCGTACAAGTTATCTTAGATCGGCGTTCACGGTTTGACTTCTGAGTTTCTGATCGAGCTCTAGGTCATTTTTTTTCAAACTGGTTGGTTCGACTTTTAAGAAATTCGAGTTCTAATGAGTTCGAAAACTGAGGTACCACTGTATCTTTATAATGATGCAAATCAGTTGGCATATATCAAAATGTAGCACTACAGGGTGAACAGCAATAAGGGTGTAATGGTGAATCAATAACTATTACATTTAGGGGCATTTTTTTTCTTGCCAGTTAATATTGTTCAAGTTAAGAAAGAGCCAATGGTGATGCCCTGTTAGGTCGCGGAGCTTTTGAAAGCTGACGTTTGCAGTATTTTGCCCTTCAGCTGTTCATTCATATACTTTTTATACCGTAATTCACAGTCAAGCTTCATATTTATACTTGACTCTCATTCATTTCCTGATCTCCTCTATCATTATTCTTTGCCAGTCCTCGTTCCTCTCTGCAGGTCTCAATCTGCTTGTTTGGGTCCTTTTCAAAACCCTGTGTTTCTTTGCCTGGTCCTCTCAGCTGACCTACGACTAGAACCTTCAACACTGAAACTGAATAGCCTTGGGTGTGCTGGCCTTACTTGTCACTTCTATTTTGTAGAACATCAAAGAAACCCATTGATCACAAAAAATATGAAGCCGTTTCTGAAAAGGTAAAGAGATTAGGCTGCAATTAGGGTGTAAACATGTGAATGTTATTTACGGCCTATGAATGATGCTCACCCCAGGGGGGTTGATTTATTGAAACTGCCTATAACACCTGAATAACAGTCATTTTAAATATGTGCATTTATTGGCTTATTTGTAAGTCATCAATTGCTGGCTGTAATCTTACAGCAAATTAAGTCAGTTATCTAGGGTAACTCAGACAGAAGCAGATGCAAGTTCAGCCAGACCAGGGCAGGAGACTCTGGAACTAGAAGAGCCTCCCCCACGCTGTTCCAATGCAGTAGGCCTAGAAGTGTTGCCATGGGAACAGGCCACTTTGTCCCACAGGCATACTGAAAGCATGCAGCTCAAGCCTATTGTATTTCCAACAGCCAGGAATGTAGAAATTGCTTGTTAAACACCCTGCTACAGGGCATATTTGACAGCTGGGCACTGATTGATTTTAAGTGTTATTCACCATCAGCAGTCTCTTTGGGAATGTGAGCTCGGACAAAAGAGCACAGCCAGCGGTCCGTAACTGTGTGGTCTCTAGAATAAGGCAGTGTGCTCCTAAGCCTGGTATTGTGGGTTAGGGCCCCATCTGGGCTGAACTTCAGCTTTCTAAGGTGGCATGAAGATTAAGAATAGTCAGAACATTTAGGCTTCATATCGCTTTAGTAAAATACCAAACTGCATACAAATATTTTCAGATTCGTTATATAAAGTAATATTATTATTAATAAAAAACCTTAAACCCTAATCCGACAAACTACAGAGCAAATGTGTCAGGCTGTTGGACATGAAGACACATTGCTTGTAGACGCCCTGCATAGGTCTTTGCTGTCTTCTTCACTAGTTTTCCATGCCTTAGTTGCATATCTAACCCTGATCCCTAACCTCCCCATTCATACGTCACAGGTTCTAAGAGAAATGCATGACATCACCCTCCCAGCAGTAAGCTGCAGCCTCCAGCCTTAAAACAGGCGATTATGGCTGTGAATACAGATGCCTGCGTGGACTGTAAGCATTGAAGCACACATTTATTTTTCTCCTAACATATTCTGTGTCCTCCGCATACTCACTTCACATCTTCTCATGTTGCAGATGCCACAGTGATGCCGCTTGGGCTGGTTCGACCCTCTTCTCTCTGCAGTAGTAACTGACACTGCAGACAACACCCACACAGAGCCACAGTCCCCTCATCCCTGCTTACCCCCTTCCTGGTTTCTACACCCCAACAGCCTCTCAAACAACAAGCATTAATTTAAGCTATTGGGGTGAGATATGTGCCATCAGGAGACCTCAGCCTTCATTGAATTTAACAAACCTGACACCTGTATGTAGTATCCGATTCATATGATGATATTTCTTATGTATCAGGTCAGATGCAGCTAAGTGAGTCAAACCCGGACGAAACATCTCACACGGCAATGACTGGCTGTTAGTGACAGGCAGAAGCGAGAGGATGCCCAAACCAAGGCATATGGTAAATACATATTCATATTTCTGCAAATAATGAAGCTCAATGATTATTACTCAGACCACAATAAGTGCTAGTACTTGTATATTCAGCTACACATGCTACACATTTTTTTAAGTTTTGGGATGCACTGATTATATCTGGATTTATTCATCATACACACAAAAAACGTAGAAACTTCTCTTTATAGATACAGACAACTGCATTAACACATAACAAGTGACTGATTCCTGTCACAGAACAACCAGACTTTCAGTTCATCTGTCCCACAGGACAATGAGATTCATAAGGAGAGTTTGGAAACACAACATCGCTCTACTGCACATCTCAATGCCAAGTCCTACTGGATACTCCAGGGACAATGTCATCTTCCAAAGAAGGAATGTGATCTCATATCACAGACTACAGTTCAGAACTTCAGTCCTTTCTTCTGAAGGTCCTTCTTGGCTTCCTTGATCTGGGCTTGCAGTTCCTGGGAGGCTTCATTACAGTCGTTAAAGGTAGCAACTCTGTAGCCCACCGTGGCCAGAGAGTAACAGCCAAACACCACCAGCAGGTAGACTGGCATGGGCCACGCCACCTCTTTGTACACCGGCGGCAGCTTCAGGTCCAGCAGGTCGAAAGTCAGCAGCCCCCAAGTGCTCATCACCACCGAGATGCCCAGCAACCACTCCAGCAGTTTGGTCATGATGAAGAGTCCAAATGGGATGTGGGGATCTCAGGATCACGAGTGGACCTGGCAAAGTGAAACAGGATTTCAACAAGTTTACCCGGAAAATTGTATTTATCTCTATTACTCCAAATGTATTTGGCAAAAGCTGCAAGCTATAAACTCCTGAGTTAACTGAACATTCAGATGCTGGGTCAGCTGAGGCTGCATGCCTAAATATACCTTTACTTCAGTTGTATTAAAAAGTAAAGTTTCAACCTGTTGGTTTTCTATTTGTCAATCAAACAGATTACATTAGACAAACTTTATTGATCTCGGGGGATATTTTTTGCATACAGCAACAAGGTACATACAGCACAGACAAACATACATGTAATGTAACAGACCAAGTGCAAAGACAAACATAACTCCGACACGAATGATACAGCAGAAAAAACCGTGAGTAGAGCCATCAGGATTGGCAACCTCTACACCACGTTAGCTGGCCTGCTAACTGGCAGCTACCGTACATGGGATTTCTATCAGTTTAATAAATATATTTTTGATCATCTACTTGTGTGCTCATGTTACTTAGGGCACAGAGATACAGGGTCTCTTCTCTGCAGCAGTAACTGACACCCCAGGCCTGGGGCTTAAAACTCCCACATAGAGCCTCTCAAACCACAAGCATTAGGTTAAGCTCATACAATGTGATCAGTATGGCAAGACAAATTGTCTTTTAATAATAAAAATAAGATTCTACCTAATATAAATTCAGTTTTTACTAGTAAGAATGATCATTCAAATTAATAGGAACTGTATTTCTACTAGGAAAAATAATACTACAAATATGTAATTTTTATTCATATATAACCATTCACTTTCATTGAATTTTTGCCTGTCACATCCAAAATTCCAGAAGTCATATCGTTGATATCTTTAATTCAATTTTGTCTAGTACAAGCTCAAATTGCAGATATCTACTTCTGCATTTTGACTAGTCACAAATCCAGGTCTACATATACATAATTCAATTCGTATTAGTAAAAATGTAATCATAGATATCTGCAGTAATATTTTAGAGATCTGAAATAACAAATATCTACTACAACTTACTAGTAAAAACTGAATTAAAGATATGTACAATACGACTTTTTACTAGCAAAAATTGAATTTAGGATAAGAAAAGCAGGAAATTCTATGGCAGTCAATGGTAACGTATTACTAGTTAAAACTCAGTTATAGGAATCCATAATATATATTTTTTTTACTAGTAACAATATAGTTCTTCCTACTAAAAATGATTCGTATTAGTCAAAATTGATTAATAGATCTCAAGATATTCTTAATAGCAAAAATGTAATTTTTTACTAGTAAGATCATTTTTACTAGTACATTTTAAGTGAAGCCGAGTGAGTCTTAACTGATGAAAAGACAACTAGGTTTGCCATTCGATCAGTGCTGTCAGGAGTCCTCAACCTATGCTGAATTTCACAGCCATGTATTTGATACTGCATCTAATATCTGACTGATGCGATGATATTTCTTAAATATCAGTTTAGGTGCATCTAAGCAAGTGAAAGCCGGACGAAAGATCTCACACAACAAGGGCTGGGTGTTAAAGTTTGGCAGAAGCGTCGGGATGTCCAAATCATGATACATCTGTTGGGATATGGCAAATACAGAGCTGTATGTGTAATCAGTAAAAAAAAAAAAAAGTACACTATATCGAGATTAATTCACTGCACACATAAAAATGTAGACATTAAATACTACATCAGTATACAGTAAACTAAAGAAGTCCGGTCAGGTCTAAGAAGCTCCACGTCACTTTATCTAGCTAGCTAGCTAACGGCAGCTACCTTATTCGAGATTTTCCCTTGCACATATACAACAATGTATTTCGTGTATTAAGTAAGCATTCCGGGAACATACCCAGTAAACCCAAGAGAAACTATGTAACATGTTTCAATTAATAAAAAACTACCACAGCTACCGCCGTCTTTAATCGGCTTACCACTTCCCAGTCCCATGTGAATGACGTCACGGACCTAGAGTGAATTGTGGGATTTGTAGTTACTTGGCATTTCAACAAGCTCATGTCATACTCTCTATTCTCATTTGACTGAAACTGAGATTTATGTTGTAAAAGAAAAGCCAGTTCATTCAAATTCTAGCTTCCGTGTTCTTTAAGGTGAATTATTCAGCAAATCAGAATCAGCTTTTGCCATCTGTTTCCCTTTTGCATTTGGAGTATGTTTTGGTATGTATTCGCACCTTTCTTCTCGCATTAACATGTACATGCTGTAGGATAATAGATTCATAGCAAAGAAAAGTCTTTACACGTGACACATACAAAGAACACACAGTGCTTACAATGAGGTACAACTGAATAACAAGAACAACAAGACAGAGATGGTTGACTATGGAATGTATGTACCAGTGTGTAGTTCAGCAGGCTAAGCCACTGTGCTTGTGATCGGAAGTTTACCAGTTTGAGCCCGGCTTCGGCAGAATAGTCACATGTCTGTGGTCCCTTGAACAAGGCCCTTGACCCTCGGCTCCATGGTTGGTGCTGCAGGTGGCTGCCCTTTGCTGCCAAGCTTGCTCTCACATAAATATATGTCTGTATGTCACGGAGAATAAGATCTGAGTTTATCTTCAGCATGTCCTTACAATTTCTCATTGGATTTCAGGGAAACAATGACACTTATTGGCCTGCTGCTGCAAACTGTCCCTCCCAAATAACTATTAACTACAGCATAAGCAGAGTATCTTATCCTCAAAGGGCCAGGAGGTGTTTCACAAAGTTGGGGGGGGGGGGGCTGTTCCATAAAGCAGAATTTCTCAGTTAGCTTGATTACCTTAAGCTAGAAGTAATGATTGTGCAATAGGAGTTTAGGCAAGGTGCATTCCAATTGGACAATCATGACATTTGGCTTAAGTCAGGGGTGGCCAATCTTACCCGCAAAGGGCCGGTGTGTATGCATGTTTTTGGGATAACCTGTAGGCCAGCTGTTCAAACCCAGGTGTGAGGACTCTTCAGCCAATCAGTCCTCTAATTAATAATCTAATTAGGGAGTTGCAGCGAAAACCTGCATACACACCGGCCCTTTGCGGATAAGATTGGCCACCCCTGGCTTAAGTTAACCCAGCTACATGAAAAATACCCCCCAATATGTAAGCAGGTTTTTGGAATAACCTTTACGTCAGCCATTCAAACCCAGCTGTGAGAACTCTTTAGCTAATCAGTCCTATAATTTATCATCTAATTTGGGACTTGAAGCAAAAACCTGCACACACACAATGGTTCTTTCTGGATAAAACTGGCTACCCCTGGAGGGTGTTCCACGAAGGAGGACTTCTTGCTTAGGTGGGTAACATCAGATTTAAAGTAGTCTGGGCTAAATGTAAGAGAAAGAAGATAAGGTTCATTTAGCCTAGACTACCTTAAATCCAACAAGTTATTTGACTAAGCAAGAAATCCTGCTTTGTGGAACACCCCCCTGAACTATAGGATATTCTTCTTATCTGACACAAGTTATATGCAGAGATGTGGAGAGAGTCGTGTCAACAGAAATTCTAAATACTTGATTGTCATGTGGTTCATGTAGACTTCAAATAGTTCCAGGAAGTGCTTGGCGGGCCATTTGAATGCATTAAACACAGAGAGATAGAACAGTGATTTCTGTTAATTAATAGTCATTACAATACTGATGTAGCCCACTAACTTGTGTATGTAGTCACATCAATGTATATTAAAATATAAACTTCGTTATTATTACCGGTTAAGGTTACCTGCCTTGTTGACATATTCTAGGCTTACTTTGGTTACAGAGTGTACTGCTGCTGTTTATTGCTTTGGATTCATGTTTTCTTTGCATATAATCTCCACCATGGTTTGCTGTGCTACATGGGGATGCTCCAGTCACTGAGAGAAAGCTGTAGAAATGTACGGTTTCCCCAGTAACATGGAGAGGAGAAAAAGTCAGTCAACTCAGCAGGAGAAATCTCAGTGTAACTAAAAATTGCAAAAAAAAACTGAGGTAATCATATTTAAATGCTGCATTTACACATTTTCACAAAGACCACACCATTGGGAAGCTTAATGTTTAGTTTATTAAAAGTAAGGAACAGGAAAAGCTTGCAAAACCCAGGGAGTTGAGATCACATGCTAAAATATTACACCTAATATTTAACTGCTGTCACTCTGCAAAAGAAAAAAAAAATGTTTAGAAACCTTTTTTCTATAATCCCACAACGTTGGATTGAATCATTGGACTCGGTACTCCAGTACTGGTGCTGTTGTTAAGAAGATCGTTCATATCCTTGTGGGCAGACACTGGAGGCTCCTACAAAACTGCAGGGTCCAGTGCCCAGTTTGTGACCACAGATTTGTTGTTACTACTCTGAAGTTTCAGCTTAGGTCCAGTAGACTTCCACCTACAGTACTAGGAGAATGAGGCTGGACCTGGCCAGACTCCCAGATCAGGCTGTGAGTTTGCACACAGTTTGTGTGAGGAACTTGCAGACATGGGTGCGACTGCCGTGACAAGACCCTGAAGGTTGCTGAAGATTGTGTTGATCTTGCCGGTGTTCCCAGAAGGAGATGCTTCATGTCGCAGAGCATTCTGGATATTTTCAAGAGGAGTCTGCAGCAGACGGCTTGATGGCAACTCTAGTCTGTACTGGGAACTGAGACAGAGGGCTGCAAGGGCTCTGAGGGCAGATACGGAAGCATTTCTTAAAGAGATCTGTGAGCATGTGACACAAATGGACATGGGTCGCTAGACCCATTAGAGAGGAATTGAAGCGTTACACAAATCTAAATCTGTTCTGCAGAGATTGCATGGGTGGTGAATCTACCGTTGACTGCATCCTGGCACTGAAGGCTCTTATCAAATGCAAATGTGAATATTGGCAACCTTTTTCGATATAATAAGCCGTTCGACTCAGTTGATCAAGTTGTCCTGTGGGACATCCTGAGACTTCACAGGATCCCCCCGAGTTTGCTGGGTATCATGGCTGGTCTGTACATTGGTACTGTGAGTGCTGCGCAGAGTGGAGCGAGAACCTCTGCATTCCTCCCTGTTGATTTTGGGGTGTGTTCTTATTCCTACTCTGTTCAATGCTTGTATGGATGGGTGTTGGGTGGGATTGTGGGGTCCAGCGGCTGTGGGACATCCGTTGGTGAAGATAGATTCATTAATGCTGACTTTGCCAATGATGGTGTGATCTTTGCAGAGTCAATGGAGGCAAATGTCTTGGATAAAAACCAAGGGTGCTTTTCCACCGCACCAAGTACCATACTTTTGGTACGGTACAGTTGGTACTTTCCCTCTTCCATTGACTTCCAGTCGAGTACCAGTACCAAAAGTGTCAAACCAGCTGGGGTACTTAACCCTATAAAGCCTGCATTATTAAATAATTGCCAGAAAATTCTAATTTTCAGAGACTGAACTGTTTTCTGGATGCTTTTAACAAAACAAAAAAAAAAATTGAAATATGACCTGGATAACCCATTTTTCTTTTTGTATCATATTTGATTCAACAGGTATTTCTGGACATGTACAGATCATATTTTGTCAACCATAAAGATACATTTGTGTGCCTTTACAAAACACTTGGCATACTTAAACATGTTTTACAGCATTTGACAACTTTTATGAGTATTTTGCAACATTTTTGGGCTTTCTTTCTGTCTTCCTGGGCAGTGCTTGTATCTCTGTCTTGTTTCCTATGTTAGTAAATGGTCAGTGGCCATCTTTTCTCACATTGATCACATCTAGAGGCATGGCAGTGGTTCATCTTTTGTGTGGGGTGATTTCTCATGCTTACTTTTCATGGAAGGCCAAAAATTTCTGTTTTTGCTTAGACCAGGGGTGGCCAATCTTATCCGCAAAGGGCCGGTGTGTATGCAGGTTTTTGGGATAACCTGTAGGTCAGCTGTTCAAACCCAGGTGTGAGGACTCTTCAGCCAATTAGTCCTCTAATTAGTAATCTAATTAGGGAGTTGCAGCGAAAACCCGCATACGCACTGGCTCTTTGCGGATAAGATTGGGCACCCCTGGTTTAGACAAAGGTTGACTTTGGATCTTGCACAGTAGATATGTGAGAAGTGGCTTCCTGGGCATATCTGTCTTGTTTTACATGTTGGTAAATGGTCAACACAATCCTTTCTCATATCAAGAGGCACAGCAGAATTTCCTGAATCATTTAATCAGTAATAAACTGATTAAAATACATGCAGGGAGTCCATTCTGAGACATCAATATATCCATCAAACTCAATATTTGGAGGATCAAATGGCACTTTTCTCCACCTGTACTCTTTCTTTTTCACTTTGCCCTGCTGACTGCTCTGTTGTGCTTTGTTTTGACTGTACTGGTGTGTCTGATTCTTCTACACTTTCATCACTCATATCTTCATCACTACTATCTGATCCCTCTTTATTAGGCACTCCCTTAGGACTCCATTCTTCACTACTGTCATCATCTTTCTCCCCTAACTGCTCCAGGTTTCCATCAATTATCATATTCAAGATATCTTCTACACTGTACTTTTTGCTGTCTAAATATACAAATCAGAATAATACAAAGAATACATCGTTACGTTTACAAGCTATATATTGACTATTTGCGATCAGCATAAATGTCAAATTCTTCTCAAAATGTGTACTAGAAGAAATACTCAAGCTTAAATTGAGTAATATATTAGTTGTTGTTTGTATTATGGTATAAATAATACAAATTTGATCACGAAATTGACTAAAACAACAATTGATGCATTGACAAATAAAATACATTTACATACCCATAGTATCATATTTGATACACAATTTTCACCAACGTTTTTCAATAAAATATTTCATGATATATTAAGTTATTATGAGTTGTTTCACACTAATAAAGGCTAATTTTGAAATATAATCAATTTTCGCTAAATTGCGCCTACGGTAACTGTTCCAAAAATAGGACTTCTTATCCCGTGAAAATCCTGCCGGCTACAACCTGCGTGCAGCCGTCTTTGATTCTTTAAAAAAAAGAGACGTTTTCCACCTGCAGTACATAAGTCATCCACCAGGGGGTAAAAGACAGGTATAGGATTATATACAACGGGTTTTTGAGGAAAGGGGTAATCCTATTACTGACGTAGAGGTCTTAGAAATATTTGTATCAAATATGATACATATGGCGCTATAGGGTTAAGATTAAGATTAAGAAGAACTTTATTTATCCCGAGGGAAATTCTTTTGTACTTCTTTGGTATTTCAGTATTTTGGGGTGGGACTTGAAATTCCTTATGTCAGTTGGTTATACAAATAGCCTGCTGCTGAAACACAATATAAATGGCATCTTGAAAACAGTTGGAAACTCAGAAAACAACAATAAACGATGTAAAACAAAATTAATTGCGATCTGGTCAGAAGAACTGATATAACAAAAAGATCAGGATGGCATGAAAAGAAATTTTAAAAGTATTTTGTATAATATAGTAGGACAGCACGCATATTCTGTTGTAAATGATGCAGTTATTGCAAGCAAAGGATTTGCAACTAAATATTAAGTATTGTTCACTCTAATCTATTCTTTTGCTCACCTAAAAATCTGGTGTTCCATTACAAACGATGATATCTTCTAAGTTGTTTAACATATCTAGATGTAAATACCCGAAAATAAAAGCTGAATTACTGATCTCCTGTCTCATATTCATCTTTTAATGCCAACCCCAAATGTTTTCAGTGTACAGCAAAAATAAAGGAATTGGCCTCACTGTTGGAGGGAACTATATATGATTATGTTATGTTTTGTGTATAATTGTGCAAATTTATTGTGATGTAGACAAACTATAATACATTTTGGAATAATATAATTTTAAACGATTTATTACCTAAGAAGCAGTGTGATCAGACACTAATGTACTGTGGGGATGTAGTATGAAACTTCCACTTATTCAAAGAACACACAGAGGGGCGTACAGGATACGCATAAACATTGTTTGGACAAAGAAAAGTCGGCTCATTCTTGTTTCTGGCTCGCGTGTTCCTTTGTTCTCAGTGAGAGTAACAGTATGCGTGACTGCTACACTGTGGGAACGGCGCTTTGCTCTGTGAAAGCCTCTGTTTTTCACTCCCTCACTATGGCCACACAGGAAGCCTACACACAAGCAGCTCTGGCAGACACAACAGTTAGGAGACAGCAGATGAGTTGGCAACTCATACCAAAGCAAGTAGGGCCTACTTATATCAAAGGTTGGGCGGGCAGGTGGAGGGATCAGCCTACTAAGTAAATCATGAGAAAAAACTGAAACACTGAACACCAAGGTAGTGAGTAGGGGGTGAATGAGAATTTGGACAGTGAGCACTGGGGTAGTGAGTAGGGGGTGAATGAGAATTTGGACAGCGAGCACTGGGGTAGTGAGTAGGAAGTGATAAAGATTTGGGACAGTGAGCACTGGGGTGATCGGTAGGGGGTGAGTGGTGAGGTACTGTGTGAAAAGGGTACTTTTTTTTCCTTTTCACTGGATTCAATTCCCTTATTTATATGGTTTGTTTATGAAATATAATTGTTTTGTATTTTCTTTATCTAGGGGAGTTTGCTGTGTATGTGGTGGTTGGCTGTGCTGCTGCTGGGAAGGCAGGGAAGTCAGCTGCTCATTAGGGAGAGTGAAGACAGGTTTGGGTGCTGCTTACTTGAGTTATACTAGGGGGGGGCAGCTTGCTGTGAGGCTGTGATTTTAAACCTGTGTTTGGTTTTCTTTAGTGTAGATGGTTTTCCCGGGAGACTGTTTTTTTGGGCTATTGTTTCATTATTATTTTTGTTAATAAACCTTACAACCTTCTGCACCTATTCCTGCTAATTGGACTATTTTTTCCCCAACATCCTTTTTAACGGGGTTGGTGTGCCAAAACCATCCCATTTCCCTTTAGTTCCCTTCCTTTAATGGAGGGCAGGTGGACATACTGAATATGTGGAAAGTGTGCCCTACAAGAGAGGGAGACAGTGACAGCTCCCTAAACACCAATACTGACACAGGTCACTGTAGTTCTGCTAGTGAATTGTGCATCTTGTGTATCCTGGTCTTCATAATTATGAAAAGGATCATTTGATATTAATATACCAGTATATACACCTGTGAAAATGGCGATATGTTTTGTTTTACTCAGTTTTTAAATATTTTTCTCTCAGTGGAGCGGGAAGGGAGAGATGAACATGTGTTTAATGTACAACCAAGGCAGTGTGTCTAGGGTATGGGGGAAGGGGGACCAGGGCTGAGATGACCATCCCAGATTCCACACTGAGAATATGAAAGGATGCATATTGTTCAGCATGTTCTTCAGAGTGGCAGAGAAAGACTTGGGTAAATATGTGTGTGAGACTGTGTATGTGAGAGAGAGGAAGGCGACAGTCAAGCACTTAGTTAGCACAACAAATGGGACACGCCAGGCAAACAGGATCCCTCTGCTTCCTGATACAAACACTGGCTTCTGGCCCAGGCATTCTTATATATTTGTTTTGGCATTACACTCATCTTTATTTTAATGTACTTTGTAAATATGTCAGATTTATGTCAGAAACTGAGCTGCCAGATTTATGTTAAGTTTGTAATTTGACATCAAAATATAGACATTGCAAAATGCAGTTTGGAACACTTGAAGAAACATTATATAAGTACATACTGTAGTAAGCAATGGCGCCAGTTTGTTTTGATCCCAGGTATCTGTGGCCTGTACTATGAAGCGGGGTTACTGGCTTTTCGGGGTAACTTGTTGGATTTAAGGTACCACAGTTTAAATAGACTTCATATTCGTTCACTTACATTTCGCCCAGACTACCTTAAATCCAACAAGTTACCCCGATAAGCCAGTAACCACACTTCGTAGTACAGGCCCCAGATCACTAAAGTCTTGGGTACATGAAGATGACTAAATGGTGTAGTTGCAACATTCAGTTGGATAAATAAATCAGAAAAACCTAACTCTTGTCACTATTTCTGGCCTCCTTTCATTGAATATGTAGCAACTTTCATGTGTATGCATGAGCCATTCACACTTAGCCACATCACTCCCCCCCCTTTTATGGTGCTGATGCAGATGTATCTGGATTGCATTTCACTGTTGCGTTGTTCCTCAAATTACTATGCGAATGTGATCTGAATACGCGGTAATGCGACTATTTAGAATGCGAATAGCAATCTTCAGGTGAGGGCGGCACTACACGCCCCTGATGCAGGTAAAACAAATTAAGGTGACATGGTTTAATTTTTTGCCGATTTAACCTAATTTTCACCTCACCTGAAGCCGACACTTTATCGTGGTGGAGGGGTTTGCATGTTCCAATGATCCCAGGAGCTAAGTTGCCCGGGGCTTTAAGCCCCTGGTAGGGTCACCCAAGGCCTGGGTGAGAAACCAGACGAAGTGCGGCTCACAAGACCCCTTATGATGAATACAAACATAGATTCACGTTTGCCCATGCCCGGACGCGGGTCACCGGGGGCCCCCCCTGGAGCCAGGCCTGGGGGTGGGGCTTGATGGCGAGCGCCTGGTGGCCAGGCCTACACCCATGGGGCCTGGTCGGGCACAGCCCGAACAAGGCACGTGGGTCCCCCCTCCAATAGGGGTCGGGTGCAGTGTGAGTTGGGCAGTGGCCGAAGGCTGGGACCGTGGCGGTCTGATCCTCGGCTGCAGAAGCTAGCTCTAGGGACATGGAATGTCCCCTCTCTGGCGGGGAAAGAGCCTGAGCTGGTGCGTGAGGTTGTGAAGCTCCTCGAAGGGGGTTGGACCCTCTTCCACTCTGGAGTTGCTCATGGGGAGAGGCGCCGAGCTGTGGTGGGCATACTTATTGCCCCTTGGCTGGGCGCCTGTACATTGGGGTTTACCGCAGTGGACAAGAGGGTAGCCTCCCTTCGCCTTCGAGTGGGGGGACGGGTCCTGACTGTTGTTTGCGCTTATGCGCCAAATGGCAGTTCAGAATACCCACCCTTTTTGGAGTCCTTGGAAGGGGTGTTGGACAGCGCTCCTCCCGGGGACTCTCTCGTTCTGCTGGGGGACTTCAATGCTCACGTGGGCAATGACAGTGAGACCTGGAGGGGCGTGATAGGGAGGAACGGCCCACCCGATCTGAACCCGAGTGGTGTTTTGTTGTTGGATTTCTGTGCTCGTCACGGATTGTCCATAATGAACACCATGTTCAAGCATAAAGGTGTCCATATGTGCACTTGGCACCAAGGTTATTATCGTCAACGAAAACGAATGAAATAACGAAAACTAGAATTGAAAAAACATTTTTGTTAACTGAAATAAATAAAAACGACAATTAAAAGAAAAAGCGATAACTAACTATAACTGTATTGTGCGTTGACAAAACTAACTAAAATGTACTGAAATTATAGATGAAATGTCCTTCGTTTTCGTCTTTGTCAATTTATTTATAAGTCGATTTATTTCGCTCTAGCAGTTTTACGTGAACTGGCGGCACCATATGGCACCTCTCTGTCCGTCACTTTTTGTTTACAGTCGGCTTTTGCTCACCGCGTTAACTGGAAAAATGGCTACGACAAAAGTTGGGAGAAGGCGGCAGAGTCCTATCTGGAATTTCTTTGACTATGACAGCGAGACAGATAAGAGCAGGTGCATTGTAGAAATAGGTGACAAAATATGTGGGATACTTCTCAAAGGAAAAACCCCCACAAATCTGAAAGTCCACTTGAGAAGCTCCCATAAGACGGCTAATTGCGAGTACCTTGACCAAGTAGCCTCTCTGATTAGCTCCCCCGAAAGAGAAGCAACATCCCGGCCAGGTAGCACCGGGAAGGAGGAGACAACCATAATGGACTGCTTTCACCGACGACCAAACAGCTGCTGGTTAGTAAATACGCAGGAACACCACAAGACTTCATTTCCTTTTTCTTTACAATATTGGACATAAGGTTAACATAGAAAAGCAAAGCACATCGGCATCAAGCCCCCGGGGAAGACCCAGGACACGCTGGAGAGACTATGTGTCTCGGCTGGCCTGGGGACACCTCGGGATTTCCCCAGAGGAGCTGGAGGAAGTGGCCGGAGAGAGGGAAGTCTGGGTTTCCATGCTGAGACAATTCTGTTGTGCAATGGTTTTTGAGTTTGTTAATGTTTTTCTCAGATTGAGCTCCCTGAGACTCCTGGCTGTCAAGAAATATGACGTGTGCCTCATGAATGGGTTTATATTCTTATGTTCATGTGTGTCTTTAGTCTATGGGCTATTTTGATTTGTATCAGGCACACTACCTGTATCCAACATCAGAAGCAGTATCACACATATTTTGCACTTAAGCTGCTATCTTGTAGACTGGTTGTTGTGGATGGTTGGTTGTTCAAAAGTAACTGAATACATTTTTTGAAATGGTTTCCTTTGTTGAGTTTTATTACACAATACTTACTGATCTTTTTGAATCCTGCACCTGACAAATAACCCAAAGTATGAAAAAATGAAAACTAATACTAAAACTAATAAAAACTAAACTAAAACTAAGCATTTAGAAAAAATTAAAACTAACTAAAACTAGCAAACCTGCTCTAAAAACTAATTAAAACTAACTAAATTAAAAGGTCAAAACTAAATAAAACTAAACTATAATGAAAAATCCAAAACTATTATAACCTCGCTTGGCACCAGGACACCCTAGGCTGCAGTTCGATGATCGACTTTGTGGTCGTGTCATCGGACTTGCGGTCGCATGTATTGGACACTCGGGTGAGGAGAGGGGCGGAGCTGTCAACCGATCACCACCTGGTGGTGGGTTGACTCCGCTGGTGGGGGAGGAAGCTGGTCAGACCTGGCAGACCCAAGCGTATAGTGAGGGTCTGCTGGGAACGTCTGGCGGAATCCCCTGTCAGAGGGAGTTTCAACTCCTACCTCCGGCAGAACTTCACCCATGTCCCGGTGGAGGCGGCTGACCGCAGCTGTGGCCGTAAGGTGGTCAGTGCTTGTTGAGGCGGCAATCCCCGAACCCGTTGGTGGACACCGGTGGTGAGGGATGCCGTCAAGCTGAAGAAGGAGTCCTATCTGGCCTTTTTAGCCTGTGGGACTCCGGAAGCAGCTGATGAGTACCGGCGGGCCAAGCGGAACGCGGCTTCGGAGGTCACTGAGGCAAAAACTCGGGTATGGGAGGAGTTTGGCGAGGCCATGGAGAACAACTTCCGGACCGCTTCGAGGAGATTCTGGTCCACCATCCGGCGTCTCAAGGCGGGAAAGCGGTGCAACATCAACACTGTCTATGGTAGGGATGGTGCGCTGCTGACCTCAGTTCGGGACGTTGTGGGTCGGTGGAAGGAATACTTCGAAGACCTCCTCAATCCCACCGACACGCCTTCCAATGAGGAAGCAGAGTCTGGGGACTTGGGGGTGGACTCGCCTATCTCTGGGGCAGAGGTTGCTGAGGTGGTTAAAAAGCTCCTCGGTGGCTGGGCCCCGGGGGTGGATGAGAAACGCCCGGAGTTCCTCAAGGCTCTGGATGTTGTGGGGCTGTCTTATGCTACGTTCACACCGCGAGCGTCAAAGACGCCAGCCGTCGCTCCCGCGGCCCTGAACGCGACGCTAGCCAACGCCGGAGACGCTCTCTGACGTCATAGAGTGGGCGGGGACAAGGCCGCTCAGAATGCCAGGCTCTGAGAACTTTTTAAAGGGGTCGCAAAACAAACAAACGTGTAGCTTATATCTTTGCACCGACTCCTGATAGGACATAATTTGTCAAATAAATATTGTTGTGAGCCAGTTATTTGCATTCCCACTTAAAATCAAGCGTTCTGGAGGGAAAATGTTACCTATAAATAGTGTAGCGCTTCTTTTCAAATTTACCTTGGATCACAATGGATGATCGCCAAGTAGTTGCTTGTACTTTATGTTTCTTTAGTTAACATAAATAGTACTTAAAATGTTTCACGACAGTTCTACTAAAACACATAATTATGTTTTGACAAACACTAATGTTAGAATGAAAATGTACATTTCTTATCATATTAATTGTGTGAATGTAGGCAAACAGTTTATCAGCTTTGACGCAGAGACCTGTTAGAACAGGACATCTTCTGTGACTCTGTAAGATTGTGAAAAAGGAACAATCACCCTGGGAGTGGAAATAGACTCTGTCGATACATCAAGGGGGCTCACTCTGAGGAATGCAAGGTCCTGTGTTTTAACCCCTTCGCAAGAAGCACAAACAGCATTATAGCTTTAGGATACTCCCCATTGTAACCACTCCCCTTCTGTATAAATAAAGAAGCCAAGGAACTGCCCTGTGTGACACTGAACTGAGGCGCAGATATTGTCTGTTGCATCTATGTGAGTGGGCACCCTTGCGCAAGTAAAAGATAGGAAGCGTGCTGTCTCTTTATTCCTGAGTCCGAGAAGTGCAAAGTGTGGAGTGAGAAGCCAGTACGCTTTCTCCACATAGGTATTAAAGGGGTCAAAGCTTCGGCGCTTTCCCCAACAACTAATGCTATAAATAGGTTTAACATTACCGACAATTTGCACTGTTTTCTCTGCTATGGCGCCAAAATTACTACTGATCTCCTTCCTTTTTCACAAAAAAATATATTATGCACTTCACCATCTCACCTGGAACACCGATTGTTTCGGACACTCTGGTCCATGCCTCATTTTTTTTTATTTATGTCCCTGTATGCAAACAGAGACACATCATATATAACTGGGTACCCGGCCACAGCAATAATAAGTCTCTCCTCCATTGTGCCTAGGAACGGTTGGGTCGGAACAAAAGTTTACACGCTTATGTTCTGCGGCGCTCTCTTTAGCGGAGCATCTCTACATTCCCATTGGTTGCCGCCCAATCGCGTCACAGCTCATTACCATAAAGTTGACTGGATTGAACTTCTGTCTGACGCTCCCGCCGCCCAGATCGCGACGCAACGCGCCGCTCCTCGACGCCTCCCGACGCTCCCTCCCATAGAGAATGAATGACTTCCGGTCGCTTTGACGCTCTCGCCGCACGCAGTGTAAACGTAGCATCAGTTGACACGCATCTGCGGCATCGCATGGACATCGGGGGCGGTGCCTCTGGATTGGCAGACCGGGGTGGTGGTCCCCATCTTCAAGAAGGGGGACCAGAGGGTGTGTTCCAACTATAGGGGGATCACACTCCTCAGCCTCCCTGGTAAGGTCTATTCGGGGGTGCTGGAGAGGAGGGTCCGTCGGAAAGTCGAACCTCGGATTCAGGAGGAGCAGTGTGGTTTTCGCCCTGGCCGTGAAACAGTGGACCAGCTCTATACTCTCGGCAGGGTCCTGGAGGGTGCGTGGGAGTTTGCCCAACCAGTCTACATGTGCTTTGTGGACTTGGAGGAGGCAATCGACTGTGTCCCTCGGGGAGTCCTGTGGGGAGTGCTCCGGGAGTATGGGGTGCCGGACTGCCTTATAAGGGTTGTTCGGTCCCTGTACAACTGGTGTTAGAGCTTGGTCCGCATTGCCGTCAGTAAGTCGGACTCGTTCCCGGTGAGGGTTGGACTCCACCAGGGCTGCCCTTTATCACCAATTCTGTTCATACCCTTTATGGACAGAATTTCTAGGCGCAGCCAGGGCGTTGAGGGTGTCCGGTTTGGTGACCTCAGAATTAGGTCTCTGCTTTTTGCAGATGATGTGGTTCTGTTGGCCTCATCAGACCATGACCTTCGGCTCTCACTGGAACAGTTCGCAGCCGAGTGTGAAGCGGCTGGAATGAAATTCAGTACCTCCAAATCCGAGACCATGGTCCTCAGCCGGAAAAGGGTGGAGTGCTCTCTCTGGGTCGGGGAGGGGGTCCTTCCCCAAGTGGAGGAGTTTAAGTATCCCTGGGTCTTGTTCACGAGTGAGGGAAGGATGGAACGGGAGATCGACAGGCGGATCGGTGCGGCGTCAGCAGTGATGATGGCGCTGCATCGGTCTGTCATGGTGAAGAAAGAGCTGAGACAAAAGTCAAAGCTCTCGATTTACCAGTCGATCTACGTTCCTACCCTCACCTATGGTCATGAGCTGTGGGTAGTGACCAAAAGAACTAGATCGCGAGTGCAAGCGCCCGAAATGAGTTTTCTCCGCAGAGTGGCTGGGCTCTCCCTTAGAGATAAGGTGAGGAGCTCAGTCATTCGGGAGAGACTCAGAGTAGAGACGCTGCTTCTCCGCATTGAGAGGAGCCAGATGAGGTGGCTCGGGCATCTGCTTAGGATGCCTCCTGGATGCCTCCCTGGTGAGGTGTTCCGGGCATGTCCCACTGGGAGAAGGCCCCGGGGAAGATCCAGGACACGCTGGAGGGACTTTGTCTCTCGGCTGGCCTATGAACACCTCGGGATTCTCCCAGAGGAGCTGAAGGAAGTGGCCGGGGAGAGGGAAGTCTGGGTCTGCCCGCGTGACCCGACCTCGGATAAGCGGACAGTAAATGGATGGATGGATAACCTAATTTTAAAAACTTTAATACTTCCGACAATAGACATTTCGAAAAGAAGACCTATTACGGATTTAGTCAGCATTTTTTTCATGTTTCTACAATAAGATTTCAGCGAGTTATGAACTGAAATACACAAGAAACATACGCAGCATCACCGAAAATGCCGACGACCCCAGAGGGTTAACCGTAAGTAACCAAACAAAATACAGTGGACCTTTGAGTTACCACTGGCCCGACATATGAACAACTTGGGTTACGACCAAAATTTTAGTTTTGACTTACGATCAAAACCTTAAGTTAAGACCCGAATGCCGGTCGAGGCCAACATGTCTATCCACTTGTGCGGTTGTAAAGAAAAACCTGAGATGCTCTGAGATGCTTTGTGCCAGCACGGTTACGTGGGTGTTTGTTGTTGTTGTTTCATTTTTAACTTTTATTTTTACGTGTGCACTTGTCTGTCCTTGTTAATTGACAGCGTGAGTGTTACCGACAGCTGCGGGCGCGAGCGGTGTTTCTGTCTACGTCCTTCGCATCAAACACCCGCGGGTAATATTATCGAACATCGGTAACATTAACTCTAAAAGGACAGTTGCTCCTGAGCTTTGCTCGGTCACCGGTCGGGGCCGGGAGGACATTTTCCACTTTTTTTCCCGCTCCGGCAGTAGCCTGCTTTGAGAGGGTTTTTTTTGTGGTTTTTTGGCCTCCCTAGAGCAACTTCACTTTAGTTTAGCTAAACGTGGTTCAGCAGGAAGTTAGTCTCGGGTAAGTAATTGTTAATTTGGTTATCTTAAAAGTTTAATTTAAAGGTTGTTATCGCTGACGCTGCTGGATAATTTATAATAAAGTATCGATTTAACGCAAGTGTTAATTTAGTGTTTTAGTGTACTCGGCACTTTGTTTTAACTATACGTTAATTAGATCAACTAAAAGTTTAAATACTCTATATTAATATACTGGGCTGGGAGTAAAGGACGGGGACATAGTGAGTTAGGTAATTATGGGGTTAGTTCAGTGTTGTGTTTGCAAGATGTTTGCCCTTCTGGATGCTTGCGTCCAGTCGGACTTCGTCTGCAAGCAATGTAGGTTAGTTGACTCACTCATGGTCCAGGTTCGTGACCTAGAGGAGCGACTGGCTCTCATCCAACATAACAATGAGTTAAAGGAGAGAGTTAATACGCCTTCTAGGGAGACTGTGTGTACGTCACAAGCGGGGAGGGGGGAGAATGATGAACAGGTAGGTCGAGAGAGCTGGGTGAACGTAGGTCGTAGACGTAGAAAAGGGCGTACACAATTCACAGAGGCGGCATCACCTGAAGTAACAGTGTCTAACTGCTTTCAGGTGCTTCCAGCTCTAGAGCCAGAAGAGACTGGGGAGGAAGGTGGGCCCTTGGGCACCAAGGAGCCGCCTAACCCTAGTAGGAGGGAGGTTGTGGTAGTAGGGGATTCAATTATAAGAGATGTAGATAGTTATGTGTGCACCCGTGATAGAGGGTCCCGTACGGTGTCTTGTCTGCCTGGTGCCCAGGTAGGGGACCTTCCAGATTGAGTGGACAGGCTTTTGGCCCCAGCCGGGGTGGATCCAGTGGTCGTGGTGCATGTTGGCACCAATGACATAGGAAAGGGCAGGAGGGCTGTTCTGCAAGATAAATTTATAGAAGTCACGGATAAGCATAGAAGCAGAACATCCACGGTGGTATTCTCTGGAATACTTCCCGTGCCACGTGCAAGTCAGGCAAAGTTAGCTGAGATAAGGGGATTAAATGCGTGGCTAAAACGGTGGTGTAGGAAAGAGGGGTTCAGGTTTATGGGGCACTGGAAGACCTTCTGGAACAGGTGGGACCTGTTCAAGCCGGACGGGTTGCATCTGAACCATAGGGGAACCAGTGTATTGAGGAGGCGTATGTGCAGAATAGTTGAGGAATGTTTAAACTAAGGACTGGGGGGGCAGGGAGGTCAGTTAAGAATTTATGTGGGGAGAGACGGAAAGCCCAAATAAATATTAAAAGTAGACACTGTAAAAGGCCTACCATTAGTGGTCTGTATTTGAATGCTAGGAGTATTAGAAACAAAATTAATGACTTAGAGGCTTTAATTTCTTCAGACAATTACGACATTATAGGAATAACTGAAACATGGATGAGTGACAATGATGGTGATGAATATAATATGGATGGTTATACGTTGTTCCGTAGAGACCGGATAAGCAAGAAGGGAGGTGGTGTTGCAGTATACGTAAAAGACTTAAAAAACTTGCAGGCAAGGGAACTCACTGATAAAAATTAAAATTCAGAAGCTGTATGGATAAAACTTGATGCTAAAGATTCAAATGGCTTAATTGTCGGGGTTTGTTATAGAGCACCTAATGTAGCTGTAGAGGAAAGCAGAATGTTATATGGTGATATCAGGATTATGAGTAATAAAAATGATGTGGTGGTTATGGGTGATTTTAATTTACCTGGGATACAGTGGGACAGTGGCTCTTCTGTAAATGAACTTGAGATGGTGGAATTAGTACAGGATTGTTTTTTACTCAGTTTGTTAATACTCCTACCAGGGGAGAAGCCCTTCTTGATCTGGTTTTCTCTAATAACCAGGATAGGATTGGAAAATTAGAGGTTTTAGACCCATTGTACGGTAGTGATCATAACATGGTTAAATTCGAGGTTAATTTCAGTGTCCAAAGAGCAAAGTCGAAATTAAAAGTATACAATGTTAGGAAGGCTAACTTTAATGGTATGAGACGGAAATTAGAAACTGTAAACTGGACAGAGTTAAATAGCAAAACAGTTGAAGAGGCATGGGAATTTTTCAAAAGCACATTGTTGCAAGTACAAGAGGACTTCATACCTTTTTCCAGCAAAACTAAATCTAGGAAACGACAACCAAGGTGGTTTACTAAGGAAATTAAGAATAAAGTCAGGAAGAAAAGGGCTCTGTTCCACAATTGGAAAATAACTAATGATTTCAAAATTAAGCAGGAGTATCTAAGTCTACAGGCAGAGTTGAAAAATGACATTAGGCTATCCAAGAGGGATGTAGAAAGAAAAATTGCTTTGGAGGCTAAGGATGACAGTAAAGGTTTCTTCCAATATTTTTGTCATGCCCCGATCGTCCGCTCCTCTTTTGTGCCACGCCCCCTCGTTAACCGCATGTGAATTCCCCGTGTTTACCAGCTGTTCCTGATCGTTGTCAATTAGTCCATTGTATTTAGTCCGCGTTTCCGTTTGTTTCCCCAGTCCGGTCATTGATGTTGTATTGTCAATGTGTTTTCACCTGCCTTACGTTGAATTAAACCAAGTGTTCCCCTATTCCTGGAGTCCCGTCGCCTGCTTCCGCCCTGTGACGTGACAATTTTAACTCCAAGAGAGCTCTAAAAGCTGAAATCACTAATTTGCAGGATAGTAAGGGCCTTATAATTGATAACGAAATTGATATAGTAAATGAGTTTAATGATTATTTTTCAAGGGTGTTCACAGTAGAGAACACAAGTAACTTACCACCAATTAATACGAATACAGCATCGTCTATGACCAATATAAGTATAACTGAGGTTGATGTGATACTAAGCCTAGCTAAACTCAAAATAAATAAATCGCAGGGCCCTGATGGCATCTTACCTATAGTCTTAAAGGAGATGAGGGATATTATTAGCCAACCTTTAACTTTAATATTCCAGAAATCGTTATCTGCGGGTGTGGTACCATCAGATTGGAAGCATGCTAATACAACACCCATATTCAAAAAAGGGGATAGAAGTAATCCAGCAAACTATAGACCAATCAGTTTACAGTAACTAGCATTACTGGAAAAATAATGGAAGCTATAATTCAAGTGAAAATGGTAGATTACCTAGATGCAAATAACATTATAAAGGATAGCCAACATGGATTTAGGAGAGGTAGATCCTGCTTAACGAATCTACTTGAGTTCTTTGAGGAAGCTACAAGTGAAATTGATCACAAAAAGGCCTATGATGTGATTTACTTAGATTTTCAGAAGTCCTTTGATGTTGTCCCCCACAAACAGCTCTTGCTAAAGCTTAAAGCTGCAGGGATTTTAGGAACTGTGGCAGCTTGGATCGAAAACTGGCTAACTGACAGGAAGCAGCGAGTAGTTATTAGAGGCACAATGTCATAGTGGGCCTCCGTTCATAGTGGGGTACCGCAGGGTTCAATTTTAGGACCACTATTGTTCCTAATTTACATTAATGATATTGACACAAATACATACAGTAAATTGGTTAAATTTGCAGACAACACCAAGGTGGGCGGTGTAGCAGATACTGATCTAGCAGCAGAGAGGCTTCAATGGGATCTGGATTTAATTAGCGAATGGGCTGATACTTGGCAGATGAAATTTAACACAGATAAATGTAAGGTAATCCATGCAGGGAGCAGAAATATAAAGTACAGATATTTTATGGGTCACACTGAAATAAAGGTAGCTGATTACGAGAAAGATCTCGGTATGTATGTTGATGCTTCCATGTCCCACTCTTGCCAGTGTGGGGAAGCAATAAAAAAGGCAAACAGAATGTTGGGTTATATCTCTAGGTGTGTGGAGTTTAAGTCAAGGGAGGTGATGTTACACTTATATAATTCCTTGGTAAGACCTCACCTAGAATACTGTGTGCAGGTTTGGTCACTATACCTCAAGAAGGACATTGCTGCCTTAGAAAAGGTGCAACAAAGAGCTACGAGAATGATTCCTGGTCTTAGAGGAATGTCTAATGAGGAGAGGTTAGCGGAACTGAATCTGTTTAGCCTTGAGCAAAGGAGACTAAGGGGGGATATGATTCAGGTCTATAAGATTCTAACGGGTCTGGATGCTGTTCAGCCAAATGACTATTTCAATATTAGTCTAAATACTAGAACTCGTGGCCATAAGTGGAAAGTAGTGGGAGAACATTTTAAAACAAATTTGAGGAAGCACTTCTTTACACAGCGTGTGGTTAGAGTATGGAATAGTCTTCCTGCTAGTGTAGCGGAAGCTAAAACCCTGGGTTCCTTTAAATCAGAGCTAGATAAGATTTTAACAACTCTGAGCTATTAGTTAAGTTCTCCCCAAACGAGCTTGATGGGCCGAATGGCCTCCTCTCGTTTGTAAATTTCTTATGTTCTTATGTTCTTAGGTGCCCGAGAGGCATTCATAAGCGTCAGTCTGAGCCCAGATACACGTTTGCGGACGTAATTTCGGTCAGTACTTTATATAACTAATTTTGCTAATTGGAATGACATTAAACTGCATCTGGCCCTGCAAGTGGTCCTCCAAGTTGCAGGGAAACAATTTTTTCTGGGGGTTGGTGGCGGGATTGGCTCTCCAGCCACCGTAAAACAACTCACAACTGCTCGATACAAACAAGCACAATACTCTGCACGCACCATGAAGGGGATGAGGGAAAGCCTTTCGGGAACCGCATCCCTGAATGAGTCGAAACCGTCTGAGAGCTATTAGGGTCAGGCCTGTTGGGGATCGGGGGTGGTGTGATGCCTGCTACATGGCGGCATTTGGGTCCCAGTTTGAGGCGACCCATTCTTGTGCACGCGTGGAACGTCTTGTCTCCAGCAAGATAATTATCTTCCTCTGCTGTCAGGGGAGCTTTTTTTTCTTTCTCTTTTTTCTCCTTTTTTCCTCCTTTTTGTAAACTTTGTAAACTCCAAGTTTCGGTGGCAGCACTCTCTGAGGTACACAGGGGGAGTTGTCAGATCTCTGTAGGTGGGTATACCTACTTTTGGTCTGGTTAGTCTGATGGCTGCCATCCTCAGGGAGTAGCTGTTGCCGTAGCAGATCGTCTCCTTCCTGATGATGTCCTTTCAACAAGCATATTATGAGACTCAGGCTAAGGCACTCCTTGGGTGTCTTGTCTGTTGTCTCAGTGTATGCTCCGACCGCGGTGAGTGATGTCTCGTTGAGGGAGACATTTTACTCCCAATTTCACTCGGTGTTTGAAGGGTGCCCACAAGGTCACACTCCTCTGGTCATGGGTGACTTCAGTACAACCACTGGCACTGACAGGGCTGGCTACAAGGATTATGTTGGTCCCCATGGGTCTGGAGACCATGGTGAAAGTGGCTCAATGTTCCTTGACTTTGTGAAATGTTAGGGACTTTGAGTCGCTGGATCCTAGTTCCAACGCCCTGAGCCGCATTGTTGGACTTGGTACTCCAATACTGGTGGTGCGGCGAAGGAGATTGATCACATCCTCGTGGGCAGACGATGGAGGCTCCTGCAGAACTGCAGGGTCTACAGAAGTGCCAAGTTTGTGAATTCTGATGACAAACTTGTTGTTGCTACTCTGAAGATTCAGCTTAGATCCAGTGGGCTACCATTAACTAGGAGAATGAGGCTGGACTTGACCAGATTTCAAGATCAGGCTGTTCCTGATGAGTTTGCACACGATTTATATGAAGAACTTGCAAATTTGAGTGCGAATGCTGACTCTAATGTGAAGTGGGAGACCTTCCATGATAAGACCCTGAAGGTTGCCGAGGGTTGTCTTGGTGTTGCCAGTGTTCCCAAAAGGAGTTGTTTCATCTCGCAGGGCACCCTGGATATTATCTAGAGGAGTAGCAGCACACACCTTGGTGGCAACTCCAGTCTGTACCGGGAACTGAGAAGGACGGCTCTGAGGGCTCGGAAGGCAAATAAGGAGGCGTTTTTAGACAAAACTGTAAGCAGGTGACACACCATCTGTGGTCTAGTGACCCACGTCCTGCTTACAGGGGAATCAAAGTATTATGCACATCTGAATCTGTTCCTAGGAGACTTGCAGTTAGTGATGGAACGGTCCTTACGGATGACACTGCAGTTGTGACCCACTGGGCTGGCTACTTTGAGCAGTTGTTTAAAGCTGACCTTCCGGCTAGGATGTTGGACATCTCTGGGTCACCTCCGATCAGCTGTGGACCACCCAATCTAACTGAGATTGCACAGGTGTTGAATCAGCTGGGGGTAGGGAAGGCCGCAGGGATCTGTGGTATCCAGGGCGAACTTCTCCAGGCTGGTGGTAAGGCTGTCCTCCTAGCATTGCATGCAATCTTATTCCTACTCTGTTCAATGCTTGTATGTATGGGTGTTGGGCAGGGTCGTGGGGTCCAGCAGCCAGGGCATCTTTTGGTGAAGAAAGATTTGCTGATTTTGACTTTGCTGACGATGCTGTGATCTTAGCGGCGTCAATGGAAACCCTGATCGGGGCTCATTAGGGACTGAACAAGGAGTCTGAGTGTCTGGGACTGCAAGTGTCCTGGTTAAAGACCAATATCCAGGAATTTAATGACTTCTTAGGCACAGCCATCAGTAGTGTGTCTGTCTGCGGGGAGAATGTTGACCTTGTCTAGAGATTTACCTACCTCGGCAGTGACATTCATGTCTCTGGTGACTCTTCCTATGAAGTTAGCAGACGGATTGGAAGAGCATGGGGGGTCATAAAGTCGCTGGAAAGGGGTGTGTGGCATTTCTGATATCTTTGCAAGAGGAAGGAAGGTCCAAGTCTTTAGAGTCCTGGTGCTCCCTGTCTTGCTGTATGGCTGTGAGACATGGACACTATCCAGTGACCTGAGAAGACGACTGGACTCCTTTGGTACTGTGACTCTTTGGAGAATCCTTGGGTACACAAAGTCAAACCAGCGGTTGCTAAAGGAGTCCTGAATGAGGCACATTACCAGCATTGTAAGGAAGCGTCAGTGGGTGACGGCTTGCAGGATCCTCATTGCTGAGTACCCAAGCAGCTGGACCAGGCCAAGGGGAGGCCCACGTAACACCTGGCTGCGGCAATTTGATGGCCATTTCCAGAGGGTGGGACTAGACCGTGTATCTGCCTGGGGGATTGCTGGCCAGGATCCCGAGAAGTTTCACTGTGTGGTGGGTCATGCGATGCGCTGCACCAGTGCATGCTCCCCAACCTGACCTGACCTGACGGTAAAGAAAGCAATCACAATCGAAATGTGCAACATGTTGAAATCCACATTCTCGACAATCTTTCAAATAAAATATTTGTATACGGAAGCTAGCGATGCTAAAGGTGTTACTCAAATTAGTAAGTCATGATCAACAGAGTTAGAGAAGGTAGAAAGGCTATTATTAGTGTGGATAAACGAAAGGCAGATGGCAAGTGATAGCTTACCTGAGTCTATAATTTGTGAAAAAGCTAGGGTTATAAATGCAGATCTCGTAATGGATAAGCCATCAACGAGTGACAATGGTGAAACATTTTGTGCCAGTAAGAGGTGGTTTCACAATGTTAAAGCGAGAATTGGGGTTCATAGCATAGCTAGACATGGTGAAGCAGACAATAACCACCTTCCATTCCATTCCCCCCCCTCCCTTCCTACAAGCCAAAGATGTCAACTTGAATGGTGAGTACAGTATGAAATTGTTGTTTCTGGTAGGCTAGGCACATTTTGTAACTTTTTGGTGAGTACACTAGGAAAATTATTGGTGTTTCTGGTAAATTACGCACATTAAACAACCCTTTTTATTATGAATAGGTTAGGTAAGAGGTGCTTTGGGAGATTCAGAATGCATTATGGGTATTTCCATAATTTGCTATGGGAAAAATATTCTTGACTTATGACTAACTTGAGTTACGACCAGCTCTCACGAATGAATTGAGTTCGTAAGTCAAGGGTCCATTGTACGAGACTTTTGGCATTTTTACTTTTTTGACTGCAGTCACTGTTTTTTTATAAAATTGAGGTTATCCAAACGGCATCCTGAAAAATGTCCCCAAAAGTAAGGAAGTATCAGGTTTTACCACAGATTGGGGACATTTTGGTCCCCAAATGTGATCAATGCAACCACCCCCCCCCCCCCACACACACACACATCATCATGAATTCTTCTACTTTCTGCAAGTAGTTCAGATGCCTAATTTTTATGTAAGTTTGCGGTGAGGGCAATAGGATAGGATTTACCAGTGGTATACTATGAAATGTATTTCAGCAGGTGTGTTGTGGACTTGCCATTGATATGTAATAAATTTGGGGATGTCACCAAAACCCTAAATCTGGGAAACTAGAGAGTCTCCCCTGAATGAGAAAATTCCAGATAATGAAAAAAAATTAGCCTGAAAGTTTTAAAAAATCACACTGAGGAATTACAATACAGAAATATGGCCTCACCAAGCTACTCCTGAATATGGCATTGCCTAGAACACCATGTATGATCTGGGGACCTGAAAGGTTAATTCTGCTTTAGAGAAATATCTACATAGTGCAAACATCTTTCCATACAATCACTTTATCACTTTAGTCCTGAGTAACTGACCTTTCGGGGGGGGGGTAGTCCAAGTTAATAGGTCACATATGCTGAGTAAAGAAGACCAATCAGCAGAGCAAAGGAAGCATTTTTTAAACTTAGTAGCAGTGTGGAATCGGATTTTATATTAAATCTGATTTTGCAAATATTTAGTAGACCATTTAACAGATCATGGGCCATGCAGATTATGTTAGCACTGTAGAGTTGCGTGTTGTAGCATCCTAGCATGCAGATATACAGTATGGTTGTGTTATGTGTAACTGTGTGTATCTGTACTGTATATAACTGTCATTGTTTGTTGTGTTGTGTGTAGTTGTCAGGGTGTGTCTGTGTTGTGCCATCATGTGGTGTTGCATTCAAATTTTCTACTCTGACCAAAAAGTCTGGAATGTTCTTCTGAAATTCTTTCTAACAATTAACTTCCCATTTTCCGCCACTAACTGGAACTTCATTGGTCTGTTATTTCCTTTCTCACTCCATCCTTTGTTCATAATAGTTTATATTTCTGTCATGATTATTGTGGTTCTTCCCGTATTTGTCTTCAATTAGTCTTTCATGATTCACTTGGTAGCGAACCTTTTACAAAGTTCCCTCAAGGCATGGTACAGGCATTTTTTCAAGGCAATTGGAAAAAAAAAACAGAGAACCCATTATGTTAATAATAGAAAATGACTCCTTGTCTCATGATTTGAAAGTTATTGAGTATAAATCACAGAAAATACTTATAAAGATAGATGAGATGTAGGAAGAATGTCAATAAATTTTAGTAAACTTGATTGTGAATATTTATCAGTGTTCATTGTTGCTGAAGTAGCTTTTCAGATTCATTTAAATCACTTTTCTATGCAAATTAGGAATTAACCAAAAGGACTGCTTTTGATCAGGCACCTCTGTGCTAGTCATAGATTACCTGTATATGGTATCAAAGTGCACCTTGTTTGGCCAAGCGGTTGAGACAGACTGGAATGGGGGCACTTTGTCTTTTGGAATCAACACAAGACCTCTTCCATTCTTGATTGCTGTTCACCCCTGAGTCCAAGTACACGTAACCCGCCATTTCCCAAAGGCACATGTCAACCTTTGACCTTTTAGATGGGGGGAGGTGCAAACCCTCAACTGTTGTCTCAGTAACCACTAGGGTGAAAGGTCACAGACATTTAAGAGATGAATGGCTTTTCTGCTTAAAACATTTTTGTATTCCCTGATCTTTCTCTGCCCCGTCTTATGGGCCACATATTATTTTCTGTGTTTATGCTCAGTCCCATTGTGCACACAGCATTGCTCTTCAAGGAAGTTTGTCAAACAGTTCTGTTTAACTAACTCAGCCATAATTTAAACACCATCTGATAACCCCACTTACCTAATGTGTCAACTCACTCTTTTGTTAGTCCTATTTAGGGTAATTCTTTTCAGTGTTTTACTGCCGTATTACCTCTAAAATGGGAAGAGATTTTTTATATATTTCTATAAAATATAAAAAAAAAATATAAAATTTCTGTAGTGGTAAAAAATTAGGTTCAGGAAAACCAAGAAGGTGATAGCACTCAAATGAAAAAAAACAAGTAAGGAATCATCCCATAATGTACAACAATGAAAAGACAAGGGAACAAGGGCAAGGGAAACGGTATTTCAATGCATGGTGTACTTGTACATGAATGTGTTGATAATAAAGCACTTTCGAGTTTTGATCTTGAGTCACATTTGTAGCAAGACCCCCTACTGCCCACTGCTTTGTAATGAAGCAATGGCGACGCCTACTGTACACCTCTGGAACTGATGATAGCACTGCGGGACTGTGTATGGAAATGTATTGTGGGCACTGCATACCGCCTCTATGAAGCTTGAAAGGTTTTGTTTAGAGCACACCATGGGCATCGCCACCATTCCCTCACATTTCATAATTATTCGTTTGGACCCCCCCAACATTTAACATAAAATATTAGTTCACCCAGTGCTGTTTTCCAGTGTGTGTGTCCCCTCACATTCAAAATGCTTCTGACACCCCTGGAGCAAACACACTAGTTTGATGGGTAACTGACAGATTTTAATGTATAAATAATTATTTGAATTACATTTATTTAAAAGATATTTAAAATGATTTAAATGATATTAAAAATCATTTAAATTGTAATTTAAATAATCCTTTAAATGACATACACTATATTGTCAAAAGTATTGGGACACCTGCCTTTACACATACACATGAACTTTAATGACATCCCAGTCTTAATACATAGGCTTTAATTCAATTCAATTCAATTCAATTTTATTTATATAGCACTTTTAACAAGTCATTATCACAAAGCACTTTACATTTAACCGGCCAGAACCCCACCAAGCAAGCCTGAGGCGACAGTGGAAAGGAAAAACTCGCTCTAGCAGGAAGAAACCTTGAGAGGAACCTAGAATCGGAAGGGGACCCCATCCTCCTCTGGGCGAGCGGGGAGCATGAAACTGCATTTACATTGACATTTATTTGAATCCATATAGTTTTAAATATGGAGTTGGCCCACCCTTTGCAGCTATAACAGGTTCAGCTCTTCTGGGAAGGCTGTCCACAATTTTTAGGAGTGTGTTTATTGTGTGTTTTGACCATTCTTCCATGAGAGCATTTGTGAAGTCAGGCTCTGATGTTGGACGAGAAGGCCTGGCTCGCAGTTTCCACTCTATTTTATCCCAAAGGGATTCTATTGGGTTGAGATCAGATTCTCTGTGCAGGCCAGTCAAGTTCCTCCACCTGAGACTCACTCATCCATGTCCTTATGGACCTTGCTTTGTGCACTGGTGTGCAGTCAATCCCCCCTCCACCAAACTTTACACTTGGCATAATGCAGTCAGGCAAGTACCGTCCTCCTGGCAACCACCAAACCCAGACTCGTCCATCAGATTGCCAGACAGAGAAGCGTAATTCATCACTCCGGACAGCATGTCTTCACTGCTCTGGAGTCCAGTGGCGGCGTGCTTTACACCACTGAACTCTATGCACTGTTCTTGAGCTAATCTGAAGGCCACATGAAGTTTGTAGGTCTGTAGCTATTGACTCTGCAGACAGTTGGGGACTTCTGCACACTGTTGCCTCAGAATGCACTGTCCCCTATCTGTGATTTTACATGGCCTGCCACTGCGTGACTGAGTTGCTGTTGTTCCCAGTTGGTTCCACTTTGTTATAGTACCACTAAAAGTTGACTGTGGAATATTTAGTAGTGAGGAAATTTCACAAATAGACTTATTGCACAAGTGGCACCTTATCATGGTACCATGCTTGAATTCACTGAGCTCCTGAGAACTACCCTTTCTTTTGCAAATGTTTGTAGAAGCGGTCTGCATGTCTAGGTGCTTGATTTTATACACCTGTGGTTATGGAAGTGATTCAAGTGATAACCTGAATTCAATGATTCAATGATCCCAGTGCTTTTGGCAATACAGTGTGTTTGTGTGTGTGTGTGTGTGTGTGTATATATATATATATATATATATATATATATATATATCATATTATCTCTGAAATAACTTGAAACTTACAGAAGTTTAATGGCATCTGTTATTGTTTATTCCATTTTAACACAAATAATCAGACTTTGCTTTTGATTGAGTCAGGTGAATATCTTATATAATTAAACAAATTAAAATGGCACGGACAAAACAGATGGTACCCTTGATTTAATATTTTGTGGCACCACCTTTTGCAGCAATCACTGCCAACAAGCGATCTCTGTACTTCACGATGAAACGTCTGCATTTGCCAACAAGTGGTTTGACCCACTCTTCCTGAGCAAACTACTCAAGGTGTCTCAGGTTTGAAGGGTGGTGTCTCAGGTTTGAAGGGTGGCGTCGCCACACTGCAATTTTCCATAGATGTTCAATAGGATTAAGATCTGGGCTCATGGAGAATAGTTAATTTCTCAGCCATTCTTGAGTGCTTTTAGCTGTATGTTTTGGGTCATTATCCTGTAGGAGGACCCATGACCTGCGACTGAGGCTGTGCTTTCTGACACTCGGCAGTATGTTTCTCTCCAGGATGCCTTGGTAGTCTTGAGACTTCATTGTGCACAGATACAGATTTTGGCAAATTTCACTCTGGCTTTTTTATGATTTTCTATCAATAGTGGAGCCCTCCTGGATCTTCTTCCATGGAGCCCATTATTGTTCAAAATGTGCCGGATGGTGCAATCAGAAAGTGACATACCTTGACCTTGGAGCTCAGCTTGAATGCATTTGGATGGTTTCCTAGGCTCTTTTTCTACCATCCGCACTATCCTTCTGATCAGCCTGGGATTTCCTCTTGTTTCCACGTCCTGGGAGATTGGCTACAGTCCCATGAACCTTATACTTTTAAATAATATTAGCAACTGTGGTCACAGGAACATGAAGCTGCTTGGAGATGGTCTTATAGCCTTTACCTTTAACATGGTTATCTACAATCTTCTTTCTGAGCTTCTCAGACAGCTCTCTCCTTTGCTTTTGCTGGCCATGTTCAGTGTGGTGCACACAATGATACCAAACAACACAGTGGCATGTTCTTTCCCTGTAAATAGGCTGAATGGCTGATAAAAAGTGATACTTGTCATGTACTGATGTTTCCACTAGATGGAAAACATGCGCTAGGGACAGCAAAGGTGTAAAGAAGGAAAAGATAATGAATAATGTTGCAGTTCTAAACTCGTATCTGTGACTGAGCAAGTGGATTACTCATGGTATGAAGGTTGGGAACCTAACAATGGCGATGAGGATGGTGTTTTCTTAGTTTAAATACAGTATGCAAAAGTTTGGGCACCCCTCGATAAATAACATATTTTGGTAATTTTTTAATGGAAAAGATGTAAACACAGTCTCTGTAGGAAATGGAAAAAATGCACAATATTTACACCAAACATTTATGCATAGTTACTTTTTATGTCATAAATTGAACAAAGATAAAAAATAAAAACATTATTGTGGTACTCTGCAAAAGTTTGGACACCCTAATGCTACGTTCACTCCGTGAGCGTGAAAGACGCCAGCCGTCGCTCCGGCCGCCCTGAACGTGACGCTAGCCAACGCCGGAGACGCTCTCTGACGTCATAGAGTGGGCGGGGACAAGGCCGCTCAGAATGCCAGGCTCTGAGAACTTTTTAAAGGGGCCGCAAAACAAACAAACGTGTAAAGTAAAGTAAAGTAAAGTGAAACTTTATTGTCATTCACACCATACAACAGTACAAAGACGGATGCAGGCAGAACGAAATTGCGTTTCTCCAAGGCTCAGTGTGCGGACATAAGGGACAAGTGCACTCAAGACAACATACATACAACATGCAGACATTTCACATTACAGAGGTAGTTAAGACAGCATGGCAACATAAAGCAGCAAAGTACAAACAATAAATATATACAGTATACACGAATATATTCAGTGGGTGATATATAGTATGAAAAATTATTGCACTACGTTTCACAGTGAATTAGTTATTGCACTATATAAGTAGAATGAAAACTTGAGACCTATCAGTGGTTATAAAGTGCACAATAGGTAGGAGAGTAAAAGGTCAAAAGGTTATTTAACAGAGTTTAGTATTCTGATGGCCTGGGGGTAGAAACTCCTGTTAAATCTGGCTGTTCTGCAGTGTATACTGCGGTGGCGTTTTCCAGACGGCAGAAGTTCAAACAGTCCATGTGCTGGGTGTGTATGATCTTTTATGATCTTAATGGACCTGCTATGGCAACGTGAGTGGTATAGTTCTTGAGCAGATGGGAGCGATGACCCGATGATGTTCTCCGCCGTCCGCACCACTCTACGAAGTATCTTCTGTTCAGTGGCAGTGCAGCTACCATACCAAATTGAGATACTGCTGGTCAGTATACTTTCTATAGTTCCTCTATAGAAAGTTGTGAGAACAGGGGAGGTGAGGTTTGCTCTTTTCAACCTTCGGAGAAAATGAAGTCGCTGATGTGCCTTCTTGACCACAGAAGAGGTATTCGTGGACCATGACAGGTCATCAGTGATGTGCACTCCCAGAAACTTGGTGCTTTTCACTGTCTCCACACTGTTTCCATGTATAGTAAGTGGCCGGTGTGGGATGTGCTTTCTTCTGAAGTCGACAACGATCTCCTTTGTCTTGTTGACATTCAGCGCCAGGTTGTTTTTACCACACCAGGAAATGAGTTGATCAACTTCCTCTCTGTATGCGGAGTCATCGTCATTTCTGATGAGGCCCACTACTGTTGTGTCATCTGCGAATTTTATGATGTGATTCGAGTTGTGATTGGCACAGCAGTCGTGAGTCAACAGGGTGAACAGTAGGGGGCTTAGAACACAGCCCTGGGGAACTCCAGTGTTCATGATGATAGTCTCAGAGGTGTTTTTTCCAAGACGTACTGTATGGGGTCTGTTCGTGAGAAAGTCTAACAACCAGTTACATAGAGAGGTGCTGATGCCTAGTGACTCCAGTTTTTTTTACCAGGTGCTGTGGGATGACTGTATTGAAGGCGGAGCTGAAGTCAATAAAAAGCATCCTCACATGACTGTTCGTATTTTCCAGATGAGCCAAAATCAGATGGAGTGCAGTTGCTATGGCATCATCAGTGGAGCGATTTGGGCGGTATGCAAATTGAAGTTGATCAAACGTGGCAGGCAGACTGGATGAGATGTGGTTTTTGACTAACCCTTCGAAGCACTTCATCATGATTGGTGTAAGTGCTATTGGGCGATAGTCGTTCAGTGACGATATTGGTGATTTCTTTTGCAGTGGAATAATATTTGTGGCTTTGAAGCACTGAGGAACGATGGCTTGTTTTAGGGAGATGTTGTAGATGTCAGTGAGAACAACTGTAAGTTGGTCAGCACAACCTCTAAGTACACACCCTGGTATGTTGTCGGGACCCGCGGCTTTCCGGGGATTGACCCTGCTCAGTGTCCTCCGAACATTACTGTGGTCGAGACATAGTATTGCATCGTCCATAGTGAGAGTGGCTTTTTTTGCCGTTGTGTTGTTGTTTTCCTCAAACCGGCTAAAATGTGTGTTAAGTGCCTGGAGGAAGTCTGTGTTATCATCACAGGGAGGTGGGGAGGGTTTGTAGTCTGTAACTGCCTGAATGCCTTTCCATAGGCGCTTGGAATCTTTTGAATCAGTGAAGTGACTCTGAATTTTATGTCCATAAGCATGTTTTGCTGCTCTCACGCCACGGTTCAAGTTAGCTCTAGCTGACCTAAGAGCGTCTCTGTCCCCGGATTTGAAGGCTGTATTTCGTGCTCTCAGGAGGGCATGCACCTCCCTGGTAAGCCACGGTTTCTGGTTGGCACGTGTGGTGATGTTCCTAGTCACTGTCACATCTTCCACATACTTGGATATGAATCCTGTCACAGACTCTGCATACATTGATGTGCTGGTTAGTTGTGGCAGCCTCTCTGAACACATTCCAGTCCGTGCATTCAAAACAGTCCTGGAGTGCTGAAAGAGCTCCCTCTGGCTAGGATTGAATCTGCTTTGTAGATGGTTTGCTGCTAGTTAGCAGCGGTCTGTAAGCAGGAATTAACATGACAGAGAGATGGTCCGAGTTCCCAAGGTGGGGGTGGGGAGTTGCCTTGAATGCCTGTTTGATGTTTGTGTAAACCCGGTCAGCTTATATCTTTGCACCGACTCCTGATAGGACATAATTTGTCAAATAAATATTGTTGTGAGCCAGTTATTTGCATTCTCACTTAAAATCAAGCGTTCTGGAGGGAAAATGTTACCTATAAATAGTGTAGCGCTTCTTTTCAAATTTACCTTGGATCACAATGGATGATCACCAAGTAGTTGCTTGTGCTTTATGTTTCTTTAGTTAACATAAATAGTACTTAAAATGTTTCACGACAGTTCTACTAAAACACATAATTATGTTTTGACAAACACTAATGCTATAAATAGGTTTAACATTACCGACAATTTGCACTGTTTTCTCTGCTATGGCGCCAAAATTACTACTGATCTCTTTCCTTTTTCACAAAAAAATATATTATGCACTTCACCATCTCACCTGGAACACCGATTGTTTCGGACACTCTGGCCCATGCCTCATTTTTTTTTATTTATGTCCCTGTATGCAAACAGAGACACATCATATATAACTGGGTACCCGGCCACAGCAATAATAAGTCTCTCCTCCATTGTGCCTAGGAACGGTTGGGTCGGAACAAAAGTTTACACACTTATGTTCTGCGGCGCTCTCTTTAGCGGAGCATCTCTACATTCCCATTGGTTGCCGCCGAACCGCGTCACAACTCATTACCATAAAGTTGACTGGGATTCAACTTCTGTCTGACGCTCCCGCCGCCCAGATCGCGATGCGCCGCTCCTCGACGCCTCCCGGCGCTACCTCCCATAGAGAATGAATGACTTCCGGTCGCTTTGACGCTCTCGCCAGTGTTGCCAACTTAACGACTTTGTCGCTAGATTTAGCGACTTTTCAGACCCCCTTGACGACTTTTTTTCAAAAAAGCGCCTAGCGACAAATGTAGCGACTTTTGGACAAACCTTAGCAACTTTCCAAATGTCGCCAGTACTGTCCTGTAAGCGCGAGGTCTTGCTTTCCCGGTACAATTACTCATCTCCCTGTGTCTGCTCTGATCAGTGAGCGCTAGCTCCGGCTGAAAGGAGCAGCATATTCCCGTGACCGCACGGCAGCTGACATAGATGTGAATGAGCTGCGCATGTGCAAACGGTGTTACCACGGACCAATCACTTACCTGCTTCTCCTTTGCTTGAAATAAAACTATTTAATTTGACCGTTTCTTCTTATTTTTTCTTATTTATTTATTTTTTCTTCTGATTAGGTATGTGAAGAGCGCGACCAACATGGCCGCCTTTTTTGTTCCAGATTCCTGTTCCACCATCGGGTCATCTGAGCGCTGGGTATACCCCGGAAAATACGCATTCTTATTGTATCGCATTGCGGAATTCCGCGGTATTCCCACTGATAACATAGATGGGGAACCCCTCTTCGTCCTCCCTTTTGAATTTTTCAATTCTGTGTACATTTAGACCTTTCCCGGAAACGTTGAAAAATACACTCGATTTCAACATACAAAAACCACTTCAAAGGATTAAGTGACGCTTTTGAAAGCTAAATTGACATATTGTTTATCATTTCATCTTTCTAATCCTATAGTTTCATAGCTTTCTATGGATCAGAAAAAAAGTTTACTGACCCGGACCGGCAGCATACAGGATCGTCACAGGCCAAAAATCCTGAAATCTGCTGTATCTTCATCAGTGATTTGTTGCATCAATATGCCATGATATTAAGGAAATATCTTAAGATGTGAAAAAGATGATTATATCCACTGAGTCGCATTTAATTAAGCAGAAGATAAGAGATATTCACATGGTCACGTGACCTAAACCAACAGCGGCGCCTGTTGATACACCATTCCAGTCTTCACCTTCTATCAATTTTATTTCAGACTAAGGACATACTTGGAATATATATTATTCTTTCAGATTGAAGAATATAAAGAGATACGCCTTCCCTGAAAGTTTCATTGAGATATCTTGATTATGAAGGAAACTACAAGCGTTTTTATATAAAAAGTTAGGTATTTGGTCACAGTTTTCTACACTCATTCCATTTTAAAAAATAGGGCTAATTAGCGAACTTCTTTTGCCAATAATTTCCTTATTTGTATAGATATCTGAGTGATTTTGGTGTCATTGTCTTTGTTTATTCAAGCTCTTTCCAATGTTACCATTGGCATTTAATTTGGTTGAGTTTGAAAAATTTCTTCACATACCTATTCTGATGCACTTATATTACTCACTGTTACAGAGCTTAAGTTCATTCCAGTTTCTGAACTCGTCTGAGATCGTTTACTGAGCTACATCTGATTGACTGTACGTGATTCTACTTACTCATACACAACGATAAACTTCATTAAACTTATTAAACTCATATACACATAAAAAACATATATACGTATAATATAAATGTTGTCTGACAGAAAATATGTAACGTAATTGATAGTTTTATATTGGACACGTGAGGTAGGATTAGGGAGAACACGCAGAATGCAAATATGACGTAATAGACCTTTTTCACGAAAACCGGAAATACGTAATCGTAGGGTAAACTTAGTTCCGGTCAAGCGTCAATGCATTAGAAAACCCGGGATCAGAGAAAATTCAGCAGAGAATATATACAACCTATCTGACAAATTTGCCCAAATTTACATTTGCGGATGTTGCTAAACTCATGGAGGAAACTCCGTCACGAGAAAGAGCAAACTTGATAAAGGCTACAAATTTTTCCACGAAGAATTTGTCCATAAGTATCAAGGTAACTGTTACTGAATTGCTCACCACATGTAATTTTTAAAGGAAAGACATTAACGGCTTTTGTTAATGTTTAAAGGTAGAAAAACTTTAGATGTATTTGTTAATAGGCAAACAAAAATGTGTTATTTTAAATGAGTATACTGTAAATATATATACCTTAACATTAGACGCAAGATGAACACCCTACACACGCACACAGAAAAGCCCGGACATTTGCACAAACGCACAACCAAGAGTGGGGCTTTAGAGTTTGATAATCAAACTAAATCAAAAAACATTTAAAATGTATAAGGATCGCTTTGGTGTAGCGAAATTTTTAAATAGTGTGAGTGTGATGTAAATCATTTAGGCAACAAGAATTGAGTAGCTGTAGGAACTAGTGAGCAAAATTTAGCAACAAGCATCAAAAAACATTTTAGCTGTGTTTTGTTAATTTTAAAGAAGTTGGCCCCATTTTTTCTAATTACATTTATTAGCTATAGGAACTAGTGCCCGGTATATTAGACTACTGCCATGTTTCAAATAAACCCCTTAACCATAACGTTTTTAAAGTAATGAAGCACTTTTCGGCAAATGTGTTATTTAAAATAAAACACTCTAAGCACATCGACGGAACTCAGAGCCGCTATCAATGGATCTTCGCGTTTGGTGAAATACTTTTTGTATTTTACAATGAAATAAAACTGTTAAGCTGATTACGGCTTTCTCTCGTTTTTAAAAACTTGGGCTAAAATATTTGTGTTTGTTTCGCATTTGCTCGTTTTGACAGTGTTTCGCTCGGGCATGCCTCTAGTTATTTAAAAGTTTGGGCCTTTTGTCATTTGTGCTTAAAATACGGTGTTTGTTTCTGTCTGAGGTGAAGTGTCTGCTGCAGACGTAAGTGCTCCCCTTTTTAACTGTGAAGTTTGGTCCTTCATCCCGCCAGATAGCCTGAATCCATTTACGTCGAACTTCACCATTATCAGGGAAGGAATGAAAAGATAGATGTGACTGCTTTTGGGCATTACAAGAACAGCCCGGTACACTGCAAGGAGAAGAGGTCGCTGCATGCGCTATTTTTTTTACACCGGCGGAAGTAAAGATACCCTACGATTACGTATTTCCAGTCAAAAATGCGGAAGTTGTGAAAAAGGTCTATTGCGTCATCAATATGCAAATATACGCATGACGTCATCTAGCGATTTTTGGCGACTTTTCCAGCAGACTTTAGCTACTTTCCATTGAAAATAGTTGGAAACACTGGCTCTCGCCGCTCGCAGTGTGAACGTAGCATAAGAGTTCCAAAGTCTCAGATTCTTTTTACAAGGTTTCAGACCTTAATTAGCTTATTAGATCTGATGCATGGCAACAGCTATATTGTGAGGTACTGTAGTGTTGTCCCATTCCTTTTTAGCAGCGAGGGGTAGTGGTGTTCAGCCCTCAAGATAGCCCTCGAAACAGAGATTTTTCAGATGCTGACTCAAAACCGAGTGAAAGAAGAAAATTCCCACAACGCATTGCAATACACAACCAGACAAGAAAAAAATTGGCTAGCGGTGTGGGGAAAGAAGCTCTATATCTTTATAAATACGCTTGCAAAAACAAAATCAAATTTTAGCGGAATATCTTAGTTTAATGCAAGTGAAACGGAGTATGAGATTGAATTTTTCAAAAACAATTTTCTGAAAAATTTCATGCGTAGAGACAGAGCAGTATCTCTAGTATTTATAGAAAAAGAACCGAGCAGGGGTGAGTTTCACAAAACCGTCGAAGAATTAAGAACGTATTTATTCAGAAAGAGAGCGTTCAAAGTCCTTTTTATGTAGTTTTTTGGCTACGACACTTTTGGTAAACTCACCCCCGATTATTTACTGTGTTTCGTGCAATAGTCTTCTAAGTGCATTATTCTACATCGTGGAATATGTAAAAGACATTGTTCCTGACATATTGCTTATGCAAAATGTGTGCTTGTTTTATAGAAATATTGCATGCAATATTCTTAATTTTAAATCTGCATGCCATTGCCAAAGGAATGCTAATCCACAAATCGAATTTGTCACAATCATTTTGTAATATTCTAGGGACACGTCAGTGGTATAATCATTTTGAAATGTTAAAGTGACATGTCCATGTTATTAGCATGTTGTACTATTCCAGGGACTCCCGAGCAAACCAGGCAGCTCATAAGCGAGCTGGTGTCCCGATTCCTAGGTAAAGATTTCAAACCTTACCCCTTGTGGCTAGGAGCTGTGAAGTCAGCTTCGGAAGGGAGGGGCCTCGAAATCTAGTGGTAGGGCTAACCGTGCGTTCACACCACCGGCGGCGAGAGCGTCAAAGTGGCCGGAAGTAATTCATTTTCAATGTGAGCCGGCGGCGAGATGCGGCGAGCAGCGGCGCGGCGCGTCTTGGACGGCGAAGGCGTCAAGGAGAGTTGAAATCAGGTCAACTTTATGGTAATGAGCTATGACGCGGTTAGGCGGCAACCAATCGAAATGTAGAAGTCCACCGCTTGAGCAGATTCCAGATAACGCAGTCCTGTAAACTTTGGTTCCGACCACATTAGTTCCCATGGCCGACCGCCATCAAGCAATAAAGAAGAAGATCCCATGCAGAATGGAGGAGAGGTTAATAATTGCTGTGCCGGGTTTCCCAGTAATTTACGACGTGTCCCTGTTTGCATACAGGGACATAAATAAAAAAAATGATGCATGGACCAAGGTGTCCGAGATTGTTGGGGTTCCTGGTGAGTTTCTAATGTGCATTAACGTTATGTATTTTCTGAAAATAAGCGGGAATTTCAAGCTGACTTTAGCGTCAGAGCATGCAAAGCTGTTACTGCTGCAGAATATTTTGACATATCAAAACATATTGGATTATTAATTAATTAATTAATGTTAAAGACCAAGACTAGTAAATACATGTCTCCTATAATACTGAAATTAGACTAGCACTTAACCATGAACATAAAAATTACACACCACACAAATGGCTTTCAATTGAAAGAAAACATGTAACTACAAAAAAGTTCTTTCCATCGATCAATTTCTTACTTTCACATTCAATATATTTCATGAGGTTATCTTATACCCTCCTTGTGGTCAGTATGCACAAGATTAACAAGCTTGTTTGATTTGCGGCCCCTTTAAATACAAGACAAGCATTCAATCTACGTCAAAGCGTTCAAAAATCTCTGTACAGCGTCGTTGGCAGGGCGGCCAGGGCGAATTTTGACGCTCTCGCCGCCGGCGGTGTGAACGCACGGTAAGGGAGGAGAAATGGGATTGGGCCAAAAACACCTTAAAAATGGTAGGTTGTGTTTTGTTTGAGCAAAGATTCCACTTATATATTTTGCATATTGCAGACTGAAAATGAAAATAAAAAACACACAAGCATAATTAAGTCCCTGTTCCCAGCCGCTGTGCTCATTCAGCAGCCAGCTTCTCTTTTCCTCTGTCTTCTGACATCATTATACCGCTTACGGCACTGACTGGGTGGTCTAATGATGCCAGATAATGAGACACACACCCTGTTCCTCCTCCAAAGGCTCAGGTGGAACAGTGGTGCTTCCGAAAATGATGCACATTTTCACTTAGTGCGGGAGCAGGTCCGTTTCCATCTGGCTTGCCGGGCAGACGCACCATTGTAATAGCAACCCGCTGTACATCATGCACCACTGCCAGGTTAGGTGACGCGTCATTCCGATTGGTTTATTGCTTGTTACACCCAAAACATGCCTCTGAATGATTAACAGAGTTAGGACAACCTTTTTGTGCCTTGCGCTGGTGCAAAGTCTGTTTTTTCTGGCATCAAAATAGCTAAATGGATTTGGACATGCCCATAAATGTTACTTGCGCTTTGTGTTAGATTGTCAAAGTAGAGCTCTTTGTGTTGGTACCATGGAGGACAGCCCCTGCACCCATCCACCCCCTGGGCTGGTATCTATCATGTCACCCCAGGGCTGAAAGTCAGACCCACCCCACCCTTATATACGTATATGCATTCAGAAGGAAGCTCTCAGCTTAGCCGTGTTTCTTTCAAGCATTTTGTTTATTATTACTATATACTTTTTGGCTTTACAACAATTCCATCAGTATAGTCCATCCTTCATTAAATGCAACAGTCTAAAGTCATTTAAATACTATGCTGCTTGTTAAAATGAGCCAAAAAAATCAAGTAATTAATTGAAACATTCCGCTTCGTAAAATCACATAAGCCATGAGTTATCAAACTAGCCTAGTTTAAACATGATAAATTTAAAAAATACATTTAATTAAAAATAAGTTAATAGTTTTTACCATTAGGCACACACAAGCCGCATATTGACATGCTGGCACATTCATTCAAAGCATAGAGGCACAGAATGGAGATAAACACAAAAACACACACAAAAACTGAAAGGGGGGAAAACCTCAGTGACCCCCTATTAGATAGGCAAATGATTAAAGCATTATCTGTCATTAACTGTCTCACAACTAGAGGTAAACCTACAAGAACTTAGCACTAAAGTGCCTGTATTGTATTACACAGGTCATATTAACTGGGGTTACATAGATCTGATAATATCTTAGCCGGCCATTTTATATTGCCTATATAAACTAAAAATGTGTATATAGTGGGAATTACAAAGTAATTACATTGCTATAGTTTAATATTATATTACATTACAGTAGGTTAAATATATACTAGTTACAAATTTTATTATAGCATAATTACCTTTGAGAAGACTAAATGAAGTCTACATTCATATTGTATTCACATTTATTGCTGTAAAGTCTAAGTATCATGGAGACAAAAAGAAAGAATATGAAGATCAGAGGTGGACAAAATACACAACTCTATTATTTAAGTCAAAGTATTGATACTCATAATGAAATATTTCAATAAAAGTGAAAGTTGTTCAGTCAAATTTTTACTTGAAAGTTAAAGTACTGGAGTACTTAAACTTAACTATTCAAAAGTACATTTATTTTTTATGTCAATGCATTGTTGTGTTGTTGCCACAATGCATTTAGAGAACCCAATGACTGAAACAACCTACAGAATTGCACTGATTTGGTGGTAGAATCTGTAGAATTAAAAGCTTGTGAAACATGCTACAATGTCTTTAGAAACACAATTGTTAAATTGTCAAAAGGACAGCCATTGTTGTTTTCACTTTTTCAATTTAATACCCCACACCCACAAAACAGCATGGCAGTGATCTAACACAACTCCGGCAGTGTGTATGTGTGTGTGGTCATGTATATGCAATATTGTGGGAACCACAATGTGATAAAAACGTGTTATTTTGACCTCATGGGGACATTTTTTTTTGGTCCCCACTAAGAAAAACAATGCCAAAAGTCTTGTATTTTGATTGGTTACTTATTGTTAAGGTTAGGGCTGTCATAGATGGGATTAGGGTTATGCCCATGGGAATGAAAGGAGGGTCCTTACAAAGATATAGTTAACCTAATGTATATATGTGTGTGTGTGGAATTGCTGTAGATTGCTTCCTTAGAATAAAATAATGAAACAGCCAACCCAGTTACACACCTCTAGCTTTATAACTGCCCAACAGCAACATGACTGATAGCGCAGGAGTAGTTTACTGTGATTGGTTTTTCTTCTATGATGAACACAACAATGGCCTATCGCATGTTAGAAAATCTGTCCGCTGTCTTCAAAGCTGTTACGTCCTGCTCATCATGTCCGCCTGACCCTCCTGTCTCCTCCCTGATGTAGCCCTGATGAGCCACACCTGTTGCTTGTTACCCCTCATTAGTCTTTGCAATTAAGAACCTGTTTGTCTCATCAGCTCCAGACTGGTCATTGATGTCACTCCTCATGTCTGCTGATGTCCTTCCCCATACTAGTCTTCTTGTTTTGAGTCCTTGTAGTCTCATTTGTTTCCCTGCTGCTGTTAATAAGACCGCTTTTTCTCCTAACACCCATCTTTGAGTCCTTTGTCTCGCATGTTGTGATGACTATGCTTCAAGGTCATGAGTAACAAGAACCATCACAGAAATGTATTGGAGTCAAAAGTACAATCTTTGTCTTTCAAATGTAGTAGAATTAAAACCTTAAGTTTAGAAAAAAACTTGAAAAGATACTTGAAAAATGGACTTAACAGTATTCAAGTAAATGTACTGTACAGTCAAACCTTGGATTGCGAGTAATGTGGTTTGTGAGTGTTTTGCAAGACAAGCAAAAATTTTTAATAAATTTTAACTTGATAAACGAGCAAGGTCTTGCAATACGAGTATTACGTATACGCTTTGTCTGCCTAGCGTCACGTAATCACAACTGAGCCGATGGTTCTTCTCTCTCTCTCGCTGCGGGGTTGTGGCTAATCATTTCCCATGCTCAGTGGCACAGTGACACTGCCTGTCAGACTGCCTCACTCATATAGTCAAAATTTAGTAGAAAAGCACCACCTGAATGAGGGCGTAGCAGTGCGAGCCATGAAGCTGTTTAACAACAATGCAATGTCCACATTTCTGCGAAATTGTAAAGGAGGCAAAAGCAGCAGCCATTGGATAGGTTCCTTGTTAAACTCGTACAAAAAGAAAAAGATTCCAGTGAGCCAACAGATAGCAGTGATTCCGTTAGTTATAGTGAAAGTTGTCCTACAAAATAACCCTCCACTTCTCCTCTCTCTTGTCTCCCTCACACCATCCACGATTCTTTTCAAAGGTAAACGTGCAGGTTAATTTGTTTTATGTATTTTTACTTTATATTTTGTATTAATCATTTTTATATGAATATTTTTGGGTTGTGGTTGTGTTTCCATTATTTTTAATGGGAAAATTCGCTTTGATATACAAGTGCTTTAGATTACGAGCACGTTTCCGGAATGAATTATGCTCGCAATCCGAGGTTTTACTGTACTTTGTTACTGTCCACCCCTGATGATGACTGATATAAAAAGGCCTGAGAAAAAAAATACAAATTAAATCCTCTCAAGCACTTGATCTCTGCCCTAATTTACAAACACCAACCATTTAGATAAGTTAACTGATAATGTGTAAGTGAAAATATTGAATGAAGTTCTGCAAAAGGAGTGGGAATGTCTCCTTTTCATCAGCCTCAGCAAAACAAAACTCATGTAAGAATGAGGAATTTAAGGTCCTGTTTACACTTGGCTTCAAAATTTATCTTGGATGATGGGATCGCAAGTGGACAGAGCTAAATACAAGTGTAAACAAGCACAAAGACACACTGTGATCAGATTACTCAAACCTCTAGCTGAGGTGGTCTGGGAAACATGTGACCACATCTGTTTTGTTATGAAAATGCTAATGTGGCTTAATGCATCCCAGCAAAGAAAATCTGGGATATCAGAAAACTGTGCGTGGGGCAGTAACAAAATCTGAACACAAGTGGCCAACTGGACACCTTGGAGACACGTGATGGACGTGTGTCCAGTGATGTGTCTCGGTTTTCCATTTGTGATCCAATTGCCCAAGACACATTATAGAACCATGTGTACACAGTGCCTAAGATGCGGATATTGAAAGATGAACATCACCTGAATATCAATGTAATCACATATATCAAATTCACCCATGTAAGTAGCAAGCATAAATAAGTTTTATGTAACTCCCAGAGAAAGCTCTTATTAAGCTCTTATTAAAAACAAAAAAAGCATTAAAATGACAATAAAATTAATACTTTGTTATTAAAAAGTAATCTTTTCATGGAAGCTCTATAAAAAAAAAAAAAAACTTGAGGTAACTTTATGTTAAAATCCACTGAATTACTGCATCTCAGTTGTTCAGACTAGATGTGTGAGATTGGATCGTCACCCTTCTTGGGGTGGTTGGCTCTGTGATGCGATTGGCCATCATCTCTTGAAGCTGTAGTGCCCCTCCACCAATGAAACAGAAAGCTGGGCAAACAGGGCCGGTGCAATCAACCGGCCCCTCCCACAAGGGGCGGAGTGTATGAGCATCATAGTAGACGACGCGGCCTTTTTCAAAGTCAAGGCAAAGACCCAGCCGAGAGGGTAGGGGCAGAGCCAAGCTGCTGGGGCTGTTTGAGTCGCCGATGCAGGCCTGGGGCAGGAAGAGCTTGCCCATTCCTACTGTGAGGAAGCAGAAGGGGGGCGGGCCATCTGGACTGTCCTCAGCTCCACTGTCATGGCCACTGTCTGGGTCATAGCTGGTTGGAAGGAGGTGACGCAAAGAAAGCTAAATGATAAACAAGCTAGAAGAATACAGTGCTGTCTGACTGTATCACAGTGACGCAGCTTGTATGAGTGTGACACAGTGACACTGCCTATTTGACTGTATCACAAAATACGTTTACATGCAAAGCTAAGTTAAGCTATGGTTATAGCTCGACTACGCCATTTAATCAGACTTCTGTCCTTGTCCCAGTATACATGCAAGGAGGGGAATCGATTTATTGATGGAAGTATGTCTGACTCCGCTACAATAGGTGGCGATATGGCTCCTTTCAGCTTGTTAGTATTGGGCTTTTTCCAGTTGACCTATTATGTGACAGACGTTAAAAAAATAAATAAAATTGGTAATAATGACTGCATGGACAAATGAAGTGATGCAAGCTTTAATTGCGATCTGGTCAAAAGAATAGATACAACAAGATCAGTATGGCATAACAAGAAGTTAAGTATTTTGTTTAATATACTATGACAGCACAGTATTGGAAATTTGTCAAATATTGCAAGATTATTTTGTTGTAATAAATATTGGGGTATTTATGAAACAAAAAAGGAGTTCAAAATAAATTTCTCATGTCTAGGACTGATTTTGACTGACTTTTAAGCATATATTAAATAATCTTGAAATGGAATAATCATTAAAAAATGTTAAAGTTTTTTTTTCCTATAACAGGGTAAAAATGTTTTAGTGAGACTTAAAGTCCCTGCGCTAAAATATCTGTACCAAATTGAAGGTAAGAATAAGTCTGATCTTTATCTAGCTAATAATAATTGATACTTTATTATCCCTGTGGGGAAATTATCTTTATGCCTCCCTCAACTTGCTGTTTGTAGAGTAAGCTGTCTGTGAAGGGCTGCCACCCATAGCAGTGCCCAGGGAGCCAGAAGTTAAGGGCCTTGCTCAAGGACCCACAATATGTGCTGAGGCTGGGTTTGAACTGGTGACCTTGTGATTACAAGCACACAGACTTAGCCCACTGAACCACATGCTACCCCCAACTGATTAATGATGTAAGAGTTGGATGTGTATAACGATGCATGTGATGCTGGTATTAATATTGCAGGTCATCCAGTCCTACTCTTTCTCGAATTTAATACAAAATACTTTCCTCGTGTTATGTCACTCAGCACCGGTACCAGTTTTTACGCCAGTGGAAAACCAACACCTTGAAGTATCGGACTTTTGATACCTTCTTGAAGTACCAATGGGAATGGGCAGCAGGAGAACGGTGGAGCATGAGCAGAGTGCCTAGGCCAGCTTGAGTCATTTGACAATGTATACAGGAGTAAATCGACTCCCAATCGCATTATCTGGGTGTCTTAATCTGACTTTGAGACATTCGATTTAGTCCGGTTTTAGTCGGACTAACACAATAATTTGGTTTTCTTAGGGTGCATGGTAACGAACTGAGAGTGATATAGCCTGTACAAGTGTGACACAATGACAATGCCTGTCTGATTGTGACACAGTGACATTGTCTGAATGTGATATAGTGAGACTGCCTACACGAGTGTGACTCAGTGACACTGCCTGTACAAGTGTAACACAGTGACACTGCCTGTCAGACTGTGACACAGTAACACTATCAGCCTAGCTGTGACACAGTGACACTTCCTATACATGAAATACTGGGAATGTATCATATCCGAACCCCTCCCCCCGCCAAGATCTTCCCAGCTAGTCTCACCGAGGACTTGCCATGTCTTGAGGCAGCTGGAACCACTCCTGCAATTTGGCCTCAAGACCCACCCCCACCTGGAGGGCAGAAACACCACGAAGGAGACATTGAGAAGGAAAACATGGTCAATGGACAGAGACTATAAAGTGTTGGAATCCTTTCTTGTGAAATATAGCCACACTTTCGACCGTTTAGTTTTAGGCATTTTAACAAAAGTTGTTTAATTTAGCAAGCTAAGATAGCGGTAGACCACCTGCTGCCGTCAGAGCAAGTTTAACGTTAGTTGCTGCATTCACGCGCATCTCAGATGGTCTCATTTCCTGATGATGTCACGTGTGTGTTGATGAATCTTATGCTTATTACAACTGTGTCATCATAGCCCCAGAGAACAAATATTTCAATCGACAGTTCAGGCATCGAAGTGGCACCGAAATTCGTGTTTTGTTTCGGTCCGGTACATACCGGTTATATAGGTACCGGTGCCGTATTGGCACCGGTTTTCGGTACCCAACCCTACCCCTACCTGCTGCTTCCCCCCAAAAATCTGCCCCCACTTGCCTTGACTAGGTAGGAACCAGGGTCCACAGAGCACGCCCAGTAGTGTCTGCCCTCCGTGACAGCCACACTGCCCACCAGCAGGTCAGAGGTCAGAGGGCAGGAAGTGAGGGCCTCACCAGCGGCCTGCAGCAGTGAGAGGCCCGGGACACTGCGCACACTGCGCTGCTCCCGGCTCAGCTGCAGGTGGTCGGCATGCAGGGCCCATCGCGCGTCCAGCTGGAAGCCCAACACTGACGAGGGGGTGAAGCAAGAGGGTTAGCAGAAGAGTTACCAATTCAGGTCATTGTCCATCCATCTATCTGACAACCATACATCCAGGAATCCAATCAATATCAATCAATCAGTAAGTCAGTCAGTCAGGGTGATGGGAGGCCCAAGGCCTCTCTTAGGCATGACACTGCTTCTTGCAGGCATGCACCCAGGATGGGGTGCCAGTCTACAGGACACAATCAAACAATGAGAGACACCAGTGCCCATATTGATAAAGCATCTTTGAGTAAGAAAACAATTGTAATTGGTCCAAAATTCTCATAGTGATTTGATTTTGGTTAGACTTTCAGTAGTAGGAGGAGGAGTGTTTTTATTAATTTATAAAATCATATTTGTTCCTGTCTGTTGTGAGCTTGTCTGTAACAGTCTATCTGGGATAAATTGTTGAATTTAAGGTAGTCTGTGCTAAATGTAAGTGAATGAAGATCGATTTAAACTAGGGTACCCTGAACTAAGTGAAGAACAGGGGCCTGTAACACAGCTGGATTTCTTGCTTAGCCGCATAAACTTGCCAGATTTAAGGTACCCTGGTTTAAAAGGACTTTTTGTTCACTTGAATTTAGCTCAGACTACCTTAAATCCGACAAGTTATCTGGCTAAGCAAGTAATCCAGCTGTAATACAGGCCCCTGGTTCTATTTTTCAGGTTTTGATTGAGCTATGTAAAAACATGGATCCGTGCTGCAGCAGTTCTGCAACGCACACGCCACGCACCCAGTGTGTTACACGCCATGATGGGTTAAGCCCCAAGTATTTTAAGCCTAGCCCCAAATATTTTACCCCAGATGCCAATCTTCAAAAAAAAAAACAAAAGTCAAACCCAAGGTAAACTCAACTTAGCCCCTGAACATTTCAGTGGCTAGAAATGCCCCTGAATAGTAGTAGTAGTAGTAGTAGCTTTTGCGCATTACAGTTCTACTTCTGCTTTCTCCTTATGTTATTTCTTTGCTGTAATATTATAAAATGATTTGTCATCAATCTAGTACATGGCTCCATCTACAAGGAGAAGTCATGTGCTCTCTGCCAATATTAAAGTATTGGTTACATCAGTAGGACAGTTAACATATCTGTGGGTAATGGTAATGATCAAAATCATCATCATCACCATTATTATTATTATTATTATTATTATTATTATTATTATGCAATATCAAATAACTACACGTCACCGCGATTTCAAAGGAGAACTACAAAATGCCGTTGTGAATGCCATTTGTCTGCTCCAGGAGCCCTGAAATCATGATGTTACTTTCTATCAAACACAAACTCCTACTCCTAGCTCCGTGGGTGTAGGAAGCTTTTTTTCTTCTGACGTCCTACTCTGAGGTAGGTCAAAGTCTAATCCTAGTGCGATTGTTAGGAGTGATTCTAAGACGCTTTATAAATAAAGTTCACCAATCTTTAGGCTGTAGGAGGAAATCTTCACTGGACCACCCATTGAAATCCATACAGTTCATTCTTGTATAGTGCTCTTACGCTTATGTAGTGCTGTTATATTTGCACAATGCTCTTACTATTATATAGTGCCGTTATGCTTACACCATGCTCTTACTCTTCTGTAGTGTTGTGTTTCTTACACAATGCTCTTACTCTTCTGTAGTGTTGTGTTTCTTACACAATGCTCTTACTCTATTATAGTGCTCTTCCCAAACAAAGCTGTCCCAAAACACTTAACAAAGATCCTGGAGAGGAAACAGCATCACACACAGTGTCACAAATGTTGAAATAATCACAGCATGCAGGAAGCAGGAGCTCATAAGTACCACTCAGGGTGCATTTCCACATGAGGACGGTCAGACCGGCACTCACCAGGTGCCGGCGGGGTGTGCAGGTACACCTCCTCGCTGTAATCTCCGAAGCCAGCCCGGTTGCAGCCCCTCACTCTCAGCGCATACACGCAGCCAGCTTCTGGCTTGTCGATCACTGCGCTTGTGCCCGTCACCTCCTGCAGGCGCTGCCAGGCTCGCCGACCTCTCCCACCGGCCCCCCGCAGCCCCGGTTCCCGTCTCTGGAACTCCACGGAATAGTGCCAAGCGGGGGCAGAGCCCGGGGGCAGGCGCCAGCAAAGGAAGAGTTGGTCATAGGCCAGAGTGCGCTGGGTATCAATCACAGGCGCCAGAGGGGCTGAAACAACAGGAGGTGCTTATTTATTCCATTTATCAGCATACTGATGATTCTGTGCAAATCTGTGTCTAACCCAAATGTTTTCATGTCAGAATGGGCAGCTCTGTAAGGAGCTTGGCTATGAAAAGGACAGGTATCCCCCTCAGAGCAAATATCAGTACATTTGCTCTGCAGTTTCTCTCGGTTTTTTGTTTGCATGAGTTGAAGCATTAGGGAAGGTATTGACTATGTCCTATTGATTTTCAGCATTTTAAAGGATCAAAACAGTGAGGAAAAACAATTCACTTGCTAAAAGACCACAATCCATACTTTCATCTTCTCTTACTAACACTAGTGCAGCTGAAACTTTACTTGGATGGAGATGTTTAAAATGTTTATGTCTGGATGACTGATTTTACAGTTTCAGGACATTTCAATCCTTAATAATCTGGTTTAAAAACCTGCTCATATGTTGCCGAGGCCACGGGGTTGCACAATATAGTATTAGTTGCAAACTGCTGCACAGGTATGCATGAGTAACTACAAATAAACCTGTGTGCTGAGCTATGACCTCTGGTCAAAATGGCTGTGTGTACAGCAATAATACAACAGAATAGCAATATTTCATTGATTTCCATGGGGAAATTGATTTTTACACCTGTCTCATCTTGCTCTCCATGAGCCACACAGACACACATACAGGTAAGAGCAAGTTTTGGGAGTCGCAGCATAGGGTCATCCAGCACCCATGAAGCAATTGGAGGTTAAGTGCTTTGCCCAACACTGGCCTCAGTTTCCTACCTTGGAATTTGACCCACAACCTTCCAATTGCAAGCACAACCATACCATACTGAGCCACACTCCCAAACAATGCAGATGGGATTTAAACCCCCCAGCATAAAGGTGTAAAACAACAGGGCGACCCTCTAGGCAAACCCATTATTCTGACCCCAGCAGATAAAAATGGTAGACAACTTTTGGCCAGTTTCCCAGTCAAGGATTAAGCCTAAGCCTAGACTAGCTTTGAGTTACAATGGTGAATCTCCATTGAAACGGCAATTTAGTCCAAGAATAGTCTTAATCCTAGTTCGGGAAACCGGCCCATAATGTATTATCTGAATGGTGACTATTCATCTAGCCTAACAGCAGATGGCCCATATGAAAAATGTGAGGGAAAGTGTTGCCAGTCTTGGGATTATTAGGGTTGACACCTTTAGCCTCCCTCATCCTTGAGAAACTTGTACATTTCTGTTTTAATTTTTCTTTGCATCCTGTAAAGTCAATCCTAATCCCTCTCTCAAGTCCTCATTAGAGATGAGTTGGCATTGTTGAATATTCAAATATTTGAGAACGTGTATAAAATAAAATGTAAAAAAAAAAAAAATCAAATAACAAATTAGATATTTTATTTGGCAGCAATATAAACCTGTGTTAGATAATGGATATAATTATCCATTATCTAATAAGTTTGTGGTTTATTCATTCTCATGTGGTGGCCTGGAATTAGCCCGAAAGGGCAACACAGGTCCACCCTCATTTAGGCCCACCACTTGCAGAGGGGCCATGGGGGTCGGGTGTGATGTAGATAAGGTGGCAGTTGAAGGCAGGGGCCTCAGTGGAATGATTGTCAGCTACCAGATGTGGCTTCAGGGACAGGTAGGAAAGGAGCCTGAGCTGGTGTAAGAGGTAGAAAAATATCAATTAGATATACTCGGGCTTACCTCAATGCATGGCTGAGGCTCTGGAACCAGACTCCTGGAGAGGGGCTGGACTCTACTCTACTTTGGAGTTGGCCATGATGGGTGCCGGGCATGGGTGGGCCTACTTATAGCCCCCCGGTTCAGTGCTAGGACATTGCCTTCTTTGACTTTTGACAGGTTCTTACTGCTGTCTGTGCTTTTGTACCGAACACCAGTGATTGATCTGAAACCGAGCAGAGCTCTATTGTTGGACTTGAGTGTGTGTGGGTGGTGTAGCAGATTCTGATCTAGCAGCAGAGAGGCTACAATGGGATCTGGATTTAATTAGCGACGGGGCTGATACCTGGCAGATGAAATTTAACATAGATAAATGTAAAGTAATCCTTGCAGGGAGCTGAAATATAAAGTACAGATATTTTATGGGTTCTACTGAAATAAAGGTAGCTGATTATGAGAAAGACCTTGGTGTGTATGTTGATGCTTCCATGTCCCACTCTCATCATTGTGGGGAAGCATTAAAAAAGGCCAATAGGATGTTGGGTTCATTGGTAAGACCCCACCTAGAATATTGTGTGCAGGTTTGGTCACCATACCATAAAAAGGACATTGCTGCCTTGGAAAGGGTGCAACGTAGGGCTACAAGAATGATTCCTGGTCTTAGAGGAATGTCTTATGAAGAGAGGTTAGCTGAGCTGAATCTGTTCAGCCTCGACCAAAGGTGACTAAGGGGGGACATGATCCAGGTATATAAGATTCTAACGGGTCTGGATGCTGTTCAGCCAAATGGCTATTTCTATGGGCCAGTTTCCCAAACAAGGATTAAGCCTAGTCTTGGACTAAATTGCAGTATCAATGGAGATTCACCATTGAAACTCAAAGCTAGTCTAGGCTTAGGCTTAATCCTTGACTGGGAAACTGGCCAAATATTAGTTTAAATACTAGAACTCGTGACCATAAGTGGAAATTAGCGGAAGAACATTTTAAAATGAATTTGAGGAAGCACTTCTTTACACAGCGTGTAGTTAGAGTATGGAATAGTCTTCCTGCTAGTGTAGCGCAAGCTAAAACCCTGGGTTCCTTTAAATCAGAGCTAGATAAGATTTTAACAACTCTGAGCTATTAGTTAAGTTCTCCCTCAAATGAGCTTGATGGGCCGAATGGCCTCCTCCTCTCCTGTCGGACACTCAATTGATGAGTGAGTTGGTGAGTTGGATCAGATTGTGGGGGGGAAATGCCTGATACACCTGGGACTGTGCACCTCCAGCAGAAGTTCTCATGCATCTCGAGGATAGCCGGAGACATTAAGTCTGAATGGGTGATGTTACAGGACTTAATTGCAGAAGAGGCTGTGTGTTTAGTGGATTAGGAAAAGGCATCTGACCATGTCCCTTGGGGGGTCCTCTGAGGGGTGCTTCATGAATATGGGCCATCAGGTCCCTGTATAACTGGAGTGAGAGTTTGGTTTGCATTGCCAGCAGTAAGTCAGACTTGTTCCCAGTGTTAGACTCCACCAGGACTGCCCTTTGTCATCGATTCTGTTCATAGCATGTATGGACACTGGGCAAACCTAGGACATGCAGGAGCGATTATATCTCCCAGCTGGCCTGGGAATGCCTTGCTGTTCCCCTGGAGGAGCTAGAGGAGGTGGCAGAGGAGCGGGCGGTATGGGCATCCCCTGTGGCCAGACCCCAGTTAAGCAGCAGACAATGGATGGATGGATGGATGGAAACAATTTGGATTCCAGAGAGATTATAATGAGCAAAGTGATTTGTCGATACTGCTTCTCTGTCTTGTTCATCTCATTCCTGTACAGTTCACAGGGTACCATCATATTTCAGGTCCAACTATGATATTTGTAAGTCACCATGGATCAAACTGAATCGCATACGTATAATGTATAATATCACCAGCCCACCACCTCATGTCCTTCATCAGTCTCACTTGTTTTCTCTCTCTCTCACTCGCTCGTTCTCTCATGCTCATACCCCCAGTGAAATCCAGGCTAGTGAGAAGCTGCAGCTCATGGGTGATGTCCAGTTGGAAGTGTCGCAGAAAAGGATCGGCAGACACTGAGAAGCTTTGCAGAGACTCGATTGCCTTCATCAGCCTGTCAGAGTAAGGGGGGATGGGGGTTGGGCCGTCACAACTAGGAAATTAAGCAATGCATAAAGAACAGTCCCAGTCCCCCAAAAACAGACGGAAATCTGTGTCATTTATAACATTTTACTCCTTGGTGCCTGTCACAGGTGCCTGTCTGTATAGTTTGTAACACTGTACTCCATAAGGTGCGCATGCATCCCTGCAGCTGTGTGACGTATCCGGAATCAGTGTTTTCCACTTGTCTACCTCAGGCAATCCTGCATGTGACAGTATATAATGTCGGGGACATTGCCACTGTGTTTTGTCACTTGACAGCCAGTCGACAGACTATAGAGCAGCCCTTTCTCTTCTTTTTTCCCTGAAAGAGCTTTAATTTTCCTTCGCTTTAACACATACAGTGAGACACAGGCTGGGGGTGGAAAGAGAGGGAATATGGCCCACCTGCAGTGGGCGGGCAGGGCAGCCTGCAGGAAACAGGGGGGGTCGGCCTCCTTCAGCAGCTCTTGGGAGAAGGCCAGCAGGCCTGCGTTCTCTAGCAGGCTCCACCTGATGGCTAGCTGTGCCGCCAGGGCCCGCCCCCGCTTCAGCCGCGCACCATCCAGCTCCTGCTGCAGCTCCAGACGCCGCCCAGCCAGGGTCCCTGCCAGCTCCTGCATGCTCTGCGCCAGCTGCTCCTGTGCAGAAGCGCTGTTCAGCTACCCAGAGGAAGAAAAGCACATATTATGATGTAGGCCAGTGTTTTTCAACCCAGTCTGGCAGGGAGCTGGAAGGGAGCAAAGACATGGACCATCTGGGGTCCCTGAGGACCAGGTTGAGAAACATTGATGTAGACTATCCAGCTTTTACACCCACTTTGGTGGGATATTTATGATTTAAGCCCTTTTCTCAATCTTTGCATCAAGTAAAGCTCTGTCACTGTGCTCATCTGATCCCTGGGAAAGTCACTCGATCCTGTGGCAAAAGCTAAGCTAAGATGGATAATAACCCTGAGACTGCAGAGCCCCAAGGCACATTCACATCAGCGGTGTGGTTCTTCAGAAGAGAATATATATACACAGTGGTACCTCAGTTCTCGAACTCATTAGAACTTGAATTTCTTAAAAGTCAAACCAACTAGTTTGAAAAACATTACCTAAAACTCGATCTGAATCTCAGGAGTCAAACCGTGAACGCCGACCTAAGATAACTTGTACGTGCGGGGAAATGAGTCACGCGGCACCTCTCTCAGCAAAAACAAAGGGTAACGCTTCAGTCTCAGCTTTGCATTCGCTGTGATAGCATCGTGCATGTTTACACTAGCTGAATACATATATTTAGACAGTAAAAATACATTTAGACAATGATAGACAGTAACAGTAATTATTATTATATAATAAGATACATTTAAAAATAAAGATTTCATATTAATTATTTTTATATTAATAATAAACCATTAATACATATAATTATAATAATATTGTCGTGCCCAGCAGGGACGGAACGGAGACAAAGGCGCAGACGTCAGGGTATCGGGGAATACGGGGTTTAATTACAGGTAAGGCAGGCAAAACGCAGACGGACTGGGGAAACAAACTGAAATGCCGACTAAATACAACAACCAGAAACAGCTGATCACACGGGGATTCCACACGGGGTTAACGAGGGGGCGTGGCACACGGAAGGAGCGGACGATCGGGGCAGGACACATTTTTTTTTAACTTTACACATTGTTTGGATACATTTATTTTCTTACTTTAAAAATGACTGTTTTGATAAATGTGCTTAGATGTGTTTAGTACATTATATGCTTTTCTTGTTTTGTCCGGTTCATTTTGTGTTTAAATGCTAAAAAAAAGACATATTTCGGTGTTTTTGGGGCCGGGAACCAATTAATTGGTTTTCCATTATTTCTTATGGGGAAAATTCAATCAGAATTCAAACTTTTTAGGATTTGGTCCAGATTAATTTCGAGTTCTGAGGTACTACTGTATTATTTAAAAAAAAAAATTGTTTACATAGTTATTTTATGTAAAGTTAAGGTAATCTAACATGTTCTTTAATGTTGTTCTGTTAGTTGGTGATTAATAAAACCCAAACATTTTCCCCATTTTTTTTTTGTTATTCACCCCCAAAAAACCATCCTCCCTCCCCCCTAAAAAAACAAAACAAATCAAAGAAAAGAGATATGAACCGAACCATTGGTTTGGGAAAACTTTACACCCATAATACAGATATTACAATCATCTCAGGCTACAACATACAATGAATCAAGATTAGTGATCTTGCACCAGTGCCTTCAATTCCCAATGACAAGGTAGTCCACTATGTAAAGTGTTATTTCGGTAACACTTTACTTGACAGAGCACAAATAATATACATATATACATAGTGATCTCATATCACGATTCATTAATGATGAATTAACATGTTTTATCTCAAGCAGTTACTATATCTGTTACTATATCTGGTAATTCTCTAAAACATAAGGAACAAGTCATGAATAACACGTGAAATACTGATCTCATGTTTGTTCATTATTAATGACTCGTGATGCATTTTTTATCTGAAGTAGACTATGTTTGTTCCTGATTTGTACTTCAGTAGTACCTGAGTTATTACTAAGTATTTGTGTCCCATCAAGTAGTGTTACTGTTGTTTCCAATCATCAGAAGAAAACCAAGTAATATGACATTCTAAACTAAAAAAAAATTATTGAAAAAAATCAAAAACCCAGGATCAAAGCAGTTAAGTTACTCTTCAGAAAATTAAAGTTCAAGAAGCAGCTAATTCACATGCAAATATTCCTGGCTGATCTATTACTGGGCATTTATTAATTCAGCAGTCCAAAGCAACATGTGGTACCAGTCAAAAGTATGGACAAACCTACCCAGTTTATTTGTGATGTTTTGCATTTTAAAATAATTATAAAAGACATAAAAACTATAAAATAGCATATATGGAACTATGCACAGACCAAACAAAAAATAGAATTAAATAATGGCTGGTATTCTGAAAGTTGCTGGTTTAAATTCTGTGGTTAGCAGAGATCAAGGCCCTGATCCCCAGTTGCACAAAGACTGTCTGACCCTACTGTCTCCCCACTCTTTGATGAGGTGGCCTCTTGGGATGCCTTTCCGGCTGTCCTGAAGCAGTTCCCAGATACCATATATACACTAAGCCCTTGTTGGTTGCTTTTCCTTCACTCTCTAGTCAGACTCCTTACAAAACCATCTCTTCTGTGATTAGGTCAGGTGGCCAGGTCCACTATCACTATCACTCTCCTTTGTAGACAGCTTGGCATGTCCACACTTTTGACTGGTCCTGTGTAAGTGAGGACAGCCTGGACTGAGAGAGCGGGGGCATCCAGGACTCATGCATCAGCTGGCATTCAACTGATATCATTACTCTACAAGCCACAGGAGCTGAAACCACAACCTTGACATTGAAGAAACACATAAGGTCAAATACCTTCAACTAAAATCGGTCATTAAATCTAAAGTCAGTAAACACAATAATCGACCACCAGCCCCATCAACAGAACAAATTAAAACGGTAATAGCCACCAACAAATTGCTCTCCAAATTGTATGAACTGTTATCTCGGACTGACACAGTAGATTTGGGTATGGGTGTTAGGGACCATGCGTTTAGAGGGGCGGGGGGAGAGTTCGGGGTTGATTAGGTCCCTACCAATGTTGAAACCACACCTATGCCCTTGCATGGCAATATCCCTTCCAAATGAAAAATGGGGAAAAAACTACTTCAGTATAAGGTAAATCACAGAGTACACTGTGCAAGCAAAAACATATAAGATGGGATTAAAAGCCTTTAGTATATACATTCACTACACAGAGAACACACTAAACTCCCTTCATGCCATCTGACTACGATCACCCACAGTCACTGAGCACTTATCGTTTTACCCATCGTTCCCATAACTCTGCATACTAGGTGACCTTAGAGCATTTAATCTGCATTTTCCAAATGGAAGTTGACAAGTTGGATTAACTGTTGCCAAAAGAAATTCAAATTGAAAAACAACCAATCCAAAACCCATTACACAATGCACAAACCAAAACACAGAATACATATTAATCGAAAAATAATCTTCCTTAATCAGAAACAATATTGCAATCGTAGAAGAGCCTTGGCAACCATTTATGGGGAATGTAAATCCTTAAAATACAAGCTTTATTGGACAGCTGGAGCCACAACATCACAACACTTCCTCAGATATCAAGTCTTACATGCACAGACAAAAAATACACAAACATTCCTTGGCACCTTTAACTCCAATAGTGTGTTATTACACCAAAAGAGTAATAATAATGAAACAGAAGGGGTGGAGTAACATACACAGAACAACTTAATAAACAAAAGGGGAATTAAAGCTGGGTCAGGGTTGCACAGCACAGTCTGGCACGGGGTGGGCGCAGTAACCAGAGGAAAAACAAGGAATGATTACAGAAATGTTTCTGAACATTCATCATACAATATTGACTACAGGTAGGTGGGTTTGAGCGTTTTACCTCAGTCTGAGTGATGGCATTCTCCAGTTGGCTGAGCTGAGTATGCACTGTTTCCTGATTGGCTAAGACATAGTTAAGTCCTTTGGCAATCTTGTCCTATGGGGTCAGAGATCATATTGTTTGTACAGAAACAGCTCCCATACATGTAAAACATATGTCTACATATTCGTTTGGATGGAGAAAAAGAATTATTGAGTGAAAATCAACAGTGTAGTACGTAATGTAAATAAGATACTAATAGCGTCTGTCCAAAGAAATACTATACTGATTAAGGGACTAGCTTTCTGTACACTGGAATGAGTGCCTGTTCCAGTAAACACTGTAATATGTGATTAGCTTTCTGCACATGGGAATGAGCGCCTGTTCCAATAAAAACCATAATAAGTTACTAGCTTTCTGCACACTGCAGTAAATGCTTGTCCCAGTAAACACTGTAATCAGTGATGAGCTTTCTGTACACAGGAATGAGTGCCTGTTCCGGTAAACACTGTAATATGTGACTAGTTTTTCGCACACTGCAGCGAGTGACTGTTTGAGTAAACACTGTAATCAGTGAGTAGTTTTCTGCACACTGGAAAGAGCACCTGTCCCAGTAGACACTATACAAAGTGACTAGCTTTCTGCACACAGCAGTGAGTGCCTGTCTTCTCACAGGCTGCTGCCCACCCTGAGGCTCTGGTAGGCATGGCTGACGTGGACGATCCTGTGGCCACCATGAGCTCGCCGCAGCTTGCAGAGGGAGCACAGGAGGCGCTGGCAGGGTTTACAGTAGAAGTGCAGCCGTTCCTGGTCATGCTCTGCACAGGTTAGCATCTATGGGGGGAGGGGGGGTTATAAATGAGAAAGGCAGAGATAACATGGAGAGAAAAAGGAAACATGCTGCCACAATGTCCATGTGCTTCATTACTTTTGCCCCACACATCGGACCTGCTGCGTCCAGATTAGGAGAGCTGTCCATACTGCAGGTGAGATCAAACATAATTAATAGTAAACTCTGGGATCTAAACCCGCATGCCCTTCTGCACATACCAGGGTTGGGGCCATTCCGGAATGCATTGATCAATTCCAGTCCAAATCAGGAAATGGAACTGGAGTTGGAACTTAAATCTCCCTGAAATTCAAATTCAACTCCAATTCTGTTTCCCGTAGTTTTTTTTCCAATCCCAACTCCAGTTCCATTTCCTGATTTGGACTGGAATTGATCAATGCATTCGGGAATGGCCCCAACCCTGGCACATACACACTCCTCCTCACACTCACATGCTCTTCCACCCACCCATACACACACACACATTCGTATTCATATCTTTGTGGGGACAGTCCATTCATTTCTATGGGAAAAAAACATAATCTTAAGAATGACAACCTTAACCCTTTCACAGCCCTAACCTTAGCCATAAGTAACCAAACAAAATACAAGGCTTTTGGAATTATTGTTTTTTTATTAGAGTTGCAGATTTTTATAAAACTGAGTTTTGCCTTGTAGGGACCTGAAAAGTGGTCCCCACAACATCAAAATAACAAGATTTTATCAGATTGTGGGGACATTTGTTCCCCACAATGTAATACAGTATATACATAACCTACAGACACACACACACACTTTTACTCACACACACATACTTACTCACATGTGTCCTCTTGCACACACACACACCACTACAAGCCCAGTCTGCATGCACACGCAGCTCACCTTGGGCCTGAATGTGAGTGTGGGAGGCACATGCTCGTGTTGGGCCCGCGGTGTCCCCCACGGGTGGTACAGCTTGAAGCACTCGTTGCAGAAGTTGGCCCTGCAGTCGGCACAGCCCTTGGTGGCCTCGAGGGTCTGGGGGGGTTTGCAGAACTGGCACATGACGACCACGCCGCACATGTGAATTGCGCTCCTGTACCTGAGGCCAGAGAAACATCAGCACCTGAGTTACACCCTCAGACACCCCATCTCCATTGTTTTCTCCACTTACCTTAAATACCCCCCCCCAAAAAATTTTTAAAAAATTTAAAAATGAACATTTTTATGAAAAATTAAGAAAATAGATTCTGGATGATTTCAAACAGTTTCAGCAAAGTTTGACAGACATCAAGCAAAACAAACATCCTTTTATATAACTGGTGCCCAGATTCTGAATCATCTCTCCGTTATCTGGACACAGCCTTTTTCACAGAAATGTTATGTTACACTCAGGGTATGCATATTATATATCATACCTCACACATACACACACACACACATACACACATACTCACACACAAGTACTATACTGTACTTCTTATTGTTATTTTAAAATGTACTCTTTCTGCTTTGCCACACGTAACTGTAATACTCCCATTTCAGCCTGGACATGTTGTCATTGCATCTGTCAAATGATTTTACAGTGCTAGGTTAGTCATGCAATTTTTATCAAGAACTCCAAACAGCAAGCAGAACAGCTCGTAAATGTGTTTTGTGTAATCAATTTTAACATCTGCTTCCAATTTTTTTACTTCAGCATCCATTATATATTTGTTTAGCTAACCAGCAGTAGGCTACAGGCAGTACATAAGCCTCTTGTCAATGTCAGTATCACAGACTTTGTAATGTTGTTTACTGCTCACCTGCTAGCCTGGGGTACGTTTCCCAAAAACATAGCTGCTAATGTTAGCAACTACGCAGTTGGGACCATACACAGCTGAATGGGTCCAACGATGAAGTTGCCAATGTGAGCAGTTTCAGAAACATATCCCTGAGCAGAACTTATCTTCTTAGCCTACTAGTAATAAATACCCTTAAATCCATGACTGTCAGTATATATTTTTTCCTCGCCAGGTGCACCTGTGGTAACTGTACATGCCTTCCCCCCTCAAGAGAGAAAATGTATGTTGCAGGATGTGCAGATCCATTGGGCTTGAAAGTGGGCTAGTGTATGTTAAGCTTGGTGGTGTAGTTATGACTGTTATGTAACAGTCTAGGATTTTTAATCTGCCCGTTTTATCACCTTTTTTTTTTTTTTTTTTTACAAATGCAGGATTTATATTTGAAAAAGAGAACAACAGTGTTTCAGATTCATGGTATGCCAGTTCCATGCCCTGAACTCTCCTTATTCAACTATATAAAGTCAGATTTTTGTCCTGTGGCACCTTTAATACTGCACAAGTAATAAGAACATAAGAACATAAGAAATTTACAAATGAGAGGAGGCCATACAGCCTATCAAGCTCGTTTGAGGGAGAACTTAACTAATAGCTCAGAGCTGTTAAAATCTTATCTAGCTCTGATTTAAAGGAACCCAGGGTTTTAGCTTCCACTACACTAGCAGGAAGACTATTCCATACTACAGTTCTAGTATTTAAACTAATATTGAAATAGCCATTTGGCTGAACAGCATCCAGACCCGTTAGAATCTTATATACCTGGATCATGTCCCCCCTTAGTCTCCTCTGCTCGAGGCGAAACAGATTCAGCTCAGCTAACCTCTCCTCATAAGACATTCCTCTAAGACCAGGAATCATTCTCGTAGCCCTCCGTTGCACCTTTTCTAAGGCAGCAATGTCCTTCTTAAGGTATGGTGACCAAACCTGCACGCAATATTCTAGGTGGGGTCTTACCAAGGAATTATATAATGGTAGCATCACCTACCTTGACTTAAACTCCACACACCTAGAGATATAACACAACATTCTATTGGCCTTTTATATTGCTTCCCCACACTGGCAAGAGTGGGACATGGAAGCATCAACATACACACCGAGGTCTTTCTCGTAATCAGCTACCTTTATTTCAGTGGAACCCATAAAATATCTGTACTTTATATTTCTGCTCCCTGCATGGATTACCTTATATTTATCTATGTTAAATTTCATCTGCCAAGTATCAGCCCAGTCGCTAATTAAATCCAGATCCCTTTGTAGCCACTGTGCTGCTAGATCAGTATCTGCTACACCACCCACCTTGGTGTCATCTGCAAATTTAACCAGTTTACTACAGTATATGTATTGGTGTGAATATCATTAATGTAAATTAGGAACAATAGTGGTCCTAAAATTGAACCCTGCGGTACCCCACTATGAACGCAGGCCCACTGTGACATTGTGCCTCTAATACAGGGGTGCCAAACTCCAGTCCTGGGGGGCCGGAACCCTGTGTAGCTTAGTTCTTTCCCTGTTCCACCATAAAGGATTCAGGTCAAGAGCTGTGTGGTAATTAGCACAAGGAGTTGAATCAAGTGTGTTAAATGAGGGGAAACCCAAAAATGTGCAGGGCTCTGGCCCTCCAGGACTGCAGTTGGGCACCCCTGCTTTAATAACTACCGCTGCTTCCTGTCTGTTTACCAGTTTTCGATCCAAACTGCTTCAGTTCCTAAAATCCCTACAGCTTTGAGCTTAAGCAAGAGGTGTTTGTGGGGGACAGCATCAAAGGCCTTCTGGAAATCTAAGTAGAGCACATCGTAGGACTTTTTGTGATCAATTTCACTTGTACTGTAGCTTCCTCAAAGAACTCAAGTAGATTTGTTAAACAGGACCTACCTCTCCTAAATCTATGTTGGCTGTGATAACCAATATATGCATACATCTTTGAACCTATATCTTTATAATAATGCACAATATGTCTCCCATTCCAAAGTTATTCTTCTGTAGCTTATTTAATGGACAAAAAGTACGCTTTGTGGTAATTAACCAGCCTTTTCAGAATCTCATGGCCTTTGCATGTCGTTTTGTCTGGCTGACTGGAGATGGACCTCATTGATGAACTGTAAATCCTCACTAAGGTTGCCTCTTTCAATAAAATGTACTGGGGAGGGGGGGACATTAGTCATGCTCCCCAAAACTATGAGATAAATCACATCCCATATTGGTTCAAAACCGGACCAGACACAATTTTTTTTTCCCCAATACAGGCGATCATGCATACATAATGGGTGCAAACTCCAATCCTCACATTTCCCAAAAGATCTAATTGCATGACTACACTGACTTTTGCACAACAAGAAAACAAAAAAAAACATTCTTATATACATTATTTACACAGGATTAGCTACAATCAACAGGAAGGGTATTTACAAATGAAAAGTATTTTTATCTCTTGGCTCCTTCACTTAGAGGATACCAAAACCATATTTATTCCACATCCAGGCTTGTAATAAGGCCTTCTGAGTAGTTGGCTCAAAGGGACACTTGGCGCGGGCATGGGATGGACGTACCTCTCCACAATACGCTCCAGAGCCAGGTTGCGCAGGCAGTCGGCCAGGCCTCGCTCCCCCAGCTCAACATCCCTCTGGCACGGCGGGCAGGGGAACAGCACCATAGGGGGTGGGGGCTCCTTCCGCCTCCGGCCCGGGTATGTTCCGCTGCCTTGAGGGGGGAGGGGGGCAAATGGGACATCATGAGTCAGCTTCACTGAAATCTGCTCACAGACCAGTTGTTTATTCCAGGTCTGATTTTGAAAGAATGACAGTAAGGGCTACCACAAGCAGGGAGGCAGACTGACAGCTGGGCTTCAGCAGCAGCTCAAACTTCTCACAGATCACACACAGATCCCTTACGGTAACATAATAACACAAACACAGACCTGTTCGGAGCACGCGCTCAACGCGGTCCGACTTGGGCATGGGCCGCCGGGCCAGGCGTGGGGAGCGGCTGTTGGGGGTTGACGCGGGTGAGTTGGGCTCGGGGGACATGTCTGGGGCTGGGTATCCGTTCTGTATGAGCAGCTGAGAGGCGCAGTGAAGGCAGACGCTGTGGTGGCAGGGCAACAGGATGGGCTGCTTTACCAGGCCTTTACACAGCGGGCACTGCAGTTCCTGCTCCAAGGCCCTCGTGTTGGCCTCAATGGGGCGTCGCGAGAGAGGACGAGATACCGGGGGAGACAGTGGGAGGGAGGGAGGAACGGGGAGACACAAGAAGGGGGAGAAGACGAGAAACACAGAAAGATAAAAAAAAAAATATGACAATGGTGCAGACAAATGCCATGCTGTGACCCTGCTCGACATGGTACAGATACAGTTAGGTCCATAAGTATTAGGAAACTAATGCAATTTTTGTAATTTTCTGTCTGAATACCACCACAATTGATTTGAAATTAAGCAATCGAGATGTGAGGGAAGTATAGATTTTCAGCTTTAATTTAAGGGTCTTAACAAAAGTATTGCATTAAACTGTAATTTTAAGAAATTACATCTGTTTTTCACAGAATCCCTCCATTTTCAGAGGCTCAAAAGTAATTGGACAATGTAATATAATATAAAATATATGTTTTAGTACTCGGATGAAAATCCTTTGCAGTCAATGACTGCCTAAAGTCAGGAAACCATGCACATCACCATACACTGAGTCTCCTGTCCTGAGATGCTTTGACAGGCCTTCACTGCTGACGCCTTCAGTTGCTGCTTGATGTTGGTCATTCCGCCTTCATGCTTTGACTTGGCCATTGAAGAATATCCCATGTCTTTACCTTGAGAAACTCTTAGGCTGCTTGAGCAGTACGTTTTGGGTCATTATCCATTAGCACTTTAAAGCACCTTCCAATCGGTTTTGCAGCCTTTGGCTGAATCTTGGCAAAGAGTACAGCACTATGTGCTTAAGATTTCATCCTGCTGCTTCTGTCAGGAGTCACATCATCAATAAACACCAGTGACCCAGTTGCACTGACAGCCATACATGCCCATGCCATAACACTATAACACTGCCTCCACCATGTTTTCTGGCAAAGTCTAATCTGGCCTTCCTGTTTTTCAGTGTTACCAGTGGTTTGCTTCTAGAGGTAAACCCTCTATATTTACGTTCATTCATTATTTTTTTTTTTAAGAATTTGGTGATCAGTGTTGACACACCACAGCACACAGTGTACAACAACGAAATGTATCCTCTTCATTTAACCCATATGTGACACCGTGACATAGCAGGGGGCAACTAATTCAGTGCCCAGGGAGCAGTGCTTGGGGGCGGTACCCTGCTGGTCGGGAATTCAAACCAGCAGTCTTTCAATTACAAGAGCACTTCCCTAACCATCAGGCCACCACTGACACCATTAGGTGTCTCTTGATTGTACACTTTGACAGTGATGTGCCTACCTCCTCATACGTACTCACAACCTAACTAGATGTTGTAAAGGAGTACTTCTTCACCAAGGAAAGAATTCTGTGATCATCCACATTAGTTGCCTTCTGTGGTCTCCCAGGCCTTTTGGTGTTGCAAAGCTCATCAGTGCTTTCCTTCTTTTTAAGAATGTATCAAATTGTTGAATTGGGCACTCCTCCAGTTTTAGCTATAGATCTCTCTGATTGGTTTATTTTCTTTTTGCAGCCTAATGATGACCTCCTTCACTTGCATTGACACCTCTTTGAACCTCCTGTCGAGTTCCAGTGAACAGCTACCAAATGCAAAATCAGTACTTACAATTAACTCCAGACCTTTTATATACTAACAAGGGAATAGATCACACCTGGCAATGAAACTACTTGTACTGACATGACCAAATACTTTTGAGCATCTGAAAATGGAGGGACTGTGAAAAATGGCTGTAATTTCTAAAAGCTAATTGGAAATCCTTTGTTAAACCCCTTAAATTAAAGCTGAAAGTCTATACTTCTGTCACATCTTGATTACTTAATTTCAAATCCATTGTGATGGTATGCAGACAGAAAATTATGAAAAATTTCATCAATGTCCAATCACTTATGGGCCTAATTGTAAATGCCACATGGTCACCTTGCTTTATATCAGTGGATACCAACCCCGTTCCTGGAGATCTACCTCCCTACAGAGCTTAGGTGGAAACCCTAATTTAACACACCTGATAAATAGCTTCAACATAGCTGAATACTGAGATGCTGCTGAAGGGCCTGATTATCTGTATTAGGTGCGTTAAATTAAGCCCTGCACCTAAGATCTGCAGGGTGGCAGAGCAGGGTTGGTGACCACTTCTCTATATGGCACAGATAAATTCCATGTGGTGGCACTGCCCTACATGGTACAGATAAATACCACCAGGTAGCACTGCCCTACATGGTACAGATAAATACCACCAGGTGGCACTACTCTACATGGTACCGATAAATGCCACATGGTGACTCTGCTCTATATAGTACAGATAAATACCACAGAGGCCCTGCCCAACATGATACAAATAAATGCCACATGGTGGCCCTGCTCTTCACGATACAGATAAATGCCACATGGTGACCCTGCTCTTCATGATATAGATAAATGTCACATGGTGACCCTGCTCTTCACGATACAGATAAATGCCACATGGTGACCCTGCTCTTCATGATATAGATAAATGCCACATGGTGACCCTGCTCTTCACGATACAGATAAATGCCACATGGTGACCCTGCTCTTCATGATACAGATAAATGCCACATGGTGACCCTGCTCTTCACGATACAGATAAATGCCACATGGTGACCCTGCTCTTCACGATACAGATAAATGCCACATGGTGACCCTGCTCTTCACGATATAGATAAATGCCACATGGTGACCCTGCTCTTCATGATACAGATAAATGCCACATGGTGGCCCTGCTCTTCATGATACAGATAAATGCCACATGGTGACCCTGCTCTTCACGATACAGATAAATGCCACATGGTGGCCCTGCTCTACATGGAGTTGAGGGGGACAGAGTGATGGTAAAGTAGGCTGATCGTGAAAATGAGGTTGTCTGCATGACAAGCCCCTCCCCTACTGTCTTCAAAATTATAACAGCAGAGAGACCTAGAAAGGTGTCCACTGTGGCCTCAGTTGACAACGGTAAGATGTATGTTAATTATTTGATCAAAAACATTAGCAATTTCAATATCCTCAAAATTGAGGCTTTGGGAGAAAATAGTAACATACACCACATTTTATTGCAAAATACCGACTGGACTACTCTTGTAAAACAAATGTAAAATACCCAGGCAAAACTATTGTAAATATAGTCAGAATATGTATTGCAGCTGCACATATTTGAATCACTGTTCGGGCTGTGCGCTGACTTCAATACTAACACGTCTTGTAGGAAAAGCAGAGGCTAATAATGATCACGGAGATTCTGTTTTGAGATTCTGTCCCTGATGCCCTCACACTAGAAACCGAATGTGAGGACCGTAAAGCTTCTCAGCAGATAACATCCTATTGATCAAAGTACCCGGCGTTCTAAGAGAGCAGATGAGAAATGACATTCCTAAATAATTACGTCTTTTTCTGAGTAAAAGCTATATTCAATGTTATGGGCTTACCGATTCGGATGCAACAGCTGATGCACAGTGTTCGTACGCCAAAATCCCCGACTGTGCTATTGATTGCAGTAGCATTTCGCCCGAAATAAATACGTAACAGTGACACAAAAACACACATCTACACTTGGACACATTCAAATAAAGGTAAAGAAAAGAACATCGACCTGTTATAAATGAATGAATCAAAGTGTCACGACCTGCCATATGTTTCCCATATCCATCTCGCTGTCATTCAGCAATGTCAACCTCCGGCCCACCGCCTGCACTTATTCCGAAAAGATTGCGGACTAAAAATGACGCCGCGCCTGCACGTTCACTCTCTGTCCGTCCCAAATGAGCAGGCTCCGCGCATGGCCGCCGATCCTCCATTGTGCAGTGCGTCCGGCGTCCGTACTTACCTTCAGCTGGCTCCTAGGCGCCATGGCAGGAGCGCTCCTTCCCCCTAATAAGGCCGATCTTATCGAGGGGGTGTGTTACACACAGGCACAGCGACTCTAATGCCCTCCAGAGGAGGGAAGCAGAGAGCCTGCATTTCCGTATTACGTTTCGCTCTTTCCTCCTTTTCTTTTTTGCGCTTATAGTTTAATGGTAATATTTTCCCTTCCATGTGAGGCAACAGTATGATATAACACGCGATATAAGTACACTAATCTCATTAAAATGCCTTTGATTTTTCATGTGTTTAATCCTTTCTTTTAAAATTGCAGATCTGAGGTGTTAAAGTTACTCATTCAATAACGAACTAATTCTTATTTTCTGCTATTAAAAAAGACTATTTTACTCCCTGGAATATTGTACCACTAGTTTTAATAAGGGCCGGTCCATTTCCCCTTCAAACACCTATGTGACGGTTCTAGCTTGTATGGCGCGCCACGGAGCCTTGGACAAACCTCAACTTTAGCGGTTCCCCCGTAACTCCCAGCCCCGCCCCTTCGCTATCAAAACTGCACTATCCGGCACTGTCATTTCAAGTACTACATTTCAAACTACTATATTATATACAGTACTTAAGATTCATAAATTTCAAAGCAGTATCAAAGACAAATAGAAACAAACTGTAGTAAATAAAAAACAATCAAATTATTACACTATTAGAAACATATACTAGTGTTATACTAGCTTATTTCATTATATGCATAACATATAATACTATATTGTATTATTGTATATTCAGTGGCGGAACAACTGCACACAAGGCCCCGGGGCAAAACACCGATCGGGCCCCCCCGTGCTCACACACACGCACACACACGTATACGTATATGTGGTGGCGCTGAAATGAATTTTAAAGTGAGTGCAAGAACACAAAACATTTAACGAGAGAATTTGACTGTCCATCACAAAAACTAAAGTTTTCCATCCATCCATTATCTATACCGCTTTATCCATCTGGGTCGCGGGGAAGCTGGAGCCAATTCCAGCATCATCGAGCAAGAGGCGGAGTACACCCTGAGCAGGTCGCCAGAAAAACTAAAGTTTTCAGTGGCTAAATTGCATTTTCTATGCCTTTTCAGACAGGAGGAGATTTGTTTGGCTCTGCCTAGAAAACAACGTTGTTACCAGCTGCCTGCCCATCTCATCCATTTCTGTTGCAAAAATTACAGTGTATTGTGTAAGTAAATAGGGTATAGGTTAATTAGTGTGCACGCACCGTCTATCTCATTCTCATAATGCGTCCATGCATCCGGGTATAGCCCATTCAATGTTATGTACCCTAACTTTTTATACAATTTAGACAGCACAGAATCATTAACCTACTTTAACGCATTTATTTATACAACCACATATTTCCCACATTTTGACATCAGTGATGCAGTGAAGAGACAGTCTCTTTATTTCTTGACGCCAACTCTACCCATTAATCCGGGCTTGGGACAGGTGTTCTGTCGATATATGCTGCCTTGTCGAAAAATGCTACCGTAGTGCTAATAGATAGCACTAACCCTAACTCTTACCCTAACCCTAACCCCCCAAAACCCTAACCTTAACCCTAACCCTAACCCCTAAAACCTAACCCTAATCCCAAAACGGTGGAACTGCACATGCGCAGAAAGGCTCGATAGCACGTCTCGATAGGTAGTATTTTTCGACAGAACACCTGCACCTAGCTGAGCTGGCTTGCTCCCTTAAGTGGCTGGGTTAGGCTAAACTATATACCTATTCACAAAGACTACACTAAAACATCACGAAATATGTAGTCTAACAAAACGCAGTTTAAAGAAGGTAGCCTACCTGGCGAAATTGCAGACAAGCAAATTAAAAGGCCCACGGCATATTATCGGGCTATATCCAACAAAAAGCAGTTTTTAAGAACGTAGCCTACATGATGAAATTGAATTACTTTCTGGACCAACAAACACATCCAGGCATGCACCTTCCTAGTAGTTAGGCAGCCTTTAGATCCTACCCATCATGCACTGCAGTTTTTTGCAAATTCTAAAGACATTATAAACCATTAAATACAAAAGGAACAGCTTAGTTTGACCTCAAAACATTACTATGTATTATATATTTTTAATTAAAAAATATAACAAACAATAAGTTTGTTGTAGCGATTTTACAGATTTTTTTTTTTTTAAATAAAAAAAAAATTTAATTAACAGTTCGGGAGAAATTATATCGGCATAATTTCGTGTGTATTTAGTATATGGGAGGGGCCTCTTATGGCTAGGGGGAGGGCCCTCTATGATCCTGGGGAGGGCCCTGGGACCAGGGCCCGCCCCTGTGTATATTGTTTCACCCCATCTTTCGTCTTTTTTCTAAACTGGGCACCTATGGTTAGACCTTTTCTCATTCATTTGTGTTAATTTAAACGGTCGAGCATCAATACATTACCCATCCCCCAACACTGTCAATAATTAGTAGAAAGTAAACCAGTACACCTTGGTGGCGTGCAGACTGGTTTTATACTGTAGCGCCGGCGAGATGGCTCCGCGTAGTGCTAGGCATGCTGCGAGCACTTGTAAATAGCCCTTTGTATATATTTGTTAATGTAAATGCTCGTGTTGTATTTCCCTATCGTCGCGCGTGTGTTTGCCCGTGTCTTGTGTGAACGCTGTATGATCTGAGCTTGTCTTTAGTGTTTAGTGTATAGATTACCCACCATGTACAGTATGAGCATCACAGTCCAGTGTCTGACCTCCCTGTGTTTCGGTGTTGTATTTGGGTTCGTTGCACATTAGATCTTTCAGGACTGAAGAAATCGGTTTATCGTTTGTTGTCGGTGCGATGTCTCGTTCTGCCCACCGTTACAACATTGGTCTAAAATAAATGATATCCGAAAAAAATAGAATATGTCTGTCTAACTATATATTCCCAGTATTATAAAGTGTGGTTATTTGGTAGTCAATTCATAGTGTGACTTATTTTACTAAGTGCATTACTACTGTACAAAGCTGCGCTATTTAATGGATTCCCCCCGCTCTTCCTATCTGGGGCCACTAGTTAGGGCGACATGAAGTCAACCCACTACCAAAACCCATATGAAAAGAAACATAGGTCCTGCATGGAGTTACAGGAAACTTAAAGTGAATGGCTATGACTCAATGATGATTTATTACCTGTACATACTGATGTTTCAGCTCCTTCCTCCAGTCACTGTTCCTTTTACAGTTTCTAAGGCACTTTCAGAACAATAACCACATTCTCAAATTAGCCAATGCATAACACTAACAAATCTGGCAGAACTCCCCATTTTCCCTGCAACTCCTCTATGTGAATCAAAACACTAAATAGCTATTGCAAAACTCAAACAGTAACACCCAGTCAAACAGGAGACACATACAAGCAATCAGTGAACACACTCAGACAAAATACTCACTGCAGTAAAATCTGTGACACAGAGGGAGCAACAACGTACAAAAATGAGAACACACATCTTCTCTGCAGGTAAAGTGGGTTTATTGGCTGTTTATGCAAACATGAATATCAAGAAAATAAATTTTGCCATGTGATAAAAAAAAGCCATGTGAGTTACTCTGCCTGATCTCTTCAATCTCCGAAATCAGGCCACATGTTTTTATCAACATCGCAAACAATATTTTCCTGGCAATACACTGTGGGAATAACCTCCGAGAATGTCTGATCCAGCCATGGCAGTCTGCCGCTGTGACCGCTCTACATGCCTCTGTCATGCCATCTAAAAGTGGCCGTTGCTTATATGGATGCGGATCATAGACTTTCCTTCGCCATGCAGAAAAGAATTCTTGAACTGGATTGAGAAATGGAGAATATGGGGGTAGGAATTCCATTGCGATGTGTGGATGAGCGACAAAGCAGTCACTCACGGCAGCTGTGTAATGGAAAGGAACATTGTCCCATATGACAGCATTATGCTGAGCTGTGACTGTAGCATCTTCTCTCCCTTCAGACTCCAGAAGTGCTCTGAAAGGCTCATCAAGGAACGCAAAAAGCTTCTCAGAGTTATATGGCCCAACTGTTGGGATGTATACCACCGGAACGGTCTCTGATACCTGTGCACATTGTAATGTTTGCACCTCTCTGCCCTGGTATCTGCACTGTTGCTCGTTGCCCAATGATATTCCTCCCACGCCTCCTGGTCTTGGCCAGATTGAAGCCAGCTTCATCCACATACAAGAATATAGGAGGTTCAGCACTGGACTTGAACTCCATGATCCTCTGAAATCACAACATCCATCCCAAAGGGAACACATGAATGCATATGAAATTTTGCAGGTCCTGCACAGACGTACAGTAAACACATAGTGAACTCATATAGTGACTTTTTACCTGTACATATTGGTATATTAGCTCCTTCACCTGGTCACTGTTCCTTTCAAATGGTACCCTGTAGATTTGCTTCATGCTCAGGTGGTGACGTTTCAAGACCCTGTCAATAGCTGATAAGCTGACTGAATCAATGTTGTGGAATGTTGTGTGGTCTGAAATTACAGCAGCCTGTATTTCCCGTAAATGGACTGTATTGTTCCTCAGCACCATCTGAACAATTGCTGCTTCTTGGTCTGCAGTGAACAGCCTGCCACGCCCGCCAGCTGCAGGTCTGTCAATTCTATAGAAACATATATGTAATGTAGAATACTGCAGTAAATATAGATCTGATAATGTAAGAACTGTGGTCTTTATTTGAATTACAATAAGTGAATGGTACATACCTCTTGTCCCTCTTGAATATTCAAATAATTGATGCAACACATGACCGGGAAATATTAGGCTGCACCCTTTGACCAGCCTCATGCAAGTAGAGCCCATGATTAATGATATGGTCAATGATGGTGGCTCTAATTTCATGGCTGACCACTGTTCTTGGTTGTCTCTGACGTTGCCCACCATTTCCTCCTCCACACCTACGTCCACGTCCTCTCCGGCCTTGTTGCATTGTGTGTTAAAAAATTACACATCATTCTTACTACTTTTATACCCTATTAGCAACTTATGAGTGATTGAGAGTTAGATTTGTAGCAAGTAGTGCAAACAATTGCAAGTTAGGCCCAGTTTCGTTAGTGCTTTGGGTTTGGGATTTAGCAGCTGCCACTTTTTTGAAGTTAATTGCTTAATCAGACACTCTGATGTGATTTTGGTGTTACCAAATGGTCACTGTGACTAGTGTTTTGCAAAAATCCTTTAACAATGAAAAGTGATGTGCAAGCAATGATAACATGGTATCTGTTATGCAAAAAAGTTTGCTGATTTGCTTATATTTATTTGGAAATGATAACTTGGACTAATGGCATAGTCAATGTACTTGGACTAATGGCATAGTGCCTGAGAAAAACTGTAAATGGCACTCTGTATATGTTACAGTACATGGTTATGTTGGGACCTTTCAAGACCCTATCAACAGTTAATATACTTACAGTACTGAATGAATATTATGTGGTCTGCAATTACAGCAGCCTGTACCTCCCATAAACATTTGTTTAAAGTCAAACTACATAACAACCAAAACCCTTTTTTATATTGTGTTAGCATCTGGTGATTGGTTTAGAGTTAGATTTGCAGGCAATGGTTAAGCAATTGAATGGCTGGCCTAATTTGAGGATGTGTTTTGGGATTGGGAATTAGCAGCTGCAGCCATTTTGTTGAGGTTTGCTTGATCAGATGCTTTCATTTGGTTTTCGTATGAAGAAATAAGCACTTTGTCTATTGTTTGGCAAAAGTTCATTGGGAATACCAACTGACGTGAAACTAATAAGACAGTGTTTGCAAAAATGTTTGTTGTTCTGCTCATATGTGTTTAGAATTGACAACACACACTGATGGCTTGATCAATACAGTTCAGCACCTAAGAAAAACTGTAATTTTTCACATTTTTTAATAACGTTTAGCCATTACTTTGTTCTGAGCTGTAATGTTAATGTTACATTGCTGTGCCTGTTTTCATTGTCATTACAACAAATTTGGTCTGATTGCATATAAGTGAATATTTTTTATAGGTAAACTGCAGATCAATGTATTTGTTTCAAGATCTATATATTTGCTGATGTTACTCACTTGTTTAACCACTCCCAGAGAGTCTCCATTACTCCTGCAACAACTGGTTTTCATGCCAAGAAAGATGGAGAAGTTCACACATTTGTGTGTAATGTTGACATATTTGTTTGCATTTATATCAATGGTCTTTGCATATATTAATTGTATATTTATTGGGGGCAGCACATGACTCATACAGAGTCAGATGAGTCTGGCATCCAACCCCTGTTTCAAGATCATCTGGAGTGGAGCTGACATCCTCAGACCCTGAAACAGCAACCACATTTAAACAATTGTTTGCAAGTCATGGAGTGTCTTGCAGGGAAACAATTTTTGGGGGTTGGTGGTGGGTTGGCACTCCAGCCACTGCAAAACAACTCACAACTGCTTGATTTAAACAGACACAATACCCTTCTGCTCACTGCGGGAGTAGCTCTGCTGCCTGCAGGAAGGCTGCATGCTCCATGAAGGGGATGGGGGAAAGCCGTCGGGAGCCTCATCCCTGGATGAGTCAAAATCAGTGGAGAGCTAATAGGGTTAGGTCTGTTGGGGATTGGAGCTGGTGTGGTGCTTAGGCATCAGCTGCTGCATACTCCTTGCGTGTCTTGTCTGTTGTCTCAGTGTATGGTCTGACCACGGTGAGTGATGTCTTGTTGAGGGAGACATTTTACTCACAACTTCACTTGGTGGTTGAATGGTGCCCATAAGGTGACACTCCTCTGGTCATGGGTGGCTTCAGTGCGACCATTGGCACTTACAGGTCTGGCTATGAGGATTCTATTGGTCCCCATGGGTCTTCAGACTGGGGTGAGAGTGGCTCCATGTTCCCTGACTTTGCGAAAGGTCAGGGGCTGTGGGTCACTGGATCCTGGTTCCAACGCCTTGAGATGCATCGTTGGACTTGGTACTCCAATGCTGGTGGTGCGGCGAAGGAGATCAATTACATCCTCGTGGGCAGATGCTTGAGACTCCTGCGAAAGTGCCCAGTTTATGAAGTCTGACCATAGACTTGTTGTTGCTACTCTGAAGATTCAGCTTAGATCCAGTAGGCTGCCTTCTACTAGTAGAAGGAGGTTGGACTTCAAGATCAAGCTGTTTCTGATGAATCTGCACGCAATTTGTGTGAGGAACTTGCAGTCTTGGGTGCGACTGCTGACACTAATGTGATATGTTTTATGATAAGACCCTGAAGGTTGCCAGGGGTTGTGTTGGTGTTACCAGTATACCCAGAAGGAGGTGTTTCATCTCGCAAGGCACTGTACTTTGATCTGTTGCTTAAAACTGACCATCCAGCTAGGATGTTGGACATCTCTGGGTCCTTGAGGATACAGGGGGATAACAGTGCTTGGTGCACAAATAAGGGGCGGACGACCCACTTGCGGCTCCAGGAACACAAAAACAGGGTTTATTAAACAAAACTGAAAACACTATAAACACAACTAAACCAAAAAGACCACAAGGGGTCAAAAACAGAAAGGGGAATAAACAAGACTAAATAACAAAAACCGAATACACGCAGAACACTGAACATATCAAAACCATCAACTAACGACAATCATAGACACGAGACACAACGCGATGAACCAGCGGGGAACAGAACAAAGGCAGGAACTAATATACTACAGGGGTAATGACTAACACAGGGCAGGTGAGGCTGATTAACAAAGACTAGGGAAACAGGACACAGGTGAAACCAATTAATTCAAAGACACTAACAATCAGGGAAACTAAGAATTAATCAAGGAAACAGAAACCAACACTAGGGAATTAAACAGGTAAAGACACAAGCAGGGGCACAAGGGACAAAACCAAAACCAACTACAAAATCAGACACAAGAACTAAAGAAACTCAAATGAAACACTAGGGAGCAAAATACAAAAACAGAGGAGGCGGGATTCGAACTCACAACAAGAGGGAACTCAGGACCGAGGGGCAAACAGACAGCACATGCTTAATACATTGAGCCAGGAGACCAGACAAGAGACAGGGGAGAAACAAGGACTGACATATGGACGGGATGACCAGCACCACCTGCTGGTCAAACGGGGAAGGGGCACGGAAGGACCACAGCGGGAGGCCGACCCTGACAGTAACTCAAACTTGACTTGGTGAAATGTTGCCATACAGGATTAGATTTTTGTTCAGCCATCAGACAGCAATTACTAAAACAGAAGAAAAAATGCAAGGTTAGCATTTTTATTATAGTGCCTTCATCTTCAGTTCATTCTACAATTCCAGTATTCCATGCACGTTAAAACAATTACACTCTAACACATTTTGAAAGAAAAAAAAACACTAGTAACTAAGTGCATCATGGTATGATGAGTTGTGTACAAGGCCCAAAACCTTTCATTAACATATTGTTTATGTTGTTAGCAGACAAGCTTACAAGCCAAACTCACAATCAGAATCTAGCAATCGCAGAAAATAAAATAACTGTTGTATTACTAGTGCTGTAGTTGTCGAGACCGGTCTTGGTCTCAAGACCAATTTTTAGTGGTCTTGGTCTTGTCTTGATCTCGACTCTATTTGGTCTCGGTCTTGTCTTGATCTCAGACATAGCAGTCTCGATGGGATGAGGAAAAAAAAAGAGGACGTGCCTCAATTCAAATGCAACCAGTCAGATGCATCTATTTTAAACGTGTTACATTGTATACATTTTCTCAACGGACACTGCCAGCGCTTCACAGTCCATACACATAATACACATCGCATAATAGCGAAGTCGGCAAAGAAATGTCCGAAAATGTCCTCGGAGTCAGCAGTAAGTCATCCAGGCTTCAGCAGCACCTGGAGGTCCACATAAAAAATAGCATTAAATTTGAAGGCAATGCAATAAAATTTTATAGAAAAGATACACATGTACATGTAACTTTTTTGCCATTGGCTAATATACACTGTTTCCTGACTTGCTCTTAGATAAGGTGATCTGCTGCTGCAATTTGAGCTGCAGGAATGTGGGACATTTTCATTGCAGGCTGAAGACTCAGCTAGACCTGAAGATGTGGAGACAATAGTTGAAGGGGTGGGCTTGTTTCCCAGTATCTAGCTGTGAGATTCTGATCCTCTTTAATTGTAAACATGCAGCAGAGTGGGTTGAGGCCAACAAGCACATGTTCTCTGCCACAGTGGACCCACCTGCTGTACTGTACATGGGGGAAGAGAAATAGGCAGAGGCTGCTGTAAAGTATGGAAAGTTGTGCCATGAATACATGGATGAGCAGGACAGTGAGGCAATCCTGGAGCCTTTCAAGTTTATGTACTATTGCATCGATGACATGTTGACATTCTGCCAGGAAATTGTTGATAATAGAAGGTACAGTATGTGGCAATATTACAAAATAAAAGGAACAGAAGATTTGATCATTTGTGATTCTGTGTCTTTTTTTTAAGTTTTGTTTTTCATGGAGCACTTAATATTTCACTTGGATACTGAGGATATGAATAAGTTACTGTAGTATTTAGTAGTATTTTGGTATTCCAGCAGCCCAAGAACAGAAATAGCAATGAAATGAATGGTGGCTAAAAATAAGAATACGGAATAATACAAAAGAAAATGTAAAATAGAATAAATAAGTTGGAATACAACAAAAGTGCAATACAGTCAAAGTTAAATGATAAAGTGTACTTTGAGGCCACATCATTATGTTATCCACAATGAAATAATGTACAACCTATAACATTGTATGGGATGTTGGTGTAAGGGATTCGGGTGGTCCGGGCACGAGAACGTGGCATGGTGCAGGCAGAAATTCAGACGACCCACTGGCGGCTCCAAGAACAGAAACAGGGTTTATTTAACAAAACAGAAAACACTATGAACACAACAAAACCAAAGGACCACAAAGGGTCAAAAATAAAAAGGGGATAAACAAAGACTAAATTTACAAAGGGGGTCGGTCAGGCAGGCAGGCAACTAACAGAATATCAACAACTAACTACTCACAAACATCACAAACATCACAAACATCACAAACATCACAAACATCACAAACATCAAAAAACAAACCACTGGGGAACAGAACGGGGGGGTATTCCAGAAAGCAGGTTATGTGACATACCCGGGTAAGTTTAAGGGTAAGTTAGTGGATAACCTCAACTTTCGGTTCCAAAAACGGAGGTTAACTTTCTGGGTATGTACGTAACCATAGCAGCTTACTCTCTGAAGATAACCTGCTACTGATCAGGTTATGTTCCAGGGTCAGTTTGTTGCAGAAGGTTACTGAGCATGGCGTGCCCTTTTGATGACGATCCTGTGAACGTGGAGGCATAAATTATACAAGGTTTTTTTCGCCGGGAGAGAGTTATAAGACCGCGTATTGATGTCTTGTCATTTCCTAATGATTATTTGAAAAAGCGTTATCAGTTTTCAAAAGAATCGTTCATTTACTTAACATCTCTTGAAACCGCATATTGCAAATGTCACAAACCCAAACCGCGGGTCTGCGCTTAGCACAGAAAACATTCTGTACATAGCGCTTCGGTTTTTTGCGTCAGGGCATTTTTTGTACAATATGGGCGACGCAGAGCATATAGGAAAGGCAACTGTGTGTAGAGCCGTTCGCACAGTATGTCTGGTACTTAACGCTTCTTACACACGTTTATACAGTTCCCTGTCCATAAAGCTCTGCGTGTTATTAAAGAGGAATTCCACAGAGTGGTAGGTTTGTCCTTTGTAGTAAAATCTATGATGCATATTTAATATATAGTCATACTATTTATATCTATAGCATACATGTATTCATCCTGCACACACACACACTTGATACTTCCCTATATGACTTTCTATTTCAGGGTTTCCAAATGTAATTTGGAATACATGTAATACATGTATAGTGACAATAAAAGGCATTCATTCATTTATTCATAATTGGGTGCATTGATGGCACCTACATTCCAATTAAAGCTCCTTTAATAAATGAGGGAGACTATGTTAGATAGCTAGTATTATTGTATCCTTAATTTTTTGCCTTGTTAAAATCATCAAACTCATTACTTTTTTCCACTAACTATAGGTAATCATTACAGGACAGTACAATGCTGGTTACCACTGGTTGCCCTCAGATGGGGTGAGGGGAGGTGGTGGTGGGCTCCCGCCAGTTAGACGGGCTTCAGCCTTTTTTCTATTAGCTACATGACAGAAAGAATATACTAAATCGTGTTTAATAAATAGTTAAGTGATCGTGTAATCAATAACCTTTTTGCAGAATGTTTTTGTGTTTCATTTTGACTTGGCTCAAAGTTCTTCTGTCTCCAGAAGGATTACACCTTATTAAATAAGAAACCATATATTCCTAGTCGAGACACATTGTTATTTTAACCTAAAGAAATGAATGGCAGGAAAAGTAAATGCTTTCATAGTGATTTAACAGTAAAAAGGATGCGGAAGGGTTATGTGTTTAATTATTTTGCATTATAATAAAAGGGGAGGCGATGTCAAATTTGCAATTTAATACACACGCATTTATTCTGTCCTTTATTTTTTGCCAAGCCAACTCTTTCTTTAGCCGATGCAGCCGTATTGCTTTTTTTCATTATTATTGGCTTGAATTCCTCATATGCGTGCATTAAAACTTCCAACTCCGCCTCTGTGAAGTATGCCGCTCTCTTTTTTTCACTTTGATTTTCCATTCTGACTCGTGAAATCGGCGATCAATTGAAAACGTCTTTATGTATGCACGGTGCACGCGCATTAACTCTGGGTAAGCAATAGGAGGTTGATTGAACTTACTCTTCTCAGGTGTTTTGGAACCGACATACTCATGGTATGCGGGTTTGGGGTATATCAACCCAGAGGTTAAGATTTACCAAATGGTAAGTTAACCAAGCTTTCTGGAATACCCCCCAGAAGCAGGGACTTAAATACTGAAACTAAAACTGGGTAACAAGACTAACACAGAACAGGTGAGACTAATTAACAAAGACTGGGAAAACAGGTCACAGGTGAAACTAATTAACTCAAGGAACTAAAACAGGGAAACTAAGAACTAAGCAGGAAACAGGGAAACAGAATCTAACACTGGGGAAATAGACAGGTAAAAACACAAGCAGGGGCACAAGGAACGAAACCAAAACCAAATACAAAATCACCAGACACAAGAACTAGAAAAATTCAAATGAGACACTAGGGAGCAAAATACAAAAACAGAGGAGGCGGGATTCAAACACAGAAGAGAATGGTTCACAAATAACTGGATGCTCAATGTGTTGAGCCATGAGGCCAACAGCAAATGAAATGGGTTTTCCCACAGTTTTTAGCGGATATGACATAATCTCGGAATCCGAAAATCAGATCCCAAGGCAAATGTAACGCAGGATCATTACCATTACGGCAGTTCCCGACAGCATAATTCGCGTTCTCTTTCAAAAGTGCTCCTGTTTTCTTTTAAAGCAACATTTCATAGCAAACCAGTTAAATAAATAGGTCTTTGACAGATCAGAATTTAAGCCTTACCGTTTTCTCCCAGGACACTTCCAAACCTTCTGATTGGGGTCCTGCACAAGGCAGTCACGTTTTTCCCAGCAACAATAACACTGGGCTGCCCACAGATGTGTCTGTCTGTAAACCGGCATACTACACTCGGATATCAGCCGATGCCAATACATTAAAAAATGCCAAATACTGGCCAGCTGATTTACTAAGAAGTCTACTATCGACTGTACCATCTACCGTACTATCGACCATAAGCATGCATATCGGCAGAGGTTCTTTGCTCCCTTTGCTGATTTTCATAAAGTATTTGACTCAGTTGATCGAGTTGCCCTGTGGGACATCCTAGGACTTCGTGGGATCCCCCAAAGTTGCTGGACGTCATGGTCAGCCTGTACACTGGTACTGTGAGTGCTGTGTAGAGTGGAGGGAGTGTGCAGTATGTTCTTCCCAGTTGATTCTAGGGTTTGCCAGTGTTCTTGCTCCTATTCAAACATACATGGCATCTCCATGGATTGCTTCACCGAGTGGTAAGTCCAAGAGACGGAGGAGGGAACGTAAACAGAAGCGGGACTGCAGGTCTGGCAATCTGGCTAGGCTCCGAACAGACCACCACTGCCTAGTCTTTTCCTCATGAATGTGCAATCTCTCGGAAATAAGATGGACGAAGTCAGACTGGATATATTAACCAGGTCAACCATACGAGAGAGCTCTGTGATCATCATCACCGTCATCATCATCTGCCGAGCTGCTTAAAAACTTTTACCAATGCTCCATTGAGAGCGTCATCACATACTGCATCACTGCATGGTATGCCAACTGCACAGACAAGGACAAGAAGCCTCTCAGTCGGGTGATAAGATCTGCGGAGAGAATCATTGGACTTCCCCTGCCCTCACTAGCATCTTTAAGACCTGCTGTCTCCACTGGGTAAACAGCATTTTGCAGGACATAGCACACCCCACATATTTACTCTTTCCCCTGCTCCCATCTGGGAGGCGTTATAGGGCCTTTAAAGCCCGCACTTCTAGGTTGCAAAATGAAATTTAACATAGACAAATGTAAGGTACTCCATGTAGGGAGCAGAAATATAAAGTACAGGTATTTTATGGGACCTACTGAAATAAAGGTAGCTGATTATGAGAAAGACCTTGGTGTGTATGTTGATGCTTCCATGTCTCATTCTCGCCAGTGCGGGGAAGCAATAAAAAAGGCCAATAGGATGTTGGGGTATATCTCCAGGTGTGTGGAGTTTAAGTCAAGGGAGGTAATGCTAAGATTATACAATTCCTTGGTGAGACCTCACCTAGAATATTGTGTGCAGGTTAGGTCACCATATCTTAAAAAGGACATTGCGGCCTTAGAAAAAGTGCTGATTCCTGGTCTTAGAGGAATGTCATACGAGGAAAGGTTAGTTGAGCTAAATCTGTTCAGCCTCAAGCAAAGGAGACTGAGGGGGGACATGATCCAGGTCTATAAGATTCTAACAGGTTTGGATGCTGGTCAAACGAATAGTTACTTCAGCATTAGTTCAAATACAAGATCTCGTGGCCATAGGTGGAAATTAGCGGGAGAACATTTCAAACTGGATTTAAGGAAGCACTTCTTTACACAGCGTGTAGTCAGAGTATGGAATAGTCTTCCTAATAACGTAGTGCAAGCTGAATCCTTGGGTTCCTTTAAATCAGAGCTAGATAAGATTTTAACAACTCAGCTATTAGTTAAGTTCTCCCCAAGCGAGCTCGATGGGCCGAATGGGCTCCTCTCGTTTGTATAGTTCTTATGTTCTTAAAATAGCTTTAACCCCAGGGCCATTGCAGAACTGAACAGACATACCACCCCTCCAGCTGTATAGTTGCATTTTAAAATTACTGTAATACAATGGGACTCAATTGTGATTTGTTGTTATTAGCAATTTGTATTTATTTGTTGAGTGAGTGTGTATGTGAGTATTGCTTTAGAGGCTGCATAAGCACGTACTGTACAATGACAATTAAAGTCTATCTATCTATCCATCCATCCATCTATCTATCAATCTCTCTATTCTGTTCAATGCTTGTATGACCTGGGTGTTGGGCAGGGTTGTGGGGTCCAGCAGCTGTGAGGCGTCTGTTGATGAAGCAACATTTACTGATCTTGACTTTGCCGACGATGTGGTGATCTTAGCGGAGTCAGTGGAGGCCCTGATCAGGTGCCTGAGTGTCTGGGATTGCGGGTGTCCTGGATAAAGACCAAGATCCAGGCATTTAATGACTTCTTAGGCATAGCTATCAGTAGTGATTCTACCTGCGGGGAGAATGTCGACCTTGTCGAGAGATTCACCTACCTTAGCAGCCACATTCATGTCTCTGGAGACTCTTCCTATGAACACACCATGTGTACACCACGTGGCTGAAACTTTGACGCAAAATAGAACATCACACTTTGATCCAGTATAGTACCATTCTAAGAACCATGATATCACTCAGCTGCATTTGCCCTAGATTAATTTCCATATGCATATTTATTTTATTTATGGTTTATTTGACATGGACAGTGCACATTAATAAACATAGAATGTAAATGTGCCAGAATTAGCCAAAATGGCTATTTTACATCTGTTGTCCATGGACTGATGGTAACAGGTCAGATGCGTGAGGAAAGTGTTGACTGGGAAGCATGTTTTGCTGGTCCATGGCATCAGATGCTAGAGTTGGAAAACAGAAAATGAAAACAATGCAAAGTGTAAGACAAAAATAAACCCTACCAACATCAGGGCGGAACATTTGACGCACTTATTACAGTTTTCCCAGCTGTTTAAACACATTTTCCTGAAGGTGCTCTCATTCTCTCAGAAGTTTCAACACAATACTATAACACTCATTCATCTGTGCAAATCCCAGACTTCCAGCCCAAAAGCAAACAGTCAACTCAGAATCAACTCTGCCCTGCTAGCTTCAATTTATTGTCGTTGTTCAGCAATTGTTCTCAAAAAGGTGATCAAGGAAGTTTAACAGATGTGCTATGTTGTAAGGCCCGGAATGGAATGGTGATGGAGAGCTCCATATTCATTTATGGCTGCACACATGGTCACATTACCTCCCCGCTGCCCAAGAATTTCCACAATGGCATGCTACCCAATAATGTCCTTCTTTTATAGTGAGGTTAAATTCAGCCTCATCAAGAAAATGTATTCATGTGGAGTCAGAGTGTGAATTACCCCTCCATAATTGGGGGGTACTGCCTTCATAACACTTCTATGACCATTATGGTTCGCTACCGCGTCAATACGAATAGTGACCACCAGGATCAATGTTAAGAGTGCAAGATGTGCTAGGGGTGTTTACTAACATGTATGCAACACACGGTCATGGTCTGGACATGAGACAAATTGAGAATCAATACAGAAGATCGCATTATCCTTATCCCAAACCAAAAGAATTTGGTTTTGATAACTCCTAGGAATTATCCTAGAAGAAGTATACTAGTAAAAGTAATAAGCCTATACATTTACAAACAGCCTGGTCTGATCCAGCAGTCTGGTGTTATTCCTGCCCTCTCAGGCCCCTCAGCTCCAACAGCCTTCAGAAATAAATATATGCCTATTAGACTAATATCTGTCATGATGATACAGTAGATCTTAAAGTACAGCCTAATTTCTAACTCACCTCTTGGTCCTGCGCGCTGTCCTGATCCTGCCATCTCCCTGCTGCCTGCACATTGTCCTGATCCTGCCATCTCCCTGCACATTGTCCTGATCCTGCCATCTCCCTGCTGCCTGCATGCTGTCCTGATCCTGCCATCTTCCTGCTGCCTGCTCACTGTCCTCATCCCGAGGGTGCTGGGGGGGGGCTTGCACATCACTGGGGCTGAGGTGGCCAGGGTGATTAAAGAGCTCCGTGGTGGCCGGGCCCCGGGGGTGGACGAGATCCGCCCGGAGTACCTGAAGGCTCTGGATGTTGTGGGGCTGTCGTGGCTGACACACCTTCTCAACAGTGCGTGGAGGTCAGGGACGGTGCCACTGGATTGGCAGATCGGAGTGGTGGTCCTCTTATTTAAGAAAGGGGACCGGAGGGTGTGTTCCAACTACAGGGGGATCACACTTCTCAGCCTCCCTGGGAAAGTCTATTCCGGGGTACTGGAGAGGAGGGTGAGATCGATAGTCGAATCTCGGATTCAGGAGGAACAATGCGGTTTTCGTCCTGGCTGTGGAACACTGGACCAGCTTTATACCCTTGCAAGGGTACTGGAGTGGGCCTGGGAGTTTGCCTATCCAGTCTACATGTGCTTTGTGGATTTGGAAAAGGCTTACGACCAGGTTCCTCGATGTGCTCTGTGGGGGGTGCTTCGGGAGTATGGGGTCCGGGGTCCGCTGTTGTGGGCGATTCGGTCCCTGTACGAACGGAGCAGAAGCTTGGTCCGCATTGCCGGTAATAAGTCGGATGTGTTCCCAGTGCGGGTTGGGCTCCGCCAGGGCTGCCCTTTGTCATCGGTCCTGTTTATAATATTTATGGACAGGATTTCTAGGCGCAGCCAGGGTGTTGAGGGTGTCCAGTTTGGTGGCCTCAGGATTGCCTTGCTGCTTTTTGCAGACGATGTCGTCCTGTTGGCTTCATCTGCTGGGGATCTCCAGCATGCACTGGTGCGGTTCGAAGCGGCAGGGATGAGGATTAGCACCTCCAAGTCCGAGACCATGGTTCTCAGCCGGAAACGGGTGGTTTGCTCTCTTCGGGTCGGGGAAGACGTACTGCCTCAAGTGGAGGAGTTTAAGTATCTCGGGGTCTTGTTCACGAGTGAGGGTAGGCGAGATCGGGAGCTGGATAGACGATTCGGAGCGGCGTCTACAGTTTTGCAGGCGCTTAACCGGTCAGTCGTGGCTAAGAAAGAACTGAGCCAAAAAGCAAAGCTCTCGATCTATTGGTCCATCTTCGTCCCTACCCTCACCTATGGTCATGAGCTATGGGTAATGACCGAAAGAATGAGATTGCGAATACAGGTGGCCGAAATGAGGTTTCTCCGCAGGGTGTCTGGGCTCTCCCTTAGGGATAGGGTGAGAAGTTCAGATATCCGGGAGGGCCTCAGAGTAGAACCGCTGTTTCTTCACGTCGAAAGGAGCCAGTTGAGGTGGTTTGGACAACTGGTGCGAATGCCTCCTGGGCGGCTACCCGGAGAGGTTTTCCGTGCATGTCCTACAGGGAGGAAGCCCCGGGGCAGACCCGGGACTCGCTGGAGGGATTATATCTCTCGGCTAGTTTGGGAACGCCTCGGTGTCCTCCCTGAGGAGCTGGTAGAGGTAGCTGGGGAGAGGGAGGTCTGGGTGCCTCTCCTGAAGCTGCTGCCCCCGCAACCCGAACCCCGGACAAGCGGCAGATGATGGATGGATGGATGGATAGACGTTACAAATATATTATTATTATTGTACATTTAATTACGCACACACACAATTCGTACACATAACCAATAACCTATGAAAATCCATGAAACGCCATCATGGGGCTTAGATAAAAGTTCTCAGAAATCGCAAACACAAGAGCAAAGATGCTTCCGATGCGTAGCGATGTATCATTTTCAATGTCTCGATCAACTTTTTAATGAATATTAGTGATGGCCGATTCGCGAACGAATTGTTCTTTTTAACTCGGTTTTTTTACTGAACAGGTTGAACCGATTCGTAAGTCTGAACGAATCGATTTTTTTAATTGTTTGAAAACGTTTTTAAAACTGATCTTTGGCTATTCAACATCCAAAAGCATCCCCCGCAATTCCGGATTTATTTTTCATGTTCCGTCTGTGCTTGACTTTGGAGCCCCTAAGGGGACAAAGGAGGAGAAAAAAAATGGCAGAAAAAAAAAGAAGTCATGTTTTGCATTATAACCCAAAACTTTTGCATTATAACCCAAAACTTTTGCGATATAACCCAAAACCTTTGCGTTATAACCCAAAACTTTTGCGTTATAATCCAAAACCTTTGCGTTATAACCCAAAACCTTTGCGTTATAACTCAAAACTTTTGCGACATAAGGCAAAACTGTTGTGACTTTGAACTGGAAATATGAGTAATCAGTCAGTGTAAGGAAAACATGGAGCGTTGAATCGAATTTTACTTTGATCCTGGTCTACAATATATGGACATTCAGTTTGTTCTCGGATTTAGGCATGATGTTCACATAAGTCTGAGGCCGATTAAGAGGATTTTATGTGAAATGGGATTATTCCAACGGAAAAACTATTCCGACTTGGGTGATGTAATTAACTTTATTCGCGAGCAGCTTTTGCACTCTAGGCAGCTTCATGGTTATTGATGGATGTATGCAAAATGCAGAATAAATTAACTTCATGTGAGAAAAGAGGATGTGCGTTTGATTTATATTAATTTATTATAAACATGAACCAACAACAAAAAACGAACAATTCTTTAGGCTTAAATCAACCTCAACAGAATAGCATTAATTAGCAATGTTACTGAAACGTACTTTACCAAGGCTTGCTTTACAAATTAGTAATTATGAATTAAACAATCAAATCTTATCACACTGAACATCATGCAAACAGCGGCTTTGAAAGTTGCACTTGAATGACTAAAGTACGCTAGTCACCTGATTTTAATGTTGCATTACTACAGAAAAGTTTTGGGTTATATCGCAAAGGTTTTGGGTTATAACGCAAAACATGACTTCTTTTTTTTTTTTCCTTCTGTCATTTTTTTTCTCCTCCTTTGTACCTTTATGGGCTCCGTACTTGTCTAAGTTGTCTTATCACTTTTAGGTTTATTCTTGTTCGTCACTTACATTCATCACTTTTGCATTCGTAGACTTCCGTCTGGTGCCGAGAACAACCGAACGGCCGAGTACCTGGGACGGTATGCATAAAACTTCCTAAGAATGGTCTTAAGAATGGTCGTACACTTTGACTTAAGAGTTAAAAAAATCTTAGCAAAAAGTAGGACCTAAGAGCTGCTAAAAGTAACTTTCAGCAAAGTCTAAGCCCATTTCCTAAGTGCTGACGGAGCCAGCATTTAAGTGTCGTGAAATGAGGACTACAAATAAAATCCCTCCCCAAATACTGAGTTCAACCAATAGAGGAGCTGCACGGTGAATATATTAGTGACATTAAACCGTTAATGTAGAGCTTTATACAACATACCTTTTTGTGATCATACCTTTAATTGGTTGTACGAAAATCTACCTAGTGTCACACCCTGCTCCGTACGATCCCGATGTGTGCCACGCCCCCCTCAATACCTCGTGTTCTTCCCTGATGGATCTCACCTGTTGCTCGTTTCCCTCAGCTTGTCTAGTGTATTTAGTCCTTGTCAGAGTCAGTCATCCCCAGATCAGTCATTGTTGTATTGTCGAGTATTGTCCGTCTGTCGTGCAATAAACCCACGTATACCCGAAGTTCTGGCTGCCATTCGCCTGCTTCCCTGCTCTCCGTCTCCGAGCGTGACAGAATGACTGATCTCCCCGAAAGCACGAAGCAGCAGTCCGAGCACCACTGGTTCGGACTGCTGCAAGCCTTCGTGTACTGGCAATCCCAGCCCGAGGTCCAGGAAGACCCGGTAGCCCTGGAGCTGGCTAACCGTGGCCGGGACCTGCTCCAGAAGGAGCGCCCGTCGGGGCAGGACTACCCGCTAACCAAAGCCCGGAAATGCCTCAGTCGGCTACAGCGCCGGCTCCCCGAGCGAGGGGAGAAGCAGCAGGAGGAGACTCCATCGCTCTTCCTGGGAGCCTGCTCTCTCCTCCCCGCCTGGGATGACACCGCCGCTACCAGCCTGGCCAGCTTCCGCCCGGAGAAGCCGCCCCCGATGGAGGCATATAACTACCGGCCGGCGCGCCTGGGTCAAGGCGGAATACGCGCCGTGTGGGACGCTGTTCCCCGGGTGCCCAAAGCCCTTAAAGGGACAGCGCCAACGCGCTCGGCACCCCTCCTGCCTGCTCTGGACCTGGCTGATCCGGATCTGCCCGCGGCACCGCCTGCTGCAGCTGCCGCCGATCTGCCCGCGGCACCGCCTGCTGCAGCTGCCGCCGATCTGCCCGCGGCTGCGCCGCCTGCTGCCGCCGCCGACCTGCCCGCGGCTGCGCCGCCTGCTGCCGCCGCCGACCTGCCCGCGGCTGTGCCGCCTGCTGCCGCCGCCGACCTGCCCGTGGCTGCGCAGCCTGCTGCCGCCGCCGATCTGCCCGCGGCTGCTGCTGCCGTCGTTCTGGCCGCGGCACCGCCTGCTGCTGATGCCGCCGCTCTGGCCACGGCACCGCCTGCTGCTGATGCCGCCGCTCTGCCCGCGGCACCGCCGGCTGCTGATGCCGCCGCTCTGCCCGCGGCACCGCCTGCTGCTGCTGCTGCCATGCTGCCAGCAGCTCTGCTTGACCCGCCTGTCCTGCCTGACCCGCTTGTCCTGCCTGCTGCAGCTGCCGCCGCTCTGCCCGCGGCACCGCCTGCTGCAGCTTCCGCCGCTTTGCCAGCGGACCCGCCTGTCCTGTCTGTCCTGCCTGACCCGCCTGTCCCACCTGACCCGCCTGTCCTGCCTGCAGCCCCTGCTGGCCAAGTGACTGCAGCGCCCGACGAGGCACCCCCTGCTGGCCGCACACCCAAGGTGCCCTCCGAGGTGCCCCTTGCTGGCCACGTGACGACGGCGCCCGTCCTGCCGGCACCGGAACTGCCCGTCTCGCCTGTCCTGCCGGCACCTGAACTGTCCGTCTCGCCTGTCCTGCCGGCACCTGAACTGCCCGTCTCGCCTGTCCTGCCGGCACCTGAACTGCCTGAGGTGGCTGCGGTTGCGCCCCCTGCTGGCCGTGTGAAGGCGGCGCCCGCTGTGGCGCTCCTTGCTGGTCACGTGCTGGCGGCGCCCGCCGAGGCGCCCCCTGCTGACCGTACGCCCGAGGCGCCTGCCCTTGCGGCCCCTGCTGGTCGCACGCCTACAGCTGCCTCCGCTCTGCCTGAGGTGCCCGCCGAGGCGCCTCCTGCTGGCCACATGCCCACGGCCCCACCTGAGGCCGCCTCTCCCGTCCTGCCCGCGGCTCTGGCGGCTCCGCCTGCGGCCACGCCCGCGGCTCTGGCTGCCCCGCCTGCGGCCACGCCCGAGGCTCCGGCTGCCCCGCCTGCGGCCACGCCCGAGGCTCCGGCTGCCCCGCTTGTGTCCTCCCTCCTGACTCCCTCGCCCTTACCCCGGCAAGGCCAACGCCCCCCAGGACCCCGCCTTTCGGTGTCCCGTAAGGGACGGGGACATAGGCATCGGGCCCGGGTCCCGCCCGCCCTGCCCCCTGGCTCGCCCGTTCGGCCCCTGGCTGTGGCTCGGTGGCTGCCTGCGGGTCCTCCGGCTCGGGGTCGGCGGTCGCCTCCGGGTCTCCCCCTGGATCCTCGGTGCCGGTCCTCGGCCCCGGCTCCATGTCGGTCGCCTCCGGGCCCCCCTGCTCCGGCTGGGCGTCGGACGGCGCCTTCCCCGGCTTCGGCTGCGCCTCCGCCTGCCGCGGCTTCCCCCTCCTGCCTGCCTTCACTGGTGTTCCCTCCTGCTCCCTCCGTGTCCCCTCCGTCACTCCCTCGTCCCGTTCCCTTGGCCCCTGGGTGGTCCCCTCCTGCTCCCTCCTCCCTCTCCCCTGCGGCCCCTCCGGCCGCTGCCCGTCGCCCGCCTGGGCTCCCTCGTGCTCCCCTTTTTCCTCCTCCCTTTCCCTTTGTCCCGCCTGTTTCTGCTCCTCGTCCCTTTGTTCCTCCTCCGTTCGCTCCTGGCCCTTTTGTTCCGCCTTTCTCCCCTTCTGTGTCTCCCTTCTTGGTTTGTCTGTCCGCGTTCCCCGTCCTTTGTCGGGTCCTGTCTTTCTTTTCGTCCTTGTTCCTGTTCTGTGTCTCTGTCTTGTTTCCGGTTCCCCGTTGATGTTTTTGCGTTTTGTTTTCCAGGTCCTGTTTTCCCGGTTCGTCTCGTCCGTCGCCTCTCCTCTGGCGCGCCCGGTGTGCGCGCCTTTGGGGCGGGGTTCTGTCACACCCTGCTCCGTACGATCCCGATGTGTGCCACGCCCCCCTCATTACCTCGTGTTCTTCCCTGATGGATCTCACCTGTTGCTCGTTTCCCTCAGCTTGTCTAGTGTATTTAGTCCTTGTCAGAGTCAGTCATCCCCAGATCAGTCATTGTTGTATTGTCGAGTATTGTCCGTCTGTCGTGCAATAAACCCACGTATACCCGAAGTTCTGGCTGCCATTCGCCTGCTTCCCTGCTCGCCGTCTCCGAGCGTGACACCTAGCACATCACCAATCAATTTCCACTAATAGATGCACATGTAGTATAAATTTAGGGTCAAACACAAAACTCATAGCAAGACATTGGATCCTAAAAGAAAACCAAACTGGACGACAAACAGAACGGTTCTTTTGGCACAGTTGGTGCTGCAATGGAAGGGGGTAGTGCGACGAAAGTTTGGCCCAGCTGTTACAAGCACGGACAAAAAAAAGCTTAGGATGCTATTGCAAGCTCCGTAAATGCTGCGTCACCTCGGACAAGGCGTTCAGCAGAGGAATGTGAAAAAGGCGGTATAATGTTTTATCGACCTTGCGAAAGGAAATCACAGTTTATAAAGCAAGCATGCAAGCTACAGGTTTGTGTCATTACTTATATTGCTCTTATGACCCTCGCTATAATAGATGATGATGATAATAATAATAAAAATAATAATAATAATAATATATTTTTCCAGTTGCCAAAAACGTAGCATCATTATCACCTTCAGTTCAACTGTAAGTGCATTTTAGGTGACGTAGGAGATTGTATCCGGTTCCTAATTAGGTTGGTAACAAAAAGAATGACCTCATGATTGAGCCTGTACCTTTTTATCAATTCGTTATTGTCGTATGTCTGCAGGACGTCCTTTCTTTGACGGAAAGTGCGCGGTCTCCGTTTGGGTGCGCATAGTGCAGCTGCCATCATTCAACTCCTAACTGGCTTAGGAGTCCTCTCCAGCTCTCTTAAATAATTTAGGAGCTGAGACCAAGTCTTAACACTTAAGAATGTTTATGCATGCCACTTATTCTTAAGTCTGGGAGTAGGAGCAAAATCACGTCACTCTTAGAATTGTGACGCATTTAAGAGTGAAATTTTACCCTGAAAAGTTTTATGCATACCGGCCCTGGTCTCTAACTCGCTGACTCCAAAAAACCCGAGAGCCTGTTCGATGAACGAATCGGAACTTAGGGGTTTTCGGACACTCGGTCGGTGCATCAAAAAACAAACGGTTGGCGAACCGATCCCAAGAGCTCTCGTGGGGTTTACTGCGGAAATGCAGTTACGCTGTTAAAAGGAATAAAATAAACGCAGCTCTTCATCATTTATCACAACAGTAAATTATTGCATTTCTGTATAATAAAACTATATGTCTTTCATCAAAGAACAAACTAAGATATTAACTTTGACGTTTAAACAACAACGTATGCAATTGTATTGGTAACAACTCATGCTCGTTGTATGTGTATGCGATTGTATTGGTAATGTTGCAGTTGTTGTTAACTGTGATGTAGTCCTTGATACTCATGCACATGAATTTGGCTTAAGTAAAGAAAATAAGAAGGTAAACAGACGCGCAACAATAAGAAATAAACCGTTAACAATAACAGCAACAACACAAGGGCTATTTGCAACTGCACGCCGGTGCTACAATACAAAAAACCGCGATAGAGTGAAGCCGCAAAAGTCGAAGCGCGAAGTGGCGAGGGAAGACTGTATAGCCAAAAGTATTGGGACACCTGCCTTTGCACACACATGAACTTTAATGACATCCCATTATTAATACTTAGGCTTTAAGATAAGATACTGTAGATCTTTATTGTCACTATTACAGAAACAGTGAAAAACAGTTTAGCAGCTCTCTAAAGTTTAATATGCTTTTAACTTAAGTTTAATTTAATATGGAGTTGACCCACCCTTTGCAGCTACAGTATAATGGCTTCAACTCTTCTGGGAAGGCCGTCCTCAAGGTTTAGGACTGTGTTTATGGGATTTTTTTACCATTCTTCCAGGAGAGCATTTCTCAGGTCAGACACTGATGTTGGACGAGTCTCCGCTCTATTTCATCCCAAAGGTGTTCTATCGGGTTGAGGTCAAAGCTCTGTGCAGGCCAGTCAAGATCCTCCACACCAGTGTCATTCATTCAAGTTCTTATGGACCTTGCTTTGTGTACTGGTGTGCAGTCTTGTTGGAACAGGAAGGGGCCATCCCCAAACTGTTCCCACAAAGTTGGGAATCCAAAATGGTTTCAAATGCTGCAGCATTTAGAGTCCCTTTCACTGGAACTAAAGGGCCAAGCCCAACCACTGAAAAACAACCACACATCATAATGTAGTCAGGCAAGTACTGTTCTCCTAAGTTAACGTGTGTCTCACGTCACAGGCAAGGATGGAGGCAAAGGCAGACATGGGGAAAACCAAAAGGGGCTTTATTAAACAAAAACAAGCAAAAGGAACTGGACCTCAAAGGGTCAAAGCAGGAAAAGGGGGAATCAGGCGAGAATAAAGGATGCAGGGCAGACTGGGGAGCACATGCAGGCAGCAACTCAATGACTGGACTGGGGAGCTCAAGACAGGGAGGCACTATATACATCACCGATAAGGGAGCACATAGACACAAAGCTATAACAAAAGCACTCGGAAACATCTATGATTGTACCATGGTGATTCTTTATGCTACCTGTTGTTACTGGGGCAGTTGAAATGAGAGACAGTGCCTGTTACAGAAATATCGATTCAGGGTATTATAGAAAGAGGTGGAAAGAACATTCATAATAGATTTTTTTTTAAAAAGTTTCTCAACCAAACTACACACGACAAAATATTTTTCACCATTCAGCACACTTGATTTTAAACATGGAGTAAAAACCCATACATTTTTTCTAAGTTTCAGGTGAAGCAGCAGGAACCAGTTTTCAGCGCTGGATGGTCAGTCTTGAGGGCCACGTCATATGTGGGGGGATCCAGCCCACCTTCTTAACAGGGCTTGCGGCAATATTTTCCACATTCTACAACTTTAATTTTCAATTTCAGGAAGAGGCAGCATTCATACTCATATTTATCCAAAGGTTAGATAATTGTAAAACCTGTATTTTTTTTTTTTAGCTTTTTTTGATGACATGCCGTTGCACATCTATGAATTTGCTACCTTTTATTGTGTTGTTAATCTGAGTTACACAACTTGATTTTTACACACCAAGGCTGGACGGGGCAAAGTCTCACCAAAGAAAATTGGTCAAGTCACCAACTAAAAGGCAACAACGCTCAATCCACATATATCCACTCTGCTAAGGAGACTCATGGACTTTGTGTTAAAATTGTGAAGTTAATCCTTCCCATTACTCACATATATTTATCAAAACACCAGCTTGTCTCATTCCTCTAACTTTTTCTTCCTCTCAGTCTCTCCCTTACAGAGTGAAAAGTCTGAACCCCTCTTCCATTCTCTCACTGTGTATTCTTTCTCTTATTCTATATGTCACTTGTGGTCTGTTTCAGAAACTACACATAGTGTAGAACAGTTTGAAAGTCCAGGCTGGGATGTTTTTTTCTGGCTGAGGGGTTAGTTCAGATTGGGATATTTTTCTTTGGATCCCTATGTTCATAGTCGCATTATGATAAGAGGAAAGGAGGGGCACACTTGCTGATTTTGTATATGAGCTACATGTAAGTTGCAATGAAAGTTTTTATGGTACTCTCTCTCTCTCTCTCTCTCTCTCTTTCTCTCTCTATCACACAGTCAGACAGCTACCAAGGTTGGATTGAGTAACTGGTTGTAATGGGCCAGAAATCAGTACTTGGACTTCAGCATTTAATGTGCCTTGTTAGAGCCTGAACATTCAGTTCATATTTAGACAAGATGTTTCCAACATTATTTTACAATATTTACAATATTAATTTACATCTTATTTTGCAATAAGATGTTTTTTTCTGTCACAATGTAATTACATGATTGAAAAAATAATTTTAGTAATTTAGCTCTTTTCTTCATGCACCATTTTGTTATGGTTTGCGTTCTGTGCTTTGTAGCCAGCTTCGGACAGAGATTTTGTCCATGTCTATCATTGCCTTTTTCTCAACTAAAGTACCTTAAATCATATCTAGCATGAATATTTTTATCTGTATAACCTGCTACACCATCAAATGGTTTTATTTTTTCTACCCCTTTTATTAATGTTGCCACCTACCCAGAATGCTTTTTAAGCTATGTAGCTAATTTAAGACTAAAGTTAACATTTCTTGCATTAATGATGCCACTGTGTACATTGAAATATATTGAAATTTGTGAATCTTTTGGTCTAATTCTGCCTCATCCAGTATTTCTTCAGCATTCACTGGGAATGCTATCATGCTTCCTGGGATGAGATGTCATATTATTCACAATCTAGCTGGGGCATGACACTGTTACCTGTATAATCTTAGCCTTTCTCTTTGCTCCTTCCAGCTCTTGCACTTTTTCACCACTCAGTGCTCTGTCTGCTCAGTGGGAAATGTCTGGTGAGCTCTCATTTGAAGCATGTCACACACAGGCTTCCTAGTTTCCCTGGCCTTCATTTCATTCTCTGTTCTCAAATGTCCACACTTGAATGTTCCCCTTGGCACAAAGATCTTGTTTCAGGTCAGGTCAAGTCACCTTTATTGTTATCCAATCCATATATGAGTATAGAGTGAGACAAAGCTGTTTGCCTGCAGGAGAACAGTGAATCACATAAGAAGAACAAGAGCTAAAAATAGACTGGAGTGCGATGTAGACAAGAGCAGTATGATACAGTAAATACCCAGGACAGTATGAATAGATACAGGAGCCCACAGGAGACCAAAAACAGCATAAAAATGGTTAGGCAATCTTATCTAGAAAGGGCTGTTGTGTGTGCAAGTTTTGGCACCAACTCCCTAATTAGATTACTAATCAGACGACTGATGGGCTGAAGAGCCTTCACACCTAGGTCTTAATAGCTGACCCAAAGGTTACCACAAAAACCTGCACACTGGTCCTTTGAGGATAAGGTAGCCTACCCCTGGCATATAGGTATGTGGGATTAAGCAGCCTGATTATTACTTGTGACTGCAAATCATATGTAGTAACATATGAAACATACATAGTAAAGATTGAATTACCAGAGAGGTAAATGAAAAAGAGTAAACCCTCTTTGTTAAGTTGGGGTTTCTGGCGGCAGACACAAGGGTGTTGATTAGCCAGGCTACCGTCTGCACCAGGAGGTATGTAGATATCCAGTGTCTCCCAGCCCCTTATTCTGCTCTGGGTAGCACGATTGTTATTTAGAAAATATAACAGTTATATATTCTATTGTATCTGCTGTGTGACATTATTGTAGATGTTCAGTTTGAAATGTTACACATTTATTGGAAAGGACTGTACTTTTTTCCACAGTAGCGTGTGACATCTGTCCCAAAATAGTAAAAGCCATGAAGATACAGATGCACCATGGTAATCAGCTCATGAATCTATGGTTATTGACAAAAACTTTACTTAATTAAAGTAGCATAACATGTTTCAAACAAAGTATTTCACAGCAATAAACATCTTTCTGCAGTAAGCCTAATACATGTAATATTGCAATGCTGTTGTCATGACTTTGCTGACATACCTGTGAACTTCCTGTACTTTTTCTAACTCATTCATCTACTAGTCCTATCACTTTGAGTTTAAAAACTGAGCCTTATTTTCAAGGGCGTAGATTTGGGTAAGGATGTTAAGAACATAAGAACTATACAAACGAGAGGAGGCCATTCGGCCCATCGAGCTCGCTTGGGGAGAACTTAACTAATAGCTCAGAGTTGTTAAAATCTTATCTAGCTCTGATTTAAAGGAACCCAAGGATTCAGCTTGCACTACGTTATCAGGAAGACTATTCCATACTCTGACTACACGCTGTGTAAAGAAGTGCTTCCTTAAATCCAGTTTGAAATGTTCTCCCGCTAATTTCCACCTATGGCCACGAGTTCTTGTATTTGAACTAATGCTGAAGTAACTATTCGGTTGAACAGCATCCAAACCTGTTAGAATCTTATAGACCTGGATCATGTCCCCCCTCAGTCTCCTTTGCTTGAGGCTGAACAGATTTAGCTCAAATAACCTTTCCTCGTATGACATTCCTCTAAGACCAGGAATCATTCTTGTGGCCCTACGCTGCACCTTTTCTAAGGCCGCTATGTCCTTTTTAAGATATGGTGACCAAACCTGTACACAATATTCTAGGTGAGGTCTCACCAAGGAATTGTATAATCTTAGCATTACCTCCCTTGACTTAAACTCCACACACCTGGAGATATACCCTAACATCCTATTGGCCTTTTTTATTGCTTCCCCGCACTGCCGAGAATGAGACATGGAAGCATCAACATACACACCAAGGTCTTTCTCATAATCAGCTACCTTTATTTCAGTAGGTCCCATAAAATACCTGTACTTTATATTTCTGCTCCCTACATGGAGTACCTTACATTTGTCTATGTTAAATTTCATCTGCCAGGTGTCAGCCCAGTCACTAATTAAATTAAGATCCCGCTGTAGCTGCTGAGCCGCTAGTTCAGTATCTGCTACACCACCCACCTTGGTGTCATCTGCAATTTTCACCAGTTTACTGTATATATTGGTGTCTATATCGTTTATGTAAATTAGGAACAAAAGTGGTCCTAAAATTGAACCCTGCGGTACCCCACTATGAACGCAGGCCCACTGTGACATTGAGCCTCTTATAACTACTCGCTGCTTCCTATCCGTTAACCAGTTATCAATCCAGGTCGCTACAGTTCCTAAAAACCTGTCGCTTTGAGTTTAAGTGAGAGCTTCTTGTGGGGAACAACATCAAAAGCCTTTTGGAAATCTAAGTAGATGACATCATAGGCCTTCTTATCATCAACTTCCTGAGTAGCTTCCTCAAAAAACTCCAACAGATTTGTTAAACAGGATCTACCTCTCCTAAATCCATGCTGGCTATCCCTCAAAATGTTATTTGAGTCCAGGTAATCTACCATTTTCTCTTTGATTATAGCCTCCATAACTTTACCAGTTATACAAGTTAGACTGATTGGCCTATAGTTTGACAAATTACTTCTATCCCCTTTTTTGAAAATGGGCGTTATGTTGGCATGCTTCCAATCAGAAGGTACCACACCTTCAGATAAGGATTTTTGAAACAGTAATGTTAAGGGTCGGCAAATAATATCCCTCATCTCTTTTAACACTATAGATAAGATGCCATCAAGGCCCTGTGATTTATTTATTTTGAGCTTGGCTAGGCTTTGCAAAACATCAGCTTCAGTTATATATATATATATATTAGTTATAGACGATGTTGGATTAGTAATAAGAACTGGTAAGTTACTAGTGTCCTCAACAGTGAATACCCGTGCAAAACTATCATTGAACTCATTTACTATGTCAATGTCGTTTTCAATTATAAAACCCTTACTATCCTGCAGATTAGTAATTTCAGCTTTTAGAGCTCTTTTACAGTTAAAATACTGGAAGAAACTTTTAACGTCATCCTTTGCCTCCAATGCGATCTTCCTTTCGACATTCCTTTTAGCTCGTCTAATGTCATTTTTTAATTCAGCCTGTAGATTTAGATACTCTTGCTTTATTATGTCATCATCAGTTATTTTCCATCTCTGGAACAAAGCCCTTTTCCTCCTTACTTTATACTTTATTTCCCTATTAAACCACCTAGGTTGCAATTTCCTAGATTTATTCTTGCTGGAAACAGGTATGAAGTCCTCTTGCACTTGCAATAATGTGCTTTTAAAAAATTCCCATGCCTCTTCAACAGTTTTGTTATTTAACTCCATCCAGTTCACAGTTTCTACTTTTAATCTCATACAATTGAAGTTAGCCTTCCTAACATTATATATTTTTGATTTGGACTTTGCTCTTCGGGCACTAAACTTAACCTCAAATTTAACCATGTTATGATCGCTACTGTCAAGTGGTTCTAAAACATCTAATTTACCAATCCTGTCCTGGTTATTAGACAAAACAAGATCAAGAATGGCATCTCCCCTGGTAGGGGTGTTAACAAACTGAGTAAAAAAAACAATCCTGTACTAATTCCACCATCTCAAGTTCATTTTCAGAAGAGCCAGCAACAATGTCCCACTGCATCCCCGGTAGATTAAAATCACCCATAACTACCACATCATTTTTATTGCTCATAATCCTAATATCACTGTATAACAATCTGCTTTCCTCAGCAGCTACATTGGGTGCTCTGTAACAAACACCGACAATTAGGCTATTTGAGTTTGTAGCATGTAATTTTACCCATATAGCTTCCGTACTTTTACTTATATCAGTAAGCTCCCTTGCCTGCAAGTTTTCCTTTACATATACTGCAACACCACCTCCCTTCTTACCTATACGGTCTTTACGGAACAATGTGTAACCATCCATATTATATTCTTGTCCATCCTTATCACTCAACCACGTTTCAGTTATTGCTATAATATCATAAGAGTCCGATGAGATAAGAGCCTCTAAATCATGAATTTTATTCCTAATACTCCTGGCGTTTAAATACAGACAACAAAGGGTAGGACTATTACAGTGCCTACTTATAATATGATTTTTTGGGGCTTTCCGTTTCCCCCCAGTTACATACTTAACTAACCTCCCTGCCCCCCCAGTCCCTAGTTTAAACATTCCTCAACTACTCTACAAATATGCCTTCCCAGTACACTGGTTCCCCTCCGGTTCAGATGCAACCCATCCGGCTTGAACAGGTCCCACCTGTTCCAGAAGGTCCTCCAGTGCCCCATAAACCTAAACCCCTCTTTCCTACACCATCCTTTTAGCCACGCATTTAATCTCCTTATCTCAGCTAACTTAGCCTGACTTGCGCGTGGCACGGGGAGTATTTCAGAAAATACCACCATGGACGTTCTGCTTCTAAGCTTATTGGCGACTTCTATAAATTTATCCTGCAGAACAGCCCTTCTAACCTTGCCTATGTCGTTGGTGCCAACATGCACCACAACAACTGGATCCACCCCAGCTGGGGCCAAAAAGCTTGTCCAAAAGCTTGTCCACACGATCTGGAAGGTCTCCTACCTGGGCACCAGGCAGGCAAGACACCATACGGGACCCTCTATCACGCGTGCACACATAACTGTCTACTCCCCTAATAACTGAATTCCCCACTACCACAACCTCCCTCTTTCTGGGGGGAGGGGGCTCCTCAGTGCCAAAGGGCCCACCTGCCTCCCCAGTCCCTTCCGGCTCTAAAGCTGGAAGCACCTGAAACCTCTTAGACACAGACACCGCCTCTGTAACGTGTGTACGCCTTTTCCTGCGTCTACGACCTACGGTCACCCAGCTCTCTCGACCTCTCTGCTCTTCATTCTCCCTCCCCCCCGCTAGTGGCGTACACACCATCTCCCTAAACGGTGTATCAACTAGCTCATCTAACTCACTGTTGCATTGGATGAGAACCAGTTGCTCCTCAAGGTCGCGAACCTTGACCATGAGTGAGTCCACTAGCTTACATCGCTCGCAGATGAAGTCCGACTGGACACTAACGTCCAGAAGGGCAAACATCTTGCAAACGCAACACTGAGCCAGCCCCATAATTAATTAACTCACTATGACCCCGTACTCCCAGCCCAGTAAATTTATATAGTGTATTTAACTATAAAGATTAATTTGCGTAACAATAAATGCAGTAACGTGCGGAGTACACTAAAATAAGTTATTACTTGTGTTAAAATAGAACTTAATTATTATTTTATTTAAAATTTTAAACCTGATAAATTTACTACTACTTACCAGAAGAAAATCTGCCTGAACCAAGTATGAACTAAAAACAAGGCGAAATCGAAGTTGCTCTTGGGAGGTCGAAAAACCACAAAACCCCCCTCACAGCAGGCTACTGCCGGAGCGGGAAAAAAGTGGAAAATGTCCTCCCGGCCCCGACTGGCGACCGAGCAAAGCTCAGGAGCAACTGTCCTTTTCCGGCGCTGGGTAGCGATACCGACGTTAGATATTATTAGTTATTATCGTTTGTTACGGAGTTTAAACGCGGACAGAAAAACGCCGCTCACGCGACACCCGCAGCTCTCTGTCGGTAATAATCGCGCTGTTAATTAACAGACAGGACAGACAAGCACTCACGCCGACCGAAATAAGAACAATAAATAGAAATAAACAGCCACCCACGTAAACAGGTAAAGCACACAAACACTCCAAAAAACAATCCCAAACAATCGCTGCAGCTCAACACCACTCTCTCGCAGCAATCCTCGCAGCAATCCTTGGGAATGTATGACTGAGGTAGGACATGTCCCTACCAATAATTATGGGAGTACTGTGTGTGTTTAGGGGCCGGGGGTTCTGGGCTGATTTGATCCCTACCAATACTGAAACCAAACATATGCTCATGTTTATTTTTTGTCGACTTTTTACTCTTTCAAAAATGAATTGCCATACTGTCACGGTTTGGTCTAAGTGGACTACATTTCACACAGTTCTGATTTCCGTTCCTTGCAAGCTGCAGGTCATGTTAATCACTCTATCAGGTAATCAGTATTAGCACCTATGGACATTTAACAACCTTATTACCTGTTGTCTCAGTTCCCCACCCGACTGATAACTTGGTTTGCAGTTGAGCAGTCATGTTGTGTTTGGTCTCTGGCTTCTGGTCTTTTTTCCTGCCTTTGGTTCTTGCCTTGTAGATTATGATTTTGATTGTTTTCTGTGTTACCGGTTCTTGGTTTTCCAGCCACTTGACTTCAGTTCTGTCTGCCTCGCCAATCCTTTGCCATTCTGCCTACAGAATGACCCAGGCTTCGACCTTGATGATGACTCTTGCTTTTGCCCTGCCTGTCACAGTTTGTACCAGCTGTAAAATGTATTTTACCCAAACTTGTTCTAATAAACATGCCACCTCCACCATGCCAGTAGTTCTCCTTGTCTGTCAGTGACACTAATGAATTAAACACAAACCACTGGATCTGAGTATGTCTACCTTTCAGCATGAAATTTTGAAGTGTGTGAGAACATTTCTGCTATTCAACCCTTGAAACAGCATTTACTGCATTTAGTATATTGATGCAAAACTAGTAGTTGAAAGAGCTGCTTTATTAACAAATTATCCTGTGATGGTGTATCATTATCACGCATTCTGTTTCAGTTCCATAATGCTATTTTCAAAAGTACATTTAAAGTAGAAATATTGCAGATAAATAAAGCTTGAAAGGGGGTGGGACAAGTGAATGATGATAGAAAAGGCCTCAGGAACAAAAGGAATGAATCTGACTGTGATAATGAGACCATAACTAGGACAAAGATACAGACCACTGGGGTGGCTAAAGGGTAATTATCCGTAGAATAATTATTATAATGTACTGTAGGATTTCAGTGGCTGTGTCAGTTTAACCATGGTGTTTTATGTTCAGGAAAATGCAGATCAGAAGCGCCATCTACTGTCCAGTTTTAAAGGCAGCACAAGAGTGTCATGGTTTTTTTAAGATCTTGGGATAAATTTTGTGCTGATTGAATTTCATGCATGCTATATGAATTTCAAATGTGCCTGTATCAATTACTGCCACTTGAGAAGTGGAAGCTAAAAGCTCTGATTTTGGGTTCAGAAGAACCTCATTTATCTGAACTGTCCTCCAGCACATTTTCTGAAAAATATTTGAACGTTTTTTATGCACATGGACATTGGACAGCATTTCAGAGCGTCTGTCTGAAAAGTCACTTTGATTCTATTGTGAAATTTATTCAAATTCTATATGATGATTATTTAAAGATTGTTCACCCATTTTCCAGAAGCTCCTCTTCAATGCAGGGTCACAGTTAGCCTGTTAGCCTGGAGCAAAATAGGGAAAATCTTGGTGCAGATGACACCAAGGTGGGTGGTGTAGCAGATACTGAACTAGCGGCTCAGCAGCTACAGCGGGATCTTGATTTAATTAGTGACTGGACCAACACCTGGCAGATGAAATTTAACATAGACAAATCAATGTAAGGTACTCCATGTAGGGAGCAGAAATATAAAGTACAGGTATTTTATGGGACCTACTGAAATAAAGGTAGCTGATTATGAGAAAGACCTTGGTGTGTATGTTGATGCTTCCATGTCTCATTCTCGCCAGTGCGGGGAAGCAATAAAAAAGGCCAATAGGATGTTGGGGTATATCTCCAGGTGTGTGGAGTTTAAGTCAAGGGAGGTAATGCTAAGATTATACAATTCCTTGGTGAGACCTCACCTAGAATATTGTGTGCAGTAGGGGTGGGCGATATAACCAAAATCTTCTATCACGGTAGAAGCAATTTTCTACCTCGATAACGATATATATCACAATATAGCAATTTGTATCTGGAAATACATAAATAAAAATTCAAACACAAAGAAACTTTTATATAATGTAATTTTATTTAAAATTGCAGCATTACTTTAAGTAAAAAAAACAACCATACTGTTTACTGCAATGTATTGTAGGCCTACTGCATTTTTTGACATATTCGTTTGGATGCTTGGATTTGAGATGATAGAAAAGGTTTGACGTGTTTCCACCGCTTGCTAAAACAGTGCTCTTGCATACCTTGCAAATCACGTTCGTCTCATTCGTATTCACTTTTCCTATACTCAAACCAATTCCACACCAGAGCATGTGAGCGGAGCGGAGCGGAGCGGTGAGAATTTCCGCTCCTCGCTCACGAGGCTGTTGGCTCCGCCCGCTCCTCCGCTCTAATTCGCACTACGCCGCTCCGCTCAACACCGCTCCTCGCTCCACTAAAATGTCCTCCCGCTCCAGTCAAATCGCTCCACGCTCGCTCCAATTTAAAAGAGGGACAAATAATCTGCATGCCTAACAAATGTCACCTTAAACCGAAGCCTTATGTCATAAAGAAATATGAGCAACGGCAACATTGCCAGTCAGAACAGAAAATATTTATTTTTAAGCAACCTATCGGCAACAACGGACAGGTTTGGAAATGGCATTCCACACAAAAATAGTCTTAAAAATAAAGGAATCAGTGGGTTTAATAGCCTAAAGAATATACAGACACGTTTTAAATTCCTCAATTTTTTTCTGTTGATGCAGCACGTCTCTAAAATAAAATTTTACGTTACGTGAAATAAAAAAAATTCTTATTAGACCTACTTTGAATGACAAAACGAATTTATTTGATTACCAATATTTACTTTATAGGCTTTTATACTTTATAGACTTGATATTGAAGTTACAACCATATAAAACTTGCACGCGTTTTGCTCTGGCTTCCGCTTGTTCGCGTAGCACACTCATGTTTCTGAGAAAACTGATTCCACAGTGAATCTTTACTCACTGAAACAGTTTCACCACATTGTTGTTCTTGCTGTACATTCTTGTCATCTATATGTTTGATAAGAATAGTACACTTGTATGATTTATCAGTTTCCTTTGTGAAATACTTTGCGAATTCCATCTCGGCCAATTTGTGTAACAGTCTTGATAATTGTACAGATGAATTCTGCGTAGATTTGGGCACGCCTCAGAATTGTAGTGTGAGCGGTATCGGAGCGAAATTGGAGCGAGACAAAGCGACCGCTCCAGTCTTAATTGGAAAACCCGCTCCGCGCTCTGACCAAATTCCGCCCGCTCCGCTCCTCGCTCACGCTCCGCTCCGCTCACATGCTCTGTTCCACACCACAGACGATGCACCTTTTTTCTTTACAATCTCCTCCTTGTTGGTTTCGTCACATGTAAGCAAACTCACCGCTGCACCGTCTTCTTCCATTGTCGAAGTGAATGTGTATTGCGTGGTTACCCAACGTGCAACGTCACGTGATCTCAATCGCGATTAAGACGATAGACGAAAATCTGTATCGGTTGACAAATTTCTACCGGTTAGTCGAGTCTACCGGTATATCGCCCACCCCTAGTGTGCAGGTTTGGTCACCATATCTTAAAAAGGACATTGCGGCCTTAGAAAAGGTGCAGCGTAGGGCCACAAGAATGATTCCTGGTCTTAGAGGAATGTCATATGAGGAAAGGTTAGTTGAGCTAAATCTGTTCAGCCTCAAGCAAAGGAGACTGAGGGGGGACATGATCCAGGTCTATAAGATTCTAACAAGTTTGGATGCTGTTCAACCGAATAGTTACTTCAGCATTAGTTCAAATACAAGAACTCGTGGCCATACTGTAGGTGGAAATTAGCGGGAGAACATTTCAAACTGGATTTAAGGAAGCACTTCTTTACACAGCGTGTAGTCAGAGTATGGAATAGTCTTCCTGATATCATAGTGCAAGCTGAATCCTTGGGTTCCTTTAAATCAGAGCTAGATAAGATTTTAACAACTCTGAGTTATTAGTTAAGTTCTCCCCAAGCGAGCTCGATGGGCCGAATGGCCTCCTCTCGTTTGTATAGTTCTTATGTTCTTATGTTCTTATGTAATGGGGACACAGATACACCCATGCAGGCACACAGAGACATGCACCCATACACACACCTACACACAATCTCTATATCCACATGCAGAGAGCTGGGGGCATGAATAGGATCCTAAGGGCTGAAAGAACATTGTTATATGGCTAACCACTGTGCAAAATGCAATGGGATTAATAGAAATTTATTGCCTTATTTACCATTAATGTTGGTTAATTTGCTAAACACTAATGTTGGTTAATTTGCTAAACACATAGAATGCATTGTAATTCCCGTTGTGACTGCACATCACATACGTTGTGCCAGGCTTACTGGGCTCATCACCCTCTAGTGGTCACAGACAGTAAAGCTATGAGACAGAGGGGCTCCTCTATCTCATCATCCCCTTTCAGGGGTGTGTGTGTGTGTGTGTGTGTGTGAGAGAGAGAGAGAGAGCGGTCCCCATAAAGATATGTTTACCTGACGTGTGTGTGTGTGTGAGCGGTCCCTATAAAGAGATGTTTACCCGACATGTGCGTGTGTGTGTATGTGCGTGTGCATGTGCGTGTGTGTGTGTGTGCATGTGCATGTGTGCGTGTGTGAATGCACGTGCATGTGTGTGTACCCTAATTATTTTTAATCAACACAAAACTAGTTCTGTTGCATTGTTTTCTTATGTTCCATCATTGCACAGAAATTAGGTTGAAATGTATAAAAATACAATTTCACAGCTCCATAAAGCCACATGAAATATCTGGAATAAATAGAATAATAACCAGGACAAAGGACTCATGAAATGAGATTTTACTGATGCCTGTAAAGTATTGAAAACAGATCAGTCTTTTGGTAAATTAATTCTGTCCCATTAATTATAACCTGACTCAACCTGCACAATTTAATCATGAAAGCCAGTGCAATACAAAGAAATTGTTCCAGAGATAATAACAGTACATGTATATCATTAAGAGATATTGATGTAGATTTAAAATGTTCTGTAGGATGAAACCGTATAACACAAATTCTACTTACATGACAAATACATCAGTGAACAGCAGTACTTGCATTCCGTATTGTAAGTAATGCATGCAGTCTAACCAAATGTCATTGCCTTTAAGCTAAGAATATGCTAAATTACAGCAAATGACAACAAACATTAAAAAGTCTTCTATTTTATTTTAATTTTGTGAGGATATTCAGCTGACTGCAGGTTTGTATACCTGATGCATTTTTTGGAAGCTATACTCAAGTTATCTGCATATTCTCTCTGAATTGTAATCTAGGTCAGGGGGTCAGGAGGTCAGATTTACTTTGCTGTTTGTTTCTGTTTTTGTACCTCTGACACTAGATCATTGATTGAACTCGAATTTGATGTATGTATCTCTCTCTCTCTCTCTCTCTCTCTCTCTATAGAGAGAGAGATACACACATATATATACACACATATATACACTGGATGTTTTTCCCTTTGCGCACCATTCTTTGTAAACCCTAGAAATGGTTGTGCATGAAAATCCCAGTAACTGAGCAAATTGTGAAATACTCAGACCGGCCAGTCTGGCACCAACAACCATGCCACGCTCAAAATTGCTTAAATCACCTTTCTTTCCCATTCTGACATTCAGTTTGGAGTTCAGGAGATTGTCTTGACCAGGACCACACCCCTAAATGCATTGAAGCAACTGCCATGTGATTGGTTGTTTAGATAATTGCATTAATGAGAAATTGAACAGGTGTTCCTAATAATCCTTTAGGCGAGTGTATGTATATATATATACATGTGTATATATATATATGTATATATATATATATATAATATGTGTGTGTATGTGTGTGTATACACACACACACAATTTGTATCTGGTTGTCTTTATTCAAAATAACAAAATAAATCTCTAGACACAAAGTATAGTAAAGATATCTATGGAACCAATTACTCTAATTACTTAATCAAGAGATAGTTTGTTCATAATAAGACTTAATGCAAACTGTCAAAGTTAATTAAATGCCACTCAAACAAAGAAACCTAATATCTATCATTTGGAGTATTTTAATTTAACATCAGGAATTATTTTTCTGTAGATTTTTTCAAATGCTATTTTTCACTGTTAGTAAGTTGATGAACTGATGTTTTATATATCACACTATTGCCACTTCATAATATGCTTTGTGCTTTTCTACTAATCTGAGTTTTAAAAGCCACAATTTCCATTAAATGTGTAATCTCTTCATTTTACAGTAATGTCAGTTATCACTCAACATTATCTAATATGTCCTATGATATAACCTGCCGCGAGATTTCATTAGTTAATTGTGTGGTTGACTTAACCCTGAGACCTGGGATAAGCGGCTGGAAGATGGATGGATGGATGTTTCCCCTAGTCATGATTAATGGAGCCGCATTAATACTTCAAAGAAGGTTCTTCTTCAATGATTCTCTCTTTTTTGATCACCCAGCTTACTTTATAGATTCCCTGTTCATGACTACAACATGAAAACAATACGAAGTCATTTCTCCATTTTATGTGACTGATAATTGAATATTTGAAATGTTATAATTTTATTTCATAATTTATTATTACAGCATTAAAAATTTCAAATAATTATTAATCACCTAATCACTCCATATCTGGATACAACACAAATTAGAATAAAAAGTGTAAATATTCTGAGCACCAGCAATGTTAATTGTACTTAGGAGTGGTATTAATTTAGAAGTAATAAGGAGGATGTCAGAAAGCTTCAGCGTTTCTGATTCATTTTAAAGGCTGCCCGTGGACTATAGCCATGCTAATGAGTTCTGAGTTTGGCGGTATTCATGACTGCACAGGTCTTTGGCAGGCTCACACCAGTTTTTAATCACTTCAGCTACATTCAATACCCACTCACCTAATCAGAGACATGGTTATCTGGCGCGTCCAGAGAATAAATTGGTATACGGTCTCCAGTACATGATCAAGCAGGCATTTTCAGGCAAGTTACAGCTAAGTCATAGTTCACCAGGTGCCCGGAGCAAATATAAACCAGCGTCTCAAAATTTTTTATCTAAGCACTCATCACTGCAGTTATTTGAGAAACACAATGCACAATGAGCCTTTATATGGCTGCGCCACAGAAACAAATAAAAAGCAACTAGATGCGTCAAACAAAGCTGGACAGAGAACAGACTTATTGATTGGGCTCTGAGCACAATTGTGTCGATGTTTTGGACTTTCTCTGAACTTTAGTTTGACTCTGAAGTCTTGTAGAATGAGAGCCTAAGTACACAGTTAACATCCACCCATGAGGTAGGCGTCGATGACATCAGCGGGGTCTTGCTCAACCCCTTTCTCTTACTCACTAAGCTGAGACAGGGCGGTGTCCGCCTATAAATACCCGCCCCAGGATGTTACAACTTTTGCGCAGTTCATCTCCTCGCTGCTGCAACGTTTTAACTTTTCTCTGGTAAGACAAGTATATTATGTATGCTATTATACTTCTCTGCTTTTTATTATATTGCTTTTCAATTTTATGTAGACACTCTATCGACACTTAACTCAAACTTCAGCGATGCCGTTCTTGTAGCAATAGGTGGATCTTGCTTTACCTATCCTGATTATTGTATTTTTGCCTGGCAATAAGTAACTTATATATCCTACGGTCCTCGTTTACGTGTGAAAGAAGGGGGGGGGGGACTTAAGGGTGTTTTTGTTGAATTAAAATGAACACACTCAGGTGATGTATCTGTTCATTTCAGATCGACCTGTGTGTCTCTACCTCTCAGTCTGAAGTCGTCTTACCATTTTTAACACGTAGCATTGCAGTACTGTAGCTACATTTCTTAAATTGTAGAACTGCTTCGTAGACAAATTTCTGGGTTTTGTCTTTAAATGACTTGCTTGTTTTGACGATAACATTAAAATGTAAATATGTGTGTTATTTTACTGGTGTATATCTTAGCCAAGACATAACCAAGGTGAAAATCGCGAACGTTATATTTGACTTGTGTCCTATTAAAAAGTTCTTTAAAAAATACCCTACATGCCGTCTTCTCACAGCGGCCGCTCCCAGTAATACAGGGTGTGACCCAGGCTGATGTGTGCCTGTTGGTACAGTATATCTCTGTTTGCATTCCTGTGTGTCTGTACTATACAAAATAGTATATCTTGTCATCGATATGCGCGTTAAGAGACCTGATAAGAAAAGTTAAGAAAATGCTTATTACACGGCATAAATTTTTTAACATTAAAAACCAAAAGAAAAAAGAAGTTAAGCAATCATCCATACATCAGTCTTCCAACAACGTAACCAGTCCAGGTTCCTTGGCTAATATATTATTAATAAAATAAAAATGTATTGATAATAATAACAATAATAAGCAATTTATATATTAATAAAAATGACAGTGCGTTGTTGGCATTGTTAAGTTAATTTATCATTGTTGATTTATGTGCTTTATGCAGAACATTAGTGTCACAGTAACACCAAAATGGCAAAAACACATACCAGTAACAGGTCGTGGTACTCGAGTCCAGTCTCGTATTCATGTATATGAATGGACTGGGTCTTGTCATGCACTCTGGTGAATTTTTAAAAAAGTTTAGGACAAGGACTCGAACACTATGGATTCAAAAAAATATAAGTCCATCCAAGTCCATTGCCTGTGTCTGCAACCTGCCTGTCATAAATTTCCTTCCATCCATCCATCCATCATCCATCCATCCATTTTCTATACCTGCATGGTTGTTCTATGCAGTGTTGTGGGGGTCCTGAGCCTATCCCAGAAGGGTGGAGAGCCAACCCATCGCAAATCCAAAGCGTGTTTGTGTAGTGGTTTATTCAGTTCCAATTCAATTTACTTTTGTATAGCACATTTTCACAATATTGCATTGTCCCTGCCCAAAGCCCCCAGTGAGCCAGCCAGAGGAAATAGTGGCAAGGAAAAAACTCCCTAACGGAATGAAACCTGGGGAGGAACCATAAAGGGGGAAATTCCCCTCCTGGGAATTTCAGCAATAACTAAGCCACAATTTATAAAATAAAATTGTGATTAAAAGTGAACTACTGTAAGTGGTAACTTGGTGTAAGTATGGTGCATAGGTACTTGCTATATTGGAGTATTAACGGTGAGTTTGGTGATTATGGAATGGCGAGGGTCTCACTGTCCCCAGGTGTTTTAGTGATCACTAGTCCTCTCTCGCAGTTTGGTCACAGTCTGCAGCCATGCCATCTGAACTGGAAAGGGCCATGGAGTCACTCATCACAGTGTTCCACCGGTATGCCTCCAAGGAAGGGGATAGCAACACCCTGTCCAAGCGGGAGCTCAGGTCGCTTATGGAGAACGAGCTGGCAGGGTTCCTCAAGGTGAGTTCTCGCTTGGTCTTGGCCGGTTCCTGTCTTTGGCCACACACCACATGTTTTGAAATACTGCACTTTTCCTGTGACACTTCCCCTTGTGGTGACCCTGGGTCATTGCAATATGGAACCCAGGGGACAATGCAGTGCACTGAGGCCCAATTTCCACATCAGTACACTGTGCATCATGCCTGAAATGTCCTGCCAGCACTGAGTTGCTCTCAAACACTCTACTCCTCCAGTCCCAAAAAGACCCCGCTGCCGTGGACAAGATCATGAAGGACCTGGATGCCAATGGCGATGGGGAGGTGAACTTTGAAGAGTTTGTGTCACTGGTAGTGGGGCTGTCCATCGCCTGCGAGCAGTGCTACCAGCTTCACCTGAAGAAGCAGCAACAGCAGGGCAAGCGCTGATGGGAGGCTGGCTGGAGTGGGGGCACGCCTCTGTGTACAGAGCCTGTACTGTCCATTAAACACACTGGGACCCCCCAGCCTGGGAAGCTGTGTCTGTGGCTCATTCTTTGTGCAGCCATTCCTTAGTCCATCATCACTGCTGGTCACCTGTACAGGTGATGCTGCCCCTGGCAGTCACTGGGCATTTAGGTTCCGAGTGTCCAAAATGGCTTGATGTAGTAGACCCTTGTTACTCTGACACATGTTGTTCGTGAACATGGATGTGTGTGTATTTTACATGTGTGTGGGCATGTGCTTATCCATACGCCTGTCCCTGCTTTTTGTGTGGCTGTATCTGACTGGCAGTAATACCAGTAGTAGTAATTTCATCCCATGGGAGGCTGCGAGCAGGTACCTCTGTCCTTCTCTGATCCTCTCAGATCCTCCTAGATCAGAGATGTCAAACTCCAGTCCTCAAGGGCCGGAGCCCTGCACATTTTTGGGTTTCCACTCATTTAACACACCTGATTCAACTCCTTGTGCTAATTATCACACAGCTCTTGACCTGAATCATTTGTTGTGGAACAGGGAAAGAACTAAGCTACTCAGGGCTCTGGACCTCCAGGAATGGAGTTTGACACCCCTGTCCTAGATGGTGTACTGGTCTTTTAACTGAAGCTCATTCAGTGTAAACACTTTTCCAGATTTACAGTTTGAATATGTGACTTAAAAGCATATGGAGCTCAGTAGGGAGAAGAATATTTTGGGTAGTTTTTTTTAGAGAGAATCACTGATGAGGGAAAAAGTGGAAGAATAGCATCATCCATGCAGCAAGTGGAGCATAAATTAGCAGCATGCGGCTCTATCTAACTTTATTGGGCTGCAGCACAAACAAGAAATTAAGCTAGAAGAAATGCTTGTAGGAGCACATGAAGCATAATCTCATAATCATGGGCTGTTATGCTGGTGTATAGATTGGTGATTTAGTACCTGTGATCAGAAGGTTTCTGGTCCCATGGCTGGCAGAGTGATGTCACCCTTAGGCTTTTTTGTGCAGAAGGCCCTCGATTCAAATTTCTGCATGGATACGGTCTCATTCTGCGCTCTGATCACCATAACTGCTTAATCCCAATTGGGGGTCACCTGGAGCCTATTCTAGGAACAAGGGGCACAGGCGGGAACCAACCCTGGGCAAATGCCAACACTCCGCAGGGCGTGCACACGCACGCACACACAGGACCAATTTAGACTAGCCAACCAACCTGCTCTGCACACTTTTGGACCGTGGGAGGAAACCGGAGCCCCCGGCGGAAACCCATGTGAACACAGGGAGAGCATGTGATCTCCACACAGAAGGGACCTACGCCCGACCCTGGGATCGAACCCAGGACGTTCTTGCTGTGAGGCAGCAGCACCACCGTGCTGCCCACCTGTAAATCCCTAAGAACAAAAGCTAAATTTGTAAATGTAAACCATTGGTATAATCAGTTTTTAAGGCTTTTCAAACTTTCCATTGGAGATATCCATAGCGACTAGGCTGGCAGACCTGTGGAATGACTCCCACGTTAACCATATTCTGCTATATGACCTTCACCCATATTTGTGTGTGTGCATTTAAAACTGAAACAATGCTCCAAGGACTGTGATGTCGCAGAAGAAGGCGCAGGGCAGGCAGGTGGCAAAACAGAACTGCTCATGGAAAGGTTGAAGGCAAATATCATAATAATCAAGATTTATTAATGGTCTCTGCTTATTTAAAAATCCAGCAGAAAAACTGGGGAAAGGGAACTGCTGTTTTGCTTGCTCTGAATCAATCCACCCACAATGGAAAATGACAAAACTCTATGTCACTGGTAACCTTACATCAAGCATTTCTAAGGTAGTTAGCAATTTCACCTAATTATCTACTAGTGATACACAGGCTTGTTGCCATGTCCAGTGGTAAGAGGACACACTCTAGCCCAGGTGTCACCAACATGGTGCCTGCTCCCAAGGACCACATGAGTTGCCCGCAGACCTGTTCTAAAAATAGCACAACTCACCAGTGAGCAGCATCTAAAATTTTACTTTATCCTGTTACTATTCTTCTTTAATCACAATTGCATTTATATAGATTTGAAAATGACAATATCTAAAAAAAAGCATTTAAAACATGTTTATTATACATGAAGTTTAGATAAGTTTAGGAGGGCGTTTCAAACTGGTAGCCCTTCGTATGGCTCAGTACCCGTGAAGTACAGTAGCTCTCAGTTTAAAAAAAGTTGGTGACCCTAGCTCTAGCCACTTTATAGCTGCACAACCTAGAAATGAGAGGAAAGTAAGAACTATGGCTGAATGTGCAGAATAATACCACTGCACAGATTAGTACCACTGAGAGGGGTCAGATACAGGAAGGCCAGCAGTCAGTGCAAGACCGGTTATGGCTCTAGGAGTCATTTGCTAGGTCCATAACGGCTACTAAGCAGCAACACAGATTGGCATTATTTGGCTATTTGGGTGTGGCAGGGCTGTGGGCCTGATCTTTAGTTACTTGTTCACTTCCAGCCAGTGATGGGTACAATCCAGAGAAATTGCTCAAATTCCACTAGACTGAGTTAAGCTCTGACCGGTCGGCTGTAATTAAATTGATCCTTGTTTCCACCCACTATAGAAATCCATAGAATTTCATCTCTTTCCAGGGCAATGACTCCAAATAGTTTTGTTCAGTACACAGACCTTGGAGGAAAAGTTTAATTCATACACTGGTCATGTAATACTTAATTAATAATACTTTCCAAGAATAACCCATGTGCATAAATACTTCGCAGCAAAATTTCTGCCTGCTTATTTGTTTTGGCTGCCTTCCAACAGGCACTGTTGCATTTAATTCTGAGAGAAGGGGAGGAAGTGAAGCTGAATCATCCTGTAAAAGCAGAAAAAACGGCCCACATGCCTCTGCGTGGGTATCCAGGCAACCCCACCGTGTTGTTGGTTTCCAGAAAACACAGCAGTTGCTGGATTATTGCGGGCGGAGCAGGGCAGAATAAAGCCTTGCGTAAACACCATCTTTGGCTCTCACTGTCATCAAACAGAATTTCCATGTCTTTCTTGTAATATTTAACTTGCATTGAACATTACATCTGACAATCTATTTTATGCATTTTGTTATGTTAGAATGAGTCATCAGGCCAGAATTTCATTAATAAGCAGACTTACAAAAGTTGAATATCATTTAAGGAAGCTGCCTTTCTGTGTTGATTGAAAGATGCAGAATAATTAATACACAGTATGTAAGCTGGGGCATTCCTAGAAATTCTGGGTCACCTGACACCTTGTCACTTTGGGGTCCCCGCTCAATTTTATGTATAATTTTTCATATTCATGGGCCCCTGTGAAGGCCCCTTGAGTCTGCCTGACTATCTGTATATAAGCTGCTGTATGTAAGAGTAAAGAGTTATAGTAGTGTACTCTGAACAAAGGCTCAGGTCTGAACATGAAGCTAAAAATGATGTACATTAAATAGCAGTTGATAGGAAACATGACAGGAACCACAAAGGCAGGTTAGGAACCTTTAGGAGTAATCTGGGCACATACAGGCCGGGTGGGACCTGTTCAAGCAAAACAAAATTCATGATTTAGAGGCTTCAATTTCATCAGACTCTTACTACATTATAAGAATAACAAAACATGGATGAGTGACAATGATGGATGGTAACACGTTGTTCCGTAGAGTCCAAATAGGCAAGAAGGGAGGTGTAGCAGTAAAAAACCTTGCAGGCAAGGGAGCTCACTGATTAAAATAAAGTACAGAAGCTGTATGGGTAAAACTAGATGCTAAAAATTCAAAAGGCCTAATTGTCGGTGTTTGTTATAGAGCACCTAATGTAGCTGCAGAGGAACGCAGAATGTTATAGGATGATATCAGGATTATGAGTAATAAAAATTATGTGGTGGTTATGGGTGATTTTAATTTACCTGGGATAAAGTGGGACACAGACTCTGGCTCTTCTGTAAATGTACTTGGAATTAGTACAGGATTGTTTTTTTACTCAGTTTGTTAATACCCCTACCAGAGGAGAAGCCCTTCTTGATCTTGTTTTCTCTAATAACCAGGATATGATTGGAAAATTAGAGGTTTTAGAACCATTGGACAGTAGTGATCATAACATGGTTATATTTAAGGTTAATTTTAATGTCCAAAGAGCAAAGTCCAAAACAAAAATATACAATGTTAGGAAGGCTAACTTTTAATGGTATGAGACTGAAATTAGAAACTGTAAATTGGATGGAGTTAAATAGCAAAACTGTTGAAGAGGCATGGGAATTTTTTAAAAGCACATTCTTGCAAGTCCAAGAGGACTTCATACCTGTTTCCAGCAAAACTAAATCTAGGAAACTGCAACCAAGGAGGTTTACTACGGAAATAAAGAATAAAGTCAGGAGGAAAAGGGCTTTGTTCTACAAATGTAAAACAACTAATGACTTCAAAATAAAGCAGGAGTTTCTAAGTCTACAGGTTGAGTTAAAAAATGACATTAGGCTATTCAAGAGGGATGTAGAAAGAAAAATTGCATTGGAGGCTAAGCAAGACAGTAAAGGTTTCTTCCAATATTTTAACTCCAAGAGAGCACTAAAAGCTGAAATCACTAATTTACAGGATAGTAAGGGACTTATAATTGATAACGAAATTGATATAGTAAATGAGTTTAATGATTATTTTTCAAGGGTGTTCACAATAGAGAACACAAGTAACTTACCACCAATTAATACGAATACAGCATCGTCTATGACCAATATATGTATAACTGAGGTTGATGTGATACTAAGCCTAGCTAAACTCAAAATAAATAAATCGCAGGGGCCTGATGGCATCTTACCTATAGTCTTAAAAGAGATGAGGGATATTATTAGCCAACCTTTAACTTTAATATTCCAGAAATCGTTATCTGCGGGTGTGGTACCATCTGATTGGAAGCATGCTAATATAACACCCATATTCAAAAAAGGGGATAGAAGTAATCCAGCAAACTATAGGCCAATCAGTTTAACTAGCATTACTGGAAAAATAATGGAAGCTATAATTCAAGTGAAAATGGTAGATTACCTAGATGCAAATAACATTATAAAGGGTAGCCAACATGGATTTAGGAGAGGTAGATCCTGCTTAACGAATCTACTTGAGTTCTTTGAGGAAGCTACAAGTGAAATTGATCACAAAAAGGCCTAAGATGTGATTTACTTAGATTTCCAGAAGGCCTTTGATATTGTCCCCCACAAACGGATCTTGCTAAAGCTTAAAGCTGCAGGGATTTTAGGAACTGTGGCAGCTTGGATCGAAAACTGGCTAACTGACAGGAAGCAGCGAGTAGTTATTAGAGGCACAATGTCACAGTGGGCCTCCGTTCATAGTGGGGTACCGCAGGGTTCAATTTTAGGACCACTATTGTTCCTAATTTATATTAATGATATTGACACAAATACATACAGTAAACTGGTTAAATTTGCAGATGACACCAAGGTGGGCGGGGTAGCAGATACTAATCTAGCAGCAGAGAGGCTTCAACGGGATCTGGATTTAATTAGCGAATGGGCTGATACTTGGCAGATGAAATTTAACACAGATAAATGTAAGGTAATCCATGCAGGGAGCAGAAATATAAAGTACAGATATTTTATGGGTTCCACTGAAATAAAGGTAGCTGATTACGAGAAAGATCTCGGTATGTATGTTGATGCTTCCATGTCCCCCTCTCGCCAGTGTGGGGAAGCAATAAAAAAGGCGAACAGAATGTTGGGTTATATCTCTAGATGTGTGGAGTTTAAGTCAAGGGAGGTGATGTTACACTTATATAATTCCTTGGTAAGACCCCACCTAGAATACTGTGTGCAGGTTTGGTCACCATACCTCAAGAAGGACATTGCTGCCTTAGAAAAGGTGCAACGAAGAGCTACGAGAATGATTCCTGGTCTTAGAGGAATGTCTTATGAGGAGAGGTTAGCGGAACTGAATCTGTTTAGCCTTGAGCAAAGGAGACTAAGGGGGGATATGATTCAGGTCTATAAGATTCTAACGGGTCTGGATGCTGTTCAGCCAAATGACTATTTCAATATTAGTCTAAATACTAGAACTCGTGGCCATAAGTGGAAATTAGCGGGAAAACATTTTAAAACAAATTTGAGGAAGCACTTCTTTACACAGCGTGTAGTTAGAGTATGGAATAGTCTTCCTGCTAGTGTAGTGGAAGCTAAAACCATGGGTTCCTTTAAGTCAGAGCTAGATAAGATTTTAACAACTCTGAGCTATTAGTTAAGTTCTCCCCAAACGAGCTTGATGGGCCGAATGGCCTCCTCTCGTTTGTAAATTTCTTATGTTCTTATATGTGCACTTGGCACCAGGACACCCTAGGCCGCAGTTCGGTGATCGACTTTGTAGTCGTGTCATTGGACTTGCGGCCTCATGTCTTGGACACTCGGGTGAAGAGAGGGGCGGAGCTGTCGACTGATCACTACCTGGCGGTGGGTTTGCTCCGCTGGTGTGGGAGGAAGCCGGCCAGGCCTGGCAGGCCCAAGCGTATAGTGCGGGTCTGCTGGGAACGTCTGGCGGAATTCCCTGTCAGAAGGAGTTTCAACTCCTACCTCCGGCAGAACTTCTCCCATGTTCCAGGGGAGGCATTGAGTCTGAATGGGCCATGTTCCGCGCCTCCATTGTGGAGGCAGCTGACCAGAGCTGTGGCCATAAGGTGGTCGGTGCCCGTCGCGGCGGCAATCCGTGAACCCACTGGTGGACACCAGTGGTGAGGGATGCCGTCAAGCTGAAGAAGGAGTCCTATCAGGCCTTTTTAGCTTGTGGGACTCCAGAGGCAGCTGACAGGTACCGGCAGGCCAAGCGAGATGCAGCTTCGGCGGTCGCTGAGGCAAAAACTCGGGTTTGGGAGGAGTTTGGTGAGGCCACGGAAAATGAATTCCGGATGGCTTCAAGGCCATTCTGGTCCACCATCCGGCGGCTCCGGGCAGGAAAGCGGTGCAACATCAACACTGTTTATTGTGGGGATGGGGTGCTGCTGACCTCAACCCGGGACGTTTTGGGTCGGTGGAAGGAGTACTTCGAAGACCTCCTCAATCCCACCGACACGCCTTCCAATGTGGAAGCAGAGTATGGGGACTTGGGTGTGGACTCCCCTATCTCGGGGGCGGAGGTCACTGAGGTGGTTAAAAAGCTCCTCAATGGCCGAGCCCTGGGGGGTGGATGAGTTCCTTAAGGCTCTGGATGCTGTGGGGCTGTCCTGGTTGACACGCATCTGCAGCATCGCGTGGACATCGGGGGCAGTGCCTCTGGACTGGCAGACCGGGGTGGTGGTCCCCCTCTTTAAGAAGGGGGACCAGAGGGTGTGCTCCAACTATAGGGGGATCACACTCCTCAGCCTCCCTGGTAAGGTCTACTCGGGGGTTCTGGAGAGTAGGGTCCGCCGGATTGTCGAACCTCGGATTCAGGAGGAGCAGTGTGGTTTTCGCCCCGGCCGTGGAACAGTGGACCAGCTCTATACTCTCCGCAGGGTTCTGGAGGGTTCATGGGAGTTTGCCCAACCAGTCTATCTGTGTTTTGTGGACTTGGAGAAGGCATTCAACCGTGTCCCACGGGGAGTCCTGTGGGGGGTGCTCCGGGAGTATGGGGTGCCGGGCATCCTTTTAAGGGCTGTTCGGTCCCTGTATGATCGGTGCCAGAGTCTGGTCCGCCTGGGCGGCAATAAGTCGGACTTGTTTCCAGTGAGGGTTGGACTCCGTCAGGGCTGCCCTTTGTCACCGATTCTGTTCATAGTTTTTATGGACAGAATTTCTAGGCGCAGCCAGGGCGTTGAGGGTGTCCGGTTTGGTGACCTCAGGAATAGGTCTCTGCTTTTTGCAGATGATGTGGTCCTGTTGGCCTCATCAGACCGTGACCTTCAGCTCTCGCTGGGACAGTTCGCAGCCGAGTGTGAAGCGGCTGGGATGAGAATCAGCACCTCCAAATCCGAGACCATGGTCCTCAGCCGGAAAAGGGTAGAATGCTTTCTCCGGGTCGGGGATGGGGTCCTTCCCCAAGTGGAGGAGTTTAAGTATCTCGGGGTCTTGTTCACGAGTGGGGGGACGATGGAGCGGGAGATCGACAGGTGGATCGGTGCGGCGTCCACAGTGATGCAGGCGCTGCATCGGTCTGTCATGGTAAAGAAGGAGCTGAGCCAAAAGGCGAAGCTCTCGATTTACCAGTCGATCTACGTTACTACCCTCACCCATGGTCACGAGCTGTGGGTAGTGACCGAAAGAACGAGATTGCGAGTGCAAGTGGCCGAAATGAGTTTCCTCCGCAGGGTGGCTGGGCTCTCCCTTAGAGATAGGGTAAGGAGCTCGGTCATTCGGGAGGGACTCAGAGGGACTCCGCATTGAGAGGAGTCAGATGAGGTGGCTCGGGCATCTGATTAAGATGCCTCCTGGACACCTCCCTGGTGAGGTCTTCCGGGCATGTCCCACTGGGAGGAGGTCCCGGGGAAGACCCAGGACATGCTGGAGGGACTATGTCTCTCGGCTGGCCTGGGAACGCCTCGGGATTCCCCCAGAGGAGCTGGATGAAGTGGCCGGGGAGAGGGAAGTCTGGGTTTCCCTGCTGATACTGCTGCCCCCGCGACCTGACCTCGGATAAGCGGGAGATAATGGATGGATTGATGGATAATTAACAAAAATAAACAAAACCACTGAGCTTGTTCTGACCTGAGTTCTCCTGAAATATTATGTTAATTCTCCCAAAACAGTTCATCCATCGATCACAGGTCAAACGGCAGCACATGTGCATCCATAACCAATCCCACAATGCTCTACTGGATAACGGCTTCACTGTGCTGATAGACTGAGGTAATAATTGCGGTTTTCAAGCATGGGTGTTTTGTTTCTTTCTTCTTTCAGCATGGATGACAGCTTGTGGAAGTTTTGATAATCCTTTTATTCCCAAAGTCAGGAATAATTGGTTGAAGGTAATAGGGGTGATAGGTGTGTCTTGGTTACAAAACAGATATCTGATGATCCGGTTCTGCTGTTTCCAGTTCCAACAAGGGCCCTGTTCCTATACCATTGAGAAAATATTCACAGTCTGAGCCAGAAACTGCCCACCTCCTCAAACAGACAAGTTTGTTTCTTTGGATATGAATTATCATCAGAGAAGTAATTACAAGCAGATGGTTGAAACATGCCATTAATAAACATCTAATAAAGGAAACTTTTATAAAATAAGGATAAAAATAGGGCAAGTTTCTCATCCAAAAGTTGTATTTAACTGACATTTTTTGCTATAGAATGTGTCCTATCATTCAGGGTTGTTTTTAATGGAGCCTGATGATCACCAGATGATCCCATGACATTCAAGCTTATTTGTCAACCACAGCAGTTCTTTCAAAACAGCTGGATTTCCGGGGAGTTTAATCAGGCTTACACTAAACAACTAATGCAGCTACATCCTTTCATTCACTATTCAAGTTTGTCTGTGGTCATACATCAGCAGTAACTTTTTTGGGGCCTAACAGAAGCTTAAACCATGGATTAGCATGCCATTTGCAATAGCTCACAAACATTTCCAGAAGAGAAGCTTACTCCACATGCACAGTGTACACTGTAAATCTAAAATTACTTATTAATTTTAATGGTAATTAATAATCAGTGTTCATAATGTTCTTCTTGCCATGGCACTGAAGCACATCATTTGTTAACGGCAACTTAAGCTTTTACATTGATTAATTTCAGTCTTAAGCAAGAGTACAAAAAAAGAAAACGCTGGGGTATAAGGATTTGTGAGGTAAAGTGCTGCAGTTTTCGGTCAGCAAATAACAAATCAAGGCTGAGATTGTGGAAGGTAGAGAATGAGGAAGCGCTCAGGGTCTTGGCCAGCAATGCAGTGGACATCCCGTAGATGTCTCCCCAGTCTGCAATAGTCAGAGTCAGTGTTTCAGCAGAAGGTGCTTAGGGGGTGGGCTGTGGAAGCAGGAGGGACAGCCTTAAACCCAAAGGATGCTGAATGGGTTTGTGTAACGGAACCACTGTCCAAAGGTACTTCTCTGAACTGAGGAATTCAGAGCATGAGCTACAACTGGCAGCCAATAGTAGGATGTGATTTATGTATTTAGAAACAAGTCGGGGCCCAATTTGTGTGTCATGGTGATCTGGTTACTCCAAATGGAACAGAACCAGAGGACTGTAGCCCCAAGTAACAGGTGACCAGAATCAGCATCAATTCTCTGCCTGTTGTAAAGGAAGAATCTGCACCTCTAAGAGTCTTTGATGATCAGGGTCTCAATTTCAGCTATATGGTGGGGGGACTGAGCAGCCCCCTCCTAGATAGGCTGAACTTTGCAGATACAGTGTGAGTTCCACGACAGAAGCTATGGCAAGAATCACACTGATATCTGGGTGGGTAGGGGGGTGCATATGAGATTCAGCAGACTTTAAGCACACAATCTGAGAACCACTGAGTAAGCTATAGCACTAACACAGGATCAATGCCTTTGCTGAGCAACCTCGCCAGGTCAGGAATTCCCCCCGTTAGCTGCTTCCACACTGTCCGGATTGTCCTGCTCATATCCAGCTTCATGCTTATGCAGAAACAATGTGGGGGTGATGGCTGGAGATGAGAGGAGATGTGATGTGTGTGTAATTATGTCTGTGGAATTGTATGTAGAGGGTTTATTTGTAGGTTCCATGAGATTAATTTTATACCACAACCTCACTATTTCCCTTTTCTTATCTGCCTGCCTCTTGTCACTCTTTGCGTTGGCTTAGATCATATTGGCATAAAAACAATGGAAAAGTTGAATAGGAGGGAAAAGAGGGCCACTGATAATGGAAAAACAGGAGGAAGTAAAGTTGTGATTTTACTGTAAGGTTGTCTCCCCATTGCCTGGATAGTGTTATTTAAGTCCAGGAGTAGAAACAATTCCATGTAGAATTAAACAGCTTCTTAACCACCTCGAAAAAAAGCTGAAACAACAATCTAGTCCTGTAGCTTTCATCTCAAAGGCTGTGCATGTACATAGCTGTAAATAAGCTTTATCCTGGGTTAATTTAACCTTTCTATTAAGTATTAAAACCAACAAAGAGCCTTTGCTGGACTCAAATACTTGTGTGTTCTTTCTAAGCTGTGTGTATGCATATATGTACATACTTGTGTCTACTATATGTTTGTCTCTCTGTATGTGCTTGCATGTCTGTGAGTGTGTGTATATGACTATCTGTGGAAACAAGTGAAAATTTATAGGGTGGGGAGTGTTAGTCAAAAAGTCACAAATGTTAATTTTAAATGATTATAGGGGTGTTGGTTCCATTCAACATCTACACAGATATGGAGACGCTATAATAGACCCTTGAGAAGATGCCTGGTGCCCCCTAGTGACAGTACAACATAGCTGGAATGCAATAAATCCTCCCCTGCATCAGATCCAGGCACTGAATGCTCAGTACTGAGATATAAAGTGTAGAATGTTACACACCTTTCTGGGCCGATGGTTGTCTGAACATTAAACAGAAATGAAACCTAGAATGGGGGTTATGAGGGTAGAAGGAAAGGAATGAAGCAAATGAAGAGGGAGGTGCTGTGAGGTACAGTGAATGGCAGGAAACATGAGTCATGTGATCACAAGGTCAGCGGTTAGGAATGGCTGCTTCCATAAGTATGCGTTATATTGGCCAAAAGCCTCCTGAATCCAACTGTATGTAATGAAATACTCATCACTGACATTAGTGAGTTTTCATTGGTTTCATTTTTATTCCTAAACATGATGGCTGCATGAAAAGGTGTTACAGTTGTTTTAGGTTCTGTAGGACATATCATTTTTGGCAGAACACACAAAAAATACAAAAAGCGCACAGTCACTTAATATAAGGAAGTTCTGATTGTGTGTATATATTATAAAATAATACCTTTTTGTGTTGGTTAATAACAGCAAATAAAGCAAAGTCTGTGTGTCTATCAATTTACATAAAAGACCAGTAGCCAGGGTTAGGGCAGCAATCCTCACAGTAAACAGCAGAGGGCACCAATCTGTAATACTAAGAGAGCGGTACCTGTGAAAGATGCTCCTGCCTGTGCCAGTGAAACCTCTCCACAAGTCCCATTTATCACAAGGTGACATCCAGCTGAGCTCAGTCTGTGCTGTTTCCAGTGTTGGGGAAGCAACTCAAAAAGGTCAGTCCATTACTGATTACCAATTACTTGTCTCAAATTGTCATCTGATTACTTAACTGCTTACATTCAGAAAAAAAGTAATCACTTTATTATTTACCTTTTAAGTTACTTTCTAAAACCTCTATGAATCCACAAACAGCCAGGCATGGGTGAAGAGAGAGCAGAATGCAAATGCAAATTTATGTGGTTTATTGAACGATACTCAAGGTAGACTAAGACAATTGAGAGAAGAGGGGGACACAAACACGATATCACCTACACCAATGACTCTTTGACTCCCCAGTCAGGGCCTAAACCTTTCCAAAAAAATGGTAAAACACAGACTTGGTTGTTAGTCGAATGCTATATCTGTTGATTTATGAGTGATCTGTTGTCATAATACTGTAGCGCCAGCAGGGATCAACATATCCCAGCATGCTTGCGGGCAGTTGTAAATAGCCCCTTCTTGTCCTGTTGTTAATAGTTGTATTTCCCGATTGTTTGCCCGTGTTTTATGTGAACCCTGTCCGATCCTCGCGTGTCCTTAACTTTGTATAAACCGTCCACCGTGTGTGTACCTTACAGTCTGGCTTCTGACCTCCTTGTGTTTCCACTGTTCTATGCAGTTCCAGTGTTTATACAGTGCCTGCGTTAGTCTTGTTAAGGACTCATAAAAGAGTTTGGTTTCTCTCCTCAAAGACTCTTACTTATTCGCCGTCAACGCGATGCCTAAGTCTGCCTGCCGCTTCAATACTAAATCATGTGTTAACATTTCATTTTTCAGTATGGGGCAATCACGTAATATACAGGATGGATGGCAAAGAAACTCTTCATGCAAGCATATTACATACAAATGAATCCACACACAGTACCAGTGAAAAGTTTGAACATGTCTAACCACAGAAAGGTTTATTTGCACTATTCTCTACATATTAGAATAATTATAAATACAGCAAAACTATTAAATAACATATATCAAATTAAAAGAAGTTTGTCGGTTCTAAACCCTGGGTCACCACGGGGCATTTGAGTATTGTCCTTCACCTCAACTGTTCCTGGGATGCTTATCCAGATGTCCTGAAGGAGGTCCCACATACAGTACTGTGAAGAAGTCTTAGGCAGTCAAAAGACATGTTTAAAGCTATTTATCTGGGTAGTAAGTGCACTTGCTCAGAACAAAAAACACAATTTAACATTATTACATGTGCATATCAAGAGTAACACAATAAAAACTAGTAATAATTTCTCCTGTTCTCCCAAAAGTCACTGATTTCCTTCTGGATGGCTAGATGAACACCACTTCAGTTCCAAAACCTCTCTTCAGGGGCACCTCAATCATTTCATATATTTATTAATTTTCACCACCAGCTCACTCAATTAATTAATTAATTAATTAATTAGTTTTTAAAAGTCAGTGAGATACTGATTAGCTGTACAAGGTGTGCTAGTCATCTAATCAAAAAATACATGGGTGTATGGACGGTTGCTGTAAAAATACTGTCTTTGACAGACATAATGTCATAGTTTTATGCCAACATGAAGATCATTTAAACATCATTTTCTTTGAATGCCTAAGACTCATTGGCCACTTTTCCTTCACTCTCTGGTCAGACTTCTCCAAAACTATTTCTGTTGAGTTTAGGTCAGGTGCAGTGGCGGCTGGTGAAAAAAATTCTTGGTGGGGCTGACGTACCAATAGATTTCCCTTCCTAGTCCAGTATAAGCATTCAAATGACAACAATTTCACAATCATAATTTAATTTAATTTCCTTCTCAAAATCAGCAGTTTCACAGGTAAAGTAAATTAAGAATTTACAGCTACAGTTATTTTGGGCTTGTTGGGTCCCAGCTCCTTAACGTGGATTTTTTCCACCATTGTCCTTCTCGCAAAAGGGTAATTCAATAACGATAACACTGAATTCGGTGGAAGCTGCCCCTCAACTGTCGTCGTCGCCATCATCTCTCTCTGACTGACTGACCTGAGAGCAATCCAAAACTTTTCCTTTTTTCTGTAGCAGGGGCGAAATTTCCAGCGCCCCAAAACCATTTAATTTGGCGATGCTAATAGGCCAAATCTTTATTATTTTCGCCTAGCAACCATACACGATTGGCTGTTTCGCTGCACTTCTGGGGTGCTTTGATGAGCACCCAAGAAGAGACATGATTGGAGGAAATCTGTCGGTGGAAATTCACTGTTGAATGAGAGTCAGTTGGTGGAAATAGGGTTTAAATAATTCAGATTGCATGTAGGCACACACTATTAAGTAAAACTGACACTGATAAATATTGCCATTCCACAGAACATATATATTTATTTTTATATGTTTTATATTCCCCCCCACATCTGGGAGGGCGGCGCCCGAGCACCCCCTATGGGCCAGCCGCCACTGGTCAGGTGGTTAGGTCATGTGATGCGACACCATTACTCTCCTTTTCACTGGTACTGTATGTAAACATAGTTACTAAATATACATAATATACACTATATGGACAAAAGTATTCAGACACGCCTCTTAATCATTGAATTCAGGTGTTTCAATAAGACCCATTGCCACAGGTGTATAAAATCAAGCACCTAGCCATGCAGTTTTACAAACATCTGTGAAAGAATGGGTCATTCTGAAGAACTCAGTGAATTCAAGCAAGGATTTGTTGTAGGATGCTACCTTTACAATGAGTTAGTTCATGAAGCTTATGGTATTATTGCAAAGCGGAAGCATTTAGGAATAACAGAAACTCAGCTAGGAAGTGACAGATCATGTAAAGTAACAGAGTGAGGTTGCCAAGTGCTGAGGTATATAGTGCGTACAAGTTGCCAGCGTTCTGTGGACTCAACAACTGCAGAGTTCCAAACTTCCTCTGGCATTAAACCCAGTACAAAAACTGTGTCGGAAGCTTCAGGGAATGGGCTTCCATGGCCGAACTGCTGCATGCAAGCCTCACATCACAAAACAATATCGGATGGAGTGGTGTAAAACACACCGCCACTGGACTCTGGAGCAGTGGAAACGTGTTCTGTGGAATGGTAACTCACACTTCTCTGTCTGGCAGTCTGATGGACAAGTCTGGGTTTGGGGGATGCCAGGAGAATGCTACCTACCTGACTGCACCAACTGTAAAGTTTGGTGAAGGAGGGTTAATGGTATAAGGTTGTTTTGTAGGGGTTGGGCTAGACCCCTTAGTTCCAGTGAATCTAACTCTTAATGCTTCAGCATACCAAGACATTTTTGGACAATGCTATGCTTCCAACTTTGTGGAAACACTTTGGAGAAAGTCCATTTCTGTGCTAGCATGGCATTGCCCCAGTGCACAAATCAAGGTCCATAAAGACATGGTTGGGTGAGTTTTGTGTGTCCTCTGTGGAGCGGTATGCAAACTGATGCGGATCTACGGTGGCAGCAATACAGTTCCTGATGTGTTGTAGGACCAGACCCTCAAAACACTTTGTCATGATAGAGGTTATAGCTACTGTTAGATAGTCATTTAGGCACGTTGCTGTGTATTTTTGGGGAATTGGGACAATTATGGTTATTTTGAAGTAGGTGGAGACGTTTTCTTGGGCAATTGATATATTGAAGATTTCTGTTAGTTGGTTTGCACACCATCGCATAATTCAGGCTTCGATATTGTCAGGACCAGGAGCTTTGTGTGTGTTGACCCTCTGCAGAGTATTCCTCACCTCGGATGCTGACAGTGAGAGCCTTCCTCTTCTGGAGAAACAGTGCAGCTGGATGCAAATAAAGCAGCATAGAATATGTTCAGTTCATCTGCCAGGGAGGCTTCAGCAAGTGCGGTGCAGTTCTTTCTTGTTCTGTAGTGGTTGACGGTTTGAATAGTCTGCCGTATGTCCTTGGCATTTCTGCTGTTCTAAAGCTTTTGGTGATATTTTCATTTGGCTCTTTTCAGTGTGTTTCTGGCAGTACCATTTGACTCCTTGTCACCTGATTGGAATGCAGCAACCTAGGCTATGGAGAAGGCTTGTACCTCCCCATTCATCCGTGGACTCTAGTCGGGGAATGCTTTGTTTTTGTTGTGGCTACATTGTCTTCACGTTCGCTGATATATGCAGTTACTGCTGTTGTGTATTTCTCAATGCCTGTTTGCCCCCATAAATATATTGCAGTCCTGAAGAGTCTCCTCTGCTTCATCTTGTCACTTTATCAGGCCCTTCAGGGCTGGCTTTATCCGTTTGATGCGTTAGGTATGGGCTGGCAGCAATAGTAGTGTGATATGGTCTCATTGTCTGAAGTAGGGTGTTTTGGAGCTCTGTAGCCATCTTTGATATTAGTATATACCTGGTCCAGAGTATTGTTGCTTCTTGTGGGGCATGTTGCTAGAACTTTGGGAAGACTGTTCTAAGATTTTTTTTTTTTTTTTTTTTATTGCCCACCACCACCCCCCCTCTTCGGAGGACAACTTTATTTTACATTACATTCAAGAGCAAAGATTGTGGCCGCTCCGAACTCACCAGTACCGTGGAAAAGGAGAAAAACAGGGGGGGTACAGAAACAACAAGCGTAACAATAACAGACATCAATCACCATGGGGAGAGGGGGAGAGAGAAAAAAAAAAAAAGGTATACAGAAATAATAACACTAATAATGTAGGCGGGATGGAAAAAAAATGAAGTATAGGGGAATACAGAATACAAACAACCATAAGAAACATAACACTCATCAAACAACAAGAATTATAACAACATCAGTGATACTAATAATAATTACTACAAATCGGTATTATATATATGTATGTCTAAGATTGACATGATTATAATCATTAGCTTCAATAGAAATGCCATCTGGTTGTGAGGCCATCTGTTTGCTGATAGATTTGTGTAGTTCCTGCTCCGCATTGTTACCATTAGCATCAGGGGGTATGCAAACTGCCGTTATTACACTGGTGTATTCTCATAACAGATAAAATGTATGGCACTTTATAGTGAGTAGTTCCATATCATGTGTGCATTTAATGTCAGCAATGGTTGCGTTTGTACACCAGGCGTTTTTGACATAAGCAGTCTTTCCTTATTGTCTTACTGAAGATGTTTGTCCTGTCTGTGCAGAACATTGTCCGTCCATCTAGCTCTATGGCACTGTCCGCAATGTTTTGGCGGTTCCAGGTCTCAGTAAAGATAAGGGCACAGCAGTGATTTTCACAGTGAGGGATAGTCATAGCTGAATATCCTGGAAAGAAGCAGTGCCCCACTTCTGAGGTGGCTTGGTCCAGTGAGGTTGGCTGGCAGAAAAAGCTTAACAGGGAAACACAGAACTAACAAACACTAGGGAAAACAGAAAACTAGTAATTAAACTAGTAACAAACGTGTAAACACCAGGCGAGTGAGGGTATTGTCATGGCCACACAGACAGGGAGGACAGAACCAGAACAAGAGCACAGAACAGGAGGAGAGAAGGGGAGAGAGAGAGAGAGCTAGTGGGAACCATGGCTCTGAACAGACAGAACCAGAAGGTGGAACAAGGGAGTGAGGACTGACAGGGAGAACAGGAGGAGCTGGGATTGGGCCACCAGATAAGGGAACAAAACTTGGAGTTATAGATTCTGTGGGTGTGGTCAGCCAGAGGATTGGGCAGGTAGAGATTCTGCTGGAGGATGAGACCATGTTTCTGCCAAAGCCCCAGGGATGCAGAGTTTATTTCTGCTGCTGAGTTTACACACCAGCTGCTTAGTGTTTGATAATAACTCTTCATTGTGAAGATAAATGATGCACAGACTGCTGGTGACTTTACAAAAAACAGCACTACATTCATAAGTTTACTGAAGCGAGAATCTGCTTAGTTTGCACCTATACGGCCCAATACATGACTCAAAAGTTATGGTAAATCTTAGGGCCACATACACATATACGCAGACTCTAGTCCAGCACGCATGGATGAATGACCTTCTGTGATAAACTATGATAACCCTGCTGAGCTATACTCCACATCCCTCACTACATGCTTTAGCCTCTTATGTGTCCTCTCTATAGTGGGCATTTGGACAAGATACATGAAACTATAGCTTCCCCACAAACTGGCAAAACATGCAAATGCACACAGAAAACTAAAGGAATATTTGTCTGTGACCTTGTACTGTACATTACTGCATGAATTGTAAACCTCTAACCATTTTGTGCCATACTGCTGAAGGAAACCTCCTGTTATCAATTTTACTTTTAGACCTTGGTTTTGCTTGACAGCCACAGAAAATGCTGATTCAGGTTCTCTGAAACTATTGATAGCTCCTCTCTCTGGGCTAGACTCAATTGAAGGATGACATTGAGCACTACTGTGAATATCTAGCTGTGTGTGTTTTAACTTGCATCAGGGAAAGTCTAAAAACTGCACAATTTAAAATCCAGAATGACAGAGAAAGGAAAATGAAAGCCATGTGATAAGTGAAAATTGTTAACATGTCATAACAAAATTTGTTTGTTTGTTTATTATGCATAGCAGCAGATTTCTGCCCAGAACCTCCCAGTAGGGTGTGCCATCCAGTCCTGGCTTTATGCCGAGTGGCTCCCATGGACTGGCATGTCCCATTCTTCACGATTGTGCATAAGCGATTTTTTTTATATCATTCCGAAGAAAAGCTATGAGCAGCTGTGCTTGCAGGAAGGGCAATGGCAATTTTGTATAATTTGAACAGTTCATGGTAGACTTCACTAAATGGCCCCAGGGATGCAATGAGCTCCAACTGGTTGGACTCTCCGTTCCAGCTGCCTTCTTTCTATCCAAACACCATTTGGCTTGATAAATAACACCTGTGCTTAAAATAATTCCGGTTTCTGCTGTACGTTTTTCAGAACAAGAACTCTGCCTTTGTCTCTTCAGAAAATGCTTCCTCTCCCATTCCCCCATTGTGTGGGAAGGTGTAGGCCTACTGTGATTCATCAGTTAGGCCAGCAGCTCTTGCAGTGGAGCCTTTCAGATATACACTCTGTGCCACCAAGGGCTTTGCAAAATGTCACCAGTAGTCCGATAAAGATTGTCAATTTAGCTAATTAAGCTTTCTCTTTGCTGCTCTTGTGATTAATCTCATTTAGCAGGCAGCCTGTCCATTAGCTAACGGCATGCTCACCCAGTGTCTGTCAGGTCTGCTAGCTTCCAGGACTGATCCTTCACCAACTCTTTTTGTACCTCCTGCTATTTCTGGTGAACCTAGGAGCACGGCCAGGAGGTGTACAATCTCTGAAGCAAAGAAATGGTGTTGACCATGACTAAGGGAGTTTTGCCCCTGGCATATCGGAACCAGGCCTACCCAACCCATACCGTGAAGAGACACTAGTTATGATGTGGTTCCGGCTCGTTTGATTTTCCACTGCAGAAAGGTCAGTAAAGGCATTGCCAATTTGGAGAATGACAGTGACATAAAACCAAAGAGACACTTATATACAGTCACACAATGTATCATGATTTACTATGTACCTATTTCCACTAGCACATTTGTGAGAATCACCGTGTTATGTTAACATCAAACGCTAGTGGAATTAGCATTAGCTTGTGTAAATTTGCATTACAAATTCATTTCATTCAGCCATTCTCTAGTGCTTTTTAAGCAAGAGGCCGGAAATTCCAAGTTATCGGGAATACATCAATACATTGAGATGTGTCAGGTCAGGTCAGGTTGGGGAGCATGCGCTGATGCAGTCCAGCAGTCCAGTCCCACCCTCCGGAAATGGCCATCCATCTGCCGCAGCCAGGTGTTACAGGGGCATCCCCTTAGCCTCAGGGAAACGCGCCACTTGGCTGTAGTCAGTAGTTGAGTTGTAAAAACAAATCAGGGGGGATGGTTAATTTTATCGTTTATCAGACATATTTTGCGCTGATGACAGTGCACATGGTGGACCAACTGTGTACCTTTTTTATTGTTGTTTAAGCAAAAACATAATTAATATATTCTACTATCCTAAAACAACATGCATGGTGTGGATGTTACGTGTCAGACAGTCCTGTCATTGATCCTGACCAAGGCACCTCAGAATTGGAGTCAGTCCCCTGGCTGGCATAGCTATCCCATGCTCCATAGTTAGGGTCAAATGCAGAGGACACATTTTCCCACTTGCTTCAAGTGCAGCTTCATACTCATGGTACTTTGAAATCTTTTGGTAATGCATCTATTAAAATTCAAAACAAAACCTCAGAAAACATTGTAAATGAACATCTGAATCCTCTCAAGTCAGGTCAAGTTCATTTTAATTCAAATGCACAAACAAAAGAATGAAACCATTGAAACAATTTACAAAATCTGAAAACGAATCTTACAAATTACACAAATATATAGCACAAACAGATTTTTTTTTGGATAAAAGTGACTTACATAAAACCTCATAGAAGTTTCCAAAGATTTTCATAATCATGTTTTTTTGTTGTCAATTTTCTGGGCTCTTGCTTTTTTTTTTTTTTTTTTGGAGTCACCGTGTTAGAGACCGTATCTCCCTTCACTTATACAGCAACCGTGTCTCACGACGGCCAGGTACTCGGTCGTTCGGGTGTTTTCGGCACCAGAAGGAAGCCCATGAACGCAAAAGTGACGAATGTAAGTGACAAACAAAAGAATGAACATAAAAGTGATAAGACAAGCGCAAACAGAACATGAAAAATAAATCCTAAATCGCGGGGGATGCTTTTGGAGGTTGAATAGCCAAAAAACAGTTTTAAAAACGTTTAAAAATAATTTTAAAAATCGATTCGTTCAGACTTACGAATCGGTTCAACCCGTTCACTAAAAAAAAAACGAGTTAAAAAGAACAATTCGTTCGTGAGTCGCCCAACACTAATGCATGCATTGATAAAATAGCACAAGGGATGGAACGGGGGGATGTTAGTTTTACAAGGGGGATGATTTTGACTGTTTTTATTTCAGGGGGGGATGACATCCCTCCTCATCCCCCCTCAACTCGAGTACTGGCTGTAGTGCCATAACTGACGCTCCCTCACAATGCAGGTAATGTACCTCATTCAGGACTCCTCTAGCAACCACTCATTCGACTCAAAGTCAAACCAGTGGTATCCAAAGATTCTCCCCGAAGAGACACAGTACCGAAGGAGTCCAGTCTCTGTCTCAGCTCACTGGATAGTATCCATGTCTCACAGCCATACAGCAAGACAAGCAAAGATATCGGGAGCATCACACATCCCTTTCCAGTGACCTCATGACCCCCCATGCTCTTCCAATCTGTCTGTTGACTTCATAGGAAGAATCACCAGAGACATGAATGTCGTGTTGAGGTAGGTAAATCTCTCGAGAAGGTTGACATTCTCCCTGCAGACAGACACATTACTGATGGCTGGATCTTGGTCTTTATCCAGGACACCCACAATCCCAGACACTCAGACTCCTCCCTCAGTCTCTCAAGAGCCCCAATCAGAGCCTCCATTGACTCCGCTAAGATCATGGCATCTTTGGCAAAGTCAGGATCAGTAAATCTTTCTTCATCAATGGACGTCCCACAGCCACTGGACCCCATGACCCTGCCCAACACCCAGTCCATACAAGCATTGAACAGATTAGGAGCAGGAGCACACCCCTGGCAAACCACAGAATAAACTGGGAAGAACGCAGACATGAGATGTGTGATAGTACTAATAATGATTAATATATAGAATATCCACTTTTTTCTTCAAATTTATGCAAATCAATGCAAATCATCAGTATCTCCATGCATTTTGACCAGTTAGATGGTGGTGACGCAACCAACTCGGTTTAGACACAATTTCGGCCCTGCTAGTAAGCAGAGCCATGTCAGTGTGAGCATGGATTGGGTACGGCTCATATAATTTACAATGGAAAACCATCTCTTAAAACTTGATGCTTAAGACTCAAATGGCCTAATTGTCGGGGTTTGTTATAGAGCACCTAATGTAGCTGTAGAGGAAAGCAGAATGTTATATGACGATATCAGGATTATGAGTAATAAAAATGATGTGGTGGTTATGGTTGATTTTAATTTACCTGGGATACAGTGGGACACAGACTCTGGCTCTTCTGTAAATGAACTTGAGATGGTGGAATGAGTACAGGATTGTTTTTTACTCAGTTTGTTAATACCCCTACCTGGGGAGAAGCCCTACTTGATCTTGTTTTCTCTAATAACCAGGATAGGATTGGAAAATTTGAGGTTTTAGAACCATTGCACGGTAGTGATCATAACATGGTTAAATTTTAGGTTAATTTTAGTGTCCAAACAACATCGTCGAAATTAGAAGTATACAATGTTAGGAAGGCTAACTTTAATGGTATGAGACTGAAACTAGAAACTGTAAACTGGATGGAGGTAAATAGCAAAACAGTTGAAGAGGCATGGGAATTTTTCAAAAGCACATTGTTGCAAGTGCAAGAGGACATAATACCTGTTTCCAGCAAAACTAAATCTAGGAAATGACAACCAAGGTGGTTTACTAAGGAAATTAAGAATAAAGTCAGGAGGAAAAGGGCTCTGTTCCACAATTGGAAAATAACTAATGATTTCAAAATTAAGCAGGAGTATCTAAGTCTACAGGTAGAGTTAAAAAATAACATTAGACTGTCCAAGAGGGATGTAGAAAGAAAAATTGCATTGGAGGCTAAGGATGACAATAAAAGTTTCTTCCAATATTTTAACTCCAAATGTCACACCAGCGACCACGCCCCCCTTCGCTACGCCACGCCTACCTCCATTACTTAAACCCCGCACGACCGTCATTCGATGCGAGGTATTGTAGAATGCAATGTCCGAGCGATTATCTCCCTTGTATTTGTTTCAGCTCCGATCCGCCCGACTCTCCCTGCTCCCGCTTCCTGCTCTTCCTGATCCGTCCCACTCCCTTCCGACCCAGCCTTGATCTTCCCTCGTGTCCTCTCCCGGTGTCTCCCATCAGCGTCTTCGGACGGACTTCCCGAACACGGATATCCCCTTGGCTTTGGTTTTTCGGACTGGACGGAGCCCGGCTTTGACCCTGATTGGACTTTGGATTAGAGTTTAGATTCTCTGCCCGAGCCCGAGCCCAGACCCGACCCGACCCGACCCGTGGGCCGGGTCGGGCCGATATTTCCTGCCACTATCTTCGGGCCGGGCCGGGCCGGGCCGGGCTGGGCGGGGCCATGATCAAGCATTTGTGTGTGGTTTATTTTTTTTTAAATCATTACTTAATTAGCCTAATTGGGTGGAGAGCTATGCCATAATTATAAATGTAGCTCCCTCCCGTAAGACACGAGCACAAGAGTCCTTTGCATTTAACTGAGCCGACGGTTTATTCGAAAGACAGTGGCTTCGTTATTATCACCATCATGGCAGACGTGAGAACTAAATACAGATACGGAAACACAAAATCAAGCACATTTACTTACAATATTAGCTAACAAACATTGAAATTCAAATGAAATATAAACATAAATAACAATAAAGACAGCTTAGAGAATTCATATACAGTTAACACGAACCTCAGTTAGCATTTACATTTACATGGCTAAATACAACAAACTTAACTAAAACTTAATTAACACATACCTCGTTGGCTGCTTACGGAAGGATTTAACCTTTTTCTTAACCCTTTACTTAAAGTTCGATGCCGAGCACACAAACTGCTTCCAGCAGCAAGCGAACTGGATAAGTGAAAACGTGCTTTTCTTCTAAACGTGTCTCAAAAATCCATTCTGAATAAACAAACAATGCAGTTTACATGCTTCGTCCTTGTTGCATTTTTCATTAAGATAAATCTAAACTAATTTCTGTAGTTCAAACAACTTAGAATTGTAGTTGAGAACGTCTGTTACAACGGCTCACGTATTAAAAAATAGTCGGGTTTAAATCGGGCTCGGGCTCATAATTACAGTTAATGTGTCGGACCGGGTCGGGCTCGGACACAAGGTGCACGGGCTCGGGTAGGGTCGGGTTTAATTTTTTGGGCCCGATCTAAGCTCTACTTTGGATTTCTCTTTGGTTTACCCTGATTAAAGGCTTTCGAACCCTGCCCGAGACTTCTGTCGTGACACCAAAAGAGCTCTAAAAGCTGAAATCACTAATTTGCAGGATAGTAAGGGCCTTATAATTGAAAATTAAATTGATATAGTAAATGAGTTTAATGATTATTTTTCACGGGTGTTCACAGTAAAGTAAACGAGTAACTTACCACCAATTAGTACGAATACAGCGTTGTCTATGACCAATATACAGTATGTATAACTGAGGCTGATGTGGTACTAAGACTAGCTAAACTCAAAATAAATAAATCGCAGGGCACTGATGGCATCTTACCTATAGTTTTTAAAGAAATGAGGGACATTATTAGCCAACCTTTAACTAATATTCCAGAAATCGTTATCTGCGGGTGTGGTACCTTCAGATTGGAAACATGCTAATATAACACCCATATTCAAAAAAGTGGATAGAAGTAATCCAGCAAACTATAGGCCAATCAGTTTAACTAGCATTACTGGAAAAATAATGGAAGCTATAATCCAAGTGAAAATGCTAGATTACCTGAATGCAAATAACATTCTGAGGGATACTCAACATGGATTTAGGAGAGGTAGATCCTGTTTAACGAATCTACTTGAGTTCTTTGAGGAAGCCACAAGGGAAATTGATCACAAAAAGACCTACGATGTGATCTACTTAGATTTCCAGAAGGCCTTTGATGTTGTCCCCCACAAATGGTTCTTGCTAAAGCTTAAAGCTGCAGGGATTTTAGGAACTGCGGCAGCTTGGATCGAAAACTGGCTAACTGACAGGAAGCAGCGAGTAGTTATTAGAGGCACAATGTCACAGTGGGCCTGTGTTCATAGTGGGGTACCGCAGGGTTCAATTTTAGGACCAGTATTATTCCTAATTTACATTAATGATATTGACACCAATACATACAGTAAACTGGTTAAATTTGCAGATGACACCAAGGTGGGTGGTGTAGCAGATACTGATCTAGCAGCAGAGAGGCTACAACGGGATCTTGATTTAATTAGCGACTGGGCTGATACTTGGCAGATGAAATTTAACACAGATAAATGTAAGGTAATCCATGCAGGGAGCAGAAATATAAAGTACAGATATTTTATGGGTTCCACTGAAATAAAGGTAGCTGATTACGAGAAAGATCTCGGTGTGTATGTTGATGCTTCCATGTCTCACTCTCGCCAGTGTGGGGAAGCAATAAAAAAGGCCAATAGAATGTTGGGTTATATCTCTAGGTGTGTGGAGTTTAAGTCAAGGGAGGTGATGTTACATTTTTATAACTCCAATATTGTGTGCATGTTTGGTCACCATACCTTAAGAAGGACATTGCTGCCTTGGAAAGTGTGCAACATAGGGCTACAAGAATGATTCCTGGTCTTAGAGGAATGTCTTACTGTATGAGGAGAGGTTAGCTGAGCTGAATCTGTTTAGCCTTGAGCAGAGGAGACTTAGGGCAGACATGACCCAGGTATATAAGGTCTGGATGCTGTTCAGACAAATGGCTATTTCAATATTAGTTTAAATACTAGAACTCATGGCCATAATTGGAAATTAGCGGGAGAACATGTTAAAACAAATTTGAGGAAGCACTTCTTTACACAGCGTGTAGTTACAGTAGAGTATGGAATAGTCTTCCTGCTAGTGTAGCGGAAGCTAAAACCCTGGGTTCTTTTAAATCAGAGGTAGATAAGATTTTAACAACTCTGAGCTATTAGTTAAGTTCTCCCCAAACGAGCTTGATGGGCTGAATGGCCCCCTCTCGTTTGTAAATTTCTTATGTTCTGATGTTCTTCACGGTATAGCTCAGGTATGGCTTAGTTCTGGGTGGCTGTGGAAAAGTTTAGCAACCGTTTATTGCAGCATGTCATTGGCTAACCAACAAGGCATGAACTAAATTGTATCAGTTTTTATTAGAAAAGTATATATAAATACATAGACTGAACCCTCCCACAAAAGAAACCACTTTACCCCACTGCTCTCTCCAGGCCTCCCAAACATACAAGCCCCAAAACCAAAAGCAACCAACAGCATTCAAACATCCTTATTCTCACAGAATTGACTGGACACAAGACATGGACTCCTCCTTGGATTGCCACCTTATCGTGGTGGAGGGGTTTGCGTGCCTCCGTGAACCTGGGGGCTATGTTGTCGGGGGCAATAGCCCCTGGTAGGGTCTCCCAAGGGGAATGTCAGGGGTTCGGTGCATTGTGGATCGGGTGGCAGCCAAGGGAGGCCCTGGCGGTCCGATCCCCGGCTGACAAAACTGGCTTCCGGGACATGGAATGTAACCTCTCTGGTGGGGAAGGAGCCTGAGCTTGTGCGTGAGGTTGAGAGGTATCGACTAGATACAGTATAGTCGGGCTCACCTCAACACATACTGTAGCTTGGGTTCTGGAACCAATCTCCTGGAGAGGGGCTGGACGCTCTTTTACTCTGGAGTTGCGGCGGGTGAGCTGAAGAAGGAGGCTATGAAATAGTCTTCCTGCTAGTGTAGTGGAAGCTAAAACCATGGGTTCCTTTAAATCAGAGCTAGATAAGATTTTAACAACTCTGAGCTATTAGTTTTTTTTTTTTTTTTTTTTTTTTTTTTTTAAATGTGTCCTGTCCGGCAGCTTTAGCAAGCAGAATAATGGTCTGAATGCACTGCTGTGTCAGACATATTTGCTTTGCCATGAGGGGCTCTATAGACTCTGTATAGGCCCTTCATGTTGGTTGATTTCTTTTTATTTGTATATTTATTGTATTTTATTTTTAACACATGTGAAATATTCCAGTTGCCGAGCTGTCCGGAAGGGAGTGATAGTGAAGAAAAGGGGTAGGGAGAGAGATTATAGAGGAGGCGAGAGAGGAGAAAAGAAGGAAAAAAAAAAAAAAAAAAAAAAAAAAAAAAAAACACGAACAAAGGGGGAGACAACAGTGGGAGAGAGGCTAAGAAAGACAACAGTAACGTAAAAAGCACATATCAAGGGAAAAAAAAAATAAAAAAAAAAATAAATAAAAAAAAATAAAAATAAAACAGCATTTGAAATACAACCAAAAATGGACAAATACAAAGACACAACCAGAATTAAAGAAAATAAAACAGATATACAGACATCCAAAATTGTTGCATGTGCTTGGAAGGGAGTGTGGAAGTGGGTTTGCATGTGTGTTCTTCTGTGTGGGGGTATACGTGTGTTGGGTGCGTGTGAATTTCTCCATGGAATGTACTTGATAGCAAGGGCGGGGGGCCGCAACCCCACCCCACAAGAGCCAGAGGCCAGCGGAGACAGGCCCAGGAGACCCAAGGCGTCCACGGCCCCCCAAGAGCACAGAGGAGCCAAGGCCCCACGCTCCCACGACAGCCGCGTCCCCACCCCAGCAGGAGGAGGAGGGGGGAGACCCCAGGCGCAGCCCCCCGCAGCCAAAAGGGCACGAGCCCCAGAGAACCAGAGGCAACAGGCAGCCGACCCCGCGAGGGGGACGGCCGCTCCCGCACGGGCCAGAGCCAGGGCCCCAGGACCCCAGGCGGCCGGGAGCCGACCGGCCCCCGGCAGAGAGCCCCACCGCGCCGGAGAGGCCCGAGCCCCCCCCAGGCCACCACCCGGGGAGGAGGGACAGCAACCATGCCAAGGAGGCAGCCGCGCCCAGGAAGGAGCAGCTAGCCCCGGACCCAGGCCCACACTGCCCACGCAGACACCTCGCAGACACACCTCTCAGCCATACACATAGACCATACACCCACTCACACAACATACACAGACACATACACAGAGACAAAAAGACATAAGCCCATCCACTCCGGACCGCCCTCCGCCATGCGGGGGAACGGACGCCACCCCCCAGCGCCAGCCGCAACCCCAGGGCACCGCTAGCCGGACGCCCGCCCGAGTGCCCCCCCACCATCGCGGGCAGGGAGCGGGGGTGTAGGAAGACCCGCCCACTCTCCTCCCCCACGCACCTGTGTGAGAAGTGGAGTGTTGGATGCATGTGTTGGTGAATGTATGTGGTGTAAGGAGTGAGTGAGTATGACTGTTGAGAAACTTAAGATGGATTTAAAATTGACGGGGGAAGCGCGGGGGAGCACTGCTTGCAAACAGCTCTCCTCCTCATCACCCCCCCGCCAAGACCCTCAATGTATATGGTGTAAGTAAAATTGAGGGGCGGGCAGCAGTGAAGAGGTGAGTGAGACCACCTCAGCGGCCCCACCCACCAACCTCTAGGTAGTGCCCCCACCCCCCAAGGCCCTGTGTGTATACTGATATGTGATGACTAAAGTGTAATTAAAACAAGGGGAGGCAGAGGGCCGCGCAGCACAGCGAGTAAGGCCATGTGAATGGCCCCCCTCACTGCAGCGTGCGCGGCACATACCCACCCCAAGATCCTACATGTGTGCGTGGCATGTTATGTGAGTGAGGGGGGAGAGGGGCTGGGATTCATGATACCAGGGGGAAGATCACTACCCCCTGGCAGAAGAGAGCCAGCTAACCAAGCTGGCTCATTAGGCACCCCAGCTCCCCACCGCGGCACGGGATGGAGCGGACCCGGGGGGCCCCCGGCGACAACCCCCCGGAGCAGCGCCGACGCCAAGAGCTAACCCCCATCCCCCCCCACCCCGAAGGACAGCCCGCACTCAGTCACCCACTCATTCGACGACAAAAAGTGGCAGACCAGCCCGGGCTCGAGACATGCCACCCCCCAAACAGCGCAGGCCGGCCCCCCAGACATGGACCATCCCACCCCCCCCGGCGGCGCCCCAGAGGGAGCACAGGCCACCCCCGCGCAGGAAGGCACCCACCGAGGAAACGGCCAGGCCCCGGGCACCAGAGCCCCAGACCCCCACCCAGGCCCGCACCGAAGAGGCCAACCACCCATCCCAGGGCCAGCCCCCGCCACCACCGGCACCCCAGACCCCACGCCCCCTGACCGCCAGGCAGCACCCGCCCAAGGCCCACCCCACCACCACCAGCCAGGGCAGACACCCAGACATCACAGGACGGCAGCCACAGCCCCCCCAGCTCCAAGAGGCCACCAGTCGCCCATAGCCCGGGGGCCCAACCCCGCCACCCGCCAGAACCCCGAGGGGACGAGACCACAGCCGACCACCCCCCCTACGTAATGGAATTGGCCAGAATGGACCAGAGAGGATCCAATCTGCCCAATTGATTTTTTTGGAGGGAATTAGACATTCTCTCTAGACTTATGTGGTCTAGAATTAAATTTCTATACTGAGTAATACATAAATTATTTTTTGATTTCCAGTTCATGAAGATAGTTTTCTTTGCAATGCCTAAGGCAGTAAGGATCATGTGCGCTTTATTTTCTTCCATATCTAATATACTTGCATCACCTAAAATGCACAATGTAGGTGAGGTTGGGATATAGCAATTAAACCAAATTGATAGATCCTCACAAATCCTTTGCCAGAACTTCTGAACTGGGGCGCAGTACCATATGGCATGCATGTAGTTCTCCACAAAGTCACCTGAGCAGTGGGTGCATAGGTTTGAGTGGATAAGGCCCATTTGGAACATCCTTTGTCCTGTATAATGACTTCTATGCAGAGTTTTGTATTGTATAAGCTGTAAGTTCGGGTTTTTAGTCATTTTGAAGGTGTTTAAACATATTTTTTTCCAAAAGTTTTGATCTGAATCGATGGATAGATCTTGCTCCCATTTTGAGATTGGAAGGGAGATTGAGTCATCCATTTTTGACAATAACTTATACATTTTTGACAGTAATTTGGGGCTAGAAAGATTTAAAAATTCTAGCACACATGGAGGTAATTCCCGATTAAACTTTTTAAGACTGAACCTAGCCTGAATAATGGACTTCAGTTGCTGGTACTCAAGAAATTTACTGTTGCTAATTCCGTATTTTGAGACTACTTCGTCAAACGAAATAAATTTCCTGTTTTGACTAACATGTTCAAGATTTCTAATCCCTTTATCATGCCATGAGGGAAAGTTCAATGTTATCTTTTTTCGGCAAATATCTGGATTGTTCCAAATGGGTGTCAATTCACAAGGGATAAGTGGAGACCTTGTAATTTTTAAAAATTCCCACCAGGCTATTAATGAGGTGCTAATACTAAGGCTCTTAAAACATTTACAACGCTTAATGGTAGGACTTATAAAAGGCAAATCAGACAATTTTACTTCGCCACAGATTGCTTGTTCTAAGTCCAGCCATGGACTATCTACCGGGCTTGATTTCATCCAATTTGATATATACTGCAGTCTGTTGGCTAAGAAGTAGTGATAGAAACTTGGTAGTTCTAGACCACCATTACCTTTGGCTTTTTGCAGAGTTTTTAAGCTTATTCGTGACGGTTTGTTCTTCCATAAAAATGACGAGATGCTTGAGTCTAGTGATTTAAACCAAGCCATAGTGGGTTTATTAGGGATCATTGAGAACAAGTAATTGATTTTAGGCAGGACCATCATTTTAATGGTGGCAACTCTTCCAATAAGAGATATAGGTAGAGATTTCCACCGCAGAAGATCCTCTTCCACCTTTTTTAGCAAAGGAATATGATTCATCTGTACTAGATCTGAAAGCCTGGTGGAAAAATTTATGCCTAAGTATCTAAGGTTGCCTGACTGTAAAGGGGTAGTAGTTGTGTTTTGGAAACTGCAATTAAAAGGCAAAACTGTTGATTTGCTCCAGTTGACGGAGTAGTCTGATATAGATGAGAACTGATCTATAAGTGATATTGTCTTCAGAAGAGAGGTTGATGAATTCCTAAGAAAAAGTAAAACGTCATCTGCATAAAGGCTTATCTTATGGTCTGTTTTTTCTGTTTGAATTCCTTTAATATCTACATTTTGTCTAATTGCTGCTGCTAGTGGCTCAATGAAGATAACAAAAAGCGAGGGAGAGAGTGGGCAGCCCTGCCTGGTGCCCCTCTGCAAACGGAAGCTTTGGGAAATGAATTCGTTTGTCCTAACACATGCATTTGGGTAGCAGTATAGTGTTTTAATCCAGTTTATGAAGGATGACCCAAATCCAAATTTGTGTAGAACTGCAAATAGAAATTTCCAGTTGACTCTGTCAAATGCTTTCTCCGCGTCTAGAGAGATAACTGTGGTTTCTAATTTGTTAATGGAGCAGTAGTCTATAACATTTATTAATCTACGTGTATTATTGGCTGAGTGTCTACCCTTGATAAAACCTGTTTGGTCGGGATGTATAAGGAATGGCGTAACTTTTTCTAATCTTTTGGCAAGAGCTTTGCAAATTATTTTAAGATCTACGTTTATCAGTGAGATTGGACGGTAGCTGGATGTTAGTGTTGGGTCTTTACCAGGCTTTAGAAGCAGGCTGATGTTGGCAGAGTTCATGTTTGAAGACAGTGACCGATCGTTCTGAATTTGAGTAACCATTCTGATAAAAACAGGTGCTAGCGCTGGCCAAAATACCTTGTAGAATTCTGCTGGGAAACCATCTGGACCTGGAGCTTTATTATTTGGCAGAAATTGTATGGCTGCATTGAATTCAGATATTGATAGAGTAGAGTCTAGAACCCTAATTTGTTCATCATTTAGTTTTGGCAGAGGTAGATAAGATTTTAACAACTCTGAGCTATTAGTTAAGTTCTCCCCAAACGAGCTTGATGGGCCGAATGGCCTCCTCTCGTTTGTAAATTTCTTATGTTCTTATGTTCTTACATTATCTATATTCGATTCAGGATCATGAGAGATCTGGAGCGTATGGGCACAAGCCAAGGAACAACCCAGGATGGGGTGACAACCTGTTGCAGGGCACACTCACACCTGCACACCTACAGTCAACTTTGGTAACTAGAATTAACCTCAACATGTTTTTGGACTGTGGGGGGAGAACTGGGGTACCTGGAGGAATCCCCATGATGACACAGGGAAAACATTCAAGCTCCACCCGTACAACCCTTGTGGAGACTTGAATCAATCCAATTGTTACTAGTCAAAATTTAATTTTGGATATTCAAAATTACATTATGGATATCTAAAATGTTGGTATCCTTTCGGATATCTGAAATTAAAATTATGACTAGTGACAATTGGATTGTACATATCTGAAATGGGAGCTTTTCCTAGTAAGAATTCAATTGCAGATATCCAGAATGAACATTCTGGATGTCTGAAATATAATTGTGGATATCAGAAATATAAAGCCCAATAGACATGAATGGCAAAAGTGACGTAATTTCTCCTAGAAAGAATGACGATGTGGATATCTGAAATGCTCTTTTTGACTAGTAAGAATACAATTTTAACTAGGAGAAAAGCTATTGTGAATTTCTAAAATGTAATTACGGATAGGAGTGTGACTTGATTAAATGTTAAAACAGCTTGCCATAGTCTACAGCTGAATAACTCTCTATGGCAGAGAGAAGTGAAAAATGTCTACATATAAAATAATAAGCAACATCCAGCCTTTATAAGTGGCCAAGCCAACTACAGTCTTTACAGCGCCTATAAAAACTTTTCACCCCCACACCCCTCGGCCTTTTTTATGCTTTATTGCTTTACAACATTAAATCATAACAGATTTCACAGATTTTTTCACAGATTTTGACACTGATCAACAGAAAAAGTTCTTTAATGTCAAAGTGAAGACAATTCTCTACTAAACCTTCGAAATTAATTGGAAATAACAGGAAACAATTGTTTGCATAAGCATTCACTCCCTTTATCATGATACATAAATCACAGGTGCAGTGAACTGGTTTCAGAAGTTGTCATAGGTCTCTTGGAAGCCTTGATCACTAGCGCACTCCTTGTACTGTCATTCAGTTTTTGAGGATGGCTTACTCTATAGGCAGATTCACAGTTGGGCTATATTCTTTTTATTTTTTAATGATTGACTTAGTACACTGAGCCATGCTCAGTTTCTTAGAAATGCTTATGTACTTTTCAACAACCTTGTTATAATGCTGTTTGGCATACTCTTTTGTCCTCATGGTGTATTTGATTCCAGGCTCACAACCAGTTGTACCTTCTCGATAAAGGCGTATTTATAGCACAGTCTTTTGAAAAACACTATGACCTCACACAGGTGATCTCAATTTAATTAATTATGTAACTTTTAAAAACAAATGGTTGCATCAGTGATGAATTGGACGTGTCATAAAGGGCATGGATACTTATGCGTTTCATATTTGCAATTAATTTTGACTACTTTGTAGAGATTTGTTTTGGCTTTGATATTATCTGTCACTTCTGATCAGTATTTAAAAGTCCTAGGCCTAATTGAAACCATTGTGATTCAATGGTGTAAATCACTGAATGGAAAAAAAACGTAATTCAAATTCAAGGGTGTAAATGGTTCATTCTCACAAACTCATTACTGTAACTTAGCAACTTTTTTATAGGCAGTGTACTTTATTGCTCCCAGTAATTCTTGTACCACAGCAAACACAAACAGATAACTGCAGACTAACTCTGATAGCCACACTGGCTGATGTAGCAGGACTAACAGAAAAAAAAAAATATATATATATATTATTATATAATATTATATAAGAGTTATGGATCCACAGCAAATTCTTAACTGGAACCACCAGTTCTCAGCTCCACTATAATCCTCAGGTCACTTCCAAAATATTAATCCACTAGCTTCGTTTGACAAGGTAGCCCCAGGTGCAGGAAGTGCTATTCATCAGCGTTTAAGCCATTCCAGTGCAGTCAGCATTGAGATCTATCAAGGCAATCTTCCCACAGTAATTAAGTGCCATTGATCAGCACGCATCTGCTAAACTGTTTACACCACACCTCAGCATGAGAGGAGATGCCCAGCTTGCAAAGTGAGTGCTAAGAAGAGTCCAGAGCATTCATTCCGTCCTGAATGTCCTCGAGACATCCCGGGAAGATGAGAGCCATTGTCTAAACATTATAAGAATGTCCCTTGTTAAGTGGGAGGGGCAGATGGTATAGAGAATAACAGCCTGAGCCTCGTACTGGTCCTGCTGCCATGCTTTCCCGCGGTTTGGCTTTGTTAAATATCCACCTGCACAGGCAGAAAAAAATGGCAAGACTTTAAAAGAAAGAATTTTCCAAATGTGAGAAAATCTGTCATGTACCTTATGCAGGACAGAGTTTTTTCTTATGTACCGGTGTCATGTTTTATTACCCATGTTTGTATACATGTGTTTACCTGTTTTGATTTAATAGGTTTGACTTAGCTGGAGTTTTCTGTACCATAGCACAGTGTGAATCTCTCAAGGCCTTCTTGTAGATTTTTTTAAGGTTTGCTTTTGGTTTAATGGCAAAAAGCTTTGCCCTGTTTGGATGTGCGATGCCACCAACTGGCCATGTCACTTCACTACAGGCTATATAACCCTTGTGGCAGTTTGCCAGGCAGACTAATTTGCACAGTTACACGGTGTGTGACCTGAGCCTGTAGCACTTGCTTTTGTGATTTGCTCCACATTGTGTGTGTGTGTGTCTGTGTGTGTGTGTGCGTGTGTGTGTGTGTCACTGAGAAACTGCTGATCCTGCAAATCTTAGCTCGGCTGTTAGCAATGAAATATGTTTCTGGATGAATGCTTTTTAATTTCCCATCTGCTGGAAGGTGTCATGGGGAGGGGGCCACTGTCAAAGTGCACGGTTATTTACTGCCCCCCCCAACCACCACCACCATGTGCATTAACTAGAGCCTGCCTGTGTGCAGCTATCACCGTGTGACTCTGAAGTACTGACACCATGAGTATGAGAACATACTGGCATCCTAAGTGTATAAACACACTGACACCATGAGTATGAGAACATACTGGCATCCTAAGTGTATAAACACACTGACACCATGAGTATGAGAACATACTGGCATCCTAAGTGTATAAACACACTGACACCATGAGTATGAGAACATACTGGCATCCTAAGTGTATAAACACACTGACACCATGAGTATGAGAACATACTGGCATCATGAGTATATAAACACACTGACACCATGAGTATGAGATGACACTGACACCAACAGAGTAACACACACTGAGGAGTGGGGAGGTGGCTCAGTGGGTAGCACTGTTACCTCACACCTCTTGGACTGCGGTGTGCATGTGGAGTTTGCACGCTGTCTCCTGTCAGTATCCTCCCAGGGACCTGCAGCTTGGCTAATTGGTGTCTCTAATTTGCCTGTAGTGTATGACTTGGTGTGTCTGCCCTGCGACTGGCATCTAGGGCGCATCCCACCCTCTTGCCCTAGGCGGCCTATACAGGATAACCAGTTAAAAGATGAATAGAAGGATGTAAGAATGACCTGTAAAATAAGTCCCTTTAACATATAACATAACACACTAACAAGTGTGCTCTTGTAAGACGGAACCCCCAGATTTAAGCTGCATACTACAAAATGACAGTGAGTCTGTGGAGCACAGCGCCTGACTGATGCTGTCGTGTGAAGGACAGAGACTAATACGGCCATTGATCGCCATCTGAGTTGTCCTCTCCCATCCCTGCCAGTAAGCGTGCCTTTCCCGCTCTCTCCCCTGCCAATTTATCAGTGAGAGCCCATTCAGCAGAGAGTCAGCACTCCTGCGCTATTGTCATTTTTCTGTGTCATACACACACTGAGGCACTAAGGTGGAGGGGGGAAGCGAATGATGAAGCGACATTCTCAGAAACAATGAAGCGTTTTATTTTGTTATGCTGATATTTAGGATGCCGATGAATGCTGAGGATGTTTCCCACAGGTTTGCGAAGGGCTGAGCGGCTTCTATCTGGGTACAGCACAGGTTCTCCGGTGGGGTGGGGGAGGGGGACTGCTGCCAGCTCAGGCTAGCAAAATGGCAGAGAGCTTGGAAAACTCCCTCCCCCCAAAAGCTGAGTGCCACAGGATGCAATGGTCCACCGGCCTGCCAGACAGAACCAAGCTATCAGCAATTAAACTGAGCACAGATGTCTAAGTGCAGAATGTAAAGGGCATGTGGTGACCTCCCCCGCCCCCCACATACACACACACGAACACACACACACGCACCCTATTGAGGAAACTACAGCTTCTCAGACCTCACAGCTCAGACGAAGTCTTTGGACACAGCCTCCACGAAGTTGGGTGCAGACATAAGGATGGAGATGGTGCAGATGATGTTGAAGACGCTGAAGGCCACCAGGCAGAGGCGGTCGATCACCGCTGCTGCAAATTTCCACTGCTCCGCCATGCTCTCGCTCTCGTCCTGCTCGCGGAAGTGGTCGGCCATGAAGCGCACTTCCTCGAGGATGGCCTGCAGCTGAGGGTCTCCCAGGGCCATTTGGGCACCTGGCCCCGTTCCTGACAGAGTTCCGACCCCCAGGCCACCCGTTGTAGTTCCCACGCAACCCACGCTGTCCAGGGTGGGCGTGGCCTGAGCAAGGTGGGGAGGGGGGCTAGACGCCCCCACCCCCGGGACCCCCCTCTGGGGCAGGCTGCTGCCTCTCTGTGCTGGATCAGTGACAAGGGGTGGGTCATCCAAGTTCTGGAAGCCGATGTAGAGCAAGTTGCCATTGTTGGCACTGCCCTGTGAGTGCAGCTGAGGGAGCCCGGCGTGAGGCAGGTTCTGCGGGTGCAGCGGGTGCAGGGAGGGCTCCACTGGCTGGGGCAAGCTGCCGCTGTGTGAGCCAGACGAGCAGCGGCGCAGGTGAGGGGCACAGGGAGGGTGCTCACGCTCGTCACTTTCCCCCGGCCGTTTCATCCGCAGAAACCAGGCCACCCACTGCAGCAAGATCAGCTGCACCTGGAGGCAGAGAAGCCAGTTCATGTGAAGTGAAGCAACATATGCTATTGGGGGGTTAAAAGCTTTTTGTGGAAATTTACCTGAAGATAAGCCCTGCAGACTTATACACACAGTCTGTGCTGAGCATCCTCCCACCCCCCAACCGCCCCCCCCCCCCCACCACAAAAGAACAGAGAGATGAGTGGGTAGCTGTACCCATTTGGGCATGTCTCCTCCATTGGGGTCATGGTGGTGATACTGCAGCACCACCACAGTGGCTATCACAGACATGCCAACGATGATCATGATGCTGGCAAAGTACTGCCCTGAAACAGAGTGAGAGAGTGATAACACATGCAGGATGCCAAGCGTCTACACTTCAGCAGGCTCCATATTGTTTGCATTGAGTTTTAGTGCTCAGTAATTCTGCATGACATATTCATTAGAGAACGGCTCGCTGAGAGGAACCATGGATCTCCACCTCCATGTGAGTATGCAAATTCTCTGTCACATTTGTGTATGCATTTCCTTGGGGGATTCCAGTTCCTCCAAGTCTATTGCAGTATGCGTGCCAGAATTACATCCATCCATCCATCTAACCCCTGGAACAGGCTTTATGGCTCACTTTGACCCTGTACTGGATTATGGAAAGACTCCATGGTGACTTATGTAGCTTCACTGGGAGGAGGCATATAAGATTATACCTTTTCAAGTGCTCATAGAAGATATGGAGCTGCAGGCATTCTGCTGATGTTCAAATAGAAAGCCAGTCTGTGTTTCCAAACACTACAGGATGTAATGTGAAAATGTGGCCTATATGGGCTTGTGTGTCCTAAGTGAGCTTCCTGGGACTGACCTATCAAGGGTATGGAGTCTGACGTGGCCGGCATGATCTCAGCTACCAGCAACATGAAAACGGTCAGAGACAGCAGCACAGTGATACCTGTGGGATGGAGATACAACAGCTATGAATTTTGGGAAGTCTGTAAGAGGACCAGATCAGGAACAAAAACGGGCAGCATGATCCTCGCTTTAAAGCCTTTAATATCCCTGTTCCCTGGCTGAAACTCCCTTTACAACAAACTCCCTGAACCCTTGACATGCCTTCAAGCTCCTCTCGTTTTATAAGGCTTTCTTGGCACTACAAGGTTATTGTGGTAAGGAGCTGCCAAACAAGCAGCAGAGTCACGAATAAAGGATGGCTAACATATTCATACCACAATAAACCTCCCTCCATTCCCGCTCCTTCCTTACCTTCACTCTCCATTACTCTCTGCCCCTTAAATCTTTCTCATCCATTCAAGCATTAAAAAAAAAACATCACTCTCCTTCTCCACCTTCTCCCTTCCTCTCCCTCCACCCTCTCATTCGGAACCCGCCCCATCCCTCCGCCCCTCCCCCTCACGCACCCAGGGAAATTTTCTCCCCAGAGTCTGCGGGGAGCACAAAGATGAGCAGTGTCATGGAGGACAGCAGCACGCAGGGGATCAGCAGGTTGAGGGCATAGTAGAGTGTGCGTCTTCGGATGGTCACTACAAAGGTCACATCAGGGTAGGGCTCTTTGCAGCAGTCGTAGTACAGCTCATTCCTGGTGCCTGGAACTCCTGTGCCAGCCAGAGACAATAAAGGGACATCTTAACTCAGCAGAGTGACGAGAGACGGTCTGCTTACTTGAAACGTTGAAAACGATTGAAAAGATTATTTCCTTCCAAAATAAGTTGCTACTTATCTAAAACTTCTGATTTGGTCCATTGATTTGATTTGTTTTTTTGTTTTATTTGGTCCATTGATAACTTGAAACATTACTTTATAATATTTATAATATCCACTTTGCTGAGAAAGCAGCTGGACTCCTCTGAAACAGTAACATTGTGTTACAGTGTATAAATGTGTGTGTCGAGAGTGAGACAGGAAGTTCAGGCCACTCACCCACCAGGTCCCACTCTCCATTCGGCATGTAGCCCGAAATGTCAGCCTCTTTCATCTGCAGATCCAGCAACCAGCCGTCAAAGGACCAGGAGCCAAACTTCATCTCGCACTTCTGGATGTCAAAAGGGAACCAGCGGACGTCCACATTGCATGTACTCATGAAGATTCCTAAATGTACAGAGAGGTTGCCCTGTGATTCCTAAGAGAGACTGTACTGTTGCACTCAGGAGAGAGAGAAACCACATCACTGTCCATGTAACAGGCAGTGTTCTACTCCGGGTAAAATGAACAATTAAAAATCCCACTTAACAGTCCAGGTCACCCTGTCACATTCACAGCGAATATGAAAATTTGTAAATAAAACTCGGGCCAAATATTAAACATGCAAAATGAACAGCCCTGAAAAGTATAAAAGTTACTGCGAGAAACGCTAGATTCCACGGTCACAGAGACATTAACATGTGAGTGTGGCTGGTTGCCGAAACAGGTCTTTAATTATTATTATTACTATTATTATTAATTTACCAAAGGTAACTTTTAATATTAAACATATGGTATGCATGTACATTATGGTTTTATGTAATCCAAATTGTTTTAGTATTGTTTGTATATTATTGGGTTTTCTCTCATCCAAAAATATTCCCATTTAATTGTTGACGACCAACTGGCAAATAACCGAAACCATGAAATAGCCTGAAACTCTCCAGACTGTATTATCCGATAATTACAGGCTGGCATCCTCTTATGGTTGTACCAGCCACCTTGTGATCTATGCTGCCTGGGATAGCTCTCCCCCGAAAAAGAGGTCAGAAATTGGATGGATGCATTTGATAATTATGAAATTATGTCGTTTCAAAACAATGATTTTAGGAAAATGATAATGAATAATGTCTAAGATGTCAGAAACAAAGCCAAATAGCCCAATTAAGTAAGCAAGCTCACAGGCCAGGCAGGGCTGCATGGCCAAGCAGAGTGAGCAAATGCAGTCGGAGTTTAGCCGTGCGGCTCGTTTCAGAGCATGTGGCACGAAGCGGTGCTGCATCAGCTCAGGGGCTACAGCACATACAGCTTCCTACTGCAGGGAGCAAGTGACCTACACAGCAGCTGATTCGCCCCAATTACTGAGGAACATTGGCACCAAAACAAACTAAAACATTAGTCAATAATGATTAAGTCCAGTAAAAAAACATCCAAGGTTCTCAGGAAGAGGCACTGGGACCCTGCTGGGTCCATATTCAGTATTTTATGGTATATACTGCATATCAGGGATGGGGCCACTCCGGAATGCATTCATCAATTCCATTCCAGATCAAGAAATGTATCTAGAGTTGGGATTGCAGAAAAAACTATGGGGAACAGAATTGGAATTGAATTTGAATTTCAGGGAGATTTAAATTCCAACTCCAGTTCCCCTTCCTGATTTGGGCCCGGAATTCCCCCCCCCCCCGCTGCATATTCATCCAGCCACCTTCAAACACTGGTAAAGTGCATAGGGGAACTGGAGCCCACCCAAGGCAGCACAGGACACACGGCTGGGGTACAGGCTGCATGGCATAGCCCAGACAGACACACACTCACATGTAATCACACACTATGGGCAATTTAGTGACCCAGTTTGTATAACTACACATTTTTGTACGATAGGAGGAAAATGGAGTAACCATGTGAGACACCTGAAACACCGGAAGGAAATGCAGCATCATACTCGAGTATATAATGCTGTATTATTTACTGCCCAGTACACACATAAATACAGAAATTATCTGTCTATTGCAGTGTTATTTGGGCATTTCAGACAGAGTCTGAATCTGCAGTTTCTTCTAAACCTTTTCAAAACAAAATCATTTTCAAATGTTTCCCAAAAGCAGAGTGACACAATTGATTTATGAGCTAATCAATCTCATTTGAAGATGATGTGCTTCGATCAGTAGCTGGAGATGAGCCACTGCTGTGTCTGGTGACAAGCTGAGGGATGATGTGCTTTTAGAAATAAGCTACTGAAATTTTGCACTGACAGCTAGATTTAGGTTTACATTTAGGACACGTACTAGAAAATTAGTGAGATATATATATAAAATCACTCGGCTCTGTCCACTATTGTTTTGGTAATGAATTCAGCTACTCTTGCTGTGCTTGCTTTTTCAAAATTCTCTTCTCTTTAAATTAATTACACCAGAGTCTTTTCTGTGGATAAGTCACTTTTCCCTGACTTCTGTTTATTGTTATAAATATTTTCTGAGTTTGCACTACACTATTTTTAATGACTTGCAGACTTTGCCAATAAAGCAATTTACTAAAATCAAGTGCTATATCCTGCTTTTTGTCATAAAACAAATATCATTCTTTTTTAAAAACTATTTGCTTCTTTGATATATTTGTAACTATGTGTTAGACTATGCTAATAAAACCCCCTGTAAACAGAATTTAGCATCTTCTGGATACTCAAACATTATAAGCTACAGTATGATTATAATTCTGACTTTGTGCGGATACAACTCTTTTAAATGAGAGAAATGTAATTCACTTCTGTACAGTGGCCTTGATTTTGTTTGTTTACTTCTGTTTACTTTTTAAAATATATACATAGCTAAGGATTACTTTCCCGGGGAAGCAATTCATGATTTTTGAAACAATTCTCAAATCAAATTGTTTACATTTTTAGCAAATATGATTTAATCAGCATTGGGGGGTGACAAAGTAGTGTAATAGATTACAATTTCAGTTTTTGTATTCACATACAGTTACTACCTTAATTAGAATTATGTTAGTTGTGTTACACGTCATGTAACAAGCAGGTTTATTTTCATCATTGGTGGGGACCAAATCAGCCCCAAACCCCCAGCCCACAGTACTCCCATCATATTGGTAGGGACATGTCCCTATGATCCATTTATAATTTATTTGTTTCACTGTTAAATTGTCCCAAGAATGTCAAGTTTCTGAAATATTCAAAACTTAAATTAAAATGAAAGATTCTGTCTTTTTCATTATGGGTGTGTTTTTTTCTTTTCAAATGGTGTTCGGTCAATATTATGTCAACATTTTCTATTTTGTGGATTCATTGGGGTTTTTGAGTAAAAAAAAAAAATGAAGTAATTTTTTATGTAATTTTAATTTTCCCTTTAAGTAATCAGTAATCTGATTGCAATTTGTGACAATAATTCATAATCTGTAATGGATTACTTTTTGAGCAATTTCCCCAACGCTGTATTTAATAAATTTTCAATGACTGATTTTTCGGGGCATAGCTTGTATTTAAGGCTCAGTTGTTTATGGACAGGTTGACTACGGGACGAGTCTTGAGAATGAGGGCAGTAAAAGAATCACAAGCTGCTCGGTGAGGGAGGAGGGTCAGCGTATCAGGACACTCACCTGGGGGCAGGTACTGGCAAAAGCCGCTGGAGTTGACCAACACATTTGTCTTAAAAGTGGAATCAAAATCGTCATCAGCACTGTACAAATGGAGAACATTATATCATATGAGCAACAGGGGCAAGACCACGTGCCAGTTGGCCAGCAAAAAAAATAATTTCTTTAATTTTTGGGCTCTGTCCAAGCACTTTGGAAATGTTTGATGTTATAAATAAGATACAAAGCAAAGGGCTCACATGCTACAGTAAATATACAAAGCGTGCATTAGCCAATTGAGTGCAAACATGTGCTTTTATTTGTCGAGTGGAAAGCAGGGAGTAATGAAATATGTCTTTGTGTTTCTGTACCTGTTGTACAGAAGGATGTCGGGTGTCCAGATCTGGTCTGTGGTGAATCTGAGGTTTTTTACACCTGGGTACTCAGACTGATTCCACTGCAGGTAGTGGTCATACCAGTGCTGGGAAAAACAGGAATGACATTATTTGATGTTGCCGAATATCTAATGCCTGTGCCAATAATTCACTCTCCTTGGGAAACTTAATGCACAAGGTCCCTGAGACATAACATCCACAAAGAATGGAGGCAGCGTGCACAGCTCTCCACACATCATGCATCTCACTGCACACTCAGCAGAGGCTACAACGTCACGTTTCTCACCCTGCTTACTCAGTAATGTTAAACACCAAGCTATTTCCCAAGCAGATGGAGGATGACATGACCACTCCTCTGCGCTTTAACCCCATCCCACACCCCCCATTCTTCTCCCCCACACAACTGTCCTGAATAAAGCTGTATCTGGATTCTGTTTACCATTTGCAGCCAAACGTTGGTAGTGAGAACTTGATTTTTCTCATCCTGTAAGATATAAAAAGGACACTTCAACAGGGCTGATTGAGATGCCTGAGGGACAGGTGTATTCAGCAGCATAGCTGCCCTGAAGATGTCCTACGAGAGGATACAGACACACAGATGCACCAGTGTACAAAGAGAGACAGACACAGAGGTGAAAGTGGACAGACAGACTGACACTAATAAGCTGCACAAAAGTGGCAGACATGTAAATAGTGCTTGTAGATGGAAATACAGACCGAGAAGCAGATGTTGGTGAGGAGAGGCAAACGGATGCATGTATGCACTGACATGCAGGCAGACATATAGACAGAAACACAGCCCCATGACACATTCAGGCAGATTTACGTGCAGCTGTCAAGGTGGGCTGGTGGACAGAGGCCCCTACCACATCCATTATCTGCACAAGAATCATGGTCAGGTTGACGGTGAGAGGAAGTGAGTCATTGGCCACTGGCCTCTCCATGCGGTTGTAGTCCTTCAGGAGCTGCTTCAGCAGGTTACGCTGGTAAGGACCCTGCTGGGACACTGAAGGAACAGGAAGCAGCATTACGGAGACACTGTAGTCACATCAGATCCACATCAGAGTTTTGTTCAAAGTCAGAGGTCCAGAGCAATTTCCAGTAACAAAACAGCATTTCATGATCTTTAATATATTAATAATAACTTTCAATATAGACCTCAATGTTTAAGTTTTTAATGCTCACTGATTGTTTCGACTCTTTATCATTCACGGAATTATGACGAGTTATGTGTGTGCGAAGTTTGGTGGTTCTACATTGTATTTTTGTACTTCAAACCATGTTAAGCTTTTCCCGTTAACCATATTGATTCATAAGGTGCATTATAAGCTGGGTCCAGATTAATTTGTGGTTAGGTCTGGACTTTGAGAACCCCTGCAGTATAGATTCTTGCATAAGAAGGCATTTTTCTGTAGCACTGTGGATACTTTTACCTTTTTAGTTCCCTTTAGCCATGTAGATGCCTGTATTAGTGTAGACCCATGAGGCAAAATAGGTCTTTACAACACTGTAGCACACATTAACCACCCTGGCTATTGTACTAAAGCTGTATCAGGCCCTTTGTGACTACTCTTTCCTGTAGCAGTGTCACCTACAGTGACAGTATGTCTTTCTCTCCCTTTCACTCCATGGTTTCCGACAATTGATCATGCCTTGTAACAGTAAGAATATTTGCAGCAGTAACACACTGTTTCCTGTGGGACTCTGTAATAGTACGGTTTTCTATTGCAGTAACACCCCATAACAGTATGATTTTCTTTTAGCAGTATCACTCTTGTTGGAGTATGGTTTACTGCAAAAGCATCACCAAATGTTGCAAAATATTTGCATCAATGCAAGTGTATTCTTATCTTGAGCTGATGGCAGGGAGTGACTGCTAAGGGCAGCCATTGTGCATCAGGGGGTGACATGTGCCTCATTCAGCTACTCTCAGAGATCTGGGAAAGCCTGTGGTTTATTTAGTTTGTTTAAATATCGGATTTTAGCCTAAGAAACAGATGAGACACATTTCCCTCTCACACTTCAGCTGCAGTAGAAGTAGAAAGTGCTACAAATATCACAAAGAATGTAACATTTCTTTCACTCAAATCATACTCCAAATCTCGAACACAGAACTGAAAAAACAAACACACATACAAAAGCTTCATTGCATACAACAGAAATGGAAATCGAAAAACAAAAACAATGAGAGGTAATGAAAGAGACAGACCTACCTGGGACCAGAGCTGAGAAACTAAAGAGGAGAAGACCAGCAGAGTGCCACATGGTCCTGGAAGTGAAAGCAGAAGGAGAAGACTGTGAAATGGGCTGTCCTGGAGTTAGCCGGCACATACAGAGAGGCAGAGGAAGGCACAGCTGGTAGCTCTGGGGAATTGCAATAAAAGGAGGGGAATGTCAGCTGATTAACTCTGGACCCACAAGTCAGCTCCCTTCCTCCCTCCCTTCAATCCCTCTGTCTGTTTCATTCTAGCCCTCTCTCTTCCCCCACCTATAAACTGTCCTGCTCTGCCTTTCAGTGAGTGCCCAGTGGGTGGAGCCAGTGAGGAGAGAGAGCGAGAGGGGGAGGAGGTACAGGAACGGGCAGGCAGGTTGGGAGCTGAACGAAGAGGAAGCCGTGATAATATCTGCCCGCTTTGTCCTTTGCAGCCCATCGTCATATCTCTCGTCCTCAGTGCATTCCTCTGAAACAACCAGACCATGTGCATTACCATGGCAAGGGTGGAGCCTGATAGGGTGGTTAAACAGTATCCTCGTGCTTCGGGGTCTGGAGCACTTCCACTAATGCTACCCATATGCAGTGATTGTCTTTACTCTAGTGATCCCTGCCAGTGTCCCCTAGTCCCAAGCTCTGCTTGCTCTTGATCTGCAGGGCATTAACATGCAAGGATTGTGCAGGCTTTTGGCTTCTCTGTCTGTAGGGGAACACAGGGTGGGCTGCTCTGTGTATATGCTCAAGCGTGAAAGCAAACAGCAAGCCTCTGCGTCTAAGTGATGGGGGAGACCCTGCCAGAGGCAGAGATCAGCTCAGAAACTGCTGATGGAGGAGAAAGCCACAGGGATAATAGATCACAGTCATTACTGCCCTGCTCCCCAAGCCTTGAAGGATCACATATACCTGTGTGCTTCACTATCATCATATACTGCTGGTCACAGCTGCTCTTCAGCCTGCTGAAGTTTCCAAAAAAATATGTACGTTTCCCAAGCATCCAGCTTCCACTCTCTTACCCTGGATAAGGCCACGAACGAATCTATGGATGCCAGTCCATTGCATGGCACACACAAACACACACTCACACACAACCATACCATATGGGCAGCTTAAAGATACAGATATATTTTGTAAAAAAAAACAAAATGAAAGTATTTTCAGTTGGGGCAGCTTGGTGGCTCAGGGTAGCCTCATACCACCAGGCATGGTGGCTTGAATTTTGCCTCCATCTGTCTATGTAGAGTTCCCATATTTTGAAGGCTTCTTCTCTGTAAGCCAAATTCTTCCTGCAGCCAAAAATATGCAGTTATTTATACTCATTATTACTATTTAAGCACCATTGGAGACTTCATTTAACAATGTATGCACACATGTATGCTGTAAAAAGTGCACGACTGTAATATACTGTTGTTAGGAATCTGCTGGACTAACAGGAGGTGGGTGGCACCACATATGAACAAAACGGGCTGACATGGGCTTCTTCAGCATCCCACTGCTGGGACCTTGACATTCAGGAGGATCCTGGAGGCAAGCAGCTTGGGATGTGCAAGCAGCGTGGCAGTATGTTCAGCTCCACTGCCTATCTGACCCATAACATAGAACTTCAACAAAGACTCAGTTAATCAATAATGAGTGTATTAATGTCTCGTAAAATGGGCCATATACTGTTTAATCATTGTGTTTAACTTTGCAATCATTTGTTATTAATAATTAACATGTACTATGGTCATAAAGGCACATTTAACCATTATATGAAAATTACTGTGACTAAAATAAGGTCCCCAGCAGCCTGACCCATGGCAAGTGTTTCTAGCAATCAGAAATGAATCAGTTTGTGACAAGTAGATCAATGAAGTTGTTTTACTGGGGTAACAGATGCTAAGATGACAAAGGGTCACCCTATTAGCCAAAGTACTTAGGGCTTGGGGGAGCAGAGAACTGAGCAGAATGGCAAGAGGTCCTATCTCTTTTATTAAGTTTGTGGGGGTGTCAGAATTGTAGCTGCAGGACAGATACTAGCTATTGTTCAATAGATCTTTGATAGAAGCAGTGCATGGTGATTCTATAATTTTTTTAATTCCCTCATTATTTTTAAATTTTGCATGGCAAACCCAACCTCACAAATGACAAAACATAACATTGTGCACAAATTCGACTAAATGTTTTGAAAGCAGATTTTCTTCTAATGTTTATGTAGATAGGAAGGATACGGATTCATCTAATTAAAATGATTAAAAAGCTGCATGAGATTAAAACTCACAATCTTTTGGACTGAGCCCATTACACTAATCAATAATTCCCACTAATCCACAACCCTGAAGTCTATAGGCCTGTTTAATCAATATTCTACAGAGATCCTCAGACTGCAGTTCCAAAGGCCACTGCATTAGCCACTACCTGAAAGAGCTCCTACTCCATGCTAACACATAGCTCAGAGGAATGAATAGTTAAGAAACTCTTATTGCTATGACATGGGTCAAGGCACCCCACTGCACAAAAATGAAACAATGCCTTCCTGACCCGGGACAGAGTCATGTTTCTTCTCCAAGCCCCCAGATTACATGTGAATGCAGTTGTACTGTGTGCAGGGATGTATGGAACCCTAGTGAACGGTGCTCAGCATCACCCTGGAGAACAGCGCAAACAGTGCTCAGTGTCACTCTGGTGAAAGGCATTCAGCGTTGTCCTCGTGAACAGCACGAACGGCGCTCAGTGTTGCCCCGGCAAGCAGTGAGAATGGCACTCAGTGTCACCCCAGCAAACAGCATTAATCTGGTGAACTGTGTGAACAGTGATCAGTGTTGCCCTGGTGATCAGAGTGAATGGCACTCAGCATCTCCCCGGTGAGCAGCGCACATGGCGCTCAGTGTCACCCTGGTGAATAGCATGAATGGGGACTCAGCATCGCTCTGGTGAATAGCGGGAACAGCACTCAGCGTTGCCCTCGCAAATGGCACTCAACGTCACCCTGGCGAACAGCACAAACAGCGATCAGCATCACCTCTGTGAAAGGCACTCAGTGTCACTCCATTCAGCAGGCTCCTGGAGGAAAACAGCACCTAAAACATGTTCTACAGGATCGCTCATCCAACCAATTACACTAAACTTCAACAAAGACTCAGTTAACCAATAAGGAGTATATTATTGTCTTGTAAAACAGACCATATACTGTTTATTCATGGTGTTTAACTTTGCAATAATGTGTTATTAATAGTGCTGTCAAATGATAAAAAATTTTAATCAGATTAATCACAGGGTTCCTGTGGATTATTTTTGATTAATCATGATTAAATATCATTCATTTTTAATCTATATTAATCATATTTAATTTTGCATGAGCAAACAGACTCAAGAAAAAAGGGAATATATATGCACTTAACATGTTTATTGAACATCTTGAACATGAGTCGGATGCATTCCATCTGCCACAGAAGTGCAATACCATGGACCCATATCAAAAAGCAAGATTTTTTGCTTAGCCGGACAACTTGTCGGATTTAAGGTACCTCAGTTTAAATGGTCTTTATCTTCATTCGCTTACAATTAGCACGAACTACCGTAAATCCGACAAATAATCCAACTAATCATGAAGTCCAATTCTAGCCCGGTTAATTGCCATTGTTAGCAATATCAGTTGATGACACATTACGTGCGGTGCTTTACATATAAAACTCCGTAGCAATACATCTACAGATAAATTGGACGGTATAGCGTGTGCGACCGATTTAATGAGCCACAAATGAGAAGTAGTGCTTAAACAGTATAAGACTACAACTTTCCCTTCTGTTGATAAAGGCTGCAGCCATCTTGGATTCTGAACTCGGGATCCTCTGTGCTGCTCCGAGATATTTAGTGCAGGAGCTAGGTGACTTTTATTCAACATGAAAGGTGCGGAAGGTCTGTAGTATCAAAAATGTTTATTAGGCTAAACTGTGCCAGGAAATGCGATTCTTAAGTTTCGCAAGTGGTGGGTGTGACTAGGGGCCACACCCAAAGTACCCCCCAAAATGGGTTTATTTAACATGGGAGGTGCAGACTTCGTTCCAATGCCAGTTGATGCAGGTGTATTTACTGAATGAAAAAATCCAACTTAAGAAGATTTTTTTTGGTGGAAGCACTAATTAAGAACACAATTAATTAGTGCTAATTGGAGTTTTATTTAACATAAAAGGTGTGCAGTTGAAACCAACTTCATTACATAGTGTCACATCTCAGTAGTTAGAAAAATAAACTTAAGAAGAAAAATTATGGTGGAAAGACCCCTTAAGAAGGGCCACACCATGCCACACCCCCCAAAAATGGATTTATTCAACATGGGAAGTGCAGACTTTATTTCAGTGCCAGTTGATGTGGGACTGTTCACTGAATGGAAAAACACAAGTTGAGAACATTTATTTAATTATAAATGTTTGATATATACCTACTACTACATTTCAACAGTTCAAAGAAACTGGGGTTTCTAAACGGGTAAACGGGGTTTTTAATGGTGAAGAGAGGCAGACATCCACGAACATACTAACAATAACTTACACACCAAAGTTCGGTCGATCTGATTCATTGTTTGACCTCTTCATGAAAAGCAAGACTTTCTCTCTATCTTTAGCATATACATGTGTGTAAATGAATCTACCTTTTAAGACTCACACTTTCTCGAGGTGAGCACATGGTCCCTGGACCATTTCATTAAAATCTGAAACAATTCGATCTGGCAAGTGACGACGATGGTAAAAGAGATTTTTAAGAAATTTAGCCTCTGTGACTTACGCTAAGTTTCTTAATTCCAGACATTTGGTGAATGCTTCTCTATCATGGCAATGAACGATAGCTCTCCAGTGCCTCTGGTGCCACCACACAAAACATGTATTCTTCACATTGAGCAAGCAAATCGATCAGCCCAACAAAGACCCGTGGTCCAGTCCTTCAACCCTGAAAAATGATCCATTGTGAAAGAAGCTGCCTGTTTGAGGAAGGCGAAGAAGAACTTTGCTACATCAAAGTATTTTCAGGTAGTTCAGTCTCTTCCTGAGGATGTTGATAGTTCTCATGGTTATCATGTGCAATGTTACAAGAACTTTACTGCTGTTCCTCAGGACTCAAAAACTGCTAATGATAGTGCAAAACCAAAACAGTTACGATCTGGAGTGCCACCATCACCAGCTTTATCATCAACTGGAGTTTCCCAAATTCCTGGCCACTGAGTGGAAATCACAGCATTATGCGTATCTGATTGAAAAGAGGCATGTCTACCTCTCCTACTTAGGTTCATGCTTTCACTTCTATGTCAGCAATGGACAGGTCATGAGAGAAGAAGTTGAGAACTTGAAAACTAATCATGAGGAGGCAGACACACTGATCGCAGCCCATGCCAAGTTCATAGATGGTGAAGGAGGTGCCAACAACATTGTAGTCAGAGGATCAGACACTGACATTGCAGTCATCCTCTTATACCACTGCTGGGAAATAAAAGCCCACATTTGGATGGATGTTGGTAATTCATCAAAAAACAACAGACGGTACCTGAGCATCACATCAATTGCCAATACAATCGGACATCAGGTTTGCAGTGCACTCCTTGGGTTCCATGCATTAACAGGGTGTGATTACACCTCGGCATTCCATCGAAAAGGCATAGTCAGACCATTTGCACAGATGTTGAAAGATACTTCAGCTCAGAAGGCTCTCTCATCCATGTCTACAGGACAGCTTCCAGAAAGAGACCAAAAAGCTTTGGAGACCTTTACAGCAGAGATGTATGGAGCAAAGGGCAAATCGGCTACTTCATTAAATGGGTATCGTTACAAGGTGTTCGAGAAGGCCTATGGACCAAAGGCAAGGTGCAAGAATGCTTTAGAAAAATTGAAGGACATAGATGGTAGTATGCTTCCTCTTTGTGAATCTGAGTTATCTCAACATATTAAACGAGCATCGTTTGTAGCAAGGATGTGGGCCACTGCTACTGCAACAAATATAATACAGCATCCTTCGCCAGATGATGGATGGGACCTGAAGGACGGACATTATGAAGTCATTTGGTTTGAAGGTCCTGAACTACCAGAATCATTGATTCCAGCAGAAGGTGACCTTCCTGAAGAAGACTCTGATGAAAACTTTGAGATTTCATCCTCTGATGAAGAAAGCTGCCTATCGTCAGATGAAGAGTAAGAATGTCTTTAGCTGCATTATGGGAAAACGAACATTCACCAGACAGGGTACTGTGCAGAAAACTGTATAGAAAGCTAGTATAGTTAATACCATATGCTAAGACAGTATAATATTGATTGGCTGATTTATTATATCCTTTTGGCAGTTTTCCGCATTATATCAGGGTTATTTGTACCTGTCTACATGTATTTTGACCCTTGCTGCTGGTGTATGTTTGACATTCAGTATTAAGGATGGCTGTACAGTATATCTTCACCCTTTCTCACTATGAAAATCATTCTGAAATGGTCATGTCACTAAGTGGATTTGCTTGATGATATCAAATTAATGCATTTTACACTTTATATAGATGTATTCAAACTTTGAAAAGTGGTTACAAAACTTAAACTGTGTTTTTCAATCTTGATTATTAGGTAAAAGTGCAATTTACTACAGGTGTTCAATAATTTGTTGTCCTAGTAAGTAAATGCTGTAATCAGAATGGAGCAAACCAAAAACACAAATTTTTTTCTAACTAATTTTGATTGTGATTTCTGCCATCATTTTTGTTCTTAAGTAAATTTTTCTGACTACTGAGATGTGACACTATGTAATGAAGTTGGTTTCAACTGCACACCTTTTATGTTAAATAAAACTGTAATTAGCGCTAATTAACTATGTTCTTAATTAGTGCTTCCACCAAAATAAATGTTCTTAAGTTGGCTTTTTCCATTCAGTGAACAGTCCCGCATCAATTGGCACTGAAATAAAGTCTGCACTTCCCATGTTGAATAAATCCATTTTTGGGGGGTGTGGCAGGGTGTGGCCCTTCTTAAGAGGTCTTTCCACCATCATTTTTCTTCTTAAGTTTATTTTTCTAACTACTGAGAGTTGGTTTCAACTGCGCACCTTTTATGTTAAATAAAACTCCAATTAGCACTAATTAATTGTGTTCTTAATTAGTGCTTCCACCAAAAAAAATCTTCTTAAGTTGGATTTTTTCATTCAGTAAATACACCTGCATCAACTGGCATTGAAACGAAGTCTGCACCTCCCATGTTAAATAAACCCATTTTGGGGGGTACTTTGGGTGTGGCCCCTAGCCACACCCACCACTTGCGAAACTTAAGAATCGCATTTCCTGGCACAGTTTAGCCTAATAAACATTTTTGATACTACAGACCTTCCGCACCTTTCATGGTGAATAAAAGTCACCTAGCTCCTGCACTAATTTCTCGGATGTCCGAGAAACGGGAGCGCATGTAGTTACTTCCAGCTTCAAAACTCCGGAATTCGACTCGGAATACAAGCTCCGAGGGGAAATGGAACGCACTAAAACTACCCGAAATGGGTTGACAGAGACATTTCAGTGATTTTGAATCATTCTGCGCTGCAGATGGGTTAATTGCGTTAAAAATTTTAATCAGATTAATCATGATGATGGATTAATCCGCGTTAACCCGTTAATTTTGACAGCCCTAGTTATTAATAATTAATATGTACCATGGTCATAAAGTCCCCAGCATGACAGCGCAGAGTATCGTCCCAGGGAACAGCGCTCAGTCACCAGGCATGCTAACAGTGTTTCCCATGTCACATCCAGTTTACTGAGTTCCCAAGTGGTCCTGGGTGAGCAGCCAGACTAAGTGCAATTCAGAAAATCCCCATGATGATGGACCACATTACCCAACCTGGATTGGGGAGACCGGGGCCTCACCCTCGAGCCAGGCCTGTGGCAGGAACTCGAAGGTGAGTGCCTGGTGGCTGGGCCTCCACCCATGGGGCCAAGCCAGGCATAGCCTGAAGGGATAACATGGGTTGGCCCTCCTGTGGGCCTATCACAGGTAGGGGGAGCCATGGGGGTTGGTTGCGATGTAGACCAATTGTCACCTACTAAAACTGGCTATAGGTACCTGGAACGTAACCTCTCTGGTGGGGAAAAAAGCCTGAGCTGGTGCAGGATTGAAAGATACTGACTCACCTCAATGCATGGCTTGGACTCTATTCCACTCTGGAGTTGGCCATGGGGAAATGCGCTGGGCCGGGGGGCCCTGGGTCGGTGCCAGTACACTTGAGTTTACCCCAGTGAATGAGAGGATCATCTCCCTTCAACTTCCAGTCCAGAATAGCAGTCCAGAGTATCTGGCCTTCATGGAGGCCATGGAAGGAGAGCTGGAAGGTGCCCTGTCTGGGGACTGGATTATTCTGCTGGTGGACTTTAATGTTCATGTGGATAATGACAGTGAAACCTGAAAGGGTGTGACTGGGATGAATGGCCTGCCCGATTGGAATCCAAGCAGGGATCAGTAATTGGACTTATGTGCTAACCACAGTTTGTCCATAATGAACACCATGTTCGAACATAACAGTGTTCTAGGGCTGCACGATTTGGGGAAAATATCGAATCGCTATTTTTCTGACAGAAATTGCGATTACGATTTGATTTGCGATTTAATTTTTTTATGTCAAGCTTCAGTTCAATATTCAGTGTGTAGTAATTTTAAAACGTGACGCAGCATGAGATACCATCGATCAGTATTAACTGGTCTACGTTCTAATGCAAGGATGAGAATTTAAAGATGTGATGTGTCAAGTTAAGTAATAATGAAAACAATTATAATATTAATATATTATAATAATTATATTATACTTATTATAATAAAAAATAGCAATCTTGCAGGTAACGCTTATTACCCTACTATAATAACCCTAGAACCACGGTTCTAGTGTTATTATAGGAGGGTAATAACAACTGAAATTGTCAGTGTGAGGATCTCAGGATCCTCACACTCCAGGGGGTCACTCTTTATATGTAAATTCATTCACAACACCTACACACAGCACCTTGTTGGGGAGGGTCTTTTGGGGTATAAAGGGGGGTGAAGAACTGTCCTTAATTTGTATTTGAGCTGCCTTTCAGTACCCGGTGTATGTCTACACTGTATTACATTATATTATTTTTTTATTGTTCAATAAAAACACCATTTTGTTGAAACTGCAGAGACTCTGCAAGTGGATTCCTTACAGCACCTGACCTCCCCACCCTTCCAGTCCACCATGACCAGTCTTGTTTGAGTGACACAGCCTCTCCAAAAGTTGGATCTGTCTGTGTTTGTAAAATCTGGGGGGGGGGGGGGTGTATGTACTGTAGGAGCTAGTACTGTTTAGGCAGAATTCACACGTTCCCTTACCCATGTGTACGGACACAGGTTATTTAAGGGTGCACATGCCCAGAAGAATTGTTGGAAGAGAAATAAAAAATATGTGTGTTTTTGTGCCTGACCTGGGTTTGCTGCCTTATCCTTTTTTGCCGCACTCTGCCTCCACAATACCCTGAAGGTGGTACAGTCATGGCCAAAAGTTTTGAGAATGACACAAGTATTTGTTTTGACGAAGTTTGCTGCTTCAGTGTTTGTAGATCATTTTGTTAGATGTTTCTATGGTACAGTATTCTGACATATAATTACAAACATTTCATAAGTCTTAAAGGCTTTTATTGACAATTGCATTAATTTTATGCAGACTCAATATTTGCAGTGTTGGCCCTTATTTTTCGAGTAATGCTGTCAATCAATTTCTGAGCCAAATCATGACTGATGGCAGCCAATTGTTGCATAATCAATGTGGGTTTTTGTTTCTTCACCTGCCTCTTGAGGATTGACCCCAAGATCTCAATGGGATTATGGTCTTGGGAGTCTTCTGGTCAGGGACCCAAAATATTGATGTTTTGTTCCCTGAGCCACTTAGTTATCACTTTTGACTTATGTAATGGTGCTCCATCATTCTGGAAAAGGCATTGTTCATCACCAAACTGTTCTTGGATGGTTGCGAGAAGTTACACTAGGAGGATGTTTTGGTACCATTCTTCATTCATGACTGTGTTCTTAGGCAAAATTGTGAGTGAGCCCACTCCTTTGGCTGAGAAGCAACCACACACATGAATGGTCTCAGGATGCTTTACTGGCATGACACAGGACTGATGGTAGTGCTAACCTTTTCTTCTCTGGACAATTTTTTTTCCAGATGCCCCAAACAATCAGAAAGGGGATTCATCAGAGAAAATGACTTTACCCCAGTTCTCAAGGCCATCCTCCAAAAGTCTTCGCTTCACTATGCATGCAGATGCACTTACACCTGCCTGCTGCCATTCCTGAACAAGCTCTGCACTGGTGATGCCCCGATCCCATAGTGGAATCAACTTTAGGAGACGTTCCTGACGTTTACTGGACTTTCTTGGGTGCCCTGAAGTCTTCTTCACAACAATTGAACCTCTTTCCTTGAAATTCTCGATGATCCGATAAATGGTTTAGGTGCAATCTTACTAGCAGCAATATCCTTGCTTGTGAAGACCTTTTGTGCAATGCAATGATGACTGCACATGTTTCCTTGCAGGTAACCATGGTTAACAGACGAAGAACAATGATTTCAGGCAGCAACTTCCTTTTAAAGCATCCAGTCTGCTATTCTAACTCTCACCTGTGTTAATGAGAGAATAATTGAAACCATGTCAGCTGGTCCTTTTGTGGCAGGACTGAAATAAAATGGAATAGGTTTTTGGGATTAAGTTCATTTACATGGCAAAGAGGGACTTTGCAATTAATTGCAATTCATCTGACACTTTTCATAACATTCTGGAGTATATGTAAATTGCCATCATATAAACTGAGGCAGCAGATCAGGTCAGGTTGGGGAGCATGTGCTGATGCAGCGTGTTGCCACACCCACCACACAGCAAAACTCCTCGGGATCCCGGCCAGCAATCCCCCAGGCAGATACACAGTCCAGTCCCACCCTCCAGAAGTGGCCATCCATCTGCTGCAGCCAGGTGTTACATGGGTCCCACGAAGTCTCAGTATGTCCCACATATCTGCATTATTGTTTAGAGTATGTGCACATTCAGGTTTGTCAATAATAGGGTTTTTGGAATTACATTAATGAAAATACCAAAAAAAATTTTTTTGATAAATTATGATTGTGAATTTTCAAGTCTTGGTCTTGTTTTGGTCTTGATTATAAGTCTTCATTTTGTCTTGGTCGGGTTGGGTTTTGGTCTTGACTATGACTATTGGCATAATCATAAGAACATACAGTATGAAAATAAGAAATTTGCAAATGAGGCCCATCAAGCTCATTTAGGGAGAACTCAACTAATAGCTCGGAGTTGTTAAAGTCTTATCTAGCTCTGATTTAAAGGAAGCCAGGGTTTTAGCTTGCACTATAATAACAGGAAGACTATGCCATATTCTAACTACACGCTGTGTAAAGAAGTGCTTTCTCAAATCCATTTTAAAGTGTTCTCCTGCTAATTTCCACCTATGAATTATGTATGTATTTAAACTAATATTGAAATAGCCATTTGGCTGAACAGCATCCAGACCTGTTAGAATCTTATAGACCTGGATCATGTCCCCCCTCAGTCTCCTTTGCTCGAGGTTGAACAGATTCAGCTCAGCTAAACTCTCCTCATAAGACATTCCTCTAGGACCATGGAATCATTCTTGCAGCCCTATGTTGCACCCTTTCCAAGGCAGCAATGTCCTTTTTAAGGAATGGTGATCAAACCTGCACACGATATTCTAGGTGGGGTCTTTCCAAGGAATTGTATAATCTTATCATCACCTCCTGTTTAAATAGGAGGTTAAAATGATAGCATTAATTTTATGTACTGTTAAAAGGAGTTTGTAGTGTTGCCTACTTTTTCTAAAGTTTTAAAAGTAAGTATTTGCATAAGAATGAGCTATTAAGTCACATGACCAACATGGCTTTACATAAGAACATAAGAAATTTACAAACGAGAGGAGGCCATTCGGCCCATCAAGCTCGTTTGGGGAGAACTTAGCTAATAGCTCAGAGTTGTTAAAATCTTATCTAGCTCTGATTTAAAGGAACCCATGGTTTTAGCTTCCACTACAATAGCAGGAAGACTATTCCATACTCTGACTACACGCTGTGTAAAGAAGTGCTTCCTCAAATTTGTTTTAAAATGTTCTCCCGCTAATTTCCACTTATGGCCACGAGTTCTAGTATTTAGACTAATATTGAAATAGTCATTTGGCTGAACGGCATCCAGACCCGTTAGAATCTTATAGACCTGAATCATATCCCCCCTTAGTCTCCTTTGCTCAAGGCTGAACAGATTCAGTTCCGCTAACCTCTCCTCGTAAGACATTCCTCTAAGACCAGGAATCATTCTCGTAGCTCTTCGTTGCACCTTTTCTAAGGCAGCAATGTCCTTCTTGAGGTATGGTGACCAAACCTGCACACAGTATTCTAGGTGGGGTCTTACCAAGGAATTATATAAGTGTAACATCACCTCCCTTGACTTAAACTCCACACATCTAGAGATATAACCCAACATTCTGTTCGCCTTTTTTATTGCTTCCCCACATTGGCGAGAGTGGGACATGGAAGCATCAACATACATACCGAGATCTTTCTCGTAATCAGCTACCTTTATTTCAGTGGAACCCATAAAATATCTGTACTGTATATTTCTGCTCCCTGCATGGATTACCTTACATTTATCTGTGTTAAATTTCATCTGCCAAGTATCAGCCCATTCGCTAATTAAATCCAGATCCCGTTGGAGCCTCTCTGCTGCTAGATTAGTATCTGCTACCCCGCCCACCTTAGTGTCGTCTGCAAATTTAACCAGTTTACTGTATGTATTCGTGTCAATATCATTAATGTAAATTAGGAACAATAGTGGTATAATGGCTTTGAACTGGAAGTTAATACGTAAGAGGCAACACGGTAAATTTTATTTTTGTTTGTTGCATAAATATATAAGATGTGTTTATTTTTTGTATAGAGATGTACATACAGTGAGGGAAATAATTATTTGACTCTCTGTTGAATTACTAACTAGACCCATTTATTAAAAAATGAGAAGTCTGTAATTTCACTCGTAGGTTTATTTTAACAACAGAAGATAGATTTTCAACAAAACAAACAAGAAAAAAATCATTATGTAACAGGTACAAATCAATTTGTCATTTATCTAGGGAAATAATTATTTGATCCCCTACAAGCCAGCAAGGAATTAGGTCAAGTATATGTGCACTAACACAACACAAATAGTACTTAATTAAGTATTAACAGATACCAAGCCATCATTGTAATTTAATGGCATTACTTTGTTAAACAGTATTCTTGGGTCACTAACCTGTCTACATCTTCAGCCTTATCACCATGGGAAATAACAACGAGCTGTCTAAGGACATCAGAGACAAGATTGTTGAGCTTCACAAATATGGAATGGGCTACATAACCATCAGCCAGCAGCTTGGTGAGAAAGTGACAACTGTTGTTGCAATTATTCACAAAGGGAAGAAAGACAAAATAACTGTCAATTACCCTCAGTCTGGGGCCCCAAGGAAGATCTCATCTCATGTGGCATCAATGATCTTAAGGATGGTGAAGGCTAACCCCAGAACTACACGGGAGGAGCTCGCTAATAATCTCAAATCAGCAGGGACGACAGTCAACAAGAAAACCATCAGTAACACATCATGCTGTTACGAATTTAAATCCTGCATTGCTTGCAAAGTACCCCTGTTCAAGAGGGCCCATGTTCAGGCCTGTCTGAAGTATGCCAGTGAACACCTGAATAATTCCAATGAGCTTGAAAGAATGTGATGTGGTCAGGTGAGACCAAAATTGAGCTGTTTCACATCAACTCTACTCGCTGACTATAACCCCAAGAACACCATCCCTACCGTCAAATACTGAGGTGGAAGCATTATGCTTTGGGGGTGTTTTTCTGACAAGGGTACAGGACAGCTGGACCACATCAAAGGAAAGATGGACGGAGCAATGTACCGTAAAATCTTGAATGAGAACCTCCTTCCTTCAGCCACCCCTTCAGCGGGTGGGTCTTCCAGTAAGACAACAACCCTAGGCATACAGCTAAGGAAACAACAGAGTGATTCACATTAAGGTCATGGAGTGCCCTAGCCAGTCTCCGGACTATAATCCCATAGAAAACCTATGGAGGGAACTCAAGCTTCGTCTATCCAAGTGACAGCCTAAAAACCTTAAAAATTTGAAGGAGGTCTGCAAAGAGGAGTGGATGAAAATTCCTGATCTGCATGCAAACCTGGTGACCAACTACAAGAAACATCAAACAGCTGTGCTTCCAAATAATGGTTATTACACCAAATACTAAAGCATGTGTTCCAAGGGATTAAATACTGTACTTATTTCTTGAGATGAATGACAAATTGGTTTGTAACTGTTGCATGATGATATTTTCTTGCTTGTTTTGTTGATAATCTATCTTTTGCTGTTAAAACAAACCTACCAGTGAAATTATAGACTTATGGGTCAACTGAAGAATTCAGCAGGGGGTCAAATAATTATTTCCCTCACTGTATGTGTGTGTATGATACTGAAAAACTTTATTTTGCGTCCATAGTGTTCATGTCGGTGTTGTTTTGCATGAAGAAGATAAATAAAACGACAATTTGAACATCAGTATGAAGCGTTGACTACCTTGTGACTGGCGTAGCTACACCTCTCTTGACTTAAACACCACACACCTAGAGATGTAACCCAACATTCAATTGGCCTTTTTAATTGCTTCTCCACACTGGCGAGAGTGAGACATGGAAGCATCAACATAGACACCAAGGTCTTTCTCATAATCAGCTACCTTTAGTTCAGTGTAACCCATAAAATACCTGTACTTTATATTTCTGCTCCGTGTATGGATTACCTTATATTTATCTACAGTATGTGAAATTTAATCTGCCAGGTATCAGCCCAGTCACAATAGTGGTCCTAAAATTGAACCCTGCGGTACCCTTCTATGAACACAGGCCCACTGTGACATTGTGCCTCTAATAACTACTCGCTGCTTCCTGTTTGTTAGCCAGTTTTCGATCCAGGCTTCCTTAAATTCCTGCAGCTTTCAGCTTAAGCAGGAGCCATTTGTGGGGGACAACATCAAAGGCTTTCTGGAAATCTAAGTAGATCACATCATAGGCCTTTTTGCAATCAATTTCTCTTGTAGCTTCCTCAAAGAACTCAAGTAGATTAGTTAAACAGGATCTTACCCCCCCTAATCCATGTTGGCTATCCATCAGTGTCAGGGTTAGCACTCATCTGTCCGAGTATTTCATATCTTCTGCCTGTTTGACCAGCAGGTGTCGCCAGTCCTTGTGTGTTACCTGATTGCTCGTTGTCCTGCACCCTCCTTGATTAGTTAATTGTGCCATGTCTCACTCCTCCTGTGTCGTTACCCAGTTTGGTTGTGTATTTAAGTTCCTGCCTTTTTTCAGTTTTTCAGTGTGTCATTGTACATCACGTGTATTTCAGAAGGTGTATTCAGAATGTCAGAAAGTATCCTGTGTTGTTATATATTTGTTCCCTGCCTGCTCCTTGTTACTTTGACTTTTTGTAGTTAGTCTTTGTTTTTCCCTATTTGCTTTTTGACACCTCGTGGTCTGTTTTATTTTGCAGTATTTTCAGTTTTTGTTAATACACCCCTGTGATCTGCAAGTGGAACATCTGCTTTCCTTTTCCCTGCCTGCATGATGCCCCGTCCCTGTAATCAAAATTCCTGAGTCCCTGACACTCAGTGTTATTTGAATCCAGGTAATGTACCATTTTCACTTGGATTATAGCTTCCATTACTTTTCCAGTTATGCAAGTTAAACTGATTGGCCTATAGTTTGCTGAATTACTTCTATCCCCTTTTTTGAATATGGGCATTATATTAGCATGCTTCCAATCAGAAGGTACCACACCAGTAGATAAGGCTTTCTGGAATAGCAAAGTTAAAGGTTGGCTAATAATATCCTTCATCTCTTTTAGAACTATAGGTAAGATGCCATCAGGGCCCAGCGATTTATTTATTTTGAGCTTAGCTAGGCTTGGTACTGCCTCAGTTATACATATATTGGTTATAGACGATGCTGGATTAGTAATAAAAGTTACTTGTGTTCTCTGCTGTGAACACCTGTGAAAAATAATCATTAAACTCATTTACTATATCAGTTTCATTTTTAATTATATGGCACTTACTATCCTGCAAACTAGTAATTTCAGCTTTGAGATCTCTTTTAGGGTTTAAATATTGGAAGAAACCTTTAATGTCACCCTTAGCCTCCAATACAGTCTTCCTTTCTACATTCTTCTTAGCGAGTCTAATGTTATTTTTTTAATTCAACCTGTAGACTTGGATACTACTGCTTTATTTTGAAATCATTATTTTCCAATTGTGTGAAGAGAGCCATTTTCCCCATGACTTAATTCTTAATTTCTGTAGTAAACCACCTTGGTTGCAGTTTCCTAGATCATTTTTGCTGGAAACGGGTATGAAGTCCCCCTGCACTTGCAAGAATGTGCTTTTTAAAAACTCCCATGCCACTTCAACAGTTTACCTGTTGAAGAGGCATGAGTGACAACCAGAAACAGCGGATCACATGGGGATCCCACACGAGGTTAACGAGGGAAGGAGCGGACGATCGGGCAGGACAGAGGTAATGTTGGGATAAGATCTTTATCGTTTTGGAAGCCATTAAGAAACAAATGCTCTTCTTGTTTTATCCTGTTCATTTTGTGTTTAAATGCTAAACAAAGAATATTTAGGTGTAATTTTGGGGGGGCGGGAAACAATTAATTGGTTTTCCATTATTTTTTATGGGAAAAATTCGATCTGAACTCAAACTTTTTAGGATTCGATCCGGAGTCCGGAACGGATTAAGTTCGAGAACCGAGGTACCACTGTAGTGTATTTCAACTAATAACTTCAGGACTTGAGCGGCATCTGCTGGTCAACGAAAATAAATGCATTTACTACTATTAAAGAAAAAATAACCCATTTCCCATGACTATATACTGGCATCTTTCATCATCCATATCTAATCCATTTCTGAAAATATGCTGGATAGTAGAAGTCTATATTCCATTATTTTGAATAGAAAAATAATGGGTTCCCAGTCCATCCCAAAACCGCAAACAATTTCCCCAATTTTTAAACGTATATATAATTATCCACCAAAAACTTTTGCATAATATAAATCATTTAAAAAACGAAATACCTAACCAGTCACTTATTTGTATAGTACATTTCATAGAGAGGCAGTGAAAATGATAAAATATGTAGTAATACAAGCCAGTAATTAATTATAGTAAATTATAGTAATTAGTAAAAACAAAACTCCCACAGCCCTACAAGCGGCAACAGAAAATGGATGGATGGAAAAAAAACATGATGACAGATGAAAGTTAATTACAGCTCATGAATTATTCAAAGGCACCCATAATGAATGAAAATGTTTTGTAATCTAAATTTAAATGTTTCTGCTTTTGGTGTACATCTGAAATCCTCAGGCCGCTGGTTCCAGCTATGGACACCATAAAGGCTAAAAGCAGTTTCACCAGGTTTGGTTTTAACTCGGGGCATCAGGAGATGACCAATCCCCAGATACTTAATGTGCTTAATGTCACGGCCACAAGGGCGGGACCGAGCGCCGGTAGACAATCGGCAGCTAGTAGCGCCTCTATTTAAACCGGCATATCCCAGAAGTCTGTGCGAAGTATTGTTGCCGTTTCCGAATGAGCCGTACTGAGCGTTTTGCCTGTCCTGTCTCCCCTGCTTGTCCTGCCTACCGTGTCCTGCCCTACTGTTCCATCTACCCTGCCTGCTCCTCGCCCTTCTCTGACCTGCCTGATCCCACCTGACCTGCCCTCCTGCTCTGTCCTGCTGCCCAGACGATCCTGCTCCTTCTCCCTCGTCATCCCTACGTGTAGGATTGACCTTCCCGGTGCTCGATTTCTGCCCGTACATCGACTATTCTTTTGGATTCCCCTTCTGGTTTTGGCTTTTCAAGGTTCTATTAATAAAACCTTTGGCTACTGCACTTCGGGGTCTCCGCCTGAGATGAGATTGATCACCATGGTGTCATCCGCACATTAAGACACTTGACAGGAGACATAGGACAGTGTTTCCTCTGGGATGGGGGGGTCAGACGGACACCAACAGGATTCATGCTGTTCATGTGTTTCTTTTAATGACAGGGTTAGGGTTAGGGAATTACATTTTAGCATTAAAGAAGTATGGGAAGTATACACTCACCTAAAGGATTATTAGGAACACCATACTAATACGGTGTTTGACCCCCTTTCGCCTTCAGAACTACCTTAATTCTACGTGGCATTGATTCAACAAGGTGCTGAAAGCATTCTTTAGAAATGTTGGCCCATATTGATAGGATAGCATCTTGCAGTTGATGGAGATTTGTGGGATGCACATCCAGGGCACGAAGCTCCCGTTCCACCACATCCCAAAGATGCTCTATTGGGTTGAGATCTGGTGACTGTGGGGGCCATTTTAGTACAGTGAACTCAAGAAACCAATTTGAAATGATTCGAGCTTTGTAACATGGTGCATTATCCTGCTGGAAGTAGCCATCAGAGGATGGGTACATGGTGGTCATAAAGGGATGGACATGGTCAGAAACAATGCTCAGGTAGGCCGTGGCATTTAAACGATGCCCAATTGCCACTAAGGGGCCTAAAGTGTGCCAAGAAAACATCCCCCACACCATTACACCACCACCACCAGCCTGCACAGTGGTAACAAGGCATGATGGATCCATGTTCTCATTCTGTTTACGCCAAATTCTGACTCTACCATTTGAATGTCTCAACAGAAATCGAGACTCATCAGACCAGGCAACATTTTTCCAGTCTTCGACTGTCCAATTTTGGTGAGCTCGTGCAAATTGTAGCCTCTTTTTCCTATTTGTAGTGGAGATGAGTGGTACCCGGTGGGGTCTTCTGCTGTTGTAGCCTATCCGCCTCAAGGTTGTGCGTGTTGTGGCTTCACAAATGCTTTGCTGCATACCTCGGTTGTAACGAGTGGTTATTTCAGTCAAAGTTGCTCTTCTATCAGCTTGAATCAGTCGGCCCATTCTCCTCTGACCTCTAGCATCAACAAGGCATTTTTGCACACAGGACTTCCGCATACTGGATGTTTTTCCCTTTGCACACCATTCTTTGTAAACCCTAGAAATGGTTGTGCATGAAAATCCCAGTAACTGAGCAGATTGTGAAATACTCAGACCGGCCCGTCTGGCACCAACAACCATGCCACACTCAAAATTGCTTAAATCAACTTTCTTTCCCATTCTGACATTCAGTTTGGAGTTCAGGAGATTGTCTTGACCAGGACCACACCCCTAAATGCATTGAAGCAACTGCCATGTGATTGGTTGATTAGATAATTGCATTAATGAGAAATTGAACAGGTGTTCCTAATAATCCTTTAGGTGAGTGTATGTGCTTTAGAATTACGTGCAGTTCCAGGTCACAGCCCTGACAATATTGCATGTTCCACGCTTAATAACCGTAATCTGTAGGAATCAGTCCATTTCACTTTGTCGTTACTCACAGCCAGAGTCCATAATTACTAATTTTTTCTCATAAATTGACCATTTTGTTTCTCATTCAGCGTTTAAGTTCTGCATGTCACTGGTGTAATCTACTTTAAGGACTAGGCAACTGAAATTTTGTCAAAATAATCCCATATACAGGTATATATGAATCCCACCTTTTATATGATTGGTTTTAAATAGTTTCACAATGTCACCTAAACCCCCCCCCCCCCCCCCCCCGGCACAGCCATTTTATCAAATTTTTTTGAAAATCTTCCATTGTTATTAGAATATGACTGGTTAAAAAGCTGTTATGGAAATTAGACCTTAATTAATATTCTGTTAGTAAATTTTGTCATTTTGTAAAATAAAATAGAATGACTTGTTCCATCACTAGTGTTACAAGGTGTCACTGGTGTTATAGTGCTTTTATGACAAGGTTATTTCTGAAGAAAGTTTGTCTTTATATAGTATCTTACTTGAACTGTTGGAATGATCAGTTTTTGTACTTTTTTATCTCTGTTGTTCAAATTGCATGTCTGGTCTACTACAACCCCAATTCCAATGAAGTTGGGACGTTATGCAAATTGTAAATAAAAACAGAATGCAATGATATGGAAATCTCATAAACCCATATTTTATTCATAACAAAACATAGAAACATCAAATGTTTAATCTGAGAAAATGTATCATTTTAAGGAAAAGATAAGGTAATTTTGAATGTCATGGCAGCAACACGTCTCAAAAAAGTTGGGACAAGGCCATGTTTACCACTGGGTGGCATCACCTCTTCTTTTAACAACAGTCTGTAAACGTCTGGGGACTGAGGAGATCAGTTGCTCGAGTTTTGGGAGAGGAATGTTGTCCCATTCTTGTCAGATACAGGATTCTAGTTGCTCAACTGCCCTAGATCTTCAATGTCGTCATTTTCGTTTTATGATGCGCCAAATGTTCTCAATGAGTGAAAGATCTGGACCACTGGCAGGCCAGTTCAGTACCTGGACCCTTCTTCTAAGAATCCATTATGTGGTAATTGTGGCAGTGTGTGGTTTGGCATTGTCATGTTGGAAAATGGAAGGCCTTCCCTGAAAGAGATGTCGTATGGATGGCAGCATATGTTTCTCTAGAACCTGGATATACCTTTCAGCATTGATGGTGCCTTTCCAGATATGCAAGCTGCCCATGCCATATGTACTAATGCACCCCCATACAGTACATCAGAGATGCTGGCTTTTGAATTGAGCGCTGATAACACGCTGGGTGGTCTTTCTCCTCTTTAGTTTGGATGATATGGCATCCTTGGTTTCCAAAAAGAATTTCAAATTTAGACCACAGTTTTCCACTTAGCCACAGTCCATTTTAAATTAGCTTTGGCCCAGAAAAGACGTCAGCGCTTCTGGATCATGTTCAAATACAGCTTCATCTTTGAATGATATAGTTTTAACTGGCATCTTTGGATGGCACGGCGAATTGTGTTCACTGATAATGTTTTCTGGAAATATTTCTGAGCCCATTTAGTGATTTCTATTGCAGAATCGTGCCTATTTGTGAGGCAGTGCTGCCTAAGGGCCCGAAGATCTTGGGCATCCAGAATACTTGTCCCTTACACACAGAGATTTTTCCAGATTCTCTGAATCTTTTGATTATATTATGTAATGTAGATGATGATATTTTCAACCTCTTTGCAATTTGATCGATCATCTTTGAATGTCTCATCTTGTGATAACACCAGTGACAACCTGACCAAAACTTTGCCTTTTGCATTAACAATATGTTTGGAACTGAACTCTTAAATTTTGAGTGTATGCTGACAGGCCATGATCATAGACATATTAGGTTGGTTTCTTTTATGTTTAATTAAATTAATTTTCTATCATTCATTTCAATATGTATTAATTTCAATTCCCATTCCCAAATCCCATATAGAGAACGACCCATGTGTCAAGTTTCTGTCCTCTAAATTGTTTCTTAAAGAGGACAGTTAGACCTTTAAGATATGTCACGTGTGTGAGGTGTGCTATTTACCATTCCAAGTCTTTATTTACGCAAAAAAAAAAAAAAACATCTACATTAAAAACCGTTTTCCCTTGGATTTCAGGAGCATATGGGCAACTTCTTCTTTCCTTAGGTAAAACTACAAAAACTTAATGCAACAGAAGTGTGTAAAACAGTTGGCCATTAGTAAGTTCTAGTATTTTTGGTGACTGCTTCCCATTCCCAGGTCTCATTGCTTGCAATGCTCAAGTAGAGTGAAAACATGGTTTTACAAGCCCAATTTCGAATTGTACCCGTCAACACACTTAAGAAAAGTATAACAGAATAACAGCCATGGGCGTATGGCGTGTACATCATTGTACCAGAACTGGATGCACATGTACTTTAGTTTGAACATTTTTCTTTAGTTCGCTCCAGTGCCCGGTTTGGGTAGTATTGATCAATCAGAAGCAGATGCCATGCCTATCATTAAATGCATATTTATCTTAATTTTATTGTAGTTAATATTTACCCGTAATAGATCGGACTAGTTTAAATAAAAACAACCAGGTCACTTTATGAGTACTTCCTGCAGTTACGCGTGGACCTGCTTCCTACTTGGAAGAGTCACGGAGTGGCGAGCATGCCTGTGAGTGTGAGAGCCCACATTAAATCAGCCAGATAAATTTGTAGGAGTTGTTTGCGTGTAATTAAGTGACCGTTTTCAGGAAATGCAAGGAAATGGGCGCGTTTCGCTGGAATATGAATCTGGGTGTATGAAATTACACGGAAAGTGTGCGTAGATGGAGCGCGTGTTATAATGAGCGTGGGTCCAAGACAAAATGGCGACGTGCAGGCAACTATCACAAAGCGGCATGATCGTGTGTGTTTTCGTAAATGAGGAAATACTTAAATAGACACCACAGGTGAATTGGAATACTGAAGTCAGGCAAGTCATGCGCTCTTTCGGTTAGATCGATCAGAGTGGCTAAAGTCAGTCAGGTACGCTAGTGTGAAGGTCTGTTATCTATGGTTGTATTTAAAATTAACTTACGCTTTATTGTAACGACTTGCTTTAATTTTACTGTTTTTAATTCCTATGAACATTCAGTCTTGTAATGCGGCTCAGGCAGTGTCGTGTATTTCAGTTTGTTTATACTTTAATGTCTTCGTAAACTGATTACCGATTTATTTTATGCCAGTTCAGTGAGAATGTCATCCTTGTGTCAAACAAAAACATGCGGCTGGTTAGACTACTTCTTGAGAGCAACCTTGAAACTATGCTCTCTGTTCCTGTCAGCTCGCTAAAGATCTCTTGCACCCATCCCCTGAGGAGGAGAAGAGGAGACACAAGAAGAAGAGGCTTGTGCAAAGCCCTAACTCTTACTTCATGGATGTGAAGTGTCCAGGTTTGGCTCCTGATTCTCAAAGCTTATGTATATATGGGTGATTCCTGTTTTGGACCACATATTTGGCTGTCTGTTTTCTGAAAATTGGAATGATTGTATTTTATGGTTTAAACATTTTGTCAGGACTATACCATACTTAGCTATGAGGAATGCATGTTTGCCAAGCTCGGGGGTTGAAAATATTATAATTATGGGATGTTTTTTGTATATATTTCTCCAGATGTTTTCCACCCTGTTAGGGACATGTACATGGTAATCACAGAGTTTAAATAATGTACAAGTATACATTCAGTACAAATAATACTGAATACTGAACTTTTCTGGGATACAATGTGTCCCTTTTGCTATGATAAAAGTTTCATTCTTGTAGCATTAACAGTTTTAATTTTATGAATAGTAAAATGTCAGAATAATGGAATCTGTATATTTTTTTGTCCCCATTTTGTTGTCTTGTATGAGGAATTTTATTAATTAGAAATAAAAGTATATGTAGATGCATTATATGTACCTCATTTAACAAAACAATATACAAATATACCAAACACTTACTGTTGTTATTGGAATATTTTTTAAAAATCTTTGCCTAACAGGGTGGAATAGAATATAACAGGGTGGAACCGAGTAGGTCTCTTAACAAGTAGATTCAGATTCACAACAACAATACTACTACTACAACTAATAATAATAGTAATAATAATAATAATACCACTGTAGTAACATAAATAATTAAGAAATACACTCATAAAATAATAATAATACTTTTTGATTATACCATTATTATTCATTATCATACACAAGAAATACACTCAAATAATAAAAAGTCATTTTAATGAAAATAATAAATATTCTTGTACAATTTCTACTCAGTAGGCTGCATATCCCATACATAGCCTAACAGGGTGGAACCTAACAGGGTGGATTATTTCTAGCTAATTTAGCTCTAGCTCTTTGAGTGAGCAACATTTAGCGGGCACATACTCTACAGCTGATCAGCATTTAAATAGCTATTTTTAGCATGTTTTAAAAAATATTTTTTCCAATAAATATTTCCCATAATATATACTAACAGGGTGGAACTTTAAGGGTGCCTCAAACCGGTGTGTAATATATAATTGAGAAAAATACAAGAGAGAGTGACAGTTAAAGCTTACCTTAGTCTTCCAGTTGAATTTCCCCCCAAAAACAAATGATGTCACTTTGTGGAAATGGCTGTATGGATTTGTAATCTTTTTAGGGAGCCAAGAAACTAGGGGCTCACAGGGTGGAAAACGAATGTGGGGACATATAATATATTATATAATTACAGAAAACAAAATAAGTTTCACCAGATTTATTCCTTTCTCTAAAGGTAGTATACCCTAGTCTATCAAAATAATAAAGAATAAGTTTTGGTTTTTATAATTTTATAGTTTATATTTACTGAGGAAGTTGAATACATTGCATTTGGGACATGCTAAAATTAGTGCATATTCCAGAGAAATGGTGCTTTAAAGAGATGTAAAAAGATAATAAATAATAATTTATCTTTGTTAGAGCAATAGAAAACACCTAAACACATAATAAAATAGGTTTGTTATGAAGATTTGTCTAATTTTTATAAAAGAATAAGAGCCAGTTAAACACGAGGACATGAATATGTGGCCCAAAACAGGAATCACCCATATGTAGTGATCTTAAGCATATCTCACAGATATGCATAGTAAGCATATCTGTAAGAGGATAGGGCAACTTCTCATGGACAGGCTGCAGTGTGGTAAGACTTTCCCAGAATGAACTTTGCCTGTTTCTTGGTGAAGTAAGCAGTGCTTATTGGTGATCTGTGTCCTAGGGTGCTACAAGATCACCACAGTGTTCAGCCACGCGCAGACTGTTGTGCTGTGTGTGGGCTGCTCCACAGTGCTCTGTCAGCCCACAGGAGGGAAGGCACGCCTCACTGAAGGTTAGTCCATGAATCCTTTGTGTACACTAAGAGCCTGTTGTCTTTCGATGCTTTCTCTGATGCTATAAAGGTTGGATATTTCTGCAGCATTAAAATTTATTATTGAGGGTGAAATTGACAAACATTTTAGCTGGAAAATGCTGAAAAATTGGTCATTTCAATGTGGTTTTTGAAATACAGTGGTACCTTGGAACATGAACTTAATTTGTTCCAGAAAGCTGTTTGAGTTGCAATTTGATTGAGTTGAATTTCCCCATCAGAAATAATGTAAATTAATTTCATCCATTGACTCCCAAAATAATGCCTAAACTTACCTAACCTACCTAGCTAATGATAAAAAAGCAATGTAAAACTAATACACACATGAAAAAGCACACATACGAAAGAAATAAACATGAAATAAATGACAATTCCCTATTCCTAAGCAAGAACATAAAATGCGTGCAAGTCTCGCTATAATTTCCTTTTTAAGTTCTACAGTTACTCTCACTACTTTTCTCTTTGGTTTGCTGCTATCACTGCCCTCTTTCTTAGGGACCATGATTACTGTACCACTAAGTGTACTGTAGGTAAAGCACAAAAAAGATTCTCACATCGAACTTGGTCGAGAGGCACTACGAAACTGAGAGCGATTCATAGGCATCATCATCCCAGTAGGTCGTTCGCCTTTGTTTCAGCCCATCAGAGATGCATCTCGAGCTGTACAAGTTTTAGCAGGTCTATTTTGTTTTGTCGTGTTCCAAGTTCAGTCAAGTTGTGGTTATATTTTTCTCGACCAACCCATTCCAGGTCCAAATTCAACCCATACAAATTTTAGCAGGAACGGTCAAGTTCCAAGATTTAGGTTGAGGTACAAGTAAAAAAATTCAACAGACCTGTCCGAGTTGGTTGAGTGAAGAGGTGTTCGAGTTCCAAGGTTCTACTGTAAATAATGACAAGACATACACTACCAGTCAAAAGTTTTAGAACACCCCATTTTTTTATTTATGCAGTTTAATGTCTCATTTGCACTCTGAAATTAAAGCATAGTACAAATAAGCAATTGGAGTTAAGAAAGAAATCAAGGAATCAATTTATAGACCAAAATGTATTCTAAACTTTTGTCTCATTAAAGTAGCCACCTTTGGCAAATATAACAGCTGAACACACTCGTCGCATTCTTTCTACAAAAGAAATAAAATATTCTTCAGAAAGTTCTTCCCATATCTGTTGCAGAAGTTCCTATAAATGTGTGGCACTTGTAGGTTGGTTTGCTTTCACTCCTCTGTCCAGTTCATCCCAAACCAGCTCGATGGGGTTTAAGTCTGGAGACTGTGCTTGTCATTCCATGTTTTCAAGCTTACCATCTTGTTCTTTTTTCCTAAGGTAGTTCTGGCATAGCTTGGACTTATGGTTTGGGTTATTATCTTGATGTAGGATGAACTCCTGACCAACTAGGCGCATACCAGAGGGTATTGCATTCATGCAGCGCAGAATGCTGTGGTAGCCGTTTTAGTTCAGGGTGCCTCTCACTCTGTACAAGTCACCGACCCTGGATCCAGCAAAACAGCCCCAGACCATCACACTTCCTCCTCCATGTTTGACAGTTGATGTCACACACTGTGGAACCATCCTTTCGCCTACTCCACAACGTACAAAGATCCTGCGTGATGAACTGAAGATTTTAAATATGGATTCATCAGTCCATAATACCTTCTTCCAGTCTTCAGTAGTCCAATGGCGATGTTTCATGGCCCAGGCAGGCCTCTTTGTCTTATTCTGACGTCTTAGCAATGGCTTTCTTGTTGCAACTCATCCTGTCAAACCTGCAGCTCGAAGTCTTCTCTTCACAGTTGAAACTGAGACTTGCTTACTACGACCACTATTAAGCTGTGCTTGAAGTTGTGATCCTGTGAGCCGCCTATCATGCAAGCTGTTAACTCTCAGAAACTTGTCCTCTGATGCAGTTGTGGCTTTGGGTCTGCCAGACCTCTTTCTGTCAGAGTTTGCCCCAGTTTCTGAGTGCCTTTTGATGGTGAAGGAAAGTGTACTCACAGACACCTTGACTGTCTTTGCAGTTTCTCTGTAGGAAAGAACTACATTTTTAAGTTTTATGATGGTCTGTCTCTCTTCCATTGTTAGCATTTTTCTTGCCATTTCTGTAGCAACACACTACTTTCTGCAGGTATAATACTGTTCAACTGATGCTCATGAGGATATGGTACCACAGTGTGTTCCAACACTGCTTTTATGCAGACAGAGGGGGTTGTAAGTAATCCAGGAAAGTTGGAACACCTGTGGGGAATTAGTAGCATCAGCTTTCAAGGCTTGATGAACCTCTATTGCTGCAGAACAGCTTTAGATTGTTAACCCATTTTGTGTTCCCTGAAAAGACCTTTTTGTATAATTCTGAAATGTACATTATTTTTCAGTTTTGGGCAACCTTACCTTTTTTTAACCTCTGGCAGTTCACCACTTCACCATTTCAAGCTATTCATTGGACTTGAATGACTTGAATTGCAATAAATAACTGGGAAAATTGGGGTGTTCTAAAACTTTTGACTGGTAGTGTAGGTCGGTAAGAAATATCCTTTACTTTTGTGAAAAATGATTCAAAGGTGACATTTCTGGACAGAAAAATAAGTTGAATCTGGAGCCTTTTGGGCCCATTTTTGCCCTTTCCTCCAGTCAATGCACTTACCTGCCAATTCCATCCTAGTTACAGATATCTGTCAGCTAATCAGGGCCTTCATAGGTTAACTCTAGCCCTGTCAAGTACACGTTTGCAAGCGCGTCGAGGCCTAAACTCACCAGCAGATTTGGGCTCGGGGCAGTTTTATGTCGGTCGTGTTTGAGTCAGGTTCATTATAAAGTCATGATTTTATTTTGTATTCGTTGTACTAAGGCAGACAACATAAAAGTAAATAGGAAAGACTGAAGTTCACCTTACGTAAGCGTCGGAGTGTGCTTATAGCTAGCTAATGTCTGTCATGGGCAGAGCTTTTAACCTCCAAACAGTGTGGGGAAATTTGACTTTGTAATTACCTAGTCATTCTTTTGAAATCTTGCAATTGTGTTTCAAGATAGTGAACCCATGTAGGGGTTGGTAAGGTCAAAAATATTAAATATTAATTTTATTCTGGCAGGATCATGATTCACAATGTTATCACGATTCTTTTTTTTAAGACTTAATAATAATAATTATTATTATTATAATTATTATTATTTACAAGTTACAGAACAGTACAACCAAAGTAATTCCCTTATTTTTAAAAAATATAGTCATATAAGGTAGCAAAACCTAAAAGAAAAAACAGAGCATACTCTTTAGGGTATTTTCTGTTGAGATGGTTAAAAAGGTTTGTCGTTTAGCCAGCCAGCCACCGTGCAAGACCTCATCTTTGCAAAAATATAAACAATGAAGAACTGCAACTGATACAATGTTCATTATGTAAAGCTGTCACGATTACCTGATTAAACTTAATTACTAAAAACCATCAACTAAAAACAATTAAAGTGAATGAAAATGTAGTCATCTGCAAGTATTGCAAAACAACTTAAATATCACCACAGAACGACTGCAATGCAAATATATCTTAAAAGAAGCCTTGCAGAGCAGCCTAGCCTGTCTGTCATTCAGTTAACTTAAATTATTTTGCTTAATTTACTGTTCCTGTATGTCAAAATAATTACTGCTAAAACGAAGGTCAGCCTTGTCACTGAGCCACATCATCTGACTTAATACAGGGTTGCCAACTTTTGTCAGCTGGCTGGCATGAGATTTTCAATTCGAGACAAGTCTACACGTGCATTTACATGTATGTAACAGTTTTATTACCTTGTAGATATTCTGTACGGTTTGTAAACTATCCCAACACTTTAAATGTGCCTAATTTTAGGTTTATAATGGAATAATATAGATTTACTGTATGATTTCCTGTGAAAGTGTCTAAGCAACATCTATCCATCCATTTTGTAAAAGTTGCCATTGGGTTTAAGTTGAGCTTGGGTTGAGAAATTCAATTAATATTTGGCCTCCCGTCAGATCTAAATGTTATGGGCTCAGCTCAGGATAATATTTCAAGCTCACGCAGGACTCCACTATCAAGATGTTCATCATTTTCATATGATAAACCTAAAAAATGTTTTCCCCTAATTGTACTATATAATTTTTTACCTTATGACTGATATCTTTGTGATTTCTGTAAAGTAATTTGAAAAAGTCTATGGATTGTGTGACTATATATGAGTACATTCTCTGACACCTGAAGGGAATGTTGCAGTTATGTGTACTGTGTCCTGCCATTATCAAAGAAACAAAAAGTCAGGGAATTTCTTTAGTTTTATGTAAAAAGCCATGCAAACAGTAGAATAGCCCTTTATATTATTATGGGACAACCAGTATATTAACCAAAAATATCTTCTTCCTTGATGCAGGATGTTCATTCAGGAGGAAACAACATTAGCTGCTTGTTGGAAGGCTGGCGCTGAACTGGAGAAGCTCAGCACTTTTTATTTAGTTTGGACTGTAGCAGAGTCAGAGGGCCGCTGAACTGCGTTAGGCCCGATACCTGGAAGAGGAGACGTGAACCAGCTGGACTGACTGATCACTGTAACTCCAAGCTATGGCCTTGTCTCAATAAATGTGGTCTTTTGGGTAGAAGTTGGGGATCACATATAATTGACCTGTGATTTCTTGTTTTTTATCCAGTTTTCTTATATGATTATAATATGAAATTTCTTCTACCTGTGATTTTTGGAGACATCTAAGGTAGTTTCTTTCAACCTGGTCCTCAGGTTGAGAAACCGTGTTCTGGAGATTAGGGAGAATGTATGAGAGTGATTCTGGAGCATTCATATGCCTGTAATTCCTTCAGCATATGCAGTGGTCAGTTGTAACACCTGGAAGCCACATGCTGCTTTGTGGGTTTTCCAAACAGTTTTTTGTGAGTAATTTTTTTTAATTTTTTAATTCTGGACCTTTTTCAGCTTCAGGTAAAATAGTGATTCTGTCTGGAGTTTGACTGAAACTTTGAATGTGGCAGAAAAAAATGGCAGCAGGCTGGAGAGTAACCCTAAGGGGAGCCAGTGGAGAAGCCATTGCTAACAGGTTAAAGTCCTTGGTCACTAAAAGTTACTTTTTTATCTATAGATAAGAGAGATCTAATCCTGAGCCATTCTCTGCCTTGCACTGGGATAGACTCCGTACCACCCAGCAAAATAGAAAACGAATAGATGTTCCTGGATTTTGTGTTTCAATCATTTCAAGAATTAAGCTTTCTTTGATATGAAAAAATACATGGATTAATATGGAAGATGGTATTAGTCTTTACAGTGCATGGTTCTCCAAGTAAGTTCCTAATATAAGGATTATGAGTTTGAGTTCTGGCTCTGGTGAAATATCTGCTTGTTTTATTCATCGGAATACTCGTCTAAATATGAGAGCATCAGGGTCATTTTACCTCTTTGGTTTTGGGGAGTGGGGAAGGGTTATCATGTTTGAAGACTTTTTCTCTGTTTTAATCAGGAGAGGATACATAACCTTAAATCCCCTGGCTTGTATTTATGAACTACTTGAATTTTAGTGCTGAATGTCTGAATCTGTTGTTCCTGTCATGTTCCAAACAGATCTGCTTGCACATCAGCCTTCCTCAGTTATCAGGTTATAAAAAGAGTCATAGGTGACATGCTATTACATAATCAAAGTTATCTGACAGATTAAAAAAAACAAAGTCAGTCCATTTGAAGTGTTCTCTCTTTTCTGCTTATTAGAGTTCCTTTATAGTTTGGTGGCTCAGGTGTCAACAACTCTTCTGGCTGTACTGTCCGTGAAGTAAATTGTCAGACAAATCATTCGTACTGATCTTTGGGTTTTATGTTTGTGAGAATAGTTATATCTTAGATAATTTTTTCATTGACTATATCTTTGTTTATTCATGTGTATGTGAAGAACAGTGTTTTTTTTATGGGGAAAACAATGCTAATACCTTTACAGATTGCTTATGTAAGAGAAATACCAGAATACCCAAATAGGCTTTGCAAAACATACTGTTCCCTGCAGAATGGCAAGTAAAGAAGCTTATTAAACCTGTTCATTGACCTTCTCTCAGAAGTCCACCATATTTTTGTGATTCTTAGGCTTAAATCCAGACCTGGTAATGTCCAATGTCATTTTTTTTTTTTTTCCTCTAACCTTCTGAAGTCTGAGGCCTCTCAGCCACTTTTGATGTAGTCTGACATGCCTTGACATTTTTAAATATTTCACTTATCTAAAAAGCATTTATCCCAATGTGCTACAAATGCTTTATTAACTCAGCAACAATAAGGTGCAACCGTTTAAAATGTAATTTTTCTATTTTTTGTTTAAATCAACTTACACGTTTCATCAGTGTAACTCTTTTTTATGTTTTGACTATAAAACACTTTTAACAGTCTGTCAGCAATTAGGTTGATTATAGTGATGTTGCTGGATGTCTTGATATCCCACCTCCAAACTTTAGGGCTGAAATTATACAGTGCAGTGTTTTCACTTCAGCCATGCAGATGGGGTTATGCAACAGATCTGGCTTTTTTAGCCATTGAAACATTCCCATCTATGGGGGGATGCATCCAATGAAGCTGGCTTCTCACAAAACTTGTAAATCCTGCTGATAATAAAGTGACATGCTGGAAGTATTTGCAGAGACAGGATTGGGAATTCATGTGAAAGTTCCAGAATAAATTATAAACGTTATCGTAAGTACACACCGTCATTTCACAGTATGATTTTTATTTTGAAGAAACAGGTTCTATATAAAACAATGAACCATGTACCCAAAACACACAGACAAGAAAAATATTATCCAAGCATTTTAATTTTAAAATGGATGTAATTTCTTATTTTTGTTTTAAAGACATAAAATTCTTCAAAAACACCTTGTATAGAAATATTTAAAACATTGTTTTTAGTTTGGTTTTCTAAGCTACAGAGAGAGTTTCTCTTCACGGTAATAAGCAGAGCTTCTGGCCAGCAGCCCAAACCACAGAAGGAAATCAGCTGCTCTGCCATCTGATTCCTGTTTTTTAAAATACACTTTATAAAGCTGCAGTTCTGTAAAGCTGACCTCTGTCTGCATAAACTTAAAAATTATTTAAACTTTGCTGCTGAAAGGAAGAAAGCATCTTAACAACACTTTGTTACTTCACAGACTGAACAAGTTATATTTTATTATGAAAAAACCTGTACTTACATAAAAGTTTGTATTTAGTCATTTGGTGACCAGTTATTATAACTTGAAATACATGGTTACGAATTTTCTCTTTTCATTAGAACATAAGAACATAATCTGCTCTCTCAGATTTTGTACCTATAATGGTTGGCTTATTATGAAACCATTTGTATGTCCACATACCTGCTCTACCACTGGAACTGGACCCTTAAACATCGAAATCCTTGATTAGTCAGTTGAAAGTGTAATGACAAACCAACATTAATGTGCGTATGCGTCATGATTTTTCTTGGGTTTCCCATATAGTTCAGGGATCCGACAGAATGGAGCTCCTGTCAATCATTATAATGAAGCAACATGGGAATTCTTTGGCCAAATGTGAACAATTAGAAAAAATCTAGCACCTGCCTTATAATGCATTGATTATTGCTGTTTTGCCAGTTAATAAATGATGAATTTAAATAAACAAGCATCATTACCATATATATGTTTGCGCAAGAATATAAAATTTCAAAGCCGAATTGCAGCAAATGCAGAGAACACATCTTTATTCTTAATGTTTTTCAGTCACTGGATATTTGGCATTGGATTGGTGCAGCAGCTTGATGGAATCGTGTCACTCCTCTGGGAGAAGTTGAGGGGCTGCAGCTTTATTAAGTTTACCTATTTATGAAGTTAGTATGACTATCAGCAGTCCATGGTGTTATTATGAAGAGCATTGCTGTACTTTCATGCAGGTATTATTCTAGTAAAACTACATATCTGGGTCAATGAAGAATATAATTTTGCAAATAAGCAATGGTAGGCAATATGGTAACATTTGGTGTTTTTCGGTACGTGGTTGTAGTCAATACATGTCTCCATTTGTCATGGAGGGGCTTTGGTAAATGCAACCATCTAAGGTCAATTACATTAAATAACATTTGGGAAATTCTCCTGTTACACATGGTCAGACAATGAGCTATCAACAGGCAATACTGGCCAGAAAAAAAATAATTCTTTGTTATACATTACAGTAAAATCAAGTTATAATGGACTTCAAGGGACCTGGCAAAACAGTCCGTTATATCCAGAGTTGTTGTATGCCCAGAACACAGCTACAGGACACCATTTACTTATGTCACACCCCAGCAGACACACTTGTGGGATAGATTATTATATCGTACATGTAGTAATCCAACTTTACCTGACCAGATGCGTGATTCTGATTAATAATCCCGACTACATATCTGCACTGGGTATCACTGGCATGCCACACACCTTTATAGTCGAACAAAACTACAGCCAAAAGCGGCCCTGGGGACCAAATTGTTTGCCCGTTATAAGCGAAATTCCGTTATATGCGAGTCCGCTATATCCAATGCTTTTTCTGCATGTTCGTAAAGGCGCACAGCCGCGACCAGCGGACCTCATCCGTTATAGACGATATTCCATTATAAGCGAGTCCACAATAACGGGATTTTACTGTATAACTAAAGCAAACACAAAATAGAGAAAAGAATAAGTACAAACACAAGTAAATATAATAGTGGTGCAAGCCAAGCCAAACAACAGAAAGCCAACCGAAGTGCCACTGGCAAATTTTGGATCAAATCTTGATCCAGCACAAAGAATCAAATGAGAATGGGTCTCAGTGGCTGGCTGCTTCTATGGTCATTATGGCGTGTTGCCTGTTAGTACTGTTAAGTGTTGCAGAATTCCTGAAATTCCTTCCTGGAGTAATTAACCTCATACAGGGGCTCCACCAGGCTCCCACATCCGAGTGTGACAGTGCCATTCCACACATTTTTTCCATAATTATCTCGGTATTTCTTCTCTTTGACTGTCTCTTGGGTCATTTTAAGGACAAGGATAAATATATACATACATACATGCATGCATGCATGCATACATACATACATGCATATATACATACACACACTACCTGTCATGCCTGTCATTCTTCTTCCTGAAGTCTAAGTGGTGTTAAGGATGAGATTGATGGTGGAGTACCAATCTGTCAGGTGTTGCACCTGGTCCCTGTATGTAGGGTCATTGTTGTTTCTAATCAACCCATTGACTGTCATATCATTCACAAAATATGGTGTTCGTTGTGTAGGAAAGTAGACAGTCATAGGTGAAGAGGGCATACAATATAGGGCTCCACACACATCCCAACGGAACACCAATGTTCAGGATAAGAATGGAGGATCTGTTAGGAGATAACATTCTGGGGGGCAGATGGTTGTGCTTAGGCCTGGGTTGTGGAGTTTGGACACCAGAGCAGTGGGGGCCAAACTAAAGTGAAAAAAGGCATCCTGACATACATGTTCAGCTTTTTAAGGTGTTCCAATGTAGTATGGAGAGTCAAGCTCATTGCATCTTCTGTTGATCTGATTAAAGCAAATCAGCATTACAACAGATGAAGCTATATAACAAGCAAACTGAGCCACCTGCAATACACAGATGCTAAACTTGTGGAGATCATCTGATTGCCTTCTAACAAACTCATTTAATACACAGCAGTTGTCCACCATAGAGTAGAAAAACATTTTTTACATCCCTATAATTTCAAAGATTTCTCTGTGAGCAGAGATCTCATCGAGGAAAATGATGCACCACTAGAGAGCAGCTGCATCCCTGCCAAGAAAATTAGCCAAAGAAGCAGCGGTGCATGTAAAATCTCACAGCTGGAACAGAGGACCACAAGATCAGCAGAATTGAAGCTAAAGTCGGATTGGTGTTTAATTAGAGCTTCTCCTCCAGCATCCTGTGTATCTTCCAAAGTCCTCTTGCTGATTTGCAGTTTGTATATGTCTCACACATCAGTTGTGGATTCCTAGAAATTTATAAATATAAACCTTATAAGGATGAAGTGTGATTTTTAACATAAAACTGGGAATATTCAATGTGTGAATCATGAATCTTTGTGATGTTATGTCTTTTATTTATATTACATTATGCAATCATGGTTGTGTGAATCGGCAAAATTCTGATTAATAAAAATATCTGATGAAAAAATTAACAAATCTTAAATTGGCTAACTTACTGTCACCTGCATGCTGACATATCTGTGTCTTGTGTCACTTCAAAAAAATCACCTTCACCAGAGCTGTTATTTTATTTAGTTAGATCTCATTGCAGTCTTATTGTGATGCCAAATTTATACTTGAACATGCAATGGGCAAAGTAAAATCAACAGTACAGCTGGACTTATTACACTAGTCCAGGGGTGAAGAAACTGATCCCTGGAGAGTCGCAGTGGGTGCAGGTTTTTGGGATGGCCTCTTAATCGGCCAACAACAGTTGATTCCCTGGACTGGAGCTGAGAACCATTCCTTTATTATTGGTTGTTTGGGAGGTCATCCAAAAATCCCACACCCACAGCAGGCTTGCCACCTTTTTCCTTCTTATCACGGATGTATAATCACAACAAACAGTTAATGAGGTGGGCCTTGGTTGCTGAAAATTACAAATTAGACATTCGCCATAAGAAGGGCTCTGATAATGTAATAGCTGATGCATTATCTCGTGTTTAATTGTGCCTTGTTTTGTGTTGCAAACTCGGGTTTGCTTATTTATGTGGGAGGATGTTACATGCCTGTAGAGGGCACGTGTGTTTGTTTTTCAGGTGTGTCCTGTGTCGCCCTGGTGATATCAAGAAAACGATGATTGACACCATCCTTGTCAAACTAAAAGTTGGACTGGGGCGGTGCTTAGCATTTATGAATGCGCTGGAGTGGCAAGATGGCGGAGTTCAGTTTCCACGCTGTCGCCCTTTGTCATGCCCCACTCTTTCCGTGTGCCACGCCTCCCATCTACCTCGTGTGGAATCCCTGTGTTTACCAGCTGTTTCTTGTTGCTGTCATTAGTCCAATGTATTTTATTCTGTGTTATGTATGTTTTCCCCAGTTCGGTCATTAATGTTTGTCCTTTGATGTATCATGTTCGTCTTTGTTTTTCTAATTAAAGTCCTTGTTCACCCGACTTTCCAGCTCATGTGCTACTTCCCCACTCCGTGCCCAACTGCAAAAGAAGACGCCTTGCTTGACCGAGGAAGAATACCTCAAGTTAATCCACAAGGTGATTTATTGACTCATGCAGCCTAAGGTAAAAAAAGAACCCGCGGCTCGAGCCCTCGCTACTAGGTCGAGGGAGATTTTGGAGCAGATCTCCCTACCCGATAACTCGCACCTCACACAGGAGGTGCAAGCCAACTTGCGGCAGCTGAGGGAGGGAGTGGCAGAGACAATGTTCAGATAGGTGCACCTGGACTGTGGTTTGCTTCTCCCCCCACCGTCCGAGCAGCCAACTCAGAGAAAAAGTGAAAAGATCGAAAATGGGAGGGCGTGTCAGAAGCCCTTCTGGGATCTGCCGCTGATGCCTGACGTCTCCACTGCTGCTGCCTTCTCGAGCCGCCCCCCCCTATGCCTGCACAGCACCTGCTCCCCTGGATAGTGTGCCTGTGGCTAGTCCACCCGCAGCTTCGCCACGGTCTGCACCCGAGACCCTGGCTAGATGCTTCTTTACCCTCCAGGCTCTTTATTAGAGGGTAATGGGGGAGCCAGAGGTGCGAGAATCCCCAGGGGCTGCCCTGCTTCTGGAACAGCTTAGGAGGGAGTTTGCTGCAGTTACTCCAGCTTCCCCACCACAGAAGCTGGAGAAGGCGGTCGCCTGCTGCCCCTGCAGCTTCCGCCTTTTGCCCGGCGAGGTTCCCTCCGGCTCCCTGTTTCCCCCCGCCCTTTGCCTCCTTGCCCCCTGGTTTTGTGCCCCCTATGTTTGCTTCCTGTCCCTCTGTGCCTTTGTTCCCTTCTGTTCCCTGTCCTCTGTTCGTTGGTGTGCCCCCTGGTGTCCCTCTGTTCTCCCCTTCCTTGGTGTTCAGTTCTGTGTTCTCATCCTTAGTGCCCCTGTTCATGTCTGCGTTTGTTCATCTGTTGTCTGGGTTCTTGTCTTGTTTGTCCTTTGTGCAGTTGCTGTTCCCTGTGCCTCGTTAATGTTTTTGCTTTTGTTTCCCTAGGTTCCGTCGTGTCCCCGGTTGCATCTCTCCGCTCCCCTTAGGCATGCCCGGAGTTCGCTCTTTTGGGGGGGGGGGGGGGGGTCCTGTCATGCCCCGCTTGTCCGCTCCTTCCGTGTGCCATGCTCCCTCATGCCCCACGCCTGAACGAATGCAGGACACCCTTCGGCATGATATGCTTGCTTTGCTTGGACTGAGACTGTTCTTTTGTACTTATGACTGTGTCTTTTGTTCTTGTGACTGTAGTGGATATAGGAACTTTGTTATATCTCGTAAGCCTGTATTTTATAATTATGTATTTATACATAATATATATATTTAGGTAAGATGTATATCATATTATTATTATTATATACTATGATACCTACTTGGTCTATCTGTGTGGTTGAGTGGAGGGGTAAGTTAGTTTGTGCTCGCACCTGCATACTCACCCGTAGGAAAGAAAATGTTTAATACACTAGGGATAGTAGGCATGTGCCGACCAATGTAAGTTTTAAAGCGTCAGTTAGCCTAGTTAGCTAGCCTTGGGGTTTAGACAGTTAAAAGACCAACTAGGGTAAGTATTGTTTTATTTGTTTCTTTGATTTAGCGCCATCTTCTACTCCTCCACAAAATACTGCTGCTATGTGTGAAAACCATTGTGGTTAGGCTTGCTAATTGCTTAATTCACATATCTGGTAAATTGGTCCCACGCACTCATGTTCACCTCCCTGCCCTAGACCAGGTAACACACCCCAGCACTTTCAATCTTTCAATCTGTAAATAAATCTTAAGTGTTAAGAATATCATCTGTGAAAACAATTAAGCATAATAGATATGAGCAGGTGTACTGACAATAACCTACAGCCAAATGAATCTGAAACCTTTGAGATCACTGTGAACTGCAGGTATTGACAGAACACCAAACCCCCACTCTATTTCAGGAGTGAAGAAACAGTAATGGAGTTTTTCAAATTTCTGCAATTCCCTAAAATGGCAAATCAACTTGGAGACTTCATCAAGAAGGCAAAGACTGAAGAGTTGTATTCTCTCCACATAAGGTTTTTGCTCAGTTCAAAGGCACTTTATTTGCATAATCAAAAAAACATCTCCAAAAGCAAGAGTTAAAGAAAATAATACTACTAAATCGGTTAAATAGAATTGACTTTTGTAATTGTTGTAATTTTTATTTGTGTACAGTTTCACCATATTTTGCTTCCATATGGTGTAGCCTAGTGGGCTGAATATCAAACATAAACCAAACTGCGCCTAGGCTAGGTGCTTGATAAAGATGGTCTGTGTCTTTGAAATGCCTGCAGAAACCCAGGATATACATGCTCATACAAACATGCAGAGACATACTGGATTGAATGTGTCATATGTAAATTTGGAATATAAACCTCTGACTGCACATGTGCACTAATAAACATTACTGTGTTCAATAATTTAAACATGCCTCCCTGCATTTCAAACTCAGAAACATTTCTGTTCAGATTTTGGCAGAGTTTTGTAAGTCTTCTGTGTTAATTTTCCTAGAGTGAATGGATTTCTTTTCAGCTTTGGTTTTCTAATTAGACTGTGTGGTTCTGGGTCATTTTCATCCACCTCCCAGCCACTTATCCTGATCATTGGCAGCACACCCTAGATGGGATGCCAATTCATTGTAGGGCACAAACATGCACATTACCAAATCAAACACCACTGGCAATTTAGGAATGTGAATTAACATTAACTAATTGGGAGGAACCTCACACAGCAGGCGGGGAACAAAGTTCACACACAGAATACAGGTTCAAACCCCCAGCCACAGAGGCGGGAGGCAAAAATGTTACACACCAAATCATTGTACAAACTTCAGTGTTGTGGTTGGTGATGTATTATTATAGAGTAACTATTCACCATCAAACTGTTGCTATTTCTGATTTAGATTTTTTTTTTCCTTCAGATTTTCTTTGTCTGGTGCACACTGATAGGGAGCAACACATGCTGTCAATGCAATGATTGATATCGTCCTGGAATAAATACAAATAAGTTAGCTTATTTGCAGAAGAACTTATTAAGGTGGCAGCATTGAAGAACAGACATTCTTCCAAGAACACACTCAGATCTTCTGTCTTAAACACTTACCTTTGATCTTTAGGCAGTAACCAATCAGCATTAGCCACACGTACACTTTACCCAGCAAAAGGGCAAAATATCAGCTGTAAATATCAAGCTGAGTAACAGTTTTAGCTTTTATAATGATTTTCTTTATTCAGTTATGCTTTGGAAAACATAGATCTACCACCAGTCCTAATAATAAAGCTGACCTTCGACTTAAATTTCATTTCCTAGTAGGACAATTAAATTCAATTCAATTCAATTCAATTTTATTTATATAGCGCATTATCACAACATTACATTGTCTCAATGCGCTTTACATTTCTGCCTCGTAAGGACCCCCCATTGAGTAAGCCAAAGGCAACGGTGGCAAGGAAAAACTCCCTAAGAGGAAGAAACCTTGGGAGGAACCAGACCCAAAGGGGGAGCCCATCCTCCAGGGGCCGGCAGATGAGTCAAACAAACAAGATGAAATGACTAAGCTAATACAGACAAGAGGAAGTGACTAAGCTAATACAGGGGTTGAAATATATGTCTCAATGCAGCGGCCGACCGGTGCAGGCACGTGGTGCATGATGCACGATGGCAGGATTAATAGACACACAGCCGCAGGATGGATGGCGAGGCATCGTGTTGAGCCAAGGGCAGGCAGGTTGGAGGATAGTTGCCGGAGGTCGAGGTAGATGTCTTGCAGGCCGCAGAGGCATAAACTCTTCAACGACATTGTGCTCCATGTATGCTAAAACAGCTAAGGGCTTCTAACTGAATCTAGGTGTGTCAGCAAGACCTGCATTTAGCAGTTGTGTGTTTTGGCCATCCTATTGTGAAGTCACCATCCCCCTGCATCATTGTGAATTGCAGTTCCTTCTGTATGGATTAAGGTCATACGGGGCACATTTGAGATAAACACTACTGGCAGGTATTTGCGCTGGGAAACAGCAGCATTCATTCAGTGTGTATCAGAATGTATTTTCTCAGGGTGTGGTTTCCTAATATTCCATTCTTACTCACTCCCTTCTCATATCTTATCCTGCAGAAGCAGGGACACACCTTATTCAGACAGTTTGGCCATGGTGAACTTACTTACAGGAAATCCAGGGTACGTTGTATGTGTCCTGCATGTGTTGTGGGTCATGAGGTTCCCCTGAGGAGCTGGTTCTATGGCTGGCTGCAGACAGCCCTTTTAATCATGCAGGATTTCTGCTTAGTTGTCAAGGAAATTTTCCAATTATGATTTTCTTTTCTGAGGTCTACTTCAATTAATACATTTTGTTTGATGTTTTCTTTGTGTGCTATAAGTGACCTTCAGATGAGGTCTGTTTTTTCTATTATCCTTTACTTTTTTCCCCTCGTATTTTATTCTAGTGTATATAAGGTCTGTATATTTTGTGGGTTGTTTTGTTGTTATTGCTATTGTTAAGAATTATTATTTAAAGCTTTAATTTTTCTGTTCAGTTTCTCCATTCTTGCATATTTGTGTTTTTGATTACTTTACTCTAGTAATATTTGTTTCACTCAGAATTTTAGTCTTTTAAGCACGTTGCCTCGATTGACTTTATTGCAGTGAATATCTCTATTGGTAATATTATATGGTAATACATAGGTGTATAATATCAGCTGCAATATTCAGCCTGTTTGGGCCCTTTGTTGCTTTAGCGCAAGTTTTATTGTCCTACTAACAAATTAAATTGAAGCTGAAGGTGAGCTTTATTATTAGGACAGGGGGCAGTTCTGTGTTTGCCAAAGCATAATTAAATAAGGAAAAGTGACAAATATAAAGGACAGAAATGGGGAGCTGACAAAGTGATTGAGAACAGCAGACAACAGACCCTCTGATATTATTCATCCTTGGCCTCTCCCGTCCTCTTTCAGCCTGCTCCTTTATGTCATGCACTGTCCTTCTCATTGTGGCAAGAGAGTCTTTGGAGCTCATAATGTGACAGCCTGCTCCTCCTTACACAGCAGCAAAGGCACTTGGCTGGTATCACTGAGTATGAAATCTGATATTTTGCTGTGTAATTTGCCTTGAATTTGAGGATGTTGGTCTCCTTGATTCATTTGTGTTTTGTAAATCAGGCTCCTTGTTTCATTTGTTTCTTAGGATGCTACCCAGATGTTTTCATGTGTGAGGAGTGTCCGGCCTTACAGTCAGGTGTACAGGATCATAACTAGGCCAGATTCTGGATGCACAGCTTAGTCTCAACATGCTGGCCGAAGAGGCCTGGGCAGCATTATGGACATTATCAAATGGTATAAAAGAGATGCAATCAGCTCCACTCTACAGGCTGAAGGAGCAGATGCCTTGAAATTTAGCTCCTGTTAGATAGGGATGCATGTTGTTTGCTGTGCAGTCAATTCAGTTTTTCTGTGCGCTCTTTGTTTTTAGGTAAGATACTGCAAAGGGCTTTAATTCAGATTAATTGGAGATGAAAAGAAGACAACAAATGTGAATTGCACAGATCAGTCAGATCAATAAAGGTTTTTGATTCTGTAAGACAATACCTATAGAATTTTACATTACGGCTACATTTCTTATAAGGCATTCCGGTTCTTAATCAGGTTAATCACGTCTGATGTTCAAATGCTTAAGTATTGCACTTTAATAGTTTATTAATTTAGTTTTATTCTTGGTTGGATTCATTGGAGGTCATAGGTATGTACAGCTAACACCAATAGGGATGCAATTTTGAAATAATTTAAAATGTCATTCACTCCTAAATATGTTAGAAACATATTATCACTGTTGTTTTATTACTAAAATAGTGTAATTTTTTGCCTCATTTCTTTTTGTTCACTGGTGCAATTTTAGATATGCTTCATTCCTGGCATAGTAAGAACAGAATTTGTAAAAAAGCACACAGTTTGCGCAACGGAAGCACATAAACAAGTGTGTGTTACAAATGGGGAAGGCCGAGTGACTTTTAATGATCTGTAATATAGAATACCTTAGCCAAACAAGTAGGGCAAGTAATTTATTCGGAGTATTGTATGTAAATTATCCTAAGAAATTGTGTTTATTATTTCTGAACATGTCTGAGCAGAAGAGTCTGAAAGTGTCACATTTACACCGCAGGAGCAGAGCTGCAAGGGCATATTGGAAGCAGAGCTATCCAATCATTAATTGAATTAAGCTGAATTAGGGTGAACTGAGGTGCCAGAATGTCTGGTGCTGGTGGTGGTGCTGAATTCTGATTAATTTAAAAGCACAGAAACAGTCACACCTGAGCTGTGCTGGAAGAGCTGCACTGCCCTTAATTCCTGAAAGCGACAGCAGTACGTCTCCTCTGTGGCAGCATAGGGAGGACATGCACACTGCGTATACACATAGCAGAGGCATGAACTCCCAGTCTTGAAGGTGTGATGCCATAGTGTTACAAACTCAGCCACCAACAAGTATCTAGTGTTGGTAACTATGAGTTTGTTCTGGGTATGCTCTGCATTCCAGTTATTATTGTTAATGTAACGAGACAATGTCACTTATGAAGAGAGAAGCATGATCCAGATCCTCTGTGGCAGCATAGGGAGGACATGCACACTGCGTATACACATAGCAGAGGCATGAACTCCCAGTCTTGAAGGTGTGATGCCATAGTATTACAAACTCAGCCACCAACAAGTATCTAGTGTTGGTAACTATGAGTTTGTTCTGGGTATGCTCTGCATTCCAGTTATTATTGTTAATGTAACGAGACAATGTCACTTATGAAGAGAGAAGCATGATCCAGATGCAGCTTTCGACTGGACAGAAACAGGCTATATTCTGAAACACACCAGACATCTATGACAACACAGTGAGAGCAGGCACATGTATACACTGAACAGAGACAGGTGGGGATGGTTAAGACATGAGGGCTGGGAACAATGTGATTACAGGATGACCAGCGACCTCTGCTGGACAAATGGGGATAAGACAGTGGTGGATCAAGGGAGGCATGCATCTTTTCATTTATAAATCAGGCATTAAAATCAGCAGACAAATCAGGAGCCATTTTGCAAAACTACCAGATCTCACAAACTTCTTAATTTTGACCCCAGAACTAGATCCAACCCTGGGGTTACTGAGTACTGCAGTAGTACACAGGCACAGAATCACTCAGAAAATGAGTACCAAAAGCAGGGAGCTGTAAAACAGGTGCACAAAGACCACATAACAAACAAGAATGGCTTAATGAGGAGACACAACCAGGCATGGGTGAAAGTGATGGAACATTTAATGCATGGCATTAATGGTTAATGATTTACTTTGTCAGGGCACATCAACATGATTTGCTTCCCAGTGGAGCAAATGACCAGGTATGGATTGATTGCAGCACTAGAAGGATCTAACCAAACATCTCCTGCATGACCTTAATTCGCTTTTTGCTGTCATTCTTTTCTCTCTCTACAAATCTGGTAGGAATATGTTTGTGATGTTTTGTTACAAAAGGATACGAAGTCAAAAACTCCTTATGCAAAGGGTACTAAGAATATAGACTCCATCAATAATGGATATCTCAGTTCCCCCAACATCCAAAGCTTCTCATTGTCATTCATCAACAAGATGAATTATATGATTGTGGACTTCAAAAGAAATAAGAGTTGAGCATAACCCCCTGTAAATCAGTCCCCCTGCTAAAGCAGTTGAGAGCATTTCAGTTCTGGGTATTCACCCTGCTGAAGATCTCTCCTGGGGCCAGTATTCTACTTGACCAAGAAGGTCCAACAGTGAACTAATTTCCTGTAGTGCTTGAGACAAGTGAGAATGCTATCTCTCATCCTGTCTACCTTTTACAGAGGCACCACCAAGAGTGTTTCTACAAACTGTACCACAACCTGGTTTGGGTCTTGCCTCAGACCCGTAGATCATTGCGTAGATCATTGAAACAGCAGAGAAAATTGCCAGGACCACTCTGCTTTCTCTGCTGGACATTTACAATGGCCGCTGTATGCAGAAGCCAGTGGCATCACCAAGGACCCATTGTAACTCTCTCATGACCTCTTTGTTACACTGCCACCTGCTGGAAGGTTCTGCAGCCTCAAACCCAGGATAGTGAAGTTTAAAACAATTTTTCCCCCCACAGAATATTTGATTAATGAACAGTGTGGCTCTGCTAGCCTGGGTCTGTTGAAAGGTCTGATAGCTTTGGACTCTGTACAGTCACCCTTTCAGTTTTGCAGATTTGGCATTTACGGCTTTGATTATTTGCGAGTTGGCCATGAACAATTAAATGTAAATATTTTTGGATGACACGTAAGCCAAAAATATATAAATAATACTGAAAATGATTTGGATCACATATGATCATACAATATATACATATTAGTACTATTTAATATTTGATAGTGTGATATCTCTTTAATATTATTATTAAATATTAGTAAGTTATTTTTGGTTAAAAAGAAAAAATGTTGGATCCACACATCTTGACTTGGATACACCGCACATCTGTGTCTCGGCAACCAGCCTCACTCGTATTAGCTGTCTCTGTGACTGTGGAATCTCATGTTTCTTACAGTATCTTTTAAACTTTTCAGAGCCATTAGCTTAGCATTTTGAATGAATAATGGATACAAGATTTACTCTTGAATTTTCACTTTCACAGTGATCTTCCAGCCTTTACCCTTGTGAATGTGAAGGGGTGACTGTGAAAGTGAAGGTGTATGGATTTATTTATTTATTGCAGATTCTGCTTCATTGCCAAACTTCTGTACCAATTAGCCCAATTTTTCCCGCTAGTTGGATGGTTAACTGTATCCTTGTGTCTATGTATTAATGTCGTGTCTTTAAATTATGTTTATATGTCTTTGTATTTACATTTTATGTATTACTTATTATTTTCATTTGCACTATGGCCAATGAGAACAATATTTCATCTCAGTGTGAGACGCCATGCATCATATAACTAAAGCTGTCAGCATAAGATACTTTGGCTTTGTTCATAAGAGAGAAGGAATACATATCATCAATCATCTGTCTTGTTATGATTAAAAAATATATAACAGCCATGAGCCTTGCCAGGTATTACTGAGAAACGCTGCTGTGTGCAGGATCAGGGCTTACATAATATATGCATTCAACTGTATATCCTAAAAGTGTATTTATTGCTTGTAATGTCAGGTTGAAATCCAGCCTTGCTAGCTTGCATTGGGTACTTTGGCTCTTAGATCCCAGAGTTATAGCTTTGGTGGTAAAAGGTGATATGCAGATGCAAACATCAGCTGAGGTATCTGGTATTAAAGACATATACTCATTGATTAGTAGTTCAGTTCCAAGCTGGAACCCTGCTGAAATGCTCCAGTAAGATATGTGTGAATGGTTAGAAAGTAAACCACTCACAAATTGTACATACAGATGGAGGTGGATAGTGTCTGCCTTGTTGAATGAATTGGATTGAATTAATTGAATTATCTTGTGTTACTTGACTAATTGGTGCAGTTAATTTGAGGTTTTAGCCTATGACTGCTCCTTCGTCCTGTACGCGAAAAGTCCACACATGCTGAACATAGCTGGAGCTGCTGTGGCACTGGCAGCTGTAAGATTCTGCATGTAACACACCAACAGCCAAAAACAATGGACAATTTTGTTACCTGGAATCCATTAATGCTTCACTAGTCTTTCTGAGATCTGTTCATTTCTCTTCATGGTCCTTTGGTCCAAATTGTACCAGTTTTTGAAAGGTTGAATGTGATTTAAGGCAACTTGGAAAGCAGGAATTGCTTCATCCATTCCCATCTTAATATTGATGCTGTATTTTATAATATGTTGTAATCAAAATGGCTGAATTACTTCTGCTTAAATACATGATTATAGCTGGATAGTTTTGTGTGTAGAGTCTGTGTTTCCTTATTTTGCTGAATACAGGTTCTACTCCATCCTGAGTTTGGACATTCATCAAACAAATCTTCTCTAGTTAGCTATTGATCTGAGCCACGTGAATATGGGCCTTCCAGATTAAAAAAAAAAACCCACAGGAAATAGAGGAAGTCGATCACCTCAGAGGAACATTTGCAATTAGTCACCAGAATGTGTCATGCCTTTCCTTTTAAAAATGATCCCCTTAATGGATTACTGTTTCCAGAGTCATTGGTGGGTTTTCCACAGCTGAAAATGAGCTTATTTTCCATCATTCCCATGCTATCTATACAGCTTCAAATTACACTGACATTACACTAACATTCAGAACTGCTTATCCAAGGCAATGTCACAGTAAGCCTATGTGTAAGTTGCACCATGTGTAAGGATGCAGTCATCTCCTGTACCGTGGTCACACCCCCTCTCCCAATCTGCCTTGCCAGAATTCTGATGGCTGCCACTATTCTCTGATTTCTTTATTTGTATTTAACTGGTGTAACCTCTTTCTACATTCTGAGGAATTGATGATTCTATGTCCGATTTCCAAGTGTTCATTCTCCCTGCTTTTTCCCAAGTACCTGATTCTCCTCCTGAGTGATGTGAAGCGTGCGTTCCCCCAGATACCCAGCCAGTGAGTGTGTGTCCAAGGAGTGTCTGTGTCGATAGTGTACATGCAGTACATGCAGCCCAGTCTTGCAGACTTTTTGCTGTGACTAGGTGTCTGTAGGTGACAACATTGACTTTCACATAGCAGAGGCTAATGGAGAAAGAGTAGAAGAAGAGTAATTGTAGTTCTAGTTATGGACACTTGTAGTGAGCAGCTGTGTAAGGAGGTACAAAAGTACCTGGATATACACTCACTAGTTGCTTTATTAGGTATACCTGTTCAACTGCTGTTGAAGCAAATATCTAATCAGCCAGTCATATGTGAGCAACACAATGTATAAATCATGTAGATACAGGTCAGGAGATTCATGTTCACATCAAACACTAGAATGAGGAAGAAAGATGATTTAATTGGTTTATTTGACAGTGAATGTGGGATGGTTGTTGGTGCCAAACGGGCTGGTATGAGTATTTCAGAAACTGCTGATCTACTGGGACTTTCATGCACAACCAACAAGAGGGTTTACAGAGAATGGCCTGAAAAAGAAAAAAACATCCAGTGAACAACGTTTCTCTGGGCAAAATGCCTTGTTGATAGCAGAGGTCAGAGAAGAATGGCCAGACTGGTTCAAGCTGATAGAAAGGCAACATTAATTCAAATAACCCCCAATTACAACCAAGGTATGCAGAAAAGCATCTCTGAATGCACAACACATTAAACTTTAAAGCAGATGGGCTACAGCAGCAGAAGACCACACTGGGTGTCTCTCCTGTCAGCTAAGAACAGGAGAATGAAGTGATAGTGGCCACAGGCTCACCAAAATTGAACAATGAACAATTGGAAGAATGTTGCCTGGTCAGATGAGTCTCGGTTTCTGCTGCGACATTCAGGTGGTAAGGTCAGAATTTGGTGTAAACAACATGAAAGCATGGATCCATCCTGCCTTGTATCAACAATTCAGGCGGGTAGTGGTGCTGTAATGGTGTGGGAGATATTTTCTTGGCACACATTTGAAATAGGGCACAATTGGGCCTTTTCATACCAATTGAGCATTATTTAAATGTCAAAGCCTACCTGAGTATTGTTGCTGACTATGTCCATCCCTTTATGACCAGTGTACCCAGCTTCTAATGGCCACTTCCAGCATTATAACGTCCACAAAGCTCATATCATCTCAGACTGTTCTCTTGAACAATACACTGTTAACACTGTACTCAAATGACCTCCACAGTCACCAGATCTCAGTTCAACAGCTCACCTATGGGATGTGGTGGAACGGGAGATTTTTTATCATGAAGGTGCAGCTGATAAATTTGAAACAAGTGCATGATGCTATCTTGTGAATATGGACCAAAATCTCTAAGTAATGTTTGAAGTACCTTGTCGAATATATGCCACGAAAAATTAAGGCAGTTCTGAAGACAAAAAGGGGTCCAACCTGGTACCAGTAAAATGTACCTAATAAAGTGGCCAGTGAGTGTATGTAATGCATCATTGAAGGAGCATAAAGACGTATTTTGGTGCACAAATTTATGGAAAGAAATTACCCAAATGCTGGGCAAAGAAGAGAATTCATTCAGACCCAGAAGACAACATTTGTCCTCTGCTGGTCTGGAATATCATTGTTGTACAAATGCAGAAACCGCGACCATCTCAGTACATGGACAAATGTAGGGTGTACACAAAACACAATAATTCCTGCATACAACTGTGTGCAGACTGTACCAGCACATGGTAAACTGCTGCATGGACTTGACTGAAGTCAGAATGCTCCTATTAAGTGTTAAAAAAATCTAAAATAAAAGTAGTCTGCTTCGGAGTATGAGATTCATGATTTGATGAATAACTGTGCATAAATGAAGTTTAATACTATTTCAATAATGAAAAGCTGATTTAAATGTTTCCTTTAGTCTTGGTAGATAAAATAAGAATCTAAAAGCTACTATTTAAAACATCAGAATACTATTTAATCAGAGCAATGTTCCAGATGATTTGATGAAATGAAATGAACTCCTGTGGGCTAATTTATTCTGTGGATAAGGAGCCAGACTCCTGCAGACAGGGCCTGCTGACTTTACTGAGAATGTTTTATACTGCTTCTTCAAATATCCATTTTAAATTGGAGCATCAAATAATTTATGTAAATATTTGCAAAGCAGCACTCGAATCATTTGAATTAAAATTATACTGATATAACAGAGAATTATACTACATATTACTAATCATTCATCTAGTTGTACATCATGAGGTAACCCGAGGCCTATCCCAGGTAACACAGCACAACAAAGAGGGGCACCCTGGGCAGACCTCTAGCTTTAGGACCCAGAGGAAACCTAACTAGGGAAGAACACCCCTCCCTAAACACACACACACACACACAGGTTTGTAATTATATCTTTGTGTGGACTCTCCTTTCATTTCTATGGGGAAAGCTCTAATCCCATCATGACAACATTAACCCCTACGCAGCCCTAACCTTAACCCTAAGTAACCAAAAAAATGCGACACTTTGGACATTTTTACTTTTTTGATTGCATTCGCCGATCTTTGTGGGGACCTGAAAAATGGTCCCCACAACATCAAAATAACAGGTTTTTATCACATCGTGGGGGACATTTTGGTATAAACCTAATCCACAAGCACACACACACATACACACACAGTCATGTAATCATATCTTTTTGGGGACCGCTCATTCATTTCTATGGGAAAAATGCTAATGCTAACTATGACAACCTTAACCCTACCCAGCCCTAACCATGACCATAAGTAACCAAACAAAATACAAGAGTTTTTGCATTTTTAGTTTTTTCATTGCAGTCATGGATTTTCCCCATATGGGGACCAGGAAACTGGTTCCCATAAGGTAAAGAAAAAAACGGATATTCATCATGTTGTAGGGACATTTAGTACCATTTGTGAGGTCAGGCACTGATGTTGGACTTTGAAGGCCTGGTGTGCAATCTCAGTTCTAGTTCATCCCAAAGGTGTTCGATGGCTGTGGTAAGCATTCTATGTGAGCCGGTCAAGTCCTTTCGCATCAAACTCATCAAACCATGTTTTTATGGACCTTGCATTGTGCATTGAGGCACAGTCATGCTGGAATAGAAAAAGGCCTTCCCCAAACTGTTCCCACAAAGTTGGAAGTATAGAATTATAGAATTTTCCAAAATATCTTGGTATGTTGAAGCATTAATAATTCCCTTCACTGCTACTGAGAGGCCCCAAGACCTGAAAAATAGCCACCAGCCATTATCCCTCCCCCAATAAACTATACAGTTGGCACAACGCAGTCAGCAGCTAGGTAACATTCTCCTGGCAGCTGCCAAACCCAGACTCGTCCATCAGACTGCCAGACAGTAAATGTGTGATTCGTTACTCCACAGAACATGTTTCCACTGCTCTAGAGTCCAGTGGCGGCGTGCTTTACACCACTGCATGCATTTGGAGATGTGAGGCTTGCATGCAGCTGCTCAGCCATGGAAGCCCATTCCATGAAGCTCCCAGCGCACAGTTTTTATGCTGGGGCTAATGGCAGAGGAGGTTTGGAACTCTGCAGTCACTGTAGTGCTAGTGTTAGTGACTTTTACACACTATGCACCTAAGCACTCGGTGACCCTGCTCTGTTACTTTATGTGGTCTGCAACTTTGTGACTGAGTTTATGTTTTTCCTAAAACCCTCCACTTTGCAATGATACCACTTAAAGTTGAAAGTAGAATATCTATCAGGGAAGAAATTTCATGAACTGACTTATTCCAAAGGTGGCATCCTATCACAGTACCACACTTGAATTCATTGAGCTCTTCAATACGACCCATTCTTTCAGAAATGTTTGTAAACATGACCGTATGGCTAGGTGCTTGATTTTATACACCTGTGGCAATGATCTGAATGAAATACCCAAATTCAATGATTAAAAGGTATGTCCCAATACCTTTGTCTACATAGTGTATATCACACTAACCTCGTGTGATATTATATTTTCTAATGTATCAACTGTACTGATTCTCAGAAACACTGCATTGATTTAAAGTAAAGATTTGTGAAAGACAGTGGTTAATTTTGTTTTGTGTTTAAACCCCCGACCCCCGATAGCAGTGTTGTAATCTTTTTTCTGCCATTAATAAACCTAGCTGACTAGTAATGTTACTGATGGCTGAGTCCAAAAGAGACAGAGCAGTGTACAGAGCTGAAGTGTGGGCTCATTTTGACAAGTACTTTTATTTTACTGTTTTATTGATATAAGCAAATGTTAATTCCTTTGCTCAGACTGAACAAAAAGCAGTGCTATGATGTTGCATGTTACAGGCACTGTGATAAATGCAAATGCAGATACCAGTGTCTACTTTTTTTTTACTTTTATGCATATGGTGGTGTGTTATTTATACTGAGAATTTTCCTAATAATAGATTTTAAAAAATCAGAATATAGCCTTGCGTACAGTATCTCAGTATCCCAATATATTGAACCGCAACCCATGTATCATGATACATATCGTATCGTCAGATTCTTGCCAATACACAACCCTACTATTTTATGTTATTTTCTTTTATTGCATGAAAAAGAGTAATTATAGCTGTCTTGAGTTTTTTTATTAATATTTTTTTGAGCTGCCTTTTCTGTATTTATAAAACTGTCCTGTTGGCCACATATGGCCTGAAGGCCTGACCTTCCATATTACTGGGTTAGAAGATTATTTTACATTTATTTATTTAGCAGAGACTTATGTCCAAAGTGACATACAAGTGTGGATGAGTAAGCAGGATTAGACAGTGTCTATGGAAAATGGGGTTAAGGGCCTCTTTCAAAGGGTCCCATGATGGCATCACTCTGCCAGCCACAGGCCGAACCCTCAGAGGCACCATGCTGTGTGATATTCAAGCTGTTCACATTTTTCACAATGGAGAGTCATTTTAGTAGCTATGTTTGCTGAGTCCATTGGAGCTCAAACAGCCAGATGTTTGGCTTTATGCACAGAAACAAAGGACATTGGAAATCTGTCAATCACCAGCCCTGATGATCCCCCGGAGGAAGTAACCATAACTGGAGCCAGGCTGTCAAATGCCCACCATGTTTGAATGTCCAATGTATGACATGCATTGCCAGACAGGATGAATACCTTCATATGGCTGCATTTATTCTGGCTGCTGGCTTCCCTTCCCTCAGGCAGTTATTACAATTTCACATACAGCAGGAAAGGGGAATTACTAAACTCAATGTCCGCCTGCCAGTAATGACCATACATGTCTGGTACCTATTCTGCATTACATAGATCTTGGTATTTTTATCTTGGTAATCTGACAAACAAACATGTTTTTTTCTCAGACTTTAATATTGATTGAATATAATCATTGGTTAAATTTAAGCCCCTAGATCTTTTCTTGTACATAAAATGCTTTAGTCTTAAAAATGCTTTAGTTTAAATGCTTAAACTTTCCTGTTTAAATGTAGTACTGTTATAAAAAATAATGTATCTTTGCTCCAAATAATCTTATTAATGCGTTAATGCTGGGTCAGCAGGTCATGCAGTGACTAAATCACTAGAAGTAAGCAAATAATGTCAGTTAAAGTCCCTGTCTGGGACCTGGAGGAAGTTTACTGAACTACACAACTGGGTGAAGAAAAAATATCAAATCAAATGCTAACTGTTTATAAGCAACAATGCAAAATGAAAGCTGGTGTCTCACTACTATGGCATATAATGTGTTCTGTGTTTTCATAATCAATTCCAGTTAAGCATTTTGATTGAAAAATACATTTTGATTTTGCTAGCTCAATTCATGGTAGTCAGTATTTTTCCTTTTGAAAATAATGAGAAAAAAATCATTTATTTACTCATCTATGTCCATATAATGCAGAAATATGCAGTATCCATTGTAACATGATGACTGACTACTGAACTTCTATGACTAATTTTTACAATTTAGATAAGCTACCTAAAGTCAGCCCCTGAAGTTACAGGTCAAAGCACAAACAAATAAAGCAGATAGACTACAATGAAGACATATGTTAAACACCATATACTTTATTAATTTTTGCTAAAATACAATTGAAAAATAAATTCAACATTCAACTTTACCTGCCCTATGATAATAATTTAGTTTTATAATGTTATTATATTAATATATATTTCAATATATCCATACATTCATAATTACAAATAGAAATATTGTGGCATACTAATGGTAAACGGAACTACTGATCATAATCATATTCTTTGTGAGTGCATTTGCATCTAAGAACACTGGGTCTTTTTTAAGTAGTTCTCTGTCCTTCTAATATAGAATTTCCATCTGTCAACAAAGGCAGTCAAACTACAAGAAAAAAAAGTTACACCTCATTTTATGATTTCTCAGTAGCTATTTGAACAGTCAGTTGATCTTTTGGTGAGAAATGAGGCCACTGAGGAATCGGATCTCTGCGTGTGATGTTTTTTGTCAGAGACTGGGTTATGATGTATTAACCCTGCTTTGTGTTTGCACTGGCATTTAGGAAGGTCATGTATTTTAGTTTGCATTGTGGCAGTGGGAAGTACACATACACTTGGATCTCATTAGAGAATAAACTGCTAAATAAACTTTTTCTGCCGTTACAGTTTAAGACCTTACTGTATATGTATTCCCACCACAGAACTGCAGCATAGTCTAGTTTGTACAATCATGTTAAAGGGTTGTTTACTATCAGACAAACAGCCATTATGAAACATATACAAGTGTCATTCATACCTGATTGAAAGCAGTAGAATTTAAGCTGTTTTTACCAGATTTTGTCCCTTGATTTTCCACCTTAGTTTGGCTGCAAACATTCCACCGGGGACGCCCCAGTGCCTCAATACCTACAGTAGGGGCATCTAGAACCTGGCCAGCGAGCAGAACAGTAGGACCACGTCCGGTGGGCCATGGAGGTGCTGAAGAGTCTCCCTGTCTCTGTCAGCAAAACAAGGCTGGATGCTTCAGATTGGGGCCACCAGCATAAGAGCCACACTTTAATTGCCTGGGTTGCTTTCGGCCTTAAATTGCGTCGGCTTCCCTCTCACCCTCGCCTGCCGCCTTATTACTCTCCTCCCACCTTGCTAAAGCCGTCTTCTTATCCCGCCTGCTTTCTGTTCCTCTTTATGCATTCCTCAGCAGCTCATCCTTAAAGTTCGCACCCCTTTTTGGAAACGGAGACATTTAGGGCTGTCTTTGCTCTCCAGACTGTGCTGGGCAACCCCTTAGTCATCTGTTACTGCCATATTAGCAGCAACCTATCAATTTCCTGTCACAGAACCCTACAATGAATTTCCTCCTGTAGGTTCTAAAGCCCATTTTCATGGCCCATTCACTGTCAAACTGCCCATATACCAAACACATTTTACCCCTTAAAGTACCTAAATATGGTAATATAGTTTCCTCTCACAGTGCTTTTTTACTTGAGGGAAACAGCTAATATAGTTCATTTAAAACATCTAAAATACCATGAAGCTAAAATGTTTATTTTTAGAGATTATATCAGTTCTCTTTATAGCAGGCTAACCACAAAATCTGTGGAACACTAGATGATGACATAAAAACATATCAAAATAAGGTAGGAGTACAGGAGTAGGATATGGATGTGAATATGTATATGCATGTAGAACTTGCTGCTGCCAACAGAAATTGGAAATACGGAGATTATGGACAATATGCAGAGAAGAGCCTGGATGCTCTTTGGACTGAACCTACTGTCAATATACTGCTGGTTATCCTGGACTCTCCACGTGATCAGTGAACGCTATTCATAGGTGAGATATCACAGTGTGGGAAGAGAAAAGCTTTGAAAATTTGATTCAAAAACAGGATTTTTTCACTGTCCAAAACTACAGTGTTGCAAGGCAAAAAAAAAGAAAAATTATACTGCCCCAAAAAACCCCTCAGTGTGCCTCCCTAACTCCAGCCCCAGGTCACTCTCAGCCTGTCAGCTACTGCTGGTATTGGGGCTGACATTCTTCTCAGCCCCTGCCCCAATCTTTTCTTTGGGGCGTTACCATGCCTTCCCCTTAGCTCCACCCTTTTTGCCACATATGACAGGATCAATTCTGGGACTGCAGTCGGTCCCACAGCTTCTTTCATTCCATGTGCCAGCATCTCTATGATCTTCTGTGGATCCTGCCTGCCCTCAAGTCAAGTCTCCAGTGTCTCTTGCCCTCCAAAAACTGCAGAGCCTCATGTTGGGGCCTCCCAGGCTGTGGGGCCTGCCCAAAGATTCTCTCAGTCTGGTTACCAGGAGCTGGAGGAACACTCATCACACAATAAACCGCTCTTCTCTAAGCCTTTTGCCTTCAGCAGCCAGAGAAGTTGGTGGTGGGATTTCCCAGGCTGTGGGGCCTGCCCACAGTCCCTCAGAGCCTGTCAGCAGCTGGAGGAGCTGGTGTTGGGGCTGCTCTGGCTATGGGGCCCGGCCCCGGTCCTTTCCTGCAGCCGCTGCAGTAGGGCACTGTGCTGGGCGGAGAGCGTGGCTGACAGGTGGGCGGGCAGAGCACTGAAGCCCGCCGTCAGCTGCTCCACACGCCGCTCCAGACCCAGCATCTGCCTCTCCAGGTCCTCACTGCGCTCACTCAGCTCCGACATGAGCTCGTACATCACGCTCTGCATCTGCAGTGGGGAGGGGGTGTGTGCGGTGTTACTGTACAGGGGAAATGTGCATCAGGCATGCAGAGCGACAGAGCATCACAACAACCAGGGTGGCAAAATAAGTCCCTATCTGAAACTTCATTGGTTTCCATGCATCACTGTGGAACTGGATTCTACACCAAGGATGGAAAGTGACTTTGACCACAATTACCCAGTAATGCTCAATAAGAGGTTTCAAATTTCCAGCCTGAGACATGCAATAATATAATTCATTATTAAATCTGACCAGCAGATCTATCTTTCCACAGAATAAAAAATTATGTAACATCATTCTGTTCATTTCCAATTAGAAATGTTAAACATAAATTTAAACCTAGCCTGCTCTTTATTATAGTACCTGTTTTTCCTGCCCCCTCCCCTCCTTCCTGTCACGTGATATAACGCAGCCTTGTACATGTATATTTATTGATGCAGCTTAGGGCTGAAAAAGGGAGCACTTGGTTTGATATAACAGATCTCTTTTGCTAAGGCAAAAATGGCAGAAACCATGTCATGTAAGAATGAGATTGCATATGGGTTTAAATTGAAATTCAGAAAAGATCAATTATGAAGTCCTAGTCAGCATTGTGTTAGCAGTCAGTTTCAGTGTCATAAAGCCTCATTTGAGTGTAAAAGGTAGATTCTGATTTATCGTTACATCACAGTGTACAGAAGCATATAGAGTGAAATTCTGATCAGCCACAACATTAAAACCACCTGCCTAACACTGTGTTAGTCTCCCTCGTGCTGCCATAACATCTGACCCATCGAGCCATGGACTCCTCAAGACCACTGAAGGTGTGCTGTGGTACCTGGCACCAGATCATTTAAGTCCAGTAAGTTGTGAGTTTGGGCCTTTTTTCGTACTTTTTTGTCCAGCATATCCAACAGATGTTCGATAAGATTGAGATCTGGAGGATTTGGAGGCCATGTCAACACCTTGAACTCCATTCCATGTTCTTCAAACCATTCCTGAACAAGTTTTGCAGTGTGGCAGGGCACATTATCCTGCTGAAAGAGGCCACTGCCTTCAGGGAATCCCGTTGCCATGAAGGGGTGTACTTGGGCTGCAACAATGTTTTGATATGTAGTATGTGTCAAAGTAACATCCACATGCACCTGGCCATCAACACGGTCTAGTTCTGACGCTCAGATGCCCATTGTAGGCACTTTCGGCACTCTGACCAGTCTGCAGCTTTGCAGCCACATATGCAGCAAGTTGTGATGCACTGTGTGTTCTGACACATTTCATTCATAGCCAGCACTTTTTGTGCAATTTGTGCTACAGTAGCTCTCCTGTGGATCAGACCAGGCAAGTCAACCTTCGCTCCCCATGTGCTTATGACCCCATTGCCAATTCACTGGTTGGCCTTCCTTGCACCTTTTTTGGTAGGTACTAACCACTGCATACTGGGAGCACTCCGTAAGACCTGCTGTTTTGACGATGCTCTGACTCAGTCATCTAGCATCATAATATGGAGTTTGTCAAAGTCACTCAGATCCTTATGCTTGCTCATTTTTCAACTTCAAGACTTATTTTTCACTTGCCTAATATATAAAAGCATTCTTGACAGGTGACATTGTAATGGGATAATCAATGTTAATCAATTCACTTGTCAGTGGTTTTAATGTTATGGTTGATTGGCAATATACTGGTGGAGCATTAATGCCATACTTTAGAGAGGTCCACCAACGTGTTGGCCTGGTCCGTGAGCTTCCTCTGCTCCATCTTCACACTGCGTAGCCTGGGCAGAATGACAGTGAACTTGTCACCGGCCCAGCACCAGGGGGAGGGGCTGCAGAAATGTGCTTTAACAATTGGAGAGGACAAAGTAACGAAGGGATGGGTGGGGATCAGGACTGCAAACATGCTGAATAGGAAGACGGGCTTGGCTAGTGAGCAGGGTTCTGCTAATACACACATAACTGCTAATTAGCAAAACCGAACTTTATCGTTAGTGGATTAGGATTTCTGCTAACTTTGAAAATGTTTAGCAGACCAATTAACTTCTGCTAAATTTAGTTCCAATAATTGAGAATCTGATAACATTTTTTTTGCAGGTAAAGTGAATAAAGTTTAGCGGTCAACATGTTTCTAAACCATAAAATCATACATATTTGTTCCTGTTTGTTGTGAGCATGTCTGCAACAGTCTGTCTGGCATGCTGTTGGCTGACTATGTGTAAAAACATGATGTAGTTGGTCAATACAGCAGCAGAATAGCATTGTAGTGTACCTCTGCGTTACAGTCTTAAAGGCTGATTTATACTTTTACATGGAATCGACACCATAGGTAGCTGCATACTCTACACTGTAGCTACACCCTAGCCTGACACACCTTCCCAGTTATGTAAGTATACATCTTGGTGATGCAAACCACAACAACTGTGATTGGTCGTCTTGGATCTGCATCAGTGCACCAGCATAAATGTTTTGTGTGATTAACCCAATTTGCACAGGATAAAATTTATCTGTACCATATTGAATTGCATATCATATTCTTTTGCATCGTATCGCATTGAATTGCATTATGTTGAATCAAATCATGTGACATCGCACCTCATCACAATTGTGGTGAACTAGCGCACAAGAGTAAATGCTCATAGCAGTGTAAGTCACTTGCGTAGGCTCGACACAGAAGTATAAATCAGCCCTACCAGTGTCAGCAGCAGCATGCGTTATTGTAGGCACATTTTTGTTAACTGTAGTAATTTTAATTTCATTTGTTAATTTACTTGTGTAAATCCTGATTATCCTTTGATCTTGGCATGCTATTCCTTTTTGGAAAGCTCTATGTCTAAGCTATAAGAAATTTAAATTTCGGGTTTCTAGTTATATTTTTTAAGGGTTTCGGAGTCAAAAACCAAACCAAAGCTAAACTCATATAATAAAAGTTGTCACATCAGTGGTTAGGGGTTATCACTAGCTTTTGCTCAATTTTTTTGTGGTTTATTGGTTTATCGTTATCAAATTAAACTTTGGAGCTAGCGGATTAGCAGATATAGACGCTAACTTTTCAGTTAGCTTTGCCCACCACTGTTAATACTTGTACTATAAAGCCAAACCCAGGATGTCGGGGATCTAACAGATAGCAGCAAGTGAGCTAATTACACAAGTGTTCATCAGTCTGGGTTAAAAAGGGGATGAACAATCTTATTTGCAAAAGGCCAGTGTGTATGCAGGTTTTTGTAATAACCTTTAGGTCAGCTGTTCAAACCCTGCTGTGAGAACTTAACCAATCAGTCCTCTATTTTGTGATCTAATTAGGGACTTTCAGAGAAAACTTTCATAGCCCACATAGTGGCTCTTTCTGGAAAAGAGTGGCCACCCCAGGGTTAAAGGCATCGAGAGAGTGACCGTCCATTTAAAGCATACAATACCCTGCCAAAGTAAAACAGACATTCAGTACATGATCTAGTGTATGACATGGAATAGATCAATATGTCTGCATGAGTAAAGTAGAAGCCAGTAATGGACCGGTAAGTCCACCTGGGTAAAATAGAATCCAAAATGTGTGTGAGTGAACTGCTACACAGTAGGTGGTGTGTGCTGGGGAGGGTGCAGGCAGCAGCGTGGCCGGGGCCTCACTGGTGAATGGCCTGCAGGAACTTGCGCTGGTGCTTTCGGACCCTGGCGTGGTCGATCTTCTTCACCAGCCGTGTGTGTTTGTGGATCAGCCAGGTCTCCCGGAGCACATTGGCTGCTGCGTTCTTGATCTGCAAGTGCCAGAGGCAGGCTGCAAAGGCTGAGTGGGGTCACTGGTCTCACACAGACACAGCCAGCCAGCTTAGATAAGCACATCTGTCATCAGGCCCTGTCACTCTCACATTATTCCCATCACAGTCATGAAAAATGCAATCCCCCTTTCAGGGAACCCTGATCCCATATCTCTGACTCATAAAACTGGTTTTTGTTTCTATCACTAGAGCATATTTCCTGCATTCATTATAAGAACAGAGGCTGAGCTTCTCCCTATATCTGTCTGTTTCTGAAAAATCCCTCTGGTTCCTGAAAATACCCCCCATTCAGTGAAATAGTTCTAGTTTAATAGGAAAGAAGAATGAACAGCAGAGAGGAGAGAGTGACGGGGTGGCAACCTCCAGGTAGAGAATACTGCTGTGCAGTCATGCTAATCCAGCAAACTTAACCCTGTGTGGGAAAATGGTTCCATTTACATTCTTCCATTGTGTAACTGCTAGGTCATCGCCAGCTGATTATGCAGTTCAGGCCCAAACCACAGGGGTACCGTTCATTACTGGGGGTCCATCTGGCCTCGCAAATGAACTCTACGGTGAAATTACAGGATCCAATTATGCCAGCCTGTTCAGCAGTGTGTTCAGTATCCCTGTACTTAGAGATATTACCATCTCTTTGTTGCAATTAAGTCATTTGTTTTTTATTGTAAAATGACAGAACTTTAATTCACAATTTAATTCAATACTGGTTTTCATGTGGTGCTCAGACAGCATATGTCGCCTTACTTTTTTAAATTATTATAAAACGTAAACCCCAGATGATAAAGCCACAACTATGAAACCTTGTGAGGTGGAGCTTGTCAATTTGAGCCATTTTGGTCACATTCTTCTCCCCTTTTAAAAGACAAAAAATTGCTTTTTTTTTTAGCAAAAAAGCAATTTTCCTGTCATTTCTGGAGCAAGCCTTTCCATTGGTTGATCAGATCAAATAACACAGCATCAAACTTTGCTTGATTAGCCAGGGTTACGTAAAGGGATAAGATGTCTGAACGAAGAGAGCAAAGAGATGCATTGTGATCACCGTTTTCTGACTCATGCCTGCATACTGTATGTTTATGAAAAAAGGGGACATTCTAGTGCAAAAAAGACTGGGAAGGTTTGCCGAAGGGGGCAGCAATCATCCCACAAATCAGAGTAGCAAAATGTCCCTGTAAGGACGTAGCGGTCTGCACAGGGAGCCAGGCTGCAGCTGAGCAAAGCAGAGTCGCCCGCGGTCTCCCATTCAGCCTTCCTACCCGTTTGGTGAGCTGGGTGTCCATCATGAAGTTATGTACATGCTTCTCTGCCTTGGTCAGCTCCAGCTTCCGAGCAACCACAGCGACGACCAGTGCTGTGCACCCTGCGCCCTGGGGGGGTGGGGGGGGGGGGGGGTAGGAGGGGGTTGGGTTTCTGTTACTATGGCCCTCTGACAGTTACACAGCCACATCCAGACTGACTCAGCACAGTTTGGCCCCAGATGATAAAGAATTTAATTGTGTCTTAGCCAGACGACAGGAATCTGGATTTCTTTGCTGCAGCTTGTGAGAATCATGGCCAGTCCCTGGGCTCTGACCTTCACTGGGGCTGAAGCTGCTATTATCATATTTCACAGGGGGTCGACATCGCAGCCTGAGAACCGCATGCCCAGATTAGACAACGGAAGACTGAAAGTGAAGGAAATCTGTTCTTCTCCAGAAACCCATTCTATTGAATTTGCAACAATTAGCCTGCTTCTAAAAATACTCCATTATGGGTCACATTTAATACAGTTTTATTGATTGTTGATGGAGTGACAGAGCACAGTAGCAGCCACTGGTCTTTAGGTCACATACGACCAGCAGGACTCCTGTACTGCCTTGCAAGCTTATCGATGAGTGGGCTGCTTAAAGCCAAACTATAATTAAATAGCTTTTTAAAACATGGGAAAAAAATGATCCAGCCTCTCTTTGGCTGCCCTTTGTAGCATCTGAGTATGCCACCCCACAAGGTACAAAAATATATGAAAGAAAACCACCATGCAGGATTAAGGCCCCTGGCCTTGATTAGCCCCAATTAGGCCCAAAATCATGCTTAAAAGACTAAATTATGACAAAACACTGTGAGGTGCCGCACCAAACTTCTATGTATCGTTCTATTCTATTATGTGTTATATGTCACGCTGGCTAAATTGACTATTACATACAAGGACTCCCAATGATTGTGCTTTATATATTTCTAGGATTTGAACCATCAACCTGCTGAGTGAGTATACAGGCACACAGCATCCCTGTACATGAGGACCCTTGCTGGCTAAAGTCTTAATATTTATACTGATTCCAAATTGCGTTTACGTTCAGAAAGTCATTTCACTGTAGATGCCTTGTATCATATTTGAATTTTTGTAAACATGAGTGATTTCTTGTCTTGTCAATTGAAATGAATGGAATTAAACTGAGGGAGAAGTGAGAGAAAGGAACTGCAATTAGGGGACAGAGGAACAAGGATAAATGTTCTGGCCTTCTGGGACTGATGATGACTGATTAGCAATGTATAACATTTACTCAGGCACAGCAAAGCCACGCGAGAGAAGTGCACCTGTCACCAAGAGTGACATGCAGTGAGATCGGAGCCAGTGTACAGTACATGGTGTACATATCAACAGCACCCAGACCAATTGTGTGTAAGCTACATCACAGAATGGGTATGTGGTATTTGTATCTTTACACTTACATTTATGGTAGCTACTCCAGGTAGCTTTGTTGCCTCTGTGTGTGCTCAACCTACATGTATTCAGTATTTTCATGACAGTGACTTCTGACATGCCAGTATTGTGAGTCTGTAGGTGTGCAATGTCATCTCCACGGTCACATTTGCAAAAAAATCTATGATATTTGATATTAGAACTATATTTATCTATGCATCCATCCATCCACCCATCCTCATATCTCGCATAGGGCCATGAGGAGCCTGGAGTCACAGGGCTCAAGGTAGGGGACACTTCTTATTTCTGTCTTGTTCTTAAATTTGTGGTATTTGGAACCTTAAGCAAATGTGTCAGAGTTACAAGTTATAACTCACAAATGGCACCATAGCATCCTACCTCCCACCACTAACTAGGACAAGAGTACATTCCAGCAGCCGGCATTCACTGTAGTCATGACAACAAGGTCAAAATTTCCACCTGTAGAGAGTCTGTCAATTCACTTTCACTAAGACACACCTCTGTTCTCTCAGTGACTCCATGTCCTCCTCTTAGGCAGCTCAGTACAGCTGGGATGCTGGAGGAGATTCAGCAGCTCAGACATGCCTATTTCCCTCCCCAGCCTCATATCCACGCCTTCTTTTCATTTTTGAATCGGAAATTCTTGGAGCGCATGAGAATTTGATAGCGCAGTATGGGGAATGTGTGGGGGTGCATGCAGTGCAGGTGAGGTACAGAAAAGTTCACAGAGATGACAAAATTAATTATGAACAGATAATGATCACAGGATTGAACGTCATCCAAAGATGAAAACGGTGCCTGTCACCAGAGGACCAAACAATAATTTGAAAAATGGCTTTAGCAGGAACTCAATTTCTATTCCATTCTTCCTCTAGTATAACAAGTGAAGCATAAGATATTTCACGGCTAAGCAACCAATGAAATAATAGAACTGGTCAGTGGCCACATTTCCTGCAGCAGCCGCACAGGGTCCCTGCAATCCCAGCCCAGGGGACTGTGCTCCCTCTCAAGCAAATTAGGGAAGAATAGCCTTAACAGAGTCACACAACAGGGCAGAGCTGAAGGGACGCCCCCTTTCCACCGTGCTCATATAGGAGTGTTTCAGTGGCACTAAAAAGGGAAAGAAAAACAAAAGTAAAAGACCTTTTCTGGTACAGAATACCAGACTTACACACGGTGCACACACCCAGGGGTAATCACCATCCCAGCTTCTAACCTTGGAAGTCTGACACAATGCTAACAGCCACTGAGTCACCATGACACCTAATAGGACAAAATTAACAAATACGATTACAAATAAATGACACACAAACACACGCGAATAATTTCCATGTGTCAGGATATTGTGTCATTTCTTGCCGACTGTGCAGCTAAACTACCATGTAGCCTGTAGAGTAGCAGCAGACAGCTCTGCTATTATGCTTTTACGGGAAACAATGTGAAGCTTAACCTGATTTCCTTCGGTGTACATAATGTCCAGCAGTATTAAAATGCAGAAATCCAACTAAACAACAACAGCTGCAGCACTGCCATGACAACTGCGTCAGGGGCCACTGGCCATATGACATACAGTACATCTTCCTAATGTAAATGAGTATGTTCAGTTTGTTCTAGAATGTTCTATTTAGGTCACAGAGAACATTACCCAAACATACTTATCACGTTGCCCGTGTAAGCTGTTTAAGATTCATATGCCAATGTTACTTACGTACTGATTAAAAGTCTCCATGGAAATTAATTTAAATGGAAATGACTACAAATTTACTAGTCACAGAATATTCTATGTATGCTTTACTGAAAACCTGCCTGATTCATTTTGGATTTTCAAAAACATTCTCAACACTTTTATAAATTGACCATTAAATAGCAATCTCTAAGGGACAATCTCTGTGGGACAGTCTGCCATTTACTGGTGAACTAATCAAGCATCTCTTGAACTGCTTCTTAAACACTGACATATTTTGGATAGGGAAGAGACACACAGAAAGTCAGGAAAGAACAGACAGCTACAGGGAGTTAAAAATTGACAGCATAAGGGGCAATAAGGGAACACTCATGCACACGCACACACATCAGCTCACACACACTCATGCACACGCACACACATCAGCTCACACACACTCATGCACACGCACACACATCAGCTCACACACACTCAGGCACACGCACACACATCAGCTCGCACACACACACAGCAGCTCACACACACTCATGCACACGCACACACAGCAGCTCACACACACTCATGCACACGCACACACATCAGCTCACACACACTCATGCACACGCACACATCAGCTCACACACTCATGCACACATACACATCAGCTCACACACTCAGGCACACACACACAGCAGCTCACACACACTCGTGCATACGCACACACCAACTCAAACACACTCATGCACATACACCAACTCACACACTCTGAGGCACATGCACACATCAGCTTACACAAACTCATGCACATGCACGCACACCAACTCACACACACTCAGGCACACGCACACATCAGCTCACACACACTCATGAACACGCACACACATCAGCTCACACACACTCATGCACACGCACACACATCAGCTCACACACACTCATGCACACGCACACACATCAGCTCACACACACTCAGGCACACGCACACACATCAGCTCGCACACACACACAGCAGCTCACACACACTCATGCACACGCACACACAGCAGCTCACACACACTCATGCACACGCACACACATCAGCTCACACACACTCATGCACACGCACACATCAGCTCACACACTCATGCACACATACACATCAGCTCACACACTCAGGCACACACACACAGCAGCTCACACACACTCATGCACACGCACACACCAACTCAAACACACTCATGCACATACACCAACTCACACACTCTGAGGCACATGCACACATCAGCTTACACAAACTCATGCACATGCACGCACACCAACTCACACACACTCAGGCACACGCACACATCAGCTCACACACACTCATGCACACGCACACACATCAGCTTACACACACTCATGCACACGCACACACATCAGCTCACACACACTCATGCACACGCACACACATCAGCTCACACACACTCAGGCACACGCACACACATCAGCTCGCACACACACACAGCAGCTCACACACACTCATGCACACGCACACACAGCAGCTCACACACACTCATGCACACGCACACACATCAGCTCACACACACTCATGCACACGCACACATCAGCTCACACACTCATGCACACATACACATCAGCTCACACACTCAGGCACACACACACAGCAGCTCACACACACTCATGCACACGCACACACCAACTCAAACACACTCATGCACATACACCAACTCACACACTCTGAGGCACATGCACACATCAGCTTACACAAACTCATGCACATGCACGCACACCAACTCACACACACTCAGGCACACGCACACATCAGCTCACACACACTCATATCAAACACTCTCACTCACCCACACATGCACTGACAATCTAAAGACAGAAGCCAGACAGACTGCCTTTCTGTCTCTGAATGAGCAACATGAACAGGGCGAATGAAGCATGCTGTGCCAGCGGCAGGGTTACCATGATGCCAGTCAGCAGGCAGACGCCTTTCCCACAGTAGGTGTGCGGCACCATGTCACCATACCCAATGGACAGGAAGGTAATGGAGATGAGCCACATGGCTCCCAGGAAGTTGCTGGTCACATCCTGGGCATCATGGTACCTGAAAAACACATTTTCACATCCTGAATGTCAATTTGTCTGGATAAATATGTAAGTTGCTGAACATAATATCATACATCCTAGCTATAGATTTTTCATATATATAGCATCCCTGTACCGGTCAAACCGGTCCCCCTAGGACCGGTTTGAGAATCACTGGGTTATTTGCTACACACCAGAAAAGTACGACCTCACAATGGAATCAGCAGATCTGTGGCACAGTCTCAAAAGAACCTGTTTGTTTTGGGCTTCACATAGCTGACATTTACTGCAGGGCTGTCATTTGGAGACCACTGGCATCTAAAGCTAAAACAGAAAGATGCTTAACCTAGTGTAAGGTGCACAAAGCCTGGGCCCCTGAGCAATGGAAACAAGTAACAATAAGCCATCCTTTATCCCTTTGTCCCTTTAGAAGGGTTTATTTTTGGGAAAAGACAATGGATGCCTTTAACCTACAATGTCTGTTGGTATGGGCAGCCATCTCGTGAGAGGCATTACGTCCAATGATGGCTCTGCGTGGTCGTATAATAACCAAGGAAGATGAGGTAATTTTAGAGGACTGCGTGCACCCTGTGGTGCAAACACTGCTCCCTCATGATGTTTCCATATTCCAAGTTGATAATTCCCCTACACACTGCAAAAAAATTCAAGAGAGTTTTCATTAGCAGCAGGACGAAGCCAAATACCTTCCAATCCAATCACTGGAACTAAATATTATTAAACTGCTATGGAATGTTCTGGGGCACAGAGGGCAAAATAGATTTCCACCTCCTTCATCACTCAAAGACTTCTTGAAATATGGTCCAATTTCCAATTACACACATTTCAGACTGTGGATGACAGCATTGTAGAAGTTTTAACACTGTCCTAAAGGCAAAGGTGGCCCTATTAGTCACTTGATTATAATATGTTGTCTGGGGTGCTCTGGGTTAGGATTTGTGCTAGTGACTGACTCGAATTCCAAGGCTGGCAGGCTGATGCTGCCCTTGGGCCCCACATTAAGGCCCTTAACCCCCAGCTCCAGGGACACTGGACGCTGGCTGACCCTGCAGTATGACCCCTCAAGCTTGCTCTCACATACATATGTGTCAAAAGCAAAATAGGATAGGTGTAAAGACAATTTCCCCACAGGGATCAATAAAGTATCCCTATTCTATTTTCTTTACACTCCATTTTAAGTTACATGTATGTATACCACATTTCATTTATTTTTTAGTCCATGTCATGTGTTTAATATTTGTATTCTTATGTATATATATTTAGCGATTTTTATAAAATTACTTGACTAGCAATTTCTAAAAATAAATTTACTGCTATCTACTGTACAGGGAATGAAAATAATATGTATTGAAAAACAAAAAGTTAAATCACAAATGTGTGCTGTTTAGATTATACATAAGACTATTAGGCCTGGGAGGTTGAACTTTTGAGTGCGAAGCAGGTTTTTGGGATAACCTTTAGCTCAGCTGTTCAAAGGTGAGGACTCTTCAGCCAATCAGTCCTCTAATTAGTAATCTAATTAGGGAGTTGCAGCGAAAACCCGCATACAGACCAGCCCTTTGCGGATAAGATTGCCCACCCCTGTATTAATAGCTGTGAAACAAAGTTTAATAACAAAGTTATTAAAGCTGGAAAACTTAATATCGAATATGAGGCTAACTTAACAGCGGTCTGAATAGCCACAACCTTTTACTTTGTGATGCAAGAGAGTTTTCACTGAGGAAAGACGATAAAAACTTCTCCTCCTTTCATGGATAACTGCAAATTTATTTAAACATTTATGGATCTCTACAAGAAAAAAAAGTTCCCACTAGCCAACTGTTGACTGTAGCCAAGCAACACAAACACTCGCTCCCAACTGCTTTGCATAATATAACAATTTGCAAAATATCTTTATATTTTGCTCCTTAACTAGGGCACATTTACCAAAAGCTCCTGTTATCAACTTAGAAAGTAGGACTGGGCGATATGAACCAAAAATCGTACCTCGATATTATTTATATGATACATATCTCAATGTTTTTCTCATGAAGAAAGACAGTTAAAAGTCAGAGCTAAATGTCCCCAATGTCACACAGGCACTTTTATTAACAGAAAGCTGTACATGTACATGAAAAAAGCTCAAAATAAACTACCACCATATATTACTTCACCAACCAGGGGGCTGTTCCAGGAAGTGAGCTTATAAAATCGAGGATTATTGAGTTAGCCTAACAGTTCACTTCAGGCTCATTCAGTTCCACAAACAAAATTCAGGTGTAGGCTATTTAATTTCCACTAATTCAAGCCAAGCTTGACAAGCAAGGCTCGTGTGCATCCACGCGATATAAAAAGCAGCCTTGTTAATCAATGCTGGATAAGTAAGAATGGAAGGAAAGAGCTGCGTGAGAATTATTACTGCAAGCCTATGAGGACTACAAAGACATAATAACCAGAAAGGGGAACACGAGCTGCATCATCAAATCTCGTGAGGCTGCATGGCAGAAAATAGCTGACAGGTTAAATGCGTAAGAACATGATTTAAGTAACCTTTGTGTTAAGGATGTAAAAATATTTAACAACTAAATGAGAACAGTTTCAAGCCTTCAAAATATATAGTCATAATATTTCCTTTTACATATGTGTAATTATTAATAATTGCAATTATATAAAAAAATAATATTAATGCTTGGTTTCAGGAGCAACATGAGTGGAACAAAAAGGTCCAGGCAGCAAGTGAAGATTAAATACAAAAATATTCTTCAGAATGGTAAAAAGTAAATCTAGTTAGAACTACATTTTTAAAGAATGCATTTAAAGCCCACATTGCATTGTATAATTTAGCCACCAAAGAGAGAGCTGCGGCTGCTGCAACCGGTGGGGGCCCACCTCCAGCAGCCTGTACCCCAGCCGACAGGGGCGCCGTAAGGGGGAGGAAAGCTAGGACGATTCCAAGGGCCCCTGAGTGACAGGGGCCCTAAAAAATTAGGAAAATAACTGGATTGGTTTGGACTGGGGGGCCTAATATGATATGCTTTCATGGGGCCCAAAATCTCTAGCAACGCCCCTGCCAGCCGAGGTGATGGCCCTTGCACAGAACCGTGCACGGCCTATTGAGGGAGGAACATCCTCAGATGTTCCTTCCAGTCAGGTGCAATCTTATGTTAAAGGTACCGTATTTTTGGCCAGGAAAGGTAATGAATATATTTAAAAAGGACTTTAATGCAATGTAAACCTTCCTGATTTCACGGCACACTGTAGCTTTGCTTAAATGTTCAGCATCCCCCACACTGTACAGAAATGAACCACTGGCAAAGTAACGCAAAGCGATACACATAGACTGTGTATCCCTTTCGGGCTTTAGAGCGACGTGTGTTCTTAGAAAAGTAAGGTTCCAATAACTGACACAAATAGTAATACTGCATCTCCTAAATCTAAAGCGCTCGTACAAATAATCACCTGGAAAATGCAACGGATCTATCCTGGGCCGAAGTACTTGTGGAACCTGTAGCCTTAAAGCTCTATGAATGAGCCGCGCTCCCTCATCAACTGGATTATGAATAAACGGGCACGCCATGGTTATTTATGTAAAAGCTTTCAATGCACTCCTTGTCATTTTATACTTTCTGAGTAATTGGAATGGCCTGCATGTAATCTGTAATAATTTTATATTGGAGGGTCGATGTGTGTGAGAGAGGGAGAGAACAGCAGCAGAATAATCCCAGCCCCGCAGAATGTTGTGCTGTGACATCACATGGCTTGTCCAATCATATTCATCAAGCTAAGCTAAGCTTCACAGCATATGTTGACATAGTAACTAAGCGGAGCTTCAGGTTAGCCTCGTTCGTGAAACCGAATTTGGAAAAATTAAGCCGGGATTGTCGAAATAAGCCTGGCTTTTGAGGTTAGCTCACTTCGTGGAACAGCCCCCAGCTTCTCTGGGCTAGCTTGCCTCTGAGTCTGTCTTAATATTGTCGCTGCATGCAGTACTTGTGAGTGAGGGGGGTGGGAGCAGGGTGCAGACACACAGGGAGAGGAGAAATCATTCAGTTTCATGGTTTCAAATGTGTAAGTCACAAACTTAATTAATGAGCAACTGTGCTTTTGGGAAACATGCCCCCCGCACTGCTTTTATTTTTCAATTTTGCGTCGCACCTTCGCCTCTTCCGTTTTTGAAAAAAACAGAGAGCACGTAAGTTACGACATTTGTGTGAATTATACGAGGTTTTAGTGCAAAAGTTAATATTTTAAGTAAAACATCTTATTTTAAGGAAATACAATCCATAATATTTAAGCTATTTTACAACATGTACTTGAGAAACATAAGTTAAATAATGGAGTGTTTACATGTAAACACTCTTATACATGCAAAAAAGCCTCACAAAGCTAGTGAATAACGCAAAAGGAACAGCCTAGTTACCAACAATTTGCATATGTTTATAAAGACGTTTTACACTAGCAATCAAAGCTATAAAACAAGTAATATTTGCAATTTACAAAGTCACTGCTTACCCGAATCCACACTTATCCATAAGAAAAGATATATTTTTATATCGCATTTCCTCAGTGAAAACTCTCTCACATTACAAAATAAAAGGTTGAAGCTTCAATCAGTGTAAACAGAACACAGGCATGTGCTTTTGTTTATGGGAGTTTTTCACGCAATCTCTTGACCCAGTAACAACCGTGGCATTATATCCTTTTGCTATCATATGAATAGCTGCACAGGTGCATACAGTATCAATAAAATAGAATATCAACAAAAAGTTTATTTATTTCAGTAATAACTTAAAAAGTGAAACCAATAGATCATATAGATTTATTACACAGAGTAATATATTTCAAGCATTTATTTCTTTTCATTTTGATGATTAGGCCATATGTAACCGATTCACATCCAATACTGTTTAGTTTTTCGGCAGTCTGTAAAAATACAGCGCCTATTTCAATCACAAGACAACTCTTTACCATTTTAGATGTTTTTTGGTGTATTCAAGCTGAACGCTAACGCCACCTCGGTTTTTTTGCCATTCAGTGGGTGTGAGAGCAATGACTTCCGCCTACTGTGACGTCATGGAAGTATTTTACAGTCTTAAAAACAACTACTGTACTAGCAAAGTTTTGTGAGGTGGAAACAGTGTTTCGTGCAGGGGTGTCAAACTCCAGTCCTGGGGGGCCGGAGCCCTGTTACACCACAAATGATTCAGCTCAAGAGCTGTGTGGTAATTAGCACAAGGACGTGCGAGGAGTTGATTCAGGTGTGTTAAATGAGGGGAAACCCAAAAATACGTAGGACTCCGGCCCTCCAGGACTCGAGTTTGACACCCCTGGTTTAGTGGAAAGTCAGCAGAGAGTGCTGTTGCCTATGGGGGAAAATTGTGGCGCATTTTAAGCATTCCCAACTTGCGTATAATATCTTGGAAGATATTGAAATTGAACTGCAACTGCCACAAAAAAGCTTAAAACAAGATGTACAAGCGAGGTGAGACAGTACTATACAGTATGTACAGTGGCGGTGTTCAGAGAAAACGTCCTACTTTATCAAAACCCTTACCTTAACCCTAACCCTAACCCTAACCCCTAAAACCTAACCATATTCCCAAGACGGTGGAACTGCACATGCGCAGAAAGGCTCGATATCATGTCTCGATAGGTAGGATATTTTGTCAGAACAGCGGAGCAACTGCACACAAGGCCTCGGGGCAAAACACCGATCGGGCCCCCCCTCTGCTCCCCTGAAACGAGTTTTAAAGTGTAGGTGCAAGAACACAAAAAACTTAACGAAAGAATTCGACTGTCCCTCACAAAAACCGTAAAATAGTAGCTAAATTGAGTTTTCTACACCTTTTCAAACAGGAGGAGATTTGTTTGGCTATGCCTAGAAAACAACGTTGTTACCAGTCTGGAGACCGTCAGAGTTTTACCAAGGACAAAAATCCCACCTTCAGCTGCCTGCCCATCTCATCCATTTCTGTTGCAAAAATTACAGTGTATTGTGAGTTTACAGTCTATATTTACAATTACAGTCTATATGTGAATAGGGTATAGGTTAATTAGTGTGCACGCATCGTCTTTCTCATTCTTATAATGCGTCCATGCATCCGGGTATAATGGGCTATACCCGGCACAGAATCATTAACCTACTTCAACGCATTTATTTATACAACCACATATTTCCCACATTTTGACATCAGTGATGCAGTGATGAGACAGTCTTTATTTCTTGACACCAACCCTCCCCATTAATCCGGGCTTGGAACAGGTGTTCTGAAATGTTTTCCTACCTAAAATATTTTCCTACCTGTAGCGGAAATTTCTAACCATATCAGTTATTTTGTCCTACCTTGTGATAATATAGTAGGACATTATTATAGATGCAAACACTTCATAAATATCTGCTCCCCTCTCTGTTAAGGGTGGTAGGACATTATTATAGATGTAAACACTTCATAAATATCTGCTCCCCTCTCTCTTAAGGGTTGTCGGACATTATTATAGATGTAAACACTCCATAAATATCTGCTCCCCTCTCTGTTAAGGGTGGTAGGACATTATTATAGATGTAAACACTCCATAAATATCTGCTCCCCTCTCTGTTAAGGGTGGTAGGACATTATTATAGATGTAAACACTCCATAAATATCTGCTCCCCTCCATGTTTAGGGTGGTAGGACATTATTAAAGATACAGAAATATAGAGATAATTATCTTTCATATTGTCATAGTTAATCTTTAAATGTCCATGTTTTTCCCTTTAGTGAATGTATCTCTGAGTATCCTAACCCATCCTTACTCATTAGACCAGCAGGTCCATTTCATATTTAAAACATTTGGGAATGTGAATATTTCATATAAGATGACCACTGTGTAGAACCCTATTATTCAAATCACAGTCCTCGAGGTCTGAGCACTGCTGGTTTTCCAGCCTTCCTTTACCTGTGAGCCAGATGTGAAGCCTCTGACCAATCAGAATCAGTAATTATTAAACTACCTGGGAGAACAGAAAACAAGGCCTGGATTTGGAATCAAGGTCCAGATTTGAAGAGCCCTGTGGCCTGTACTACGAGGCGCGGTTACTGGCTTATTGGGGTAACTTGTCGGATTTAAGGTACCACAGTTTAAATGGACTTCGTATTCGCTTACTTACATTTTGCCAAGACTACCTTAAATCCGACAAGTTACCCCGATAAGAGTGTATTCAAACTGCACATGGTAAGTCAAAAATGTATGACACTCAAACACGCGCACGCACACACACACACACATACATACATACATACATACATATATATATATATATATATATATATATATATATATATATAAATGCGATAAAACTAACTTTGTTTCTTCTTCGAAAAGCAGAGACTCGAAAGCAGCAGATATTTATGGACGTGTGTTAAGTAGTGAAGGAGCATGCGCAGTTAACTCGGGTAGGACATTTTCATGGGTAGGAAAGAATTTCAGAACACCTGCACCTAGTTGAGCTGGCTTGCTCCCTTAAGTGGCTGGGTTAGGCTAAACTATATACATATTATTTACAAAGACTACACTAAAACATCACAAAATATGTAGTCTAACAAAACGCAGTTTAAAGAAGGTGGCCTACCTTAAAAGGCCCACGGCATATAATCCAGTTATATCCAACAAAAAGCAGTTTTTAAGAATGTAACCTACATGGCGAAATTGCAAACAAACAAAAGCCCTGCAGCATATAATAGCCTATTACAACAGAACTTACTCAAAGTTTTTTTTTTCTTTAGATCCTACCAATCATGCACTGCGTTTTTTTGCAAATTCCTCTATGGAAAACCATTAAATACAAAAGTAACAGCTTAGTTTGACTTCAAAACATTACTATGTATTATATTTAAAATTTGTTGTAGGGATTTTTCAGATTTTTTTTTTATTTATTAAAAATGACACCATAAACACACCATAATAAGAATGTATACCAAAAATGACAGATATATAAAATCGCAAGTTACAATCAAAGTGCAAATAATATATTAACTATAATATAATAATAATAGCTATTAAGAGCTTCGGAGAAATTATATCAGTATAGCTTAATATGTATATTTTGGCTGGGGGGAGGGCCCTCTACGATCCAGGGGAGTGCCTGGGCCCAGGGGCGGTGGCCCCGCCCGCCCCGCCTTTAGCTCCGCCCCTGGATATGTACAGTGGTACCTCAAACCAGTTTGACCTAGAACTCGATCTGAATATCAGAAGTCGAACCGTGAACGCCGACCTAATATAAATTGTACACGCCAGGAAATGAGTCATACTACAATGCAATTCTTACTTGAATGCCTTCTTCACAGACTGGACGATTAACCAAATAAAGCAGCGCAACATTACAGTAACTAACAATAAATAAACCACTAACTTACAGTACGTGTACTACTAGAGCATTTATGTCATTTATTTAAACTTAATTTTACCAGGTAAATTAACTGAAAACCAGTTCTCACTGCTTTACGTGATATTCAGGAGAAATAGCAGATTACGCATCGGAACTGCCTGGGATACAAACGTCATGCGTGTAACTAAACTCTTCAGCCAATAAGGGCAAAGGTGTGTCGTCACGGAGGCGGTTCCAGTTTGTGCAGCCGGGTGAGAGGTTGCAATGCATCTAACCGTAATGCATTGCGTCAGGATCAGAATGCGTTGCTTTAAGCCAGCGCTGTAAGCAAGTCGAACGCACCCAATGACCGGACTGGGGAAACAAACTGAAACGCGAACTTAATACAGAGGACTAATGACAACAACCAGAAACAGCTGATCACATGGGGATCCCACACGAGGTTAACGAGGGGGCGTGGCACACGGAAGGAGCAGACGATCGGGGTAGGACAGGGGTAATGTTGGGGTAAGATCTTTATCGTTTGGAAGCCATTAAGAAAAAAATGCTCTTCTTGTTTTATCCTGATCATTTTGTGTTTAAATGCTAAAAAAAAAAAAAAAAAAAAAAAAAAACAGATTTAGGTGTAATTTTGGGGGCCGGGAACCAATTAATTGGTTTTCCATTATTTCTTATGGGAAAAATTCCATCAGAACTTTTTAGGATTCGATCCGGAGTCCGGAACGGATTAAGTTCGAGAACCGAGGTACCACTGTATATTTCTACTGTTTGCAGCCTAACCAATGATTTGGCATACATTTCTTTTTATTTGTATGCACTAGTTTAAAAAAAATGTTAATAATATATAAAGTACAAATATTTATTCGGTGAATGGGGAGAGTTAGTAGCAATTTTTCTGGCCAATATATTGACACAACACATAAAAAACAAGGAGAACACCACCAGTAACCAGACCCTATGTTTGTCTTTTTGGGTGTACAGTACAGTAGTGTTACTTCAAGTAATAAAAATGTGAGTGAGCACAGTTATTTTGATTTACTTTGATTCCAGGAGAAATGCAGTATTCCCAACAAGAAAAATCAATATCACGATTTATAAACTTCACACTTGAATAACTCCCTCTTCACATTTGTATTTCCCTGACAGCATAGATTTATTTATGGCTTATTTGAGAGATAGATGACAAAAATGTGTTATAGACAAATTCCAGGAAATTCAATTCAACAGACATAATATTAAATGAATACTCCTCTAGGGCTGCAACTAACGATTATTTTGATAATCGATTCATCTGTCGATTACTTTTTCGATTAATCGATTAATCAGATGGGGGGGGGGGCAAGAAACAATTTGATTTCCAGCTATTTTTAATAACCCAGTCTGTCTTTGTACAAAAGTTGTTTCCAGCAACTCACATAAAAAACAAATGTATGCTACATTAAGAGTATACAAAAAAAAAAAATAATTTGTAGCAGCTGAATCAACATAATGAAATACACAAAATCTTGTTTTATAAAGTGCAACCAGCATGGTGCTTTAGATAATGTATTCAGTACTCCAGTTTTTTAATGTAAAACCACAGACTACCGCTGCTGCTACTAAGAATATTATTAAATAATTGTCTAATGTTATTTAATGTTGATACACATATATGACAGGGGGAGAGAGCACGCCAGCGAGTCTGTCTGCATTTATTACGGACAAATAAAGTAAACATTTATTGCGAAGAAAAAGCCTTTTCCGCATCTTACGCTAAAAATTACTGAGCAACGCAAATAAGACGATTGGTGACGAAAAACCCGTGAAAGGCAGGCGGCAAATTTTGTTTTAAAACGTGTCCGGTTGTTTCAGCATAGCCTACTACAGTGATGAACTGTAAATAAGACAAATAACATAAGGCTATTTAGTTTGTTTAATAAAAGGACAAGATATAAACCTGTTCTATCGGAAAGGTAGCCTTAAATGACTTCTGTTGCGATCTGGAGCTATATAGAAAATGAAATTAAATAAAATTAACTTGGGGCGCCCACCTAATAGAATGGTAGGGTAAACACGTTGTGGTATATGTAGCCGCATTTCTATCCCCATAATAGCTGATTGTGTTGACAACCACGACTTCCCCTGCGTTCATTTAAACACATGTGCGTGTGTGAAGGGACTGGGCGGGTAACGCGGCCAGCAGTAACGCCATTGGTTGCAGTTATTAGTTATCCAATCCGACAGTAAACGGCTCATTAATAAGAATATTCTCAGAGTTATGGTCTCGAAATAAAAAATCCCGAGTCCATGACAAGAACGAGTACAAATACGGCTGATTCAAAGACAAGATCGAGACCTTCAAAAACTGGTCTTGAGTACTACAACATTTGATATTACTATAAATTTCTATCGTGAAGAAATGAAGCAGTGGTGTAGTGGTAACAAGAAATTTAAGGTGGGTAAACTATATGCACAGCAGTAAAAACGGTGGGTAACTATATCATTAACATTAGTGATCTTAAAAAAGGTGAGTAAAAGCTGTTTTGTAAATTTAAAAGGTGCGTAAATGGCGTTTATGTGCATTTACTTTTTTCTTTTATGGCGGTCGGCATCCAGCTTAATGGTACTTTACTGCCACCGCGGCTTTGGTTAGCTTACTGCTCCCAAATTAGGAGGTTGCCACTGTACTTATGTGTATAATAACGTAGACCCAACTAATCGATTATTAAATTAGTTGGCAACTATTTTAATAATCGATTTTAATCGATTAAATCGATTAGTTGTTGCAGCCCTATACTCCTCAGCATGAACACTGGAGAAATATCACAGGAATTTATGTGTATTTTATTGCTGCAGAGTGCCCACAGAATAATTCATACTTGGCTGCTTCAGAAATACAGAGCAATTTTTGACAGATGGGAGAATGATGTGGAGCAAACGGCACCTTTCGTGTTGCTATAAGCATCTGGTTGTAAGGACATGCAAATTACTCATGTTCATTAACACAAAGATCTACCTGCTAGGCCGCTCTTTGGCCAGTGAGGGCTTGTCCACAACCAGTTAAGACTCAGTGGCTGATACATTGCTCAGTTTTCTGAAGGCTCTTCTCTTCACTTAATTGTACGACTATTACGTACTGAGCACTGCTGACACTGAAATGTGGTGTATCTCTAATGTTGCCTTGCTCTAACATGCCAATTTTAAAAAGTTAATTAAAAAATGCAGATGGTGCTATATGAAAAATAACAGATGTAATGGCATGCAGGATGACACCTGAACATGATATAACCAGAAAACACTGATCACTAAATAATGTACCACTTTTCTAAAAGTTCTGATTTGTGTTGCACCATCCGCATTGATTAACATTACAGAACACTCTACACTAGTAAATTTGTAATGCTCAATTCAAACTCATACAAAGTAAGTGTTCAGAACACCTTTAAGTGGTTAGTATAGGGGAAAAACTCAGCAGTCTCTGCTTTCAAACAATAGTGAGACTTAACACCTTCATATCTATTCTTAGAAGACTCTGGGGAAATTTGACTAAGGCACTCATAAACATTCCGTTATAACCCTAAGCATCCAATAATTTCTACAAAGCATGGTGAAGCCACCCTCTGTTACAGTATGTAGAATTAACAAGCACTACACGCTAAGAGAGTTCTGAACAGACTTAAAGGCACAGGACAGAAAGGCATGGGGCAACACACCCCAGCTGGTTTCACGTCCTTCAACTTTGCCGGAACTTACAGTCTCTGTAGTTCCCCTTTCAGTTTCACATTCAGCATCAGCACCAATGTGCTCTCGGTTCCCCAGCTCGGGGGTCCTCCTTCATTTTTGCTCTGCGTTCTGTGGCCTTACATTCTCCTGGTTTATATTCTGCATTGTGTTTCCCAGCTTCGCATCACCCTGCTTGCACTTTATGTCCTGTAGTTTTCTGTCCTGGTCCACATCCCCATAATCTGCATTCCCCTGCTCTTAGTTCTATGTTCCCCAGCTTTATGTTTTTCACAGTAATGTGTTACATTCCACTTACACCTATGTGTGGAACTTTCTCTGTTCCCTGACAGCAGGAGCTGCACTTTGCTCACCTTTCACAGACGCGCACTGTCCAGGCTGCAATAATCCACAAGGAGATGCTGAAGACCAGCAGAACGGTGCCGGGACAGATGGTCATTAGGGTCTTCATCACAAAGCGCGTGTTAAAGTGCACCTAGCAGCACAGAGAATGGCACTGTTCTTTGTTGAGTCTTAGGTACAGCTTAGAGCCCTTCTATAATGACATTCAACATCACACAGTACAGGACCTTCCTTTCAGTAAATCATACTATCTAGGGACATGCAGCATCATCTCCAGCAGTGAACAAAAAAGTTTGAAAGCCATCTGGCCCCCCCTGTAGCTGACCTTGTTGAGGGCCCCGATACTGCGGGATGAGGCGTCGGTGAAGAGCTTGCTGTGCAGCAGCATGACACGGGCGATGAGGTAGAGCCGCAGGAACATGGGCACCGACAGCACCATGTCCACGTCGGCCTTGGCCAGAGATGGCGTGTACGAGAAGGCCAGTCGCGCCTGCCAGTGGAAGGTGAAGTCACCCGGCACAGGGTGCACCGCCGACACCAGCAGCTCCAGGGCGATCAGCAGCACCCGCTCTGTTGTCATGGCGATCCGCCAGTCGTCCGCTCCGTTGTCAATGAGGAATAGCTGAGGGGGTGAGAGGGTTCAGTGATGCTACAGGAATGAGGCTCCTCACGGGTCCCATTACCATAATGGCAGAATGGGTTAAACATAGTCATCTATATTTTTAGCTCAACCTTTACCACTGCTCTAAACATTAGTAAATGACAATTATTTTGAACTGTTGAATAGACAGAATGTTTTCATCACAATCTCTGTCTTATAGTAACTATTCTCTCATTGCTGAACTGTAAGGGTAACAGTTTTTTTCACACTGAATGTGTCTTGGAGGATGTTTAATATGATTACATATCGTTGCGCCTGCTTGCAGAATCGATTTGCAGAGTTAATATTTGTAGTGGGGGCTTGTGTGTTCGTGACATGAATGCTATATTGGCACTGTGATGCTAAGCCAAGGAAAGTACTACCTAATACAGGGCCAGTTCGTTTTACCCGCTTAATGTGAAGCAGTGCGTGTACAGTGCATAAACTGCATGTCTGCTTTTTTTTTTTTTTTTTTTTTAAAGATTCCAGCCTTGTCATGGTGACTGTTGCCAAGGGGACAACATCAAAGACCATTCATGCTTAATTGCGGTCCCCAGCCCAGGAGAGAAGGGAAATGGAAAGAGAAGAGGACCAAGAGACTTTGCTCAGGCACACAAGGAATACCCAAACCATACAGACAACTTTGTGCTTGTCTCTGCTTGACACATGGTGCTTTCTGAACAGCACGTTTGGTGAAGCATATATGTGTGAACCAACACAGACTAATCCATTAAAAGCACAACTAAATGTTCTATTATTAGTAAAAATTCTAAAGAAATAATTTCTATAAATTTAAGATTAAAGAAGTATATAATTATTAGTTTACCTGTATATAATTACTGATGGTTGTAGAATTAATACAAGATGCATTCTCAGTGATACTGTACAGTATAACCAGTTCTGGAAGATGGATGGATGTGACTATAACATACCGGTGTCATTGCTGGGCTTTAATAAAATCACCTTGACCATGCCCAGACTGCTGCCTTTAATGTGCAGCCCTCCCTTCGTATTAGTGCGTCATATGAAGATTTTTTTTTGCTTTGATGCCTCAGACTGTCTCAGATGCTGCTAGTGATAAACACTGTAACCCCTGTCGGGTCGGACAGTCAGGCATTGAACCTCACAGCACTTATCCTGCAATGACTGAGAAAATCCAAGCAAGACCAAGCCCAATTTACAGGGCTGTCAGGAAATGTAATTTCGCTTCACACCATTTCTCTCCTTGCCCTCGTCTCACTCCTTCCTGGGATCTGCTCCTCTCCCTCCTCCCCCTCTCCCTCGACACTCCCTCTCATTTCCTCGTTAGCGCCGCTAGTGCCTCATACATAATTAAACTCCTTGAGGAGAGGTGATCTGTCAGATGAGGAGGTGTGCAAGCCTACCGGACACTCTGTTCTCCATGCGAGTAGCCATCGGCTCACTGCCCCCATCTGGTGAGAAAGAGGCTGGCAGGGGCAGGTTACCACATATTTGGGAGCAGGGGCTGCAACACATGCAGGTGCCAGCTCTGACATGGGGGGGATGTGACCATCTCAGGAAGGGTATCCTGCTCTCCAGGGTCTTCATGTCCATTCAGCCTGTCCCTCGCTCAGCAAGCACATTAATCAGTTGCAATTTTATTTTCTGAAACCCAATAACCTCGACCAGCCCCGTAGCGGCTGTCCTGAATTAAGTCATGTTGCCATGCCAGAGTTTATTTTTTCTCACCAACAAACTCCCCTTTCCTGGCTTTTCCATCATGCGCTCATTCCATCCTTGCCCACTTCCTGTAAACCCAGGAAAGAGATTCCTACTCCCCACTGCACTAGTGATTCCTTGGGAAGTTCCCTGACATTGTGCCCGTCCTCTTGATTCCCAGCAACTCTCACGGAAGCATAGAAATAAGCCACCCCACTTTAATTATGTAAAAATCCAGCTCCCGACATGTGATTATGGACTGGGTTTGCAGGAAAAAGGTTGCTGGTTCAAATCCCAAAAGGGGCCATTCTGCCCATGAGCAAAATACTTAACCTGAATTTCTACAGTAGAAGATACATTTATGAGGAATTACAGCTGGCTAAGAAATAATAATAAACGACCTTCCCAATTTAAAGATATGAAAAAAAGCATTAAGCAGCAGTCAGCATACCATAAAATGGCTTCACTTGCCAGGCTCAGCACTAAGCTGTTCTCTAACGGGGAATGCAGCTCAGCACTTGCAGGCTATGTTGCCATGGGTGCAGGCAACAGCCCGTCTAAAAATAACAAGGTTTGTGTTTTGAGATAATAGAGGCAAGTAAGTTCTCCACGAAGACAGAATTTGACGACTGACATTTTCTAGCCAGTTAAAAAAAATCCTGGCTGACACAAATACAGCAGGTAAAAGTAAAGATACAACTATGAAAGCAAACCTAATTTTCACCATTTTCATTCTCTGTTGTCTCTGCATTGAATGACTCTTGTAGCAGTTTTGAGGAAGCTGCTGCTTCCAAAATTCCTCCGGAAGTTTCGGTGTGCAGGGATTAGATGGCTAGTTGAGTGAAGCGCACCCATCAGGACCCTTAGTATGTCTGACTTAATCCAGCTACAGTATATTATGCAATTTTGACATGCTGTCAATGAATAAATTATATTCAATAATAACCTTGATGTTCGACATAATAAAAAGTGTTACCGCGGTAAAGCAGAGCCACAGAGTTGAAGCAGAATGGGCCCCTCAGCCAGAGATAGTGATAGAAGCATCTGTGGGTATGACTGGAGAGCTGACTTTTTGCTTTAGAAATTGAGCTATATTGAAGACTGTCTCAGCAAATGTCTGTACATCCCAGAGGGTGTTCTTTTAAGTGCTGTACTGTTCAGAGGCGCGAATTTGCAGCCCAAAAGTTGCTGGTCCAAATCCAGTGAGGGGCCCTTCTTTAGAACGAAGGAACATAACAGTAATTCAACCACAATGTCCCCCTCCTTAAAATAGATAAAAATTGCAGTTTAGCGTCATCTAAGCAACTAAAGAAATATGAAAAAACAGACTCGGGAATGAAATGGCATCATGAAGTGTCACAGCAGAAAGACTTTGACAGGAACATCAGCAGATGGTGTAGGTCTGTTCGCCTACCATCAATGCCCTGAAGCCACACATGGTGACAGTTGCTCTGAAATACTTTGTTTGATCTTTGCTTTGGGTGGCACAATCTTATTTTCAGGGGAACTAAGGTGGAGGAGGGTGTCTTGTTAAAAAAAAAAAATTAAAATCTATAACTTTTTCAAGGATGTCACAGCAATGTATGATTCAAAAGTCATCACAGTAAAATAAAAAGCTGGAACAAATCGAGTCAAAGCAAAGAGAAACTCACAGGACTGGCAAGAAGGATAAGCTGGAGACTGAGGCTAGAGAGGTTCCGCACTCACAGGAGCAGGGTGGTAAGGAAGCAGTGCTGTCTGGTCACCACTCCAAAAAACCCTCATTTTCCCCGAGAGCAGCTTCACAGCTCTGGAGATTTCTCTCCCTGCTCCCACAGCATCCGGGAGGGTGATGTAAGCAGGAGGTCTGAGCAGCTCAGCATCGAGTCTAACTCAGCCAGTGATGCAAACCCCCCAAACTGTTTGCCACCATATAAAATGAAATGCACCCAATTCTAAACATACATTCTTACTGTTACAACAGCAATTAAGGCTTAGTGACCATCTTAAGTTTTAATGGCATTTTTTCAATGAACCTTTTTACTCAGAATACACTCTGTCATCACTTTTTATTAGTTAAGGAAGAGAAACTTTCTGGTTTCAAAAGGCAGTAGGTATCATTTATGTTAAAGAAACCTTTGAGAACTATTTAATATTTTTTTCTGACACTTGAGGGGATACAAATAATGCAATTGTACACTCTTACTTGATGAATTAATTAACCAGTAACTAAGAGTTATATACTGATACCTATATTTGTTCATCATTAATTGGTCATAATGATTTATGCATTTCATGCAATTAATATATTTGTTCATGATTTGTACTTGAGTAGTAACTAAGTTACTCCCCGTAACTAATTTACATAAATGATATAGACACCAATATATACAGTAAACTGGTGAAATTTGCAGATGACACCAAGGTGGGTGGTGTAGCAGATACTGAACTAGCGGTTCAGCAGCTACAGCGGGATCTTAATTTAATTAGTGACTGGGCCGATACCTGGCAGATGAAATTTAACATAGACAAATGTAAGGTACTCCATGTAGGGAGCATAAATATAAAGTACAGGTATTTTATGGGACCTACTGAAATAAAGGTAGCTGATTATGAGAAAGACCTTGGTGTGTATGTTGATGCTTCCATGTCTCATTCTCGCCAGTGTGGGGAAGCAATATAAAAGGCCAATAGGATGTTGGGGTATATCTCCAGGTGTGTGGAATTTAAGTCAAGGGAGGTAATGCTAAGATTATACAATTCCTTGGTGAGACCTCACCTAGAATATTGTGTACAGGTTTGGTCACCATATCTTAAAAAGGACATTGCGGCCTTAGAAAAGGTGCAGCGTAGGGCCACAAGAATGATTCCTGGTCTTAGAGGAATGTCATACGAGGAAAGGTTATTTGAGCTAAATCTGTTCAGCCTCAAGCAAAGGAGACTGAGGGGGGACATGATCCAGGTCTATAAGATTCTAACAGGTTTGGATGCTGTTCCAACCGAATAGTTACTTCAGTTTAAGTTCAAATACAAGAACTCGTGGCCATAGGTGGAAATTAGCGGGAGAACATTTCAAACTGGATTTAAGGAAGCACTTCTTTACACAGCGTGTAGTCAGAGTATGGAATAGTCTTCCTGATAACGTAGTGCAAGCTGAATCCTTGGGTTCCTTTAAATCAGAGCTAGATAAGATTTTAACAACTCTGAGCTATTAGTTAAGTTCTCCCCAAGCGAGCTCGATGGGCCGAATGGCCTCCTCTCGTTTGTATAGTTCTTATGTTCTTATGTTCTTACTAAGTTAAATGTGCCCCCTTAAGTAAAGTGTTACCAGAAAATCATTGACAGATTAACTCACCGATGGCTAAAGTTTCCATGTTAGGCTGTTATTTAGCACTGCTAGTGCTATGCACATTAATGAGTAATAAACAAATGACAGGAGCCAACATGAAAAGACTGAGACTTACATGGAGCTACTGTATGTTCTGACAGATTAGTCATGCCTATTTATGAAATTATCCCCTGATGCTAAATCCTGTTTTTTTCCTCTTCCAATAGCTGAGCTGTTTTAAAATCTGTTTACATGAGTTGTACAAATAGTTATATATAAAGATAGCCAATCCTATCTCCTCCACTCCCCACTTGCCCTGCCCCCCCTCATTGACCTGCTTTTCTAATAAAAATACAGATTACATTGTCATCATTTAGATTAGTCAGGCAGTCTACACAGCATTTTCAGAATGAAAGAGGATGCATGGTAGATGGAGGTAGGAGGCAAACGCAGCAGGTATACGGGGTGAGGGGGCTTAACACAGGGGGCAGACAGTGAAGTGAGATTAGTAACAGAGGAAAACAACAGCAAGAGAAGGAACAATTTAATTTCCGCTTGGATTCATTTCTGGGTGTGTGATAATCTTGAAATCAATATCTTCATTTACTGATGTTCCTAATTTCTTGAGGCACCAATTATGGCCAATTGGGAGGTGCCTTAGTGCTGCATACTAATGAGGACGTAAACACAGGGTTTGATAATGACCTGTGGCTCAGCTCCATGCTGCACATTATTATCAACAGAGCTTGTCAGCAAATCCTCTCCAAAATTCATTTAATCATAAAAACAGTTACATCTCACAGATTATCCCCCCCCCCCGCACACACACACGTCTCTCTCTCTGTCTCTCTCTGTCTCTCTCTCTTTCTCTCTCCCTCCAGTATGACTGTTTGGCTGAAAAGGAGTGCGTGGGCCAATCACAGCTGGAATCCATTCAGACTGAGAGTGTCAATCGATGGATGTGCATGTTCTGTCTCACGGTGACCATGCAGACCATCTCAGAGCAGTGTGGTGTGTCTCTGTAAAAGGCCAGGCTGTGAGCATGGAACTCGTGATTAGCTGGGTTTTGTGCATCATGTGGCTCTGCAGGCTAAGCCACTGTACCTGTGATCAGAAAGTTTCTGCTTTGATGTCTGGCCTCAGCAGAACAGTCACATGTCTGTGGGCCCTAGAGCAAGGCCCTTAACCCCCAGCTCCCGGGGCCCAGCGTGCCGGCTGACCCACTATGACCCCCAAGCTTGCTCTCTTGTGTCTGTGTGTCTCAGGGAGAGCAAGATGGGGTAGGCAAAAAAGAGAATTTCCTTACTGGTACTAATAAAGTATCACTCTTCTATTCTATTTTTTGCATTCCTTATCACCCTCCATTTGTTTGTGTATATTATCTCAGCTGACTGGCATAAGTCAATAACTATAGCAACAGCCCCACCATGTCAAAAGAATGGAGTCTGATTTGAATAGCGTGTCTTTGTAGGCTATATACACTCATTCCTCTAGCTGCCTAGCAGATACTTGGGAAGCATAGTAAGCGCTGCAGGTAGGATCCACATACTGTATCTGGGTAATTACATGTGTCTTATTACTCAGCTGCCAGGCTCCTCATGTAGCACCAAGCTGTGAACAATTGATATCTGCTCCTCCAGCTCACACCTCCCGTTCCCATTAAGAATGAGACAATGTTGTGCAGGAGAGCTGAGCGCGAGCTGGAGGGTGACATCACCCTTGCACCTGGCAACCAGCAACTCGCGGCCCCCTGACTGATCAATGAAGAAGAAAATGAGCGAGCTGCAGAGGTGCCCTGGCCAATTAATCCCTCCATTTCAGACTCCATGGGTTACATATGACATTCATTCATTCATTTATTAACCTTTATTTCACCAGGCAAAGCATTAAGAAAAGTTTCTTATTTATGACCAGCAGATGGATATGCTTTCTGAAGCAACACAGGCTCAGTGCCTTGCTAAGATAACAATAACAGCTCACCCCCCCCCCCCCCCACCACCACCACTGTGCTACTCAAAGTGATATTAGCCAAAGCTATTGTCCAATACTCTCTCCCCTGTGTAATAGCATGATGATTATGGGTGATATTGAAACTCAAATGCAGCTCATATACATTTGCGGTTCTGAAGCTTAGCAGTCTCTATAGAGTGTATGCATATGATGTCACAGCAGGCAGAAGTCACTGCGGTTATACCCACTGAGGGGCAAAAAGACTGAGTGGCAGCAATAGGGCGAAAACACATCTAAAATGGGAAAGAGCTGTTGTATGGTTGATTGAACAAACTTATTGAACAGGAAGTCACTGCTATTTTTTACAGACTGCTGAAAGGCAAATGGATCACTGTAATTCGCAGAAACAACTGGAATCTGAAACGTGGATTTGCAGTTGTCATTTTGCGTAAATTATGTGGGATTTTTTTGTAAAATCATACCTTAAATTATATACTGTATTGAATACTCATCAATAAAGTATTTAGCATCATTCATTTATTCTGTGTAGCTGAATCATGTGTAGCTAAATCATCATGCTGTAAAGTTTTTGCCAGCATTTGTTAAAATACATCCATGATGATGAGGCTTCTGTTCTACAAACAAAGTGGGGGGGGGGGGTTAGATAGTGTGAGCCAGAGTCCTGCACCGGGTTGCAAGGTACCCGCATACAGTTGCTGAAACGAACGGATTTTAATGTTCTGGAATTTTACGGGCGGGTAATTCATTACACACGGGCGGGTAGCAAGTCAATCAAAACAGTATTGTAGCCTGCAAAAATAACATAAGCGAAAATATCTATGTATTAGATTATCATGTACAAATTGTCATCATCACAGTGTGTTCAGTATGTCGGGTGTACCTTTAAGATAACCACCTCAACAAACATTCACATACAGTACACGTCTGAATCCTTGCTGAAGAGTGTTGTCGTGTTCTCTCTTTCACGCTCGTCACAGTATGGATAGCTTAGATCTATGTGATTTGATTTTGTGTTAAACGGACTTTTTCGTTTCAATCCAAAATTCAAGTAGGCCTAGCGCTTGTCACGTTGAGAGGTGCATAGAAAAAATAATTCTGTGTAATTTATCATGGGTACGGGCGGGTAACGGGCGGAATGTTAACGGGCCCGGGCGGGTGTGGTGCTGTACTGTGCGGGTGCGGGCGGGTGCAGGTCTCCAAAAGTGGACCCGTGCCGGACTCTGGTGTGAGCTAGCCAAGATAAATCCAGGTTTCCTTATAAGGAGCTACTCCAAAAAGCAAGTCTACACAGTTAGCCAGATATCTTTCTATAAAGTTTCTACAAAATACGTTGTCAGGAAACCCGATTTCTGGTCGCATATTAATGTCCATGGTTCATTGGTTCTTTGGGAAGTTGTATGGATTCCTGTCAAGTTCTGCCTTTAGTTTCGGGGGGTGTGTTCCGGCGGGAACAATGACGTCAGGAGAGTCTCTATATGGCACATCAGCAGCACAAGATATACATCAGTGAGGCTGTATAAGTGTATCCAAAGGCATACAGACATGTACCCAGCAGGAGCTGCAGCCCTCATGCTTGTGACTTTAATCACCATGCAGTCGTTGCCCTTCTACAAAAGATGGAGAGCGAACCCAGGAGCCCCGAGCATCCAGTGACCCACAGAACTGCATACGTCACACCATGTCAGCGCCAATCTGTGGAAAACCCCAGCAGCCTGAGAAGCAGCACACTCGGCACTGTGCACAGTTACCTGCACTTCGCGGGCATGGTAGGCGATGATGAGTCCCAGTAAGACCACTGTAGACAAGCTGATAAGACACTTCAGGGCCAGGGAGAACATGGAACTCTGTAGAGGAGCAAACACAGAGGTTGAAGTACCCCCCATTGATGTTAATACCCCCCACCCCCACATTAAAGTAACTCACATACACAAATGTGAAAGTACTCCACACACATTAAAGTACCCCCTACACATACACAAATGTTAAAGTACCCCTACACACATTAAAGTACCCCACACACATTAAAGTACCCCCCACACACATTAAAGTACCCCCTACACATACACAAATATTAAAGTACCCCTACACACATTAAAGTACCCCCCACACATTAAAGTACCCCACACACACATTAAAGAATCCCCTACACATACACAAATGTTAAAGTACCCCCCCACACACATTAAAGTACTCCACAATACCCACGCATGTCACCATCACAGGTCACAGGAAACCACATTAACACCATAACAAAGTTGCTGCCAATCAGAGGCACCTTAAACTTCTCCTCTCTGTTACACCCCGTTCTGCATCAGCAATTTCACACCTGTCGCATTATTCCTACATGGACATACATCATTACCCCTGAAACTGCTATGATACACATTCCCCACAGTCCTTAATTCCTGTGACCTTTCACTTACAAATCGTTCGGCACGCGCCTTGCATCACCCTGGCACTGTATGCGATCCGAGGTGCGTCCCTTGCTCGTCGAGTCGTGCGCAATCAAGCAAAGAAGAAACATGGTGGCTGGGAGAGGGCGCAGAGCGAAAGGAGGTCACCAGCCTCCCAGCCCTCACGGGGGAAGAGGCTGTGTCCTTAGCACAGGACATTGTGGCGTTCTGCTGGAGGCAGTGAGACCATTGCACAGGTGTGTCCTCTATTGCTGTGTTCATACTATTAACGTTGCAGCAGAAGCCTAGAGTGCCTCCCAGGACCTTCTGCTTGGTCATTAAATCTGTCATGCATCCCTAGTTACCCCCAGTCAGTGCTGGACTGCGGTGACCCGGGCAAAATGACACTCGCATCCATGTTTAACTTTGAGCCTAAACTTCACGACACACACAGTGTTCTTTTCCACAGATAAACACACATCCTGTTCAGGGCTTTTGCCGTCACAATGCTGCGTTCCAGTTTATTATTAGTTATTTTAGGGGAAAAATTTCAAATTAAAATCCCCATCCCAAATAAAATCAACAAACACTGACTTGTTCCTGTAGTTTCATGAAAATCACTATAGCTTTTCACATATTGAACTTAATTAATAACTTAATTATAGATAATAACTTTAGTGTAACACATCATCTGCTGCCAGCTTTTGTCCTGCAGTAAATGACAATGTAAAATTCCAGAGCCACTAAAGGTCCCGATAGTGAAGTGCCTTTACTGGGGTTCAACCTCAGCCATCATCAGCTTTTTTCGGGCTATGGGTGTCACCACAGCAGATACACACAAATACACACTACACCAGCGTTCGGAGCACAGCATGGTGGGTCAGTGCTAGTGATGGGAATCGAAAACCGGTTCTTCTTGAGAACCGGTTCTCACTGTTTCAATTCCTTGGAATTGTTTGCCATTTTTGCGAACGGTTCCCCTATCGATTCCAGTCGCCTCGAATGACGTCACCACGTCGCATAGCGTCATTCACCCAGCAGAAAACATGGCGCCTAAGCAGCACAAACGCTCAAAAGTTTGGTTATACTTTACGAAAGGGTTCTTCAACTCTGGACCTCGAATCCAAATCCAGGCTGTGTTTTCAGTTCTCCCAGGTAGTTGTTTAATAATTACTGATTCTGATTGGTCAGAGGCTTCACACCTGACTGACAGGTAAAGGAAGGCTGGAAAACCAGCAGTGCTCGGACCTTGAGGACCGTGAGTTGAATAACCCTGCTTTACGAGAAAGGATGACAACAGGGCAACTTGCAATACTTGCAAAATAGATATTTCATCAAAGGGAGGAAACACTATGAATATGCAAAAGCATTTGCTCACAAAAAACGCGATAACCTTAAATGAATGTCGTGGTTTTGATCCGCTCCGGACTAGTGAATCTCAACCCAGCAGCATCGGTAACATTTGCACGTCTTCTCCTGTTAATACGGCAGGTAACTAATCAACTAACATTGCATATTATGTTAGTTGATTTATATACTTTTAAAAAGGAGAGTGTAAATGTTACTGGACATTCTTGTGTAATTGCCACAGAATAATTTATGTTATACTTTGTTATTGCTACAGAGGAATATTTATTTTATTATTATTTTACATTTACAATTTTTTTTTCTGGGGACCCCGTGGCACCCCATCGAGGAGCCGTAGGCTGTGGATCTCACTGTTGGGTTTGTAAGGTCATGCTACTCCTAAATTTCTATCTTGTTCAAAGATAAGATATAAAACAAAGTTCTAAGCTAATCGACCTGTGTGTTCTCCTTTTTTAAAAATAAGAATCGATAGGAGAATCGATAAGGAATCGAATTGTTAAACAGAATCGAAAATGGAATCGGAATCGTGAAAATCTTTTCAATTCCCATCCCTAGTCAGTGCAGAGTGTTTCAGAACATATGCTGTCTTGGTTTACAGTGATCTAAGGTCTCTAATTATGACTGTTGTGGTTGCACCATCTTTTCATTAAATTTAATGTATTTTAATAGTTTTTTTTCTAAATGCAAGCACATTGTCTATTATAATAAAATGCATTTACTCTGCAGAGCAACCACCCCCCCCCCCCTCCTGGGCCATTAGCATCTAATGGATGAAGCCCAAGATAGTGAATTAATCTTTAGTCAATTATCAGGTGTCTGAGAAAATGTTGCTTTAGAAGGTCCTGTGCCAGTGTAAGTATCCCAGACACATTGTGTTCTTGGTTAAATTAGAACTTCATAACAACCTGACGGAACAGCCGGCAGTGCTAGCGGACCTTTGGACAGAGCAATTACTTCAATACGAGTGCTGCCCTGAGCCTGCCATACTTGTGGGATCATCCCTCACTCTCCGCACAGACTCACTCACACCCGTATGCTCAATTACACACTGCCATGAGCCATTACGTTCTGACACGTTTTGATGGGCGGGGGGGTCTACTCCCTGTGGAACACAAACAAGCACACAGGGTTAGTCACATGTAAAGGTGAAGGTGCAATCACACAGGTTCACATCCGTATCCATAGGCAAGGGGCACCTGAACCATAGACTCCCAAGCAGAGCGTGCAGGTGAGAGCTGTGGGCTGTGTTTGCTCCACTACAAAAGTGTGTGGTTATAATAACAGGACACTGCACCAAGAAAATGAGTTCAGGGTACGCAGACAGCTGCCTGTTCCTTCATTTAAACGCACACACACTGGTAGACAATCAGCACACACATACTGTAGATGCATATCAGACATGCAAACACCCACAGCAGCGAGACAATTAACCAAGATGTGTCAGGGATTAATGGTTAAACTTTGGGCTCATTTGCATAAGAAACAATAAAAGCTATATTACTATATAAAAAGCTCAGCCGGTACTGTGGAATCACTGATCATATACTAAAATAGCTCTCAAAATTTGCAGCAATTTTTGGGATTTCTTTATTTTGCTGTTAGGTTGTAATACAAAATAACTTGAAATCACCCCACTGCTATTCAGCAAACATACAAATTGATGTTCTGTATAGTTCTTTTCACTTCTTCCTTTTCTGATTCCTGATTGTGTGTGTTAGAGACAAAAAGGTAAATGATTACAATGGTGTGAATGCAGTAATGAACTGTGGCTGTGATCATACAGGTACCTACAGTACACACCTTAACTCTCCAGTGCCTCTGTTCAGTGTGCAAACCCCCTTGTGTCTCCAAATCCTTAAGACTCAAATGTCCCTCACACTTCACTTTCCCACCAAAGGAAATCTTATTTCAGCTCCTTCTCCAAAGTCATCAGATTGTCATTCTTTACCTGCCTCAAACATGCCCTCTGTGCTCTGCCCATAGCATGTTTCTCATAACAGAAAGAGCTAAATCCAGTGTGGACCTTTCAGATAAGGTCATATTTTTTAACACACAAATATTTCATTTTGTGCACAGTCTGCGAACTCCTGGAACCTCTACAGTCAACAAGTCTGTGGACGACACTTTTAACACGAGTCTCCACTTTATTTACCAACATTTGGACACTTTCTTCACACAATAAAGCCAGAGCCGTTAGAAAACAATCTAGCCTCACTAAATCTGCTGTTCTCCATCTGCCTCTGGGTCACTGACTTCTTGAAGTTGGTAGCCGTATGTGTGACTGGGTGGTCACATGACCAACCCCTGATTATATGTACTGAAACTTAACAGGGCTGTGTTCTGTCTCCCAAGTTTTTATGCTCCATACAAGTGACTACATTTCTAACCCATCAGTGAAACTCATTAAGTTTGCCAATGACACCATACTGACTCGCCAGATTTATGACAACAACAAGACTTTGGGAAGTGAGGCAAATGTTAAACTAAAATAACCTGGTCCTCAAGACCAAAAAAATACAAGACATGATCATCAACCTTAGGGATCATCGACCTCACTGGACATTGATGGCTGTATTTTTGCTCGGTTGAGTCATTCAGGTACTGGGCACTTTCTGATCTATGGATCTGAATTGGAAGGTCAGCAGCATTTCCACTGTCATGAGAGCTCCACAGCGGCTCCCTCACCTATGGTGGCTAAGAAGTTCAAGCTTCTTACACGGTTAACTCTGGTGTAAATCAACACTGCCATCATTCAGTCCATCCTAACCTCATCCATAATGGTGTGAAAACTTAAAGGTGAGACCATATTAAAGGGGGAAAGAGGAAAACATATGAAAGGGGGAAGGAGGAAAATGTATAAAAGTGGGAAAGAGGAAAGTGTATGAAAGGGGAAAGTGTGTGAAAGGGGGAAAGAGAAAAGTATATCAAAGGGGGAAAGAGGGAAGCGTTATCAAAGGGGGAATGAGGAAAGTGTATGAAAGGGGGAAAGACGAAAGCGTATTAAAGGGGGAAAGAGGAAAGTGTATGAAAGGGGGAAAGACGAAAGCGTATTAAAGGGGGAAAGAGGAAAGCGTATGAAAGGGGGAAAGAGGAAAGCGTATTAAAGGGGGAAAGAGGAAAGTGTATGAAAGGGGGAAAGAGGAAAGCGTATGAAAGGGGGAAAGAGGAAAGTGTATGAAAGGGGGAAAGAGGTAAGAGTATGAAAGGGGGAAAGAGGAAAGTGTATGAAAGGGGGAAAGAAGAAAGTATATTAACGGGGAAAGAAGGAAGCATTATCAAAGGGGGAAAGAGGAAAGTGTATGAAAGGGGGGAAGAGGAAAGCATATCAAAGGGGGAAACAGGAAACCAAATGAAAGGGGGAAAGAGGAAAGTGTATGAAAGGGCAAAAGAGGAAAGCGTATGAAAGGGGGGAAGAAGAAAGCATATCAAAGGGGGGAAGAGTATTGTCAGATCAGCAGAGAAGATCTTGGGCTGCAGTCTTACACCTATACAGGACTTGTGAGCGGTACTATAATCATTCGGGGCTCATCAGCAAGCCCTCTCATCCTGGTCATCACCTTTTCTGTAGTGGTCCAAGTGGAAAGTGCTTTCAAGCAAAGAAAAAAAACAGAACTACTGGAGAGTAAAACCATTTCCGCCCAAAAGCTGTAGTACCCATGAACTGGTGATCTCCTCAACCTACATCATAATTGCACTCTTTGCTCTTTTTGCACATCAGGTTTTGTTTAAAAAAAGTTGGTGACCCCAGCTCTAGATAGTATATTTATTTAGATTCTGTTCTTCTGTATGTATGTATATAACTTTCTGCTTATATACATATGTAGAATGCATATTGTTGGAAGTTTTTCTATGTACAACTTGTATTTATTTAATGTACTGATAGGAACTCATGACCTAAGACTTTCACTCGTTCTAGTGATGTGATATATTTGTTGTCTTTACTGTATTTTTGTCTCTATAGCTGTATCTGTCTGTCCTCACGTCGGTACCTTACGTACCAAGTAAAATTCCCTGTGCATGTTTGTGCTTAGCAAATAACCCTTAATTCTGATTCTGAACTGGCATGATATTACCCATCATTTCAATCAGGAGACCTGTTTCTGGGCATTTATGGGTTATCAAAGTCCCTGTTAGCTTCCCACCTTCAATTCGCTCACCTTGCTGTAGACTCCCCATGAAAGCTCCGTCTCGATGACCATGACCACGATGCCAAACATCCCAAAGATAAGTGCATAGTCACTGAGACGCTTCCTCTTCTCAAACAGCGCCCTCCGGTGGCCCAACTTGTACCCTATGTTCTGGTGCTTTCGTTTTTGTACCTTGCGAGCAGTACTACTGCGTTTACTTCCCCCACCCCCCACACTGCTACCCCGACTGGCCACGCCACCTGTGTTCCTGAGTGTCCCCTGGCTGTGAGACAAGGTGTGGTTGGAGGCAATGGTACAGTGAGATGAGTCCACTTTAGAGGAGATGACAATCTCTGGGGGGTTGTGTTGCTGGCCCTGTGACTGGAGCACGGTTCCCCGGTCCCGTGTGGCCACACCTCCCTCTCTAGCCTCCACTCCGCCCTCGGACTCAATGAGATTCCTGCGGGAGGCACTGAGCCGGCTCAGGGGCTTCATCACACCCCCACTGTATTTGCAGGAGCTCATGGCAATCTCAGTGAAGGGGTTGCTGTCCCGCCGATGCACCAGGGGGCTGGCCTGTCGGTGTCGTGGCCCCCGGTCACGCTCGCGCTCGGAGCAGGGGGAGTGAGGGGAGGGGAGGAGCCCCCCCGGTGTAGGCAGTCCCTCACCCAGGCTGGGCTGGCTGCCCACTGGTGAACTGGAGGGACACAGAGTGTTGGGGAGTGGGAGGGGCAGGGAGAGTGGCCCAGGGCTGGTCAGGATGGGGGTCCCGTTAAGCCTCTCCGCGCTGGCACTGCCCAGGCATTTGGAAGGGTGGGCCCCTGGGCGGCTGTCTGTAGCGGGCAGGGCCACGTTTGGGGGGCCCGGGGGATGCAGACCCTCTTCCTCACAGCTGCCTGCCAGAAGAGCCAAGGTGAGAGCGGGCGGGGGCTCCATTGTGAGACGGCAGGCTCCAGCTCGTCGTGTTGGGGCGAGATGAGAGAAAGTCGGGTGATGTCCAGATGGACAGAAGAAGGGATAGAAGGGAGCGCAGCTGGACAAAAAGCAACACTGGCTGGACAAGGCAGCTGCAGCGTGAGGCAGAGACAGCTGCGTGGTGGTGAGCTCCTGAGGAGGTGAAGAGATTGGGCGCTAAGTTCATGTTTACCATTCTCTATACTTAATGCAAGCACCACCCCCAACCGCCAGTTTCACAGAAATAATACTTTTAAATGTTATTTCTTGTTATAGTACAATATTTCACCTAACCTCTTGGTCATGGTAAATATTATGTTAGACCGTAGAAATTAAACAGCTTCCATTAATTAGTATTATAGATATCTTCCGATAAGTTTACCACTGTTGCCCCTATAATAAAATTTACGTTTATACACACAACCACACACACACACACACACACACAAACACAAACACCCAAATATATGTATATATACACACACACCAATGTTCTTTGTTACGTTTCCTTTCCGTCGTCCATTTTCATTTCACAAACACACATTTTTTCCTCTCTCTCCATTTCTCAGATCTTCCTTCTTTATTGTCAATCTCTTACCTCTTCGCTCCGTTTCAGTGTCTCTCAATTCCAGCTCAGCTGTTGATTCAAACGTTGGGAAAAAATATTCGTCCACACTTTTCCTTTTCATTTTGCCATTCCATCGTTCTTCCTGAGACGGTCAGTACACTGTCAATGTTTGCGAAACAAATTAATATTATAATCGATCGTTCGTCTTATATAGCTTTCTTAAATGTATTGCTTTTCCATTTCTGCATCGTACATACTTATTCCATTACTAATATAATACGTGTAACAACATGCAGCGGCACAGACAACCTACGAGATGCTCTAAGCTGTGCCTACTGTTAATTATTATTTTTACAGTTATTACTTCTACTTTATCGTTTTAATTATATTAGATTAAGATGTCAGTATTGTTCCTTATGCATTATTAAAAGTACATCACGATTGTCGGTTAGCGTCCGTTATATATGAAAATAGAAAAATCTGTATTTTATAGTATAAATATAAATGTATGAAATATGTCCCAATGGTCGCAAGTCAGCCGCTGTTATCTAACTGAGGCTCTGTACCAGTTCTCCTCTCTCAACTTATGGCTCTCCGTCAAACGCCGTCGCCCTGCCCACTCCCGTCCGCCATTGGCTAAACGAGGCAGCGCAAATATTTTTGCTTTGACTTTTAACTTATCTATTGCATTTACCTCCCTCGCCTGCATTTTCATAAAAAAACACAGATATCAATTATTAAAATGACATCAATGGTTAAAAAGTATCGTTTGGCTGTGTGTTTAATGTAAAACTATTTACATTAAATAATTAATTGTTTTAACTACGTGACACGATTTTTGCGTTAAAGACTGATGGAAGAGATAATGGATACACTACTTAGTAGAGAGAAAAGGTGAAATATAGTATTATTAGAAAAAACGAATAAACCGATGATTTAATACATAAACAGAATTCTATTATATGATACAGCAGGGCAGGCAGAAGCCATTCACAGAAAATAATAAGAACATTGGTGGTGTAATGGTTTAGAGCATGACCTCGCCAGCCATCATCTATAAGGGGTCTTGCCACTTGGTTCACTCCAGTTGAAATGGATAAAGTTTTTAAGGTTCTTTGGGAAAAGAGCAGCCATTGAATGTAATAAAAGGATATTTCAATGCAATTTGTGTTGGTTAGTGCAGCGCTGACAAAGAGAAGGCATACGATTTCCCATCCTAAACATTTCTTTAAACACCAAACTGCAGTTGTGCTGATGCAGAGGGACACATTTGGCATGGGCATTGATGTGAATGACTGAGTGAATCTCTCTAGTGCTTTCCTGTTACAGAAAATCTCATCAAGCGTATCACTAAAAGTCCTGTCTTACATTCCTCCTCTTACAGCAAGAATAGCCAGTGAAACTCCACTATTGGGGCATCAGTCCTAAGAGCAAAACTGTGGCCTTTTTAGGAGGGTCTTGGTGGGAAAGCATGGCTGTGCTGGAGAACACAGACCCCCCGGGCAGGCTGGTCCCAATCCAACTCGCAGTCCTCTCTTAGGAACATTAGCTGTGGCAGTTCATGTCATGCAGCTCCATCGTTTATGTTGTTTCACTCTTTTGCATTCTTAAAATACGTAACTGTATATAAGGGTATTACACATCTATAAAATCCCCTTGGATTAAGGCAATTATGAACAACAAGGGACATGAGTGGAACAGACCATGTGCCATTTTCTGAGTTTACAGGAATTTTGAATTAAAGGTTGTCTGTCCCTCATTCACCCTTGAATGTGTGGGCAGACATAGCGCAATGACAGTGGTAAGTCATATCCACAGGCATTTTAATTGTACATTTTTAATTTGCACTTTGCAACTGTGTGAGGATAGGGAGCAAATTTGTCAAAGAACAGAGTGAGAGAAAAACTAAAGGACAGAAATGAAAAGGTAGGAAGACCAGAGTAAACAGAGAGGAACAGAAAGTCCCTAAGCAAGCATGCATGCTGCAAAAAAAGAAACATTTCGAGGTGGAGAGCCGTGCAAGCTGTACACCTTAAAATGGAGTATCGCAGAGGCCACCAAAGGCCAAAGAACAATAGCCACATGACAAGCAGCTGTCAGGCAGCTCCATAAAAAGGACAGGTATGATGGGTGGAAGGTGTGAGAGGAGGGTGAAGAAAAAAGCAAGAAATGAGGTCAGATCAAAGGGGACCTCGGCAGAGTGTTTGCTAGTACATTGGGATGGGCAGTGGACAGGCCAGTTCTACAAAAGTGTGCAAACCATGTTAGCATGATAACCACCTTAAGGTGGGATTTTAGGTATTAGGATTTTAGGGATTTTTAGGAATGTAGGGATTTAGGACTCAAATTTGAGTCGGAAATGGAAAAAAATAGGAAGCAGAATTGGAATTTCAGGAAGTTGCATTTAATGAACAATTGTGTAATTACATGTTTAGTAGGTCTCCTTAGCATATATGTCAGATTATAAGTAGTGATATATGTTTCCATTCCTGAATATAATAAAATATTGAAGGTAATTTTCAAGTAGATTAATAGCTTATGTAAAGTAAATGAAATAAAAATAAGAATTTGGAGAAATTGTGGAATGATGTATAACTGACATACAAGCAGTATAACTGTATAACCGGGATATGTGCAGGAATCCATGTCATGTCTGAAGGGGAAGCAAATCCAGGTGCAGCTGGAAGGAGGATAAAAAGGGGCTTTATTTGGACTTAAACACAAGGAACTAAAAAACCACACGCCATAAGTGACCTACACAGAGAGCAGGGAGCAATAGGGATGGATCAGGGCACACAGATACACAAGGAGCCAGGGGGCGTTGTGCAGACCAAAATGGTGGGTGCACGGGCACCGATTTAAAAGCATACACACAGGGGCATACCTGGGAATCCTTGCCCCCTGCCCCCGCCAAATTTTACATATAATTTTATGCATTCAAGGGCCCCTATCAAGTGCTGGGCCCCCTGAATCTCTCAGGACTTCCATGCCCTCCCCCCACCCCCCGCCCCACACACACACACACACACACACACACACACACAAGGCAGAAAAAAACGTAGATAACCTTATAGAGGAAGCTTGTTCATTGGTCATATTACCCTGACTGCAAGGTTACTGCAAGTTTAATGACGTGTTATTCATTGTCAGTGTAGGCACATTATTGAATAGAATTCATTTATACGTTACATTTCTATTAAGTATTGGGCATACCTAAATTGACTGACACAGCAGGAACTGAAAAGGAAAGAAACATTTTTTTTGAGAAAGCAGGGTCACTCAGTCCCTGGAGCAATTCAAGGGCTAAGGACCTTGAGCAAGGGCCCATCACTTGATTGATGCTGGGATTTAAACCATCAATCTTTTGATCACAGATACAGCACCCTAACCCTAACCCTAACCCCAAGTCATATCCCTAATCACTGCTGCTCACCTCAAAATAATAAGTTATTAAAAAAAATTTAAATCACCTGTGCTAGTGTTGAAATTGTGAGAGTGGTGCTTTAGTTCCACATAGTAAAGTATCATTTTCAACACAGGCAGAGGCAAGTGAACTTTTTGTTAAGGAAAACATTACCCATGAATGTGTGGTTTCTGGGTAATGTGTTTTTAATCAAATTTAAAACATTATAATTATACTGAACAATAATATGCGTAGTGTGAAAAATGCACAGGTTCACATTTTCACAACGAAAAAATGAGAGTAACTTGATATATTATCTTGTATAACTTGTAATATATAAAATTATGATACAGTTTTTCATCTTTTTATTAAAAACATAATATTATATATGTAATATTTAGTATATTAAGGCAACCTCTTAGAAGTGGAATTTCATGAAATTTAGTGTAGTCAAATTCTGTTTTCTGTAATTCCAGTTCAATTTCAGTTCCCTTGACCAGGGAGAAATTCCAGTTTCAGTTCCAACTTAAGCAAATGAATTGGAATTTACCATGCATTATTAAATCAGTTCACCCCCCAACTGTGGCTGAAAAGGTGCATAGACTTGTGCACCATAGGAATCAATTAAGAGGCCCGTACAACATGCCAATCAAATTGAAGGCAATGATGGAAATTAATCATACGGAGCAAATAGGCTAAGGGGATGATTTGTTTGTAATATCCTCAATAAATATTGTGAACAAATTTCTTTATATTTTCGGAACATCTGGCTTGCTTTACGCAGACACATACACAGGTGAGAGCAAGCTTGGGAGTCAGTGTATGGCCTTACAGCCCACAGATATGGGCCTACAGACATTTGGCTATTCTGCTGAGGCCAAGGCTTAAAAAGACAACTCATAACCCACAGTGCCACATGCCAGCCCAAACATAAGAAGCGTAATTAAGTTTCAACATAACAGGAGTTAAAAGGGTGAGATGCATGCTGTCACGCCCACACAGGCGGGGCCGAACACCGGCAGGTGACTTGCAACTGATCACAGCATTATTTAAGATTGGGTGTCCTGAAAGTTAATCGCGAAGTATTGTTGCCATTTTCTGAATGAGCCTTACTGAGCAATCTCCTTGTCTCTTGTTCTACCTGTTCGTCCTGCCCGCTGTGTCCTGCCCTCCTGCCTCCTACGACCCGCCCCATTCCCTGGCCGCTCCGGATCCTTCCTGCCTCTCGTCTCTTCGTCACGTCCTTCGGTGTACTGTAGGACTGATCTGCCTGGATTTCGACCTTTGCCTGTGACCCGACTGCCCGATTTGGATTGCCCCTTTGGATTTGTTTGCGCCTGGCTTATTTAATAAAACCTCTTGCTTCCGCATATTGGGGTCTGCCTGCTCCATTCTCGCCAAGTGTCACACATGCACTACAAATTAATCAATAAATCAAGCCATAAAATGTAAATTCGTGGTACTTTTTGCTTAATTTAGCCTACTCAAATTATATGGGGGCAAAATCAACTTATACAGACATGGACAAATTTGTTGGTACCCTTCCACAAAAAACAAAAAAACTCTCTGAAATAACTTGAAACTGACAGAAGTTTAATGGCATCCCTTATTGTTTGTTCCATTTTAACACAAATCAGACTTTGCTTTTGATTATTGATTCAGGTGAATATTTTATATAATTAAACAAATGAAAATGGCACTGACAAAAAAGATGGTACCCTTGATTTAATATTTTGTGGCACCACCTTTTGCAGCAATCACTGCCAACAAGCAATCTCTGTACTTCACAGTGAGACGTCTGCATTTGCCAACAGGTGATTTGACCCACTCTTCATGACCAAACTGCTCAAGCTCACAGTAGGTATGGTGTTCTTTTCTTTTATTCCTTCTGTAAACTGGAGCCAAATAGCTCCAGTTTTGTCTCATCAGTCCAAAAGACATTCTCCCAGACACATTGGGGCTTGGCAACATGCATTTTGGTGAATTCCACTCTGGCATTTTTATGTTTTTCTGTCAATTGTGGAGCCCTCCTGGGTCTTCTTTCATGGAGCCCATTATTTCTCAAAATGCAACGGATGGTGCAATCAGAAAGTGACATACCTTGACCTTGGAGCTCAGCTTGAATGCATTTGGATGGTTTCCTGGGCTCTTTTTCTACCATTCGCACTATCCTTCTGATCAAGCTGGGGTTGCATTCCCTCTTGCGTCTACGTCCTGGGAGATTGGCTACAGTCCCATGAACCTTATACTTTTTAATAATATTGGCAACTGTGGTCACAGGAACATTAAGCTGCTTGGAGATGGTCTTATAGCCTTTATCCTTTACATGGTTATCTATAATCATCTTCCTGAGCTCCTCAGACAGCTCTCTCCTTTGCTTTCACTGGTCCATGTTCAGTGTGGTGCACACAATGATACCAAACAACACAATAGTATGTTCTTTCCCTTTAAATAGGCTGAATGGCTGATGAAAAGCTTGAAGGCACCAGTGATACTAATTAAGGTTAAACACTTAGTTTGAAACATGACAATAATGCAAGGATAAGTAGTCTCTTTAGGGATACCAACAAATCTGTCCATACTATTCTAGCATAAACAACAAATAATTTCTTTTCACAATTTTATTGGTTTACTCTACCACATACCCTAGGCATGCAGGTATACATTAGATAATTGCCTTTAATTGAATCACTTTTCAGGATAAATGAAGCATTGTTTCAATGAGCTGTAAGGGTACCAACAAATTTGTCCACATCTGTATGTTTCAGTTCTGTTGTTTTACTTTTATGTTTCATTTTAAAATACGCAACAGAACTTTTCAAAAGCTCATACTTCTTTGGAGTCCACAGATGATTATTCCTGGCATTTTCAATTGCATAACAACGGTATAAGGATACAGCGGTGATCCTGCTTCCTTTCACAGCTAAGCCCTGCCCATTAGGCTCGATCTGGTGACGCAAGAAGTGAAGCGTGACCGGTTGTTTGGCATAATGCATGGAAGCAAAGCACGCATTTTCCAGTGCAGAATTGTTTGTGCCATAAAATATTTAAAAAACCCATCTGTTCAAGTGGCCGATGTTATTATGTACATCAAGACATTTCCTGTACTCCTTTGATTGTACACGTTGACTTTCTCCAAAATAATAATAACAATGAAAAGTGAAATAGAATTTGTACAATGCATAATGCAGAAATGTAACAGACAAAACAAATTCACTCACTTGAGTGGCATGTGATCCTGATCAACATGAGTCAAAGACGGTCTGAATTAGTTATACATAAATTTGACACTATTCCTTCACAAGAAACTTCCATCTGTTTGCTGAAAATGGAAAATGCTATCATCGGCTCTCCTCCAGACAGCCCCAAGTCTGGTCAATGAAAGTGCCATGAAGAAAGGCAGCTCTACTTCATAAGTCATCTGAAAAATACACATGCCTGCCATGATGAGATGACAGCCATCTCAGCAGAAATGTTGCGTCATGGAATGAGAGATGATCTTGCAGAATAGGAGCTTACTTTGCAGTTTCTAATGGAATAAGTATAGAACTATGCTATGCCATGAACAGCATCTAATAATTATGGAACCAGATATTGAACACAGGTTTTTTTTTACTGTAACTGAACACATGTTAAGTGCTTGGTGGGGAACAATTTCTCAGACAGAATCACACCTTTTCACTTCTGTCAGATGGCTGAACATCAATTGGTTTGTAAACAAGGACAATTAGGCAGAAAGTGACATGTTAGCTAGGTGGAAGCCCGTCTGTGGTACCCATGCAGTAAAATATCCAGGTGTTTAAACTGGTCAGAAAGTTGTAAGTTGCTTCAAATAAGAGCATCAGCTAAATAACTTAATTTAATATAAATCTCTCTCTCTTTCTCGCTCTCTCTCTCAACGATGGGCTTACCAGCGTTTCTCATCTCTTCCTATTCTATCTCTTTTTGCTTTTCACTCTTTCGAACCCTCAGTCTTACTCTGTTACTCTATCTCTCTCCTTCTTTTCACCTGTGGCTCTTTTTATATTCAGTGTTTTTTGTTTGAACTCCTGTTTCATGTATGTGTATCTGTCAAACTGTGCTAAGGGAAATTTACATGTTATAATGGGAATAATAATGGTGAAACTGTCTCAGAAGAGTATATATTGAGATTTAAAGTTATTATTATTATTATTATTATTATTATTATTATTTCTGTTATGCTCTTGTGTGTCCTGTCATATCATCCATACCATCACCATATTCATACCATATCTAAATTTGTATACATACACTTCATACACTGTGGACTTGGAGAAGGCATTCGACCGCGTCCCTCGGGGAGTCCTGTGGGGAGTTCTCCGGGAGTATGGGGTGCCGGGCTGCCTTATAAGGGCTGTTCAGTCCCTGTACAACCGGTGTCAGAGCTTGGTCCGCATTGCCGGCAGTAAGTCGGACTCGTTCCCGGTGAGGGTTGGACTCCGCCAGGGCTGCCCTTTATCACCGATTCTGTTCATAACTTTTATGGACAGAATTTCTAGGCGCAGCCGGGGCGTTGAGAGTGTCCGGTTTGGTGACCTCAGGATTGGGTCTCTGCTTTTTGCAGATGATGTGGTTCTGTTGGCTTCATCAGACCGCGACCTTCAGCTCTCACTGGAGCAGTTCGCAGCCGAGTGTGAAGCGGCTGGAATGAAAATCAGCACCTCCAAATCCGAGACCATGGTCCTCAGCCGGAAAAGGGTGGAGTGCTCTCTCCGGGTCAGGGAGGAGGTCCTTCCCCAAGTGGAGGAGTTTAAGTATCTCGGGGTCTTGTTCACGAGTGAGGGAAGGATGGAGCGGGAGATCGACAGGCGGATCGGTGCGGCGTCAGCAGTGATGCGGGCGCTGCATCAGTCTGTCATGGTGAAGAAGGAGCTGAGCCAAAAGGCAAAGCTCTCGATTTACCAGTCGATCTACGTTCCTACCCTCACCTATGGTCACGAGCTTTGGGTAGTGACCGAAAGAACGAGATCGCGAGTGCAAGCGGCCGAAATGAGTTTTCTCCGCAGGGTGGCTGGGCTCTCCCTTAGAGATAGGGTGAGGAGCTCAGTCATTCGGGAGAGACTCAGAGTAGAGTCGCTGCTCCTCCGCATTGAGAGGAGCCAGATGAGGTGGCTCGGGCATCTGCTTAGGATGCCTCCTGGACGCCTCCCTGGTGAGGTGTTCCGGGCATGTCCCACTGGGAGGAGGCCCCGGGGAAGACCCAGGACACGCTGGAGGGACTATGTCTCTCGGCTGGCCTGGGAACGCCTCGGGATTCCCCCAGAGGAGCTGGAGGAAGTGGCTGGGGAGAGGGAAGTCTGGGTTTCCCTGCTGAGGCTACTGCCCCCGCGACCCGACCTCGGATAAGCGGAAGTTAATGGATGGATGGATGGACACTTCATAATAAATACTCTTAAGTTTGTAACATGAAACATTCGCAGCGCAAGTTCACAGGCAAAGCGTATCAAAATTCTGAATCACTTGACTAACTTACAAGCAGACATATGCCTGCTATAAGAAACACACTTGACAGAAGCCACAAGTCAGAAATGAAAAACCCCACAATTTAATCAAGTATACTCACCAACATATAACTCCGAAAAAGAGGTGTCTCGATTTTAATTAATAAACCAAAAAATTCAGTTCATGCATAATACAACTATCACCGAGCCTGAGGGACGATATGCCATTATTAACATAACCATTAACAATACTAACTTAAATATTGCAAATATACACTCACCTAAAGGATTATTAGGAACACCATACTAATACGGTGTTTGACCCCCTTTCGCCTTCGGAACTGCCTTAATTCTACGTGGCATTGATTCAACAAGGTGCTGAAAGCATTCTTTAGAAATGTTGGCCCATATTGATAGGATAGCATCTTGCAGTTAATGGAGATTTGTGGGATGCACATCCAGGGCACGAAGCTCCCGTTCCACCACATCCCAAAGATGCTCTATTGGGTTGAGATCTGGTGACTGTGGGGGCCATTGTAGTACAGTGAACTCATTGTCATGTTCAAGAAACCAATTTGAAATGAATCGAGCTTTGTGACATGGTGCATTATCCTGCTGGAAGTAGCCATCAGAGGATGGACATGGTCAGAAACAATGCTCAGGTAGGCCGTGGCATTTAAACGATGCCCAATTGGCACTAAGGGGCCTAAAGTGTGCCAAGAAAACATCCCCCACACCATTACACCACCACCACCAGCCTGCACAGTGGTAATAAGGCATGATGGATCCATGTTCTCATTCTGTTTACGCCAAATTCTGACTCTACCATTTGAATGTCTCAACAGAAATCAAGACTCATCAGACCAGGCAACATTTTTCCAGTCTTCAACTGTCAAATTTTGGTGAGCTCGTGCAAATTGTAGCCTCTTTTTCCTATTTGTAGTGGAGATGAGTGGTACCCGGTGGGGTCTTCTGCTGTTGTAGCCCATCCGCCTCAAGGTTGTGCGTGTCGTGGCTTCACAAATGCTTTGCTGCATACCTCGGTTGTAACAAGTGGTTATTTCAGTCAAAGTTGCTCTTCTATCAGCTTGAATCAGTCGGCCCATTCTCCTCTGACCTGGCATTTTCGCCCACAGGACTGCCGCATACTGGATGTTTTTCCCTTTGCACACCATTCTTTGTAAACCCTAGAAATGGTTGTGCGTGAAAATCCCAGTAACTGAGCAGATTGTGAAATACTCAGACCGGCACCAACAACCATGCCACGCTCAAAATTGCTTAAATCACCTTTCTTTCCCATTCTGACATTCAGTTTGGAGTTCAGGAGATTGTCTTGACCAGGACCACACCCCTAAATGCATTGAAGCAACTGCCATGTGATTGGTTGATTAGATAATTGCATTAATGAGAAATTGAACAGGTGTTCCTAATAATCCTTTAGGTGAGTGTATATGCATTCAGCTAGTGTAAATATGCACGATGCTATCACAGGGAATGCGAGGCTAAGACTGAAGCGTTACCATTGTTTCCGCGTGACTCATTTTAGGTCGGCGTTCACGGTTTGAATTCTGAGATCCAGATCTAGTCCTATATATTTTTTTTTTCGAACTGGTTGGTTTGACTTTTAAGAAATTCGAGTTCTAATGAGTTCGAAAACTGAGGTACCACTGAATTACCAAAAATTAACTACCTGTTCACAATGATACCAACCGCACCAGCCAGTAGATGGTTCAACTTAATGAACTCAATAATTAACAAGTTCTATTGGAAAAACAAAGCACCCAGAATCAAACTAGCTACATTACAGGAACAAAAACTCAAGGAGGATTAGAAGCACCAAACTAAATTATTATTTAGCAAGTCAGCTACAATATATTGTCAATTGGATACATCCAAACCAACAGAATAACCAGTGGTTAGAAATAGAACAGTCTGAATGTAAAGAAGATTTACTTGCAGACCTACCATTTCTTAGCACTGCTCTAAAACACCACAGTTGTTTTAATAACACTGTAATTTCAAGAACTTTGACAGCCTGGTGGAAAATTAACAAAATTTTTTACGTAAATATGACACCTTGAAAATATACTCCAATATGGCATAACCCCGACTTTCTACTCCACAAAAAAATATTTTCTTTAATGCATGGAAACTAAAGGGTATCACACATCTTGAGCACCTATTCCATAACAAAAGCTTTATCACTTTTCCACATCTTACTCACATGTATGATATACTGTAGGAGATGAGCAGTTTCTGTCACGCCCCGCTCCGTCCGCTCCCGATGTGTGCCACGCCCACCTCGTTACCTCGTGTGATTCCCTGATTGTTCTTACCTGTGATTCGTTACCCTTAGCCTGTGTCTTGTATTTAGTCCGTGTCTAAGTCAGTGTACCCCAGATCTGTCATTGTATTGTCCGTCGATGTCCGTCCGTGGTGAATTAAACCCAGTTTACCTGACTTCCTGGCTACGATCGCCTGCTTCCCTGCTCGCCTCCTTTGCCTGAACGTGACAGAATGACAGATCTCTACGACAACACAGCGCGGCAGACCGAGCACCAGCGGCTCGGTCTGCTGCAGGAGGCTGTGTACTGGCGCTCCCAACCTGAGGTACTAGAAGACCCCATCGCCCTGGAGCTGGCCACCTGGGGCGCGGACCTCCTCACAAAGGAGCGCCCGCCCGGACAGCAGTACCCGCTCGAGCGTGCACGCAAGTGCCTACGCCGCCTGCGTGAGCGTCTCTCACTGCAGAGAGACAAACGCGTTGCCCGTAGCCTGGGCGACGTGTTCGCGACGGCTCCGCCTTCCGCCGCTCGCGGAAAGAAGAAGCGGGGAAAGAAGAGGGCTGAGGTGCAGCAGGAGGAGACCCCGACTCTCTTCTTGGGCGCCTGCTCTCTTCTCCCTGCCTGGGACGACATCGCCGCTGCCCGCCTGGTGAGCCTCCACCCGGAGAAGCCGCCTCCTCTGGAGGCTTACTTTTACCGGCCGGCGCGCCTGGGTCTAGGCGGGATACGCGCCGTGTGGGACGCTGTTCCCCGGGTGCCCAAAGCCCTTAAAGGGACAGCGCCAACGCGCTCGGCACCCCTCCTGCCTGCTCCGGACCTGGCTGATCCGGATCTGCCCGCGGCACCGCCTGCTGCAGCTGCCGCCGATCTGCCCGCGGCACCGCCTGCTGCAGCTGCCGCCGATCTGCCCGCGGCACCGCCTGCTGCTGCTGCTGCCATCCTGCCAGCAGCTCTGCTTGACCCGCCTGTCCTGCCTGACCCGCTTGTCCTGCCTGCTGCAGCTGCCGCCGCTCTGCCCGCGGCACCGCCTGCTGCAGCTTCCGCCGCTTTGCCGGCGGACCCGCCTGTCCTGCCTGACCCGCCTGTCCCACCTGACCCGCCTGTCCTGCCTGCTCTGCCTGCAGTCCCTGCAGCTGCCACCACTCTGGCTGCGGCACCCGCCGCGGTGGCCCCTGCTGGCCGCGTGATGGCGGCACCCGCCGCGGTGGCCCCTGCTGGCCGCGTGATGGTGGCACCCGCCGCGGTGCCCCGTGATGGCGGCGCCCCCTGCTGGCCGCGTGGTGGCGGCGCCCGTCCTGCCGGCACCTGAACTGCCTGTCTCGCCTGTCCTGCCGGCTCCTGACCTGCCTGTCTCGCCTGTCCTGCCGGCTCCTGAACTGCCTGTCTCGCCTGTCCTGCCGGCTCCTGAACTGCCTGTGGTGGCCACGGTGGCGCCCCCTGCTGGCCGTGTGATGGCGGCGCCCGCTGTGGCGCTCCCTGCTGGTCGCGTGCTGGCGGCGCTCGCTGAGGCGCCCCCTGCTGACCGTACGCCCGAGGCGCCTGCCCAGGCGGCCCCTGCTGGTCGCACGCCTGCAGCTGCCTCCGCTCTGCCTGAGGTGCCCGCCGAGGCGCCCCCTGCTGGCCACACGCCCGCGGCTCCGTCCGAGGCCACCTCTCCCGTCCTGCCCGCGGCTCCGTCCGAGGCCACCTCTCCCGTCCTGCCCGTGGCTCTGCCTGAGGCCGCCTCTCCCGTCCTGCCCGCGGCCCTGCCTGAGGCCGCCTCTCCTGTCCTGCCCGCGGCTCTGGCTGCCCCGCCTGCGGCCACGCCCGAGGCTCCGGCTGCCCCGCTTGTTGCCTCCCTCCTGACTCCCTCGCCCTTACCCCGGCAAGGCCGACGCCCCCCAGGACCCCGCCTTTCGGTGTCCCGTAAGGGACGGGGACATAGGCGTCGGGCCCGGGTCCCGCCCGCCCTGCCCCCTGGCTCGCCCGTTCGGCCCCTGGCTGTGGCTCGGTGGCTGCCTGCGGGTCCTCCAGCTCGGGGTCGGCGGTCGCCTCCGGGTTCCCCCCTGGTTCCTCGGTGCCGGTCCTCGGTCCCGCCTCCAGCTCCGTGTCGGCCGCCTCCGGGACCCCCTGCTCCGGCTTGGCGTCGGACGGCGCCTTCGCCGGCTCCGGCTGCGCCTCCGCCTGCCGCGGCTTCTCCCTCCTGCCTGCCTGCACTGGTGTTCCCTTCTGCTCCCTCCGTGTCCCCTCCGTCACTCCCTCGTCCCGTTCCCTTGGCCCCTGGGTGGTCCCCTTCGGTTCCCTTCTCCCTCTCGCCTGCGGCCCCTCCGGCCGCTGCCCGTCGCCCGCCTGGGCTCCCTCGGGCTCCCCTTTGTCCTCCTTCCGTTCCTGTCTGGTCTCCCCTGTCTGCTCCTCCTCCCTTCGTCCTGCCTGTGTCTGTTCCTCGTCCCTTTGTTCCTCCTCTGTTCACTCCTGGCCCCTTCGTGTCGCCTGTGGGTGTTCCCTCCGTGTCGCCCTTTTCTGTCTGCCTGTCTGCGTTCCCTGTTCTCTGTCAGGTCTTGTCGTTTTTCTCGTCTTTGTTCCTGTTCTGTGTCTCTGTCCTGTTTCCCTGGTCTCGTTGATGGTTTTGTTCTTGTCTTCCAGGTCCTGTTCCCCGGTCCCGTCCGTCGCCTCCTCTCGGGCGCGCCCGGTGTGCGCGCCTTTGGGGAGGGGTTATGTCACGCCCCGCTCCGTCCGCTCCCGATGTGTGCCACGCCCACCTCGTTACCTCGTGTGATTCCCTGATTGTTCTTACCTGTGATTCGTTACCCTTAGCCTGTGTCTTGTATTTAGTCCGTGTCTAAGTCAGTGTACCCCAGATCTGTCATTGTATTGTCCGTCGATGTCCGTCCGTGGTGAATTAAACCCAGTTTACCTGACTTCCTGGCTACGATCGCCTGCTTCCCTGCTCGCCTCCTTTGCCTGAACGTGACAGTTTCTTCATTACCTCCAACTTAAAGCAGCCCTGAAATCTAAGATCAGTCTGTCTAACAACAATCTACAGCCATCCCAATTAGTAGAAGAAATACTCAAAATAACAAATCAGAAAATTCATTGATTTCCATTCCAATCGAAGTCTGGGAAAAAGATTTGTCATTCACTCCTGATAATGAATTCTGGCTCCAAATCTGTAGGAACACCTTCACAATGACTAATAACACTAATCTTCAACTTATACAATATAAGGTGATCCACAGAGTACACATCATCCAGCACAAAATGCACAAGATGGGATTTATAGAGTAATATTTGTTCACACTGTACTTTAAAAACTGTAGATGACTATTTCCACTCCATCTGGTTGTGTCCCCCAACTCAACACTTTTGGCAAAAAGTCATCAACACAATGTCTTGTATTATGGATCGTAGCATTCCACTATCCCCATCCCTCTGTCTGCTTGGTGGCCACTCAACAATAAATCCACCAATCCCAAATTTCAGACCGCTACTCGTTGCCTTGGCAATTGCCAAAAAAACAATCCTGTTAAACTGGAAAACTAGAATCACACTAAACATCATGCAGTGGTCAAACCTCCTCAGAGAACACATATCAATGTAAAAAATAACATTACAGCATCAACTTCCACATTTCCAAGAAGTCTGGGGTTCTTTTAACACCCCTCTAGACTTGCCTGTGAAATAACTCTCAATAAACACATATATTACATTCCATTCCAACTTAAAACTATTAGCTAACTAATCTAATTAATTCCCAATATTCCCACACATCATCTATTTATTTTTTTATCTGATACAAATATACATACACCTTATTTCTGTCTATCTATTTGTCTGTCCGTCTGTCTGTCCATTTTTGTGTCTTTGTCATAAGTCCTGTCAAGTCTCTCTCTTCTCTCTCCCTTCCTGTTTAATTTTTTTGTGTTGTTTTGGGGGGGGGGGTGGGTTGTGTGTTGTTGTTGTTTTTTATGTCTTGTCAAGAGTATGTGGGTGGGTGAGGTACAACTTCACTAAGGTTTTGTAACTGAAACTCTCATTAACAATAAAGTTGTCCTCCAAGAGGGGGGGTGGTGGCTGGGCAAAAAAAAAAATATATAAATCAAATGACTTTCATTTACACAATGTGATACTCATAAGATGGGGAAGAGCATAGGGAGAGTTGGTGTACTGTTGTCTATCCTTTTAGTGACACCTCACCCAGAAGCACAGGCGATGGTCACATGGCACAGGATGAAGCCGTCAGATGTTCAGGTGATCCTCATCAAGCTAAAGGGCCCTATGAGGAGGACAAGGAGGACGAAAGCAATTCACCTACATGTTTGCATTGATTGAGTGTTGTTTCCTGGAATTTATTGTAAGAGATATAAATGTCCCTTTCTCTAGGATGATAGCAAAGATTAATTGGCCTCCTTTGAGTGTCCTAGGATTGAATAGTGTAGAGGACACCAAGGAAGAAAAAATATACATGAAATTAGCTGTAATGTTCTATTACAAATGCCATGGTTTTTTTCTGACTTTGAGTCTTACTGATGAATTGCTGATATTTTGATTTTCCGGTGTCAATATAAATATGCAGTTTCTTTTGCTGCACCATATAGTCCATCCATCTTTGTGGACACCAGCATTTCATACATTGTCCAAAACACTGCTGTCTCTCTTTGGCTCTGATCCTAACACCAGCTCATGAGTTGGCCAGACACAAGGCTAAGTTTTATAGCTTTTTTGAAACTCTCCTTGTGAGATACTTGATTACATTGAGGACACTGCTCAGCCTTCCATCTCATAAAACCTGGGCATGGTGCATTTTCCTTATTTTTAATGCTGGATTAAGACCAGTATGTTTTCGTTCCAACTTGGCATCCATTTTGAGTTATTAATCCCCTTGTGTATTTTTTTTTCCATTATTCAAAGATGTTAATGTTCTTCAGCTCCCTCTCTTGTGAACCATCATTTTATCATACAAGACATTCCATTGAACTATGGATCCCTCTCTGTACACCATGTAGACTAAACTTGTGATCATTTTGGTTATGCACACTTATTTGTTATTAAATGTTTTGGACATATACTGTATAAAGGAACAGACTCCAGATTCTCTGCAGCCAGATACTGAATAAACGCTGGAAGATGAAGGAATAGATAGATATTTAAAGAATTTGTCAAGAAAACACCATTTTATAATTAGTTGTAAAAAAAAATCCTGTAAGATCTCTGTTGCATTTTCTTTAACAGATTTCATGCTTTTATCCCCAATACCTTGATTTTTATCAAAACCCATGTTATAATCTGTGACACTGCTGGAAAAGTAACTATACAGCATATGAGGTAAAAACTTCACTGAACTACATCATTAAAAATAAATACATTTTAAAGAACAGCCATACATATATGTCTTGTGGAAAGTTTGTGTTCTCTCATTCTTGTATGGATTTTTGCGCAGGTGACATTTGACAGCTGTGTGCCCTTGACTGCTGCTGTCCTCAGATACTCCTTTTTCTGATATTCAGCTTTTATTTATTTCAGCTCATTTATTTCAAACTTTTTCGAAGACATGCAGAGGGTTCCTGCTTCTTTGTGAGATACCAGCACCTGCTTTTATGAGTCCATGGTGTCCAGGCTGCTTCTGCAGGACCATGGAGAAGTTACTCCTTCACTTTAGAATTGATCAAAGTCTCCTTGAGCATGATTACCCCTTAATGCTTAATAATCAGCATCATAAACTCAGAACATGTGTACTTCAGAATACCTGACCATTGCTTTGCAGCTAAGCTACAGTATGGATGCTCTTGTTTTTGTAGGCTATATTTTTAATCAATAATATGACTCAAGTAGATTAATAAGAAGATAATAATGGTCAAAACAAAAATAAACAATTGTTATAGCTGTTAAAAGACATCCAGCGGTGTGAGTTTGCCATTGGCCAATGAAGGCTGTTTGAGGGTGCAGACCACTAGCTTGAACAGCACGCCGCCCAGCTTGGGTTCATTCTGGATGTCTGCTGTCAACAGTCAAATTACGACATTTATAATTGCACTGTGCCTTTATTGGCTTGCCGAGAAGTGCACGCACCTCAGGGTAGCTGGTGTTTCCCCGGGGGATACTGCACAGATCAATGCCATGCTGTTCTAAGTTTCCTTTTCCCCTGTGCTATGCTGACCCTCTCAGCAGTATTAAAATCAGCCATCCGTTTTGAGTGTTTTCATGATTTTAATTAATCCCCAGACAGTGAAGTCAAATCTCACTAGTATTACTACTACTCTTATTAGTAAGAACTGCCTTGGTTGTGAAAAGCTACTCCTCACCATTTATATTTACATGCACAGTAAGTAGGACACACGTTGCAGGTTTGACATGGCAGGTGGAAAGTTGTAGACTTATTTTCTCTGCACCAACAAATGTCTCCTTTCACTGACTAATCTCCCACTGGCTCACTGTGCCTAACCTCAGGCATCACATTTTATCTCACCAGCCTGCTGCTTTCCAGAACCCTGCGCACGCACACACACACACACACACACATGCACACACACACACAGAACACACACAATCCTTCCCCTTCAGGCACACTAATGTGCTGTGACACAGGCCTGCAGCAGCCAGCTTGGGTATACCATGTCTTCTCATCAGTCTACCTATTATCACCTACACTTGCCCCCACCCCATACTGCTGAGATCTAACTGATCATGGAGGTACCTAAAGGTGTCCGTTATTCCACGGCTTGTTCAAAATGAGACTCACTCCTCGTCTTATGCTGAAGGAAAACACATCATTGTGATTTGGTATCTCTGATGTGCTTGGAAAAGGAAAACTAAATCAACCCAACCCCACAGTCCAGTCAAAACAAATCACACGCATGCTGCAACTGATGTAAAAACCTTTCTGAATGGGCCCTCTCAAGTCAGTAAGTAATGACAGAAATCTACTTTTAGCAAATCAGTAGATGCAAGGCAAGTGTTATAATTTTGCATGAAAAAATGAACAATACATGAAACTGACAGCTGGAGAAAATGGACCTTAATGAGCAGAAATGATGTACAGACAGGGACACAGTATAAGGAACAGGTACTGAGCTCCATGGGAACATCACATACCTATTGCTGCCCAGCTATGATGTGTCTGGGGCTGGCTAATGTAATGTGTCACCAGGGTTTGCAGCACATTGTCACCACCTTCTTCTGAGCCGTACAATGAAATAAACCAATCAGAGGAAGGGTCACACTGTGGCCCAGTGGGTGGCACAGCCTTACACCTTCAAGGTTGGGAGTTTGCGCTTCTCTCTATTCCGTATTTATATGTAGAATTTGTTCTTTCTGCATTATGCAGGCTTTCTCCTGCAGTCCAAAAACACAGTGAACACAGTGAAGTGGCATCTCTGCATTTCCCAGAGTGTGTCAGGACGTTTGTGCATGTGTCCTGTGATGGGCTGGTGTCCTGACCACTGAACAGATTGACAGAAGAGTTATTTCTGAATGGTTCATGTTTATTTTTGCCCCAGTTCACAACAATATTCTAGCTCTTTACACATGAATAATTCCAATGGTTTCCTAAAGCTAAATTATCTTTCTGGGGACATAGGTTTTATATTCTCTTTCCTCTTGCACCAAACGCTGGGAGTTCAGGGGAATGCTTGTATTTTAAAGAAAAACATACCCAATGTTAACCAAAGTTTGAAAAATTACTAAATATATCCACATATCATTGGATTAATTCCCCTGTAATTTAATACAGTCTCTTGACAATTGTAATATTTATGCTACTGGATCTAATGTGTGGTTGTCAGATAAATACAGTAGGCACCTCCCAAATCACACAGTAAAAAACATGGGGGGGGGGGGACGCAGTGGATGGAAGATGGTTTCTGTACAACAGGAAGCTGAGTTCTCTTAATTTTTTTTTGTTTTTGTCAAGTCTCCAGTGAACAGAAAAGACCATGCCCCATTTGTCTTTTTATAAGAACATAAGAATCAATGTTAGCGGAATAGCTTGAGAAGTCAGCCCAGACTTCCTCAAAGAAACTCTGTGGGTAGCCACTTTTAGCTTTGGCACCAACCTCCATATTTATCACTTGCAAAATGTCATCCTGTTGTCTGGGACAGAAGACAACAGCTTGAAGGTGCTAACAGGTGGCTCAGTTTGAATCCTGCATCCCTGAAGAGGATGTTAAATTAATCTGCTCCATTCCCAACGTTAAAACCTATTCTTACTTCAAATTGTTTTTCTGTCATCTTCATTTGGTATTTCCTGGATGGGTGAGTCTGTGACGAGTCCCCAGGCCAAGAGTTTGCATGCCTGTCATTGATCCTCGTGCCCATGAAAGGCCTGCACATGCATGCTGCAAAGGGGCTGAATGGGGAAATTTAGGTGTGTTATCAATACCCAGTACCCTGAGTACCTAATTTGGCCATTTTATTTTGATGTTCTTTCGACATGCCTCACCCGTAAAAAATAGCTACTACAGATTTCTGACAGGGATCTCAGGAAGAAAGTCCTGCTTCACCTGCTGTTTAGAATGTCTTTGTGGGCTGTATCTGTACTGTGGAGACTTCTACTGTGTTTTCTTTCATTCACCAGTAAAATTATGCTGTGTAAATCTGATGGAGTTTGTGTATGTGTGAGTGTATGCATGTGTGTTACATTGTGATTGCTTGCATAGCTAATTTTACCCAGTGTGCAGCAGATGCAATTGCACCCCCTACTCCTCACATGAAAATGCTATTTGAACACATAAATTTCAATAAAATTATATTGTGTTATAAAATTATATTATGTTATAAAAGTACAGTATTTGAAAATGTGGCTTGTGTTAGTCATATCAATGCATAATAATAATTTATTGTAAATGCATTTGCTATTTCTTTTTTACAAATGTATTTATTTGGATGAATGACTGGTTGGGCTCTCTCACCTTGCACCTTCTGGGAGAGTCGCCTATGATTGTGTGTGTGTGTACGAGTGTACAGCTGTGCATATGTGTGTGTACCCAAAATGCTACACCGCCTGTTCATGCTCCTCGTCTCCTGGAACAGTTTTGCTAAGAGGATCTCTGAGTGTCATCAATTCCTGTAACTTTAGAAAAGCGTCACAGTCCTCTTGGAAACAATTTCTCTGCAAGAAAAAAAAAGATACAAAATGACAGAAATCATGACAAAAGCACAACTGACTGGGGGCAGACGAGAGTAAGAGATGCAACAGGAAAGTGGATAAATACAGGAACAGAGGGGGGTGCTGGACTGAGTAGTAGATGTACAGTATAGGCAACAAGAGGACAAATAAATAAATGCAGAGAAAGCAGTGAGGCAGTCAAGTAAGAGAAACATACATACATACAGCACTGTGCAGAAGTCATAGGCAGCCAAAGAAAATGATGTTTAAATGAGCTTCGTGTTGGTGTAACACTATGCTATTATGCCTAGCAAAGTGTGCTAACTTAGCCATTTCAAAACATCTGCTAACATCACCCCAGTATTTGCACCCATGTATTTTTTGGCTCAACCACTAACACACCTTGTATAGCTAATCTATAAAATATATATATATTTTTTTTAATTAATCTAATTAATTAATTAAGGGAGCTGGTGGTGAAATTTAATAAATACACGAAATGGCTGAAGTGCTCCTGAAGAGAGTTTTGGGAACTGAAACAGTGTTCATCTAGCCATCCAACTAGATATCAGTAACTTTTTGGAGAATTGAAGTAATTCTTACAAATTTTTATTGTTATTCTTAATTTGCATATGTTCTAATGTTAAATTGTGTTTTTTATAAAAGTACACCTCCTACCTAAATAGCTTTAAACATTTCTATTGATTTCCTAAGACTTTTGCACAGTACTGTACATAGACATATATGTCAGGATCTCTCCTTGTCTTGCCCTGGTCCATGTGTTGTTTCTTCAGTTCCCATTTCCTGTCATTTCCCAGGTTTATTTTAGTTCCTAGTGTGTGGTCTTGTTGCCTGGGCTGCCGTGTAGCTCAATGGGCTGAGCCATGGCAACTAACCTGGGGAAATACAGGACATGGGATGACCAGTGACACCTGCTGGGCCAAATGGGGAAATGACAATGGACTGGGGCAGGACAGGAAACAATCCTGATACCTACTTGTGTGTGTGTGATATGTGATGTTTGGTCTGGACTCTTATTTTCTGGACCTGAACCATCCACCTCTGATGAATGATAATTTCTTGAAGAACAATAATTACACATTGGCGCCATTACAACAAGAAATAGCCGTGTGTATCACGTCACACAGCAAATGCATAATTGCGTACCATTTATGTGCATCCCTGTATACATGCATGTGCTCGATGCCGTGTGTGTTGTGACACATTACTTATGTGACCATCATCAAAATAATCTGTCACCAAGAATCGACAAATCCTGGCCGCTAAACACCCTGTCAGCAGTTTGTGGTTTTTCCCTTCTGGGATCATTCTCAGTAAGAACTCACCACAGCTGACCATAGCTGACTGTCATGATGATTTGACACTTGTCAAAGTCATTCAGATCGTTATCTCTGCCCATTTCATATAATGTAAACATGTTGTGAAAAGAACAGGAGGCAAAGTGGTCTTAAGACAGAGACACTCACAGAGAGAGAGAGGCGAAGCAGCCCTCCACCCGCTGGCTGCTGACTGACAGATGTGAGGAAGGAGCTCAGTGACTGCTCCGTCAGCCTGTTGCCTGAGAGCAGAAGGGGAGCAGGCACCCCCAGAGAAACATCACTCAGGGGCAAAGCTAGAGCACTGCCTGCCTGTGCACGCAGAAGTGGCTAAGGCTGAGCTAAGGCTGTGCTAAAGTTGTGTTAAGGCTGAGCTAAGGCTATGCTATTGGACTGATGTCCTGCTGAACTGTCATACTGAAGGCAATGACCTGAAAGGTTCAGGGATGTCAGGACATCGTTCCCCAGCACAATGACCTTCCCCTCACGGTATTGTACTTCTGTCTCCAGCACAGGGATTTCCGGCTCTGAGGTCTCGGCTACCTGAGGAAAACAGCTTCAGAAAATATAACAAAGGCCACAGCCCACTTCATACTGCTGTTATTCTACTGTTTTGGAGTTTTTGCGTGTTTGGAGGTTACATCATATGTCTGGCGGCTTACGTCATCTCATTCAAGGTTCTTGTGGTGTGTTTGAAGGTTACAGCATATTTTTGGAGACTTCTGGAGGTTTATGTTAGATGGCTTATGGATTACATCAGTTAATGTCATGATGTGAGGTTTATGGTGTATATTTGGAGGTTTATATATTTAGTACTGTAGGTGTACTTCACGATGCTGTTGCTGTAGCAGTTGAATTAAACTGCATGGAATGGAATATTAAAAAGGAAAATTGGTAACAGAATTTCATACACACAACCATGCAGGGGTGAAGGAATACGTGGAGCAGTAACATTGTACCTTACTCACAGGGATCACAGTCTTGTCCTGAGGATGAAACAAGACAGAAGCCTGTGTGACTACAGCAGATATACAGAAGTGTTTTCTACAGTTTGTAGTTAATATTTCATAAAGATGTGTAGAGATATGGTAGAATTTTTAGTTTCAGTTTCAGGTCTAGGCACACATTTTTATAGTTTACATTTCATTTAACAATGCTGCTCCATGATTCTGGCCTGAAATGAAAACAACAGATTTGCGAGAAACAGGCTTGGCTTGGTGCAGTAAGGAGGCAGATGGGCGATGATGATCCATATTTGAGAAGGCGCTGTGTTCAGTACCGCGTGCGTGAGTCTGCTCCCCTGATCTGCTACCTCTTGTTTAAACACAGAAAGATTCTTTTCTTTGGCAGCAGGTTTGACCCCCTTTCCCCGAGCCAACTTGGTGTCAGGACCTGGTGACAGGAAAGTAAGGTTAATGCATGACAATAAATAAGGCTTCATGCACGGCCTGTTGTGCATTAACCTGCTTATACCATGGTTAATACACATTTGGCTTGCAGGTTGGCACCTAAAGAAATTATTTCAAATTTATGAGTAGAACTACTTTTTTCTGCCAATGATTAAACATTTCCATGTAGTTACTGTTCATTTTACATTGTTTTCAACATTTGGAATTTTAAGTAAGAATTAAAGATTAAATATAAGTGTGAATTGATTTACTACAATGAAATAATAAACACCATTCTAACCAATCAGATTTGAAAATTCAACAGCGTTGTGATATAATGGTGGCTAATAACTCCCCAGAATTACTGATAAAAAGGTGACATTTTAATTTAATATATACAAAAAAGCATACAACTTAAACTGCTTCCAAAATGTATGAAGCCAGTGCTACTCACTGAAAAGTCAGAGAAGTTTCCAGAAATTGGCCCATGGCAAATGTGTTATCTCTTCATTTTTTTCCTACAGCTCAAGCATGTGAGTAATGAGGATGAATCAGGATGCACCATAATTGAACAGGCATTGATTTGCCATTCACTTTGTGTTCACAGTACTCCAGCAGAATCTCTGATAATTGTTCTTCCTGTCTGCAGAAAGAGGCCACTTTCTGCTTGGTTTCCATCATGTTCAGTTCAAGTCATATTCATTTTCATAAGGAGCTGAATTCTTTATCACTTTGTGAGCAAAAATTTATTAGGCTGCCCTCTTTGTTGTATATACATTAAGCTGCCCTCTTTGTTGTATGTACATTAGGCTGCCCTCGTTTTTGTATATACATAAAGCTCACAGTTAAATTATGACACCCAGCGGTAAATGGGCAGAGGTGGCTTGATGGTTAGGGTAGCGCACTTGTAATTGAAAGATTGTGGGTTCGAATCCCCCACCAGCAAGTCATCACTGAGGTACCCTGAGCAAGGTACCGTCCCCAAGCACTGCTCCCCGGGCGCTGAATTAGCTGCCCCCTGCTATGTCACGAAAGTCACATGTGGGTCAAGTGCAGAGGACACATTTCGTTGTTGCGCACTGTGTGCTGTGGTGTGTTGACACTGATCACTTAATTCTAAATTTACAGAATTCATCCTACTCCAGAATTAGGGCAGCTCATATGACACATCGGATAATACTGGTACTGTTTGGGCGATTACAGAGTAGATGTGGAAATTGCATGGAAAAGACAGCTCTGGGGTAACTTAGTACCCTGTTTAAATGTTTTCTATTCATATTAAAATGGCCTCCCCTGCCACAGTTTACAAGGGAAAACATGTTCTTCTTGTAACCATTTTCCCCGAGACAATGTCTGTTTCCCTTCAAGGAGGTCAACATCAACACAGCTATCCCACTTGAAGCAGCCACTCACTAAGAGTGCTGCATACCTGCCATGTGATTTCTGGTGAGCTATAGGCTGTAGGGCTGTGGTCTGCCAAATGGCTGGGACAGCCTCCAAGACAGAAATATTCAACAAAGCAGGACTTATGCCCCCACCCCCAAAAAAAACACAGAATGGGGACAACACCCCATTTAATGAGAGGCACAAAGAAGTAAAGGTGACTTCAAAAACCTTAAAAGAATCCCTAGGTAAAGGAGACACAGCACACTACATCAGTCCTTCAACCAACACACGTAACACACACCTGAGATCACACCTGTATCTATACCTGTAAGCTTAACTCAGAACATGAAATCCTCAGATAAAGCAATTTGTCTGGAAGTGGTAGTGGCAAATCACTCATTGGTAGGTAGATTTGGGTGAAGAGTGGAGCAGGAGCGCCCCCTGCTGACACTCTGCAGAATGTGGAGAGTTTTTCCTAAGGCCTGAAAGCATCACTTCATGATTGTTTTTTCATGCATTTCACTTTCTGTTTACACAACATTCTATGCAGTATAAATATGGTACTGTATTAATCATATTTGCTTTTGCATCAATAATAGAAAAAATCCTGCCCTCTGGTGGTTTCAGCGGTGTATTGCAAAGTTTCAGGAAAAAGTATCTCCATCCACTACACCAGGTTATAGCAGGCTCTGCTGTACTATGACTGATGCATGTCTTCAAATTCTAGTAATAGCTCATCCAAAAACACATACAGATTGTCAGAGTAAAATGTATTGTCACTCTGCTCATTTTGGAAGAGTTTATACCCAGTTCGGGGTGGGCTGATGGGGCTCCAGCCTGGCCTGAGGCACTTGCACACCTTGGTGGAGGCAGCTGGAGTTCAGCCACACCCCAGTGAACTCAGACAGCACCATGTACACTAAGCTGACATCCCTGCAGTACTGCTCCTGTACCTTTGCCGGTTAGCTTGGTCTCCTCCTTCCTTCCAGGAGTCAAATTTCCCTCACTGGCTGTCTGGTTCTCCTCCTTCTTGGGCATGTCCTGCATGCAGAGAGTGGAGTCAAACACACTACACACAAGGGCCATCTGGAACAGCACCCTCAGCACTACAATTATAAACCCAGCCATTTTCATTACATGAACTGCCCAGCTGACACGTTCTGTTTGAGGCTCTGTCAATGTGCAGGGTGCTAAGAGGGGTGGCTGGCCCCCCTCTGCCACCCATCATTGTAGTAACCTCATCTAATTGGCCTATTTTCACATCTGTTCACTGTAGAGCATGGCAGAGCGCAGAGAAGCTGGCAGAGCGTGAAGGTGAAGTTGGCAGAGATCTACTGCTGTAGGGATACCTTCTTCCTTGTGGAGCTCCTAGTGGTGTTGCTCATGCTGGGCTCCAGCGAGGAGCTGCTGGCAATCGACAGCCAGCTCTCATTTTTGGAGTCTGCAATCTGGGTCTGGCTAGGCTGGAGAAGGGGGCACATGGCTCTGAGAAGCTCCCTTTTCTCTGTCCTCTCAGTTTTTTCTCAGTTCTACCCCAACCCCCCCATTTCCTTGTGTCCTGTTTCTGTCTCTATCAGTCAAACATTACAGCTCCATTCCAAGCCTACCAGTTCTTTATACTGAAGGTACAATGTAGATGCAACATTTGGGGTTAACACACAGAAGTTCCCAACAATGTAATGTGAATAATGGACAATAAACAAGACAAACAACAAAGCAATACAGTGCAGACAGAGTAGAAATTATCAATGGTATTTATATGGAGAGGAATCTTACGAAAAATAATCATGTCCTTGTCAGTACATGTGCTTCAATCAGTACATATGTTTGTGTCAGTGGACATGTCCCTATCGGTAGGTATGTCCCTCTCACCAAGGAATTCCACTTGCCCATCTGCCTTCTCCTTTCTACGATCTCATCATGAGTGAGTGCAAAGGGCCCCAGCACCTGTGGAGAAAGCACAGAGAGGAGGCACCAAAGAATATAAGACCTGAGCTCCAGACTGTAGAAACAGGGGTCACCAGAATATATGGCACACAGTCTGCATACAGACATATCACAGCATGAATTTACAGAGCAACAAGGCTCAGATGATACATACCTCTGCCAGATATGCAGCGCCAGCATCTCCAATGCGATTGTAGGCCAGGGAGAGACACAACAAGGTCCGATTTAGCCGCAGTCCCTGCAAGTTACAGGAAGAAGGTATTTTGATGGTTTCTTCAGCTATTCGCATTAAGCTGCAAAGTGCATCACAGTCTAACTGCCTTTTGGCTTTTAGTGCTATACTGTACCTGGGCGATGTGTTTGGCTCCTACATCCCCAATTGAATTGAAGGCCAGGTTAAGGTACAGCAAGCTCCTGTTAGCCACTCTTGCTGTGGACAGTGCAGCACCAATGAGATGAGCTCCTCTCTCCCCTATGCAGTTGTTCCGCAGGGACAGGTGGGTCAGCCTAGGAATAGGGCAGGGTGGTGATCACTGGCACAAGGACCAAAGCAGATGTTCGGAAAGCTCAGAAAGGACCAGTAAATTATGTACTGTACCTGAACCCGCTTTCCAATGTGCCTGTGCGCGTTTGTGTCCGTGTTGTATGTGTTGTGTGTGTATCTTTCTGTACATCAGTACATGTGGTGTGTATTTCTGTGTGTCTGCATTCATGTGTGTGGAGCATTTGTGAGAGATTGATAAAGACCCACGGGCTGTCTTCAGCGATGAGGATGTGGAAAGCTTGTTCTGGAAGGGGATTTCCTTCTAAAACCACAGTCCTGTCAGAGAGATGGGGGAGTGCAACCTGAGTGGAGGGCAGACAGTCCTTGTGGCACCGATTTTCGGTTACATCTTAATTCATCTACAGGAAAAGTGCTACGGTTAGAGCCAAAGAGGCCGGGAGGCTTAATGATATCCAGGCTAATGGACACACTGCTCCCAGGGGCCAATTACCTGAGGTTGAGACAGAGAGACACAGTGCTCTTTAACGAAGTTAGAGTTTGCTCAGTCAAGCCTGCTCTCCATAGACTGTATGAATGATACATATGCATATTGTCAGATCACAGCTTATTAATAGTTATAAGAAACACATGTATTTAGAACTTCAGTTAAAAGCAACGTATCTCGCACTAACAAAGAATAAGGCTTTATTTCACTCACTACTACTTCTCTTCTTTACCTCCTGGTTGAGTTTGTCCTTCAAAATTTACCTCTATTCCACAGCACATGCCTCACTGGCCACTCCCACTCCCCTCTTTGTGCCCCATCTCCACAAAACTCACTGCAGCCTTTGCAGGTTGCTCAGGGATGGCAGTATCTTGCTCAGGGCCTGCATGGTCAACTCGTCAGCCTTCCAGCCTGATTTGAGGAACTCATGTTAATACTGGAGCGTTTGGATAAGTACTCTGTACTGTGCGTTATTACCTGTCTCAACCCAGATCTCTAACACCACAAGAAGTATCCAAAAAAGAGTCATTATTAAACATCAGACTGCCCACTTCTCCCAGAAGTTCCAGGAGGCTCCCACAAATTGACAGTAGCTCCCTGACACCCGCAAATGACAGTCAATGTCCCAGAAATCTGTTGTTCTGCTATTTAGTAGAGTTAAAATTAACTAGCAAGATGGTTTACTGCTGCAACCCTGCTCCACCTGGTCAGTAAATTTAATACCATCACCTTTTAGCCTTAGTTGGCAAATCTTACCACCAGGCCCCCCCTCTCCCAAGTCAACAAGTCTTGCAACACCCCAACCTAGCTAGCACTATGCTTGGGCGGTATCTCATTCTGAATAATGCTAGACCGTACAAGACATTATACTATGATATATGGTATTTTTATGTTATTTTAAAAATCAGTACTTCCAAATAAAATGTGTGTGTGTGTGGGGGGGGGGTGTTACAATGCATTATATAATAATGCCGCATTATTTAATAACTCCACAAAATGTAACAATTTTTCATCACATAATGTGAGGTTACTACATTATGCATTGTCACACACCATGTAACAACACATTATGCAATAACACCACATTATATAGTAATTCGATAAAATGTTACAAATTCATGACTACATTATAATTTTATATTGTAACATTACCCAATTAATATCATCATCATCATTATCGTTATTATTATCATCATTCAGTTCATTGCAATCTGTCGAGTTATTACATAATGCGCCGTTACTACATATTGCGTTGTCACAGGTGGGTATTTTTGAAACAAAATACAGCAGTATACCCAAAATACCAATAACACCCAAGCCAAGCCAGCAACCCCCTCCTCCCTGTTTCCCTCATCTTGAATCAACATGCCTAAATAGAGATGGCAGCAGCAAACTAGCTGAGTGCAGACACTGTGTTGACACATTCAGCAGGTGGTGCTAATTGACGTGCTCACCAAAGATCCTGAGCTCCCTCACGCTGTGAGGATCCTCTGTCTCCAGCTCTGCCTGCAGACAGGGCTTAGGAGACCACTGGGTGGTGGCTTCATCACGGACTTTTGCCAGACTGTCTTCTGCAACATAAAGGAGAGATTTATGCTTCTTACTTTTGGAATATCAGTATTTAAATAAGTATTTTATAATGTTGACCCTGGGTGCATGTAGCCCAAGTTTCATACACATTGGTGGTTACATTTCACACTGTAGCACTGAATTCACAATTTTGAGCATGATGGGATTTGGGGACTTTATGGTATATATGTCATATTCGTGCCAGCAAAAAATACTGCTGTTTACAGTGGTCTGCAGTGGTAAAGATAAATGTCAATAACGAAACCTACAAAACCAACATAAAGAAAATATGTTTTAATGTAACAAAATAGCACAGTACAGGCACTGTATATGAATCGTATCTGCTTATTGTAGCTGTCACACATACATTACTGTATGCATACTGTGTTACAAGTTAGATATGGACAGTGAGCCATTATACAGTTGGCAGCGCTGCCCATTCTCCTGCACATGTTGCACTAAGCGATACATCCACTAATGTTCTATTACGTCCGCTTACAGGCATCTCTCAGTCAGTGGGTCAGTGTATATTATGTATTATGGACCTGGGAGGTAATCAACTCATCAAACATGACTCAGTCAGGCAAAATTCAACATGAGGTCATATGTGGGGTGGTGAGTGGCTCAGTGGGCTAAGTCTTAGCAGGCCTTCGCAGAAGAGTCTCACGTTCATGGGCCCTTAAGCATGGCCCTTAACCCCAGCTCCAGGGGTGCTGCATGTTAGCTGACCCTGTCCTGTGACCCCCCCCCCCCCCCCTAGCCATGGAGAACAAGATGGGGTCAATGAAGAGAAGCATTACAATATACCTGTACCAGAGCATGTGAGCGGAGCGGAGCGTGAGCGAGGAGCGGAGCGGGCGGAATTTGGTCAGAGCGCGGAGCGGGTTTTCTAATTAAGGCTGGAGCGGTCGCTTTGTCTCGCTCCAATTTCGCTCCGATACCGCTCACACTACAATTCTGAGGCGTGCCCAAATCTACCCAGAATTCATCTGTACAATTATCAAGACTGTTACACAAATTGGCCGAGATGGAATTCGCAAAGTATTTCACAAAGAAAACTGATAAATCATACAAGTGTACTATTCTTATCAAACGTATAGATGACAAGAATGTACAGCAAGAACAACAATATGGTGAAACTGTTTCAGTGAGTAAAGATTCACTTTGGAATCACTTTTCTCAGAAACATGAGTGTGCTACACGAACAAGCGGAAGCCAGAGCAAAACGCGTGCAAGTTTTATATGGTTGTAGCATATCAAGTCTATAAAGTAAATTAATTAAGTATAAAAGCCTATAAAGTAAATATTGGTAATCAAATAAATTCGTTTTGTCATTCAAAGTAGGTCTAATAAGATTTTTTTTTAATTTCACGTAACGTAAAATTTTATTTTAGATACGTGCTGCATCAACAGAAAAAATTGAGGAATTTAAAACGTGTCTGTATATTCTTTAGGCTATTAAACCCACTGATTCCTTTATTTTTAAGCCTATTTTTGTGTGGAATGCCATTTCCAAACCTGTCCGTTGTTGCCGATAGGTTGCTTAAAAATAAACATTTTCTGTTCTGACTGGCAATGTTGCCGTTGCTCATATTTCTTTATGACATAAGGCTTCGGTTTAAGGTGACATTTGTTAGGCATGCAGATTATTTGTTCCTCTTTTAAATTGGAGCGAGCGTGGAGCGATTTGACTGGAGTGGGAGGACATTTTAGTGGAGCGAGGAGCGGTGTTGAGCGGAGCGGCTTAGTGCAAATTAGAGCGGAGGAGCGGGCGGAGCCAACAGCCTCGTGAGCGAGGAGCGGAAATTCTCACCGCTCCGCTCCGCTCACATGCTCTGACCTGTACTTGTGCAAATGGCAAATAACACACCTTTGTTTTGTTTAGGGCTATGCATGTTATTCATTCACAGCTCCACTTCCATCGTTGCCAATAAAGAGAACTGGCCAAACCCACATTCACACCGAGCCTTGCTACTCACTTATTTGCATCAACGTTTATGGATTCCAGAATAAGTCCATTTTACCCAAGAGTGAGTTCACACACCACATCATGCCGTGCATTTGACCTTGATGTAGTATGAGTAAACAAACTTAGGTTTACTGTTCCACCCCATTTCCATCCATCCATCCATCCATTATCTCCCGCTTATCCGAGGTAGGGTCGCGGGGGCAGCAGTCTCAGCAGAGAAACCCAAACTTCCCTCTCCCCGGCCACTTCATCCAGCTCCTCTGGGAGAATCCCAAGGCGTTCCCAGGCCAGCCGAGAGACATAGTCCCTCCAGCGTGTCCTGGGTCTTCCCCAGGGCCTCCTCCCAGTGGGACAAGCCCGGAACACCTCACCAGGGAGATGTCCAGGAGGCATCCTAATCAGATGCCCGAGCCACCTCATCTGACTCCTCTCAATGCGGAGGAGCAGCGGCTCTACTCTGAGTCCCTCCCGAATAACCGAGCTCCTTACCCTATCTCTAAGGGAGAGCCCAGCCACCCTGCGGAGGAAACTCATTTCGGCCGCTTGCACTCGCGATCTCGTTCTTTCGGTAACTACCCACAGCTCGTGACCATAGGTGAGGGTGGGAACGTAGATCGACTGGTAAATCGAGAGCTTCACCTTTTGGCTCAGCTCCATCTTTACCATGACAGACCGATGCAGTGCCCGCATCACTGCAGACGCCGCACCAATCCGCCTGTCGATATCCCACTCCATCGTCCCCCCACTCGTGAACAAGACCCCGAGATACTTAAACTCCTCCACTTGGGGAAGGACCCCATCCCCGACCTGGAGAGAGCATTCTACCCTTTTCCGGCTGAGGACCATGGTCTCGGATTTGGAGGTGCTGATTCTCATCCCAGCCACTTTACACTCGGCTGCGAACTGTCCCAGCGAGAGCTGAAGGTCACGGTCCGATGAAGCCAACAGGACCACATCATCTGCAAAAAGCAGAGACCTATCCCTGAGGTCATCAAACCGGACACCCTCAACACCCTGGCTGCGCCTAGAAATTCTGTCCATAAAAACTATGAACAGAATCGGTCACAAAGGGCAGCTAACCCTCACCGGAAACAAGTCCAACTTATTGCCACTCATGCGGACCAGACTCTGGCACCGGTCATACAGAGACCGAACAGCCCTTAAAAGGAAGCCCGGCACCCCATACTTCCGGAGCACCCCCCACAGGACTCCCCGAGGGACACGGTCGAATGCCTTCTCCAAGTCCACAAAACACATGTAGACTGGTTGGGCAAACTCCCATGAACCCTCCAGAATCCTGCGGAGAGTATAGAGCTGGTCCACTGTTCTACGGCCGGGGCGAAAACCACACTGCTCCTCCTGAATCCGAGGTTCGACAATCCGGTGGACCCTCCTCTCCAGAACCCCCGAATAGACCTTACCAGGGAGGCTGAGGAGTGTGATCCCCCTATAGTTGGAGCACACCCTCTGGTCCCCCTTCTTAAAAAGGGGGACCACCACCCCGGTCTGCCAGTCCAGAGGCACTGCCCCTGATGTCCACGCGATGCTGCAGATGTGTGTCAACCAGGACAGCCCCATAGCATCCAGAGCCTTAAGGAACTCCGGGCGGATCTCATCCACCCCCGGGGCTCGGCCACCGAGGAGCTTTTTGACCACCTCAGTGACCTCTGCCCCCAAGATAGGGGAGTCCACACCCAAGTCCCCATACTCTGCTTCCACATTGGAATGCATGTCGGTGGGATTGAGGAGGTCTTCGAAGTACTCCTTCCACTGACCCAAAACGTCCCGGGTTGAGGTCAGCAGCACCCCATCCCCACCATAAACAGTGTTGATGTTGCACCGCTTTCCTGCCTGGAGCTGCCGGATGGTGGACCAGAATCGACTCAAAGCCGTCCGGAAGTCATTTTCCATGGCCTCACTAAGCTCCTCCCAAACCCAAGTTTTTGCCTCAGTGACCGCCGAAGCTGCAACCCGCTTGGCCTGCCGGCACCTGTCAGCTGCCTCTGGAGTCCCACAGGCTAAAAAGGCCCAATAGGACTCCTTCTTCAGCTTCACAGCATCCCTCACCACTGGTGTCCACCAGCGGGTTCGCGGATTGCCGCCGCGACAGGCACCGACCACCTTACGGCCACAGCTCCGGTCAGCTACCTCCACAATGGAGGCGCGGAACATGGCCCATTCGGACTCAATGTCCCCCACCTTCCCCAGGACATGGGAGAAGTTCTGCCAGAGGTAGGAGTTGAAACTCCTCCTCACAGGGGATTCTGCCAGACGTTCCCAGCAGACCCGCACTATATGCTTGAGTCTGCCAGGCCTGGCCGGCTTCCTCCCCCACCAGCGGAGCCAACCCACCACCAGGTAGTGATCGGTTGACAGCTCCGCCCCTCTCTTCACCCGAGTGTCCAAGACATGCGGCCGCAAGTCCGACGACACGACTACAAAGTCGATCATCGAACTGCGGCCTAGGGTGTCCTGGTGCCAGGTGCACATATGAACACCTTTATGCCTGAACATGGTGTTAATTATGGACAATCCATGACGAGCACAGAAGTTCAACAACAGAACACCACTCGGGTTCAGATCGGGGGGGCCGTTCCACCCAATCACGCCACTCCAGGTCTCACTGTCATTGCCCATGTGAGCATTGAAGTCCCCCAGCAGAACAAGAGAGTCCCCAGAATGAGTGTTCTCCAACACCCCTTCCAGGGACTCTAAAAAGGGTGGGTACTCTGAACTGTCGCTCGGCACATAAACACAAACAACAGTCAGAACCCGTCCCCCCACCCGAAGGCGAAGGGAGGCTACCCTCTCGTCCACTGCAGTAAACCCCAAAGTACAGGCGCCCAGCCAGGGGGCAATAAGTATGCCCACCCCCGCTCGGCGCCTCTCCCCGCAGGCAACTCCAGAGTGGAAGAGGGTCCAACCCCCTTCGAGGAGACTGGTTCCAGAGCCCAAGCCGTGCGTCGAGGTGAAGCCGACTATGTCTAGCCGGAACTTCACAACCTCGCGCACCAGCTCAGGCTCCTTCCCCATCAGAGATGTGACATTCCATGTCCCAAGAGCTAGCTTCTGCAGCCGAGAATCGGACCGCCAAGGTCCCTGCCTTTGGCTACTGCCCAGCTCACAACGCACCCAACCCCTATGGCCCCTCCTCTGGGTGGTGAGCCCATTGGAGGGGGGACCCACGTGCCTTGTTCGGGCTGTGCCCGACCAGGCCCCATGGGTATAGGCCTGGCCACCAGGCGCTCGCCATCGAGCCCCACCCCCAGGCCTGGCTCCAGGGGGGGGCAACGGTGACCCGCGTCCTAGCAAGGGAAAACATGTTTCCATCATGTTTTTCTTCATAAGGGGTCTTTTGAGCCGCACTTCGTCTGGTTCCTCACCCAGGACCTGTTTGCCTTGGGTGACCCTACCAGGGGCATAAAGCCCCGGGCAACTTAGCTCCTGGGATCACTGGAACACGCAAACCCCTCCACCACGATAAGGTGGCGGCTCCAGGAGGAGCCTCTGAACTAATTTGGATCTGGGTGTTTTTTTAAAGATTTTTTAGAATAAGCATGGTTCTCAAACTGTTAAAACTCCTTTAAAAATATCTGTGAACTGAAAAAAAATGAGTTTCAAAATGAATATCTGCGTAACAAAAGTAAAATAAATGAATATTATTATAAATGAATAATATTAGTAGTACCACCTATCTTCTCTGGTTTCTGTCTGCCCTTTAATAATCAATATAATCAATAAGTAAAAGTGGCTTACCTTCAGCCTGAATAGTGGGGGGGCAAGTGAGTGGTTTGTGAAACGTACTGTTACCACAATGGAAGGAGTCTTCTTAAACAGAGCAGTCTCCCTGTCAGATATTCCATACTGAAACTGCCTAATCAATGTTTTCTCTCTGAATACTGGCTTCTTTAAGGTATTTATTAGCTTGAGGATTGCAGCCTGCTTCAGCTCAACTCTGTAACACTGATCTTGGTCAGAGTGCTGCAAGTGATGCATCATATGGAATATTACGAAAACAGGCATTAGTACCAGTCGGCTTTCCCCCTTAGTGATCCTTCTGCAGTTGAGTTTTATCTGCTGATGCAAGGGATTTGGAAAAGCTGTGACTTTAGCATGATCAGTCAAATCAGTGAGAAATACCTCCTTTATAAGAGTAATACATAGCAGCACTTTCCTAAGGCAACGTGGTACTGATGCCTTCAAAAGATGTGATTGCTAAGACTTTTAAAGAATGAAATGGACCAAAAGGAAAACAAGCATGTGGATTTTGATCATTTCAAGCCTAAACATTCACTTGAAGCCAAAATGACCAGATTGAACATTTTGGGCACATCACCATGGGAAGGCAGTAGTGGTGGGGCAGTGGTGGCCTAATGGGTAGGAAAGTGCACTTGCTATTGAAAGGTTGCTGGTTTGAATCCCCAACCAGCAAGGTACCACTGAAGTACTCTGACTAAGGTATTACTCCCAGGTACTGAATTAGCTGCCCCCTGCATCCCATATGGTTGTCTAGATTGCTAGTTGATGGGAGCAAATTGCTAATAACCATGTTTTTCACAGTATTGTGCTATGCAAAATTAATACAATGCAATAGCAACATTTGCTATAGTATATAAACCAGGGGTCTCCAACTCCGGTCCTGGAGAGCTACTACCCAGTAGGTTTTCTGTCCCACTCGGCTTCTGATGAGCCACACCTGCTCCTGGTATTTACCTGAGAACAGGTGTGGCTCATCAGAAGCCGGGTAGGATAGAAAACCTACTGGACGGTAGCTCTCCAGGACCGGAGTTGGAGACCCCTGATATAAACAGTGCTTTATTGGTGTACCTGAACTGTTTTTGAGATCTGCACCTACCAGTGGGGATGGACTCAGCAGTCGGCGATGAGGCCTTAGGTTGTGTGGTCACCACAGGTATCCTGTTCATTCCCAACAGAGCACAAACCTCTGGAAAATCAACCTCCAGGCTACCACAGCAATGGTACTCATCTGCAGATAGTGTGTTTAAAGGCATGGTTTTAAAGCTGCCATTGCAAGTTTTACTGTGTGTTGTATTAAAATGCCAAATCAATCCACCACCCACAGACTCTCAATCAGTACAGGACTGAGGTGAGAGCAGGACACATGGTGGACAGGACCCCAGGCCACTGCAGGCTACACACTCAAACACAATCACATGCAAGAGGGGAATTTGAGACTCTAATTCATATAATGGCAAAATATCAGACTATGGGACGAAACCAGATTATCCAGAGGAAACCAGCACAATGAAATTATAAAATAATACTTAAAAATTAAAAGGTCAAATGAATGCAGCCTTACCAATACTTTGGGCTGAGGGTTGTTCTTGAATATTCAGTGCTTGTGGAATAATGCATGGAGTGAGGAAAAGGGAAAAAAAATTATATTCAAGTTAAAGTTGGCACCTCTACCAAAGACAGTTGGAAACAAGCACAGAAACACGCTTGAAGGACGGACAGCTGGCAGACACAGATAGAGTCAGAGAGGGGAAAGCCAAACCCAATAGCCCATAAATAATGCACAGTTAGCTAATTAAACACAGATGTCTCTTTAACAAGATCTGTACCCGCTGTTTCTTCTTCAGCTGCTGGCAACCCCCTGTCTGTCTTTTCTTTAGGGGGCTTCTCCCCTCTCCTTTTCATATTCATACAGATCCTGCGGTGACATCAGCAGAGATCTCAAAGCAGCAGGTCACAGACAGAATTTCTATCACCAAAAGGAATCATTTCTAATGTTTTCAACGTTTCTGGTAAATACTGTAGCACGTTTAAACTACACAACGAGACACCGGTACTTATTCTATTCGTTAAGTAGCGGGGTCATAAAGCTGCATAGTCAGGTAACTGAATATTGGAACCCGAGCCCGTTCGGCAAAATTTACCGAGGGGGACCTGCTCTAGGTACAAAGATAATTATATATTCGTATATAGAAACTTATTTCGCTCAGAAAGATTTTCAATATATGAAACACGTACCATATATATTTGGTATGAAGGTGCGTTGGTAACCTTTGTATCTATATACATACCTCAAATGTGCTTACCGGACAGCGTCTTTGGTGTTTCCATAGCAATGTCGCTGGAGATCACGTGATCTGCTGTTAACTCTTTACTTCAAACCCCAGAATAATTTGGAAACAGTAGTCTATGACTTTGGACTTGGGGAGGATACCCGCTCAAACAGAACGAAGGCAGGAATCGAATCCCCAGTCTTGTAAGCGTGCGGCCATTGCCACTAACAAGGGCTATACACGCCCCAATACTTCAGACAAAATGTACCCAAGTTAATCTCCTACCCGTAGCCTATAAATTACTCATATTCTAACAATTAAACTTAGATGACAGCTTATTTTCTGTTATTCTACAGATATCGCTGAACAGAAGTGTTTATTTATAGAAGGCTTTGTTATTGCCTGTAGCAGAATGGGCAACTGAAACAATGTTCCGCCTTCAGATTATACCTGGGTAGTCTCGAAATATGTTTTTAAAAGCTTAAAGCAGTACACCACATTATACAATATAAAATGTAAAATGTATCTCTGAACAATCAAAAGCAGCATTTTTGTTTAGCAAGAGAGATGTATATACGAATTACTCACTGGATAAGTGACTGGAAGTAAGAAAAGGAAGTAGGATAAGTAAACGTATTTTAATGACAACAATAATCGTCTGTTTACTGTAACGTAGTGTTTATTTAAAAAAAATGAATAAAATATAAAAAGTAAAAACAAAGAGCATTGTCAAGACTTTAGAATCATAATTACAAACTTTTAACCAGAGTGGAAGAACTCGGGACAAACTTTTGAATCCCACACAATGTCCATCAGTCTGTCCATTTAAATTAGCATTAGTTTTTTGCGATTGTCTAAAAAATTAACAAAAATAAAATTACACAAATGCACACAGAAATACAAGCAACACATTTATTACAGCTTTCACAAAATTAGAATAGTTTTTATTAAAAAGATATGATATCGAGTTAACTTTTTTTTTTTGCCTCTTACAAATATCAATACATCACCATGTTGGGTTGCTTTTTTAGTGTTCAACACTTTTGCAGCAAATCAGGGGTTAAAGTCCTCCTCAGGAATCATGAACAGGACAGTAGGTTACTGCCTCCCCATCTTCCATCTTATACGAAATTTGTCTCCTCTTTGTTCCCCACCCCCCACCCCCACTTCCTCAGCATTTAGATACAATTAATATATATGCAAAAAAAAAAATGCTTAAGGAAATTGTATGTCACAAGATAAACACCTTCTTGCTGCGTCAAGCTTACATTTGACAACAATACTAGCAACCGCAGCAAAATTATTAATAACAATAATAGTAATATTAATAATAATACAAGTAGGCTCCATTGTCCGGATCCTGTACAATACATGAAAAACCAAATCTACCATATGATATTGCTATTTCAGACTCCATTGTAGCCTACACCAGCAACACTAAGCAACTTAGCTTGCAACAATTTGTTAGGCCAGCCTTATTTTGACAGTCCAAATTGGACAGAATGGATCAGTCCAGTGGATTTCCTACAGTCTTGTCCCAGGTCATCCATAACCTTATTAAACTTTAAAATGAAAACATAAATTTTACCATGGAAACAAAAAAAAAAGACTCTCTGGGAAAAACGGCCTTATGAGCAATCTTTCACAAACAACCTTGCCCATGCTCACATACTCAAAACCTGTGTTAGTCTCACATATCTTCTTTTATTTTGGCATGTGACTTTAAGCATTTATCAACTCTTACACCCATAAGAGTCTATGAAGTCATGCCAAATGAGCATGCACAGATGAATGTATGAAAGCATACATGCTGGCCACTGTGCTCCCAGAGCTCTGTTCTCCCCGTGAGCTGACTGCTCAAGTGAGAGAGAGAGAGAGAGAGAGAGAGAGACAGAGACCGCCAACCTGTGCTACTTCACCTACACGTCAGTCCTGTGAATTCATGCCCTTCAAGCACAGGTCCTTCATCTTCTCCATCATCATAACTCTGCTAAATATATCTGAGGATTCATCAGCTTATAGGTCATTCTCAGATTATGACACAGGTCCCTGTGTGGCACTACAGGTCACCATATCACCCTGTGACATCTCCCACCCTCCTAGTTTTTCTGTGACTGTGCTGAGGCTTGCCAGTTTTTCTGTGTTTACTTCCTGCTTTATAGTGTTACCACTTTATTTCAAGTTTTTATCGAGGACCTTCTGCTGCAGCTGGGGTTTTTGTTACACGTTTCGGATAGATTGTACTGTCTGTAATACAGTACATCGCTCTGCGTGTCTGAGTCCTTACCCTTAGCCCTTCCATCGCCATGGTTCTCTCAGGCTATATTCTGTCTTCTAGCTATCCATAATGTCCTTCTGTGTATTTTCATCTCCTTTGGAGAAAACAGAGAAGACAGACTTGAGGAGGTGACAGTGCAAAGTTTTTCCCCTGCTGCTTCTTCCCCAAGCTATAAGTGCATGTGGTGGCATCATTTCCTGCCGCTGAAGTCAGCTAATCCTAGTGTCCGTCTGCGCAGGCGGCGCCCTGGTCCCTCCTCCAGGAGGTAGGTCACATCTATAGCTAAAAACAGAAAAAGACAGTAAGAAAAAACCAGTAAGTAAGGAGGATAACACTGATTGATGCTGCTATATCGGTACTGGCTAAATCCAATAAATGTGCAATAGGTGAACCTAAGTATAGTCAAATAAAACATTCTACATGCTTAGATCATCCAGTTAACTCATACAATTGTATGAATACACAAAGAAAAAGGTATGTTCAATTTAAGCTCTTCAGACACTTGCAATGCTTTGCCAAAGTTATGTTGGTCATGTTTTATCGGCACTAAAAAGCAAACTATAGAGTCACATACTAGTGCTGGTTTAATAATTTTCATAATTAGGTACATAAAGGCAATAATTTTGTTGTCTAAGAAATATTTTACTATAGTTTTCGTGGAAGGATCACTGTATATCTGGTATATCCATTTTCAGAAGCAGACTTAAATAATATTTTTGGGCATCTAGAAGCTGTATTTATCGTAGCTTCAAAGGGAAAAATAACATTCATGTTGTCAAAAGTAATTCCCATGGAACAATCAGTGCTGTGGATCAATTATTAAGACAGATTACAATTTTAATCTTTTGACAATTTGAGTGGGCGACTTGGTGGTGCAGTGTTTTGCACTGTCTCCTCACACCTCTTGGGTCAGGGTCTCCATGTGAGTGGAGTTTGCATATTCACCCCGTGTTATGGTGGGGTTTCCTCCAGGAATTCTGGTTTCCCCCCTCAGTCCAAAATATGCTGATGCTAATTGGAGTTATCAAATTGCCCATAAGTGTGCATGTGTGTGAGTGCGCCCTGCAACGGATCGGCACCCTATCCTGGGTTGTTCCCTGCCTTGCGCCCATAACCTCTGGGATGGGCTCCAGACCCCTAGTGACCCTGAATAGGACAAGCAGTTTCAGAAAATGGATGGATGGCAATTTTATGGGGTAAGCCAAGCTTCCTATGTAGTCTTAGAGCGATCACCTGTGCTAGATAATCTTGAAAAGAATCAATCATTAAAATTGCACAGATAACTAAGTTTTGTTTCCTACAAATTAAAAATGTTTTAGTGAAACATAACCCCCATCTCCCCTCTCGCATGCGCTCTGTGAATTTTATCACCAACATTTCAAAATACCGGAACTGTATTGCAAAATAACATTATTTTAGAAAAATCTATATACTATAGATAGTAGGAAAAAGCCTGATCTCCTCTATCATGGGCCTTGCAATGTCAGAATGACATGTACATAACATGCAATGTCACAAATCACTAGGCATGTAACGAAGAATCGCGAATTGGTTAAAAATTGATGTAAATGTATGACGATTAAAACCGGCTGATGAGGAAAATGAATCGCTACTTTAGAAGTACTTCACAGTACTTTAACAGAAAGTGTAATATTACATTTGATATCACGATGTCAGTTCAATGTCAGATGTCACTGCGTATTCACGTCGATGTCGGACGTAAGTTTTTGGTTTTGACCGAATGCGAGATGGCGAGCGAATCTGAAATTGAAGACGGTGCTGTGGTGCAGTGGTTAGCGCTGCTGCCTCATAGCAAGAAGGTCCTGCTTTCGGTCCCGGGTCCTTTCTGTGTGGAGTTCGCACGCTCTCCCTGTTTTCGCTGAGGCTCCGGTTTCCTCCCACGGTCCAAAAACGTGCAGGATAGGTTGATTGGTGAGTCTGAATTGGTAGTTGTGTGAGTGTGTGCGCCCTGTGGTGTATAGGCGACTGCCTGGAGGTTGGTTCCCGCCTGCGCCCATTGTTCTCGTGATAGTCTCCGGTCCCCCCTGTGACCCCAGTTGGAATTAAGCGGTTTCAGAAAAAGGATGGATGGACGCACCGCCCAATCTTATATGGTCAGTGTGGCAGCATTTTAGCTATCCGGTAATCACAAACGAAAACAGCGAGAGAAGCACAGACAAGACAAAAACTGCATGCAAACATTGTAAAAGACTGATAACATACACAAATAGCACGATGAACATGCTTTAGTACGTCCACCGGCATCACAGTGAGCTGAGCGAAGATTATTAAAAGGGCAAACCATGCTAAAAAGCAGCACATGCAAGCCTTAGTTTAGTAGATTTTTTCAAATTTATTTACTTATTTTGATTTGAGATTTTTTTAAAACAGTATTTTATTAAATTTCAGTTGCGCTGTTAAGAAGAGGACACGTTTTGCAAAGTTTAGAAAGATAATTAAAGGAATATTTTTGAATAAACTTGTCTGCCGCTCATTCTGCTAAAAAATCATGAGAAAATCGTATCGTGAATTCAGAATCGTGAGTTGTATCGAATCGTGAGTTGAGTGTATTGTTACATCCCTACAAATCGCCCAGCCCTATTTTGGGACATTGTGTTGAAGAGATAGAGACTGATTCAAAAGAATGGTCAGATGCAAACTGAGAACAAGTAGGTGGGCCTTATCCAAAGAGCAGGCAGTGGTCTTGGAGGCACTAAATATATCAGATAGTTGAGAGGAATCAAGGGGAATGAAGAATGAGAGCCAACTTTGGGAGGAGAGTGGATAGCGATAGGAGACAGGCAGTGAGATCAGGGAGAAAGGCAGATATGAAGTACTGGCAGCCAAAGAGCTCTAAATAGTGGAAATTTTATCCTGGAAAAAGCAAACGAAGTTGCAATGATCAAATTAGGAAGGATTGGTATTATTGGGAGGTTGTAGGAGTTCTTTTAACAGTAGAAAAAAAGAGTGTGAGAATTTCAGTTTGTGCCTCTGACTAGGCTGAAACAGCAGGTCGAGGAGCTGTACAGGCATCTGCAATGAGACAGAGCAGATTGGCCTACCAATCTGCCCCTCCTGTTTCTCCCTAGTGTGGCTTTAACAAGCCACACCTGTTATGCATCAGTCTTACTTCTCGTTCCTACCCTTGTGTAATGCACTCCCACTGCCTCGCATTCTACTCCCTTGGTAGTCTTTGTATAATGGTGCCTCCCAGTCCTGTGTTCCCCAGTCTTAACATTGATGTTGTCCTTTGCCCTGATTCTGGCTCCTGTGTCTTTCGTTCCAAACCCTCACAACATTCTCTCCTCTGTATTTGAGGTCACATCAAATCCTTGCCTCATTGCAGCAACTGCAAAAAAACCCTATGCTTGTTTATACATTATGGAAAAATTTTGAGAAATGCCCTGCCAAATTTGGCACATAGCACAAAATATCATGGATTTCAAAATGCATTTTTTGAAAATGTTACATTAAAATTTGACCAAATTTTGATGGGAAGTAGTCTAGGACCTTGCCTTTGAGAAAGTATAAGAGTTGTTTATACCTTATGGGAAAATTCTGAGAAATGGCCTGTCAAACTGGACTCATAACACAAAATATCATGGATTTCCAAGTACATTTTCTTAAAAATGTAACCATAAAAGTTGACCAAGATTTGCCTGGAAATAGCCTTGGACCTTGCCTTTCAAATGCTATATGACTTGTTTATACATTAATGGAAAATAAGAAATTAATTGTATTCAAGTACATCCTATACTTCGTACATATGAGTATTAATCCTTATGTGCAACCGCTTAGAGTCTGTTATTTTCCTAAACGCGAGCTGATATTGTAATGTCTATGTGTGCACCACACATTTAAAGCGCGGATGGTTAGACCGTGTATCGGCAAAGCATGGATAGCTTGACCGCAGTTGTCAGATATGGGACATTTAGGTAATAGTTTTGAACCAAAAACTGGAAATAGACGACCGGAGTGAACACTTAAAATGACAAGCAAAGAAAACGGATTGTCTATTAAGTCAGCGTAATCATTAACATCAGGAGTCTGTATTATGTTTCACAAATGATTCCTGCTTAGCTGGATAACTTGTCAGATTTAAGGTACACCAATTTAAATGGATTTTATCTTTGTTCACTTACATTTACCACAGACTACCTTAATTACAATAAGCTATCTGGCTTATTTCGCTGTAAATGTAGACAATATGATTCATCGTAAAATGGCATGATGTAAGGATGGAGTGGTGCAAACGTGCGAGGTAAAATCAGGTACAGTAGGTGGTATGGATTGGGTAATGACAACGCTAAGGGGGTTAGCTTCTTTGTTATTTATCTCATATCTGCCCAGTACATTTTTTGTTTACAAAGCTTAAAGTAAAAATCAATTTTTTATTTATATGTTCCAGTATTCAATATTCAATTCATTGTAAGGCTGATAATGTTATAAAATGAACAAAAAAGACAATTAAATCGTTATTCACAATTATTTGTATTTCATGACTGTGATGCCCAATGACTCCAATACACCCTGCTCCTCACAGCCCTCTTTCCTCCAGGAGTTCAAGGATATGCAGTTTGGCTAAGTGGTACCCCTAAACTGCCAATAGCATGTGGGTATATGTATGTGTGCCCTGTGATGGGCTAGCATCCTAGTAAGGGTGTACCCCAGCATCGTGCCCTGTGCACACCAGAATAAGTGCCTGGAAGATAAAAGAATAAATATAAAACTGGTGCTCTTGTAAAATATGACATGTAATCAACCCACTGCTTCAGGCTTGTTTGAGATGTTCACACTCATTCAGGCCTTGGAGATTGGCTGCAGGCAGAGCCTCCACGCTACTCACTGGTCTTGCTAGGCGTTTGATGCAGAAGATTCAGCAGAATCTTGTTCAGACGCTGCCTCTGTACCTCCCTCCTTTCAGATTCAGGGAGGGTTACGGAAGCAGAGGAGAAACTCAGTCTCTCGCCCTGGTCCCCTTGATCATCGGCAACACACTCCTGCACAGGAGGGGCTGGAGACATCATGGTGGAACGGGACCGTGGGAGGGTGTCGCTGGGAGTGTCTGAGTCGCCCTCCTCGCCGCTGAAGCGTGGCCCCCCACCTGTATCACCTGGGGACGGGTGACCCCCCACGCCTGCTGAGGCCAGCTTGGGCCGCTCGCTTTTCCAGGACGGTCGTCCTCCGTTCCTCCTGTAGCTGTCAGGCACATGGTGCGGCTGGGGACACAAACACTGTATCAGGTGACTTCACAGTGCCTTCCAGCTACACAGCACATGGAGTAAACCCATCTACATCTACTTTAATGGGGTCATTCAGGCAAAGGACCCTGGGAACAACCAACTGACCACTTTTAGGCTGAAGCCTACCAGCAAAAATGACTATCAATTTTTATTATATACACTATTTTTAACATCTGATTTGATTAAAAAATTATTTTTGCTACCAAGCATGATAACCGACCTTCCATTAAAAATTTAAGAAGACTCCTCCTGCTGCGTTGAAACTTGGCACAGTGGCCTCAGACTCAGGAGTGTGAACTCCAGCCTCACGCTGTGTGTGATGAGTCTACATGTTCTCCACATGTCATGCAACTGGTATCTGTAAATTGCCCATAGTGTACTACTGTGTATAAACAGATGGGATTCAGAGCCTTCTGAGATGGATGGACAGGTGGATGGCTCTGTCATGTTGATGTGCTGATAGACTGGATGGCCCCTGACAGTGAGAATGAAGGCGTGCAGGGGCGGGGGGGGGAGATTTTCAGGTTATTTTTTCAGGTGTAGATTTTCATCTTTCATCTCTGAAGAGACAGGTAAATAAAATAAACCCCCCTGTCTGGGGCCACTGTCCCTCTCATGACACTATCCTTAAAATGATAAAGGTGCCATGCGCTGAGCATTACACTGAGTCCACATGAATGAAGTGAGAACTTTCTGTTATACTATGGTGATTTTTTTGCTAAAACTGTAATAACACGTTGGTGGTACATATGGAGCTCTTCTTCTTTTCAATTTTTTTTCCATAAACACAAAATACTAAACTGAGCTCACAAAATCCCTAAGTTGTGTACATGATAATTTTTCTCTGTTCCCAATTTGATATTTTGAATCCTTCACTTAATTTTAAATTTAATTAAAGTTAACATTTTACTTATTTGTGTTCTTGTCTATAGAAAATGTGACTGGATAATCAGAAAATGGAATGAAGTGCATGAATATATGAAAATATGTTTCAGATCTTGCAGTCAACCCCCCTGAACCTATATCTTGATAAAATGTCTCCCATTCCAAATTTATTCTCCTGTATATTTTTCTAATGGACAAAATCTATGTTTTGTAGTCATTTAGTTACCATTTACTTATTTATGTGTCAGGTATTTTGTTATGAATTTGTCTTTAATTTTAATGAGTAGATTACACAGTTGTACCGTTTTGCTTTACATTACATTGCATCCCAAACACACAACAAAAGCCAGAACATTGTCAAAGCAGGAAAGCACACCCATAGATTCCTTTGCTGTCAGAGTTTTCAACCCCATCATCCTCTAATTGCCAGCTCCCAATTAGTTAAATAATTAACTTGACCTCAATCAGCATTTTCAGAATCTCATGGTCTATCCATGTCATTGTGTCTAATATGTGGGCTTTTGGCAGTTTTTTGATTGCAGTCACAGATCTTTTTATAAAATTAAGGTTTCCCTTGTGGGGATGAAATAACCCCCACGCACTCAGACACACACATACGCACACACGCGCACACACACACAGCTGTTTCTGTGACTAGTGTTAATGTAATTAGGTCCACCGGATTTATGCATATTCTTTCATATGCCATCACTGACTAGACCAAGCCAGGGGGGGTCACCCACAATACATTTTTCCATGAAAATACTGTAGTCGAGCAACAATATTATTAATACAAGCCTACCTTATGCACTCTCCCCACCTCTCCAAAAAACAACAAAAAAACATGGTAAAACTAAATTCTCCCACAATAAATTTTGGCAAGTTTCCTGCAATACATTTCACCGAACAGCTACCGGAGTGCTACTGATAAAAATTGCCGAATGCGGGGACTAGCAACAAAAAATTCACATAAACTTTATATTTTTGGGAAGATCTATCTCTAAATTTTATCATTTCCAATTCACGACCCTACAATGTGCCTGAAAAGTTAGAAAAAGCTGCTTCATTTTTGGCATTTTTGGGGCAATTTAACATAAAATGAAACTAGATCTTCATTCATATAATGTTTTTGTTAAGCAGTAACAAGACCCTTCAAATACTTTTTGACTACTTTTTCACATTCAAAAAGTAAAATGTTGTCTGCTTTCACCCTTCTCTTTGCTGCCACTAAGTAGGGTTTGAAAAAGTTTGAAAAAGATCCACAAAAACTTTTTGAATTACCATCTTAATGGCATCGAGTGTCAAAACTGCCTTTATTTTGTTACCACTATGCAACGCTTCCACTATCTCAAAATTTAATCTGTTCCAGCTAGTCACCCATACCATGCATCTGCATAGTTTGAAAAAGATCCAGCAAATGGTTTTTAAGTTATCGTCTTATCAAAGGGTCTGTGGCAGTGGTAGCGGCGGCCCAGTCCAAAAACAACATGTAATCTTCTAAATCCCAGTAATATAATTAGCACTGCCAGTCACTGTCATTTACTGTTATATCCTCCTGAGACCCCACCCACTCATTTATGTCCATTGTAGTGGACATGTTGTTTTTGCATCTATCTTTTCACTGATGTAAGGAAACGTATTTATTCCTGTTGTACACTAAAGAGGACATGCTGTGAAATTAAAAATAAAAATAAATTTGAAAAAATCTAAATTGTAAGATGCCTTATTTCCTCCAAAGACAAATAACCTAAAATTGAAGCACACTTTTTTCCTTGGGTCTCAGGAGGATATAGTTTGGCATCAGTAAGTCACCCCTCCCCCGCCTTCCTTACTGAAAAATCCCTCTTGGGGGCTAGCCGCTTGGGAAAGTGGCTGAAGGCGTACGGCTTGGTGCACGCGGGGTAGCGGTTGCGGTGGATCTTGTAGAAGAGGTGAGCTGACTTGTCCAGCCGGTAGTCGCAGATATAAACATCCTGCTCCTTCACACTCTTGGGCCGCCCTGCAGAGGAGGCAGCTGTGTGTTGGAGCATGTAGCCGTACGCGTTCCTGCATTAACGGTATTCTGCATTCTTGTGGGGTGTGACCGGCAGGGAAAGCAGTAAAGATTACGACATACTCTAACACTCACAAAGATGCCACCTCAGTGCAGATTACAAGATCAATAATACATTTCATTTCGATGGGGGGGAGATTCAGAGGTATGTGTATGTACTGTATATACATTCATTGGCCATTTTATTAGGTACACATTGCTAGTACTGAGTTTAACCCCCTTTTGCCTTCAGGACTGCCTTAATTCTTCATGGCGTAGATTCAGCATGGTGCTTGTAACATTCATCTTAGACTTTGGTTCATGTTGACATGACAGCATCACAGAGTTGCTCCAGATTTGTTGGCTGCCCCTTCATGATGCAAACCTCCCATTCCACCACCTCCCATAAGTGCTCCATTGCAGTGGTTCTCAACCCAGGGGACTGCAGGCCACTAGGGGGGCTCAGCAAGGACAGAGGGGGGGCACGTAATATACTTCAAAAGCATAGAAAAAAGTATAATATTGTAAAAGATATATTTTCAAAATGAAATGCAGGATGACACAATACCGTTTATATCAATACACACATACAATGCATTAAAATGAGGGCCTTATTAAGGATTTTTAAATAGAAACTAATAGTATTTCTTCCCGATTGTAAACAGTATGAGAGCTTTGGTTGTGACATTACATAGAATCCCAGAATTTACAGCTAAAATCAGGCCATTTCCTTAGCGGTGTCTCACAGGGAAAAGCGTGGAATCATTGATAGATGGCTATTTCATATTAAAACAATTCAAATAATAATTTACAATATTTGTTTTACAAATGCCTTAAAATGAGGATCTTTGCAGTTATTAAGTTTATGTTTTCTGCTTGTTAGGCTTCTGATGTTAGAGCCATTTGCTAAATAGGTTTTAGATTTAGTTATTTTATCCATAAATATTCAAAATATTCACCTTCTGTTTTGAGAGCAATGGTATAGACTGAGAGAAAAAAAAAGTATTGGTGGATGCAGGGGCTTCATGGAATAAAAAACGTTGAGAACCACTGCTCTACTGGATTGAGATCTGGTGACCGTGGAAGGCACTTGAGTACAGCATCATGTTTAAGAAACCAGTCTGAGATGATATGATCTTTGTGGATGTTATACTGCTGGAACCGGCCATTAGAAGCTGGGTACACTGGTCAAAATATCTTTGTCAACGAACCTTTTTGATGTGACGGAGACGAGACACAACGTAAATGCTGGTCATGTGATGATAATTATAACTAAATATATCGTATAATATTGTTGACGGATAAAAAGGAGACTGAATTTGGTTTACAAAATAAAAACTATACTAAAATGTCTCTTCATTTTCATTGATGAAAACGAGACGAGACGTTATTTCCTCTCATTTAATCGCGCTATTATTATTATGCAGTATTTCTGTTTCCTGTGTCTCCCATTCTGGCGCACAGATGGCGGAGAAATGCGGCCACAAAATATCGGGAAAAAACACCACAAACCTTAAAACCTTAAAAGACATCTCAAGGCATTCCACAATGACATTGAGGTAAGTGAAGACTTACCTCAATATTTTAGAAAGCTCATGCCAACTGTGGTTAACATGTTATCATTAGCAATAGATGTTTTCCTGCTAGTTGGACACTTGGCGATTTGTACAAAACATCTTTTTGATAAGATGCTTGATAAGAATACGTGGGTAAAGGGAACACTTTGAAGCTATGTAGGCATTTTAGCAAGCTAAAGCTAAGTAGTAAACTGAGAATGAGCTCAGTTGTCTTGAATCCTGGTGATCTAAACTTTCAAGCTTTCATTACTGCGTGACTAGATATATGTCTAAAGGGGTAGTGTTTGAAACATTTAAAGAGCGTTTTTCGGAACATCGTGCGTGGGTCTGGCTTGCCAGGCTAGTTACCATCCACGGAGAGGTAGGCTCTGGCTACAGCTCATGTAAATACCTGCTAATTGTGAAATAATGTTCTTGTGGAAAGGATGTTCGTGAATGATTCAGAGCATGATGCATTTTGGTTCAAAAATGTTTGGTTGGCAAAAAAATTTTTATAAATTCAAATCAGACCGTCTTCCGTGTCTGGAATGGATTCAATGTATTCTTGAGTCTATAAGGTAACAATAACATAATAATAAGAACCTTGTATTAATTGTGAAATGCGTTTGACTAAAAGAAATTTTTTTTTTTGTCTATTCTACTTGGTACTTGTACTATCTTGACTAGGTAAAATAGAATTGCATTACTAAAATAAAGAGACTAAAATACAATTTTCATTGACTAAAACTAGACTAAAATGTCATCAGTTTTCGTTGACTAAATCTAGACTAAATTAGTCATGAATAATTCTGACTAAAATATGACTAAAACGCCCAGACTTTTAGTCAACTGAAACTTGACTAGACTAAAATGAGTATGGACATGACTAAGACTAATAATAACTAAAATGACAGCTTGACGCAAAGACTAGACTAAAACGGAAATTAAGACAGGCTGCCAAAAACAACTATACATAAAGGGATGAACATAGTCAGCAGTAATACTCAGGTAGGCTGTGGCATTTAAAAGATGCTCAAGTGGTACTAAGGGGCCCTTAGTGTGCAAAGAAAATATCTCCCACACTATTACACGACCATTACCAGCCTGAACTGTTGACACAAGGCAGGATGGATCCATGCTTTAATGTTGTTTACACCAAATTCATTCAATCGAATTTTGGTGAGCCTGTGGCCACTATAACTTCATTCTCCTGTTCTTAGCTGACAGGAGAGACACCCAGTGTGGTCTTCTGCTGCTGTAGCCCATCTGCTTTAAAGTTTAATGTGTTGTGCATTCAGAGATGCTTTTCTGCATACCTTGGTTGTAATTAGGGGTTATTTGAATTAATGTTGCCTTTCTATCAGCTTGAACCAGTCCGGCCATTCTTCTCTGACCTCTGCTATCAACAAGGCATTTTCACCCAGAGAAACATTACTCACTGGATGTTTTTTTTCTTTTTCTGTCCATTCTCTGTAAACCCTAGAGATGGTTTGCATGAGAATTCCAGTAGATCAGCAATTTCTGAAATACTCATACCAGCCCGTCTGACACCAACAATTCTGCTACATTCACAGTCATGTCAATCACCTTTCCTCTCCATTTTGGCATTTGATGTGATGAAGGTCCTGACCTGTATCTGAACGATTTCATACATTGTGCTGCTGATATATGATTAGCTGATTAGATGTACCTGGTGTACCTAATAAAGTGGCCAGTGAGTGTACATATACTGCTAGTGGCAGAGCTCAGCAGCTGGGCCTCACCCTTGCAGTAGGTGTAGAGGTCGAGGACACAGCAGGTGCCCACCACTGCCTCTAGTGGGATGATCTCATACAGCGGAACCCGGAAGAGCTCGTTGTGGTAGAAGCGGCGTGAGGGCGAGTGGTGTGTCTCATGAGGCCGGAAGTAGTGGTGGCCAAACGCAAAGCGCTCACCACTAGTGGACAAAAAAGTGGAGAGGGAAGGGGAGGGCAAAGGGGCATATTTCAAGCATCATTTTCACCATGCCGTGCTACGTCTTAAATTGTTGACAGGCCCCATCCTGCAATGAGACATGAACTGTTTTGCCTGCAAACTGGCATTTACTCTTGGAAATATTAGACCAATACCAACTCAACTGGCGCCCTTTTCTCTTACTTCTCATTCTTCCAGAGCTTCTCGATGCGAAAGATATCCAGCTTGTCCCTGTTTATGTGAGACAGGAGGCGGTAGGACTGTCTGACCGGCTGACCATCCTGAGTGCGTCGACTGTCCCTCATCAGGTACACGCAATCACCTACGAAGGCGTCAGGCTTGGGAATTAGCATCGTCACTGACACACACAAACACACACACACACAGATACAGAGACAAACACATACACAAACAGGCACAGAGACACAAAAACACAGAAAGACACACACACAGACGCAAAGACAAACAGACACAGACGCAGACACACACACATACAGACACACAGGAGACACAGACAGAAAGACAGACATACATGCACACACAAACACACACAGACACAGAGAAAGACAAACAGATACAAAGACACAAAGAGAGCAGCCTCCAGCCCCACCCACCTTGGTGCAGCAGCAGGTCATCACGCAGCAAGCAGATGTAGTAGATGGATCCAGACTGGGCGTAGCTTGGTTGTGGCACCATGGGTACTTCCTGTAACAAAGCAGGCAGCATTTTGATGGGACTTGTTCAGAGACTGTCTCAAGAACGCTGTTGGGTATTGAGTGATAGGACTGCCATAATAATAATAATAATAATAATAATAATGATAATAATAAGAAGAAGAACAAGAAGAAGAAGAAGAAGAACAACAACAACAACATCAAATCTGTAAAAATTGAGTAGGAAAGTAAAACAAATAAAAATAAAAGAATAAGAAAATAAATGCTTTTCATTATTGCTTTTTCTATATTGCTTTTGTGTTTGTTTTCTTGAAGGGTCAAGCTGTCAATCAACTGGCTTTGGGTGGGCCATCCTACCACGACACACCCCCTGAGATGGACTGAGAGGCAAACATGCCACAACATAGCCAATTTTAGCGGGGACTGCAAAACAAATGATTCTCTGCTCAAATTAAAGGCGGCTGGACTCAACAGGGATCCAAACAACTTCCCAAAGGATCAGTGGACCATTAACATGGATATTATAAATAAATAATTATATTATATAATTATATGATTTTATTATATTATATATATTATATGATTTTACCCAAACATCCAACATAATTCACACAAAATGACTGCAAATCCACTTTTCGGAGCTCAGACTCCAGTTGTTTCTGTCTGCAAAAAAAGCTGCAATTTCTTGTTAAATCATTCTGAACAATCAATCTCACAGCAGATCCTTCTCATTTTAGATGTGTTTTCTGGGCATTCAAGCTGAATGCTAATTCTGCCACAGTTTTTTTGCCCCTCAGTGGGCATATTCCACCTACTGTGACATCATGTGCATACCCACTATTAACTACTCAGTCTGGGCAGGAAGCCCCCCAGAGCCAGCTGATTGACAGCTTGGCCCTTCAAAAAAAGCAAAAGCAATAGGGAAAAAGCAACACAGAAAAGCATTTATTTTCTTATTCTTTTATTTTTTATATATATTTTACTTTCTTACTCAATATTTATTTTTTTATTCTTTTAAAGATTTATTCTATTTAAGACACTCCATGACTCCATAGATGGGAACCCTTGGTGAGGTTATTAAAATATGCTTCATTAATTGTTCAAGGGCTATATGAGATTCTAACAAATTATTATTAAACTGTTATTAATTGTTATTAGCTTGAAATAGCAAAATTAAGTAAATCTGAAAGTAATTTTTTAATATTTCAATTATTCCTAACAGCAGTTTTATTTAACATGACTGGAACATTTAAGGAAGCCAGCTAACAAATCTGGTTTTAAGGGAACTTTAATTAAAATCTTTAAAATTTAAGCAATTGATTTAGTGTGTGGCTTAATCAGGCCTAATCAGAAAGCTATCAGAGCTGAAAGCTAACAAAAACGGTCAGGCACAGGCCCCAAGGCTAAGGAAACACTATTTTTACGATGAGCATGTGGGACATTCGTCAGTGAAATAAAAATGTTGGTACTCTGTTGACTGTGAGAAAGGCGACGGGAGTGTTGGGAACAACAGAAGCGCCTCAACAACACTGTCGGTACTGTGCCCGGTGCCCCGCCACTCTCGCATGACACTTGTCTCTGAGGAGCAGAGTACTGTATCTTTGTCTCTGGTGATTATATCTCAAAATGCTTTGGACAGTACATTCTGTGTGGCAAAGTTTACTATCTGAGCAAGTTTCATTTGCGTAGCACCAACACAGCCAGAATTCCAAAGGGGGTGCACCCCCCTTCATCTTTGTCTCAGATAACCTTATAATATTTTCATAACACACACACTGGACCTAAAGTTATCTGAGAAAGCTTCACAGATTTAGCTTCAGTGCAGCTAGACTTGAAAACGGTGCATACCCTTATACATAAGGACACACCCCCCTTCACCCCTGCATGTGTGTGGGTGTGGGTGAGTGTGTGGCTCAGTGGGCTAAGCCGTGTGCCAGTAATCACAAGGTCGCCGGTTCAAGCCCAGCCTCAGCACATCTGCGGGTCCTTGAGCAAGACCCTCAATCCCCAGCTCCCTGGGCGCCGCTACGGGTGGCTGCCCTTCGCGGACAAGTTGAGGGAGGCGTAAAAACAATTTCCCCACGGGGATCAATAAAGTATTAATTATGTTCCTGTCAGTTGATCTTCTCCTAATATGCTTTTCATAAATCTACACAATAGACCAACATCAATAAACAGTGCGAACTTTGTAAGGTACTAATAACAGAGTTATTGAGCCAGTTTATGAAATACGAAACAAGCTGCCGTAACATGCACCCCCCCCCCCCCCCACCGCATGCTGCACGTGATATGGATTATTATGCCATCCATCCATCCATCATTTGCTGCTTGTCCGGGGTTCGGGTCGCGGGGGCAGCAGCTTCAGGAGAGGCACCCAGACCTCCCTCTCCCCAGCTACCTCTACCAGCTCCTCGGGGAGGACACCGAGGCGTTCCCAGGCTAGCCGAGAGATATAATCCCTCCAGCGAGTCCTGGGCCTGCCCCGGGGCCTCCTCCCTGTAGGACATGCACGGAAAACCTCTCCGTGTAGCTGCCCAGGAGGCATCCGCACCAGATGTCCAAACCACCTCAACTGGCTCCTTTCGACGTGAAGAAGCAGCGGTTCTACTCTGAGGCCCTCCCGGATATCCGAACTTCTCACCCTATCTCTAAGGGAGAGCCCAGACACCCTGCGGAGAAACCTCATTTCGGCCGCCTGTATTCGCGATCTCATTCTTTCGGTCATTACCCATAGCTCATGACCATAGGTGAGGGTAGGGACGAAGATGGACCAATAGATCGAGAGCTTTGCTTTTTGGCTCAGTTCTTTCTTAGCCACGACGGACCGGTTAAGCACCTGCAAAACTGCAGACGCCGCTCCGATTCGTCTATCCAGCTCCCGATCTCGCCTACCCTCACTCGTGAACAAGACCCCGAGATACTTAAACTCCTCCACTTGAGGCAGTACGTCTTCCCCGACCCGAAGAGGGCAAACCACCCATTTCCGGCTGAGAACCATGGTCTCGGACTTGGAGGTGCTAATCCTCATCCCTGCCGCTTCGCACTCGGCTGTGAACCGCCCCAGTGCATGCTGGAGATCCCCAGCAGATGAAGCCAACAGGACGACATCGGCTGCAAAAAGCAGCGAGGCAATCCTGAGGCCACCAAACTGGACACCCTCAACACCCTGGCTGCGCCTAGAAATCCTGTCCATAAATATTATAAACAGGACCGATGACAAAGGGCAGCCCTGGCAGAGCCCAACCCGCACTGGGAACATGTCCAACTTATAACCGGCAATGCAGACCAAGCTTCTGCTCCGTTCGTACAGGGACCGAATCGCCCACAACAGCGGACCCCGGACCCCATACTCCCGAAGCACCCCCCACAGGGCCACCAATAGCCCCACCCCAGCCCGGCGTTGCTCACCCGCCGCAACTCCAGAGTAAAAGAGCGTCCAGCCCTTCTCCAGGAGATTGGTTCCAGAACCCAAGCTATGTGTTGAGGTGAGCCCGACTATATCTAGTCGATACCTCTCAACCTCACGCACAAGCTCAGGCTCCTTCCCCACCAGAGAGTTGACATTCCATGTCCCGAAAGCCAGTTTTGTCAGCTGGGGATCGATCGGACTGCCAGGGCCTCCCTTGGCCGCCACGCGATCCACAAAGCACCGAACCCCTGACATTCCCCCTGCGGGTGGTGGGCCCACCTGGGGACAGTCCCGCGTGCCTCTTTCGGGCTGTGCCCGGCCGGTTGCTGCCAGGTAAGCTGAAAAAGTATAATAACAAAGTCCCGTTTCCCTCGCCCGGACTAGGGTCACCGGGGCCCCACCCTGGAGCCAGGCCTGGGGGAGGGGCCCGTTGGCTATCAAAATTTATTTAAATTTTTTTTTATTTTTTTTCTATTATGTCCAGCAAAACTTCCACCACATTCTCAGTGAAATTCTGCTTTTCCCCATGCACTTTGTTTTTTTTTTTACTTTATTGCTTAATAGCAAAATACAGTTACAAAATCACAATACAAGTGTATAGTGCAATATATCACAAACAGGAATAAGGAGATAAGGGTATACTGTATGTCTCTTCACAGTTTCCAGTTATGATGGAACACGGGAGTATACCCATACATGGTTTCTTTATTTAAATTAGTGTTACTGTGCATGTGTAGTCACATTTAGAATATGTGAGATTCAGAAACGTTCACTTTGTATGGCTGTTTGTAGGCAAGAGTGATAAAATAAACAATTTGCCGCACACTTTTAGGAACTCTTCTAAGCTGATAAATAAGTCCCCAGGTTTCGAACACCACATTCCAAAGTGTCAGCTTCCCAACAACCAGACATTTGTGAACAGAAAATACAGTGACAATATAATCAGAGTTAGATAAAGCAAACATGTATGTGTAAGCCTTTAAAAACATATGTTTTATTATAATTACAATTAAAAGTGAAATGTCAACTACAGTCTTTGCAATGATTATGAGTATGCTGACAAATTACTAAAATGAAATGTGGCACTTTGTTTGTATTACAGTCAGTTGGTTGGCAAGACGTTACCTTTGCATTATGGTACACATGGAGCATATACATAGTAGCACACTACAATTTGAAATGCATTGTGGGTATTCTATGGTGCACTACACTGGAATTTACCATTGAGAATTTCAACAACAGATTCCAGCAGAACTACAAAATGGCAGATGCACTATTCTGATAATATGCAGAGATTTTGAACACAGCCTGTGTGCAGTCTACGCAGACATTTACATCACAGAAGATTCCCATCGTGTGTCTGAATCTTTTAGCCAGGCCTCAAGGGGGCTGCTGCTTACCCTGTCCATTGGCCGTGGGTCACACTGCTCACATAGATAGTGCTCCACCTCGGCCTCCACACGCATGCAGTCGCAGTGCTGCCATACCTAAAATGGGGGCACCAGCAGATGGTTACTCTGCACCACCTCAACCACAAGCTCTATCTTTATCCTGGACAGGATAAAGTTAATTCAGTTAAAGCAAGACTAAAATGTAAACCCCTAATTAGGCTTGGATGTGCTGACGTTGCCAGTGCCATGTTTCTTTTCAGTCTAAACCCAGGCTATGGTCACAGAGGCATCATATCTAGTGTGTATGATGTAGGCTCCTTACCAAGCATTTCTCACACTGGATCATAAGGCCCTCGTCTTTGTACATCCCGCAGATGCAGCGGATGACATCTTCGTCCTTGTCGTGGGGGCCTGATGCCCCGCCCCCGTGCTGGTGGCTGGTGTTGCCATGGTCCCGGTCCAGGGAGTCGGAGCTGTCAGCCTCACTGGCCGTCTCCCCCATGATCTCGTCAATCTGCACAGCAGCCTCGTGGCGCGCCCCATAGTAAGCCTTACGCAGTCGGCACACATCCCGGCCAATGGCTGACTTTCTCCCATAGAACTTCTGCAAGACGAAGTGTGGAATAAATGGATTACGGACCAGATTGGTTTGATGCTCACTCACCTCCCAACAGTAGATAATGACCAAAGTTACATCCACCTGCCAGTCTGGATTAGATTATAACATTTGGGATAATTGAGTTAGCAGGGTGGACACAGGGGGATCTTTCAATAATTGCTGGTTGCACCAGAGCTTGATTAAGCCACGTTTTAAGTTAGCTGTCTATTCAGACTTCTATACTGCGATTTTTGACCAGTCCTGCGCTACAACATTTGTCATCAGTTTTCAAAAGTGCTGACAAGTTAGCAGGGTGGACACAGGGGGATCTTTCAATAATTGCAATAATTGCTGGTTGCACCAGAGCTTGATTAAGCCACGTTTTAAGTTAGCTGTCTATTCAGACTTCTATACTGCGCTTTTTGACCAGTCCTGCGCTACAACATTTGTCATCAGTTTTCAAAAGTGCTGACAAGTGCTTTGGGCTCTTTGTGAGAAGCTGGTGGTGAGGGTTATATTTACAAAGGCCCTCACTTGCAAGCAAGTGTAAATTCATTCCAAACAGTGAAACTCACTCATCAAACTCACATCCAAATAAAGGAGTGCAGGCTCTCAGAAAAATATTATCAGTGTGAAAACCAACCTCTGCATTTCGAAACACTTTGAGCATGTCAGTGTCAAAGGCTTCCACAGTTTTGTAGTGTCCTGTGAGGATTTGCTTCTCAATGGTACTAAGGTCCAGCGGGTCTGACACTTTCTCATAGTACTGTGCATTCCTAAAACACATAAAATGCACCCAGAACATTATGATACACAACCAATAACAGAGACGCCAACCCCATAGTCTAATTCTACATCACAGGAAAGCCCAGATATATACATCACATATACATCACAGTTACACACATATTCAGGAATGTAACTCACCGTTTCCTAGAGGGCAGAGTGAGCAATGGAGCAGCAAGCATCTGATTGGTTGAGTCTAGAGAGAGAGCGAAAGTCCATCAGTCAGGGCCGGAATCCTTGATCGTCATTAAGTCATAATAATATCAAATAATAATAAATAATAATAATAATGAAACTAATGTTATGTAACAAGCTACACAACATTTACATACAGTATCTTGTCATATCTTTATACATCTTCATAGAGAAAATGGTCGCTAACAGAAATAGAATGTTACACAGCCCTCTTGAAATGAAGGTGACTGGATTTCCTTGGTGTTCCTGCCAAGTCAGGTCTGAATTAAACCTTTCCTACAAAATAAAAAACACACAAATCACTGGCCAAAAGAGGTGCTAATGAAAGGTTAGCATCAGGGAAACCACAGCCTCCAAATACACACTGCTGCCCATCTCAAGCTTGCTAAAGATAACCTTGAAATTCCATTGCACTGCTACAGCAATATCATAAATACATACAAAGTGAGGTTTTTGCTAAATGCACTGTACTGTAAAGTCCAATCCCATCGAAAAGCTGTAGTGTAATCTGAATCAGGCTGTTCAAGCAAGACCTCCTGAAAATATAAATAAAATGAAACAATTTCGTACTGTATAGCTCATATATTGATGAGGTTTGTCAATAAAGGTTCCACTAGTTACTAAACATACTTTTCCGCATCAGTTATCTTATTGTATAACCTATTTTTAAATAAAGATATGGCTGTGTAAGATGTGGGCTAGGACTGTGACGGGAAGCTTGCTGGTTCAAGTTCAAGGGTCAGTTGAGGAAATTCAACATTGGGCCCCCAATCATAACTGCTCCAGGGATTGGTTGACTCTGCTTTCTCAAAAATGCATGTCGCTTTGGGTAGATGAATGAATGAGAGAATGAATCAATGAATGAATGAGAAATGTTATGGTTTAGATCAGCATGCTATCACTGCACGTGAAGTTGGATGAGGGACCACTCAAAAGAGATGCAGTACTGAGAGTACATGTAAATAGATTTACTTCATTAGCTTAACAATGTTAACATAAATATGGTCTTAGGTTACCAAAATGTATCATAATGTAAAGGTCCATTTAGACTGAAAAAAACTGCTGCAAAAAGATACTTTTTAATAATAATAATTTTTAATAATCCAAAATCCAATTAACCTACTCCTATCATATCTTAGCTAATACGATACAAACAAGATACAGCTGCCTAACATATTAATCTGTGTATGGTCCTATCTGATAATGCCTGGGCAACTCTTCTCTATTAGAGGCCCAGATACAAGATTCACCATGTCAGCAAGGCCATTTTTAAACAATTATTTTCATGTCCCCATACCTCTAATTGTATGTGGTGTTTTAATCATAATTTTTAAAAGAATAATAATTAGTTGAAAAAATATTTTTGATCAGTAATTTTTTAATTAATTACTAGACATTTCATGGGACCCCATTTGAATTTCATGCAACCCCACAAGGGATCGCGACCCCAAGGTTGAAAAACACTGGTTTAGATGAAGATCACATTTTATAGGCTATTCCTGCAAAAATCCATACATTTAAAATTGTTGGCAAACTATTTCTCACTATAGTACCTAAAACACCCCTGACTGCAATCTGACATGGGTCTCTCAAATAAAAAAATGCATGGGGATGCACAGGAGGGTATTCGCAGCTGCATGTAGTCCTTGCGTGGCCCCGTCTCCCAGGATGAGCAGGAAAGCGCACAGTAGGCAGGAGAAGCTGCAGGGGCAGGCGGGGCAGGCGGGGCACGCACCCTTGTAGCTGATGATCATGTCAGAGATCTCCTTGAGGATGTGCGCCAAGCGGGCAGTGCGTGTCACTTCTGTGTTTTCCTCAGCAGCAGCCAGCCTCCGCGTGCGCACCGACCGTGACGTTTGCAGTGCTGAAAACTGCGTCAGGAACACATCTGGAATGCACAATCCAGCCGGTGAACATACACAGATGAAAGCACATGCACAGCTATATACAACCAATAGTGTCAAATACATATCCTACATATACAGCAGCACAGATGACACATCTTCACACCCTAAATGCACCCTGACACACAAGCACACGCATATACTGTGTATGTATACAGTACTCAGCAGACTGTACAAAGATAGCTCCAATGTCTTGATAAATCGTTTTGGACAATCAATTACACAACAGCTCTTTCCCATTTTAGATGCTTTTGTGGCATTGAAGCTGAACGCAGTCTTTTTGCCACTCAGTTGGCGTAACCAGAGTATATTCCGCCTAGTGTGACTGTGTTGCTTAACTCAGCAAAAATACTGCAGATTTATTAGCTTATTCATTTGTTTACAAAATATACAGTTTCCTCCACAATTATTGGCACCCCTTGAAAAGATTTGTGAAAAGGGGTAGAAAAAAAACATTGTTTGGCCTCAAGTCACACTGAAAAAAATTAGAAAAATCCAACCTTTCATTGACGCCAGCATTTAATGCTTTGTACAACCTCCCTTTGCCAGTATAAAAGCACTGAGTCTATATAAGGCTGGATAGTAAAGAGCAGGGCATCTAAGACCATTCCTTTTCACAGAATCTCTCCAGATCATCCAGGGTTCTAACCATTTTTGTGTTGATTTGGACATGTGCTTAGTATCACTGTCCGACTGGAAGATCCAATGACAACCCAGTTTTCGTTTCCTGGCAGCAGCAGCCAATTTTTGATTTAAAATGTCCTGGTATTTCATGGAATCCATAGTGCCATGTACCCTAACGAGGTTTCCAGGGCCTTTGGAGGAAAAACAGCCCCACAACATCACAGAATCTCCACCATGTTTTACAGTTGGGAAGAGGTTCTTTTCATTATAGCCATCCTTCTTTTTACGCCAAACCCACCTTGAATGTTTATTGCCAAAAAGCTCCATTTTTCTTTCATCAGACCATTGAATTTGGTTCCAGTCAAAGTTGCAGTAGCGTTACACAAACTCCAGGTGCTTATGTTTGTGGTTAACTGTGAGACATGGCTTCTTTGTTAAATACCTTCCAAATAATCTGTTGGCTTGAAGATGGCATCTGATGGTTTTTTCGGAGACATGGTAGCCCCAAGATATTACTTGGTCTTGTAATTCACCAAGTGATCCTTGGGTTTTTTTTTTGCCTCTCCCTGACATATGAAGGCCAACACACTTCTCCCTCATTTGGTTTGTATGTTCTCTTATCTTTCCTACATTGATGGATGACTAAGGGAATTTTAGCTCTGTCATCTCATGTTTTCAAGAATTATTTCTTGAAGGGTTTGTTTTTCTTTGAGTACATTTATTTCAATGAAAGGTTGGATTTTCCAATTTTTTTTTCAGTGGGAGATGAAGCTACTTCACTGAAAGGCAGATTTTTTCTAACCCTTTTTACAAATCTTTACAAGGGGTGCCAATAATTGTGGAGGGCGCTGTATATTAGAAACAACTAGTAGTTATAGGTAAAACATTAATTTCAAATAGTAATAAACTAAAACCAAAATCAGACTTCTAAAAGAGCTGTTCGGAGTAAAAACTGACAAGCAGCTTCATTGAGTACATTTTAATTGGTAACACCATTGCAATGACATAAATCATGTGTGTTTAGAATTCCTTTGGGAGTCAGTGACTACAATTGCAATTAATAGCAAAATGGCACAAACAGAACTGAATGAGTCATTCAAAAAAGACATTAACGACACTTACAACACTTAATAAAAAGAAAATGTCTGTCTGGAAGATATGTGCAGATATGTTAAACATTGCTTGTCAAAAGATATTTGTTATGAAATTGATACATCTGCAACATTTTTACATAATTAAGTGTCCCAAGACTTTTTGTGAACACTGTATATACAGCATCATAAAAAAAAATTGTTTCTCAAATATATGTGTTACTCTCCTGTGTGGTTTTAGGGACATGGAAATTAACTAGATCAGGAAGTAGAAAGATACCATCTAGATATATAGTAGTTGACCTCACCTCAACGCAGATAAGGGCCAAACTAGAGTGACCATATTTTACTTCGCAAAAAAGAGGACACCAGACACAGGGTGCAAAGAGAGGCACTACAAATATGCACACTGAAAGTATTCTGACTGTAGAAAGCAAATGTCAACATGACAAAAAGTGAAATCCTGCCCAATTAAAGCATTTTTAAGACCCAAAAAAATAGGACAAGTCTGAGAAAAAGAGGACGCATGGTCACCCTAGGCTAGACCTTAATCTACTCTGGAGTCGCCTTGGGTGAGAGGTGTCCAGCAAATGTGGGTTTATTCATAACCACTTGTTCCTTGCTTATACATTGGAGCTCCCTATGGTGAACGAGTGGGTTGCCTCATTTCGATTAAGTAATATTACTAGCATGGACTGAAAAATATGCAATTAACTGCATAGTCCAAACAAGCTTATACTCTAAACAATGTGTAGAGTTTATTGGCACACAAAGATTAGCGTTACACTATCCACCCATTCACGATCTGCCAGTTTAAGGGTATCAGGATAAAGGCTAAATATTTAACAAACATGGCAGCAAAGGGATCACTCTGATCTACTGCAGCGGTTCAGAGTTTGCTGGAAATTTTGAGTAACTAGAGTATCCAGGAACAACTGGATGCAACACACAAAAAATCCAAGATAAATACGGGAATATCTTCTTACACATGCAGCATAATTAAATGAAAATTGCTGCATTGCAAATTCAATAAATTTGAAAGAGGGCTGTGTGTCATTGTGCCCAAAACAATTCAAATAAGACACAAAATAAGGACATTAACATGAACTCCATTGTACTGTGTGCAGCACTTCTCTTCCTATGTTTTCTTCAACACAAAAAGTCACACGATAATGATGAAAATGTGCTCAGGTCAGAATCATTAAGCACAATGTGACCGCAGACCAGTGGGGGAAGTGGAGAGGGGAGACTATTGTGCTCAGACAGGGTACAAGACATCCAGGCCAAGTGTGCGTACGTCCTGAATCTAGCCTAATGGTAATACATTTGTATATACTAATATATTTCTATAAACTATTGTGTTATATAACACATATAATTATTCACATGCATTTTTTATTGTAACACTTATTTCTAAATGTGTAATATATGTAGAAAGTAAAGTTTTAGCCAGCCGGGGATCGGACCGCCAGGGCCTCCCTTGGCCGCCACCCGATCCACAAAGCACCAAACCCCTGACATTCCCCCTGCGGGTGGTGGGCCCACCTGGGGACAGTCCCGCGTGCCTCTTTCGGGCTGTGCCCGGCCGGTCCATCTTCGTCCCTACCCTCACCTATGGTCATGAGCTATGGGTAATGACCGAAAGAATGAGATCGCGAATACAGGTGGCCGAAATGAGGTTTCTCCGCAGGGTGTCTGGGCTCTCCCTTAGGGATAGGGTGAGAAGTTCGGATATCCGGGAGGGCCTCAAAGTAGAACCGCTGCTTCTTCACGTCGAAAGGAGCCAGTTGAGGTGGTTTGGACATCTGGTGCGGATGCCTCCTGGGCGGCTACCCGGAGAGGTTTTCCGTGCATGTCCTACAGGGAGGAGGCCCCGGGGCAGACCCAGGACTCGCTGGAGGGATTATATCTCTCGGCTAGCCTGGGAACGCCTCGGTGTCCTCCCCGAGGAGCTGGTAGAGGTAGCTGGTGAGAGGGAGGTCTGGGTGCCTCTACTGAAGCTGCTACCCCCGCGACCCGAACCCCGGACAAGCGGTAGATGATGGATGGATGGATGGAGTAAAGTTTTATTACATGCTTGACATTTTGAACATTGCAATATTGCGCTTGGCCATGTAGAAGTTCACAGAGTGAGTGGTGAAAAATGTAATTAAAAGTGCTTAAGTCACTGGCAGAATTCACGTAAAGATTATTTACATGGGACATACTCATATTCTGCTGCATCTCTGCCCATAGGGGTCATCTCTCCCATGCGTAAGTCAAAAATGCACATAGCTGTGTACTTTTTTCACATTTTTCACCATCAACTTAAGTCTGGGGTTTATGTGTATTTAGGTCATTTACACACTTTGGGCAGTGAAACACCAAAATATGGGTGCTTTAAGTGCTTTTTTGACTTAAATGCCCAATAGAATAGACCAAACTGCTACACTTAAGTCAATGCAAAAGCACACTTACGTGAAAAAAGTGCACAGCTACCCACTTTGTTGATTAACAGCCATTGCATACTTCATTTTTGCAACATGTGCTTTCGGTCGCACATAGGGAGAAGTGATGCAAATTTTATCAACAGGGCTTTGTTGCAGACAGCTGTGGTCAGTTCGCATGTACCCCACATTTTTGTGTTTAGCAGCGATTGTGCCCCCCTGTGTATGTGAACTGTTAATGTGTAAGATAATTGACTAGGTATTTCTAGTAGGTGGCAGCATGACCTTCCACAGATCAGCGTCAATGATAAAAGGGTAAAGAAAAAATAATTGCTGTCATTGTTGTAGTTATGTGAGCAGCTGTATGAGGAGGGTTGGAGGTACCCGCATATCAAATTTTTCATACAGTCCAGACATTATACCAAGGTATACGGTATTTTAAAAAGCACATTTTAAAACATACTGGCATTTTGAAATCTTGACGATAACATTCACTAAGCAGGGATGGAGAGGGAGGGCAGTCCCAATTCATTTTGTTATACGGATTTCAAAATACTGCAGTATGCCACATTACTTTAATACTACCCAAGCCTAGACTAACAACATTAAAACGGTTCATAAAAAAGTTCCCATCTTGCTAGACTGCTTGTATTTTTGTTTGTTGCAATACATCTGGCCTCTCCTGGTCTGCAGTCAAATGTAGTATGAACACAAGCTGCTGTGCACACGACCATCTGCAGCCGAAAGCACACGCAGAAATGTGAAGTATCAAGGCTTAACATGCATGGGAGACTTGTCCCGAAGTGAGAAGCTCAGGCATTCCAGAGCGGTTCGAAGTAGAACTGCTGCTCCTCAGCATTGAAAGGACCCAGCTGAGGTGCTTCAGGCATCGGTCTAGGATGATTCCTGGATGCCTCCCATGCGGAGGAGCTTCAGGCAAGTCCAACCAGGAGAAAACCCTGGGACACACCCAGGACATGTGTGAAAGAATACATCTGGCTGGGCATTACTTTTCAGACTACTGCCTCTGCTATTCGGACCCAGATAAGTGGTGGAAAATGGATATACAGTATAATCCCGGTATAGTGGACTCGCTTATAACGGAATATTGTCTATAACAGATGAGGTCCGCTGGTCCCAGTTGTGCGCCTTTACGAACATGCAGAAAAAGTGTCGGATATAGCAGACTCACATATAACGGAATTTCGCTTATAACGGACAAACAATTTGGCCACTTTTAGCTGTAGTTTTCTTCGGCTATAACGGACATGCAGGCTCCACCTACAAGGTGCGTGGTGTGCTGGTGATATCCAGCGCAGATACATAGTCGGGATTATTAATAGTCACGCTCTATAAATAGGCATGGCGTAACAGCAGGCAACACTGATTGGTCTGTGTGGCTGTCCATCACCAGGCACGCTGTGCGTCTGCTGGAGGGATGCAGTAAGCAATGAGGTCAAGGTTACTACTGTACCGTACATGTATAACCACTTATAGGCCATGTATACTTCCAACAGTCAGGTAAAGTTGGATTACTACATGTACAATATAATAATCTATACCACAAGTGTGTCTGATTGGGTGTGGCATGAGTAAATGGTCTCCTGTAGTTGTGTTCTGGGCATACAGCAACTCTGGATATAATGGACTTTGGATTGTACTGTATGTGGTATTTAATACTGTATGTACCCTTTACCAAAATATGAGTCTTCTTTGATGAGATTGTGGAAACTGAGACCATTGCTCAATAAGAATCACTCCAGATCCAAAAGAATCATAGGTCCTCTCTTGTTGACTCACCCCCAGGTTCAGTGGGGTTTTGGTCAGGGAACACCACCCTGACTGAGATACCCTTTTTACTATAATATATTTCAATTGACAATGGTCATTAGGTGTTGCATTTTGCAAGGCTAACAATTTAACTTCAACTGCAGTAATTTTCCTTTTGTAAACCAATATAGAATAAAATGTCAGCCTGAGCCTGGCTAAGGCCTCTCCCAAGCCCAGACATAAATGGAATTTCTCAGTCTGACTTAAACCTGACACCAACTTTTATGATATGATACTAGGTAAACTCAAAGACACAAACACATAGGTACACTGTCTTACACACAAATGTAATGTTTCAAATGCATAACTAAGCAACTGGCGTCTTAGCACAACAAATAAGTCGTGAGCTGTCCATTTGAGAGAGTTCCTTGACATATTAGCAGGGATGTCAAATGACTATTGTATAAAATTGGGATTAATTGCGCACCTTTTCAATTGCTTGATAATTAAGCTGCAGGTCTCTTCGTTTTTGCAATTTAAGAAAGTAACGGAAAATCATGCACACTCCACAATCCCTGCAAGGTCTTGAAATTCGAAATCCGAAAGAACCCCATGAAAAAGTTAAAAATCAAAGTCCCGTTTCCCTCGGACGGACTAGGGTCACCGGGGCCCCACCCTGGAGCCAGGCCTGGGGGAGGGGCCCGTTGGCGAGCGCCTGGTGGCCGGGCCTTGGCCCATGGGGCCCGGCCGGGCACAGCCCGAAAGAGGCACGCGGGACTGTCCCCAGTTGGGCCCACCACCCGCAAGGGGAATGTCAGGGGTTCGGTGCATTGTGGATCGGGTGGCGGCCAAGGGAGGCCCTGGCGGTCCGATCCCCGGCTGACAAAACTGGCTTTCGGGACATGAAATGTCACCTCTCTGGTGGGGAAGGAGCCTGAGCTTGTGCGTGAGGTTGACAGGTATCGACTAGATATAGTCGGGCTCACCTCAACGCATAGCTTGGGTTCTGGAACCAATCTCCTGGAGAGGGGCTGGACGCTCTTTTACTCTGGAGTTGCGGCGGGTGAGCGACGCCAGGCTGGGGTAGGGCTATTGGTGGCCCCACAGCTCGGTGCATTAACATCGGAGTTTACCCCGGTGAACGAGAGGGCTGTTTCCCTGCACCTTCGGGTCGGGGATAGGTCTCTGACTGTCAGTTCGGAGTACCCGGCCTTCTTGGATTCCCTTAGCGGTATGCTATTTGGTGTGCCGCGGGGGGATTCCATCGTTTTGCTGGGGGACTTCAACGCTCACGTGGGCAATGACAGTGTGACCTGGAAGGGGGTGATTGGGAGGAACGGCCTCCCTGATCTGAATCCGAGTGGTGTTCAGTTATTGGACTTCTGTGCAATGCATGGTTTGTCCATAACGAACACCATGTTTGAGCATAAGGGTGTCCATAAGTGGACATGGTACGAACATGCCCGGGGCTACAGGTCGATGATCGATTTTATAATCGTATCAACTGATCTGCGGCCCTCCGTCTTGGACACTCGGGTAAAGAGAGGGGCAGAGCTGTCAACTGATCACCACCTGGTTATGAGTTGGCTCAGGTGGCGGGGGAGGAAGCCGGTCAGACCTGGTAGGCCCAAGCGTATAGTGAGGGTCTGCTGGGAACGTCTGGCAGAGGCTCCTGTTCGCTGAAGCTTTAACTCGTGCCTCCGGCAGAATTCCGACTGCATGCCGGGGGAGGTAGGGGACATTGAGTCCGAATGGACACTGTTCCGGACCTCCATTGTGGAAGCGGCCGTACGGAGCTGTGGCTGCAGGGTGGTCAGTGCCTGTCGTGGCGGTAACCCCCGTACCCGATGGTGGACACCAGAGGTGAGGGGGGCCGTGAAGCTGAAGAAGGAGGCTTACCGGGAATTATTAGCCCGGGGGTCTCCGGAGGCAGCTGACGGGTACCGGCGGGCCAGGCGGAACGCGGCTCAGGCGGTCGCAGAAGCAAAAACCCGGGCGTGGGAGGAGTTCGGTGAGGCCATGGAAAGTGACTTTCGGTCGGCCTCAAAAAGGTTCTGGCAAACCATACGGAGTATCAGGAGGGGGAAGCAGCTCCTGGTTCCTACTATTTATAGTGGGGGGGGGGGGGGCTGTTGACCTCACCTGGGGACATCATCCGGAGGTGGAAGGAATACTTTGAGGACCTCCTCAACCCTGCCTCAGATACATCTACGCATACTGCCTTTGAGACATCTGAGGGCGCAGAGCCCGAGGGTGCTGGGGGGGGCTTGCCCATCACTGAGGCTGAGGTGGCCGCGGCGGTTAAACAACTCCGTGGTGGCCGGGCCCCGGGGGTGGACGAGATCCGCCCGGAGTACCTGAAGGCTCTAGATGTTGTGGGGCTGTCGTGGCTGACACGCCTTCTCAACAGTGCATGGAGGTCAGGGACAGTGCCGCTGGATTGGCAGACCGGGGTGGTGGTCCCCTTATTTAAGAAAGGGGACCGGAGGGTGTGTTCCAACTACAGGGGGATCACACTTCTCAGCCTCCCTGGGAAGGTCTATTCCAGGGTACTGGAGAGGAGGGTGAGATCGATAGTCGAATCTCGGATTCAGGAGGAACAATGCGGTTTTCGTCCTAGTCGTGGAACACTGGACCAGCTTTATACCCTTGCAGGGGTACTGGAGGGGGCCTGGGAGTTTGCCTATCCAGTCTACATGTGTTTTGTGGATTTGGAAAAGGCTTACGACCGGGTTCCCCGAGGTGCTCTGTGGGGGGTGCTTCGAGAGTATGGGGTCCGGGGTCCACTGTTGTGGGCGATCCGGTCCCTGTACGAACGGAGCAGAAGCTTGGTCCGCATTGCTGGCAATAAGTCGGACGTGTTCCAGGTGCGTGTTGGGCTCCGCCAGGGCTGCCCTTTGTCATCAGCCCTGTTTATCATATTTATGGACAGGATTTCTAGGCGCAGCCAAGGCGTCGAGGGTGTCCAGTTTGGTGACCTCAGGATTGCCTCGCTGCTTTTTGCAGACGATGTCGTCCTGTTGGCTTCATCTGCTGGGGATCTCCAGCAGGCACTGGGGCGGTTCGCAGCCGAGTGCGAAGCGGCAGGGATGAGGATTAGCACCTCCAAGTCCGAGACCATGGTTCTCAGCCGGAAACGGGTGGTTTGCCCTCTTCGGGTCGGGGAAGACGTACTGCCTCAAGTGGAGGAGTTTAAGTATCTCGGGGTCTTGTTCACGAGTGAGGGTAGGCGAGATCGGGAGCTGGATAGACGGATCGGAGCGGCGTCTGCAGTTCTGCAGGCACTTAACCGGTCCGTCGTGGCTAAGAAAGAACTGAGCCAAAAAGCCAAGCTCTCGATCTATTGGTCCGTCTTTGTCCCTACCCTCACCTATGGTCATGAGCTATGGGTAATGAACGAAAGAACGACATCGCGAATACAAGCGGCCGAAATGAGGTTTCTCCGCAGGGTGTCTGGGCTCTCCCTTAGGGATAGGGTGAGAAGTTCGGATATCCGGGAGGGCCTCAGAGTAGAACCACTGCTTCTTCACGTCGAAAGGAGCCAGTTGAGGTGGTTTGGACATCTGGTGCGGATGCCTCCTGGGCGGCAACCCGGAGAGGTTTTCCGTGCCTGTCCTACAGGGAGGAGGCCCCGAGGCAGGCCCAGGACTCGCTGGAGGGATTATATCTCTCGGCTGGCCTGGGAACGCCTCGGTGTCCCCCCCGAGGAGCTGGTGGGGTTAGCTGGGGAGAGGGAGGTCTGGGTGCCTCTACTGAAGCTGCTACCCCCGCGACCCGAACCCCGAACAAGCGGCAGATGATGGATGGATGGATGGATGGCCTTGAAATTTTTTCAAACTGTAACTTTTCCACAAGAAATTGCCAAATCAACAGTCCACTCGCATTTGGACCACGACACGTGATGCTATCGTAATATGCATTCATCTGTGTTTTTTGCTAGGTGTCACTTGGGGAAAATGAGCACAGCAAACACATCTCATTTAGCAAAAAGTTGAGGCACTGCAAGTTGCTAAGTTGAGCCATTATATAGTGCACAGATAAGCATAGTTCATAACACATAATACATTACACAAACAATGGGGACTTTGGAAATGTGAGGCCATGACTGAATGGATTCCCAAGCACGGACAATGATTATGTGTGTGAGCTAATCCTTTTTTTTGCTATAACAACACATCCAGCAAGAGTTTTGAAAAACTGATAGATCCAGGATCATGCCAAATCGTCAACAATATTATCTGACTAAACGAGTAATCCATGTACGGAGAATACCCCCCTGATTGTAGTTCCTCTGAGGCTGTTCCAGAACCCTTTTTTAGTCCCTACTCCAGACTAGGGTGATGGTCGAATAGTGGCTGCTTTCACACCAAAGCTCCTGGAACATCTCAACTGGTTATATATTGAATTTTCCAATGCAGAAATATGGAGACATAAGAAAAAAGGTATTCACTGATGTGCTAAATGTTATTGAGGTAAAAAAAATTGTTCCATCTGCTCAACTTTCACTCTGCTACTTATCTCTTTTCCCCAGCGCATGATTTCCAAGTTAGAATATATCAGGGAAAATCAGGAATATAAAAAATAATCTTTTGTGTGATTCACAAGTAATGGATTTTTGACAATTATTCCATCAGATAATTTAAATGTTAGAGGGCCCTTTTGGGGTCCCCCTTCACCCAGGGACTGGGGACCACTGACCTGGTTTCCCCCCCATCAGTGGCCCTGTTGGGAACCAAAACTCAGTCAGAATAGCATATCCCATGAACTGAATGAGTTTTGGAATCTTGCTCTTCAATCGTAGCTCACATATATTCCAGCATATAAACACACACGTTTGTATTCATATCTTTGAGGGGACTGTCCATTAATTTCTATGAGAAAATACCAACAATGACAATCTTAGCCTCTACCTAGCCATAACCTTTACCATCAGTAACCAAACAAAAGACTTTTGGCATTTTTAATTTTTTGATTACAGTCACAGATTTTTATAAGATTGAGTTTCCCCTTGCGGGGACAGACTCCATAGCCCACAACATCAAAATAACAGGTTTTTTTTTTATCACATTGTGGGGATATTTGGTCCCCACGATGCATGTTTGCGTACCTATCTAAATGGGGACTTTTCATTCATTTATATGGGAAAAACCCCAATTATGACACCCTTTAACCCTACCCAGCCCTAATGTTAACCAAAAGTAACCAAACAAAAAACAAGACTTTTTACTTTTTTGATTGCATTCACAGATTTTTATAATACTGAGGTTATCCAAATGGGGACCTGAAAAATGTCCTCAAAAGTAAGAAGGTTTCAGGTTTTACCACACTGGGGAAACACACACAACAGGCAGAAGCACATAAAAACACGGACACTGCCATGCAGTGGAGATACACACCTGACTTGATGTTTCCATCATCCCGGATGACCCCTCCCCAGCGGGAGTACAGTGACAGGCCACAGCCTTCCCTGTCACCTTCTGCCTCCCTCTTCAACATCTCCTGTTTCTCTCGAACCCGCTCCCAGTTCCGCACAAGAAACACCCCGTGCTTCAGCACAAAATTCCTGTCAAGATGAAAACAGTATTAAAGCACTCATCATGTCCCTGAGGTGATGGCTGGTCAGCTGGGTAGTGGGTTTCTCGATGCTGGCATTGGTATATGGGCATTGGTGTGGAGCCAGACAGCTAAACATCAGCACAGTATCAGTAAATGGAAAGAGAAGGGTGATTCAGACAGTGTAATTGTGGAACAGAGAGGAGCAGGTCAAACAAACCCAAAATGTTTTACGGGGAATTAAATCAGAAAAGAATGTGCTGGGTGGGGTTGCTTATCTCTACTATCTCTGTTTATGTACAACAATCCAGAAAAAAACAACCATGGCAAAATGGATATGTGCATCAAAATGTCCATTATTAAAGAGACGTGATTCTTGATGTGAGTTAAAAAAAGGTAATACAGCAGTCTCTGTGTTAAGAATTCCCGACTTATGGACAACTAGGGCTCTCATGATAACCGCAATATTGCAATACCATGATACTGATAAGCCAAGTGCATGGGATGTCAAATAACCACCACAACCGCAAAGTTCACAAACCACAGAATCATACTTTTACTTATATGGATAAAAAAAATACTTAAACTGTAAGGTCGCTGCCCAAAATTATTATGTGTTTTTGGCATTAGAAATATTTTGCTTACCCTGGCATGGTGACTTCAAAGATATAACCGTCGGTAGAATTCTATAAGATTCTAGGAGAGATCACTTCAGTCTGGCTGGCTTTGAAAGGTGTGAATCATGTGTATATGATGTTTACATATTGAAATCCATGTAAACACGGATGACTTCACTGACCAGGAATAAGCAGGAGTAGTTTTTTCTAGGTATACCCAATTTAGCTTGTTTTTGAGTAAAGGATTATGACAAATATCAATCATTGGGTCCTTACGGAGGTACCAACGCCGATGTCAACATTTTTTGAGTGGTGGGTGCTTTGCTATTCATGTAAACAAACTAGAAATGCACAATTCGACTGGTGTCCATGTTGAAATATTATAAATATTTATTTTAATGACATTTAATAGACTTAAGAATGATTGGAACTTTAATTTTTTTTATTTAATCATTTTCAGACCTCTATTATTTCGAAATAACAATGTTTTTTTAATTTTTTTATATTTATGGCCAACTGGAACTGCAGACAGGCCCTAGAACACTCATATTTACAAATCAACCAATTACCAAATAATAGCTTAACAATTAAGTACTTATAAAACATAAAAATCAAGATAAATGAATTTGCAAAACAACAACAAAAAAGGCAATAATACCGCATATAGCAATAATGAGCCACCCTAAATCCTCGCAGGAGAAATTCCTTCACTGCATCAGCCCTATGGACAACTCATACTTACGAAGGAACTGCCATAAAGCTTATTATATAAAAATTTCGGGTTAAATACAATGGATAGTACATACAGTACAGCACAGTACTTTAAGCAGTAACTTTTATTATTATTGTATTATTATTATTATTACTACTATTATGTACTGTAGTATTATTTTTCCGACTTACCAAATTATAGACAAACTTAGGGAACGGATCTTGTTCGTAACCTGGTGACTGCCTCTAAAGTAAGGACTTGGGGGCAGAAGAATAAGCAGTCTGATATATATGTTCTTTTTTTCATTGTGATAACTTATCTCTGATCCTGTGAGATTAGTTAAAGCAGGATCAGTACATATTATCAGCCAACCTAACATTCAGAGACCAACACTGTCCAGTATTTTCACTGCCCTGTTATCAGGCTGTCTGTTCTTAGTGATCTCCAATCACAATATCACCTCTTAGAGATGAGCCACATACTGTATCTCCCCAGCTTAGCCTGTGCCTCTTTCTGTACCTCTCTCTTACAAATAATGAGCCGGTGAAAGAGGCACTCTGGTTAAGCTGGTGCTGTACCTCTTTTTCTTTCTGTTATTATGAGCAGGTTGTGTACTCTTAAAGTGATGCTGTACCTCTCCCTGTTGGTAATGGTATATGAGCAGGTTGTGTACTGTCAAAGTGACACTGTAATTGTCCCGTTTGTTACTTGTTTTATGAGTATGTTGTGTACTCTTTAAGTGATGCCGTACCTCTCCCTGTTAGACATCGGCTTCATGAGCACGTGAGAGCTGAACTTCCCACTCTCGCTGGCCTCTTCCTCCTGTCAACCAAAGAGAGAGTTTAAGCATCAAATCATAATTTAATTCAAAATAATTAGGCATAAAATAGGGATAATAATTATAATGAGCCTCTGTCTCTTAGTGTGGGTTTAATTTGCAATTGACCAATTGCAGATCACTCAGCTCATGAGTATCCTTATTCTGACACAAGGTGATGTATTTAACTGCTAAGAAAATGCCCTTAGTCGATAGTAAAACAGTTTACGATTCATACAGTGGTGTTTGAGTCTTTGAGTCTGGTTCCTCCCAAGGTTTCTTCCTTCAGGGGAGTTTTTCCTTGCCACTGTTGCCTCTGGCTTGCTCAGGGGGGGCTTTGGGCAGGGATAATGTTGTGAAAATGCGCTATACAAATAAAATTGAATTGAAATAGAACTGAGTATCCCTTAGGTCATTCTTTTGGCGGCATCTGATCATTCACTTATAGGCCCAGATCCCAAGACCAGCTGGTGACATATATAAACATTTATACAGAGGTCATGTGACAAAGTGACAAAAAGGCTTTTATGCTTCAGACCCCTGGTACAGTGCCGCTCAGGCTACACGGAGAGAAGCTGCAGCATTACAGACAGCTCAGTCGGGGGTGTTCCACTTCTCCATGGCAGCAAGCTGCTGGCTCACTGGGTTGGCAAGGCAACGGCACTCTGTTGCTATGGAGACAGCACAGCTTTAGGGTCCATATAATGCCAATGCGTCAACTGGAAAATTCGGACTTTCCTTTGATCCCAGATTCCAAAAATAGCATGGAATTTCATAGAATCTGTCTTCTAAGCCTAAAATGGTGTGTCCTGTCAAAGCTCAGAGGCTCGCAAACTGCCTTACTGTATGCAGTTTGTCTGACAGGGGGAAGGGCAGCTGGTGAAGTGTGAGTGTGGTACAAACCCAGCATGCCACGCCGGCCTGAGCCTCTCCCTCCCTCACCCGCTTCTTTAGCTGCTGCTTCGGCTTCCTCTTCTCTTTGAGGGTCAGCCCCCGTCCTGTCTTCCCTGGCAGGGCACTGACCCGCTGGCTCTTGCCCCCAATAATGCCCCGGCATTGTTCCGAGCCACACCGGCAAACTTGCTGCATAGGAAGTTGGGGGGGGGGGGGGGAGAGAGAAAGGGCAGGAGACAACATTAAGAATACATCTGTGTGCAAAGCATTTTAACCACATTTTACCATGATCTATGAGGTACAGGGGCCACCTTCACAGCTATACATACTAAACGTCATACATTGCCAGTAGCCATACCACCTGCAGTTCAGACTAGGTAATCCGACTGAAACTAAGCAGGTTTGGGCCTGGCCTGTACTTGGATGGGAGACCAAATAGGAAAAGCTGGGGTGCTGCTGCAAGAGGTGTTGGTGTGACCAACAGGTTAGCCCATCATGTGGTCTTTGTGGGTCGCAGTGAAGGGGACGCAGCTGTAAAAATGGTGCCATTCTTTGGGTGAGATGTAAAACCAAGGCCTTGACTCTCTGAGATCATAAAAGATCCTTGAGCATCTTTGGAAAGAGTAGTGGTGGTACCCCAATATCCAGGCTAAAACTGTCCACTGTGGCCCTTTCAAATCTGGCCTCCTGTGTGGTGAGCATATTGGCACAGAATGGCTGCTGTTGCATCATCAAGTGGGTGCTACATGGTGGTGGTGGTTGTTGAAGCGGCTCTCCAATGGTTCTATAAAGTGCTATATAGATGCAACCTTCATTCATAAATAACCACATTTTCCAAGACTGACCCTGTCCTAGTGGTTAGATGATGGATGGGAGACAGGGAATGCTTTATAATGAAATTAAAGAAATGTGTGATGTTCCCTCGGACTGGTGAAAGGAGGGCAGAGGCTTGCACAGGAGTTTCACCTGATCGTCCGTGTTGAAGGAGTGGAAGTTGTAGTCGTAGGTGAGCTCTGTGCCGCTGCTCATATCCTTCAGGGCAAAGAGGCCGATCCGGTAGACCCCATTGACCGACCTGTAGGGGGAAGACCAGCCAAGTAAGAGGCGCTCTCATAAGCACCTAAGGGTGCTTTCACTATGCAATGAAAAAAATAAGGCCCCTGGATTTCTAGAAGCCTCTCTGGCAATCCATGAATTCATATAAATCCTTCAGTATAACTCTGTATCAGTCTATAGGGACATTTAGCCTCAACAGTGAACAAGGTCAAAGGGAACTAATCGTGTTTTGGAACGTGCCCTTGGCTGGCAGCGTGATTTCACCTCTGGGTCTGTGAGCTTCAATGACACTGTCTGACCCTGCTTTCTCCAAAATGTATGTTGCGTTGGATAAAACCAGCTGCTAAATGAAGAAATGTAAATGTTTCCAAAGTGTACATCCCATACAAAATTAGAGTAGCAGGCATTCCAGATGGGTGGTGCTGATTAATCAAGACTGGCCCTGAACTTTGAGCCCTGTTGGTGTGACAGAGACCATGCTCAGGAAGCAGCTGGATCCCTATCATGTCCCAGGCCCCGCCCTCCCAGGCCCTGCCCTCCCAGGCCATGCCCTCCCCAGCCCCGCCTCCTTACCACTTCTGCATCTCACAGTTGGGCTCACAGCTGTGGTTGATGAATCGGGCCTCATTGCCCATACGGTAGCTGTCGATCACCATACCACTGTCCAGGTTCAGGCAATAGTGGTCACTATGTGACGAGTACTGTTCTATCATGCGGTTCCTGTGGCCCAGAAGACAAGCACAGCTGATTAAATTCCAGGATGTTCTTAATGGATTTACCAAGGGGCATGGCTAAGCTCACCTGCTCATTCAGCTAGTCCCTCACCTGAACTCCTGCTCGCTGACCACCTCACCCAGGTACTCGATGATGAACTGGCCGGCCCGCAGTGGCTCCTTGGTGCGGATGCCCCAGCCCTTGCCCTCGGCGCGGAAGCGCTCCAGGCACTGCACCCATTCATGCCGCTGGACGCGCTGATTGTCGCAGTGCTCTTCACAGGGGCATGTACTTGGGGAGCACTCTGCAAATATCATCCTGAGAGATTGAGGGTGGGGACGTGGGGGTGAAGAAATAGCAGGAAGACTAAATGGTCGTAGAGCACCGTACAGGGACATAAACCGGGAGCTTCATATAGCGATTATTTAATGTGATGTGCGCTTACACAAGGTCAAAGTTCAGATACAGACTACAAAGGAAGCTGTTAAAACGGCAGCATTGTATTCCCAAGACAGCCATGTAACCATTATAAAAAAATAAAAATCAGAAATTTGATGCAAGTAAGTATGTTTTTGAACCTGTACGTATGATTTTGACCCTGTGTTTGTTTCAGGTCGTATGAGGGTCTGATGTTTACTAGGAGAGTAACAGTACACGTATTTGCACTGAAAATTTTCGGTACGGGTCTTTCAGTTTGGTATGCATATGTACCGAACGAATGCGGCAAATGCAGAACCTTTGTGTATTTGTGTGTTTCCTCCGAGTAACATTCGGAAAAGGGCGGATGAAGCCGCACCACTAGGCATGCGCGTGTATCCTAATGTGAAGCTGGGTTGTTAATGTGAATACAAGTACTGCACACATATTTTTTTAAATGCTGCACCATAAGGGATATTTATTTTGTCATGCTTTGTATTTTTGAGACAATATTTGTCTTGCACAGTTCTAATATGAAGCTGAAAGCTGCTAATGTGAATACTGTACAGATTAATTTTCTAAATGTGCACCTTAATGGATATGTATTTTATTTTTATTTACTTGAGAGAATATTTAGATTTATTTTAAGTAATTTTTAGCTTTTTATTAGTAGATTGCATCTGTATTGACTTTTTATTTAAGAAAGACAGTCATACTTTGTTTGGTGAACCACTGTTTAATAAAGAAAAAAGCAATTTACGTTTTGTTTCTTTTACCTCCACTGTACCAAAAATGTACCGAACCATTACTTCAAAACCAAGGTACGTACCGAACCGTGATTTTTGTGTACCATTACATCCCTAGTGTTTACCTGTTCAGGTGAAGAGGGTATGGCTGTGTTTACCTGATCAGGTAAGGAGGGTATGGCTGTGTTTACCTGTTCAGGTGAGGAGGGTATGGCTGTGTTTACCTGTTCAGGTGAGGAGGGTATGGCTGTGTTTACCTGTTCAGGTGAAGAGGGTATGGTTGTGTTTACCTGTTCAGGTGAGGAGGGTATGGCTGTGTTTACCTGATCAGGTAAGGAGGGTATGGCTGTGTTTACCTGTTCAGGTGAAGAGGGTATGGCTGTGTTTACCTGTCCAGGTGAGGAGGGTATGGCTGTGTTTACCTGATCAGGCGAAGAGGGTATGGCTGTGTTTACCTGTTCAGTTGAGGAGGGTATGGCTGTGTTTATCTGTTCAGGTGAGGAGGATATGGCTGTGTTTACCTGATCAGGAACGGAGGGTATGGCTGTGTTTACCTGTTCAGGTGAAGAGAGTATGGCTGTGTTTACCAGTTCAGGTGAAGAGGGTATGGTTGTGTTTACCTGTTCAGGTGAGGAGGGTATGGCTGTGTTTACCTGTTCAGGTGAAGAGGGTATGGCTGTGTTTACCTGTCCAGGTGAGGAGGGTATGGCTGTGTTTACCTGATCAGGCGAAGAGGGTATGGCTGTGTTTACCTGTTCAGTTGAGGAGGGTATGGCTGTGTTTATCTGTTCAGGTGAGGAGGATATGGCTGTGTTTACCTGATCAGGAACGGAGGGTATGGCTGTGTTTACCTGTTCAGGTGAAGAGAGTATGGCTGTGTTTACCTGATCAGGTGAAGAGGGTATGGTTGTGTTTACCTGTTCAGGTGAGGAGGGTATGGCTGTGTTTACCTGTTCAGGTAAGGAGGGTATGGCTCTGTTTACCTGTTCAGGTAAGGAGGGTATGGCTGTGTTTACCTGTTCAGGTGAGGAGGGTATGGCTGTGCTTACCTGATCAGGTAAGGAGGGTATGGCTGTGTTTACTTGATCAGGGGGGTATTCCAGAAAGCAGGTTATGTGACATACCCGGGTAAGTTTAAGGGTAAGTTAGTGGATAACCTCAACTTTCGGTTCCAAAAACGGAGGTTAACTTTCTGGGTATGTACTGTACGTAACCATAGCAGCTTACTCTCTGAAGATAACCTGCTACTGAGCAGGTTATGTTCCAGGGTCAGTTTGTTGCAGAAGGTTACTGAGCATGGCATGCCCTTTTGATGACGATCCTGTGAACGTGGAGGCATAAATTATACAAGGTTTTTTTCGCCGGGAGAGAGTTATAAGACCGCGTATTGATGTCTTGTCATTTCCTAATGATTATTTGAAAAAGCGTTATCAGTTTTCAAAAGAATCGTTCATTTACTTAACATCTCTTGAAACCGCATATTGCAAATGTCACAAACCCAAACCGCGGGTCTGCGCTTGGCACAGAAAACATTCTGTGCATAGCACTTCGGTTTTTTGCGTCAGGGCATTTTTTGTACAATATGGGCGACGCAGAGCATATAGGAAAGGCAACTGTGTGTAGAGCCGTTCGCACAGTATGTCTGGTACTTAATGCTTCTTACACACGTTTATACAGTTCCCTGTCCATAAAGCTGTGTGTGTTATTAAAGAGGAATTCCACAGAGTGGTAGGTTTGTCCTTTGTAGTAAAATCTATGATGCATATTTAATATGTAGTCATACTATTTATATCTATAGCCTACATGTATTCATCCTGCACACACACACATTTGATACTTCCCTATATGACTTTCTATTTCAGGGTTTCCAAATGTAATTTGGAATACATGTAATACATGTATAGTGACAATAAAAGGCATTCATTCATTCATAATTGGGTGCATTGATGGCACCTACATTCCTATTAAAGCTCCTTCAATAAATGAGGGAGACTATGTTAATAGATAGATAGATTGATGTCTTTATTGTCACTATACAAGTACAGCGAGATAGCGGAGGAAATCTATTCATAGTATCAATGTGCAGGTAACTTGATTTTGTATCCTTAATTTTTTGCCTTGTTAATCAAACTCAAACTCATTACTTTTTTCCACTAACTATAGGTAATCATTACAGGACAGTACAATGCTGGTTACCACTGGTTGCCCTCAGATGGGGTGAGGGGAGGTGGTGGTGGGCTCCCGCCAGTTAGACGGGCTTCAGCCTTTTTTCTATTAGCTACATGACAGAAAGAATATACTAAATCGTGTTTAATAAATAGTTAAGTGATCGTGTAATCAATTACCTTTTTGCAGAATGTTTTTGTGTTTCATTTTGACTTGGCTCAAAGTTCTTCTGTCTCCAGAAGGATTACACCTTATTAAATAAGAAACCATATATTCCTAGTCGATACACATTGTTATTTTAACCTAAAGAAATGAATGGCAGGAAAAGTAAATGCTTTCATAGTGATTTAACAGTAAAAAGGATGCGGAAGGGTTATGTGTTTAATTATTTTGCATTATAATAAAAGGGGAGGCGATGTCAAATTTGCAATTTAATACACACGCATTTACTCTGTCCGTTATTTTTTGCCAAGCCAACTCTTTCTTTAGCCGATGCAGCCGTATTGCTTTTTTTCATTATTATTGGCTTGAATTCCTCATATGCGTGCATTAAAACTTCCAACTCCGCCTCTGTGAAGTATGCCGCTCTCTTTTTTTCACTTTGATTTTCCATTTTGACTCGTGAAATCGGCGATCAATTGAAAACGTCTTTATGTATGCACGGTGCACGCGCATTAACTCTGGGTAACCAATAGGAGGTTGATTGAACTTACTCTTCTCAGGTGTTTTGGAACCGACATACTCATGGTATGCGGGTTTGGGGTATATCAACCCCGAGGTTAAGATTTACCAAATGGTAAGTTAACCAAGCTTTCTGGAATACCCCCCAGGTGAAGAGGGTATGGCTGTGTTTACCTGTTCAGGTGAAGTGGGTATGGCGGTGTTCACCTGTTTAGGTGAGGAGGATATGGCTGTGTTTACCTGTTCAGGTGAGGAGGGTATGGCTGTGTTTACCCGATCAGGTAAGGAGGATATGGCTGTGTTTACCTGTTCAGGTGAGGAGGGTATGGCTGTGTTTACCCGATCAGGTAAGGAGGGTATGACTGTGTTTACCTGTTCAGGTAAAGAGGGTATGGCTGTGTTTACCTGATCAGGTAAGGAGGGTATGGCTGTGTTTACCTGTTCAGGTGAGGAGGGTATGGTGTTTAAAAAGGTATGATGCTCACCTGTTTAGGCAGTCCTCTGTGCAGCCCTTTTCACTGGGGTCCTGGGGCAGGTTGCAGTTACAGGTAGTGGCTTCATACCCAGATAGAGGCTTTACATCCACATACACATCTGCATGTAAGACACACACACATACATGAATGCAACAGGTGGTGTTTGGACAACATGGTGTTGTGGGAGCAGGTTTGGTACTCACTGGAGCGGATCTTCTTGTACAGTGGAACGTCAGGCTTCTTATACAGCTGGAAGAGACATGGACACAATGACACCGTTACCTACATATGATGAGGATGATGATGCTGCTAGCTGCCCCTCCCCAGGCCTCAAAGGCAGGAGTCAGACCCACCACCCCACTACCATACCTGATCATGCTTCCATAACCACAGGATGTCATAAGGCAGCTGGAAGTCCCTCCGTTTTAGTCTCAGGTGTTTCCCTACCAGACACATTAAAAGACTTCGTCAGATGAAGCTGTGAGCAGCTCCTCTCAGCTATGACCATGACAGGCAAGACGACAGCACTTCTCTTGTCACCCTTTCCTACAAAGCCTAATGCAATCCATGCATAAAAATAAAACTATGTGAATTCAGATCTGATGGTAAAACATCCCGCCTGCAGGACTTGCTCCTTTTCCTCATAAAGACAACAGGTTGACAGACAGGCAGAGAAACTGACTGAAAAAGAGATACTCAGAGCCTAAAGTGGACAGACATAGACTGATAAAAGGCTGAAATTCACAAAGAAAAAATACATCAAGTCACACAAAAATAAAGCAGATTAACAAAGACATAAAAGCACTTTTTCAACTAAACAGGCATTCTGATAAGACAGACAGACAACAAAATAGCAAAAAAGCAGTGATATACCAATAAAAACACAAAGAAAGCCACAGACTGACAGAGAGAGACAGGAAGAAGGAGACTGACCGACGTGGATAGGCGCTGGGAGGAGGCCAAATGGATGCTCCTCGGGTATATACACCAATCTTTCCTTCTTCAGCTGCAGGATCTGGCTACGGGGGCTGGGGGGTAATAAGAGGCAAGGTTCAGCTGTATGGAGAGGGATCGGGGAGGAGCAAACAGAGACATCTGCACACAGGCCACACCAGACCATACAATCAGGGATGTCTGTTAGCAGGCCACACCAGACCTTACAAACAGGGAGGTCTGCTAGCATGCCACAGCAGAACATATAATCTGGGATATCTGCTAGCAGGCCTCACCAGACCATACAATCAGGGATGTCTGCTAGCAGGCCTCACCAGACCATACAATCAGGGAGGTCTGCTAGCAGGCCTCACCAGACCATACAATCAGGGATGTCTGCTAGCAGGCCTCACCAGACCATACAATCAGGGAGGTCTGCTAGCAGGCTACATCAGACCATACAATCAGGGATGTCTGCTAGCAGGCCACATCAGACCTTCAAACAGGGATGTCTTCAAACAGGCACCCAGACTCACTCAGCATTTTTGTAGACATCCGAAAAGAGCCCCGCCTTCTGAAATTTCTTTTTGGGTGGCCTGGGTGCCCTCTTCTCCCGTTGGCTGGGCATGGTTGTGGGTGGGGCTTGCTTGAGTGCTGGCAGATCTGTGCTTTCTGTGGAGGCACAGCCTTGGAGATTGGTGCCCAGAGCTCTGAGAGGGATGGAAACATGCTCAGTCTCCAATGAGGTTCCTGATGTACACTTCGGAGTGACCACGGTGCTTGTGATACTTCTCTGAAAGTCAGCAATTTTAATTATATGTAAAGTCTGCTATTAAATCCTTGTCTTATGCTATATTTAAATTATTTAAATGACTGTATTTCTGTTTTAAACATCTTGGCCTACCAACTGGACCAGATCTATAAGGTATAAACATTATGCCTAATAGACCCAGAACATTTTCTTGGAAACCTGTGTAATTTGAATCCAAAAAAGAAAGTGAGATCTTTCATGCTGTGAAATATTTTAATGGTTCACAAAATATCAAAAGTTGATGGTAAGAGAATGTTTAAAAGTGACAATATACACTCACCTAAAGGATTATTAGGAACACCACACTAATACGGTGTTTGACCCCCTTTCACCTTCAGAACTGCCTTAATTCTACGTGGCATTGATTCAACAAGGTGCTGAAAGTGGTTATTTCAGTCAAAGTTGCTCTTCTATCAGCTTGAATCAGTCGGCCCATTCTCCTCTGACCTCTAGCATCAACAAGGCATTTTGGCCCACAGGACTGCCGCATACTGGATGTTTTTCCCTTTGCACACCATTCTTTGTAAACCCTAGAAATGGCTGTGCGTGAAAATCCCATTAACTGAGCTAATTGTGAAATACTCAGACCGGCCCGTCTGGCACCAACAACCATGCCACGCTCAAAATTGCTTAAATCACCTTTCTTTCCCATTCTGACATTCAGTTTGGAGTTCAGGAGATTGTCTTGACCAGGACCACACCCCTAAATGCATTGAAACAACTGCCATGTGATTGGTTGATTAGATAATTGCAATAATGAGAAATTGAACAGGTGTTCCTAATAATCCTTTAGGTGAGTGTAGATAAAACAGTGCAGTTTTCCTTCATAAGGGCACAAAGCAGTAAAGTGATGTGCAAGATGCGAGTCAGAATGGAGTCTCCGAGGTGGCTCTCACCTGTGCAAGTGTTGCACCTCCTCCTGGGGGAGCCACCCTTCTGCAGAGTTCTTCTCAGACGATTCACCCCTCTGCTCAGAGTCCACCTCTTGCTCAGGCGGTTCATCCTCCTGCTGCTCCTCACCCTCTCCCTCATCTTCGTCTCTGTCTCTTCCCAAACGTTTCCTCTTTTGACCTTTGCCACGCTGGCCCTGCACCACCGCCTCTATCACATTTGAGACAGTGTCGTCTGTGGCTTGCCCGGCCACCCCAAGGCCAGGTGGAGGGGTCACAGACTCTGGTGGGTGGTAAGGCAGGGGGTGCTTCCTGGGGCGCCCCGGGCGCCGCTTCTTCACCATGTTGTTGCCAGTGCGCGCCTGTCGCTGCAACTTCTTGGCCCGGAGGATTTTGTTAACATGGGTCAGGCTGCGCTTGGTGGAGAGAATGCTGTCACTGGCCAGGCCGGGGGACCGGGGATAGGGGTACAACGAGGTTGGCAGCTGGTTTGGACGTGGAGATGAGGTGATGGACTCTCCACCACTAATACGACCCGTCCCATGAAAAGCGGGGTCAGAGTAAGCCGGCTGGGGGGAGTGCAGGGAGGGGCTCGCTTGCCGACTTCCGCTGCTTCCCCTCTCGTGACTCGACGGCCTCCCAGGGCCATGGCCCTCTCCACTGCTGGGCACTTCAGAGGTGCAGCAGGGATGACAGGCAGAGCAGCATGTGGGGGAGGGGGCACACAGCTGGCTCACTGGGGGGCTAGTGCTGCAACAGGTGTGCAATACCCCTCCTGGACATTCAGGAGTAGTAGAGTGACACCCACAGGTTTTGGCACCCGGCACAGATTCTGCAGAGGAACAAAGGAAACACCAGAACATGCAGCTGATTACATCATCATCACAAGGAAAGCCCTGAATGACTCATATTTAATGAGTCACAAATGGCTAGACTAATAACTAATAATATCTTATATATTTCATCATTATCATTATATAGAAGCAGAAATTCAGTTGTTTTTTTAGACTTAACTCAAAAATAATTTCTCTCTAGAGAGCAAAGGCAGATGAGTGAGTGTGGAGCCAGAACACACCAGAGCACCGTACACAAGGGTCACATGTTAGTTTATCATGAGTTTTATACAGCTGTCAGAGCACTGGAATCTGATTTTAAAGGAATAAGAGAGGGTGAGCTCGTGAGGATCATCCTTAAACCCTAGAATAAACAATGTCCACGTTTACTGTGATGTAACAGTAAGATCATTACAATCACCTGAGATTGTCACTAATGAATGGGAAGGCATGAGTAAAATAACATCACACTGAAATACAAGTCTAAGGCAGCAAAAATTTTACCAAAAGAAATATTCTCCTCACAGCTCCCCTCCCAGTCTAATGTCCTGGTTCATACTTCCTGCAAACATAGCTAAACCACAACACACACAAAGTTGTGCTGGACAATCCACGGTCCTGAATGTTCATAGTTATCACTAGTGATGTGGATGAGACCAGCAAAACTGAGTCTGATTCAAGACCAAGACCTTAAAGCGCAGAGTGCAAGTCAAGACCAAGACTTTGGTGGGGGCGAGACTGAGAAAGACCAAGACCTTAAAGCCAACATGCCAGGCAACTGTGCATTACTCCGCCAGACCTGGGGTAGCGCTGTAGAGCAAATCTGAAGTCACATTAATGTTGAATGAATGTTATATTAAATATGAATTTTACTAAAACTAACCATTAGCGCAGGATGATTTATCGATTTCAAATCAAAATCGCGATTTGAAACAACACAATCAGCAAATCGCAAAGGCTGCAATTTAGGATATAAATTATACAGCACCCAGGGTTTAAAACTGTTGTGACAATGGTTTTACAAATTCATGCCGTGCTCCTTGTGTGACAATCATGCTCACCAATCACAAGCGCCGTGCTTCTTGCGTGCCAGTCATGCTCACCAATCAGAAGTAGCCCAAAAAGACTGCGTATAGACCCACAAACAGCAAACACGTGAAACCCAAGGAAAATGTTGCATTCGTGGTGCGGAAAAAATACTAATTCCACTACTGAGCTATAAGTGAATAGCCTTCTTATTTTATGGTCCGAGATCTGAAAAGGTCCTTTCTGAAAGGTCCTATCATCAATAGAACTGGTGACCTCCTTTTAAACACCAGCAGCGACATACTTCAGCATATCATACCTTTTGTTTTTGTTAATGGGCAATAGCATTAGCATACCGCTAACCCATCAAAACAACAATGAGACTAGGGTTGCCAACCGTCCCGAATTGTCCGGGACATCCCGAAATATGGGTGATTTTGATTCGTCCCTTCACTGAAATGACGACAGTCAGTAATCCTCACAGCAGCCCCAAAAAAGCTGTAAAACCCATAATACAGTCGTGTTTATGTCATACGTTTTTATTCTTATTAATTTAAGTATTTCCAAAGATTAAAAGAATAGATTGCTTTAATTGCTATTACATTTGGGTATGGGCACGCGGTCTTATTATTTAGAAAAGATACAAAAAGAGACACATATAATGTTTATTCATTCATTTTGTATTTGTCCGAGTAACAAAGCAAAGGAATGATAAGCCACTCGAAAACTGCATTTTACTTCTCATTTCAAATAAAATGCAGGGTTGCCAACTTTGGTCAGCTGCATGGAGTGAGACTTTCTGTTCTCTGTTCCGCATACACATTTACATGTATGTAGAAGTTTTATTACCTTGCAAATAGTCTGTAGGGTTTGCAAACTGCCCTAACGTTTTTGATGCAGCTAATTTTAAGTTCAGAATGGAATAATATAGACTTGCTGTTAGATTTCTTGCATGAGAGTCTGAAAGAGTTTGCAACCCTGAACACGTACATTTTTTTGTTTCACCTGAATTGATTTATATATAAGATAACCATATACAGTTGTTAAAAAGTAGAAACTTTGACCAACATGAAATCACCTATAATGTCACGACCAGCTCCGTACGATCCTCGTGTGTGCCACGCCCACCTCGTTACCTCGTGTTTGTGCCTGATTGTTCTCACCTGTTGCTCGTTAAACTCAGCTTGTCTTGTGTATTTAGTCCACGTCTCGGTTAGTTTCCCCCAGATCTGTCATCGTCCATACCTTGTGTGAGTACCAGTCCTGTCTGTTTGACTTTAACAAACCCCGTTTTCCGTCAGCCTGGCTGCTCTCGCTTCCCTTGCCTGCTCGCCGCTCGCACAGTGTGACAGGATGACAGATCTCCCAATAGACGCACCGCAGCAGGGCGAGGACCTCTGGCTCGTCCTGCTGCATGAGACTGCGTGTTGGCGAGAGCAGCCCGAGGTCCAAGAGGACCCTGACTTATCCGCCCTCGCCGAACAGAGTTGGAACCTCTTGCAAGAGGTTACCCCACGCACCGAGGAGCGCGTAATGGCGGAAGCAAGCTCCCTTCTGCAACTAATCGACGACCGCGTAAGAGAGAAGCTGCTCCAGCCCCTCCCCTGCATGGAGGCAACCCCGCCTCCACCTACCGGTCGGCGCAAGAAGAAAAGGCGTGGAAGAAAGGGAGAAGAAGCCCCAACGCTCTTCGTTGGAGCCTGCTCCCTAGTTCCCGCCTGGGAAGATGCCGCTGAAGCCGGTAAGCCTCACGTTGAGGAAAAGCCACCTCCGTTAGAGGCTTACCATTACCGGCCAGCGCGCCTAGGTCAATGAAGAATATTCTCCGTAAAAGACGCGATTCCCCGGATCCCTAAGGCGCTTTAAAGGGGCAGTGTCTTCCTGCCCGATGTTCCGGATGTGCCTGTCCCGGACCTGCCTGTTGCTGCTGCCGCCGCACTGCCCACGGCAACCCCTACTGCAGCTGCCGTCGCCGCTCTGCCCAAGGCGCCTGCTACGGCCCCGCCTGCTGCTGCTGGCCGCACGCCCGAGGCGCCCCCTGCTGGCCGCACGCCCGAGGTGCCCGTCGAGGCTCCCCCTGCTGGCCGCACGCCCGAGGTGCCCGCCCAGGCGCCCCCTGCTGGCCGCACGCCCGATGTGCCCGCCGCTCTGCCCGCGGCCCTGCCTGTCAAGGCCGCCACTCTGCCCGCGGCCCTGCCTGTCACGCCCGCGGCCACCTCCCAAGGAGAAAGAACTCCTGACCCCCCAGCACTAGACCCAGTACCCGAGGAGGTCCCGGACAACCAGGAGCCAGCTCCTTTCTCCAGTGAGGACGAGGAGCTTGAATAGGACCCCTCGGGGACCTTCCTATGGACTCCCGCTCCCTGGCCCTGCCGGGATCAACACCCCTCGGGACCCCGCATGTCAGTGTCCCATAAGGGACGGGGACACAGGCGTCGGGCCCGGGTCCCGCCCGCCCTGCCCCCTGGCTCGCCCGTTCGGCCCCTGACTGTGGCTCGGTGACTGCCTGCGGGGCCTGTGTCGTCGGCTTGGTGGTTGCCTCCGGGCCCTCCCCCAATTCCTCGGTGCCGGTCCTCGGCCTCTCCTCCGGCTCCGTGTCGGCCGCCTCCGGGCCCCCCTACTTCAGCGGGGCGTCGGATGGCGCCTTTGCCGGCTACGGCTTCCCCTCCGCCTGCTCCGGCTTCCCCCTCCTGCCTGCCTCCGCCGGTGTTCCCTCCTGCTCCCTCTGTGTCCCCTCCGTCTCTCCCTCGTCCCGTTCCCTCGGCCCCTGTGTGGTTCCCTCCTGCTCCCTTCTCCCTCTCGCCTGCGGCCCCTCCAGCCGCCGCCCGTCGCCCGCCTGGGCTCCTTCAGGCTCCATTTTTTTTTCCCCCGTCCATTCCTGTCCTCCTCCCTTCGTCCCGCCTGTGTCTGCTCCTCGTCCCTCTGTTCCTCCTCCATTCACTCCTGCCCCCTTCGTGTCGCCTGTGGGTGTTCCCTCAGTGTCTCCCTTCTCCGTCTGCCTGTCTGCGTTTCCTGTCCTGTGTCAGGTTTTGTCGTGGCTTTTGCCTCTATGCCTGTTCTGTGTCTCTGTCTTGTTCCCGGTCCCCCGTTGATGTTCTGCTTTTGTTTTTCAGCTCCTGCCCCTCGTCTCGTCCGTCGCCTCCTCCCCTCGGGCGTGCCCGGTGTGCGCGCCTTTGGGGGGGGTTCTGTCACGATCAGTTCCGAACGATCCTCGTGTGAGCCACGCCCCCTCATTACCTCATGTCAACTCCTGATTGTGCCCACCTGTGTCTAGTTAATTCCAGCCTTAGTCCGAGTCCAGTCCCGTCAGATCTGTCATTGACGTTTCGTGTATTGTCATGTTCGATGTCTGCCCGGATCCCTTAATAAACCCCGTTTGTGCGTATTACTGGCTACTCGCCTGCTTCCCCGCTCGCCTGCTTGCCTATATGTAACAGCTGCATCATATGTTTTAAATTTACTACACACTGAATATTGAACTGAAGCTTGACGTAAAAAATTATATCGCAAATCAAATCGTAATCGCAATGTCTGTCAGAAAAATCGCAATTAGATATTTTCCCCAAATCTTTCGGCCCTACTAACTATATGTACTTCTAGTACACAAAGCAGGGTTATTATGGCTAACAAAAACGATAATAAAATAAAAGAATAAAACAAACTAAATGGAAACTATATTGCTTTCGGAACTAACTGAAATAAAATAACAAATGTCATAAACTTTCCAGTACTATTTTTAAATACTATTTCACTAAAGTAATAAATTGTTTCTTTGGGCCACTTTCATGCAATGTAGTTGAATCGTAGAAATAACCAATGGCACTACACTGAGAAATTTCATAGTAGCTAGCAAGTCCAGCTAGCAACTTTCCATCTATCCCTGGTAAAAAAATTACCAAAACTTAAACTGAAACTAAATCATATAAAAAACTAAATATACATTTCCATTCATCAATTTTCTGCAACCACTAGTCCTATTCAGGGTCATGTCAAGGTCAGAGCCTGTCCTGGAGGCTATGGGTGCAAGGCAGGGCACAACCCAGGGTGGGGTGCCAACGCATTGCAGGGCACAATTTGGTAACTCCAATTAACCTCACCATGTTTTTGGACTGCAATGGGTGGGGGGGACCAGAAGACCCTGGGATAGGAAGAACATGTGAACACCACACACAGGGAGCCATGGTGGAGACTCGAACCCTGATCCCAGAGACAGGGATGGGGGGGGAAAAATCGATTCAGTTATATATCGCGATTCTTTTGTGCAGTATTTCATGTATCGCCACACTAACCCCATATTATATGTTCGGATTCAAGGTGGAGAAACATTGCAGTTCCTTTATGATCCTACAGGTGGCACACTCTAAACTATTCCTACATTGACAGGCAGTATAGCATCCCATGCAGTAGGAGCCAAATATTTTCTAAATTTGTTTAGCAATAACGACATAGCAGAGATTCGTGCTGCTCCTCCAGTTTAAATCCAATCTATGGAGGAACTTTGGCTTTCAAAACTTAAAAGGTAAAGAGGAGTTTGACATGAGAAATGTTAAATATTGTCGTAATACGATGAAAATATGGGCACATACTGCATCCTGATAAAGACAAGGCAGCGGAGAAGCATAAAAGCTTGGTGTAGTTTATGCCACAACTGCAGGAAATGTAGGTTTTTGTTAATTTTTAATTTTAAGCTAAAATTTATACTGTTGTATTTGAAGTTGTTTTGCATTGTTTCAATGCTGCCTTTGGTTTTTTGAGGAGGAAAAATTATTTGGAGTATGCTACGTTTACTCATGTTCAATTCAGCTGTGTAGCTATTGAATAAAAGTTTACCATTATGACTCAACTTTTTTTTTTTTTTTTACATGTTCAAGGTTTTAAAATTCTAAAAAAGAAAAAAATCATAATATCGAATCAGGACAATCATAGAATCCTTACATAATCGCAATACATATCGAATCGGCACCTAGGTATTGTGATAATATCATATTGGGAGGTCACTGCATGGTGATTCCAACCCTACCCTGAGGTATGAGGCAACACTGCTAACCACTCTGCTACCGTGCCATCGTGCCACCCCACTAGATATGCATCTTTAAATTATAAACTAATAAAACTAACATAAACTAAACTGGAATTCATATGACAATTGAAAATAATATAAAGACTAAATTTAGTTTGCAGCCACCTGGGAGTCTTTATACTCTGGTAGCAAGGAATCATATAAATGCTGGCATTTCCTCAGCCAAGCTTTATTTGATTCTGCTAGCTAGCAGAGAGTGTAGAAAAGGTGTTTACAGTATATGCAATCTTTCGTCAGATCTCCTATCTGACTATCTATGGAGGGCTAAGAGTGCCAAAATTAAATAAATAAATACACCAATAATTAATTAATTAAATGTGCCATGAATTGTTTAAAATGGGAAATATAAAGATAAATTATTACTTAAATGTGTCATGAATTATTTAAAATGGGAAATAAAAATATCGTTAATTAAATGTGCCATGAATTATTATCTACCATTAGAAATAAAATCATTATTAATTAATTACATGTGTCATTTACAATTATTTCACTATTTATTTAATTTTGGCACTTTCACCACATCATGAATTAATTTTATCTGTCAGTGTGACCCATCAAAGTCAGTAGGCGGGACAAACAATGATCTATCTGGATCTTGTGCAGCCGATTGTTTTGGTCTGAAGCTGTGTCATTTCCAACATGGCGCTACCAATCATGGACCAGGCCCAATACTGCGCATGTATTCACTTGATTCACGTGATTCAGGGCATGGATATCGTGTATCATCATTCATTGGTCACGTATTGTGAGATGGGTCATTGATGTTTATATTTATAGTTCAGCCGTCACTTTATTGTGGTATTTAAACCATATTGCTTTGCCGATTGTAATATTTGCATCTGTGTGCGCGTTGCTTTTAGTGCCGGACAGTAATCTTACACTTTCCCAATTGGTATTGCTGAATAGATGCCTTTTCTTTAGAAATCGTAATAAAATTGGGGTATATATCAATCTCGTGTACCCATATTGCTTATCAAGGGGCTGTGATATATGTACAGCATTTTCTAAAAAAAAAAAAAAAAAAAAAAGTCACTCCAAAATAATAGTTAAGAACTTTTATTTGCAGAACATAAACAATGTTTAAGTTGTGCGGTTTGGCCCAAGATAAAACAATCGGTCGTCTGTCAGAAACAAATATAATTTGCTTCATTTAGCACCACAAGACACAGCTGCCATAACTGACACGAGTGTGTGGTAATTACACTGATACAATTAAGAAAAGAAATGACTAAGGAGAAAAAAGGAGGCTTAGTTTAAGAAACTTCACAGCACATCGAACTGGGAGTAGTACATAATGGTAACATTAAATTAATGTCACCTTTGAATAAAATTGATGGCCATACCCTGTATTTTACGTTGCTCCTTCTGAAGCACATTAGGTATTAAAGGCCTATGCGAAATAAAATCTTTTAAAGTCGAAGGACTCCATCATTATCCGGTTAATTCTCTTTCCTCTCGCTGTCGACATTATCATAAAAAATCAACAGACGATGAAATGTGACGCGATGCCATAAAAATAGCACGCCTTCTTCCAGAAGTCGCAAGCGTGTGCGCATGCGTAGTAGCGGAAGTTACATTTTCGGTAGATGTAACATTTTCGGTAGTGACACCCCTACCTATATCGCTCAATTAAGGCCGTTGCGAAATTCTTCTTCTTCTTGATTATTATAGGTAGCAATGTGAAAACAAATACTGCCATCTATTGTCTCGGAGTATGTTGACGGGTCCCGTACCGATCCATTATCTGGGATCTATTTGTTTTGACTTGCTGTACAGGGTAACCAATCAGATGTTACTCTCGGTTGACGACCCGCAGTGACAGATAAAATTAATTCATGATGTGGTGAAAGTGCCAAAATTAAATAAATAGTGAAATAATTGTAAATGACACATGTAATTAATTAATAATGATTTTATTTCTAATGGTAGATAATAATTCATGGCACATTTAATTAACGATATTTTTATTTCCCATTTTAAATAATTCATGACACATTTAAATAATTTATCTTTATATTTCCCATTTTAAACAATTCATGGCACATTTAATTAATTAATTATTGGTGTATTTATTAGGGGTGCACCGATTGCAGTTTTCTGGCCGATCAACGATCACCGATCCTTAGGCAACCTTACCTGCCGATCTCGATTTTTTTTTGCCGATCTTGTTTCTTTCATAACTAAAAGACAGTTACTTCAATGTTTCCATTTTTATTGAGTAAATTGATATGAATACTCACAAAACATGAGGTAGTGTCCTCAAATATAAACAAACATATAAATGAGCATTGCTGTTTGAACTACAAAATCATATTTTTTCTTCCAGACTTTAATTTCTCTAATTTTGTAAAAAATATATATATATATAGCTGTTATGACACACTTGTCCAAAAAATAGGGAGGGAGGCAGCCTGCACTGCACCTCTCTCGGGAATGGGAGAAAAGGCTGATTTAACCCTCTGGGGCCTAGGGGTAGGAAACACACTTTCACTGACTGGGGCATGATCACACATTTCATCACACTTAATTCATGGCAAATAAATTATTTCTTATATATTTGTTTTGCCATTACACTCATCTTTATTTTAATATATATTGTAAATATGTCAGATTTTTGTTAAGTTTGAAACTTGACATCAAAGTATAGACATTGCAAAATGCAGTTTGGAACACTTGCAGAAACATTATAAAAGTACATAGTAAGCAATGCTGGCAGTTTGTTTTGATCCCAGATATCTGATCACCAAAGTCTTGGCTACATGAAGATGACTAAATGGTGTAGATGCAACATTAATTTGGATAAATAAATAAGAAAAACCTAACTCATGTAACTATTTCTGGCTCCTTTCATTGAATATGTAGCAACTTTCATGTGTATGAATGAGCCATTGTCACCTGGCCACGTCCCCAACCCCCTTTTATGGCGCTGAAGGGGATGTATCTGGATCGCGTTTCACCGTTGCGCTGTTAATCAAATTACCATGCGAATGCGATTTGAATACGCGCTAATGCGGCTATTTAGAATGTGAATAGCGATCTTCGGGTGAGAGCGGTACTACACGCCCCCGATGTAGGTAAAACAAAGTAAGATGACATGGTTTACTTTTTTGCCGATTTAACCTAATTTTTAAAACTTTAATACTTCCGACAATGGACGTTTTGAAAAGAAGACAAATTACGGATTTAGCCAGCGTTTTTTTCATGATTATACATTAAGTTTTCAGCGAGATATTTATAAACTGAAATAGACGCGAAAAGTATGCGATGTCGTCGACGACATACTCGACCCCAAAGAGTTAAAAGCATATAACTAAGATCGGTGGATCTCATGGGAATATGGTCGATTTCTGATCCCCTCAAATTAACGTGATCGAGGCCGATCGATCGGTGCGCCGATCGATCGGTGCACCCCTAGTATTTATTTATTTAATTTTGGCACTCAGCCCTCCATAACTATCTGCTACTTTCCCACTGGCCAATGAATGACCTAGGCTCACTGAATCACTGAATGGACCATACACATTGTTTCAATTTTCTAGTGGTACGCACCCTAGAGTGCAGCCACCCTATGTGGTCTCCATGCCAGCCCCTGTAGCAAAAATGATGTCACCACAGCCATGCACACCGTTGCACGTCCGCATGAAGTATGAACCAGTCCTTAGCTGTCTTTCCTCTACATGCCGCCATCTCTGAGCAGCAGACATTCACAAGCTTCACACTTGGCTACCAAAGGGCAGCTTTACATCACACAGCACTATAAAAGTACAGAGCCCCTGAACTGGAGTGCATCTGAAGGCAAGTCTCACTTCTGTACCACCATAGATATTGCATAATTTTTAATATTATACCAATCCAGGTATTACATCATTAAAGCCTGTTAAGTTATAATATTTACTTGCATTTGATTTTCAATAAGAACAAAAGAACAAACAGATAGAACAATCCATGATAAATGATTAGCTGTGACCTTGTTTGTTGTTTTTGTGGGTTGTACCTACATACATTTTAGGCTTTACTAAAAGGCCATAAAAACACTGTGCAAAGTGTTTCTTATTCACTGTTCAGTGGTAAAAATGCCAGTTACGGGACATTTAGTTCTAGCAATTAAAAGTTAATTAAAAGACTATACTGCTATGTGTAATACATAAAAATAAACTTTGTAGATATCCCTAATACTACAAACACTCCAAAACATTGCAAATCAAATGTACATAAGCCACATCTTTACCTGTGTCTCGCCTCTCAGTCGATAAGTGTCGGTCTTTCCTGAGCACCCTGTGCAGTCCAGAAAAGGTTAGTGTGCTCCCTGCTCCACTCTTGCCATCTCCCCCACTCAGAGCATTGCGACTCAGGGCAGAGAACAAGTTTGTATGCTGTGCAGGAGTGCACGCCTGCAGAGATTTTGGTCGAACCAAGGGCTCCTCTTCCTCACTGTCGGAGTCACCAGTGAGATTCAATGGCTGTCCCCCTGGGAAAGATTCTTGGTTGAACCTGGAGCTCCTAGACAAGTTAGTGCAATCAACATCAGAGCCACCATTCCTCTGCCAAAGCTCCTGGTGATAGTGGCCCCTACTTCTCCCTCCAGAGGATAAACAAGAGGAGCTCAGGCAGGAAAGAGGACTTTCCTTATGCTTATATCTTTCTGCTGCTGATGATGAGGAGGAGGAGGAGGAAGGGGAATTAACTAAGGGTGCAGTTGCTAAACTATCATTGCTGGCAGAAGCAGTGGAATCCTTGCCATACTGGTAGCACTGGCGAGACTGTGCAAATTCCCTAGCACTCGTACTATGCCTCCCCGTGCTTCCGGTGGCTCCATCTCCTATGTCTACCATGCCATCTTCACCACGCCAATCCCGATGCTTATGTCTCCGCTTATGTTTATGAAGCCAGCCACAGGAAAGTTCTGGGGGCACAGAAGAGTACAACATGGGGGACCGGCCCCCTCCCAAAAACTCCTGTCGCAGGAGCTTGTGTTTCTTCTTGTGAAATTTAGTTTGATTCAGCAGGAGGTGTGATGGGTGGTGGTGTATATATGGAGATGGAGGCGGGGGAGGGAATGATGCAGAGTGGTGGGCTTGGTGTGGAGAAGCGTGTGGATGTGGATAGAGAGCTGCTGCTGGAGAGTACCCTCTGTAATAACCCAATCCTAAAGAGGATGAGGAATAGGGAACACTATAGGAGGGGTGATAGAACCCAGCCCCAGAGAGAGGGAACCCCATCCCATGAACAAATGGTACCTCAGCCATAGCTTGACGCAGTTTTGGTGGACGACCTCGCTTCTTCTTGAGGTCAGGCTTACGGACATAGTGCAGAGTGTCACATGGGTAAGCAGGGTGTGGAGAGTAGAATCCACTGAAGTTTATTCTGAAGATGGTCGGGAGAAGATCTCTATGTACATAGTGATGAGATGGAAGACCTTTGCTGCCACTTCCTCCTCCATGACCTCCTATGCCTGTTCCTATATCTGATCCATTCTTTAGCCCTACAGATGTGCTGCGGTGAACTATCCGAATCTCACTCAGTCTCACAACTATGTCCTCGAGTTCAGCCAAGAAATCTGGATCTTGTCTGCAAGACCTAAGCTGCAGGTATTTCTTCTTGCGTTTGCGTTTCTGTCTTTTCAGTTTGTCATGCCCCTGGCAGCTATGGGCCCGTCGCTTGCACTTGTGCCTGTGTTTCTCTTTATGACCAAGGGTCAATGCTGAGGAAGGTGGGGTCAAGTGAGTCCGACAGATGTCTGGAGAATCCCCATGGCTTAAGGAGGAGAAAGCAGCTGATGGACGGTCCAGCAACACTGAAGAACAATGTTTGCGTCTTTCTCTGGGATTTCCTTCAGCCACCATCCCAACCAATGACCCTATTGCCTCAGGCATGACAAGCCCTCCTGACATTCCCTGGGATATGCTTATGCTTCCCAGTCTACCAACTCCTCCCCCTTTCTCTCCCCGGTCAGAAGTGCTGTTGTTGTCTGTTCCTATGCCACTATCGCTGGGTACAGTCTCATCACTGTGGGACTCACTGACAGGTGAAGGTGTTGCTTCCTTTAGCTCACTCAGGTGTGCTGGAGACGCAGGTAGAAGGGGTGGGGTGGGAGAGAGCTTGCGATAAAGGTGCTGTTGCCGGTAATCATGATGGTAATATCCCCGACACATGGGCTTTTTTAGAGAGGTACTGGAGGAACCCAAGCTTGATAGGAGCCGACTGGAAGAGGTTGAAGATGAGGGCAATTGGGAGAGGGAATGGCGAACATAGCTACAAGATGTGTGTGATGAGAGGTGAACTGTACCTGAGCCCACAAAGCCGATGTCACTATTGGGACTTTGCCCTCCACTGGATTGTGAGAGAGATGGTGAGGGAAACATGTCAGAGGATGGCATTTGTTGTTGAGGTTGTTGAGACTTCAATTGATGGTGCTGCAAAGGCAAAGCAGAAGTTGTGGGCAGTAGAGGTTCAGCAGGGAGAGAAGGGGCACTAACAGAGGTGTTAGTTATTACTTTTGGCTTGCGTCCTCTCCTTTTTCCCATGTATATTGTCCCCTTCTTGCTAACATTAATTTGGGAACCTAATCTCCCCCCAAAAGAAGCTGCCAGGGATGATAAGGAGTGTGTGGCTGCCGTTACAGATCCAATGACCCCTCCAGGGGACACAGTAGTGGATTCCTCCTCTGATTCAGCCCCGGGACCCAGTAGAATCTGTTTGAGGAGGCGCTTTCGTTTCATGGACCTCATCTTATTAATTTTGCCAATGATTGTTCTCATTATATGCTGCCCACTGCTCCTCCTGCATAGGGAACTCTCTGGTTCCATCCCCCGCCCCATTCCTCCTCTCTCCTCAGGATCCAGAGTTGGGGGCTGAGCCTCTTGTGGCAGGGTTGGAGGCAAGCGCTTTGGCCGCCCACGTTTTCTGGGCATCACTTTTGGAGGATTCAGGTCCACCTCTGGATGCAAAATGGGAGGATCCTGCTCCTCCTTGGACTTCAGCAGAGAGTATACTTTAGAAGAGGGCATTTTAAGTGTGTGACCAGGGCGAGGAATATCCAGTCTAGGCATTTTTGACCTTGGTCGTCCTCTCTTTCTGGGTGGACCAGTAAAGAGCTGGGAAATAGAAGTGGAAGTTCGGTTTGGATTAGGGGGCCGACCGACTGGCCTGGGTTTATGCAGCGGTTGGGAAAGGGATGTGGATGTATGCAAACATGGTGGGTCTTGATCAGCAACACTAGTCTGTGCCAACCTGTGGGTGCGATTCACAACCCGAGTCCAGCGTGGACGCCTGCCTTTTCGCTTCTTCAGGGGTTTGCAATCATGCTCTGCGGGGGAGCCAGGAAACACACTGAGGGTACCCTCTGAACACAGGGATGGGCTGCTTGTAGCAGAAGAGTTCATAGGAAAGGCCATGGGTCTTGTGGATTCAGAAATGGTTGCTCCACTAGTGTTTTTGTCCCTGTTTGGACTTCTAGGTTTGACAGGAGCTGCATTCTTTCTGTTTTCATGTCCAGGAGCTAATATCTCCCCAATGGTGCTAGAGTCATTTTTCTGAGCTCCCAAAGAAGAGGAGCGTTTGCTCAAGAGTTGTAGCTGATACTCTTTGGATCCATACCTGTCCTCTTCATCTGTTCTTCCATGACTTTCAGTTGCCTGCAAGGGACCACCTCGGGAAATGGTGCTGAATATAGGAGTACTCCCTTGCCGATATTCTGCTGCACCTTCTCCTCTCCGATCTAATGAGAATGATAACAATGACGGGACAGGGGTGTGTCCCTGTGACTTATTGCTGTTGCTACTGCTGCTCTGGCTGGTTTTTACAGCCATAACAGTGCTGTCACCATTAACACCTGCAGAACCACTATCGTCACTTCCCACCCTTCCAACTCCATTGGCTTCCATTTTCCGAGATGTTCCCGAAAACTTTTCCAAAATGCTGTCCTTGTGACGGGATAGGCGGCCAGGAGAGTGCAAGACAGGAGGTGGCAAGTGGGACTGTTGGGAGTTACTCACAGGGGAAGACTTTCCTGCTTTGATTAGTGCAGAAGGATCTAGCCATTGTGTGCCAGATGTCAGACTGTTAACAGCTGTGTTTGCAATGAGAGCAGTGGAGGAAGTGATTTTACAAACCTTAGCCTTACTGGACTTGGAGGGTGGGCAAGTGGCAATGAGCTGGGCCAGTTTTTCAGTGACGGTGGGAGTTCCTCCATTTAACACAGCTTTCTCCTTGTCCCTGTCATTCTCATGGCTCAACTGTGGTTTTATATTGGTCACTTCACTTTTAAAGTCAGGCATCTCCGAACTGGACGAGGAGGGTGCTGGAGTCAAAGAGCTCAGGTGGGTCATTTGGAGAATAGGGCTTTTCTTCCCAGGGAGGGGGGGCTCACAATCAGCAGCAGGACGGTGGAGATTCAAGGGTCTCTCTGTACAGATGTCAGACTTCATCTCAAATTTGTGGGTGAGCTTCAGGGGACCCTGTTGAGGTAAGTAAACATTATAGTTGCTGTCATGGCAACAAGTATCAAACATTAAGATGTGTCTCATCCATCTAATATGGACCTGGGCCATATTCGCCCAGTAGAGCTATTTCTTCATTATAATGAAAACAGGGGTAAAGTTTTATGTTTAATTGCCATGAATAGTCACAAATACAACTGCAAATTCCATACTGGCAGTGCGTATTTGTGCTGGAGCTCAGCTCCAGGATCTCTGGCTCAGAGCAGTCTGCACTCCACCACCTCAAATGATACACACAATATACTGTATTACCCAGTATAAAAGACAACCCCAATTATATGACGACCCTCCCCCCCCCCCAAACACGCACTTTTTGACAACTATTTTTAGAAAAAAGTTTTTATAATACCAAATCTTAGCTTTATTAAGAATAATAATTGTATTTCACTAGAACATATAGTAAGATAACCTGCAACCACAGCTTATAAAGCAACCCTAGCAAACATAGCAAAAAACAAATGTATTTGCAAAATAGCTGATGTTTCACACCAGGTTGTTACAGCGAAATAATTAAAAGAAATGCTGAAAAGAAAGAGTAATATTTTGAATTGTTTTTGGCAAAGCAACAAAGCCAATGGGAACCCAAGCAGGGCAGAAATGAACCAGAAACCCAGGCAGAAGAACAAGCAGAGGACAACGCAGAGAGGAGTATTGTTTGTGGATGCTCATGCTAATGAGAAGGACCAAAAAAAAAAAGTTTGATGTAAACAGGTTTCAATAGAAAATGCTGCATTGTTACATGTTTAAGTAATTAATAGGGCATTATCATTGTTAAAGACTAAGTTCTGTGTATGACATCATCATGGTGTTCATGCACTCTGGCACCTCATTAAGCACTGCATACTGGCACATAAAATTGAGCGTCTACCACAATGTTTTTTAACCTTGGGGTAGCCTGGAATTCAAATGGGGTCCCCTGAAATGTCTAGTAATTGATAAAAAAAAAAATTACTGATAAAAAATATTTTTTCAACTTATTATTATTCTTTTAAAAATTATGATTTAAACACCACATACAATCTTAAACATCTGTTCAGAAATATTAGAGATCGGATCGGTATTGGCGCCGATCCAGCCTATTTGTCGGATCGGGTATCGGCCATGCCTCACCGATCCATGTCCTATACTTACATATTTAGTTTTTTGCAATCTCTAAAAAGATAGCTCCTACTTCGTTTTAAATATATTTGTACAATCAATTGCACGACAGCACTTTCCCATTTTACATGTGTTTTTTGGAACATTCAAATTGAACGGGTCTGAAACGCTGCCCCTCAGTCTTTTTTGCTACTCAGTGGGTGTGAGCACAGTGACTTCCGTCTGCTGTGACGTCATGCGCATACCCGATGATCTGGGAATATTTTACGCTTTTAACAAAAACCAGTAGCACAGCGATTTGCAATCTTTGTAAAAAATAAAGTTTTGAGAGGTGGGAATAGCATTTAATGGACAATCCCACTTAACAAAGCGCACGCAACTGCGAGACAAAAAAAAGCAATGGATTTGAGAGTCGCTAACCTGGACTGTCTTGCGAACTCGCTGCAGTTTGTGATACAAGAGGGGCTGCCATCGCAACAAAGTGTAACTGAGCTGACGCAAATGGGAGAAAAATTGTCTAGTTAAAATTTTAAGCATTCGCAAATGCCTCAAAAACGCTTTAAAACAAGACGTTCAAACGAGGTGGAACAGTAGCCTACGTTATGTATGTTTGTAGTAGCCTAATTAAATATTTTTTGTCATATATCTTTTCCATCTATATTTACTAGCTTAAAATAATAATATATAAAGTATAACAAAGTAAAAAGAGCTTCTGTATCGGAATATGTATCAGTATCAGCAGTTGTGTATCAGAATCGGATCGGAACTGAAAAATTGTGGATCGGCCCATCCCTAATAAATATAAATTAGTTCAAATAAAATAATCGCGATCACCTTCAGCCTTGTAAAGACAAGCTCGCCTGACTGTACATGTGATCATGGAAAATAAAATGTGACTGTGCACTGATCTGGCTACTGTATATTTACAGCATGGTGTAACAAACATATGATCAAAAACTAATTCTAGAAGAAAAATGTCTATGGGGTCGCCAGAAATTTGTGACGTCAAAATGGGGTCACAGGCCAAAAAAGGTTGGGAACCACTGGTCTACCAAAAGATGTCTCCTGTTGTAGCTGTCAGGGGACATGAAAATAATTGTTTAAAAATGGCCTTGCTGACATGGTGAATCTTGTATCTGGGCCTCTAATAGAGAAGAGTTGCCCAGGCATTATCAAATAGGACCATACACAGATTAATATGTTAGGCAGCTGTATCTTGTTTGTATTGTATTAGCTAAGATATGATAGGAGTAGGTTAATTGGATTTTGGATTATTAAAAATTATTATTATTATTAAAAAGTATCTTTTTGCAGCAGTTTTTTTCAGTCTAAATGGACCTTTACATTATGATACATTTTGGTAACCTAAGACCATATTTATGTTAACATTGTTAAGCTAATGAAGTAAATCTATTTACATGTACTCTCAGTACTGCATCTCTTTTGAGTGGTCCCTCATCCAACTTCACGTGCAGTGATAACATGCTGACCCACTTTGCGGATAACAAACCCCTCAGTCACCTAGAGCCACTAAACTTCCTTTCAACAAAATGCTTTTGGATTATTGGAGGAAAGCTGAGCACCCAGGGAAAACCGGAAAACACCCAGAAGTAGGGCTGAACAATTTATCGATTTCAAATCAAAATCACGATTTGAAACAACGTGATAAGGAAATCGCAAAGACTGCAATTTAGGTAATGGATTTTACAGCACGTCTGACCCAGGGTTTAAAACAATTTTTCCAAATTCATGTCATCCTCCTTGTGTGACAGTCATTCTCAGCAATTAGACATGTCATGCTCCTTGCATGCTAGTCATGCTTACCAAACAGAAGTGACCCAAGGCGACTGTGTGTACGTTTATGAACAACAAACACATGAAACCCAAAGAAAAGGATACATTTGCGGTGCGAAAAATATTAATTCCACTTCTAAGCTAAAAGTGAATTACCTACTGATTTCATGGTCAGAGACTGTTTACAGAAAGACCCTAATATTTATGGAGTGATTATTATGACAGAATTCTGTGGTTGTTTAAAATAGATTTGCACACTTGCAATTTAGTTTTGTACATCCATGGAGCAAAGTTTGTGTTTACAAAAATGTTTTGCACATTTATGTTTTCAAAGTTACAGATTTGCAAACATTTACACAAATTTTCAGAAGCCACGTTACAACTACAAATTTGGATTGCACAAACAGGGAAGGAAACCCTGCATTTAGATTTATTCCTGTCCTGAAGGTGTGTCTATAGAGTAGCATATTGATAGTCAGGCAAATCCAGTCAATAATATCCCAGACAAAATCAAACTCTTTTTGACTGACTGTCATGGTCTGAGGTGCACAGATGCCACCCACTTGCTGCTCCATGTCTGGCAGTTATGGGTTTACAAAACTTTGGGTGCATGACAAAGCTGCCAGAAATTCTCAGCATTCTGAGCGCATTGAGTTCGTGCACTTGTAATCCCGATTCATAGTTGTAAGGTGGTTTCTGAAAATACAGTATGTGCAAATGTGAAGTTGCAAACCTATGACTTTGAAAAGACAAGTGTATAAAGCTTTTTTGTAAACACAAACTGCATAAGTATACAAAACTGAAATACTGGAAACCGCTTATAGTGATCAGTGAAATTGATCACTATACGCGGATGATTATAATAACCTATTTTTTTCTTCTTCTTTATGACTACAATTACTATGTAATTGACATTTGTATATTTATTACATGAATAAGACAATAAAACAGACAGCATCACTATTTATGTAATTTTATTGACGATAATACAGTACAGCTGTTTCAAATGCTTTTCAAATTGAAGTATTGTACAAATTAAATTACTGAACTGTGTATAATTCAAGTACGCTATAATACAGTACAGTACTGTACATAATATTAAATTCAATTTTATTTATACAGCGCATTTTCATAACGTTACACTGTATCAAAGCGCTTATTGAAGTTTCACTGCTGAATCTAGGTGGCTAATTTTTGGCGGTTTATCATAAACTTTTACGAGTCTATATTTGTTACTGAGAGAAAATGACTTTCCTTTTCCCATCATGTGTTCTGTGCACACAGCATTAGCCTCAGGTAGCTAGCCAGAAGCAGACAGGTTACTGTAAGCCAAAGTATGGCAATCAAATAAATTGAGAAAAAAAAGAATTACTACATACAGTATTTAATTTTTTCCATATCTTGTCATGTTTAAAAAAGACCCTAAATGAATACTGGAACTAAGTGGACTACATTGGTACCTCGGTTCTCGAGCTCACTAGAACTCGAATTTCTTGAAAGTCGAACAAACCAGTTGTACACGCCAGGAAATGAGTCATACTACAATGTAATTCTTACTTGAATGCCTTCTTCACAGACTGCACGATTAACCAAATAAAGCAGCGCAACATTACAGTAATTAACAATAAATAAACCACTAACTTACGTGTACTATTAGAGCATTTATGTCATTTATTTAAACTTTATTTTACCAGGTAAATTAACTGAAAACCACTGCTTTACGTGATATTTGGGAGAAATAGCAGATTATGCATCGGAACTGCCTGGGATACAAACGTCATGCGTGTAACTAAACTCTTCAGCCAATAAGAGCAAAGGTGTGTCGTCACGGAGGCGGTTCCAGTTTGTGCAGCCGGGTGAGAGGTTGCAATGCATCTAACCGTAATGCATTGCATCAGGATCAGAATGCGTTGCTTTAAGCCAGCACTGTAAGCAAGTCGAACGCACCCAATGACCGGACTAGGGAAACAAACTGAAACGCGGACTTAATACAGAGGACTAATGACAACAACCAGAAACAGCTGATCACATGGGGATCCCACACGAGGTTAACGAGGGGGCGTGGCACACGGAAGGAGCGGACGGTCGGAGCAGGACAGGGGTAATGTTGGGATAAGATCTTTATCGTTTTGGAAGCCATTAAGAAAAAAATGCTCTTCTTGTTTTATCCTGTTCATTTTGTGTTTAAATGCTAAAAAAAAAAAAAAAAAAAAAAAAACATTTAGGTGTAATTTCGGGGGCCGGGAACCAATTAATTGGTTTTCTATTATTTCTTATGGGAAAAATTAGATCAGAACTCGAACTTTTTAGGATTCGATCCGAAGTCCGAAACGGATTAAGTTCGAGAACCGAGGTACCACTGTACTTGATTACTATAAGCAAATTATTCAATAGTATTGGTAATGATTGTGTCCCCAGCTGGTTGATCCATAAGCAGTAGACTATAAGCGGTTTCCACTGTACAATTATATTTCTGCACGAGTACACAAAACTAAAATATAAAATGCACAAATCTCTGCACAGGTGTACAAAACTAAATTACAAGTACATAAATATATTTTACACAATCACAGAATTCTGTCATAATAATCACTCCATATAGGGGTGGGCGATATGCCGGTAGACACGACTAACCGGTAGAAATTTGTCAACTGATAGAGATTTTGGTCTATCTTCTTAATCGCGAATAAGATCACGTGACATTGCACGTTAGGTAACCACGTAATACACTTTCACTTCGACAATGGAAGAAGACGGTGCAGCGGTGAGTTTGCTTACATGTGACGAAACCAACAACGAGGAGATTGTAAAGAAAAAAGGTGCATCGTCTGTGGTGTGGAATTGGTTTGGGTATAGGAAAACAGGGCTAGACATAAGGATTTAGGAGGGCACAGCCACTTTGGCCTTGGCTATTCATATTTTTTCTAGGGCACAAGGCCATTAAGCCTGGGCACAAGGCCAAAATTACTGTAATTACCAAGTTTAGACAACCTACGCAATACGACCTTCGATTTGAGACAGAATATATATATATATATATTTATAGATATATATATAGCTTTATTTCAAAAAGCAAAATCCAACAATAAAGGAGCCGTCAATATTTTTGTATTTGTTTGCTCAGAACACCCGTATTCTTTTAGTGTACATGACGATTGACTTGACGTTCGTTTTTTGCACACTGCACGCTACCAGTCCTATATCCTCCCAGCAGAGCTTGGTACTTCTCTGAGTCAAATCTGCTCTGCCTCGGCAAATGTTTTTTTACAACACCATCTGACACTTACCTGAACAAAGTAGATAATTTGCAACATTTTGCGGCAGTAGCCGCGAGTTCAGCTTGCTTTATTTTACGTTCTCGATCTTTGCGAGGCATGGTGACAGCATAAGCAGCAGACGACAACTACACGATGATTACCGAAAAGGACACCTATCTGTTATTCGGAAACCGTCGGATGGCTTTTCCAATCAAAAATGTAACCCCCGATGATGCACCATTGTCATTGCTGTGGCTCCATAGTAGGCTGGACGATACATACCGTACTAGCCAATCATGCGACGAACACATGATCGTATTAGTCCAGAATTCATTGCGGTTCATTCAGTAGTTGGGAATTACGAGATGTGCGGGTCGACCTCGTTTCTCGTATCGAAGGTTGGGTTCGGGTTCAGTACAGATGCATCGATTGTTGACGAGGTAAAGTGGACCGTGTCGTGCGCAAGTCTTTTGTGTAATGAACGTTACTTTCGGTAAAAAGGGGGCATACGGCCAGACAAACATTAAAGGCAGGCCAATCTTGGCCGTAAGGTACTTCAATTTTGAGGAGGCGTGCGGCCAATTTTGAAAGGCACGACGGCCATTGGCCGCGGTGCCGCGGCTTATGTCTAGCCCTGGGAAAAGTGATACGAATGAGACAAACGTGATTTGCAAGGTATGCAAGAGCACTGTTTTAGCAAGCGGTGGAAACACGTCAAACCTTTTGTATCATCTCAAATCCAAGCATCCAAACGAATATGGCCAAAGTAAAAAAATGCAGCATAATACATTGCAGTAAATAGTATGGTTGTTTTTTTACTTAAAGTAATGCTGCAATTCACAGTTTAAATAAAATTACATTATATAAAAGTTTCTTTGTGTTTGAATTTTTATTTATGCATTTCCAGATACAAATTGCTACAGTATATTGTGATATATATCGTTATCGAGGTAGAAAATTGCTTCTGGTTATATCGCCCACCCCTAACTCCATAACTATTAGGGGTCCATACAGAATTTTGTTTTTTTCTTACTGTTGTTTTATTTTTATTATTATTACTGTACTTTATTTAACTTAACATAGTGACAGCTTATGTGACAGATGTTTATGTTTGATTGTTCTCTGGTAATTAAAAAAAAAAAAAAAACATTCTGGAAGCAATTCACATGTTGAAGTCATCCTTGCATTAAAATATAGATCAATTACTATTTTGATGGAATCCCATATGGTAATGCTGCGTCATATGTTCTAAATATATTATATACTGATTATTGAACTGATGCTTGACTTAAAAAAAAATCACAAATCAAATTGCAATCGCAATATCTGTCAGAAGAATTGCGATTCATTATTCAGCTCTACCCGGGAGAAAATGGATATCACCTCAGGGAATCCAGGGAGTACCCAGGGAAAACTGGCAAGCACTGGGAAGTATCTGTGAATACCTGGAAAAAGCCCAGGTAGAACCAGAGCATACCCACAAAAAATCTGAGCACCAGAGAAATACAAGGAGCAACCAGGGCAAACTCATGCAAAACATGAAGAGCTCCACTCCACACACAATGAGCAAAGGCTACTCTGTACACCCACAGCCTGGGGCAGGGCATGCACAGCCCCCCCCCCCCCCCCCCCAACCCCAACACCTGCCTGAGGTCCTTGGCAACTCCAGAGCAGGAGACACTCAATGAAGAGCTTTGGTTCCAGAGCCCACACTGTGTGTGGAGGTAAGGCCAGCTACAGTCAATACCTTTCTATCAATTATACTGGCTGAGGCGTTCCCTGGGAGGCTCAGTCACCTGGTACTCACCAGATTCAGGAATAATTCCTGGTAACTCTATTCCAGATACCATGGTGTCTCCTGGTATCTTTCATAGGGGTCTTTAATGAATCAGTAATTGTCTATGCAATTAGTAGTTTTAAAATATGTAGACATAAACTGGCAGTATCTATTCCAGAGAGCTAAATTTAAAAATAAAACACATTAAAAGTGATCTGCTTTTCATCGACTGACCACAGAAGGCTAGATATTAGGTTGCACGACACGACAGTCAGACAGAATCTGTGACAATGCATCAAGGTGCTTCTTTCAACTCACCCTTTTTCCTGGAGCCTCCCCATGGACTGGGGTTGGTGGGGTAGCAGGTGGAGCAAGAGGAGGAGGAGCAGGTGTGGCGGCAGATAGAGATGAGGAAGGAAGGGGTGGCTGGCTGGTATTTGGGCTGTAGGTGAGGTTCTGCAGAGGGCTGTATGCGTGCTTGATGCCCATTCCGACGCTGCCACCCCGCCCACCACTGACCCCGCCCCCACCTCCGCGCCCAGGACCAGGCCGCACACATGTCCTGATGGCCGGTCTGCATACATAGTTCTCCAAGATCTTGGGAGGTTTCTTTGTGCGTTTGGCTTGGAGCCCAATTTTGAGCCGGACCCCCCCTTCTGAAAGGGTGGTCTCCTTAACAGAGAACTGAGGCTGTAAGGGTTTCTGGTCGTTGGGGCCACTCCTCAATTTGCTGGCATCTGGCAGGGCTGTCCCTTTTTCCTCCTCTTGCTTCTCCACCTCCATCTTCCCACACAGCTCTCCTTCCTCTCCCACTCCTGAAGGAGCTGTAAGTGGGAGGGGGGGCACAGCTTCAGGCCCCCCCTGAGTCCTCTGATCCATCAATGATTTGAGGGAAAAACTTATAAAGGGTTTTGAAGGTTTATGCGTTCTAAGGAACACTGGGGAAGAACAAAATCAAGGCTGGGAGGCTGAAGGTGATGATCAGTGATGAAGCAGCAATCCTCCTTCACTGGAGACACATGTCTTCCAAAGGAATGGTCTTCTTTCACTGTCATTCAAACTGGAGAGATGAAAAGTATAGATCAGCCATCTTTGTGACAGAGAAACAGTCCTAGTGAATTTCGACAAGGAAACTCAGCTCCACAAACTAAGTGCCTGGATCTTGAACCAGGATTCACGCGAAGTACAGCTGTACCCTTGAGTGAGTTGCATAACATGAGTCACCTCAACATCCACCTGAGCAAACTTCAGACGCCTGCATAATGAGAAGGAGGAAGCCTTTAGAAGTGGCCGCTGGGATTTATTCAAACTGGTGAAAAACACAGAGGAGAAAGGGATCAGAGATACCAAAAGGCAATACTACAATGGACTTCAAGAATAGGTTTCTTCTAACAATCACATCCGTGTGTGTAGAGGTCCACAACAAGCCAAATTATAAAATTAAAAACTCAACAAGCTAAAGTACCCAGATTTGCTCAGCCAACTAAATGGGTATCCTACAATGTTATACCTCACAGTAGATATGTTAAAGTCATATTAGCCATTATTTATTTTCCCAGGGGTTTCAGGCACTCTAAAGACTGTTTTAAGCCACCTGTCCTGTCTCATTTTATTGTCTTGGTTTATTCTGTCATGCTCTCAGTTGGTTGTTTTTCTCCTTATAGCTTTTTAATCTGTTAGCCAATCATTTTATCTTCTGCTTTAAAATACTTAGTTTTGGCTTTTTACCCTGTCTTTTTCATTGGGTAACACTTTACTTGACGGGGCACTAATATAGTATTATACTATTACTTATGTATTAAGTAACCACAAACTAAGTCTTAGTTACATACTGATCTCATGTTAATTCATCATTAATGAATTGTGAAACATGTTTTATCTCAAAGTTACTGTAGCTGTAACTATATCTGTTAATTCTGCAAACCTTTGTGAAGTACTGAAGGAACAAGTCACGAATAACACAAGTGAAATACTGATGTCATGTTTGTTCATCATTAAAGAATCATGATGCATCTCTCATCCCAAGCAGTTACTATATGTTCCCATTATCTGCTAATTTCCTAAGACTTTGTACTACTGAAGGAAAAAGTAATGCATAGCATGTTAAATACTGATCTCATATTAATTCATCATTAATGAATAATGGTGCATCTTTCATCCCAAGCAGTTACTATATTTGTTACTATATATTTTAATTCTGTAAACCATTGTAAACTACTGAGAGAAGTAGTAAGGAATTGAGGAAGTAATGAATAACAAGTGAAATACTGATGTCGTCATTAATGAATCGTGATGCATCTGATCTCAAGTAGAAACTATATTCGTTCATGATTTGTTCATAAGTTGTAGTTCAGTACTAACTGATTTATTACTAAGTATTTATGGCCCAACAAGTAAAGTGTTACATTTAATTGTTTAAATGTGTCTTAGCTTAGTTAATTGTGCAGCACTTTGGGTGACACCTGCTGTAATTTAAATGTGCTATATAAATACAGACAACTTGATTTTGGACACTTTGAAAAACTTACATATCCTAAGAATGTGACAGCATCATCAGTTATTACACCTGTAAGCAAACTGAAAGGGGTCTAGTGAACATCTTATTTCTGTTTTCAAAAGGTTCATAATAATTTTCTAAAAACATTTCATAACTACTGAAGTCAAAGCAACTGATCAATAGTAGTTATTTTCCTTACAGCATGCTTTTTTAAGAACAAGAACAATAATGGAGTTTTTCCAGGAGGAAGGAACAGTATGTGTGTCCAAAGATTTCTGGTAGATGGAGCATCAGGCCTCTGCCATCTCTTCACTGCATGATTTCAGTAGGAACTGTCGGAGTCAGAAGCTTAATACCATCGAAGCCAGAGGCCGTCCTGGGGAAGGCACACGAAAAGGGTCTCTGTACAACATGCTGGGCCATGGTGATTTTTGGTCAGGTATAGATAATACATTTAGAGCCACTTCTTAATGTTGTGAGAAAACGGCTGTTTCAAACCTTGTATCAAAGTCATTGTTAACTAAACCATAAAATGGGATGGATATCTATCAAATATCATCATAAAAGGGCAGCAAAAAATTATCTTCCTACGGCAGCATGGGAAATTCAGTCTTCTCAAACCTATACTAGTTCTGTCATACACAGCAGTAGCTGAGACCATCCTCACAGCCTCTTTTACTATCTGGCTCAACATAGAAATGGCCTGATCTAAAAAGATAATACAGGACATCATCTGATCTGGTCATTGACTGCAGCCACCCTTAATCCAAGAACTGTATGCATCCTGGATAAGGAAGCGAGCTGCGATTATCACTGCTGATCCCTTTCATACTGGTCACAAGCTGAAAGGATCACAAACCAAAAATGTTTAATAAACAAACAAAAAAAACTTAATAATGCAGTATACAATTTAAACAGGGCATAATCAAAAGTCAAGATCAGAATATAATGTATGTATCTGAAAGCAAGCTATGCTGAAGCAGTTACCAAAACCTACGAAAAACTATTTACATTTCAGTATCAATTTGAGGTTTAAGTTTTGGATTTTAGGTCACCACCCGTGCTAAAATACCTTGTACATAAAAAAAACATTTGATAGCCAACCCATACTGTAACTTGTACTGCACAGGACATCTCAAAACACATGAAACACAAAAAGGTAAACAAGCTTTCATGTAATTAAAGGGGCCCTATTATGCTTATTTTCACTGTTCACAATTCTATTTTGGGGCCTACTAGAATAGGTTTACATACTTCATTGTTCCAAAAACACATTCATTTTCTCGTACTGGACATTTCTATTCATTCTGTCTAAAACATTCTTTTAGAGCTTTAACCTCCACCCCCGATGAGCCCAGTGTGCCCTGATTGGTCAACTTGTCCTATACGTTCTGCCCCTATCTTACAGTCAGCAGATAGATCCTTGCAAGTAGGGAGCCAATAAGGATTATGTTGCATGGTGACCTCACCATGCCACAGAAGTAAGGGCAGGAATTCCAACAATGCGTATCAGGCAAATTAGAGAAGAGGAGTTTCTGTGGTGGGAGTTACTCCCTTTGGCAGGTACTTTGGGCCTTAAGAATTTGAAGACCATTTACCATACATAAAGCTATATGTATATACCATACATAAAGCTATATAACAAACTAAAGGTAAGGAAAAAACCAGAAAAGCATAACAGGGCCCCTTTAACTGCGCTTGAATCAAAAATTCAGATTCTGCTTCTTAATAATGAGTTTTAGTTGCGTTTTGCAAAGGACTCAGTAAATCCCTTTGGGCGGCACAGTATACTGACGGATACTGTGCTCTCCTCCCGAAATGGCTTCTTGTGTGCCCCTGTTTAGCGATGTCGCCTTGGCCTGTCAGACTCAGCTGATGCTTCCCTCTGATTCTATCTGAAGCATGACGTATGTGCCCCCCAGCGGCTGACACCTTGGTGCTCATGAGGCCTTAATTTCCAGGATGTGACTTGCACTGCTACCTCCCAGCCCTCACCGCTCATCTCCTTCACATGTACTACTGCCTGCTATTCCCTTGCTTCCTCCGCCTCCACTGCCCCTCCTCTCCCCATCCACTCCCTGTCTCCCCACTTCTTTGGACTCCAGGCAGAACAGTAAGACTAGAGGAACTGTGTTCCATGGAATTGAACACATATTTAGCCCTCCACCCCGCTCTCTTTCACATATGCTCTTTCCATCCCATTCTTCAATCAAACTCATTCACTTATTCCATCCATTTAATTCCCGCCACACTTAGTGTTATTATGAGCACATTTATACCATTTCCTCCAATTTGCTGCTGGATAAAAATAGTAGCTGCTGTGGTAGGTCAGACTGAAGCGGAGGCTAAAAATATACAAGCCAGAAGGGAGTGCTTAATGATTAAAGAAGATTAGGACAGTCCTCTTCTACCTTCAGAGAGATATAAGCTTTTTGTCGGCTCTGCCTTACAGTGAAGCTGCAGTGAGGTCACGCAGACATTGTGGTTGAGTCGCTGCATTTCATAAGATTGCATTTCAATGTCTCTTCCCTCACTCTCCAGGCACATCGCTGTCAAGATGGAAATTCTCCTTTTCACCAAAGCACGCCCTTCTAAAGCTCCACTGCATTTGTTGCACGTCAAAGGAAAGATGTTGCTTTACATATTAAAAAATAACACCAAGCAACCAAATTTGCCTCAAGTGAGAAAATCTCTTACAATAATCGCTATTAGGATGAGTACCGCATTATGGGACATCATCCCCAGCAAAACATGAGGCTCCTTTCTCATTAAAATTCTACATATGATCCATTCATCTTTCAGCTTATCCAATACAGTATTAGGGGGAAACTGCAGCACAGGCCACACCATCACAGGGCAAACACACACACACACACACACAGATTAAAAATCTATATCTTTATGTGTACTCTCCATTAATTTATATGGGCATAACCCTAACCCCAATCTAAACTTCTACCCAGTCCTAACATTAATCATAAGTAACCAAACAAAATACAAGACTTTTGGCATTTTTTGTGTTTTAATCGCATTCACAGAAACTCCACAAGCTGCATTGCAAATTTTGAGAAAAGCTGCTGCAAAATCAAGCATTTTTGGTTGCAACAATCACAAAAGAAACTCAGTGAAATCCTGTAGGGACTGAACTGGCAGTGTGACAGACGGTGACTTGTTCTCCTGCTGGGACAAGCCATTAAAGGACCAAAGGCTGATGAGAGTACTGACTGTAAACCATGCGTCAGCAGGCAGACTGACAGACAAACTACCTTACAGATGAAAGACTTATATAAGCCAGCGAGTCCCGTTTGTGGCCATTTACATTCCAGTTCTAAATCTGAGCACACACAGTGTAGCACCAAAATGAACAGCCATTATCATCCCAATACTGACCCCAGTCCAGAAAGCCCTCAAGCAGGGCCAGCATCAAAGGTTTGTATGAAAGAGAAAACAGAGAGGCAGCTGATGAAAAAATCATATATATATACTGAGAGAAAGAAGGCAGAGAGCAAGTCAGGCAAGACACAGCAATCCCATTAAAGAGGTGACATGAAGCCAAACAAAGACCAAGGGGCAGTAATGATAAACACTCAGCACCCTTAGTCTGCTCAAACACACAGAAGGCACCAAAGGCCTCAGACAAGCCATACTCTAATTATTGGTAACTGTACTACAATTTTTATGTCCCCATCATTAATATCAGCTGTATCACCCTATAACCACTGATGCTGGTCAGGGTAATGGGGGCCCCTAATGGATCCCAGGAGCAAAGGGCACAAGGCTGAAGTGCACCCAGGATTTCAGGCCATTGCAGGGCACACAGACATACAATGGGCGATTTAGAATTAACCAAACTCCGTGACTATAGGTTCACTGGTGTCTCTGAATTACACTAAGATGTGTGTGTGTGCCACATTGTGAACATTTCACACTAAATAAACAATTAAGAATACTAATATCTGTCAGGGGGCTGCCAAGGACTAGGTTGAAAAGTGCGGTCTTAATCAATTAAACACTTTCAGTTAGTCAATCATTCAGTTAGCTTCTTTACTAATAAAAATAAAGAAATAAAAGAAACATATTTCATACCCCAAAACCGCTTGATCAAATCTAAATTTAAAATCAGTTTAAATTAAAAGCCTTGTTTCAAAGAACACTTTCAAAACAAGTGTTGAAAAAGCATCCAATGAACCAGACTGAAAATAAGGTTAAATGAGGATGACAGCGAAGAGAGAGCACACTATTGGCATGATCGTCTAAGTATAATCGAACTCAGTAAAAATGGTTTCATGTATCATTAAAATAAATATTATGACCACCACTACTGCTTATAATAATAACAACAACAAAAATAATAATAATAATAATAACAGCGTAAAACTTATTGATGTAATAACTTCTAAAAGAAATAAGAACATAAGAAATTTACAAACGAGAGGGGGCCATTCGGCCCATCAATCTCATCAAACTAATAACTCAGAGTTGTTAAAATTTTATCTAGCTCTGATTTAAAGGAACCCAGGGTTTTAGCTTCCGCTACACTAGCAGGAAGACTATTCCATACTCTAACTACACGCTGTGTAAAGAAGTGCTTCCTCAAATTTGTTTTAAAATGTTCTCCCACTAATTTCCACTTATGGCCACGAGTTCTAGTATTTAAACTAATATTGAAATAGCCATTTGGCTGAACAGCATCCAGACCCGTTAGAATCTTATAGACCTGGATCATGTCCTCCCTTAGTCTCCTTTGCTCAAGACTAAACAGATTTAGCTCAGCTAACCTCTCCTCATAAGACATTCCTCTAAGACCAGGAATCATTCTCGTAGCCCTCCGTTGCACCTTTTCTAAGGTAGCAATGTCCTTCTTAAGGTATGGTGACCAAACTTGCATACAATATTCTAGGTGGGGTCTTACCAAGGAATTATATAAATGTAACATCACCTCCCTTGACTTAAACTCCACACACCTAGAGATATAACCCAACATTCTATTCGCCTTTTTTATTGCTTCCCCACACTGGCGAGAGTGGGAAATGGAAGCATCAACATACAAACCAAGATCTTTCTCTTAATCGAGTACTTTTATTTCAGTGGAACCCATAAAATATCTGTACTTTATATTTCTGCTCCCTGTATGGATTACCTTACATTTATCTGTGTTAAATTTCATCTGCCAAGTATCAGCCCAGTCGTTAATTAAATCCAGATCCCGTTGTAGCCTCTCTGCTGCTAGATCAGTATCTGCTACACCACCCACCTTGGTGTTGTCTGCAAATTTAACCAGTTTACTGTATGTATTTGTGTCAATATCATTAATATAAATTAGGAACAATAGTGGTCCTAAAATTGAACCCTGCGGTACCCCACTATGAACTCAGGCCCACTGTGACATTGTGCCTCTAATAACTACTCGCTGCTTCCTGTCGGTTAATCAGTTTTCGATCCAAGCTGCCACAGTTCCTAAAATCCCTGCAGCTTTGAGCTTTAGCAAGAGCCGTTTGTGGGGGACAACATCAAAGGCCTTCTGGAAATCTAAGTAAATCACATCGTAGACCTTTTTGTGATCAATTTCACTTGTAGCTTCCTCAAAGAACTCAAGTAGATTCGTTAAACAGGATCTACCTCTCCTAAATCCATGTTGGCTATCCCTCAGAATGTTATTTGCATCCAGGTAATCTAGCATTTTCACTTGGATTATAGCTTCTATTATTTTTCCAGTAATGCTAGTTAAACTGATTGGCCTACAGTTTGCTGGATTACTTCTATCCCCTTTTTTGAATATGGGTGTTATATTAGCATGCTTCCAATCTGAAGGTACCACACCCGCAGATAACGATTTCTGGAATATTAAAGTTAAAGGTTGGCTAATAATATCCCTCATCTCTTTTAAAACTATAGGTAAGATGCCATCAGGGCCCTGCGATTTATTTATTTATCATCATCAGTAGCTGGATATTATCCCCCATTAGCCATTTGTGAATGATGCACGTGAGATATGGGTGCGATGTTACACGGATGCTAGGACTTGAGGCTCCCCCGCATTCCGCCGCCGGCTGCGCGCGCACCCGCGGCCACGTGATCACCTCTGCGACTCGCAGGTGAGGAATGCGCGCAGGGCTTTTACCGGCAGCGTCATCGTCGGCGTCCCCGTGCAGTGCTGCGGGGCGCCCCAAATGCGCGCGCTGTCGCACCCCAGGGGTCAACCACAGCGAGGAAAACGCAAGGCAGTCTATGAACTGCATGCCAAATGTCACATATGCACTGTTTTTATAGCCAACTCAAGATCTATATAACCATAAAATTAAATAATAGCGGAGCATGATCGTCATTACACCATTTATTTTGATACGGTCTAGAATCAGCAGGATACAGTGCAGCTAACTGCGCAGACTGATTGTGGAAGGTGGTAGATTACCCAGCCATCGACCTGCCTAGTAATATTCGTTAAATTACTTCGCTTTCCAAAAAAGACGCTGACTACAGTTCTGTAAGCAAAGCTGCATTCACGGAGACTTCAGAAACAATTGAACCGTTACATTGATAATGACGAAGTAAGGTTTTGCTCACCTTGAAGAGTCCCAAAAATTAATAAAATGCAATGCTCACATCATTTTGAGTGAAATCCCGTTACTGCGCATCAACATAGTAGTCGTGTTTGCTGCAACTGCCGTTTTGTCCAAATAATGCCAAAAAGGTCTCTTCAGAGCGATTAGACAAACATCCTAAATGATGCGACCGACAAAAATAATAAACTGACGTGTCCATCAGAATTGGTAGGTATGAATCACGCTTTACCGAAGGGTCCTCATCCTTGGCATAATGCAAACACCTCAGTGTGTCATCGAGGTAAAAGGTTTTTAATGATAAAAATTGAAAAAAAGGTAGTTGTAGGTGACCAACTAGGAATTCGGCCATGCAACGCTCACGTCCCAGTAGACATTGTGACAGGGGAAATGTATCCCCTGACCACCACCACCACCACACAGATCAGAAATTAGAAAATAATGCGCGCTAAATGTTAGCACCAAGCATCCGTAGAAATGTCGTCCGATCAACCAGATGATTGTTGATTCTTCTCTCCCCCAACGGTAGGTCGATACTGTAAGTGGTTTCCTCGCAGCTGTTCTCCGTTCCAACAGTTCATTCAGGGCGCTGAGATAATGTTTATTTCTTAATCAGAGTGCCAGTATAATACACAATGACAGCATCTCACGTCTAACCGGCAATGCTGCAACATGTGAGCTTTGGTGTGCTAGTGCAAGCTGTATCTATGCCATCTCTCTTGTCAGGCGTTTAAGTAGTTACATCTTTTTTTTAATAAATCAAGCTAGCTAGCTACCCTTCCTTCTATCATATACATAGGCACTGTGCTGTGATGGTGGAAGTCCAAGAGCCGTCCACTTTGGGAAAGTCAACAATTAAATACAATTAAAGTAGCACAAACCGGTGGCGATTTCCTTGATAAATTAGCTTTCGAGCAAGAAAATTTTACATTTTGAAAAAGGGAAAAAAAACATGAAGTGACAACAAAATGGCGGCTGTGTTAAATCAACTGTGCCCCGAAATGGATCTCCCCGTCAATTTCTTCTCTTTCACGCCTTGTCGTTCTCACATCGATTGTCGCTCGTCCAATCTCCCATGTCACCGATCTCACTCGGGGCACGCATTGTACCTTAGCCGAACCGAGTCGAAGCGGAGCGGGCCTCCTTCACAAATCCTGGCCTCCTCTCTGCTGAGCCCGTATAAATTCTGTCAGCAAACCACTGGCATTCTCCCAGGAACAGGGAGGGAGGCCAGCCGGGCGAAGGAGGAGGGGAGGGCTGGAAAAGCCTCATACGACTTTTTCACTTTCTTCCCTTTATTTTACTTGATTTAATTATTAGACTTATTGGTTTTGTTCTATTCAGAAAAAAATGTTGAATATTTTAACGGTGTTGCCTTGTGTTCCCGAAAAAAAACAGAACAGTTATGATTACAGTGGGAATTATTATTATTATTATTATTATTATTATTATTAATAATAATAATAATAATAATAATCTTGCCTGTGACTAAATGTCCATGCCCATGAGATATTCGTTACCCCTGCTGACCGACACTCCTTTATTATAATAATAATAATAATAATAATTCTCCAATCAATATGTAACGCAGCAAGAAGATATTCTCAGGAAGTAAAGCTAAATATATAAATAGTAACCTAAAATTTATTTCTAAATAATCATCATAGATGTCACTCAGAAAAAGAGCCATCTAGTTATTTTTATTGTGACTACAATCAGAACAACTTTTGCTGTTGATCTTAAATTGGCCGCCATGATACAAAGCCGTCATCAACACTTTGGTACTAATACGAAAAGCAGAAACACCTTTAATTCTCCATGACTGATTACCCACTTAAAAACTGAGGTACAGATTTTCAGAAATGATTACCTCTGGAGATCTCTTGGGATATGCTGATTATTTCAAACAGCTATACCATTTGGCTTTTCTATACTGAGAGTCTTCATGCCACCTTTAAGAAATATGGCCACTTAAGAACATGAAAATAGATGAACTAATCAAAGGCGGTCTGTAAATTCCAGAGTCCATCTATTGCTACCTCATTTCTCAACTAATGTTCCATGTGCAATATCTGACTGTTACATTTGTGCAATATTTCTCCTTATCTACACGGCATTTCTAGTGCATTACTAAACATGTGTGCTATATTTAATTGAATTTTATTATATTTTACTTCTACTTATTGGTATTTTTCTTTAAATTTTTATATCTATATTTTTCCATTCTAATACTTTTTCCTAAACTATTTCCTTTTTTTTCCTTTCTTCCCAGTAAATTAATCAGAGCAACTGTATAACCAAGACAAAGCAATTTCCCTTTGGGATTAATAAAGTTCTTTGAATCTTGAATTTTGAATCTTGAATCTTAAAGAACAAGCCCCACCCCATGCTTATTTTTTTCTACAGCTAATTTTTTCCTGTGTCCTGTGGTTATTTTCACAGTGCCCTCTGTAGTCTGTTGTATTACTTTCTTAATAGCATTTAAAGGCTTAAATATCATAGCCCAGTGCACACTGGTTTAATTTGCCAGCTTGCAGGCTCAGGTTTTTCCATATTTCATGAACCCACTCCACTTTCCTTCAGGTCAGAACCAAACTAGCTGTCTTTCAAGAGCAATGGAAATACAAATAATTAAAAAACCAAATCTACATTTGGTGAATCCACTTTTATAACATTCCATAACAGGTCCCTGTGAAACCCCTTCACTCAATACTGATTCCTTCCTGCACCACAATCGCAGTCTTGATCCACTTGGCAGAACCTTGCTGCAATTTCCACTGACATCCAAGCCTCCCCCCCATCCAGCCTCCATCTGCTGTAACGAGCGACCAGCAGCGGTTATAGCTGTACACTAACTCAGTACTGTACAGTCTTCTGGCTTCATACAGCGATCTCCGTTTCCATCTGTCCCCGTAAAACAGACCTACTTCTTTGATCAGAATTGCAGCGATCTGGAGTTCATCATGACATCAGCCAAAGTGCCCTCCAGGTGGCGCACTGGCTTGGCACTGCACACTCTGACAAGAACATGCTATCACATCCAAGATAAGCAGACACACTAAATTACCTGAAGAGCATGTGAGGGACACATAAGTCCCTTTCAAAACTATAATTAGCTTTAAAGAATATCGATTTTCATATGACACTGGTCTTAAAGTGAATTATGTGCAATTATTGCCTTCTAAATCTGTCCATGGTTTTCAACATTATTGATGACTATTATATGTATATTATAATTTGTGGAACATGTAGGCCTTTGCTCTGAAGTTTGCTCTTACTGGGAAGTCGTGATTAACAGCTTTGGATTTAATCATACTGAATGTGAGCAGTGTTGGGAATATCTTATTACAATTAGTGACGCTACTAACTACTTTTTTCAGTAGCTTATCAATAGTGCAGCTACTTTTAAAACGCTGTAGCTTTTCCAGTAATAATGTTATAGCAATAATGAACTAAGAAAATGGTAATAAAAAGGTTAAAAAATACACAAAAAATGTGACTTAAAGATGATATAATTTTATTACACAGTATACTATACATGTGATCATTTTTGCATAAGATTTTAAAATATTAAAATAAAGGGCCGACTTGCAACCAAATCGACTTTCGGACCGGTCAGTCGGAACATATCGCAGTTGTAAGTCGACGACGACCTGTGTTATTTTTCTCTCTTTAAAAAGACTGGTATTTTCAGCCACCGGGTGTTTCCGTCTCATGTTGTCTGTTTGAATACTCTGGGGACGGATTGGGGAATTTAGACACTTTAATTAAAATGCATCGGAACACTGGTTCTTGGACAGATCTTTTCAAGATCTTTTTTTTATTGTTGTAACCCAGGGGTAGCCAATCTTATCGGCAAAGGGCCGGTGTGTATGCAGGTTTTCGCTGCAACTGCCTAATTAGATTACTAATTAGAGGACTGATTGGCTGAAGAGTCCTCACACCTGGGTTTGAACAGCTGACCTACAGGTTATCCCAAAAACCTGCATACACACCGGCCCTTTCTTGGTAAGATTGGCTACCCCTGTTGTAACCCTTCTGATTTTCTCACAGCAGTGTGGCAGTGTGCATAAGAGCGATTGTGAGGCTGAAAACATGAAACATTACAGTAGCTTCATTCCCTTAAAAATAGACAGGATAGGCTAGATCATGTAGTTAGAAGGTATGGCATATAAATATGGTAAAACAGAACCAAGACTATGAAAATTTCATGCAGAATTAAAATATTACAAAGAAAAGAAAGGACATTGATGTATGTCTTGACATGATGGGATGGCTTTGTGAGTAGCCTCACACTGACTGCTTTGGGGTTCCATGTCTCTGTATTGCGGGGTGGGGTGTGCATGCTCATGAGATGCGCCTTTCATCTCTCCTTCTGATGCTCCATTTAGGTGCAGTACAGGGATAGGCTTGTTAAATCACTGAAAACAGTTAATTACCATTCCTGTCTTTTTAGTGGTGTGAAAGGTATAAAATAAACTCCCTTTGCTTCTTTGGAAGAGCAATTTTTTGAAGTGCATTTGGTCATGTTCCCTGCTGTTAAAGTTAAGCTCTGAATAAAATCCCTAAATACATCATTTTAACCTCAACATCACATGGATCTGTTTGTGCTCACTATAATGTGTCACAGGCTGAGTGGAGTATTGAGTTACAGGAAGAGTGAGAAGAAGGATAATGTGGTATCATATGCTGAATGCCTTCACATTAAAGAGTCACATATTAATTTTAAGTCACTAGAGGTCTTGTCCATGTCCCACCATATCAGAGATGTCAGTGACATCACATGTAATGCAGACACATGTCAGGGTTTTATAAAAGCCATTCAGACACAAAAGATCAGTCAAGGCATATATTACTACTTGTTGAAATATACACTCACCTAAAGGATTATTAGGAACACCATACTAATACGGTGTTTGACCCCCTTTCGCCTTCAGAACTGCCTTAATTCTACGTGGCATTGATTCAACAAGGTGCTGAAAGCATTCTTTAGAAATGTTGGCCCATATTGATAGGATAGCATCTTGCAGTTCATGGAGATTTGTGGGATGCACATCCAGGGCACGAAGCTCCCGTTCCACCACATCCCAAAGATGCTCTATTGGGTTGAGATCTGGTGACTGTGGGGGCCATTTTAGTACAGTGAACTCATTGTCATGTTCAAGAAACCAATTTGAAATGATTCGAGCTTTGTAACATGGTGCCTATCCTGCTGGAAGTAGCCATCAGAGGATGGGTACATGGTGGTCATAAAGGGATGGACATGGTCAGAAACAATGCTCAGGTAGGCCGTGGCATTTAAACGATGCCCAATTGGCACTAAGGGGCCTAAAGTGTGCCAAGAAAACATCCCCCACACCATTACACCACCACCACCAGCCTGCACAGTGGTAATAAGGCATGATGGATCCATGTTCTCATTCTGTTTACGCCAAATTCTGACTCTACCATTTGAATGTCTCAACAGAAATCGAGACTCATCAGACCAGGCAACATTTTTCCAGTCTTCAACTGTCCAATTTTGGTGAGCTTGTGCAAATTGTAGCCTCTTTTTCCTATTTGTAGTGGAGATGAGTGGTACCCGGTGGGGTCTTCTGCTGTTTTAGCCCATCCGCCTCAAGGTTGTGCGTGTTGTGGCTTCACAAATGCTTTGCTGCATACCTCGGTTGTAACGAGTGGTTATTTCAGTCAAAGTTGCTCTTCTATCAGCTTGAATCAATCGCCCCATTCTCCTCTGACCTGGCATTTTCGCCCACAGGACTGCCGCATACTGGATGTTTTTCCCTTTGCACACCATTCTTTGTAAACCCTAGAAATGGTTGTGCGTGAAAATCCCAGTAACTGAGCAGATTGTGAAATACTCAGACCGGCCCGTCTGGCACCAACAATCATACCACGCTCAAAATTGCTTAAATCACCTTTCTTTCCCATTCTGACATTCAGTTTGGAGTTCAGGAGATTGTCTTGACCAGGACCACACCCCTAAATGCATTGAAGCAACTGCCATGTGATTGGTTGATTAGATAATTGCATTAATGAGAAATTGAACAGCAATTGAAATTTTCTACCCTAGTTGCTTTATATTGTAAATAGCAGTTCATTTACTTTAATATTTTTCATCTACAGACCATTTTACAGGGCCTCATTCTGACCTTTTTATGCTGGGGATAGTCTACACCGCCCTACAGGGCCTCATTCCAACCTTGTTCTGCTGTGATTGGTCTGGATCATTCTACAGGGGGGTCATTCTGACCTTGTTGTGCTGTGAATAGTGTATACCGCTCTACCATGCCTCATTCACACCTTGTTATGAGTGTTGTGGTTCATTTTATGGGGCCTCATTTAGATCTTATTTTGAAATTACAATGAAATGGTCAGAGAAACACATAAAAATATTTTTGTCAATTAGGTATTTTAACTGAAAGTTAACTTAAAAATACAGGTGTCATGATAGCTTCATTATTCACTGTGTCAGCTAACCAAATTTAGTGCAGATAACTTGCGAGTTTTTGCTGACTCAGCATGTGCCAGTGACATTGATTCAAGTCACTGTCATGCACTGCGAACATACCAGTCATCATGCCAGAGAAATGCAGGCTGCCAGAGAAAGCAGTCAGCATTGCCATAAGGCCAGCTCATCCTCTATGCATGACTATTTGGAGCATTTATTTGATACTTTATTAGCGTAGAAGACATATTTCTGGATGGATTCAAAATCAGACAAAGTTGTTGAGCTAATAAGGTGGTTTAATAAAGATATGTAAGCTGAAAATCCCATGTTTAATATCCATTGGAACATGGTATATATCTAATCAGGTTTAATGATCGTAATTGACTTTATGTAATTAAGTATTAACTGGACATTATCCAGCTTTGATGGACATTATCATCATGGGGGGTGATGGTTTTGCACCAGAGGGAGGTGGGTTCAGTGGGCCCCTGCTGTCATTCTGCTCGGACTCTTCCTGCACACCTTTAGCAGGGGGCGCCGCCCAGCTTCACATGGAATGTTCCCAGTGCCCATCACTGCTTTCTCATATTCTTCTTCCCACTCAGTGCACAACACATTTAACGGCAGGTCTTATATCTTATCGTTTCACAAATGTTTCTACTCTGTTTACTTAGTAACTACAACTAAACTGCAGCCCATAAGTCATATATTATTTCCACTCATCTTTTCAGTCTGTATTCCATTCCCTTGCTCCCCTTGTGTGTGAAGTAGTACCACATATCACCACCTGTCCCTGTCCCACCCCTGTCTGCAAGGCACCAGTTTGATGGCTCGATTCTCACTGGGAACTCCAGTCAAAGATAATGGGGGCAGGGCAGGATGGTAGTAGGGGTGATTCTGATGGCAATGATAGTACAAATGCATTCAATAAGACCACAAAATACTGTTTCTGAGGTGCAGGAGGCTAGGAAATCTTTAAGGGTTTTGTGTTTCTTAAATATATGAACAAATTCAGAGGTGGGTTCTGCTCACTGCTCACAGCCATCATATGCTCATATCCTAAAGTGTGAAACAGTTATTTCAACACAAAACTCATCTTAATCCAAGCAAACTACTGCTATTATTTATTTTCATGTATTTTCTTTGGAAAATCAAACCAGACAAATTCAGCTTCATTTTCATTGCAATAAATGTGTCTCCAGACTTTCATAGTCCACTTCTAAACATCAAGGACAGATGATTAAGGATTGCCTTGGGCAAATGATGATGACTGTCTCACCTGCCACTCTGACACATTTTATTGAACCTATTCTTCAACCATGCTGCTCTGCCTGGGGTGTAGCATTGCAATAGATTTTTTATCAGCTTTTGTTTCTGTGAATTTTATCTGCTAAAAGTGTATATGTGATGGTACATAGGCAGAGATGATTATTGAACTGGGTGTGTGCACCCATATGATAGCAACTGTCATCTGTTCTATGTAGATTGACTTGGTTTGTGGGAAATGTAGAAACAGACACACCCAAGACCAGGGCTAGACTGGGTTTGTTTAGGCAGGAATCCTAACTAGGCCTAGACATGTCAAATTTGTTGTGCACACATACACTCACAAACTCACAAACACTAACACATAATTTTACACATCAATAAAAATAAGGCCTAATTTCAAAATAACAATTTTGTCCTACCTTATAAGGTCAGTTGGCAGCACAATAATTTGCTATTTTCTGTCAGGTTGTCAGTGTTAGCTTCAATGTGATGTCCCATTAAAATCTTCTCTGTTGACATCAAAAGGAGGTCTTTCTTGAGAGAGAAGTTTATCTTTAAATGTAGGACGACCCTATATGTTACAGAGTTGAGATCAATTTATGGCAAAAAATGTATGGAAAGCAACAGAGAAAGTAAACTAACACTCAATTTGCAAATTCATGCCTACTAGTGAAGTGGATGTCAACCTTCTTTTATCCAAGGTCCCCCTGTGTCCAGGCAAGCATGTTTGTCCACCCCCTCAATGCAATGTCCACATTTCCGCGAAATCGAAAAGGAGGCAAAAGCAGCTGTCATTGGATTGGTTAAAGTCGCACAAAAAGAAAAAGATTTCATTGAGCCAACAGATAGCAGTGATTCCGTTAGTTATAGAGGGTCGTCCTACAAAATAACCCTCCTCTTCTCCTCTCTCTCGTCTCCCTCACACCATCCACGATTCTTTTCAAAGGTAAAGTGCAGGTTAATTTGTTTTATGCATTTTTACTTTATAATTTATATTAAATCATTTTTATATTAATATTTTTGGGTTGTGGAATGAATCATCTGAGTTTCCATTATTTCTAATGGGAAAATTCGCTTTGATATATGAGCGCTTTGGATTATGAGCATGTTTCCGGAATGAATTATGCTCGCAAACCAAGCCACCACTTTTATTTTAATTTGCTTACACTGCCAAAGAAAGTAATTTCTTTTAAGCATGACTCAAATAAGGTTTCACTCCACTATGTCCAACAGCACTCTTATTTTCTCAGTTGATGATATTGCTTTCAAAACCGAAGGTGAATGTTTGTGAACAAAGTAACAAAATATAAAACCTATTTGGTTCATTAGCAATATACTGCATGTGCATTTTGCACAAAAATATCTGGTTTGCTTCACCATCTAATTATTAAAAGGTTTGCTATTGATGGCAGGCCAGGCCACCAGGAGATCTCCCGATGGTCAGTCTGGGCCTGCACATGATACATGCTCAGTCCCAAATTAATGTTTCTGAAAGGTTCTCCTGCCATACAGTAGACCGCTATAAATTTTGATCATTGGTCATTATATCCTCAAAGATCAAAATGAGACCCTGTTGAATGTGACTTTTAATCACTCTGTGAAGTTTACAAAGTATTGGCAAAATTTTGGAGAAGCCTTGTCATAATCTACTTGTCTTTCACAGCATGCTTCTCAGTCTTCTAGAAATTTCATTATAGCCTGAAAATCCTAAATTATCCCAACCCGAGACTCACAGAGACGGCTGAGCAGCAGATGCTCCAGGTGTCTGCCAGTGAATCATTTATTACCCCTGGTAGCAACAACATTTTGCTCTCTTTCATTTTTCTGCTTGCTGCTGTTATCAGGCCTCCAGGCTCATATGCTGCTTTATCTGTGAATTTAGTGACTTTCTCCCTGATTTTCTTGTCACCACTGATGAGATTATTATAACAGAAGATTTAATATTCAGGTAAGGAGCATGCACTGATTACAGCCTGTTGCTGTACCTACCACATGTATCCATTTTCCATTTACATGACAAACCACCTCAAGGATGAGAACCTGAGAGCAGCCATGTCTCTGTCTGTGTGGTGTTGTGATTGTTAGATTGTGGGGACCAGACTTCCCCACCTTGTGGGGACATTTCTGTGAATACCCACAAGGAAAACCTAAATTTTATAAAAAAAACTGTGAATGCAATAAAACACTAAAATTTTCAGAAGTCTTATATTTTATTTGCTTACTTATGATTAAGGTTAGGGTTTTTCCCATAGAAATGAATGGACAGTCCCCATGAAGATATGAATACAAATGTGTGTGTGTGTGTACAGTTTGCTCTACAATGGGCAACTTCCACCATCTAAATACATATAGTGAAGTGAATTAGAGGTTCTAAATTACCCATAGTGTGTAAATGTATATGTGCATCCCTTAACAGCTGGCACTGGCTCCAGGCCCTGTGAACCCTGTACGGGATGACAATGCATGCAGTAGGTCCTACTTATTGTCATCATTGCACTGTAGATCCTGCTTTAAGCAGCCGCGACTTTTGTGTTTTGGTTTTGCTAGGTTATTCTCTGCATTTGCTAAACATACTTACAATGAATGTCGTGTCACCCTGCAGCAGGAAATTATAGAATATTTGAAAAGGAAAAACAACAGGCATTTTTATAATGAGAACACTAGGGTGTTAAAAACAGCTTCCCACAAATCAGAACACAGATGGCACTCTTCTAAATTAGAGGTATTTCATCCTGTCTGTAAATACACCCAAGTGAATTGTAACAATGTGCTTTCCACTGAGTCAGCATAATTCTCTAATTATGCTTAAAGTGAAGAGAACACAAACAATTTCTTTTAATTGAAGTTGCTGACCTATTTATCAAGTAATCAACCAATGTGCTTACCTTCATGTGGTGATGAGTCTATTAATTTTTTTGAACGACAAAATATTGAAAGCGTGTCATAGGACTCTAAAAACAACTAGCGGATTTGTCACTTATCCGTGACATTCTTGATGTTTTGCTCCACATGCTGAATATTTTGAGGCAGTTGAGGCAGTGAATTGATTACATTTGTTAATTAAACTCTCTAAATCATGCATTTACTTCATTGACGCTTGCTTGATAACAAAGGACTTTCTTCCAAGTTAGACATAATTCATCCATCTTCCAGCTGTTTGTCCAGGACAAGGTTACGGGGAGCCTGAGGTCTTCCGCAGGCAGTACACATGGCTGGGAAACATCCTGCAGGGATTTCCTGGCCATACATGTGCATATAATCACACGCATGACAGTACAATTTTGGCAATTTGAAATGAAATAATGCTTTATCTGTTATTTGCACAAGTACAAGTACATTGGAATACATTATTTGTGTTTCATTCACGACTTCATCTCTAGCCATCTTGACTACTGCAACTTATTACTTCCTGGTATCACTGCTGAATCTCTCTATAAAAACCAGATAGTCTGTCACCCCCCCCCCCCCCCGAATAACACTTGTTCGTACCAGCACATCATGTCCATACTTCAGAGCCTTCACTGACTCGCTATAAAAGAACACATCCACTTTAAAATACTTTCAAAAAGCTTAAAATACATTCAAAGCTCTTAACAACCAAGCCACACCATATCTCTCTTACTTGCTTCTCCCCTACCACCCTCCCTGCAGCCGTAGATCTTCCTCCTCTGGTTTCTTCTCCATCCCCCCATCCAAACTCCACAGCTTTGGTGACCATGCCTTTTCCCATTTAGCTCCCCGGCTTTGGAACTCCCTCCTTACTGCCATTCGTCAGTTGAACACAGTCTCCAATTTCAAAACCACACCTTTTTATTTGCTCAAGCCTATAACCTTCCCTATCCATAAAATGTTTTTGTTGTTTGTCAGATATGTTTACTTTGTTATGTCCTTTGCAAGCATATTTGCGTTTTTGACAATACTATATAAATAAAATGTATAATTACTATTATTTTGAAATATCCTGGGTATGAAGTTAAAGTGCATCCGGCCCTGCAAGCAGTCCTCCAACTTGAAGGGAAACAATTTTTGGGGGTTGGTAGCGGGATTGGCACTCCAGCCGCCATAAAACAACTAACAACTGCACGATTTAAACAAGCATGATACTCTTCTGCTCACCGTGGGAGTAGCTCTGCTGCAGCCGCCCACAGATGTGCTGCACGCACCATGAAGGGAATGGGGGAAAACCTTCGGGAGCCCCATCCCTGGACAAGTTGAAACCGTCGGAGAGCTAATAGGGTCAGGCCTGTTGGGGATCGGGGCTGGTGTGGTACTGAGGTGTCGCCTGCTGCATGGCAGCACTTGGGTCTCAGTTTGAGGTGACCCATCCAGGTAGGCACGTGGAACATCTGGTCTCTCCAGCAAGATGACCATCTTCCTCTGCTTTTGGGGAAGCTTTGTACAGTAACTTGGTACTCTAATGCTGGTGGTGCGGCAAAGGAGATCAAGCGCATCTTCGTAGGCAGACACTGGAGGCTCCTGCAGTACTTCAGGGTCTACAGAAGTGCCTAGTTTGTGAATTCTGACCACAGACTTGTTGTTGCTACTCTGAAGATTCAGTTTAGATCCAGTAGGCTACCACCTACTAGGAGAATGAGGCTGGACTTAGCCAGACTCCAATATCAAGCTGTTTCTGATGTGTTTGCATGCAATTTGTGTGAGGGACTTGCAGATTTGAGTGCAACTGCTGACTCTGATGTGGGAGACCTTCCGTGATAAGACCCTAAAGGTTGCTGAGGGTTGTGTTGATGTTGCCAGTGTTCCCAGAAGTAGGTGTTTCATCTCGCAAGGCACCCTGGATATTATCAAGAGAAGTCGCAATGCACGTCTTGGTGGCAACTCCAGTTTGTACTGAGAACTGAGAAGGACAGCTGTGAGGGCAAATAAGGATGCGTTTGTTAGATGAATCTGTGAGCAGGTGACACACCATCTGTGGTTTAGTGACCTAAGTCTTGCTTACAGAGGAATCAAAGCATTACGCACATCTGAATCTGTTCCTCGGAGACTTGCAGTCAGGGCAGATGATGGAATGGTCCTTACAGATGACATTGCAGTTGTGACCCACTGGGCCATTGTTTAAAGCTGGCCTTCCAGTTAGGATGTTGGACATCTCTGGGTCCACAGTTACATAAGAACATACGTTCTCAAAGCTGACCCTCCAATCAGCTGTTAACCACCCAGTCTCACTGAGATTGCACGTGTGGTGAATCAGCTAGGGCTAGGGAAGGCTGCTGGGATCTGTGTTATCTGGGGTGTACTTCTCCAGGCTGGTGGTAAGGCTGTCCTCCTGGCATTGCAGGTAATCTTTGCTTCCATTTGGGATTCAGGCGTCATCCCAGCTGACTGACTTGTAGTCCCTATCTGTAAAGGGAAGTGTGATCGCCTGGATTGGGGCAACTACAGGGGGATAACACTGCTTTCAAGGTCCTTGCTAGGGTCATCTTTAACAGGATCTGTGATCACTTGCCTGTCAGCGACTAAAGCAGTCTGGTTTTACGCTTAAGAAGTCCATCATCGACCATATCCTTGCACTGTGGGTTCTCATCGAGCACAAGCGCGAATATCAGCACAGGTTCTTTGCAGCCTTTGTCAATTTTCATAAAGCATTCAACTCAGTTTATCGAGATGCCCTGTGTGACATCCTGAGACTTTGTGGGATCCCCCTGAAGTTGCTGGACATCATGGATGGCCTGTACACTAGTACTGTGAGTGTTGTACAGAGTGGAGGGAGAACCTCTGTGTTCTTCCCAGTTGATTTTGGGGTTCACCAAGGGTGTGTTCTTGGGGTCCAGCAGCTGTGGGGTGTCCGTTGGTGAAGAAAGCTTTACTGATCTTGCCGATGATGCTGTGATCTTAGCGGAGTCAATGGGGCTCATCAGGGCTCTCAAGAGATTGAGCGAGGAATCTGAGTGCCTGAGATTGCGCTGGTGTCCTGGATAAAGACTAATATCCAGGCATTTAATGACTTCTTAGGCACAGCCATCAGTAGTGTGTCTGCGAGGAGAATGTCGACCTTGTCGAGAGATTTACCTACCTCGGTCTTGACTTTGTGTCGAATGAGCGGTTGCTAGAGGAAAGAGGCACATTACCTCCATTGTGAGGTAGCGCCAGTTATGGCACTATGGCCATGTGGTGCGTTTCCCTGAGGGTGATCCAGTTTGCACAATCCTCATTGTTGAGGACCCAAGCAGCTGGACTAGGCCAAGGGGATGCCCACATAACTCCTGGCTGCGGCAGATGGATGACTATTTCCGGGGGGTGGGACTGGACCATGTATCTGCCTGGGGGATCGCCGGCCGGGATCCCAAGGAGTTTCGCTGTGTGGTGGGTGCGGCAACGTGCTGCATCAGGGTATGCTCCCCAATCTGACTGGACCTGACCTTCTTGCTCTCCTTTATGAGAGATATACACATACATAAAGTTGAGAGCACAGCTTGGGGTCCAAGTGCAAGGTGAACTATTTATCCGGTGTGCTAGAGCATTTTGGGGGTTAAGGCACTTGATAAAGTGCCCAATGGAGACGTGGCCATTCTGCCATAGACAGGACTCAACATGGCAGCTTTGTGAAGACAGGCACAGAGTCCTAAGCCCACCCAAAAGAGGAAGTACGACTTGAAGCCAGGATCCCTAACTTAGGAGGCCTGCACATTACCGCTTAGGCCACTGGGCCACAGTTTAGAGATGCAAATTTGCCTAATTGCACATCTTTTATCTGTGGGAGGACACCAGAGTACCCAGAGGAAACCCACACACCAGGAGCAAGCATGCACACAGAGGGGGACGGGACTCGACCTCTTATTCCTGAAGGTGTGAGGACACAGTGCAGAGCCGCCGCGTATCACTATGGCACTCATGCACCTGAATTGGTATTATACATTAATCCTAATCCTCCCTCTATAGTCACACTTCTTTGTAATCCTAATAAGTGACTAATCCTGCCTAGTTACAGGCCTGTCTAAGGGTGCATTTCCACCACACCAGGTACCAAAGGTACGGTACTTCAAGGTGTGGTTTTCCACTGGCGTAAAAACTGGTACATTGCTAGCCCTAATATTGTGTGTATTTAAAAATAGGTTATAATTACTTAAGTTTGTGTATAAAGTTAACACAACTTAAATCATACAAGTATTTTTCATTAGCTAAAACAACAAAACTTATTCATTTACATGAAGGAAACTTAACGAGAAACAATGGGTGCGGTCGACTTCATGCAGCCGCTTACAGTGCTGGCTTAAAGCAATGCATTCTGGTCCTGATGCAATGCATCATGTTTATATTTTCTTGTCCGACTTCAGCCGGCACTGCAAAACGTCACCACGCATCACCATGTCACCATGTTAAAATCTTATCTAGCTCTGATTTAAAGGAACCCAGGGTTTTAGCTTCCGCCAGGGACGGATTATGGGTTGTGTGGGCCCCTGGGCAAAATGTTCGCGAGGGCCCCCCCCTCAAAAAAAAAAAACAAAAAAAAAAAACCGCCAGCATTGTCTGGGATGGCTAGTTGCTATGTCATCATGCCACTTGTGGGTCCAAACTAGTGCGGCGTACCGTGTTGTAAAAGCAGAATGATGTTGACAAAACTATCTTTTGCCTCTTTTTACCTCGGAAAAAGTGAAAAGAAGGTGGCTTAAGTTGATACAGTAAGTTGGATCTCAAATTATAATCAGTACAGCCTAATGCCATTACCTCACGTTAATGTTAGCACCAGGTTACCCATTTCTGTTTATAGAGACAGGTAGCAACGTAGCACAACCAGATCGTACCATAACAAACATTATTTGTTTGAATAATCCAGAATGTTCTGTGATCACATTTTGTGCATAAACTATACTATGATGTGAATTTAGATCAATTGAGAAGTGGGTAAACTCTAATTCTGAAATTTCAGAGGTGGGTAAACCGTGTTTACTTGCGTTTAGCCTCCACTACAGCCCTGGGAGTGATTACACTGGTCAAACTCTTACACTGCTACACTGGTCTGGGGGCCACTCAGCGGGCAGGTTAACCGCCTCCATCCCACCATGCTAGGGGTGGGCGATATACCGGTAGACTCGACTAACCGGTAGAAATTTGTCAACCGATAGAGATTTTGGTCTATCGTCTTAATCGCGATTGAGATCACGTGACGTTGCACGTTGGGTAACCACGCAATACACATTCACTTCGACAATGGAAGAAGACGGTGCAGCGGTGAGTTTGCTTACATGTGACAAAACCAACAAGGAGGAGATTGTAAAGAAAAAAGGTGCATCGTCTGTGGTGTGGAACAGAGCATGTGAGCGGAGCCTGAACGAGGAGCGGAGCGGGCGGAATTTGGTCAGAGTGCGGAGTGGGTTTTCTAATTAAGACTGGAGCGGTCGCTTTGTCTCGCTCCAATTTCGCTCCGATACCGCTCACACTACAATTCTGAGGCGTGCCCAAATCTACACAGAATTCATCTGTACAATTATCAAGACTGTTACACAAATTGGCCGAGGTGGAATTCGCAAAGTATTTCACAAAGGAAACTGATAAATCATACAAGTGTACTATTCTTATCAAACATATAGATGACAAGAATGTACAGCGAGAACAACAATGTGGTGAAACTGTCTCAGTGAGTAAAGATTCACTTTGGAATCACTTTTCTCAGAAACATGAGTGCTACGCGAACAAGTGGAAGCCAGAGCAAAACGCGTGCAAGTTTTATATGGTTGTAACTTGTAGCATATCAAGTCTATAAAGTATAAAAGCCTATAAAGTAAATATTGGTAATCAAATAAATTCATTTTGTCATTCAAAGTAGGTCTAATAAGATTTTTTTTTTATTTCACGTAACGTAAAATTTTATTTTAGAGACGTGCTGCATCAACAGAAAAAAATTGAGGAATTTAAAACGTGTCTGTATATTCGTTAGGCTATTAAACCCACTGATTCCTTTATTTTTAAGCCTATTTTTGTGTGGAATGCCATTTCCAAACCTGTCCGTTGTTGCCGATAGGTTGCTTAAAAACAAATATTTTCTGTTCTGACTGGCAATGTTGCCATTGCTCATATTTCTTTATGACATAAGGCTTCGGTTTAAGGTGACATTTGTTAGGCATGCAGATTATTTGTCCCTCTTTTAAATTGGAGCGAGCGTGGAGCGATTTGACTGGAGCGGGAGGACATTTTAGTGGAGCGAGGAGCGGTGTTGAGCGGAGCGGCGTAGTGCGAATTAGAGAGGAGGAGCGGGCGGAGCCAACAGCCTTCTCACCGCTAAAGGTACACTACACCCTCCTCCCTAGGGCCTCCTAGTAGGGCCCTCATAATCAGAGGGCCCTCTAAAAGCCCCCAAAGCCCCCATATTCCCTAGGACCCCCTGGTAGGCCCTCCTATTATGGTCCTTCTGGCTAAGAGGGCCTTCTAAAAGTAGGCTCCCATGCACCCATTTCCCTTTAAAGTTCCTATAGCAGGGCCAGGGGCCCCCTGAAAGCACCGACCCCCCCACCACCACCACCACCACAACCACAACAATTCAAGGGCCCTTGGCAGCCAAACGCCCTCCCTCCATGTTTCCATCAGAGGCCCTGTGAGGGACCAAGCAGTCAGGCAACACAAACACAGGAACTTAATTAAAGAAACAGGGCTTTATTAACCCCCAAATACAAACAATAGTACACTCAAGATCTTAATAACTGGGCCCATAAAAGAGATCAACAAAAATAAACAAAACTTAACATTACAAAGCAAAGTAGTAACTAAAACAAACTGACCTCCCAATAAAGAAATACGAGGGAACATATATAGAGGTTTGGCCAAACCAATTAACATACAAAGGGGTAAACCAAATAATCGCTACACATAATTAAACAAAGCAAAACACAACTAAACACCAACTCCCCCCTCTTGCCATGGCAGCACATGGTTTGCCCCTGCTCCAGGAGTCGTCCTTCTGGGAGATCTCTGCCCTCAGCCACACCTTTATGCTGCCTAGAAAAGACCATCCCCCAAAACCAAAATAACTGCAAACCAAAATGATTGATTTCAACAATCATTGCACACAACCCTACAACATGAAAACATGCTACCCCAACAGAAGGCAAAATCAAAACCTATAAATTACTGCAAATAAAACAAAAACATACAAAACAAATCAACTAAGGATGTAAATATATTTCTAGCCTTACTGTGTGGCTGTAGCCATCACACTCCCCCCCCCTTCTGAACTCTCGCTGGCACAGCGGGAGAGATAGTCTGCTATAAGGTTATCCTTGCCTGGAATATGCTGAACATCAAAACAAAATGGTTGCAGTGCTAGATACCACCGGGTAATCCTTCCGTTGGTGTCCTTCATCTTATCCATCCACTGCAACGCTCTATGATCCGTTTCCAGGGTGAATTCTCTACCCAGGAGATAGTATCTGAAGGAGTCCAGGGCCCATTTTATGGCCAACGCCTCCTTCTCCACCGTTGAATATCGAACCTCCCTGGGGAACAACTTCCGGCTGATGTAAGCAACTGTATGACGATCACCCAGAGGTCCCTGCAGAAGCACTGCTCCCAAGCCTCTATCAGAAGCATCTGTTTGCAATATAAAATGGTCATCAAAATTTGGACTATACAGAACTGGATTCTTACTCAGTGATTGCCGGATGTCCTGAAAGGCTTCTACAGCATCCTCCGTCCACTGGACCTGATTGGGATGCTGAGAACCAGTCATGTCAGTGAGCTTGGCGGCTCTGGCAGAGAATTGTGGTATAAAGCGATGATAAAACCCCGCCACGGCCAGAAAAGATCGGAGTTGTTTTTTTGTTTGTGGCAGAGGACACGACTCTATAGCATGGATCTTACTAACCTGCGGCCGTATCACTCCACCTCCAATAATATGGCCCAGATAGTCTGTTTCAGCAGCTGCAAACACACACTTTGCAGGATTCACCGTTAGCCCAGCAGAGTTAAGACGGCCCAGGACTGTGCCTAAATGTTCCAAGTGCTCCTCCCAATTGGCACTATAAATGACAATGTCATCCAAATAGGCTGCAGCAAACCCACCGAGATCACAGAGTACCTGATCCATGAGCCTCTGGAAGGTAGCAGGAGCCCCATGCAGGCCAAAGGCAAGAACGGTAAAATGGAAGAGACCCCATGGTGTTCTAAAGGCTGTTAATTCCCTGGACCGCTCCGTGAGTGGGACCTGCCAGTAGCCCTTGCATAGATCTAACGTGGTCAAGTACTTTGCTTTTCCGAGCCGTTCCAGCAAGTCATCAATCCTTGGTGTTGGATAAGAATCAAACCGAGAAACTGAATTCAAGTACCTGAAGTCAATGCAGAACCTTATGCTGCCATCCTTTTTTGGCACCAAGACCACGGGGTTGCACCACTCGCTCCTTGAAGGCTCAACGATACCTAGGGACAACATTAGGTCAACTTCCTTTTTCAACGAAGCTAATAGACGCTCTGGAATTCTATAGCTAAGTCGTCTCACGGCCACCCCTTCCCGAACAACAATGTCATGCTCAACAAGACTTGTCCTCCCAGGATTCTCCTGAAACACTTCAGAATCACAAAGTGATCTTATCTGCTGTTGCTGGGGGTCTGAGAGATGACTAAGGTCAAAATCTTCCCGTGCACTGGTGTGAGGCAAGTATTGCTCATCTACTTCCTCTTCCTCCAGCACCCTTTTGACCAGCATCCCTTCTGCCTTCTTTTCAGGCCGCTGGACCCACTCCGTCAAAAGATTTATATGCAACACTCTGCTCGTACGTTGCCGTCCCGGGGTTGATACCTGGTATGTAGTAGGCCCCAGTTTCCTCAGGATCTCAAATGGCCCTTGCCATTTCGCCAATAACTTGTCATCATCACTAGGAAAGGAGCACCAGCACCCTTTGTCCCACCTCAAAGGATCTCTGTCGAGCTGATTGATCATACCAAGTCTTCTGTTGCTTCTGGGCCTCTTCCATATGCAACCGAGCAAGCTCACGCATTCCCTCCAGTCGATCCCTCATCTGCACCACATAGGAGACAATGTTCACAGGTCCATTACTGCCCTTACCCCCCTCCCAGATGTCCTTCATCAGTGAGAGGGGTCCTCTCACTTCATGCCCATACAGCAGCTCAAAGGGGGAAAAACCCGTAGAGGCCTGTGGTACCTCCCTATAGGCAAAAAGGAGGTAAGGCAGCCATTGATCCCAGTCCGTACCACTACTGTTCACAAACTTCCGGAGCATCTGCTTCAGAGTCTTGTTGAAGCGCTCAGTCAGGCCATCAGTTTGGGGATGGTATGGTGTGGTCCTCAAACTCCTGATACCAAGTAACTGATAAACCTGCTTCAACAGGGTGGACATAAAGTTAGTACCCTGATCAGTTAGAATTTCCCGAGGGAAGCCCATCCTGGAGAAGAAATGCACTAAACAGAAAGCCACCGATTTTGCTTTTATGGACTTCAATGGAAACACCTCTGGGTATCTGGTTGCGTAATCTGTTATCACCAGCATAAAACGGTTTCCTGCCTTACTCCGTTGAACTGGCCCAACAATGTCCATTCCCAGGCGTTCAAAGGGAGTACCAATGATAGGTAATGGCTGGAGTGGAGCTCTAGATGGAATGCTCGAAGATGTCCTTTGGCACTGGGGGCAACTTCTACAAAACTGAGCAACATCTCTACGCAAGCCGGGCCAATGGAAATAACGTTGAATACGCGCTGTGGTCTTATGCTTACCTAGGTGGCCAGCCGAGGGAACAGAATGTCCCAACGCAAGTATTGTATCTCTAACTGCTTGGGGGACCACCAGCTGCCGCACTGACCCCTGCTGCCGATAGAGAATGCCCTTTTGCAAAATAAAGCCCTCAATGCATTCCAGTCCAACTCCTGGCTCCTTCTCCTTTACTTCCTTAAAAAGAGATTTCAAAGATGGATCAGTTCTCTGCATATCCATCACATTGGCTGGCACCTGGAACCCTGAAAATAACTCTGGATCAGTGTTGGTTGGAGGTTCCACAACTGTGTGTTGGAATTTCTCCACTCTTCTCTGACGACGGGTTTTCCGGGACTTCCCGGGCAAGATCTCCAACTCACCATTGTAGAAGGGTAGAGCACTGAGTCCCTCCAGGCACTCAAAGGACCTTTTAGCCTGTGTTCTGGTAACAGCAACATTACATTTTCGCCTTCTGTCTGACTCCAACAAATCAAAAATCACCGGAAGATCTCGACCTAACACAGCTGGATAAGGTAGGTTATCAACAACCCCAATGTTCACAAGGTAAATTACACCCTCTACCTTTATGTACACATCTGCTGTTGGATATCTTTTCTCATCCCCATGTACACAACAGATAGGAATGGTGTCTCTGGTGTTAACCACATTAGGCGTAACAAACTTTCTGTTGACGAGGGTCTGATCACTTCCTGTATCAATCAAAGCCTTTAGAGCAGTCCCATTAATTTCAGTATGTACTACTTTAACCGACATACTCCTATGGGGCTCAGACTCAGCATGACGGCGCGGCACCACACACATTTGTGTTATCTTAGCTGAATTTTTAGGACACATAGGTTTCGTGTGTCCTTCTATTCCACAAAGGTAACAAATTAGCTTGTGACCCAAAGGCCTTAATGGTCTAGTAGCTGCCTGATTCTCCCACAAAGGTGGCTTACCCGCCACTAGTTTCTGACTCTGCTGTTGGGTAGGTTTGTGGCTCTCTTTTACCATCTTCCCTGAGGTGTAGCTCCATGGCTGTCCCTTCCTCCGGGCAGCCACAAACACATCAGCCAACTTAGCAGCCTCCATTCCTGAACCAGGGTCATGTTCCCGGATCCAAATCTGCAGCTCAGGGGCCAACATTCTCAAGAATTGCTCCAATATGATAATTTCACCAATCTCAGCAATGGTTTTACCTTTCGGCTGTAACCACTTCCCATAAAGCTCCTTAAGTCTTGCATACAATTCCTTGGGACGTTCATCAGGGTAAACCTCCAGGGAGCGGAACCTCTGTCTATAGGTCTCAGAATTAATTTCATACTTAGAAAAAAATGGCACCTTTTACCTTGTCGTAGTCAAGGGCGTCATCCACATCCATATGCACATATGCGCCTCTAGCTTTTCCAGTCAGCAACGGCATTAAATGAAAAATCCAGTCCACTTTTGGCCACCTACATGCTTCTGCAATGCGTTCAAATGCAGTGAGGAAATGCTCAATATCATCAGCATCGGTTAATTTTTCTAACCTGGGCTTGCAGTGTGAATGATATTGACTTGCCGCACTCATGGCTGGATTAGTGGTTATAGCCATAGCCCCATCTTGGGCCTGAGGGAGATAAGGCTCCTCCAAATCCAGGGGCTCATCTGCTGGTAGGGGATCTGGTGGTGGTGAGGTCCGGGCCTGCACTTCCATCTGCAATAGCTGAAACTGATGTTGCAGTGATTTAAACCGTTGTTCCTGTCTTGCAGCGATCTCCCTCTGCCTCTCTTCTCGGGCCTCCTGCTGCCCCATATGGGCTTGAAAAACAGCCATCAAATCAGACAGAGTTGGCTCCTTTCCTTCACCTTCTGTACCATCTGCACCACTGGAAGCTCCCTGGTCAGCCTCTTCACTCCCAGCTAGCCTCTCCTGCGGCATCTGTGAGCTCACCAGTGCTCCTTGGTCTTTCCCACTTCTTCCTCCACGAACCATTTTTCCTCAATTGAGGGGAACCGGGGGAAAAATAAAAAAATTAAAAAAAAAGAGAAAACCCTGTGCCTGCCACTGAATGATCCCACCGCTGCCACCAATTGTGAGGGACCAAGCAGTCAGGCAACACAAACACAGGAACTTAATTAAAGAAACAGGGCTTTATTAACCCCCAAATACAAACAATAGTAAACTCAAGATCTTAATAACTGGGCCCATAAAAGAGATCAACAAAAATAAACAAAACTTAACATTACAAAGCAAAGTAGTAACTAAAACAAACTGACCTCCCAATAAAGAAACACGAGGGAACATATATAGAGGTTTGGCCAAACCAATTAACATACAAAGGGGTAAACCAAATAATCGCTACACATAATTAAACAAAGCAAAACACAACTAAACACCAACTCCCCCCTCTTGCCATGGCAGCACATGGTTTGCCCCTGCTCCAGGAGTCGTCCTTCTGGGAGATCTCTGCCCTCAGCCACACCTTTATGCTGCCTAGAAAAGACCATCCCCCAAAACCAAAATAACTGCAAACCAAAATGATTGATTTCAACAATCATTGCACACAACCCTACAACATGAAAACATGCTACCCCAACAGAAGGCAAAATCAAAACCTATAAATTACTGCAAATAAAACAAAAACATACAAAACAAATCAACTAAGGATGTAAATATATTTCTAGCCTTACTGTGTGGCTGTAGCCATCACAGGCCCTATAGGGTCAGGGGCCCTTGTAGGCAGAGGATCAAAGAATGTAGGCCCTCTAAAATAGACAAACGAAAATACATTGTTGATAAGCGTTGCAAATTGTTTTGGGTTAGGGGCCCCACGGGCCCCCTGCACCCCAAGGGCCCCTGGGCAGCGGCCCCGCTGGCCCGGTCCGTAATCCGTCCCTGGCTTCCGCTACACTAGCAGGAAGACTATTCCATACTCTAACTACACGCTGTGTAAAGAAGTGCTTCCTCAAATTTGTTTTAAAATGTTCTCCCACTAATTTCCACTTATGGCCACGAGTTCTAGTATTTAGACTAATATTGAAATAGCCATTTGGCTGAACAGCATCCAGACCCGTTAGAATCTTATAGACCTGGATCATGTCCTCCCTTAGTCTCCTTTGCTCAAGACTAAACAGATTTAGCTCAGCTAACCTCTCCTCATAAGACATTCCTCTAAGACCAGGAATCATTCTCGTAGCCTTCCGTTGCACCTTTTCTAAGGCAGCAATGTCCTTCTTAAGGTATGGTGACCAAACCTGCACACAATATTCTAGGTGGGGTCTTACCAAGGAATTATATAAATGTAACCACCTCCCTTGACTTAAACTCCACACACCTAGAGATATAACCCAACATTCTATTGGCCTTTTTTATTGCTTCCCCACACTGGCGAGAGTGGGAAATGGAAGCATCAACATACACACCGAGATGTTTCTCGTAATCGGCTACTTTTATTTCAGTGGAACCCATATATCTGTACTTTATATTTCTGCTCCCTGTATGGATTACCTTACATTTATCTGTGTTAAATTTCATCTGCCAAGTATCAGCCCAGTCGATAATTAAATCCAGATCCCGTTGTAGCCTCTCTGCTGCTAGATCAGTATCTGCTACACCAGCCACCTTGGTGTTGTCTGCAAATTTAACCAGTTTACTATATGTATTGATGTCAATATCATTAACATAAATTAGGAACAATGGTGGTCCTAAAATTTAACCCTGCAGTACCCCACTATGAACACAGGCCCACTGTTACATTGTGCCTCTAATAACTACTCGCTGCTTCCTGTCAGTTAGCCAGTTTTCCCATCCAAGCTGCTACAGTTCCTAAAACCCCTGTAGCTTTGAGCTTAAGCAAGACCCGTTTGTGGGGGACAACATCAGAGACCTTCTGGAAATCTAAGAAGATCACATTGTGGGCCTTTTTGTGATCAATTTCTCTTGTAGCTTCCTCAAAAAACTCAAGTAAATTAGTTAAACAGGATGTACCTCTCCTAAATGCATATTGGCTATCCCTCAGAATGTTATTTGAATCAAGGTAATCTACCATTTTCACTTGGATTATATCTTCCATTACTTTTCCAGTTATGCAAGTTAAAATGATTGGCCTATAGTTTGCTGGATTACTTCTATCCCCTTTTTTGAATATGGGTGTTATATATAACCATGCTTTCAATCAGAAGGTACAGCACTAGCAGATAACGATTTTTGGAATAGTAGCTGTGTGTTGGCCCGGGGTAAAAGACCCCAACAGCTATTTATTTTGGTTTTACTCTTAAGTTTGTTTTAACCCCTTTTGGATCTCCTGGAGCACGGTCAACAGAGAAGAAACAAATCACAGGTAGTAGTGAGGTTTGTTACAAACACATTTATTGAATACACAAAGGTATTGCTTCTCGGCCCAGATGCAATCCTCCCTGGTCTGGACAAGCTGGTTCCGCTCCCTGTCTCTCTTGGTGCTGCTCCAAGCAGCTCCGGTGCTTTCGTTCACCCGCTGCAGTCTCAAACCTGCACACACCGGAGAGGAAGAGAGAAAATCCCGTGGCCGCTGCTCCTGCCACCGACACCGCTTTCCCTTCGGGACTTGGACCACCGCACCGTGATCCACTCGCCTCCGGTTCGTCATCGTTGTCTTTGCAGCGAGCAGCAAAACCACATTACAAGGAATTCCAAACGTTTAGTCTTCCTGCAACATTACGGCACACGTCCTTCCCAAGCGAGAGCGCCCCAAACAATGGTGGCTGCCATCTTTAAAAGTCCCAAGTCCCGCCCCGCCAGTTCGTTGTCATGGAGCCGGGCAGTCGATTGCCTAAAGGCAGAGCTACCCCGGACCCACATAGCTATTCAGGGTGCTGCCAGAACAAAACCAATTTAGGGAAAAAAAAACAAACATAAACACAAAATGGTGCTCCTTACGCCAGGGCACAACATATCCCTCATCTATTTTAAAACTATAGGTAAGATGCCATCAGGGCCCTGTGATTTATTTTTAATTTAGGCTTAGCTTGGCATTGTACCACATCAGTCTCAGTTATACATATCTTAGTCATAGACGATGCTGGATTAGTAATAAAAGTCGGTATGTTACTCGCGTCGTCTACGGTGAATACTCCTGCAAAACAACCATTATACTCATTAATTATATCAATTTCATTTTCAATTATTAGGCCCTTACTATCCTGCAAATTAGTGATTTCAGCTTTTAGAGCTCTTTTGGAGTTAAAATATTGGAAGAAACTTTTAATGTCATCCTTAGCCTCCAATGCAATCTTCATTTAAGACAGATCGTGCAGCACCACTCAGCTGGCTGTGCAAACTGGAACGCCTCTGTGACAACACAACTTTGCCCTTATTGGCTGAAGATTTTAGTCACACGCATGACGTTTGTATCCCTGGAAGTTCCCAGGCCCAGTTCCGAACCACCCCAGAGCACACTGGAGATCCCCAGCAGATGATGCCAAAAGGACGACATCGTCCGCAAAAAGCAGCAGGGCAATCCTGAGGCCACCAAACTCGACACCCTCAACACCCTGGCTGTGCCTAGAAATCCTGTCCATAAATATTATAAACAGGACTGATGACAAAGGGCAGCCCTGGCGGAGCACAACCCACACTGGGAACACGTCCGACTTATGAATGAATTCCATCATGGCGCGGCCATGTCCAGACGCCTTCCTGATCGCTCCGCTTAGACTGTGCTTTTATTTTATCTAGTTTTTATCGCTTTTCATGCAAGCGAAATAACTAGTTTAGTTGACATCGGAAGCCAAGCTCCAAAGTTTATTTTAGACACTTTTAAACCCGAAATGTCGTGGCCGGCTGGAATCCTGCGAGGCACGAATGACAACAATGAACAGAGACGCAACCCCCCAAGATGCAGAACAAAGAAACATTGCGGGACACGTGGCAGCGTTCAGAACAGACTGAGGAAACGTGCTCATCGTCCTCCACTGCCTAGCATCTTGCTCGCCAACGTCCAATCTCTGGAAAATAAACTAGATGACCTCAGGGCGAGGTTGAAGTTCCAGCGTGACTCAAGGAACTGCAAAATCTTATGTTTCACCGAAACGTGGCTGACCCCCCTGGTACCGGACCTAGCGGTAACTCCATCAGACTCTTTCTCTGTGTTTCGCATGGACAGAACTGCGGAGGCAAAGAAATGTAAGGGCGGAGTGTTTCATGGTGAACACTGCGTGGTGCGAGGCAAAGAGTGTCTCCATACTATCGCGCTCCTGCTCGCCTCATCTGGAATACTTGACCATCAAATGCCGTCTGTTTTACCTGCCCCAAGAGTTCAGCTCGGTCATTGCAACTGCGGTGTATATCCCACCTCAAGCAGACACAGGTACAGCTTTGTCTCAACTACATGATGTGCTTAATGCGACTCAAAACAAACACCCGGATGCAGCGCTCATTGTAGTGGGGGATTTTAATAAAGTAAATCTCAGACAAGTCATGCCGAACTTTCACCAACATGTTACGTGTCCAACTAGGGGTGCTAACATTCTGAACCACTGCTACACTCCATTTAAGCTGGCTTATAAAGCCGTGTTACAGCCCGCTTTTGGTAAATCTGATCTGATCAGCCATTTTTCTCATACCGGAATACAAACAAAAGCTCCTCCAGCAAGCCCCGGCCTTGAGGGAGGTAAAACGCTGGTCCGCCCAATCAGAAGCCACGCTGCAGGATGCGCTCGAAGACATAGACTGGGACATGTTCCGGTCATGCGCAGCTGACGTCAACGAGTTGGCGGATGTAGCACTAAGCTTCATTAGCACACTTGCTAACGACATTCTCCCCACGGCAACAGTAAAGATGTTCGCTAACCAGAAACCATGGGTGGATGCAACCATCCGCGAGGCTGTGAACGCCCGTATCGCTGCGTACAATGCAGGACTCACCACCGCCGATATGAGCGATTACAAAGCGGCATCGTATGGAGTACGGCGCGCAGTGAGGTTGGCAAAACTACGCTATTGCAAAGGCATCCATAATCACTTTAATCAGGGCGACACGCGCTCTGTGACACGGACTGCAAACAATCACGGACTTTAAAGGCAAAACCACCACGGCCTGCTGCCAGAGCGCAGTGATGTCATCAACCTTGCGGAGCTCGACGTGTGGAGGGCGTTGCAGCGCGTCAACATCAGGAAGGGACCGGACGGCATCTCCGGGCGCCTGCTGCGCCAAGTCTTCACTTACATCTTCAATGAGTCTCTGGCTCAGTCTGTGGTCCCAACCTGCTTTAAAAGATCCACTATTGTTCCAGTCCCCAAGAACAGCAAGCCCTCATGCCTAAATTATTACCGGCCAGTTGCACTTACGTCGGTGGTCATGAAGGTTTTTGAGAGACTCATTGATGGGCCGAATGGCCTCCTCTCGTTTGTAAATTTCTTATGTTCTTATGTTCTTAAAGACCATATTATTGCCTCCATCCCACGCTCCACAGACCCACTCCAGTTAGCTTATCGCCCCAATCGATCCACAGATGATGCCATCTCCCACGTTCTGCACACCACCCTCAGCCACGTGGACAAGAAGCAAGGGAACTATGTAAGACTGTTGTTCATTGATTACAGCACAGCGTTCAACACCATAGTCCCCCACAGACTGTCTACCAAGCTGCGGGAGCTAGGACTGAACAGCCACCTCTGCGCTTGGATCCACAACTTCCTCACAGGCAGACCACAGGTGGTGAGAGTAGGTGGCTGTGTCTCCAACTCCATCACACTCAACACAGGTGCACCTCAAGGATGCGTTCTCAGCCCACTGCTCTACACGGTCTACATGAGAGACTGCGAGGCCATACACAGCTCCAACTCCATCATCAAATTTGCTGATGACACAGTAGTGCTGGGCCTCATCTCCAACGACGATGAGGCAGCCTACAAGGAGGAGGTAGACAACCTGACATCAAGGTGCCAGGAGAACTGCCTCCAACTAAACGTCAGCAAGACCAAGGAGCTGGTGGTGGACTTCAGCAGGAGGATGGAGCGCTCCTACACCCCCCTCTACATCAACGGGGCTGCAGTGGAGCGAGTGAGCAGTTTCAGATACCTGGGCGTTCGCATCACTGAGGACCTGACATGGACAGAACACATCCGGAGTCAGTGCAGCAAGGCAAGGCAAGGCAGAGTCCCTACCACCTGAGACAGCTGAAAAAGTTTCGCGTCTCTCGTGGGATCCTGAAGTCGTTCTACTCCGGTGCAGTGGAAAATGAACATCACGTCCTGGTATGGAAATAGCCGTGTCCAGGACTTAAAGGGACTGCAGAGAGTGCAGGACATATACACCAGGAGATGCCGGAGCAGAGCTATCAGGATCATCAAAGACTTGTCTCACCCCAGTAACTGTCTCTTCAAGCTGCTAAAATCCAGCAAACGCTTTAGGAGTATTACGGCAAAAACAGAGAGACTCAGGAGGAGCTTCTATCCTCATGCCGTAAGACTTCTCAATCAGGACATGACACCACTACCTCTCAAATATCATACAGCGGATACGTAAACTGCATGGACAATCCACTTATGAAGGCAACTTCAATGCACACTGCACTTTGCACAACAATCATCTGATGTGTTACGCGCCGCTCTTCGTTGGACCCCGCCCACGGACGAGTCAACTCAGCCCAGCCTTGCTCCGCCTACCCGTTCGACTCCGCCCACGAGATGTTGAAACGTCTTCGTCATTTCCATCCCGGGATGCTGAAAAGCTCGACAACAGGAAACTTCAGGAGCTCTGCTCATTATTTTGTATTGTCTTTGGTTTGCTTATTGGTTTGATTATTGTGTATGACGGTTTTGGTTTCTTGGATTACGATTTCTCACTTTGCCCTTTCTCTGTACTTCTGCCTTGGTTTGTTTGCTTTCTGGTATTCAACTTTTCGCCCAGTTTTTGGTTACGACTTCGCGCACCCCCTCGGACTCTGACGATTTGCTCTGTGTATGTGCTGTGTGTGTTTCTGGTGCGTAAGGAGTGATTGCCGTTTTGTTTGAAAGACTCTGTGTATACTGTGATTTGGTTAGGGAGTAAGTTGTAGGACTTGTTGTTACTGTTCTTTGTTTTTAATAGTTCAGTTGGATTTGGGTTTCATTTGGAAGTCAGGTTTCTGTTTATTATTTTGGCTATAAACACTCCTGAAGCTTCTGCACCAGGTTTGTTGTTCTGTGCCTGTCGCGTGTAAATAAAATAAGAAAAAATCTAAAAATGTACCCCTTTGTCTACGTGTGTTCCCTTCTGCACCACACCCCGTGTTTCCCCAGTTCCCTTTCCCCTTTCCCTTCCACTCTGTTACGCCCCAACCCTAGACTGGGGTTCGTAACAGAAATTGGGGGCTCGTCCGGGATCCCATTGTCTGGGATTTCACTATTAAATAATTTTTGCATCTTCCCTCTGGGTTGTCTGTGTCACTCAGTCCCTGTGTCTTTTTCGGCTTTGTTTGGCGGATTACCTGTGGTGGGGAAGATCGGTGTAATTGGGATTTGTATGGCTACGTTCGACCTACTTGAGTTTACTTTGAACCCCACACTGGAGCAGTTTGACACTTGCAGGAAGTCAGACGTAGCCATCGCGGAGTTCTTTAATGTGGTGGTCCCTGTTGGTGCCTCAAAGCGGGAGATTAAGCAGGTCCTGCAGGACGAGTTGGTCACGCAGGGAATCCTGCCGGAGCCTGGTGATCCCTCGGGTGTTGCACCTTGCCCAGCCCGGTTGCCTACGACGGCGGAAGCCGGAGACCCGGTGCCTCGGCCTCGCATGGATCCCGGCTCGCCTAAGGAGGACATCCTCCTTACAATTCCGCTTAGGGAACTCGAATTGGAGTTTAAGAGGCAGGACTGCCAGGTGCAACTCCTACGGATAAGGGCTTTGGAGATGGAAGCAGAGCGGGATGCTGCCATGCAAAAGGCGAAGGTGGGCCAGCCACAGCCTATTCCTCAGCCACGTAAGGTAAGCTCGCCCCTTGAAGTTGCTCGCTCCCCCGCTCGTGCCGGTGCTAGCTCGCCGGACGAGACTACGCATCCTTGCACTCGGTCTCCGTCAGTTCCAACCCGGTCCCATGAGAGGGAAAACATTGGATTCGATGTGAGTCGCCATATTGGACTTGTGCCCATATTTAGAGAGAATGAAGTAGATGCCTATTTCCCCATCTTTGAGCTCATTGCGACTACTCTGAATTGGCCCAGGCACCTTTGGTCGCTTCTGCTTCAGTGTAAACTCGTGGGGAAAGCTGAAGAGGTTTGTTCAGCTCTTGGTTTAGAACAGAGCCTTGACTATGAGGTTGTGAAGGCAACTGTCTTAAGGGCTTATGAATTAGTGCCGGAAGCTTGCCGGCAAAACTTCCGAAAACTTTGTAAATCTGCCCAGCAAACCCACATGGAATTCGCTCGGGAGAAGTCACTTCTCTTTGATAAATGGTGTACCGCTAGTGGTGTGACTGACTTTGATCAGCTTAAGGAACTGCTCTTGCTGGAGGAGTTCAAAAACTGTGTACCAGATCGTGTAGTGATATACTTGAACGAACAGAAGGTTATGTCTCTTGCGGAAGCCGCTACCCTCGCAGATGAATTTATATTAACCCATAGAACTGTGTTTGTCCCTACTCCTTTGCCTCGTAAGCTCCATCCTAGATCGGTGCCGCCTCCTGAGAAGGCTGCCCCGACAATCCCACCGGTAGAAACTAGGGAATGTTTCTATTGTCATGAAGTTGGTCACCTTATTTCGGTTTGCCCTGCGCTACGGCGCAAGAATGCCCGTTTGTCTGTGAAGAAGGTACATGTTGCTGATTGTGTCACTGATGTCTTGCTGCCACATAACTCTGTCGAACCCGCTTTCCAGCCATTTGTGTTTTCTGGGTTCGTTTCGCTGGATGAATCTGGTGTCAATTGCCCTGTAACTATTTTGCGTGACACTGGAGCTGCTCAGTCTTTCATACTCGACACTGTATTGCCTTTTACCAACTCTACCTACTCTGGGTATGATGTCCTCGTGCAGGGGATTGAATTGGGAACTGTGAGAGTGCCTCTGCATCAGGTTTTTCTGAAGACGGAGGATTTCTCAGGGTTGGTTAAAGTGGCTGTTCGACCTCGTCTCCCTGTTTCAGGAGTAACTTTCATCCTGGGTAATGATATTGTGGGAGGGAAGGTAGTTTCCTTACCAGAGGTTTTGTCAGAACCCAGGTACTGCTCTGACAATTTAGAATGTGACTACCCTGCTGTATTTCCCACCTGTGTCCTTACTCGTTCTCAGGCTCGAAAATTAGTGGAGATTGACCTGGCTGACACCTTCATGGGTGATCGGGAGGTCTTCATTTTGCCCTTGTGCTCTAGTCCAGCGCCTGAGCTAGAAGAACCGGTTTTACCCCAAGCCACTGAAAGTATGTGTACACGGGGAGACTTCATTTCTGCTCAGGGAGCTGACCCATCCCTGAAGGAATGCTTTGATTCGGCCATAGAGAAGGCAGACTTAGCAGACCATCCAGTGGCGTACTTTGTCGATCATGATGTGTTAATGAGGAAGTGGACACCTCCTCAGTCTGAAATGGAATGGGCTATGGTGTTTCAGGTGGTTGTTCCGTGTTCCCATAGAAACCAAGTATTAACCTTAGCTCACGACCACCCGTGTTCTGGCCACTTAGGGGTTAGGAAGACGCTCGCTCGCATACTGAAATGTTTTTATTGGCCAGGGATAAATTCGGGCGTAAAGAAATATTGTCGCTCGTGTCATACTTGTCAGCTGATAGGAAAACCCAACCAAATGATTTCCCCCGCTCCCCTGCGTCCAGTCCCAGCGATTGGGGAACCGTTTGAACACGTCTTTATTGATTGTGTAGGTCCATTACCTAAAACTTGTTCCGGGAATAGTTACCTCTTTATGTTAATGTGCGCTACTACCCGCTACCCTGAAGCGATACCTATGCGGAGCTTAAAAACTAAAGGGGTGGTGAAAGCTCTAATAAAATTCTGTACCACATTTGGTTTGCCGAAATATATACAATCTGATCAAGGGTCGAACTTCACTTCGCAGTTATTTTCGCAAGTGTTACGTGAGTTGAATATTCGACATTAGGTCTCCAGTGCTTATCACCAGGAGTCCCAGGGTGCCCTTGAGCGTTTTCATCAGTCGTTTAAGACGATGTTGCGAACCTACTGTTTAGAGGCGGGAAAAGATTGGGATGAAGGAGTGCCTTTGCTTCTTTTCGCAATTTGGGATACCGTGCAGGAATCCACTGGGTTCAGCCCAGCTGAACTTGTTTTTGGGCATATGGTGCGTGGCCCTTTAAAGGTTCGTAACACATGCGTCACCATTTGCCACTTTTTTGTATATGTTGTATATTTTATTTCATTCTTATTTGTCTGCACTTTTATATTTATATTGTCTGCACTTTTTTACTGTTTTCCCTTTCTCTTTTTGCACAGTCTTTGGATCGGTCAGGGTTCATTTCACTACATGTTGTACTTGTTATAACTATGTATGTGACAAAAAAGAATCTTAAATCTTATTACCGGCAATACGGACCAAGCTTCTGCTCCGTTCATACAGGGACCGAATCGCCCACAACAGTGGACCCTGGACCCCATACTCCCGAAGCACCCCCCACAGAGAACCTTGGGGAACCCGGTCGTAAGCCTTTTCCAAATCCACAAAACACATGTAGACTGGATAGGCAAACTCACAGGCCCCCTCCAGTACCCTTGCAAGGATATAAAGCTGGTCCAGTGTTTCACGGCCAGGACGAAAACCGCACTATTCCTCCTGAATCCGAGATTCGACTATCGATCTCACCCTCCTCTCCAGTACCCCAGAATAGACTTTCCCAGGAAGGCTGAGAAGTTTGATCCCCCTGTAGTTGGAAATAAGGGGACCACCACCCCGGTCTGCCAATCCAGCGGCACTGTCCCTGACCTCCACGCACTGTTGAGAAGGCGTGTCAGCCACGACAGCCCCACAACATCAAGAGCCTTTAGGTACTCCGGGTGGATCTTGTCTACCCCCGGGGCCCGGTCACCACGTAGCTCTTTAACCACCCTGGCCACCTCAGCCCCAGTGATGGGCAAGCCCCCCCCCCCAGCACCCTCGGGCTCTGTGCCCTCAGATGTCTCAAAGGCAGTGTGTGTAGATGTATCTGAGGCAGGGTTGAGGAAGTCCTCAAAGTATTCCTTCAACCTCCGGGTGATGTCCTCAGGTGAGGTCAACAGCACCCCCTCCCCATTATAAATAGTAGGAACCAGGAGCTGCTTCCCCATCCTGATATTGCGGATGGTTTGTCAGAACCTTTTTGAGGCCGACCGAAAGTCACTTTCCTTGGCCTCACCGAACTCCTCCCAAGCCCAGGTTTTTGCATTTGAAACCGCCTGAGTCGCATTCCGCTTAGCCTGTCGGTACCCGTCAGCTGCCTCCGGAGACCCCATGGCTAATAATTCCCAGTAAGCCTCGTTCTTCAGCTTGACAGCCCCCCTCACCTCTGGTGTCCACCATCGTGCACGAGGGTTACTGCCATGACTGGCACTAACCACCCTGCAGCCACAACTCCGTATGGCTGCTTCCACAATGGAGGTCCAGAACAGTGTCCATTCAGACTCAATAACCCCAACCTCCCCCGGTATGCAGTTGGAAGCTCCGGCGAACAGAAGCCTCTGCCAGACGTTCCCAGCAGACCCTCACTATGTGCTTGGTCCTACCAGGTCTGACCAGCTTCCTCCCCCGCCACCTGAGCCAATTCACCATCAGGTGAGGATTAGTTGACAGCTCTGCCCCTCTCTTTACCAGAGTGTCCAAGACAGAAGGCCGCAGATCAGATGATACGATTATGAAATCCATCATCGACCTGTAGCCCCGGGCATGTTCGTACCATGTCCACTTATGGACACCCTTATGCTCGAACATGGTGTTCGTTATGGACAAACCATGCATTGCACAGAAGTCCAATAACAGAACACCATTTGGGTTCAGATCAGAGAGGCTGTTCTTCCCAATCACCCCCCTCCAGGTCACACTGTCATTGCCCATGTGAGTGTTGAAGTCCCCCAGCAAAACGATGGAATCCCCTCATTCGATGCATAAATGCAGATGACAGTCAGAGACCTATCCCCAACCTGATGGTGAAGGGAGACAGCCCTCTCGTTCACCGGAGTAAACTCCGTTATTAATGCACCGAGCTGTGGGGCCACCAGTAGCCTCACCCCAGCCCGGCGTCGCTCACCTGCTTCAATTCCAGAAGAAAATAACGGCCAGCCCGTCTCCAGGAGATTGGTTCCAGAACCTACGCTATGCGTTGAGGTGAGCCCGACTATATCTAGTCGATATCGCTCAACCTCACGCACAAGCTAAGGCTCCTTCCTCACCAGAGAGGTGACATTCCATGTCCCAAAAGCCAGTTTTGTCAGCCGGGGATCAGACCGCCAGGGCCTCCCTTGGCCGCCACCCAATCCACAATGCACCGAACCCCTGACTTTCCCCTTGTGGGTGGTGGACCCACCTTGGGACAGTCCCGCGTGCCTCTTTCGTGCTATGCCCGGCCGGACCCCATGGGCCAAGGCCCGGCCACCAGGCACTCGCCAATGGGCACCTCCCCCAGGCCTGGATCCAGGGTGGGGCCCCAGTGACCCTAGTCTGGGCGAGGGAAACGAGACTTTGATAGAATGCTTTATCATAGGGTTCTTTTGGATTGCTCTTTGTCTGGCCCCTCCCCTGGGACCTTTTTGCCTTGGGAGACCCTACCAGGGGCTATTGCCCCCGACAAAATAGCCCCCAGGGTCACTGAGGCATGCAAACCCCTCTGTAAGGTCCGTTTCGCTTAGTATATGAATCGTACCTACGCGTGAATTAAAAGTCCTTGATTCATACCAGTAAGTAATGTGCACTGTTTAATCCATAGGTGAAAACGTGATCCATAGTTGCACGATGACCACAAGTGCAGGCAAAATCCACAGATGAACAATGACACAGCAGTACATTGTTATGTTAATCACGGTAGAAAAACTGTATGCCTCAATACTAAGCTTACAAACCGTACATACCGAAAACTCCAACACACGCACGTAGTCGCTCCGCTATTACATCAACAAGCGCAGAACTTTATCGCTAACATACATGGGCGCCCTCTACTGGCATGGCATACTCAAAACACACAGGATCCAGAAAGACCCAGCTTATTTAACCCATACATTTCCGGCCCCTAATTGTTTATTACAAAGAACGCCCAATAAACAATTATATTCAATAATCAAATACAGTCCCCCCCCCCCTTTCATTTATTTATTTTACTAAGTATACACATATAGTCCTTATAGCCTTAAAGCTGCTCAACCAGCAGACAGACCTTTGTAATAGGCCTAATGAGTTCACTGGTTTTAGTCTTCACCATAACGCTTCTTATGAGTCCATGTTCATCTGGAAAAACCTTAATAACCCTACCAATGACCCATGAGTTTCGGGGTGCTGATTCATCCACCAGCAAGACGATATCTCCTAGAGAAAAGTTTCTTTTGATCTTGGACCACCTTTGACGTGTTTGGAGCTCTGGCAGGTACTCTTTAAGTCATCTCTTCCAGAAGAGATCCGCCATATATTGGACCTGCCTTCACCGGCGGCGAGCAAAGAGATCTTCGTCTTGGAACAGGCCAGGGGGTAGTGAAGGTTGATTTGGAGTCAAAGCCTCCACATCGTTTGGATCATTGGAAGGGGTGGTGATGGGACGACTGTTGAGTATAGCTTCGGCCTCACATAGAAAGGTTTGGAGGCCCTCTTCATCCAAACTTTGTGTGTTTAGGGTGCCGTTAAGGATCTTTCTTACAGACCTGATAAGTCGCTCCCATACTCCACCTTGGTGTGATGCCGAAGGGGAGTTGAAATACCACTGGATACCTCTTTGTAGCAAGGTGTGTTCTATTTTTGATGTGTTCCACTCCTGTATTGCCCTCTTAAGCTCACGCTCAGCCCCCACAAAGTTGGTCCCATTGTCGCTGCGCATCTCCAGCACTTGCCCCCTTCTTGCGATGAACCGGCGTAGAGCGTTTATGAATGAGTCTGTATCCAAGGAAGCAGCTACTTCTAAGTGCACGGCCCGTATAGCCAAACAAGTGAAGATGACGCCATATCTTTTGACTATTGATCGTCCACGTTTAACATCGAAGGGACCAAAGTAGTCTACGCCAGTTCTTGTGAATAGAGGCTCATCCGGAACCAGGCGAACTCTCAGCAAGTCTGCCATCTGCTGTTGGCCTACGGCGCCATGAAGACGACGACACACCACACACTTAGACAGGACTCTTCTGATAACTGAGTGAGCATTGGGGACCCAGTATCTTTGACGTAGGTGGGACAATACGTGGTTGCGCCCACTGTGACCTATCTTCTGGTGAATGGTTTCGATGATAAGCTCAGTCACCTTCAAGTCTTTGGTGAGTATGGTGGGATGTTTACCCTCTTCAGGCATGGCAGCGCGGCTCAGTCTTCCTCCAACTTTAAGAATGCCATCTTGTAGGAATGGATTTAGTTTATAGATATGACTTATTCTCTCGATGTCCTTTCCCTTTCGCAGAGCTCTGACTTCGTCTGGGAACTTCCTTCTTTGGCAGTGACGGACAATCTCTAGCTCCGCCTCTTGTAAATCTGTCACAGTGAGAGATGGTTTGCTTTAGATATTTGTTTGGCTTCTGGTGATTCTTCTTCTAGTCTGCAGGAGCTTTATGTCCTAATTCACCATGGCCTTGTTCACTTTGACTGACTGGCAGATGAATTTCTTCACTCTAAGAATCCAAGCCACCGCTCTCTTCAGCTGGTCCCAGGAGGAAAATTACTGAATCAGCAGCGCCTCAGGCTTCTCATCCAAGGCAAGTATGTTAACTGTCACGTTCCTTTTTATTTCAGGGTCTGAAGATGGGAGAACCTTGAGATGGTCTGGGCTTTGTGGCCAGGCCTCAGTTGGCTTTATGAGAAAGTGAGGACCATTGATCCAGCTTCGATTTTGGACAAACTGCGCCGCCTTCTGTCCTCTTGATGCATAATCAGCAGGGTTTAGGTGTGTGCTGACGTGTCGCCATTGGGGTACCTTAGTTAGTTTGAGGATTTCTGTTATTCTGTTGGCCACGAAGGTCCTGTATCTTGTTGTTTCATTGTTGAGGTACTTTAGTACTGCCATGATGTCGGACCAAAACACAGAGTCTCGCCACCTCATAGTCGCTTAGCAGGTGCAGGCTATTGACCCATTCACGCCACTGGTGTGCCAGGCTGCCATGGACAATGTCGTCCCACCGTGCCTTTAGCCTGCAGAGCTCTTGGAGGAGTTTCTTAGCCTGTAGAATAACTGGCGACACTGCTCCCAGAGGGTCATAGATATAGCTCACTGTAGAAAGGATGTTTCTTCTGGTTGGTGTTCTGTCATGGACGGTAATTTTAAACTTGAAATGGTCTGACTGGACACACCACTGGACACCCAGCGCTCTCTCAACAGGAAGACGATCTAGATCTAAGTCCAGCTCTGACACTTCCTTTGTTCTATCCACCTCGGGTATGGCCGCCAGCACCACTCGACTGTTGCTGATCCACTTTGTCAGCTTGAAGCCTCCCCTCAAACAGATGGCTTTGAGATCTTTGTATAGCCTTATAGCCTCCTCCTCCATTTCAACAGACTTCAGGCAGTCATCTACGTAAAAATTCTGTAGCACTGTGCCGACTGCTGTGGAATCAAACTGGTCTCTGTTGTCTTCAGCGGAGCATCGGAGGGTGTAACTGGCGCAGCTCGGGGATGACGTAGCACCAAATATATGTACGACCATTCTATACACCAACGGCTCTCGACTAAGGTCACCATCGGCCCACCACAAGAAGCGAAGTAGATCCACGTCTTCACGGGGAACCCTTATTTGATGGAACATGGCTTCCACATCGGCTATCAAAGCCACAGGTGCTTGGCGGAATCGGAGAATAACACCGATCAAACTACTGTTAAGATCTGGCCCCTGAAGTAACTGTTCGTTCAGGGACGTCCGTCGATAAGAGGCGCCACAGTCGAATACCACACGAATCTTGTGTTTTTTAGGGTGGTACACGCCATGATGTGGGATGTACCACACTTTCCCATCATCTCGAGCAAGGTCTTCTGTTGGAACCTTTATTGCATGCCCTTTATTTATAATATCTGCCATAAATCTGCTGTAGTCATCGTGGAAGGATGGATTCTTGAGTAGCTTTCTTCTGATATTCAGGGCTCGTTGTTCGGCTAGAGCTCTGTTATTTGGCATGTAGACTTTGCTATTCTTCATTGGCAAACCAATGCAGTAATGTCCATCCACCAACTTGGTTGACTGTGTAACACTCTTCATAAACTGTAGATCTTCTCTTGACATCTCTAATTCTTCTTCATGCTTATTTTCTGGAAAATCGTTTTTCAACTGTTGGTGCCACAGAACGTCCAGCTTGGCCACGGATATTCTGCATGATGAAACCATCGTAGTCTTGCTCTTTGTTAGGGTGTCGCACTCTCGTAGCGGTCCATTAATCGTCCAACCCAGAAGGGTTCTTACTGCGTATGGCCCATCACCGATGCTCCTAATGACCTCTTCTGGTTCCATGGACTTTGGGACATTCGTGCCAATCAGCAGCTCGATGCCCGCATCCAGCTCAGGAATTGTCAGCCCTCTAAGATGCGGCCATCTGTTGACGTCAGCCTGCTTGGGGATGTTGCTTCTATATGCTGGTATATCCCTTTGGGTGAAGACTTCTGGCAGCTGTATAAAGCTGCAGCCGTCCACACTGCTCACCTCCAGCCCTGTCACCGCATATGTTGAAACAGCTTTCTTACACCCCATTGTTGTGAGAAGAATGTCCGTCTTTCTTCCATGTAACCTTAGCTTATTCATTAGTCCCTCTGTGCAGAAAGTAGCTGTACTGCCTGGGTCGAGGAAGGCATATACTTTGACGACTTTAGTTCCTTTGATAGCCTTCACTTGGACTGGAAAAATGGGAAGAATGATGTCTGCACCTCCAGCCCCAGTATGGTCACACAGCGCTCTCGTCATGCCCACGAAGCCGTTTGTAACTGGTTGTTTTCCAAGTGCCTCCTCAGTTGGTATAGGCCTATCGCTGATCTTCAAGTGAAGAAAGGTAGGATGGATCCTTGAGCAAATTTCACAGCTTAGCTTCTCACCACATTGCCAGCTCCTATGCCCAGATTTTAGACAGCTGAAACATAGTCCATGTCTACCAAGAAAGTCTATCTTAATCTTATTCAGTGATCGTCTCATCCTTTTATACTCTGCCATGCTGTGATTTCCCTGGCAAAAAAGACAGGGCTCAGCAAAGGCGTCACTGGCATGGGAATCTAAGAGCTTGTTATCGGAGAACCTTTTGGGATCTCCTTTAACATTATGAGGAGCTGCAGGGGAATTCCTTGGGGTGGCAACTGTTGCGAAGATGGACTTGTTTCTTCTATCCGCTGTAGGGTGTGTTAAAGACTTAAGATTCACCTTTATGCCTTCTTTTAGCTCACCAAACAATGGATGCAGTGCTACCTTAGCTTGTGTAGTGATGAAGCAAACAAGGTCTTCAAACTTTGGTCTTCGAGCTTGCTTCTCCTGGATATCATATGCCACACTTCGCCACCTCTCTCTCAGCTTATAGGGAAGCTTATAGATTATGGCTTTCATGTTAGCCACACTATTCATCTCCTCCATAAACTCCATCTCTGCCACGGCGTTGTTGCAGCTCGCCAAGAACAATGCAAATGCATTTAGGGCCTCACCATCATCTGGCTTGATTGCGGGCCAGCTCAAAGCCTTGTTGAGATATGCCACCGCCACGCTGTACTCATTTCCAAAGTGCTCCTTTAGAAGCCTCTTTGCCGTCTGATACCCCAACACCGGGTCCATGTGTAGACAACTTTCACAAAAGCTATATTCAGTTTTGACAGCTTTTCATTGATAAACACTAGTTTTGCTGAAATTCTGAATAAGACTCACCTGTGCTTAGTTGTGGTATTAAAATTAAGTAACCTTAGTAAAGATGTAATGATTAAGTTTTGTGTTATGTTCAATATTTTATATGTTGCTTAATATTGCGCTAAAATTAACATTCATGATAAATGCGGGCATTTGGCTACGTCATGTCCATATTGTAGGGATGCACCGAAATGAAAATTCTGGGCCGAAAACGAAACCGAAATTTTTGGATGCACTTGGCCGAAAACCGATACCGAAACCGAAAATGGCTTCATTAAAAAACATGTTTAAAATATTTTCTTTTTGTTTGTATTAAAAAAACTACAAATTAATTAAGCAATCAAACTTTTATTGATAATAAATAACAGTAATAAGGCTGTTTAACAATAACAAAACTAAATAAAATTTCTTTCTGTAACAAAATTGTGCAAAAAAAATGCTAGCTGCTTTTTTACTTCAATTTTAAATTACTGTACCAAACAACAGTGCACAAACAGAAGAAAAATAAATAAATCCAACCTCTTACTGTAAACAACATAACTATACACACTAAATTGGTCTGCTTTTAATTTAAGCAAAAGAAGCAGGTTTATCTTTATGAACATACTCCGTGTTTGATGCGTAATGACAGCGCGAACGAGACGGGAGGATGGGAGAGGCGTGGCGACAATTTCGGCTTTTATTTTCGGCGCTTTCTTACGTTTCGGCCGAAACCGATAATGCTATTTCGGCCGAAAATTTTCGGCTGCCGAAATTTCGGTGCATCCCTACCATATTTAGTATGCATTTGTGTTGTATAAAGTCTTTGTCAACCTTTCACTAGAAAACGTAACAATGTGCTTTTGATAAACCAAACAATTGAATATTTAATATTGCAGGTTGCAAGACAGTATGCGTTGTAAGTGTAAGTACTGCTGCTTCAGTACTGACAAAAGGGCACAGTTACTAAGACATTACCGTTTAAAACATATGGGGTCTATCCTTGAAGCATACATGTTCACATTTAAATCCATCAATGTGCTTTGGGTGCATTTCACCAAAGTCCACCAAACATCCCACTTTTCAAAGCTTTGCAACGCAACAGATTTTTTTTCTCACTTGCAAAGTGTGCCTTTGAAAGCCAATCAAGTGTATATTCAACAATTCAACTGAAGAGCATTTTGAACTAGAAAAGACCCAGGATTCTACAAAGCACTTAGAAGATCTAGCCCATGATCTGGAGCATAATGTAGCATCTCTCTTCCTAGAGACAACTATCCAAGAAATCATGCATCAGCTGAATCAGATGTGTCAGTTATCACAATCATTCATGTTTGATTCTATTAAAAGAATTCTTACAAAGTATTATGATAATATAAATCATTCAATAGTGAAAGAGCTTGTAAGCAGAGTATCTGAGAACAATGTTGTTATGAAATTCTGTGGTAATTATCTACTTCTAAAAGGGGAGCTTCCTGTCACGCCCTGCTCCGTCCGCTCCTGATGTGTGCCACGCCCACTTCATTACCTCCTGTTTTGCCCTGATTGTTCTCACCTGTGGCTTGTTACCTGTGGCTTGTCTTTTGTATTTAGTCCTCGTCTGAGTCCATCTTCCCCAGACTCGTCATTAATGTTACTCGTCGTGTTTCCCCGGTCCTGCTTCCCTTAATAAAATCCCCGTTTTACCTTGCTTCCTGGCTCCGATCGCCTGCTTTCCAGCTCGCTTGCCCCGCGATCGTGACAGAATGACGAGTCTCGCGACAAGCACGAAGCAGCAGTCCGAGCACCACCGGCTCGGGCTGCTGCAGGACTTTGTGTATTGGCAAGCCCAGCCCGAGGTCCAGGAGGACCCTATAGCCCTGGAGCTGGCTAACCAGGGCACGGACCTGCTCGGGAGGGAACGCCCAGCCGGGCAGGAATACCCGCTGACGAGGGCACGGAAATGCCTTCGCCGCCTGAGCCAGCGCCTAACGAGCAACCGGGAGAAGCGGAGCAGAGAGCTGGCGGAAGCAGCCCCAACGCTCTACCTAGGAGCCTGCTCTCTGTTCTCCGCCTGGGACGACACCACTCTCTCTCCCGTCCTGCCAGCGGCCCTGCCTGAGGCCGTCTCTCCCGTCCTGCCTGCGGCCCTGCCTGAGGCCGCCTCTCCCGTCCTGCCCGCGGCTCCGGCTGCACCGCCTGCGGCCACGCCCCCTGTCTTGCCCGAGCCTCCACCCTCGGGGGCCTCCCTAATGACTCCTTTGCCCTTGCCCCGACAAGGCCGACGCCCCACAGAACCCCGCCTTTCGGTGTCCCGTAAGGGAAGGGGACACAGGCGTCGGGCCCGGGTCCCGCCCGCCCTGCCCCCTGGCTCGCCCGTTCGGCCCCTGGCTGTGGCTCGGTGGCTGCCTGCGGGTCCTGTGCCTCGGGGTCGGCGGTCTCCGCCGGGTCCCCCCCTGGATCCTCGGTGCCGGTCCTCGGTCCCGCCTCCGGCTCCGTGTCGGCCGCCTCCGGGCCCCCCTGCTCTGGCTGAGCGTCGGACGGCGCCTTCGCCGGCTCCGGCTGCGCCTCCGCCTGCCGCGGCTTCCCCCTCCTGCCTGCCTACACTGGTGTTCCCTTCTGCTCCCTCCGTGTCCCCTCCGTCACTCCCTCGTCCCGTTCCCTTGGCCCCTCATTTGGGTCCTCATTCTTTTTTGGCCAGCATGTGGCTCAGTGGGCTAAGCCTGTGTGCCTGTAATCAAAAGGCCACCAGTTCAAACCCAATATTGTTATTATTATGCAGGATTTCATGAGAGCTTCACAGTAGACAGATTCTGCAGGTTCTGCATGACAATGAGAAATTAGGCACAAACCAAAGAGGTACGGTCAGGAGCAGTTGTACCTTACTCTAAAGAAGCTCATGACAAGCAAGTGGAGGATGTTAGGTTGGACGAAACTTTAAAGTTTACAGTATGGGGTAAAAGGTGTATGTCCACTGACTGAGAACTTGGAGCATTTTCATTGTGTCACTGGATTCCGTCCAGATATATTGCATGACCTTTTAGAAGGTATTATTCCAGCTGAAATATGTCTGTGCATTTCAGCCTAAATTTGCAAGAAGTTCACCTCACTATGCTATAAGGACTTTTGAGTATACATTCACCAACAAAACTGACCATCCTCAACAAATCGCAAAAGACTTTGCAAGGAAAGGATCTATTTGTGGAAATGGCCATGAAAATTGGACCTTACTCAGGCTCTTGCCATTTTTCATTGGCAATTATATCCCAGATGGAGAAAACACCTGGGAGATTCTGTCACTCCTCAAAGACATTTTAGAACTAGCGGTGGCAGCAAGGCAAACAGAGGAGTCAATACATTACTCTAGAATGTTTTTAGAGAGTCTGAACACAGTGAGGTGCTCCAAGCTACCTTTCCTCATTTTCATCTGCGACCAAAAGATAATTTTATTGAGCATTCTCCTCAACACGTTAAGGCTTTTGGTCCTATTTCAAATATGTGGACAATGCGCTTTCAGAGAAAACATAGGCCTAAGTTTTTCCAGAAACATTTCAGGAATATTGCACTTTCATTGTCCACCAAGCACCAAAAAATGACGGGGTGCCATTTGGATTCCAGTGGCTTTTTTAAGCCGGCAATAAATATGAATAATGTTAAAACAGCGCTGGTAACACTTCCGTCTCAGAACCCACGAGTGCTGAGCTTAACAGGACATTTCTCGTCGAGCGCGGCTCTCACCCCCTACCACCCTTGTATTCTCTATTCTCCCTCTTTTAACCCCACATCCCTAACAGCCCAGGTGTAGCCACTTAATTAACTACTACCTTCCACACCAATACCTCCCCCATCCACACCCACAAATCACTTCATTACAATATTGTAGCTCTCATGTGACGAAGAGATCATCAGGTGGACAGTAAAGTTCAGTTATTAGCAGACTTTTATTGCGCAATTCTTAAAAGGACATACAGCGTTAACGTGCTCCCGAGGGGATATAGTACTTTCCCTTACAATACATTTAGCTTATCACAGTGCATTGCAGTTACAAAACATTTACGTAGTTTTACACAAAGTGTCGACACTAAAATTCCACGTCGACGCATTTTTCTAATTGACATCGTCGGTTATGTCGAATAATCGTCCCAGCCCTAGATCAAATACAATACAGACATGGTAGTTTCTGCAGGCTCATGTTTAGGTCTCCCAGAATTTAAGCAGGTTACATAGATTGTTGCCATCAACACAGAGATGTTGTTTGTTTGCAAAGTAATGACTGCTTGGTACAGTGAACACCTATGGTCTTACGAGCTGTGCTGAGTTTTCCCCTTTTTGCATGATTCATTTGTCAGAGTTAAACGATGTTTTTCCCCTGTCAGCATACAAAATTAAAGGCTGGTTGATGGTGACACCCAAGCATTATATTTTATGTTGACTGTTTTGCGATTCTTTTTTTATCTTCCCCTTTCTTAGATGACTGCAAACCCAAAAATGCTTATGCGTAATTTAGTTTCAGTCATAATTTTATTAATCCATCCATCCATCCATCCATCCATCATCTGCCGCTTGTCCGGGGTTCGGGTCGCGGGGGTAGCAGCTTCAGTAGAGGCACCCAGACCTCCCTCTCCCCAGCTAACCCCACCAGCTCCTCGGGGGGGACACCCAGGCGTTCCCAGGCCAGCCGAGAGATATAATCCCTCCAGCGAGTCCTGGGCCTGCCTCGGGGCCTCCTCCCTGTAGGACAGGCACGGGAAACCTCCCCGGGTAGTCGCCCAGGAGGCATCCGCACCAGATGTCCAAACCACCCCAACTGGCTCCTTTCGACGTGAAGAAGCAGCGGTTCTACTCTGAGGCCCTCCCGGATATCCGAACTTCTCACCCTCCGATCAGTTTGATAGGCAAGATGGCGGCGCGCGTGAGTGCTGCAGCTTGGTGCCCTCTAGTTCGGTGTTTTTTAATGTGTTTAGTTTGTATTTCGCGGCAATTGTATGGCGAACTCTGCCAAGCACAATGCGTATACAGTCGTGCAAACCTGATCAGCATCGGTTTTCAAAATAGCATTCCCGTCACGGACTATTTTCAACAAGCCAACAACATACCGCCTGAAATATCGAGGACACCGGGGTCTCCATGGATTGTTGTCGGCTCTCACAGACAGCGACGACGGAGACGGGACAGGAAACAGAAACGGGGATGTCGAGCCGGCCTGATAAAGAGGCTAAAGAAGGATCCTCACAGACCACCTCTCCCTAGCGTCTTCCTGGCAAACGTAAGATCTATCGTGCATAAAATGGATGACCTAGAGCTACGGATAGCAAATAACAACTTCGTCCGGGACTGCTGTGTGCTGATCCTAACTGAAACCTGGCTACATCCTGCTATACCCGACAAAGCTGTGCAGCTAGCAGGCCGCGTCATTCACCGGAACGACAGGAACAGTGACTCTGGTAAGAAAAGAGGAGGTGGTCTCTGCATTTACATTAACAATGACTGGTGCTCACAAAGCCATGTTACTCATAAATACTGTTCCCCTGATCTTGAGGCATTAACTGTCATCTGCCGCCCTTTTTACTTACCTAGGGAGCTAACTGTAGTCTCCATTACGGCTGTGTATATCCCCCCAGATGCTAACGGGGACGTAGCTCTAAGCTATCTTCATGGATGCATTAGTAAACAACAACTGGACCAGCCGGATGGGGTACACATAATAGCTGGGGATTTTAATCAGGCTTGCCTGAAAACTGTTCTCCCTAAATTCACCCAATATGTGAAATGTGCCACCAGGGAGAGCAACACCCTTGACCATGTTTACTGTAATATTAAACATGCATATAAAACAGAGCCACACCCTCACATTGGCCAGTCGGACCACCTTTCGCTGCATCTCGTACCCGCCTATACTCCCTACATCAGGAAAAGCAAGCCATTCACCAGGGTGATCAACACCTTGCCCGGGGACGCCCTCTCCCAGCTTCAAGACTGCTTCACAACCACGGACTGGAGTGTTTTTGAAAGCCACGATTTGGAGGAATTTACAGTGACTGTGCTATCATACATTGTTTACTGTATTGATATGGTCACCATCACCAAACGTGTTAGGGTATTCCCCAACCAAAAACCCTGGATGACGAGTGAAGTGCGGCACCTCATCAGGGACCGTAACACAGCATTCAGGTCAGGAGACAGGGCACTGTACAGTGCATCCAGAGCTAACCTGAAGAAAGGCATCAGGGCTGCTAAGGTCGCATACAAAAGGAAAATAGAGGGATACATCACAGACAAGAACCCACGTCAAGTGTGGCACGGATTACAAAACATCACCAACTACAAGGGCCACCAGATCACACCCCCTTCCGCCGATGCTACAATGGCAGAGGAGTTAAATAACTTCTTTGCCCGGTTCGAGGCAAATGGTCATTCAGCACCCCCCCCAGCCTTCACCAACACCCCGCTACTCCTCCAGGAACATCAGGTGAGGAGGGTCCTGAGGGAGGTTAATCCAAGGAAAACAGCTGGACCGGATGGAGTACCTGGCAAGGTACTCAAGGCGTGCTCAGACCAACTGGCAGGAATTTTCACCAAGATTTTCAACATCTCCCTGTCCCGAGCCATCGTCCCATACTGCTGGAAATCCTCTACCATCATTCCAGTTCCAAAAACATCTGCCTGCAAAAACCTGAACAACTTTAGGCCTGTGGCATTAACATCTGTGGCAATGAAGTGCCTGGAAAAGCTGGTTGCCAAGCACATCAAAGACTACCACCCTCCATCATTTGACCCCCACCAGTTAGCCTACAGGGCAAACCGTTCCACTGAGGACGCCATTGCCATCGCCCTCCATGCAACGCTGAAACACCTTGACTACCCGGGTAACTATGCAAGACTGCTCTTCATAGATTTCAGCTCAGCCTTCAATACAATACACCCGGACATTCTGGTCAAAAAACTCCTGGACTTACGCCTCCCCCCCTCCACCTGCGCTTGGATTAAAGACTTCCTCTCCAATAGGCCACAACAAGTGAGACTCGGTCGCCATCTTTCCCCTTCGCTCACACTCAGCACTGGCTCCCCCCAAGGCTGTGTGTTGAGCCCACTCCTGTACACACTCTATACATCAGATTGTTCCCCCATCCACCCCTCCAATCTCATCATAAAGTTCGCAGATGATACCACAGTGGTCGGTCTCATTTCAGGGGGCGATGAGACAGCATACAGAGATGAGGTGCAGTCACTTGCAACTTGGTGCACATCCAACAACTTACTTCTCAACACATTAAAAACCAAGGAAATCATCATAGACTTCAGACGCAAACGCACTGCCCATGCTCCACTAAATCTTAACGGGGAATGCATTGAGCAGGTGGCGTCAGTTAAATTCCTAGGGGTACACATCGCCGAAGATCTCACTTGGTCCATCAACACTAAAGCAATAACTTAGAAGGCCCAGCAGTGTATGCACTTCCTGAGAATTCTCAGGAAAAACCATCTGGAACAGAAGCTGCTGGTGTCCTTCTACCGGACAGTCATCGAAAGCATACTCACCTTCAGCATCACAGTATGGTATGCGGGATGTACAGCAGCAGACAGGAAGGCCATGCAGAGGGTCATTTACACAGCCCAAAAGATCATAGGCCACCCTCTGCCCTCCCTGGAAAAGCTCGCCGAATCCCGCTGCCTCTCCAGGTCCAGGTCCATTCTCAAAGACTCTGCCCACCCAGCCCACCACCTGTTCAACCCGCTTCCTTCCGGCAGGCGGTTCAGGTCACTAAACGCCCGCACTACAAGACTTTCCAACAGTTTTTTTCCCTGGGCCATACGTTCACTTAACAAAAGCAATATCCCTCTGCAGACATTGGCCACCCACTACCCCAATCCCCCCCCCCCCCCCCTCCACCGTCTGCAATGATTAACTACTGTATGTCTCTGGAAATTGTATTTGATCACTTTATCCTCATCACCTTCGCACTTTAACACCAGGCATTTGATAGTCTGATGCTGTTACGTTTACTACGATGTTATACCTTTGTGCAGGGGAGTGTCTTGTTTTGGTTGGAAGGTGGGGACTAATGTTTTGGGTGAGAGGAGTGAATAGGTTTGGGGGGAGTGTATGAGTGAGTGTGGGTAGGCTGCCTTGGGGCGGATTTGTTAATTCTTAACTATATTAGTTTTAAAACACTGACTAAGAGTGGCAACTCTAAATTTCGTTGTGTTTAATACTACGTATTTTATGCAATGACAAATAAAGCTTCTAATTCTAATTCAAATTCTATCCCTAAGGGAGAGCCCAGACACCCTGCGGAGAAACCTCATTTCGGCCGCTTGTATTCGCGATCTCGTCCTTTCGGTCATTACCCATAGCTCATGACCATAGGTGAGGGTAGGGACAAAGATGGACCAATAGATCGAGAGCTTGGCTTTTTGGCTCAGTTCTTTCTTAGCCACGACGGACCGGTTAAGCGCCTGCAGAACTGCAGACGCCGCTCCGATCCGTCTATCCAGCTCCCGATCTCGCCTACCCTCACTCGTGAACAAGACCCCGAGATACTTAAACTCCTCCACTTGAGGCAGTACGTCTTCCCCAACCCGAAGAGGGCAAACCACCCGTTTCCGGCTGAGAACCATGGTCTCGGACTTGGAGGTGCTAATCCTCATCCCTGCCGCTTCGCACTCGGCTGCGAACCGCCCCCGTGCCTGCTGGAGATCCCCAGCAGATGAAGCCAACAGGACGACATAGTCTGCAAAAAGCAGCGAGGCAATCCTGAGGTCACCAAACTGGACACCCTCGACGCCTTGGCTGCGCCTAGAAATCCTGTCCATAAATATGATAAACAGGACGGATGACAAAGGGCAGCCCTGGCGGAGCCCAACACGCACCTGGAACACGTCCGACTTATTGCCGGCAATGCGGACCAAGCTTATGCTCCGTTCGTACAGGGACCGGATCGCCCACAACAGTGGACCCCGAACCCCATACTCTCGAAGCACCCCCCACAGAGCACCTCGGGGAACCCGGTCGTAAGCCTTTTCTAAATCCACAAAACACATGTAGACTGGATAGGCAAACTCCCAGGCCCCCTCCAGTACCCTTGCAAGGGTATAAAGCTGGTCCAGTGTTCCACGACCAGGACGAAAACCGCATTGTTCCTCCTGAATCCGAGATTCGACTATCGATCTCACCCTCCTCTCCAGTACCCTGGAATAGACCTTCCCAGGGAGGCTGAGAAGTGTGATCCCCCTATAGTTGGAACACACCCTCCGGTCCCCTTTCTTAAATAAGGGAACCACCACCCCGGTCTGCCAATCCAGCGGCACTTTTCCTGACCTCCACGCACTGTTGAGAAGGCGTGTCAGCCATGACAGCCCCACAACATCTAGAGCCTTCAGGTACTCCGGGCGGATCGCGTCCACCCCCGGGGCCCGGCCACCACGGAGTTGTTTAACCGCCGCGGCCACCTCAGCCTCAGTGATGGGCAAGCCACCCCCAGCACCCTCGTACTCTGTGCCCTCAGATGTCTCAAAGGCAGTATGCGTAGATGTATCTGAGGCAGGGTTGAGGAGGTCCTCAAAGTATTCCTTCCACCTCAGGATGATGTCCCCAGGTGAGGTCAACAGCCCCCCCCCCCCCCCACTATAAATAGTAGGAACCAGGAGCTGCTTCCCCCTCCTGATACTCCGTATGGTTTGCCAGAACCTTTTTGAGGCCGACCGAAAGTGACTTTCCATGGCCTCACCGAACTCCTCCCACGCCCGGGTTTTTGCTTCTGCGACCGCCCGAGCCGCGTTCCGCCTGGCCCGCCGGTACCCATCAGCTGCCTCCAGAGACCCCCGGGCTAATAATTCCCGGTAAGCCTCCTTCTTCAGCTTCACGGCCCCCCTCACCTCTGGTGTCCACCATCGGGTACGGGGGTTACCGCCACGGCAGGCACCGACCACCCTGCAGCCACAGCTCCGTACGGCCGCTTCCACAATGGAGGTCCGGAACAGTGTCCATTCGGACTCAATGTCCCCTACCTCCCCCGGCATGCAGTCGGAATTCTGCCGGAGGCACAAGTTAAAGCTCCAGCGAACAGGAGCCTCCTAGACGTTCCCAGCAGACCCTCACTATGCGCTTGGGCCTACCAGGTCTGACCGGCTTCCTCCCCCGCCACCTGAGCCAACTCATCACCAGGTGGTGATCAGTTGACAGCTCTGCCCCTCTCCTTACCCGAGTGTCCATGACAGAGGGCCGCAGATCAGTTGATACGATTATAAAATCGATCATCGACCTGTAGCCCCGGGCATGTTCGTACCATGTCCACTTATGGACACCCTTATGCTCGAACATGGTGTTCGTTATGGACAAACCATGCATTGCACAGAAGTCCAATAACAGAACACCACTCGGATTCAGATCAGGGAGGCTGTTCCTCCCAATCACCCCCTTCCAGGTCACACTGTCATTGCCCACGTGAGCGTTGAAGTCCTCCAGCAAAACGATGGAATCCCCCCGCGGCACGCCAAATAGCATACCGCTAATTTTATTAATTAGTCATCTAAATTATTTTAGTTTTAGTCTAGTTTTAGTTGACAAAATATAAGGTTACTACTAAAATTAAAAGTGCAAAGTAAAATGTTTAAAGTTTCCCTTCAATTTCTGAAAGTCATTATGTTCACCAAGATGAAATGGTGTTAAGGTCTGACTGTGCAGTACACAAATACACAAATTTCTCTCTTATTTGAAACACAAACATATGTTTATTTACCTGGAAACTGAGTACTGTAAAATCAGTAGTGCCATTAGTGAAAAAATAAAATCACTTCAAAGAAAAAGTGCATAGACTATAATGCCACCAGGCCTACTCTCTCTGAATATTAAAATAAAAACATTAAAATAAATATTTGTAATATTTTTATTTGCTATTGTTCACTTTTAAATGTTTCACCTGAAATTCTCAAATATGTTCAAAGAAAAAGACCAATAATGGTCTCAGGGATTTATACCCATTGAAAACATGCCATGCCTCCTATTCAAGCACCTGCCTGAAAAGTCTGTGCATGTCACTGTTATTCATAATGAATGCCACATTTGAAGTGTCGCCTATAGAATAAATTATTTAACTTTGATTTGTGTACCATGGTGATTGAGCACTTTATATAGTCAGTGATAGCTACAACCCTATTCTTCTGCATGCAGACTCCTCACAAATGGTAACATACATAAACAGTTAAATATGCAAAAACAATAAATATATGCACATGGAAAATGACTTGGAGGGCTGATATAAACCAAATGCATATTTGTTAGAATAGGCTAAAACAATAACATGATTTTTATCTTTCAATCATACAAATATAAAGTTTACATCTACCTTCTTGGAAATAAACCTGTTGTATAATTATGTTTTGCTAGATTAAGTGACATTCATGTGTTGTATGATTGCATTGAACTGAAATTCATTAAATTCTTCTTGCTGTCATTCCAATTCAGTGTCTTACAGGGTATGGCCAAGTCAATTCAAAATCCAGTTCATAAATTCTGAACCCTGGTAAGCTACATAATGAGCTATCAATCAAACTTATGTGTTCAATCACATTTTTTTTAATTAGGAAGGTGAATCATCAATCAGAACCAGCAATGGCAGAGAATTGTGCAAGTCAACAAGAGACAGCTTTTGAGACAGTGCCATCCAGGAAGCCAAGTTGCTTTTGCAGGTGGCCATGAACCCCTTGGACCATCTCTTTAATGAACAATTCATAGACAAATACAGGCTGACCTGGGGTGAAATTACGAACTTCCTTGGTCTGGTGCAGGATAAACTGAAAAAAGGAACACACTCAGTGTTTCCCCTACCATTATATTAGGGGGGCGCCCCACCCCGCCCCCCATGAATGTCAAGTTAATTTTATTTAATTTTACTTTCTATATAGCGCCAGATCACAACAGAAGTCATTTAAGGTTACCTTTCCTATAGAACAGGTCTATACATTGTCCTTTCATTAAACAAATTAAAGAGCTGTGAAAAGGGTACTTTTTTTTCCTTTTCACTGGATTCAATTCCCTTATTTATATGGTTTGTTTATGAAATATAATTGTTTTGTATTTTCTTTATCTAGGGGAGTTTGCTGTGTATGTGGTGGTTGGTTGTGCTGCTGCTGGGAAGGCAGGGAAGTCAGCTCATTAGGGAGAGTGAAGACAGGTTTGGGTGCTGCTTACTTGAGTTATACTAGGGGGGGGAAGAATATCAAAGATTACCAGTTAGTAATTATGTAGCCCTTATGAGACTGCAGCCAAATGCAGAGGCATGGTGGGAGGTCAAACATAGCTGCCATGGCTTGTTTGGTTTGGTATGAGTTAATTTTGTGTTTTATCTTTGCACAGCTCACCCCATGCTTACCTGAACAGGTGGTAGGTTCCAGTTAGGTGAGGTGGTAAAGGTGAAGGCCAGGAGAGAGAAAGGAAGGGGGCCAGCTTGCTGTGAGGCTGTGATTTTAAACCTGTGTTTGGTTTTCTTTAGTGTAGATGGTTTTCCTGGGAGACTGTTTTTTTTGGGCTATTGTTTCATAATTATTTTTGTTAATAAACCTTACAACCTTCTGCACCTAATCCTGCTAATTGGACTATTTTTTCCCCAACATCCTTTTTAATGGGGTTGGTGTGCCAAAACCATCCCATTTCCCTTTAGTTCCCTTCCTTTAATGGAGGGCCGGCGGACAAGAGCATTATGTTATTTATCTTATTTACTCAACAGCTTGTCATTTTTGTCTCTGCACGGTCGCGCGTTTACAATTTTCCTTTGCTCTCTCTATCGCGCATGGTGGAGTTCCGCACCGATTCGTGCGCACAGACACGTGCAAGCACACACAGGTGAGCACACTCCCACCAGCGGACAGAGAGCGCACGTCGGAACATATGTCGCGTCAACCACCTGAAAAGCAGACAAAAATATCTGCGTTTTCCATTCCCCTGATGGTCCCAGTGTAAACTGTGAGAGGGACTTCTCAACCATGAACAGGGTAATAAATATGTTTTACAATGGGATTTTCTGCTTTAAACTATCACTATTTATCAGCTATCACTTTTAAAGCCTAACAGTTAATGTATTTGCAGGTCAAGACAAACATCCGCAATAGGTTGCAAGGAGACCATCTTGCAGCCTGCATGCGGATCTCAATAAATAGATAGACGTTTCTGACTTCCCATATCAAGAGGCTCTAGAAATGTTCTTCCAGAAGCCCAGACAGATACACTGCAGTGACAAAAGCTTCACACTTTGTGGATAATTGTCATGACAAGAAATGTTCTGATTTTTAGTTCAGTTGTTATATTGACTGCTGTCATTAAAAGAAACACCATGAATCCCCCCCAAAAGCTGCAAACCTAGGGGAAACACTGACACTGGAATTTTGCCCTCGATGTACAGTGTAGCTTCTGACAGTGCTCTGCTCCTACGTCACTGGTGGCTTCCTGCAGACCAAAAGATGCACATAACCTCAACAAGGTTAGTATGTCTTGCACTTGTGCATGCATTGATCACATTTCTTGAAGGGTTGTCTTGCATAACACTATACAGTAATTGGTTTTCATGCCATTGAAGGCATACCTGACATTGTAGATGCAGTGGATGGTCCTGTTGGCTTCATCTGCTGGGGAACTCCAGCATGCACTGGGGCGGTTCGCAGCCGAGTGCGAAGCGGCAGGGATGAGGATTAGCACCTCCAAGTCCGAGACCATGGTTCTCAGCCGGAAACGGGTGGTTTGCCCTCTTCGGGTCGGGGAAGACGTACTGCCTCAAGTGGAGGAGTTTAAGTATCTCGGGGTCTTGTTCACGAGTGAGAGTAGGCGAGATCGGGAGCTGGATAGACGAATCAGAGCGGCGTCTACAGTTTTGCAGGCGCTTAACCGGTTCGTCGTGGCTAAGAAAGAACTGAGCCAAAAAGCAAAGCTCTCGATCTATTGGTCCATCTTCGTCCCTACCCTCACCTATGGTCATGAGCTACGGGTAATGACCGAAAGAATGAGATTGCGAATACAGGCGGCCGAAATGAGGTTTCTCCGCAGGGTGTCTGGGCTCTCCCTTAGGGATAGGGTGAGAAGTTCGGATATCCGGGAGGGCCTCAGAGTAGAACCGCTGCTTCTTCACGTCGAAAGGAGCCAGTTGAGGTGGTTTGGACATCTGGTGCGGATGCCTCCTGGGCGGCTACACGGAGAGGTTTTCTGTGCATGTCCTATAGGGAGGAGGCCCCGGGGCAGACCCAGGAATCGCTGGAGGGATTATATCTCTCGGCTAGCCTGGGAACGCCTCGGTGTCCGCCCTGAGGAGCTAGTAGAGGTAGCTGGGGAGAGGGAGGTCTGGGTGCCTCTCCTGAAGCTGCTACCCCCGCGAACCGAACCCCGGACAAGCGGCAGATGATGGATGGATGGATGGAACCCTCAACCCTATTCATATTTGCAGCCCCTTGAATCCCATGTGTTGAAAAGGGTTATTGGCACTAGGCCAAATGTCCAGGTGATATGCAACCATCAAGGGCATTTTACAGACACTGTTGCCTAGTGGCCTGGGAGTACACGATGCTTATATCTGGTTCATTTTTGAAGTGTGTCAGATGGCAAAGGATGGTGCGTTTGTTGGTGGCTGGTTATTGTGAGACAGCAAGTATCCGCTTAGCGAATATCTCTTGAGTTTAGTGTTGGATCCCCAAACCGTGGCTGAGGTGAGGTAAAACACCATATACCAAACGGCACACACTGCTGTAGAGTGTGCTTTGGGCATGTGAAAGATGATTCTGGTGCCTACACAAGTCCTTAGGAGCTCTAAGATTTCCCCCTGAATGCTGCTGTGCTGTTTTTCATATGGATACTATGCTGCATGACATTGCAGTAATTCATTTATCAAAATACAGTATATTTTAGACAATCTCCTGAATAAGGTGCTTTAAGGCTTCTTTTGAGAACTGATATTTTCCTTTTGCTATTGATGCTTGCCATTGTGCTTTTTTTTTTTTTTTTTTACAAGGAAGCAATATCACATTTTGAGCCCATTTTTATATTTTCAGCAAATAGGTTAAGTTATTTTGGTCTTAATTTTGGTTGCTTTGGTGTCTTTTTTATTGATTTTCTAATTAGTTTATATTTTTTTACATCTGCATATGCCTGGTATGACAGTCATATAACATATTTCAGCACTGAAATTCTTGACCTGCTGACGATCGACCCAAATAATGGGACATATTGGGATATCCTTTTTGGGTTTTTAGTTATTGATTATTTTTAAGATAATTTTTGATATTGTAATTTCCTATTATCATGTGGTAGCATTGTGGGTTTTTTTGTTTGTAAGCTTACCTGCTGAATGTTTTTATGCTGGAGATTGAATAAATTAGTTTTAAGTGTCATTGGAGCTGTAGTCCATAACTGGGATTCTAGAACCTAAATATTAAAAGGTGCTTAGCTCTCATGGGATGATCCCCTGACACAGAGTGGAAGACAGAGCTATTAAAATGATTGCATTGGACAATTAGCCATTCTATGTAGTGAAGGGCGAGGGCTTTCAGCGGCTCATTCACCATCATCTCAAAAAATAAGGGACGTTTCTTCCACCCAGATCCCCAACCACAAACTTTGCTGATTGGGCAATCCAAAAATCCCGACAAATTGCATCCAATATTGTTTGAAAACAGGACGCAACATATTATTTTGCAACACAAGATAAACAGCTGCTGTCCGTTCAAAGTACCGGCCCTGTGACATTTAAGAAAATATATATTAAATCTAGCCAGCAAATCAATCTTTTGTTTTCCACATCTATTCCATTAATTAATCCGTGTCGGTAAGTTTTATAACTAGCTGGATTGAAAAGATAGGACAGTGCCGACTTCGGGACACTCGTCTACTGTTCTGTCAATCGGCGCAACAAAACTTGAGCTTACTGTGTGCTCACTGTATTATGCATCTGAAAGGCATGTATGACAGCTGAAAGAATGTAAATAAAATTAAAAAGGGTGCAAGGCACATGAATTTATTTAATAAGAAAACTGCCAACAATTTTGAACACCAAAGTAAAAATGTGACATCAGATTAGCAATGGCACTGTTACAAATTTTGGTATTTGGCACAGTTTTAAATTAACATTTGCAGTTGGTTACAGAATGACACGGTTCACTAGCAACATGTAGAGTACAGTTAAGTAAATTTGGAGTGGTGCAGTTAATCCTTATACCACATCTGTAGATGATGTAGAGAAATCTCCACTCCAAACACAACAGTTTCTCTGTTCTGATCTAATCACCCTCTATTTATCAGTCTGAAACATGTAGTAGGTTATTCTATGTAATACTGTAATGAAATCAATCACCCTAAGGCTATTACTCTCACTTTCTGTTCCCAGTGCTTAATTATTATTTTAATTTAACTTTTTTTTTTTTTTTTTTTACATTTAGCATATGTAACAGAGTGATGCAAAATACGTAAAAAAACGTGCAATAGATGTTCCGCTGTGCAATTACCCCAGGACCAGAGTAATTAACGTCTCCAATGTACCCTAACTGCCACCCCTCTCCAATATCACTGTTCCTTATCGCGGCCCCGTAAAGGCCCCCTGGGCAGCAGAGGCAGCGGCAGTGGCAGTGGCCTGCCGTACTGCCTGGTTGGACATCACCCCTGTAGCAAACTCTGCCTGTGCCTTCTGGAAACTGGCACCCGTCTGCCGGTACAAAGAGTGGACCTGGAGCAGAGAGAGAGCAGAAAGGACACAGGGCAGAGGGAAGGACAGACTGAGTTTTCACCCACTGGTATATGAACGCAAAGGCAGATCAGCACTCTGGCACTATTACCTTCTTCAGCAGGACGCCGCCGATGACAGCCTGGGCGGTGAAGCAGGCGGCACCCAAAAGCATGATCACACCCACAGCCATGTCCTTCTTCAGGGTAGCCAGGCTGACGATCCAGCCACTGTGGGGAGGGGAGCACAGACAGGGAGAGGTGAGCTGGGTGAGAATGGTGATAGGAACTTGGGGTATAAAACTAGGGAGAAGGAAACCAGGTATGAACAGAACGTGAACAGAATGGCAAAAAAGGAGGGAGGAACAGCCATCGAAGGGGAAACTGGGTGAGAAAGGAACACGGGCTTACAAAGCCAGGTAGAAGGGAGCAGGATGAAAATGGAAACAGGAAATGGGGGGGGGGAATCAGGTAAGAATGGCAAAGGACAGAGTGTGCAAAGCCTGGGAGAGAGGAACTGGGTGAGAACGGGAATGGGAGGGGCAACCGTGGCTCTGATGAAGCATACCTGAATCCCCAATTTGGAATGCCAATAGTCATCAAGACATACAGAACAATTTGCACAAAAAAGATGAAGAAGAACGCAAAGAAATTGAAGGAGCTGTCACTCCTACAAAAGAAGGAGAATATGAGTGTAAGGATTTATCATACTATTTTATAGTTTCATGTAATGTTAAAACACCATGCAGTGCTCAATATTACATTGAACTATTTTATATATAACATACATTTATACATGCAATTCAGATTAATTCATTCATAGATTTTACATCATCAGTCCCATTTATTGTTGAAGCACAGCAAATTCTCAGCTCCCATGCAGCTCAACAACTATAGCACTGTGCTAACAATGCAAAGCTCATGGATTCAAAACTCACGAAGCACACATCAATCCAGTATTTTCCCCTGGGATCAATAAAGCTAAACTTCATTCTTTATACCGTGCCCATCCTTGCTATTACATGCATAACACCTCCCCCCATTTGTGATTTGTGCAGGTTTAATGGCCTATACCTGAAGGCTTTGTACACAGGTCTGTACCAACAGACGAATGAGCAGGGAGTGAAGAGGATCACCCAGAGGATGGCCAGGCCTAGCCCCACACCAGCCGACATGTCAACACAGAACTGGGCCAGGCAGCAGATGAGGTTGAAGAGCAGGATACAGGCTGTGACTGTGACAGATGGAGAGACAAGGAGGAATGACAGGCTACAGCAGACTGAGTGAGGACAAGGCAAAAACTATAGGCTGCAAAGTGCAGGACTCAGACCAAATACAAGCTCTTCTGGGTTATCCCCCTGTCCTTATCCAGTGTCCGAAATAAGCAAAACATTTGGAACTCAACAAATCCACAGCTCTCCTTCAGGCCACCCTGCCCAGATCGGCACTCACAGATCCAATAGTAGTACATGACAGTGACAGTGCGCTGGAATTGCTGACTGATCTCAATTGCGATGTCCTGGTAGAAGCACGGCCCCACGGGGCAAAAGGAGGGCAGGGGTGGCCAGTTATTCTGCCGTGCTGAGGGCAAGCGAAAAAGAGAGCGTGAAGACCCATCCAGGCACATCAGGTTCAATTGCCTGAGCTGACTGTTCTCTTAACTCAAAATGTGATTGGCTGATGAATCTAAATTCATTATTTGAGGAGCAATCATAACCCTATGCAGAAGACTCCAAAATACATCTCAAAATTATGTCTCCATATCTCTTTCCATTAGATGGCACCAGACCCCCAGATCTATATGGGCTGGCTTTCCTGCATCACTTACTTGCTCCAGGCCCAAGGGCATGGGAGTCCAGCTCCCGCTCCCTCCGTTCCAGATCGCGGGCCTTCCTCTCCAGCTCCTCCTGTCTTCTCAGCAGCTCAGCTGTGGTTGCATTCACTGATGGCTGCCGGCCAAATGACGAGTGTGAAGCAGGAGGAAAGGAAGAAAGGGATGGGGAAAAAAAATCCTGCCAAACTCAATAACAGAACTTACACCCATGGAAGCCAAATGGAATGCATGCAACAATACTGAGACTGAACCAAAACAATCATGTTTATAGTACAAAGACACAATCGCAAACAGAACATACACTGTGTGCAGAATTATTAGGCAAGTGTGTATTTTATTTGCATCTATTCTTCCGACCAATATTTTCAATCCAGATGAATCTGCAATTAAGAATGAACTGTCTAAAAAGCAGTACATGATCAGTATTGTGTTTGAGTACTTTCTGTTTGGAGAAAAACAGGAAAACATAGATACTTTCCTGTGCGGAATTATTAAGCATATTTTTATGACTATTAAAATGGGCCAGAAAAGGACTTTGCAGAGAACAGAAAAAAACAAAATTGTAAAGTGCCAGTCAGAGAGATGCAAAACAATCAAAATTCCTAAACCTTTAAAACATGATTACTGTACAATCGAGTGTTTTGTGGCCAACAAAGAGGACGGAAGAAACATGTAGCGAAAAGACGACACAAATTAACTGCCATAGCTATGTGTGAAATTAAAGGGGAGACTCTTTAGAATCAAATGCCACCATTTTGAAAAACTGCAATCTGAATGGATTCTCTGGAAGCATAGTGTGCAGTGTGTTACATGACATCACTAGGGTCACAAAGGCAGAAACACAACCTCTATTCAATAAGGCATGCAAGCTAAAATGTCAAGGATGTACACAGACACACCTCAAGAGTGATTTTATAAAGGTTTTGTGAACAGATGACATGAGAGTGACTCTTGATGGAGCAGATGGATGGGCCCATGGATGGTCACCTTCTTCTGGAGGAGTGATGGTGTGGGCTGCAGTTATCAGTGATGAACTTGTTGGAAATTTTATTCCAGTTGGAATAAAATTTCACCACAAGATCTAATGCCAATTTCTGGATGATACCTTCTTCAAACACTGGTACAGGAAGAAGTCAGCAGCTTTCAAAAAGGATATGATGTGCATGCAGGACAGTGCCCCACCCCATGATATTCTTGCAGGACAGTGCCCCACCCCATGATATTCTTGCAGGACAGTGCCCCACCCCATGATATTCTTGCAGGATAGTGCCCCAGCCCATGATATTCTTGCAGGACAGTGCCCCTCTCCATGATATGCATTCAGGACGGTGCCCCTTCCTATGCTTCAAAGCATTCCATAGATTGGCAAAGAAAGGTGATTGAATTATGACCAGGCCCCCATCATCGCCTGAAATAATGCCTGTCAGATGCACGAAACCGGAACTAGCTGATGACCTCAATGCTTTCTTCGCGCATTTCGAGGCGCCTACTATGGCGGCTAATCAGAGAGCTGCATCCGCCCCCGCTGCTGAACCGGCACCACTGACACTCTCTGAGCATGACGTGAGGAGAGCTCTGAGGGCCACTAACTAAAGGAAGGCAGCAGGACTAGATGGCATCCTGGGACTTGTACTGAAGGTATGTGCAGATCAGCTGGCCATGGTTTTCACCAACATCTTCAATGCCTCCCTGGCCCAGCGGGTGGTCCCTACTTGCTTTAAAACATCAGTGATTGTCCCAATACCAAAGAACACTCGCCCAGCTAGCCTCAATGACTATCACCCGGTAGCCCTGACGTCTGTGGTGATGAAGTGCTTCGAGAGACTCATGAAACCCTTCATCAGCTCCTTCCTTCCCTCCAACTTTGACCAGCTACAATTTGCATACCGGACAAACAGATCCTCTGGAGATGCCATCGCACAGGTCCTGCACTCCACACTGAGCCATCTTGATGAGGGATGTGGTAATTATGTGAGAATGCTGTTCATAGACTATAGCTCAGCATTTAACACCATAATCCCCGACACCCTCTCGGATAAGCTCCAGGACTTAGGTTTCAGTACATCTTTCTGCAAATGGGTGTACAACTTCCTGACTGCAAGACCACAGACAGTGAGAGTAGGGGATGTGTACTCCAGTACACTCACACTGAACATAGGGGCCCCCCAGGGATGTGTGCTGAGCCCCCTTCTCTACTCCCTCTACACCGCGGACTGCACGGCCAGATACCCCACTAACTCCATTGTGAAGTTTGCTGACGACACAGTGGTGGTAGGACTCATCTCCGGGAATGACGAAAGGGCCTACCGGTGTGAGGTGGAGGGCCTAGCGAAGTGGTGTGAGGCAAATCACCTCTGCATGAACATCAACAAAACAAAAGAGATGGTGACTGACTTCAGGAGACAAAGAGGGGAGCTAACTCACACCCCAATACAGATCAATGGAACCCCTGTGGAGAGAGTCAGCAGCTTCAAATACCTTGGTGTCCACATCAATGAGGACTTCACCTGGAGCACACATACAGACTTCCTCATCACTAAAGGCAGACAGCGCCTCTATCACCTGAGACGTCTAAAGGGGTTCAAGATCTCCAACAACATCCAGAGGAGATTCTATACTGGAGTCATCGAGAGCATCCTGACTAGCAACATCACGGTGTGGTATGGGAACTGCACTGCACAGCAGCAGAAAGCCCTGCAGAGGGTAGTGCGCACAGCAGAACGCACCATGAGAACCTCTCTACCAGCCCTGCAGGACATCTATGCTGAAAGGTGCAGATCCCGGGCCACCAGGATCACTAGGGACTCCAGCCATCCTGCCCACAAACTGTTCAGATCACTGAGGTCAGGGAAACGCCTCTGCAGCCTGTAGGGGTGCAACGGTACAGGTATCCCACGGTACGGTATGTACCTCTGTATTTGGGCCACGGTTTCGGTTCGGTTTAAATACAACACTACAAATAACACAAGAAAACAAATAATAAACTGCCTCTTATTTATGTATAAAATATCTATACATGTATAAAATTCAAACTTAGAAAATGTAAAAAAAAAAAACACTTTAAAAAATGTTAAAGTGCTCTAAACACTCTATATTCCGCTCGAGGCTCTGTGCTTGAGCCAAATCGTTTTCGATGGCTTTGCGCACTTTGTCATAGAGGTTGGGAATTATAACGTCGCTGAAATGTGTACGGCAGGGCACAACATAACGTGGGTCAAACGTTTTAATTAAGTGGCGAAACCCCGCATCTTCGACAACAGAAAAGGGTTGCAAATCTTTAGCAATGAACGTTCCCACTGCACGGGTTATTTTCTTATGTTTATCGGATGTAGCAGGGTATGTCTGTTGAAAAGCTTTTTCGATAGACACTTGTTTACCTGCAGTTACCTTTTCGTCTGTCCTCTGTTCAGGAACCGTTATATCAGCATGACTTCGCTTGAGATGCTTAGCCATATTGCTCGTGTTTCCATTAGCGTATGGGACACGTGTTAGGCAATGTTTACAAACAGTGACATTTCTATTAACTGTTTTGACTCCCTGGTCCTTGTATTCTACAGCGAACCCGAAAAAAATCCATACTGGACATTTGTATGAAGCCGGTGCTTCTTCAAACTTCTGCCTCTCAACTGTTCCGCTAGTGCTGGCCATACTTGTTTGTTTTTTTTTTTTTCTGCGTCTGCGTACCGAGCTGCGAGCTCAGCTCCAGTTACATCAGTGTGAGAGGGCGAGTGGGTGGAGCCACAACAGTGATTGGACATTAACTCACGGTGGAGGGCTTTCGCTCATTGGCGCTTACTGTTTAACTGGAGCCTGATAAGCATTAATCGCCATTTTCAAAAGGAAGTGCAAAAACGAAATACCGTGGTACCGTGCAGCGCGTACCGAACGGTCCGGTATTTTACCGAGTACCGTTGCATCCCTAGCAGCCTGAAGTCAGGAACTGAACGGTTTAGGAGGAGTTTTTACACACAAGCAGTGAGACTCCTCAACCACAGCACATAACGGACAACGACACACACAGAGTCTTCTACTATCCATTTCCATAACATATAAAATATCTGCATATCTGCACTTTATAGCACACCTACAGTGAGATGTATATCTTCACAGTGCAATCTGTATACAGTGCAATTTATACTTTATAGTTATACTTTCACAGTGCAATGTTATGTTATGTATACTTATGTGTATTATATGTACTATATGCACTTAATCTTTATCGTTCTGTGATGTTAGTACTTATTCCTTTTGTATGTATAGCACAGCGGGGAGTAGTTTTTGCCAGAAAAAGCATTTCACTGTATGTTGTAGCAGCTATAACTACATGTGACAAATAAAGAATCTACATCTACATCTGAGAGCTACAGGGCCAGACTAAAGTATGAGATTTACCAAGATGATAAGCAGTACACTTCTCAGAGCAGCGTCTGGGAGGCGGTCCCAACTGACGTAGCTAAAATAGGACGGGATTAAAGCAAAAACTTGACCGGTTCAATGGTGAACAGGCTCATAATGGTCCTTCAGAAGAAAGGTGGCCATACAGGACAATAAACTTGGTGAAGTTTGTTATTCCTTATATAGACTGAATAAGACAATTCTATTGTTATTTCTGTTGATGAAGTGAGAAAAATCCACTTAGTTTCTGATTGCCTAATAATTCTGCACACTGAAAATTAAGTGCTGTTCTTTTATTCTTGTTTGTGAATATGTAACATTTTCTCTCTAAATACATTTACTTGGAGCAAAAGAAAATTTCAGAATTTATTTCTATAAGTCTGCCAAACTTTTGCAAAAAAATATGTCCAAAAATAGTACTTGCCTAATAATTCTGCACATAAGAAATGTACAAATCAGAGGGGGCCATTCGGCCCATCAAACTTGTTAAGGGAGAACTTAATTAGTAGCTCAGAGTTGTTAAAATCTTATCTAGCTCAGATTTAAAGGAAGCCAAGGTTTGAGCTTACACTACACTAACAGGAAGACTATGCCATATTCCGTACTCTAACTACACGCTGTGTAAAGAAGTGCTTTTTCAAATCAACTTCCACCTATGGTCATGGGTTCTTGTATTTGAACTAATATTGAAGTATTTGGCTGAACAGCATACAGACCTGTTAGAATCTTAAATACCTGAATCATGTCCCCCCTTAGTCTCCTTTGTTCGAGGGTGAACAGATTCAGTTCAGATAATCTCTCGTCATAAGACATTCCCCTAAGACCAAGAGTCATTCTTGTAGCCCTACCAAATCAGCACACAATTTTCTTGGTGGGGTCTTATCAAGGAATTGTATAATCTTAGCATCACCTCCCTTGACTTGAACTCCACACACCTAGAGATGTAACCCAACATCCTATTGGGCTCTTTAATTGCTACCCCATGGAAGTATCAACATACACACCAAGGTCTCTCTCATAATCAGCTACCTTTATTTCAGAGGAACCCATAAAATGTCTGTACTTTTTATGTCTGTTCCCTGCTTGGATTACCTTACATTTGTCTATATTAAATTTCATCTGCCAGGTATCAGCCCAGTCACTAATTAAATCAAGATCAATGTTCAAATAGCATTCTCTTTTAGGGTTTAAATATTGGAAGAAACCTTTAATGTCATCCTTAGCCTCCAATGCAATCTTCCTTTCTCCATTCCTCTTAGCGAGTCTAATGTTATTTTTTAACTCAACCTGTAGACTTAGATACTTCTGCTTTATTCTGAAATCGTTAGATAATTTCCATTTGTGAAAGAGAGCCCTTTTCCTCCTGACTTAATTCTTAATTTCCGTAGTAAACCACCTTAGTTGCAGTTTCCTAGATTTAGTTTTGCTGGAAACAGGTATGAAGTCCTCTTGCACTTGCAACAATGTGCTTTTAAAAAACTCCCATGCCTCTTCAACAGTTTTGTTAACTTCATCCAGTTTACAATTTCTAGTTTCAGTCTCATACCATTAAAAGTTAGCCTTCCTAACACTGTATATTTTTGTTTTGGACTTTGCTCTTCGGACATTAAAATTAACCTTAAATTTAACCATGTTATGACCATTATTTGTCAAGTGGTTCTAAAACCTCTAATTTTCCAATCCTATCCTGGTTAATAGAGAAAAACAAGATCAAGAAGGGGTTCTCCCCTGGTAGGGGTATTAACAAACTGAGTAAAAAACAATCCTGTACCAATTCCACCATCTCAAGTTCATTTACAGAAGTGCCAGAGACTATGTCCCACTGTATCCCAGGTAAATTAAAATCACCCATAACTACCACATAATTTTTATCACTCATAATCCTGATATCATTGTATAACATTCTGCTTTCCTCTGCAGTTACATTAGGTGCTCTATAACAAACACCAACTATTAGGCATTTGAGTTTTTAGCATCTAGTTTTATCCATACAGCTTCTGTACTTTTATTTTTATCAGTGAGCTCCCTTGCCTGCAAGTTTTCTTTTACACCACGTCCCTTCTTACCTATCCGGTTCCTACGGAACAACGTATAACCATCCATATTATATTCTTCATCATTGTCACTCATCCATGTTTCAGTTATTCCTAAAATGTCATAGGAGTCTGATGAAATAAAAGCCTCTAAATCATGAATTTTGTTTCTGATACTCCTACCATATAAGTAAAGACAGCAAAGGGTAGGCCTTTTACAGTGCCCAAAAAAGCCTGTTTACACGATCCCTGTAAATCAGTATTTCTCAAACTAGTCCTTGGGGATCCCCAGACAGTCCACATTTTTGCCGGAAGCTGGAAGGCAGCAAAAATGTGGACTGTCTGGGGGCTCCCATGGACTGGGTTGAGAAACACTGGTCTAAACAATGTTTGTTGATTGAACAAACAATGGCAGCTGACAGCTCTACAGGGGGCGCACCTGAGTGCTGTACGAGCCATAGTTGCGGGACTCCGTGGGCGTGATCCGGGTGGGCGGAGCCTGGCTTGGAACAGGAGGAGCAGTGGGGACTGTAGCAGAGTAGGGAGGTGGAGGCTGCTGCAGACACAATGAGGAGAAGTGGGTCACTACACAAACAAAGAGGGGTTGCCTTCATACTCTCTGCAATACACCTGCAGAATTGTATAAACCCTGTGGTGTTCGCAGTGTCTCTTAGACGGCAATGCATGGCAAAGATGCACTGAGGCACCATCTCACCATCGGCTTGTCCTCAAAAGGATTGTAGAGGTCTAGAGTCGCATACTCTGTGTTGCTGCCGTGCTGGGTCAGTGCAGGGTCCTGGGAAGCATGGACACGCGTGATACCATCTCATTATCCAACACTTCTAAGTCTTTGAGAAAACATTTTAAAATTTTCAACATTAGCTCCTAATCAAACTAATGTTAAGACTAATTCAGTTCCTGTGTATTGTACAGTATTATAACAGACGAAACAGCAAAAGAATCATTTTCAGTTAAACTACAGGAAGTGAGTAAATAAAATAGAAAGACTGAAACGTGGAACTTCTTATAATGCACATCAAAAATAATTTCCCGGCCCAAAGCTTACAAACAGATCTGTATCTTCATAACATGAAAATAAAAGCAAAACGCAAGATTCCTGGATCAAATGATGTATGTTACAAACTAAAACAGCTTTTAGACATAACTTCCTGGATGTATAATATATTTACCTGAAAAGGATTTTGATCATCCTTCGGTTCTGGAAAACTGGTATACTGCGACATAATTCCTACATCTGAGTTATAAGTGCCAAATGAATGATGAAAATTGTTCTATAAGCCCAGGAGACAGTCTGACGCAGATATTTATTCAAATGCTAAATAAAAATCTCAAGACAGATACCGATAAATGTATATCTAAGTAAACAACGATTAGCGGTTCGCTATATCCCTTTTGATCAGCAACATGCCAGATTTTTACAGTATATAGACAGTATATTTTTACGCTTGTCTCGCCTTCTCAATGTAGCGCATACAAATGATTATGACAAATCGCTATTTGGTTCTCTATCACTAATCGGCTAAGCGTTATATATAGTTCAAATACAATCCGTACTTTTTAGTTACCAAAAACAATATACAGCAACTAATTAACAAAAAAAATTCTAGTGCCTCAGTATTTTACCAAAGCGAGCCAATTATAAATCTTGACTGTTAGCAGATATTTTCCTTTCCTCCGTTTAAATATTTTGGATATGATATTTGATAATGACAATTTCAAGCTTTTTTGCTTCTTTTGCTAACTTGCGTTTCTTTTTAGACGAAGCCCAGGATCCCGGAAGAAATGTCATATGACTCCAGCAAAAAAAAATCTCGTGAGACGTCTGGGAATGGAAGAGGTGTGTCTTCGTGCTGCTGGAGTATTCACTATCTCATTACATTTTTATATCACAACATACAAAACACAGCCGGCATATTCGGTACCATTTGGAGTCAACACACCTTAGAATTTTTATTACTGTAGTCCCCAAATTTAGGGTAATCGATGCAAACCATGCAAACCGTAACTTGACTTCCCACTTGTGTACGGAAACTTGAAAGGGGAAATAGCGCGATTACCACAAAAACTTTATATTTTTCGTTATGGTAGAACTTCCTAATGCAAGGCTACAAAATCCTTAATCTCGTTAATCTCGACACATGTTTTGTCATGATTAACAAAACAATTTATTTTTTAATTTTTGATGCTGAACAGGATAACCAGCTGGTTGGTTGCGGTTGGATGGATGGATGGGTGAATGGATGGATGACAGGTTATAAATGTTGTCAGTGAACATTTATAATGGCCCATGACCCTGACCAGGATAATCAGTTCAAAGATGGATGGATGGAATGATAATGGAAATAAAGAACTGTTGGAGAAAATCAAAGTGTGAAGCAGCACTGCACACACATAAATAAACTACTTAGATATTTATATACTTATATATTACTTATATATTTTTCATATTCTCCTGTGTTGCGGTGAGCCTGGTGTTTATCCCAGGAAGCACATACACCCTCACACTATGGGCCATTTAGACACCAGTTCTGCCGATGGCATGCTTTTGTACTGTGGTAGGAAGCCAATACATGAGGAGAATGTTCAAACTTCAAGCACGTGCACAGAGTCAGAGACCAGGAATCAAACATACAATCCTAGAGGTGTAAATCTATAGTCATAGCTGATGAACCACTATGCATATGGGCTGCGTAATTGCTGTTTTATTACAATTCTAGTGTTGGAATTCATTTTAAAAATAGTAAAATACAGTGTATGATTGTGAATGTGTGTGTATATGGAGTACCATCTGGCCCAGAGTGTAACCCAGCCTTATGCCATTTTCTGCCCCCTGCGACCCTTAACAGGATTTACATTGTATTAACATTCATTTATTTGGCATACACTTTTGTCCAATGTGACGTACAAGTGATGATAGGAATATATAAGTAATACGAGGACACAGCTTTAATGGTTAGTGCTTTCTTCTCCTATAATGTTAGACTTCAAACAAGTACGACAGTCTAATATGTTTTATTTCCTGCTGATGCGTTTACGAAGGTTCAATAGATGAAAGAGTGTTTAAGAAAAGCTTTAAAAACCTGTGGACCTCATAATATTTGTTTATTTAGCAGGTGCTTAAGTACTATGTTAACGGTTTAGCACATCCGGTGTGCGATGTGTGCCGAGGCTCGCTGCACCTCGGTCTCCAGTCGCAGCGTGGCTGGCTTGCGCGGCCAAAATGGCGGCCGGGAGTGGAGCAGAGAGCTGTGCTAGCGCTTCGTCCGCAACCTTCAAATCCTCTCTGGACCGCCGATTCCAAGCAGTGTCAAACACTGCCGACTCCATTCAGGGGTTGTCTGCTTGGTGTATAGAGAACAAGAAGCACTACAACCTAATCGTGCGGCACTGGATGAAATGGCTGAAGAAATGTGAGTTCCACGTACCGCTCGCTAGTCCTTTAGCAATGCTAAGGTAACCAGTAGTTTGTACTGGCTAATAGATATGAAGTTTAAGTTATCTGTATGATTAGTTTAAATGGCCGTGTGTGGTGTATCATTTATTTCTGAGTTCTTGTGGTATTTCTTGTGAATTAAAGGTATTCGGCTTAAGCAGGTGTGTGTGGTTTCGGTGAACGATCTGCCGGTGGTACCGCTCGGGCTTTAACCGGCGTTAACGTGAGACCATGGTGCGGAAATCGGGCTTCGGCCTCCGGGATGGGGTGAGGGCCGGCCGTATTCAGCTCCGGCTTCTCGGAGTTGGCAGTTGGCATAGCTTTCGTACTACTGTTTTGAAAACCGTTTAACCCTTTCACGTTTTAAAGAGTCAGCCCTGTGGGGGAGCCGTCATGCTGTAGATAAATACAGTAAGGATAAGGTATTACAGACGGTAGTGAAATTGACAATAGAAAGCGTGCAAGTCTGAAGTCTCAGGAGGGTCTGGTCTGCTTTCTAGAGATGCGTGTATGTGCAGTGCAGTGTTACTGCTGGTATACAGTAGTTTTATGTTGTATGACTGGCATGGTGCAGGATAATTTAGTTCAAACTGTGTAAAATGTGTTTAGTTAGTAGGTATGATTGTCAAAGTTGTTGCCAGTGCTGTCTGCTTTGACTGGTTACCCAGTAACCCACCTTTGGGGGAATTATCTTGATTACTCCATATGATACTAGCAACACCAGTCTGTAGCTGGAGTCAAAGCATCTTTACTTTATGTGTAAAAACATTGACCTAATATTTGTGACGTTGGTATGTCAGCTATGCCTCATGGTTTTTTACAACACATAAGTAACAAGTTGACCTTCATTTGGATGTGTTTAAGGTAATTTATTCATTCATCCATCCATCCGTCTTGCAAGCATTATCCAATACATGGTCCCTAGAGAGGGCCTGGATCCTGTACCAGGTCACAGAGCATGAGACAGGTAAACTTCCTGGACAGGATGCCAGCCCATCACAGGGCATTCATACACACGCTCCTACTCACTTTTTTGGAATGTAAAGACACCAAGTCACCTGACTGCATGTATTTATAATGTGGGAGCAAGCTTGAACGTCCTGAGGAAACCAGCACAACATAAATAGTGTGTATGTTTGCCAGTATTTGTGGTGGTGGTTGTACCCTGGGTACATCTCAAATGCCCAATGTCATGAGCAACAAAGAAAGACCATTGATGAAGATGTTAGTCTGTGTATTTAAATTTGAATATTACTCTGTAAATTTCTAAAGTAATTAGTTGAATGATGACCCAGTCACATTTAAATAATAGATCTTACTCATATTTCCTTCCTAGCTAGCTGTTTAGCTAGCTAATGCAGAGGATTAACCTGCCAAAGGTTTGGTATTGTTTTGCTAGGCACATTTGTATACTCCAACAACGTCTTATAATTAAACCAGGGACTGAATTAGAAAGGGAAAATTTGGGCTTTGATATTTTATGGGTAACATTTTCATCATTTGGAAACTTTTCATTAGTCAAAAACCAGGATGTGCATTGACAACGTACACTGGTGAATATTATATGGAAATTATTTACCCTATTATAAGATGATGCGACTAAGGGCGCTTTTCCACCGCACCAGATACCGTACTTTCGGTACTTCCATAAAGTATCAAAAGTATGGTACTTATTTTTTGTGTCTGTTTTCCACTGGCGTAAATTGAAACATGTTATGATCCTTCACTTTCCTGTAGTCCTGCTTAAGTTTTTTGATTTTCAAGCAGCATTGTTCGGTGTTTCGCGTGTGTGTTACTTTTTTATATTTTTGTTTCTACTGCTTTCTATTTTGTTTCTTGCTGTTCGCTCTGTGTATTTTGTGTTTCAGCGGCAGGCTATTTGCATAACCAAACGACAGCAAATACATTTGTAAGTCCCACCCCGAAGTACCAAAGAAGTACCCCAGCTGGTTTGGCACTTTCGGTACTGGAACTTTTGGTACTGGTACTCGACCAGAAGTCAGTGGAAAAGCGAAAGTACTGTACCGAAAGTACCGTACTTTGTGCGGTGGAAAAGCGCCCTAAGTGAAGGCTAGGCTACTGACTTACTAGGTTAAATATCGTGTGTGTGTGTGTGTATATATAAATATAAATATAATATGTGTGTGTGTGTGTCTGTGTATCCATCTTCTAAACTGCTTATCCTTCTGGGTCGCGGGGGGTTCGGATCCTATCCTGGAAGCTACGGGCACGAGGCGGGGAACAACCCAGGACAGGGGTGCCAGCCCATCGCAGGGCACACTCTCACACCATTCACTAACACATGCACGCCTATGGGCAATTTAGTAACTCCAATTAGCCTCAGCATGTCTTTGGACCGTGGGGGGAAACAGGAGTACCCGGAGGAAACCCCACGACGACATGGGGAGAACATGCAAACTCCATACACACGTAACCCAGGCGGAGACTAGAACCCAGGTCCCAGAGGTGTGAGGCAACTGTATGTATGTATGTATGTATGTATGTAGACAATATTAACAATAAATAAAATTTTAACAGCATAAAAAAAAACAGTAAATTAACACATCGATTAGGGGTTCTGAATGCTGGTTTCATTAATTGCCCAGCCCTATTACAAGTAGTACACATGTATTTTATTATAAATTTAGCTTTAATAAACGTCAGTATTTTAAATTAATACATTATTTTTATTTTCATGAAATTACCTTTCATATTTCTGAAAGGCTTGAGTTCATTATAACAAATGCTTTTCAATATTGTTTTTTTAGGGAGTAATTCAAGTCATCAGTAAAGAAAAAGGTGGTTTGTAGACTGTGCAAAGTTTTGATGCCTCACCACAGTAACATTTGCACTATATAGAAGCTCTTGAACATAAAACGCACAGGAGTGATTCTGGTTGATAGACCGTCAAAATAGGCAAAATCACCATAGGTGCTTTGCCTATTATTTGCCTACATTTATGTTCATTAAATTACCATTACTATGGAGACCATTTTAATATTTTTTGTCCTTATACTTGCTAAATACACTCATCATAAAGTTGCCTGTCTGACACCTTAGAATAAGTGGTTGTGAAAATGTTTAGGCTAGGATCTGGGCTTATTCTTTGTTGATTGACTCTGCCAGTGTGTATATGTTTGTGCACTTTTGGCTTGCTGGGACCAGTGTTATTATCTTAAGCTGAAACAAAAATGAAAACTAATTAGTTAACTGAAATATAACCAAATATTTATGAAAAAAATATGTTGGACTTTAAACTCCAAAAAGTACCGCCACACCATTGACACCTTTTAACCTTGTTTATACACAATATCCACTCTTAAAAGATGTTCCGGCTGCTGAGCTGTCCCTCTCTTCACCACAACTTCAATGCTCAACGCTTCTATGAGCTATAAGCTAACTCAATTTAATAAACATAAAGATGCTAAATTTATACAGATTGCTATCTTTTGAGCATCACAATATGCCTCATTAATATTTTACTTGTACTGCTAATATGCTTATCATGCTAATATGCTTGTGGGCGTAAGTAAATGTCTGTATAGTAGGGCAGTCACTTTTATTGAAAATCAGTTTTGAATGAATTTCACATGTCTCGCAATTTGTTCGAATATATTTGAATACCTGTCTCCCCCCATGTGTATTTTATGTGTGTTTTTGCTGTGTATGTGTATTTATTACACATGCACTGTGTCCATTCACCGCCAGTGACTGTAAACAAGACAGCTGGGCTGTTTGTCAAAGAATGTGATGCTAAGATTATACAGTTCCTTGGTAAGACCCCACCTAGAATATTGTGTGCAGTTTTGGTGACCTTGCCTTAAAAAGCACATTGCTGCCTTAGAAACGGTTCAACGTAGGGCTACAAGAATGATTCCAGGTCATGGCCATAGGTGGAAATTAGCGGGTGAACCTTTGAAACTGGATTTGAGAAAACGCTTTTTTACACAGCGTGTAGTTAGAGTATATAATATTCTTCCTGTTGGTGTGGTGCAAACCTTGGGTTCTTTTAAATCTGAGCTAGATAAGATTTTAACAACTCTGAGCTATTAAGTTCTCCCCAAACGGGCTTGATGGGCCGATTGGCCTCCTCTCGTTTGTAAATTTCTTATGTTCTTATTGAACGTGAGCCGCACATAGAAAAATTGAAATATTAATTAAAATTCGGCCCATGAAGAAATATGGAAAACCAAGGTTTGTTGCTTGCTTTTGTTGAAAGATATTGTGGCTAGAAAACTGAATGTGAAGTTAACTTCACCTTGTTGTTATAGTTAAGGTTTAAACCCAAAACCACTTTCGGGTATACTTCTCAGGTATTCTTGCATGTGGATATACTGTATGTGGGGATATCTACACTGAAATATTCAGGAAAGTGGGTTTTTTGATTTTGAATCTCTGAATGCAGTTTTTCAGCTCTAATATCACTCAATGTTTGTAATATACACTAAGTGGGGGAAAAAAAAGGTTAAGCACCCCAAAGTAATGGTCTGATTTGGATGTAATTTGGGACCTGTGCAGACCAGCGATGGGTATGTTAATGATTCGATTTGCAAGGAACTGGCACGTCTAGTCATTAGACACAGAGGATGCCTCATAGATGCATTAGACAGCATTACCAGCAACTGTTGGAGTTTCATAGGGGTCGCATTGTGGGTTTGCATGAGGCCGGGTAGTAGTATCGTGCAATTGCCCAGCATGTGGGGCATGCTGATGTCACCCGGTGTTGGAACCAGTGGGCGTGTGAGGGCACCCACACACATCGTGAAGGTTCTAGTCGCTGAAGACGGGCCACACCTAGGGAGGATCGTGATATTTTGCGCCAAACATTACAGAACCCCGTAACATCTGCCCCTGCCATCTGGACGAAGGTATTGGACTCTGTACAACCCCCTGTGTCATCCCACACTGTGTCTCGATGACTGGCATCAGCCAGACAATGGGTTCACTGTCCCATGCGTAGGCTGCTGTTAACATCAGCACAGAGACGACTGCATTTGGAGTGGTGCCGTAACCGGAAGGCATGGACTGATGACGAGTGGCGTTGTACCATGTTCAGCGATGAATCTCGGTTCTGCTTTACTGCGAATGACCGTCATGTGCACGTATGGCAGTGTTGAGGGGAAAGGACCAATCCTGCTAATGTAACTGCCGTTACTCCTGGCATCATAGTGTGGAGAGCCATAGGGTATGACTTCAGGTCATCTCTGGTAGTGATTTGGGGGACCATGACTGACAGCACTATGTCAATGACATCCTGCGTCCGCATGTCTTACCCCTCCTGAGACAGCATCCTGGTACAGTCTTTCAACAAGACAACACATTATCTAAAGCCCTACAATTGCATACAGTATGCTGTTGTCAAAATAAAATTAGCTTAAAAGACATGGTTGGTTTGATTTTCTGGAGGAACATTAATCTATTAATTGACCAATCAGTAAAATGCTTGACAGATTCATTGATAGAAAAATAGTCATTAGTGGCAGCTCTACTGAAAGGTAATATGTAAAAAAAAAAAAAAAAAAAAAACCTGACCTGTAGATGATATTCCAGGGCTAGACATAAGCCGCGGCACCGCGGCCAATGGCCGTCGTGCCTTTCAAAATTGGCCGCACGCCTCCTCAAAATTGAAGTACCTTACGGCCAAGATTGGCCTGCCTTTAATGTTTGTCTGGCCGTATGCCCCCTTTTTACCGAAAGTAACGTTCATTACACAAAAGACTTGCGCACGACACGGTCCACTTTACCTCGTCAACAATCGATGCATCTGTACTGAACCCGAACCCAACCTTCGATACGAGAAACGAGGTCGACCCGCACATCTCGTAATTCCCAACTACTGAATGAACCGCAATGAATTCTGGACTAATACGATCATGTGTTCGTCGCATGATTGGCTGGTACGGTATGTATCGTCCAGCCTACTATGGAGCCACAGCAATGACAATGGTGCATCATCGGGGGTTACGTTTTTGATTGGAAAAGCCATCCGACGGTTTCCGAATAACAGATAGGTGTCCTTTTCGGTAATCATCGTGTAGTTGTCGTCTGCTGCTTATGCTGTCACCATGCCTCGCAAAGATCGAGAATGTAAAAGAAAGCAAGCTGCCGCAAAATGTTGCAAATTATCTACTTTGTTCAGGTAAGTGTCAGATGGTGTTGTAAAAAAACATTTGCCGAGGCAGAGCAGATTTGACTCAGAGAAGTACAGTACCAAGCTCTGCTGGGAGGATATAGGACTGGTAGCGTGCAGTGTGCAAAAAACGAACGTCAAGTCAATTGTCATGTACACTAAAAGAATACGGGTGTTCTGAGCAAACAAATACAAAAATATTGACGGCTCCTTTATTGTTGGATTTTGTTTTTTGAAATAAAGCTATATATATATCTATAAATATATATACTGTATATATTCTGTCTCAAATCGAAGGTCGTATTGCGTAGGTTGTCTAAACTTGGTAATTACAGTAATTGGTAATTAGTGACTCAGTATTGGCCCAATGCCTTTTTGGAAAGTTTCTGCTTTTTTGAAAATAAAAAAATGCATCCTTTATGGAAATAAAATTCCTCCACAAGGCCCGAGGTGTCCTATGAAATTTAAATAAATGAAAAAAACATTTTTTCAAATTAAAATTTTTAATTTGTCAATGACTTCACAAAAAACAATACCACTGCACACTAGCTAATTTACTCCAGATTTTGGCCTTGTGCCCAGGCTTAATGGCCTTGTGCCCTAGAAAAAATATGAATAGCCAAGGCCAAAGTGGCTGTGCCCTCCTAAATCCTTATGTCTAGCCCTGATATTCCCTTGCCAAATTTCATCAAAATCAAAAATTGTGATGCAGAAACTTGAGTATAATTGAATGACACATACACTACACTGATGCAGTGGTGAAATACCTTCACTCTTTTCTTTAGCAGATAAACTACATTTAGCAAGATGCTACTCTTGAAGTCCATGTATTGCGATAAGCCTTTTTTGGCATGCTAAGCGTTACTTATTCTGCTGTGGCATTGTATGGAGGCACAGAGACTGTCTACAAAGCGAGTTTTGCATAAGGCACTTTAACTCATTAGAGCTGAGTTAATTAACCCTGATTGCCCTCTAAGAGCCACACTTTGATAGACAGGAGGTAGGTAATATCTGCTCTGCTCGGTTATCATCAGAACCGAGTTGGATCAAAATTGGATAAAAAAATAAATCAGTGTTATGACCAGTACATACTTTTTAGTCAAAGGGCGGCTCTTAAAAGCTACAATTTTAGTGAAAGGGAGATTTGTATATACATTATTGGTGAAATAATGGGGAATACACCCGTTTTAATCCAAAAGCCTGTGGACCTGCTTGGAACAGGTTAGCTGTGCAGCGTAAATTACCATGGCGGTATATCCCATTTAAAAGTCATCTAGGGTTGCCACTAACAACTATTTTTCTATGGATTAATCTATCAACCATTTGATCAGTTGATCGTTTTATATAATCGATTTTTAACAATTTTAATCACCTATTAAGCCCAGATTCTAGTCTAAACATTTTCTCAAACACTTATTCAATGGAGATTCTAAGGTAGCAGGAAGACAGATTTATGGCTTTGCCTTTTCTGGTGGTCCATCATCCAGAATAGGACTTGTGCGTTTTGTCTTTAGCTGGTCATGCATAGCGTTGTGGTATGCCATAGAAAGTGTAAAACCACCTTTTTGTTTTGTGATAATTTGAAGTACTCCCATAATTACTTAGTGATATTAAAGGAAAACATTTGTTGTAGTGTTTTAGAAATCGTAATGGTAATTTCATTAAAATAAACAAACAAAGCATCAATTTAAAATATAACTTTAACAAACCTCACTAAGCCAGTAATCTCTCTTCATAGTACCCCCCAGTGTTCTGTAAATTGCTCTATATCATAAGATTTCATAAATATGTCTGCTGCATAACTGATTATTTGATGCATAACCATATGATTTCTGTTTGCCTAGGTGGCTTACAAGTAGAGCTGTCATGATTAATCGATTTAAATGAGATTACTCAATTATTAAAATGCATCAATTAAAATTTGCCTTTTTGATAACATGGCAATATGGCAGTAGGAAGATGGTGCATAATGGATGAGGGTCCAAATAAAGAGCAAAAACCTCAGTTGCGTAGAAGTACTTATTAAAAGTTAAGGTAAATGCATTTGACTGTCAGTATTGCAAAACATAACTTAAATATAATCACAGGACGACTGCAATGCAAATACCTCTTCAAAGGAGACACTGGGGTATGACAGACTCACCCAATAATGCAAGGTTAGCCATAGATATGTCCCATTTAGCCTCTTGGAGTAGCCTACCCTGTCTGTGTCATTGCATTCACTTAAATTTTATTTTGCTGAATTTCCTTTCTACGATTTCTGTATGCCAAAGTAATTGCTGTTAAAACAAAGGTTAGTCCCGTCATTTAGCCACATCATCTTTCATGGGGTTAATATGGTACATAATCAACATATGCAACAAATAATTCTTTGTTTTTTATTTTTTGTTTATGTATTGTGTATTAGAGATGAATGATACTGGGAAAAATTTACAGTGCAATATCTGTTTTTGTGATGTTTAGGAATTGAAAATTAACTATATAGCCAAACAGAATTTATCTACCAACAGATTCTGTCAAATAAGTTGGTGTTGCCGTGAGTTGTGCCAACAAATCACTTATTTTTGCTCAATATCATCTCTTTGGAATGCAAGATATTGCCAAACAGCGGAAGATGTAATAATAAAAATAATGGATTTTGTTATTCTCTTTATTAACATTCAGATTTCAATTATTCAGTGGTCACATGGTTCACAAAAACTCTTTCTGTATCATGTCTGTTGAAAGCTTCCAGCGTCCTCAGTGGAAGGATGGTGATTTATATAAAGACAAAAGAGAAAATAATTGATTACCATGGACATTGCAGTGTCAATTTTGTGATGCACGTGTTTTTTTTTTTTTCTTCTTCAATACCACCCCAGAACAGTAGAATAATGGACACAGTGCCAACTCTTCCCTGGCTCCTCAGCCAGGTGTCACTGGATAATTAGCCTCACAAATGAGATCTGCACCCAGACACTTGATTAATTGCTGGATTACTCAATTTTTGATATAATCGATAGTGGCAACCCTACTTAAGATTGCAAGAGCTGAAAATTAATTTATTTGGATTTGGAGTACACATTCTCTTGCATGGTTGCTGATGCTTATAGAATTTCCTTCCCTTTATCACCATACTAGTTTTCAACACACAATTAATTTGGTTACTGATAGAAGTAGCGCTGTAGAGGTAGTAAGCAGTCCTTGTGACCCTTATACATACAGATTTCTTCAATGAAGCAAAAAGTTTAACTTCATTTTTGCTCTTTTGGTGTAACCAATAACTTTCAAACAACTACTGTTTATTTCTATATAATCTATAAATGGAATATTTTATCCCATAATGTTTCTTGTTTGTCATTACTTTCTTTAAAACTCTTTAAAACAAATTTTGATCTTTTAGAGTACTGTATTTAGATAATTTAGGTTATAAATCTTTACCATCCAACATGATGGGTTGTTGCTGTCAGGGAACAGAGTAGTAATCATGGTACATTCCCTGTCATTTGGGTGCTGGTATTGAAAGTGGAACAGCAGATGAATGGAATTGAAAAACATATTGTGAGCTGTAAGTGCAAGCATGTTGTATGATCTCTGAAGTGAATAGTGGCATGTAAAGTCCTGTTGTTTCTCACTACAGTAAGTGTGAGGTACATTTATCTCCTTTCCACAGCCCATGTCTGCTGCTGTTGGTTTCCGACTAGGGATACATGCAATACTTTCTTTTATAAGGTTTGGGATGAATGATGTCAAGTCTTCTAAGAATTTGTGTCTGTGTGTGCATGCATATGTTTCTTTTAACGTTGATTGGAAATGTAGCCTAGTAGGCTGGACTGAAAGCTAAATTATAAATGCTTATCTTGCTTTGTGTGTAACCTAAGCCTACTCCCCCAACAAAACCAACAATTGGCGGTTAGTCACTGTCAGATATCGACAGCGAATTAGTTGTCTGATATTCAGGGTTCCCACGTGTTCTGGAAAACATGAAAATTTTTAGGGTTATTTTCCAGTTATTGAAATGACCTGGAAACTGATAGAAATGGCCTGATGTCCTGGAAATAATCTATCTTGTCCTGGAATTTTATTTGTTTTTGCTTTTTAATTTTTCTGTTTGAAACAGCTCGCTGTTCGTAAGTCTAGATATGATGACAGCTGAGCTAGGTCGTGGCCTCTGCTGCACAATGTCTCCACCTACTGAGACATGTATAGGCAATTATATTTGAGTCTTGACCCTTGTTGCTCTAGCTTGTCAGTAGCTGACAGGAGAACAAGAGAACATCAGTTCATCACTTGAAATTTCTGCTGAGTGCATGACTGGAAGTATGACCACAGTGCATATGATGCAACTGACAGTTTACTCTTAACAGCTCCTTCTTATTCTAGCTAGCTTCCATTATCTAATATCTATTCCATTATCTAGACAAAATCTAATGCCTATCCTAAAAGTGTTGCTGATAAAAAGAAAGAGGTCATTGGTCTGGATGCAGTTTTATCAGACCTCAAGGAGCGTCTTCAGAGGTGTTGGTAGAGCAACACCAGTATTCTTTCCAAACCGAAGCCTACACCAGATGCCTTTTTCATAGGTTACACTACAGTGACTTATAGATTGTTTGTTTGTTTGTTTGTTTGTTGTTTTCCCCCAATATACTGGAGTTCAGGCTGTTATCCTTTGTTCTTAGTATTCTTTCTAGTTTAACCAAGTTTTCAACTCAGGAATTGATGGCAAGGCTATCATGATTTAAAATTGATGTATTTAGCTCCTTTTCCTACAAAGATACGTTCTTTATTATAATCTTTTTGATTGACTTATGCAAATTGTACAGCTGCTGTATTCCCAGTAAAGATACCAGTTGAAAGTTAACTCTGACTTTCTGTTTTGTCGTGTGCCAATTGTTGCATATATTAGTGTTATAGCCATCATACACATGATATAGGCAATAAATTGGCTTTATGCAGTTTTGTTTAATACAAACATTGTACATAAATTTATTAGATACAGACAATGACATAAAATGTAATATGCATTATGCAAGTAACTTTTACTGAAGTTAGGTCACTATGGTAGCCTATTTCATGGTGTGATCAACAGCTCTAATGCAGTTTTATCAGACCTCAAGGAGCGTCTTCAGAGGTGTTGGTAGAGCAACACCAGTATTCTTTCCAAACCGAAGCCTACACCAGATGCCTTTTTCATAGGTTACACTACAGTGACTTATAGTTTGTTTGTTTGTTTGTTTGTTTGTTTGTTTGTTTGTTTGTTTGTTTTCCCCCAATATACTGGAGTTCAGGCTGTTATCCTTTGTTCTTAGTATTCTTTCTAGTTTAACCAAGTTTTCAACTCAGGAATTGATGGCAAGGCTATCATGATTTAAAATTGATGTATTTAGCTCCTTTTCCTACAAAGATACGTTTTTTATTATAATCTTTTTGATTGACTTATGCAAATTGTACAGCTGCTGTATTCCCAGTAAAGATACCAGTTGAAAGTTAACTCTGACTTTCTGTTTTGTCGTGTGCCAATTGTTGCATATATTAGTGTTATAGCCATCATACACATGATATAGGCAATAAATTGGCTTTATGCAGTTTTGTTTAATACAAACATTGTACATAAATTTATTAGATACAGACAATGACATAAAATGTAATATGCATTATGCAAGTAACTTTTACTGAAGTTAGGTCACTATGGTAGCCTATTTCATGGTGTGATCAACAGCTCTATACTGAACATTATGGAATTGTATATGCCAGTGTTTGGATAGTTTTCCACAATTTCTTTAAAAGAGTTCTGCAGTTTAAAACAGTGTGTAACAAAAAGAGGTCAAACAACTCCATTATACATCAGTGCATTAATTGGTGTTGCCTTTATGTAATTTAGCATATCGGTGGCACTAAGTCCCTGCATAATCAAAGAGAAATTAAAATGGCGTTAAGCCTGCGACTAAAGTGTATGACTGTATGACCAGATCCTGTCATGAATTTCTGGAAAAAGCTCCTGGAAATGTCCTGGTTAATGATTCCTTAAAAAGAGTGGGAACCCTGACATAGTCGACTATCAATAATATAATCATCTTGCACAGCCCTAGTATCATCTCCCGGCTTTAAGATAGATGCTCCTCATTTAACGACCTACCTGTTTAACAACTGCCCAGACTTAGGACCAGCTCTCTGACCAGTCAGTATTGTACACTGAATCAGGGCTGTGGAGTCGGAGTCGAGGAGTCGGAGTCGGAGACAATTTTGGGTACCTGGAGTCGGAGTCGGCAAAAAGTTAACCGACTCCGACTCCTACTAAATTTAAATGGGAATTAAAAAAGTAAGTTGAAATGTCCCAATTCACAAACAGTCATAATGAACTACTTCTCTGCTGTAAGAATAAAGCCCAATGCATGCAGTGCATAATGTTACCACAAAACGAACATGTCAAGTAACCATGAAGCATGCTTTTCATTGACTGTATGCGTCACTATATGGGATGTAATGCACAGGTAAGGTGCGGCACCGCTTTCCATTGTCGTGTTCCACTGTTACAGGGAACTGTGAACCTAGCCTAAAGCCCCCCATACATTTACAGATGCACTGTCGATTTTTCGGCCGTTCAACGAGTCATCACGCGTCAAACGCCTGAAAAATCATCTGGTGTGTTCTCAGCTCCGTCGGCTCCCCTTCACTATGCGCTACCCTTGAAACCTTGTTTTCATTGTGTTTGTCTTTAATCTGGCATTATAGTAGAGTGTTGGCTTCCTAGCCAGTAGTTCTGAGGTGAAATGACATGCATGTTGCCTTCCTTTCCTTCAATGGATGTAGAAAATACATTTAGCATAGTATATACATACAGAGGAGTCAGAGTCGGAAGATTTAGAAACTGAGGAGTCGGAGTCGGAGCATTTATCTACCGACTCCACAGCCCTGCATGTATGTTGCCTTCCTTTCCTTCAATGGATGTAGAAAATACATTAGCATAATATATACATACAGAGGAGTCGGAGTCGGAAGATTTAGAAACTGAGGAGTCGGAGTCGGAGCATTTATCTACCGACTCCACAGCCCTGCATGTATGTTGCCTTCCTTTCCTTCAATGGATGTAGAAAATACATTAGCATAATATATACATACAGAGGAGTCGGAGTCGGAGTCAGAAGATTTAGAAACTGAGGAGTCGGAGTCGGAGCATTTATCTACCGACTCCACAGCCCTGCACTGAATGAGAACTTTGGTCGTAGAAACGGCAGCTTGGTGTTTCTATTCTGTTTGTTCTGATCTCTGATTTACTTGGGTCGGTGAGGGAAGGTTGTTTTATTTTGATATGCCATATCAGTTTAGACTGAACTTGTGATCAACTTATTCTGATACATTGCCTTAATTTGATGTAAATGCTTTCTTTTGTGGGATTGGGAACCTGCAGTGGCATGTAAAGCATGGGCATGCGCAAAGTTTTCCTGTCTCATATACTTTTCTTATGTCTTTCGAAAGCAATGGCTGTACGTTTTTTTACTTGTTTCATATATTAGGTAATATGTACAAGTGACTTATTTTAGAGAATGAGCTCCTGTATGCTGTAGAGAATTTTATGGAATGGGTTTCCATGGCCAAGCAGCTGCATCCAAGCCTTACATCACCAAGTGCAATGCAAAGCGTCAAATGCAGTGGTGTAAAGCTCACTGCCACTGGACTCTAGAGCAGTGGAGACGTGTTCTCTAGAGTGACGAATCAAGCTTCTCTGTCTGGCAATCAGATGGACGAGTCTGGGTTTGGCGGTTGCCGGGAGAACAGTACTTGACTGTATTGTGCCAAGTGTAAAGTTTGGTGGAGGGGGGATTATGGTGTGGGGTTGTTTTTCATGGTCTGGGCTTGGCCCCTTAGTTCCAGTGAAAGGACCTCTTAATGCTGCAGCATTCAAAGCCATTTTGGACAATTTCATGCTCCCAGCATTGTGGGAACAGTTTGGGGATGGACCCTTCCTGTTACAACATGACTGCGCACCAGTGCACAAAGCAAGGTTCTTAAGGACATGGCTGAGCGAGTCTGATGTGGAGGAACTTAACTGGCCTGCATAGAGCCCTGACCTCAACCCAACAGAACACCTTTCGGATGAATTAGAACGGAGACTGTGAGCCAGGCCTTCTCGTCCAACATCAGTGCTTGACCTCACAAATGCTCTCCTGGAAGAATGTCAAAAATTCCCATAAACACACTCCTAAACCTTGTGGACAGCCTTCCCGGAAGAGTTGAAGCTCTTATAGTTGCAAAGGGTGGGCCAACTCCATATTAAAGCCTATATATTAAGAATGGGATGTCATTAAAGTTCATGTGTTTGTGAAGGCAGGTGTCCCAATACTTTTGGCAATATAGTGTATGTTAGCATATCATTTAATTGTAATTCTGATGATTGTTAGCACTTATCAACCAGCTTGTTGTAACTTACAAAGAGATCTCCTAAGTCTGTGTTTTGTTTATTACAGTTTCACTCATAGGTTTTCACCTGTCACATGTGGAGAAAACGCGTACCGGGAACAGTACATTGTTCATTACAGCATATAGTACACTACTATGTAAACATTTATTAATATACTAAAAATGTTTTAAATGGTTCAAAGGCAAAATGTAAACAATATGAAAAGATGGTTGACACAAGCTCACTACCAGTACAGTATGCTTGAAATGTGGGCAAGAAACGGTTCCTCGATTATCGAATAATTCGCTTAACGACCTAGTCATAGGAACTAGGGGAGTTCATAATTCACCATTTAACTGCTAACCTCTAAGAATTTAATTAATACTATCAGTTAAACGGTTAAAAAAAATGTTATAATATCCGTTCATGAGAGCATGTCAACACGTGCATCTAACTCCAGGTGCCTACAGGCTACAGCTAAATTTGCAGTTTGTGGAAAAAAATTAAACAAGCCAAAAGAAGCGGTGAAAGCATAGGAAAATGAGATTATATATAAGCTATGTTTCTTTTTTTATATTATGATGTGAATGTGATGACTTTCCCTTTTGTTAACATTAATTACGCTAGATTAAGTATACCCAATACAAAGATGATTTTTGTTACAGCATTCTCCATGCTATATGTTAAGTTCTAGCTACTTTCAGTTCATTTGAGTTTTACAATATTTTCCTACACTTTGTGCTAGAGGATTAAATGTTTGGTTCATGTTGTAAATGTTTTTTTTTTTTGATTATTTACATAAATCATGAAGTATTTGCTCTTGAAAAAATAAAGTACTTATAATTTTTAAAACATTTTTGTTTAGGTATTTTGGAATTTGGTGACAGACCCACTTCCATTCAATATAGTTTTTCTCATTGGTTAACTGTTAATAGTCTATTAACACATGGTGACTATTGATAACAAAAAAATCTAAATGGACATCTGTAGTAGGAACAGAACTTGGTCAGTAGGTGACGAGTGTCTGCATTTAGGTTGGTATTCACTGCCTCAAAATTAATGTAAACTGTATTACTCATATCTTTCCTGCCACTGCTGTTTCTGTGGTGACTTGCTCTCCTCCTGCATGCTGGAGTGGTATCTAAAAATGGATAGGCTCCTGCTGCAGGCTTTGCTGTCATTGGGTATTCAGTGCTTACTTCACTTGCACTAATGACTGAGCTGTGTTTGCTGTTTCTGGCTTGTTGTAAAGGTTGACACATCTTGAACTTCCAGGTGCAGTCAGTACTAGGGTTGGGTATCGTTTGGTGGTTTTTCGATACCGGTGCCAAATCGGTGCCTGAACCGATACTTTACAAAAGCCACAAAATGATGGTGGATGACTCAAGAATACATTTTTATTGAACAAAAAATTGAATGCTTAAAATTGAACAATATATTAAAAGTTTAAAGTATATATGAATATATATGTAAATACAAAAAACAACAACAAAACATAAGCCACCTATGTAATGTTAATTTAACATTACGTTAGCCTACTACTAACCTGCGGAAAGGTTGCTGTCGTCATCATAATCGGTGGACTCCTTTTTGCTACGGTTGGTATGACGGGCTGGGGTTATCCACACCGTTCGTGCCAGCTGTTGTCCGCAAGCTGTCAAGCACAGTGCATCCCTCTGCTTTTAAGTTTATTCCGTGTACCCTCAAATGTTTCATTAAATTTGATGTGTTTCCCTCTTTACACGCAACTGCTGTAAAACATTTGCTGCACGCCGCGGTGTTGGAATCCTTTCTTGTGAAATATAGCCACACTTTCGATCGTTTAGTTTTAGGCATTTTAACAAAAGTTGTTTAATTTAGCAAGCTAAGATAGCGGTAGACCACCTGCTGCGGTCAGAGCAAGTGTAACGTTAGTTGCTGCATTCACGCGCATCTCGGATGGTCTCATTTAATAATAATAATAATAATAATAATAATTGATACTTTATTGATCAATTGTTTTTACGCCTCCCTCCCGGGGGGCCCGGGTCTGCGAAGGGCAGCCACCTGTAGCGGTGCCCAGGGAGCTGGGGGTTGAGGGTCTTGCTCAAGGACCCGCAGACGTGCTGAGGCTGGGTTTGAACCGGCGACCTTGTGATTACAAGCACACGGCTTAGCCCACTGAGCCACACGCTGCCCCCTTTCCTGATGATGTCACGTGTGTGTTGATGAATCTTATGCTTATTACAACTGTGTCATCATAGCCCCAGAGAACAAATATTTCAATCGACAGTTCAGGCATCTAAGTGGCACCGAAATTAGCGTTTTGTTTCGGTCCGGTACATTCCGGTTATATAGGTACCGGTGCCGTATTGGCACCGGTTTTCGGTACCCAACCCTAGTCAGTACTGCTTCTAATTGACTACAGCAACCTCAAATTTACGTTGAACCCTTTTAAAATGTTAGTGCTGAAAAACACACACTGGTCTGTCATGTTTTCCACATATTGTCTTTATTCATATTAGCAAAATGTTGACCAGTTGGGTCTGTTCCTTGCTTAATGGCTCACATTTGAGCACACAGTCATGTTTGTGAGGATCCGGCCCGCCCTCGGCCACGCTGTGCCATTGTTGGCTAATAGTCCCCACAATCCCTTCTCAGCGGCGACTGCCCACAGGTTAAACCTGTTCTACCTTGCCAACGATGTGATCCAGAACTGCAAGAGGAAGAACGCCATTGTGTACCGCACATCCTTTGCTGAGGTGCTTCCGCAGGCAGCTCTACTGGTGCGGTAAGTGCTTCACTTGCTGCTTCCACTGCTGCCCTGTTGCACATCCCTGGCTAACATAAAGTCGAAGACACTTTAGATGTATAGAGACATGGAGTGCCATGCATACTGGGAATGTCCTGTAGTTCACTGTGTACAACTTCCATTTGTTAATGGCAGGGAGTCAAAGGTGCGCAAGTCTGTGGAGAGGATCCTGACTATCTGGTCCGAGAGGAACATCTACCCCCAGGAGCTGATCTCGGACCTTAGAGCCAGCCTGGCCAATAAAGGGACCCCTGCAGGTCAGTGTGACAGAGCAGCCAAAAAGAACTCAGGCTGCTCAGTTATACAAACCAGCTTGACTGCTTAAAAGACTACTGTTACTACAAACTAGAGCTGTCACGATTACTTGACTAAACTTGCTTACTGCAGTTGTCTGTCAGTACTGCAAAGCAGAACTTGAATATCGCGACAGCACAACTGCAAAGCAAATACATCTTAGAAGACATTCAAGTTAGCCAAATGTAGAACTTATCTACCTTTAACTTATCTACCAACAGTCTGTCAAATAACTTAGTGTTGCTGCGAGTTGTGGCAACAGGCAAAGCAGTGCCGACAAATCACTTGCTTTTGCTCGTAATTTTAAAATACAAAATATTTAATTACAACGGAGTACGAATGGCTTTTTGTGACCAGTTCTTGTTTGCTTTTCTCCTCTTCACTCAATTTTTTCTTAATTTCTTTCAAATGTGCCACACAGTCTATGAATCAGTCCAACAGAAAGGACAAGAATGATATGGTTGTCTCGCAGATCGCATGCTGTGCTCATGCAAAAACAGTGGCAGTAAACTTGAGACCAAATTTTTAAAAACCTATACTGGATAATGCCTCCTGCTTCTTGTCCTACAGTGCCAGTCAACTCCAAAGCCCCTCTAAAGGCCAAGATTGTAGCAGAATTTGTGGTAAGGTTCTTTCTTTTAAATTAAGGTTGCATATTTTAGCCCTGCCTTATCGTGCTGTAACCCCTCCCCTATCAGGACTGTGCCCCCTGTACCTGCTGTAACCCCTCCCCTATCAGGACTGTGCCCCCTGTACCTGCTGTAACCCCTCCCCTATCAGGACTGTGCCCCCCTGTACCTGCTGTAACCCCTCCCCTATCATGACTGTGCCCCCCTGTACCTGCTGTAACCCCTCCCCTATCATGACTGTGCCCCTTGTACCTGCTGTAACCCCTCCCCTACTGTGATTGTGCCTCATGTACCTGTTGCAGCCTCAGGCCTTCAGGCAGCAGCTCTCAGCATACAGGAACTCACAGCAGGTAGCTGAGCTGAAGGAGAAGCAGCTGGCTGCCCTGAAAATGGACATTTGCAGCACCAGCGCCTTTAAGAGGCTAAAGGGTGTGGCCTTTTCTCTCTTTCGTTCATGTGACAGCAGAGATGTTTATTGCACATTAAATTGCCATCGCAAGCTGTGATCTTTCTTTACAGTTCAGTTTGTTTGAGTAAGCTCAGTCTTTTTTTTTGCCATGTATTGTCTTTCAGACAAGGAAGGTGGTAAGAAGTTTTCCAGGGACTTTGACAATGATAATAGAAAAGTACAGGAGTTTGTGGGCTTCCTGGAGCAGCAACTGAAGGAAGGGCACCACCTGCTGGAGTGGCTGAACAATGCAGATGTATTCTATGAGATGCAGTACAGGGAGGTCAAGATCATCGCAAAAGTAAGCTGTTTTTTTTTTCCCCCCCCCCCCTAGTGCTTATTTGAGTAGATGAGTGACTTTTATCATTAACATTAGCTGGAGACCAGCTAAAAGTAGTAAATGTAATGTGAGGTGTTCTGAATGGCCAACCTTGCACATATTGTCTAAGCTGAATCTTCCCAACAGGCCTACACTTCCTTTGCCAGCCGTGTTTCAAACCTGAAGCAGAAGCTGGATGCTCTCAAGTCAACACTTCCAAATTTAGACAGCTCGCCTGTGCCCTCACCCTTGGAAGATGCGCCGTCCCCTACTGACTCTGAGTCACCCTCCCATGGCAATGGTGGGGCAGCGCCAGAGACAGTGCCCAGGGATCGTGGGAGCCGCTGTGTCCTGGGAGGCGCCCTGTCAACGGGCAACCTTGCACATGGGCAGTGGGACAACAGGGATGTGGAAGACATGGAGCTGTGTGAGGGAGAGGAGCCAGAGGGCACAGCTATCATAGGTGAGTGGCTCGGGCACTCTGCTCCGTGGGCAGCTCAGGTCTACAGGCAGAAATGCCCCCGCAATCAGAAAAAGTTGGGACCATATGGAAAATGCAGATAAAAAGCAGTGATACTGAAATTGACTTTTATTTCATTGCAGACAGCAGCACCATAAGGTTTTGTCTGATCAACTTAATTTGTTAATATACATACATTTCTGCATTTCAGGCCTACAACACATTCCAAAAAAAGTTGGGACAATAAAGAATTTGCCAATTTGTAATGTTGCAATTAAAAGATGTTTTGGCACTGAGGATACCAAGCAATGAAGCATTTCAGGTGTTCAGCATTTTTTCCCATTCTTCCTGCAAACACATCTTGAGGTATACAACAATAAGGGGTTGTTATTGCAAATTCTCAACACGTTCTGTATTGGGAACACGTCAGGACTGCAGGCAGGCCAGTCCAGTACCAATACCCTCATGTTTTGCAGCCATGCCTTTGTAATGCGTGCAGAATTTGGTTTTGCATTTTCTTGTTGAAAAGGCATGGGCGTCCCTGGAAAAGATGTCGTCGTGATGGCAGCATATGTTGCTCTGAAAACTAAGAGTACTTCTCTGCAGTAATGGTGCCATCACAGAAGTATTAATTGCCTTTGCCAAGAGCACAGACACAACCCCGTTCAAAGTCACTTTTGTAGTGTCCCGGAGAGGTCAGAGTGGGAAAATATATTTTTGAAATAGTTTTGTGTTCCCTAGCAATAGCTTTGCATTACTTATAATGACTGTACTGTGTCCATTTAAACATATAATCAGTGTAAGCTGTAGTGTGACATGAACAATAAATTAAAATAAAAATATTTTGGTACAATAAAGCTACCCTTATAAAGGGGTTATGAATGGTTTATAAGTAGGTTATAAATTAGGTTGTAGCACTTAGTAAATCATTAATAAACAATTATAAACCAGTTATACCACAGTTTTCTTTTTATTAATGAGTTACTGCCATTTATAAGTGGCAAAGGGGAGCCTTATTGTAAAGTGGTACCAATATTTCTTGTAACACTGTAGTGACAAGCACACAGGCACATTACCACAAAACCAGGCCATCTTCTTAACACTTTAACATGTTAAACTTACTAATGAAAGCATTTCACTACCAGTTTCTACTGAAAAGCTTTTTGCTCTACTGTGGTGAAAGGATGCAAACCTCTCACCACGAACTTTGTCTCAGCCTGGTGGCACTCGTTCACCCTCTCCTCATTACATTTCACTGCCTGGAAAGCTAGCATGAACAGGTTTTGTTTTTCCGGGCATGACGCAATTGCTGCCTCGGAGATATCGCTGCCACCCTGCTCATCATCTTCTAAAATGGATGAAACACATGTATACATAATTTATGTTTCAGAAAATGTACCTGTAGGTTAAGGCACTGCAGTTAAAGTTACCCGCGACTATGGAGACCACGGAGTGGCAAACACATGGCAATTTTTAAATGTAATGCCGTGTTTTCAGCTTAAATGCTTAAGCATATTACTAGTGTTACCACCCTTAGAGGTGACAACGGCTTTGCATTGGTTTCACACCAATTGCAGACGTCAGGGTGTTGGGGAATATAGGGTTTAATTACAGGTAAGGCAGGTAAAACGCAGGTAAAACGCAGACAATCAATACAATGACCGGACTGGGGAAACAAATTGAAATGCGGATGCAATACATAGGACTAATGAAAACAACCAGAAACAGGTGATCACACAGGGATTCCACACAGGGTTAACGAGGGGGCGTGGCACTCGGAAGGAGCAGACTATCGGGGAAGGACACATTGTTTGGATACATTTATTTTTTTACTTTACAAATTACTGTTTTGATAAATGTGCTTAGATGTGTTTAGTGCAGTATATGCTCTTGTTTTATCCGGTTCATTTTTTTTTAAATGCTAAAAAAAACATTTCTGTGTAATTTTTTGGAGGCTAGGAACCAATTAATTGGTTTTCCATTATTTCTTATGGGGAAAATTTGATCAGAACTCGAACTTTTTAGGGTTCGATCCTGAGTTCTGGACGGATTAAGTTCAAGTTCTGAGGTACCACTGTAGTATAATTGGCCTTTGTCTAAGTGACATTTTACTAAAAATTAATGTCTTGGATACAAGTACACAAAATTAATGTAAGCTTTTAAATGACCACATGTTCTAGAGTAGTGGTAGTCATGATATAGGCAGGTTAATGTCCTTCAATGTTCCCTTCTATTCTGAATTTACATTCTTATGAAGGTATACTGTAAAATGCCAACCAGCATATTGAGGACGTGGGCCAGTGACCATGATGTCAATTCTGCACCACTGTGCATGTCGAGGGGCCAAAGGGCCTTGATGCTCAGCTCACAACTTAATTGCTGAAGTATCCTCCTTTTAAGCTTGGACAGTACGCTGTGGTGCCCTGGGTAATCATTTCACAATGTGTATGATAGAAGTGTGATAGAAGAGGACCAAAATGTGAGCCTTGGATTGAAGCTGCTTTGATATGCCCATAGTTGAGCAGCGTATGGAGAAGCCACTCCCCACGAGTGCCCAGACGTTACTGCCAGCCAGGGCGGCTAAAAGCACACATGATGTTCTGCCTCCCAGTGCCCCTGCACTGACAGCGCCCCTCAGCTTAGCCAACGTGGACCTGGGCAAGATCAGCTCCATCCTCAGCAGCCTCACCTCTGCTATGAAGGGTGCTGGTGAGATCTGTCTGTCTCTCTGTCTGTCTGTCTGTCCGTCCCTCCCTCCCTTCCTCAATAGTCTGCTAGCCTGAATAAACTTTGAGTCTATTTACTACCAATTTCTAAAGATGCACGTTAGATTTATCTGTTTATTTTTATATATATACGCAAAATTACTAGCACTGAAAAGTTTTAAAGTTATTGCGAGAAATGCGATATTTCACTGTCACAAAGGCGGCTAACACATGAGTAAGGCTGGTTGCTGAGACAAAGAAGCGCCAAGCCAATACTTTAATGTTAAAAGATACTGTATGCATTTACACTAACATATCATGTATTACTAATATTACTATATTATATGATTTTATGTGATCCAAGTCGTTTTCAATATTGTTTTTGGTTTATGTATCATGGTCGTGTTTCTGCGACCTTTCAGCAGGCTCCAGAAATACTCCTGTTTAATTGTTCATGGCCAACTCACGAATAAGTGAATCCGTGAATGTCAAGTCTCTGAATGTGAAGGGGTGTGTGGGCGTGTCTTGCTTTTACCTGCTTTAAAGATATGCTGTCATTCTCTCTCAGGAATGGGTTCTGTCCCTCTCCAGAGCCCCCATTCTGCTCGTGGCCCTGCCCCCGCCCCTGCTGCCAGTGGCTCCCTGGCCAGCCTGCTGTCCCGTGTGGACACCAGCCCCCAGGGCCTCCTGAGTGCCCTCTCCAGGACACAGGGCTGCGGTGCCGAGCTGCAGGGTGAGTGCATGCCTCTCCCGTCCTTTTGGGGGGGGGTCTTTTCCACACCTAGCTCTTTGTGGCTTTGTTTATGAGCAGCATGTCTTCCATCTTGTCTTTCCTCAGATGTGCCATCCCTTCAGCAGGTTCCAGTTGTGGGCTCCTCTGTGGCCCCAGGTTCTGTGTCTGTGTCACCCCCAGTCAGCAGCAGCCGTGCTTCCCCTAAGGATTTGTGTTCTCCATCAGGTCGGGACTGTGTCGTGCCACTTGGCCTACAACCCGGAGCCCCGGGTGACCAGGGCAAGGAGCAGGAGCCCAGCCCCACTGAGTCATCCCCTCCCTCAAATTTGGAAGCCAAAATACAAAAGTTCCTTCAAGGAAACCCTGGCTTTGCTCTAAATGGGTCAACCTTGTGTGGGGGGAGCCCATTGCCTATCGCTGAGAACGCAGAAGGCACCCCCCTGAGGGACGAAGAGGGAGGAACGCCCACGCAGGACGAGGAGATGGAGCAGCCTGCCGCAGGGCTGGCCGGGCGAGGAGGTAGTGGCGCCCCTGCCTGGCGGGCAGAGTCTCAGCAGCATAGCCAGAGCATTGAGACGTGGGTTACCACTGCTCCTAGTGTGGGGGCAGAAGCTGAATGCAGACAGGCGGGCATTTGGAGCAGTGGCTGCCCTACGGAGGGTCTGTCCTCACTGGCTGAGCGCACAGGACGGGGTGCTCCCCTGCCTGCCCCAGAGCCCCCCCGTGAGGGAAGGCAGCCTGCAGCATGCACAGGTGAAGCCCCACCTCAGCATCCACCATCTGCTTTTTTCAACAAGCCTCTGCCTCCAATTCCCACACTGCCCCCACCACCCCTACAATTCCTTCCCCGTCCTGGCCAGGGCCAGAAGTGTGGCACACCTACTCCCCCTAGAGCAGAACAGAGAGCATTTGTGGGGGGTAGAAGCAGTGTGGCTCATGGAGGCCCTCCTCCCTGGATAGGCAGCGGTATGGAAGGTGGTCAGGGGTGCCGCCCCCCTCCCACTGCCCTTTCCTGGCCTAGGGTCCCCCCTTCCCAGTTACCTGCCCGGTCCCCTGGGCCCCTTCACCCTCCCTATGGAACACACTCTGGGCCTACTTTACTCCCACCCATGCGCTCTTATTTTAGTGCCCCCCCAAAACGGGGACCACCTGACACCCCCAGGCGACCTTTCTTACCCCATCAGCACTGATGCTTTCAGTGTAACCTCTGAGAAGATGGATAATTAGACAGATATATTTGGGTGGAGTGAGCAAAGGTGCAGGTTTAGCTCAGGAAGCCTCACTTAAGGATGAGCACTGCACACATTTAGTTCCTGTTACGCTGGACAGCCAATGGAAATGTCCTCCCACAGTGCCGTAATAATTTCGAGTTGAAAAGCTTGCCACATTTTAGATTGGTACATATTTATTTTGGCCAATTGGTGGTGGGGGGGGGGCTATCTTCCGTGTTTAAACTTGCTTAGTCACACCAACTTGGAATGTAACCGCCAAGCAGAAGCTTTATTGCATGTTTTCCAACGCTGTTGGTGTGTCTGCAGCTCTGGGGCACTCTGATGTTGTGCTGCCACACCCGCATGTGTAGGCAGCACCAAGCTAATAAAAAGTTCATCTCAGTTACTAGCCAAGCATGTGTGATCCAGCCTTAGCGTCATATATGGCATATGACGTTACGTTCAGTAGGACAACCAGACCCTCAATGTACCAGATTGAACCCAGTTTGACCCCTTTGTCTATGCCCTTCTCGTGAGGTCAATCTCCGGGCTTTGAGGGGAACTGACAGGTTGATGTAGACAAATCTGCAGTACTTGCGTGTTCACGTCAGACATGTTGAATTTGCACACCTGTTTCTCTGATGATTTTTATTAAAAGAATCATTCACTTTTATAGTATATCTCTAAAACCTGTTATTGCAATATATGATTGCATTTTAAAGTTTATTCTTGATTCTCAGTCGTGCCTTTTCAGCAATTTCATGCGTATTTTTCTTGCCATCCACATTCATGGTCCCGCTGGCATCTGCATGCCTTTAAGCAGGTGTCATTAATGAAAGTGACAAATTGGTAGGAAATACAGTGAAATGCCGAAACACACCTCTTACTCCCTGCGTTAGTTGACTTAGGCACTGTGGAGTAGCATTTTGCAGAGTCGCTGAATTGGTTCAGAGTAAGTGCCTTCTTTAACGGTACAATTAAAGTGGCCCTATTCTAGTATGAGCCCTAAACAATGTAAATATCTGACACCATCATGCTGTATACTGAGTAGCTTTCCAGAGTGGTTGCTTTTTCCCTGCACAGAGCACATTTACAATACTACAATAAAAAGGACCCTTGACAACCTGTGGCTTCAAACTCTTTAGGCTTTTTTTTATATAAACATTAACAAAAATCTGGAAGCTGTAAAAACGTGCTGGATCAAATGTGTCCACTTTTCGTACTCTGGTGTTTTTCATCTGTCTTCCTTTTGTTCCCTTCATTGTCTGCCCACATCTTCGTCACAAACATACACACTGCTTGTGTCACTCCCTGCCAGTTCTGTTTACATCTCCCTCAGAACCTGTCACTGTTTGAGGTCAACAGTTTTTCCATGTGAGGGTTCCTACAGCCACATGTGTTAAGCACCATTTGCTTTTGTCTGCGCAGCTTATATACATATATATATACAGCACTGACCAAAATTAAATTTGACATTCTTGTAATTTGCAAAATGACTGCTTATCTGAATTTGCTGTTATCTTACCATGAATAGAGGAAATGTATTTTAATTGTACTTCAGTGAAAACTATCCCAGATCACAACATAAAGGGTTTAAACAAGAAATTTGAAGTCGGCTTATGATCAAAATTAGAGAACAAGTTATTTGCTTCTACTTCGGTTGCAATGTGAAATATCTGCCAATCCTAATCTATTTGACAACATTAGTAGGCATTTTACAAGATGGCCGACCTCTCCAAGGTGAATGACACCCTGCAACATCAGATTCTGAAGGCTGATAGATGACCCTCTTGCCCACTGGAAGAGAAGTTACTTAATCTCCAATATTGAAGCTGTACAAAGAAATCAAGTCATTCAAGTGTTGAAAAAGGCACGTCACCCACGTAAGATGGACCTGTGAGAGAACAGGACAGGATAGTATGGAGACTCTTGGTGAGGGATCGGTTCAACACCGCAGCTTGCTGATTCAATGCTGGACAGGGCAAGAATTTGTCTCGACAGGGTCTCATTGCCAGAGGGAATTTGGACTGAAAGCTCACAGTGACCAAACCACTCATCAGCAAGAAGAATAAAAAGGCTAGACTAACCTTTGCTGAAGAGTACATTTGGTAGACAGATGAGTTTTGGTCCAAAATTCATGCCAGCGTTGAAAGTGTCGAACTGGGGAAAGATTTCAATGAAAGTGAAGAAGTCAGTAAATTTCAGAGGGGGAAGCATGATGGTGTTTAGGATGTTTTCTGCAGCAGCAGTAGGGCCTTTCATATGCCTAGGTGAAGGTGTGCTAGAACTAGGCTTGGGCAGTGTCTGTTTTTTATACCGTCATACCTTCTAGACATTTTACACCAGTGTACGGCATATAACTAAAAAAAAAAAAAAACACATAATCATATAGGCTACAGTAAACTCCAAAATCAGAGAGACCGTAGAAGGGCTTATCAGTGTGGAAGTTGAATGGTACAGAAATGAGGAGATACCTCCTTGTTGAACTATTAAAGAGATTAGCCTTTGTTAATTCACACTGTCACTGCCTGATATGTTGCTGTATGTGCCCTATGTTTCACATATGCTGCACATGTTCTAACAGTATGCTACATTTTGTTCTTGTGACATTATCCTGTGTATGCATGTGTAATAATAGGCATCAATATGGAGTCGGTTCCCCCCTTTGCAAGTATAACAGCTACCACTCTTCTGGGAAGGCTTTCCACAAGATTTTGGAGTGTGTCTGGGAATTTTTGGCCATTGATCCAGAAGAACATATGTGAAGTCAGGTTCTTCCACAGCAAACTCGCCCAAATGTCTTTATGGACCTTACTTTGTGCACTGGGGTCCAGTCACGCTGGAACATAATAGGGCCTTCCTCCAACTCTTCCCACAAAATTGGAAGCATAGAATTGTCCAAAATGTCTTGGTATGCTGAAGCATTAGGAATTCCCTTAACTGGAACTAAAAGGCCTAGCTCAACCCCTGAAAAACAACCCTATACCATTATCCCTCCCAGCAAACTCTACAGTTGCCACAATGTAGTTGGGCAGGTAACATTTTCTTGGCATCCCCCAAACCCAGTCTTGTCCATCAGACTGCCAGACAGAGAAGCATTAATTCTTCACTCCACAGAAGATGTTTCCACTGTTCCAGAGTCTAGTAGCGCCATGCTTTACACTACTCCATCCAACGCTTGGTATTGCACTTAGTGATGTAATTGGTCATGGAAGCCCATTCCGTGAAACTCCCGCCATACAGTTTTTGTGCTGGGGTTAATGGTACAGCAAGTTGGGAACTCTACAATTATTGAGTCGGCAGAGCGTTGAAGACTTTTACGCACAATGCGCCTCGGCACTCTGTGACCCCACTCTGTTACCTTACGTGGTCTGAGGAGGAGTTTCTTTTGTTCCTAAATGCTTCCACTTTGTGATAATACCACTTAACATTTGACCGTGGTAGATCTAGGAGGGAAGAAATTTCACTCTTTTATTGCTATTCTATGACAGTACCACACTTGAATTCTCTTGAACTCTTCAGAACGACCCATTCTTTTACAGATGTACGTAAACCTGACTGCATGGCTAAGTACTTGATTTCATACACCTGAATGCAGTTATTAGGACGTATATTTCAGTACTGTTGTTCATGTAGTATATGTGTTAAGTTGAAATAAATGTTTGGCTCATTCACATTTTTTCAGCCATTCAGTGATCCTAATTCTTTCCGTAACTGCCCTTCATACCCTACCTTGAATCACAGCCATTGGGGTTTAATCTGTGTCCTCCTTTATATGTTGAGCTGATTTGGCAGAGGTTGCTGGCCGTGGCTGGATGAGTGGTATTACTGTTGTATGGTTTAGAATGGCAGTTTCAGCATCCTCCTTGTTCCTTATATCTGTGGTGTCTGGGATTAATTATGTCATTCGTAGCGTTTTTTTTTTTCTTTCTTAGATCGTTCAAAGATCTTTTTTTTTTTTCTTAGGTCGTTTGTGGGTGGTGGTGTCTTGATGGTTAGGGAAGTGCACTTGTAATTGAAAGATTGCAGGTTCGAATCCCTGACCAGCAAGGCACCACTGAGGTACCCCCGGGCACTGAATTAGCTGCCCCCTGCTATGTTACATATGGGTTAAATGCAGAGGACACATTTTGTTGTTGTGCACTGTGTGCTGTGGTGTGTCAGCAATGATCACTAAATTCTTAAATTCTAATTCTAAATTCTTTAACAAGACGGCTGTGAAAGGACACGAGGGTGTGTAAATAACACACAATGGGCTGAGGTCCAGCTATGAGCTATGCCTAGAAGATGCTTCATTGTGACTCTTATCCAGAATTCTCTCTTTACTTTTCACTAAGAAGCAAACATGGTTCACTGTAATAGAAAGCAGTAACCTAAAATATGGAGAACAGTTTTTAGTGTTTATTATTGCATACATTTACAGTAAACTTTCAAACCATAACCAAGGAAAGCGCACCCACATCATTAGCACAGTTAAGTTTCCCTTAATTGTGCTAATGAAGTGAAATTAAGAGGATTGTCATTTTCAAGCAGCATTGTACAGCTGGTTTTAATAAGGTGTGCATTTTACTGTACATATATGTAAAATGTGTTTGCTTAGTCAAACGATAGAGGTCACTGCTGTTCTTTGGTAACTTTATGCAACTTTTTATTCTGTCTGTGAATTGATAGTCACACTGTCCCACTCCTTAATTCCCTACCTCATTACAGTTTAAATCAAATATTTCTGTCTTTAGATATGTTAGGAAGACATTTTTGAAAGCAGCAATATTTTGAAAAATACATCTCTGTTAAAAATACTCCCAAAATGAAATGATGTTGCATAGTGGCTCAGTGAGTAGCCCAGTCTCCTCACACCTCGAGCGTTTGGGACTTCATTCCTATATATAAACATGGTTAGGTATCTCTAAGTGTTCAAAAATGTGTGAGTGAGGTAATGTGTCCTGTGTTTCCTCTCATAAGCTCCTGGCTCTGTACTGCATGAGGAGTGTGGATGGATGGATGGACGGATGGATATTTGACATGAGGAGGCAAGTCTATTGTTTTATTTAATTAGCAGTCTGAGTAGGAGCTCCTGACCTGCGGATTTCTGGTAGAATCAGAATATGTGATAACACTGGGCATTTTTAATTTTTTTTTTCTTTTTACCTTAGAATGTATTACAGTCCTCACCCCATTCTGACTTCCACAGTTTTCCTTCCCCGACAGTGTGTTTTGTCTATATAATGATCTCTACATTACTTAATGATTTAGCCCCTTTAAAGAACTGGACAATCTCATCCACTTCCTCTAATCTGTGTATTGAAACAGCTGTATTAATAAGGCACTGCATTCCTATATGTCCTTTAATTCCTCTTCTTCCTGTTCTCCACTTTACATAGACTTCTTGTTCTGTAGCATTTTTCTTATTTCTCTTCTGGCCCTCATTCTCTTCTGGCTATAGCAGACAGGCAATCGCAGTATCTGCGCATGCATCACTGCTGCACCACAAAGCCTTATTTAAACTTATTCTTAGAGGTGTGAAAGTGCACCCCATTCCCACAGTTAATAAGTAATGATACTAAGCTGGTATTTATATTTTATATAAATTGATAATACATTAATATCTAACATTAAACTCACAAAATTCTATCAGTTACTTTCTTTATAAGTCTTGTCTAAAATACTTTATTACTGAGACCTAATTGCATGCATTAAAACAAAGCTGTAACCACAGCTGGAAATATGTAATGATGCTAATGTGACTGGAACACCTATTATTATGAAGGTGTCATAAAAAAAATCTTACATGGTTCTCAAAAGTGAAGATGGCACTGTGTAAATGACTGTCAGTGTCGGGTATGGTAACAGAAGAGGCACTGCATTAATCACTGTCACTTAGTTATTGTGATTGTAGAGGCAGTGTATTAATGACTCTGTTACGGTAGTGGAAGATTTATTTTTTTGTTTTACAGTTTCTCTTTTTTCGACAATGTCTACTAAATGTGAATTTTAAACGCAAGCTCAGTGACGACAGTATAAAGGCACTTCTGCCACCCACAGGACTAGAAAAGGTTTATTCATCACAGAATTATAGGTCAATATATGTTTTTCTCTATTCATCTTAAAACTTGAATTATTGTTTGATTTTGGGAGTAACGTAGCAATTCTATGAGACACCTAGATATAGAATTGTAATTCTCCTGTTATATTTAAAAAAAAATCTCCCCAAGCCCTATATGAGATTGTGTTTTACCTTTTTTAAAAAAATTTAATAAACAAAAAAAAATCAAAAATGATGTTTCTCCAGTATAACCATCAAAGCAAATCTGATTATCATGATGGCGGTCATGCTTACAATTTAATACCTCTCTACCAAATAAATTGACTCTAAATAGTTTCTCATTTGCATCAATTTTCTATCAGGTGATTCTTCCTCTGTGTTTAAGTGAAAGACACAGAAATCCAGTGTCCGACACACAGACTGGGATGTCACAAGTGTTTTCGAAGGCCAGCAGCCTTTCCAAACAGGCCCCCTTTTAGATCAGTGACACCTCTGCATTGTACTGTGATGCCCAAGTGCCACAGAGCTGTGTTAATATATATAATTGAGTGATTTCTTGTTTGTAGTAAAGTTGAATTTTCTCAAAAATTGACAGTTACTAGCTTTTTAAAAGTCATAAGTCTGATACTAACTGGTTTAAATAAATAGGCAGCAAATATAATAAATTCTTTAAAGTTAATCATTACTGTAAATATTGTAGAGGTGAAACCAACTCCAAGGGCAAATGAGGCGGTCAGAACAGACTTATCATGTTGGCATATTGTGTTCAGTGTACTGTGGAGACTGACTGTTGATTTTCTTGTCTTTGTGTGTTGATAGGACTGCGGTTTTCAGGGCAATGAGAAGGTTGGGAAGTGGGAGCACTGGTGTCCTCTACAGACAGGCATACTGCCGAACCTGAAAGGACTTCAGGATACTTCTTGGTAAGACCATTGGTATTATTATGACTGCATACTAGCCTTAGAATCAAATTTTGTGTATTCGTTAAAGTTATTTAGGGCTAAACTTCTTGCTCAAAGGTACGAATTACAACACTCTGGTTTTACATGTAGTTCCTCCAATGATGGAATTACGGTGTGGATTTTGACAAACAGAAAACCAAACTTCTCCCTGGCCTGTTTTAACTAGGACGTGCGTGCTGGGAGAAGTTTGGATACTCGCTGATTTTAAAAGCACCACTTAACTCCCGAGGCAACCAATCTGAAAACAGGTATGTTTTTGTTTAAATATCAATTGTTTCTGCAGATGACAAGATGTTTATTAACAATTATACATACACATTAGAGACACACATTAGGGACATACGTAGTTCTTCCCATTAGTGATCGGGCTCACTGGTCCAAACTTCTTCACTTCCAGAATGATTTCACTGTTGGACCTTTGAGAAAAGCCCTTAGCTGCAAATGCTCCAGAGACACTATCTGACCCTGCTCACTGTTCCTGAATTGTATGCCACTTTGGTTCAAAATGTCTGCTAAACAAGTAGGTTTAATCAAAGGGTGATTTCAGTTCACCGTCTAACCAAACTGCATCACATGCCATAACCTGACCGGACTGACTGCAGCTGTTGTTTATAACATGCAGGGTTCTCCCTGAAGCCGCATGGTAGCTGCTGCTTGCAATATTTCTCTTGGAGCTGAGGCAGATGGACGTCAGGCTTCATGTTCTGCTCTCTGAGGGCAACCACACTGTGTTGTGTCCTCAGCCTTATCAGCACCTGACTGCAAAATGAGAACCAGCAGCTCACGTGTGAAGTCAGTATGGTAAAGAGCTGGTAGATGAGGCCAGCATGTCCTTTACTCAGGGACCGCAGCACTTGAGTGAAACCCCCACAAACCTGGGCCTGCCCCTTCAGGATAGAAAACTTACACTAAGGAGTACAAGTAACCACCTAACTGGTGGGGAAAGATTCTGCAAATTATCATATACAGTACAAACCAAAAGTTTGGACAGTCCAAGCCATCTACAAAGGAGATGTCACATGTCACATGACCTGACCACCTGACCCATTAGAAATGGTTTTGGAGGACTTTGACCAGAGAGTGAAGGAAAAGTGGCTGATGGGTGCTCAGTACATACACTGTGACAAAAAGAACGTTAACGACCTAGAAGTAATTGTCCGATTTTGTATTTGATACACATGCAGACCAGCGATGGGTATGTAAATGATTTGATTTGCAAGGAGCTCGCACATCTAGTCATTAACCTTTGTCCTATGTTAAATTTCTGTTCCTATCTCTTATGTTAAACGGGTCGGTGCAGACCCGTGTCTTAAATCTGCCATAAAATACCCTCAAAACAACTATTTATCATCCAATTTGTTTCTTACCTCTTGGTTGCCTTGTTAGGCTTCCTTATCCATGAAAAGATTGGTTTCAATATTATTGGTGTGGCTTTCTGGACCTTTCTTTTGACAGCAATACCTCTCATTTTCAATAAAAAAATTATGGTAAAATAAATTATATGAATAAACTGAATTGGTCTTATCTTGCCTTACATGTATGGGCATGCCTTGCCTTGATTTTGTTTTAATTTATTTTGTTTCTGCGCTGGTGTTAACGGCAGCCTATGCATGGGACAGTGATCCCATTGTCCGGATGATGCCAGTTGTTGAGACACAGTGTGGGATGACATGGGGTGTTGTAGAGAGTCCAATATCTGTCTCCAAATGGCAGGTGCAGATGTCATGGCCTTCTGTAATGCTTGGAGCACAATATGACGATCCTCCCTTTCTATGGCCTGTCTTGGGGGACTAGGACCTTCATGACGTGTGTGGGTGCCCACATGTGCCCATTGGTTCCAACATTGAGACTCTGTGACATCTGCATGCCCCACATGCTGGGCAATTGCACAATACGACCACCCAACCTTATGCAAACCCACAATGTGACTCCTATCAAACAACATCAAGTGCTGCTAATGCTGTCTAATGTGTCTACGAGGCATTCTCTGTGTTTAAATCGACTGTAAACAAGTACTTTTCTAAAACTTATTTTAAGAGGTACTGACGTATTGTAAAAAATTCATTAATTTCTGGCCAAGACTTTTGAGCTCTGGAGCTTGTCAACATATGTGTTGGCGACATGTAGGTAATTGAAGCATTCAGAAATTTAATTTGGTTTATAAGGTAGGTGCCAATACACCTGTAATAGTTTGCATACTGTCAATGGTCCATCATTCTGGAATGTCATTGTCACTGCCCCCCCCCCCCCCCATCAGTTTGGAAAGTCAGTGAATTTTAATAAAAAGAAGACAGTAATAGCCATTTTACAGTTTATAACATGCAGTGGGTTAAATGTTGATTGATGAATAAAACTTGCAATTACATCATATTACTGGAATAATACAAAACAGTAAATGAATATTAGGAGAATAAATTGACAGTTTCTGTCTGGTTGAAAGCAAAGGTACAGATCACAAGCTTTTCACTTTTGCAATTTTTAACAAATTTTAACTTGATAAACGAGCGAGGTCTCGCAATACGGGTATTACGTATACGCTTTGTCTGTCGAGTGTCACGTAATCACAACTGAGCCGATGGTTCTTCTGTCTCTCGCTGCAGGATTGTGGGTAATCGTTTCCCATGCTCTGTCTCAGTCGGCGTGCTTCACTCGTATAGTCAAAATTTTGTTGAAAAGCACCACCCAAATAAGGGCGTAGCAGTGCGACCGATGAATCTGTTTAACGACAATGCAATGTCCACATTTCCGCGGAATCGAAAAGTAGGCAAAAGCAGCTGTCATTGGATAGGTTCCTTGTTAAAGGCACAAAAAGAAAAAGATTCCAGTGAGCCAACAGATAGCAGTGATTCCGTTAGTTATAGTGAAAGACGTCCTACAAAGTAACCCTTCTCTTCTCCTCTCTCGTCTCCCTCACACCGTCCACGATTCTTTTCAAAGGTAAAGTGCAGGTAATTTTTTTTTTATGTATTCTTACTTTATATTTTGTATTAATCATTTTATATGAATTTTTTGGGTAGTGGAACGAATCATCCGAGTTTCCATTATTTCTAATTGGAAAATTCGCTTTGATATACGAGTTCTTTGGATTACAAGCACGTTTCCGGAACGAATTACGCTCGCAATCCGAGGTTTTACTGTATATAATTTGCAAAATAGATTCATATTTATCGCTAAACTGCCGCACAAAAGCTCCTGTCAGCACTCCCATAATGAGACTGTATACATAAAAATGACAGAGAAAAGTACCATGTCACAAGTTCATATAATATGCATGTTTTGCATACCTGTGAGATTTGCAGTCGGAAGGTGGCCCTCAACGTAGCTGGGGGGGGGGGGGTCTTGTCTCAGAATCTACTTTATTTTTATTTTTTATTTTTTATATTCCCTCCTCCACCCCCCCTCTGCGGGGGACTGTATCTATTTATTTATTTATTAATATATATATATATTTTTTTATTATTATTTATTTATTTATTTATTTATTATTTTTTTATTTACTTCCTCAAAAGAAGGAGAGGGAGGGGGGGGGCAAAGGAGAAGGAGGGAAGAGAGAGAGAGGGAGAGAGAAGAATGGAAAGAAAACAGAAAAAAAAACAAAAGAAAAAAAAAAAAACCAAGAAAAAAACAAAACAGATAATCTGCTTCCATGTCTGTTGAAAAGAGAAAGACAACATACAACATCTGTACTAATCACAACGACCATCAAACGTTAAATGTTGTTGAACAGCACACACAACCAGCCTTACAACCCATGCCCAGAAACAACAGCCGATCAAGACAGTGTGTGTCCGTGAGCACGTGTCCGTGAGCACCTGTGTGCACACCTGTGTGTCAGCGCGCTGTTGTTCCTAAGGTTTCTCCAAGTAATTGTCTAGTAGTGTGTGTGGGGAGCCACAGCCCCGCCCACCCAGGACATGAAGTCGACACGGGGGAGACCCGGGCCCCAGATATCCAGAGGCCCCCCAGGGCACGGGAACCCCAGGAGGACCAACGCAGGGACAATTGCAGCCCCCACCGAGAAAAGGGCAGAGGAGCGCTCCGGAGGGGGGCCATCCGGCAGCCACATCACAGGAGCCCCAGGGGGCCGTGGCGACGAGCACGCAGGCCCCGCCGGCGGCCGGCCACACTAGGGCAGACCGGACCCTGGGCCCAGAGATCCAAGGGCCCCCCCACCCCCCAGCCAGGGCCCCGACAGAGCCGGAAGGGCCAGGCCCCGGCAGGCAACCGCCGAGAGTGAGCCAGCACACACCAGAGCATCCAGCCCCAGACATCGAGAACCACCAACGCATCGGCGGCCAGGGGCCTCATCCACCAGCAGGGAGTGTGGCGGGGGGTAATAGAGCCTGAGATGTTATTTCAGGTGGAGTCTAAGACCCAACCTGACACATACGTATAGACAGACAGGCACACACATACACAAGCATACGTTCCCACCCTCATGCACACATAAACAAATATTCACCCATTCGCCCAACATGAAGACACAGAAATGAACGCCGTACACACACTCACACTCCCCATATATACTCTATACTCCGAGATCTAGGCACCACCGCCCCCAGAGGGGCAATCCGCCACCAGACCTCAGAGACGGATCCCTTTTTTCCTCTGGCATGGGGACAAGAAGACCACCCCGGACCCCACAGCAGCCGAGAAGCCCACCAGCCCAGACCCCGACCGGACGGCCAGCTCCTCCCAGCCCCCGGCCCCAGATGGTGAACAGAGAACGGGGATGTGAAAAGACCCCATGCTTCCCTCCGCCCGCTCATATGTGGTGTTGGTGCGTGTTGTTCTAAAGTGCTTTAAAACAGGGGAAGGGCATGGTGCTAACCACCCTCTGCCTATCAGCAGCTGGTGTCAGCTCGGCCCCTCCCCAGAACCCTCAATGTCTATATGCAACTTAAAATTGAGAAGTGGGCACTGGCACCAGAGGTAAGGCTGAATGAACAGACCGCCCTCTGGACGCCATTCCTTGTGCCCACCCCCAAGGCCCTAAATGTATGTGTCATGAGAGAGTAAGTAATGAGAGTGTCTAAGTTGTGATGTGTGATTGAGACACAGGTGGCCACGGGGGGACAGAGGAGGAATACCTCCCCTGCATCCCAGCGACGCACCTGCACCTCAAAGCCCTATATGTGTGTTGGGGTGACGGAGCGGGAGGAGGGAAGCATTTAGGGATGGGGAGGAAAGGATCGGGGGGGGCAAAGTACCCCCCCTCTGGAGCCAGCCCCCCCGCTGACCCCCATAAGCACCCCCGTTCCCCGAAATCCACCCAGGGCGGGAGAGCCGAGGCCCATCCAGCGGCACCACCGGGCACCACAGAGCCCGGGGCAGCCAACCAGACCCCACCACAGAGGGAAAAACTACACCCACCCCACCATTCAGTCAACTCCCAGACTACATAAGACAACAGACACCCAGGTTGGGTCCATTCTCCTACTCTATTGGATTCCCCCCCACCCCCGCAGAGTGGATACCCCTAAGGCAGGGACCACCTGCGGGCAGATGGTAACAACCTCCCCACCAGCTAAAGAGGCCCCCAGCCCCTCCAATGCGCCGAAGGTCCCCGCGCCGGGGCCGGGCCCCAGTGCACGCGCCAGCCCACACCCCGGCGACCCACCCACCAGGACCCAAGCCCCCCCAGCCCAGCCGGAACCCCAGCCCGGAGGCAGAGCGCCCCCAGAACCCCAAGCCCGCCCCGGACCCACCCAGGAGCAGCACGGCCGCCAGGCTGGTACCCTACGTCCGCCGGCACAGGCTACCCCAGCAGCGCTGCATGCAGCCACCAGAAAGACGCCACCCAAGAGCCACCAAAGCCCCATCCAGGCCAGGACCGCAGTCCCAGCGCCGAACCCCCCCAGAAACCCCCCCCCCCCCCCCCCCAGGGAACCCCCAGACACCCCAAGCCCATAGGCCCCCCCCCCACACCAACAACAAAGACCGAAGCAGGACAAACCTGCGACCCCCCACCGCCACTAGGTGATGGAGCTGATCAAAGGAGCCCAGAGAGATTGGTCTAATGTGGCGGCAGAAGCTGTATCAAGACTAATATGGTCCAGCAAACTCTCTTTATATTGGTTGATATTAAGGTTATTTTTATTTTTCCAGTTCATGAGGACAGTCTTCTTAGCAATGCATAAAGCGGTGAAAGCCATGTGGGTTGTGTTAATCTCGGTAGTGACACCATCTAAGTCACCCAACAAGCAGACTGAAGGAGAGGCTGGAATGGTACATTTCAGACACTTTGATAAGTCCTCACAAATCCTGCGCCAAAACATCTGAACAGGTGGACAGAACCAAAGAGCATGGATGTAATTGTCAGGTGTATCCCCTTGACAGTGTGAGCAGTTGTTAGAAGATGTAAAACCCATCCTGAACATCCGATGCCCTGTATAGTGCACTCTATGCAGGATTTTGTATTGTATTAATTGTAAATTGGGACTTCTAATCAGTTCAAAGGTTTTTAAGCATGTCTTAGACCAGAAATTGTGGTTCCAGCTGATTGATAAATCTGCCTCCCATTTTGCAATAGGAAGGGATATTGAATCATCCATTTTAGAAAGTGTCCTGTATATTTTAGACAGTAATTTGGGGGTTTTGAGATTAAGGAATTCTGCCACCCTTGGTGGTATTTGTAATTTGATTTGATTAGACTTGAATTTCCTTTTTACTAGGGATGCACCGAAATTTCGGCAGCCGAAAATTTTCGGCCGAAATAGCATTATCGGTTTCGGCCGAAACGTAAGAAAGCGCCGAAAATAAAAGCCGAAATTGTCGCCACGCCTCTCCCATCCTCCCGTCTCGTTCGCGCTGTCATTACGCATCAAACACGGAGTATGTTCATAAAGATAAACCTGCTTCTTTTGCTTAAATTAAAAGCAGACCAATTTAGTGTGTATAGTTATGTTGTTTACAGTAAGAGGTTGGATTTATTTATTTTTCTTCTGTTTGTGCACTGTTGTTTGGTACAGTAATTTAAAATTGAAGTAAAAAAGCAGCTAGCATTTTTTTTGCACAATTTTGTTACAGAAAGAAATTTTATTTAGTTTTGTTAGTGTTAAACAGCCTTATTACTGTTATTTATTATCAATAAAAGTTTGATTGCTTAATTAATTTGTAGTTTTTTTAATACAAACAAAAAGAAAATATTTTAAACATGTTTTTTAATGAAGCCATTTTCGGTTTCGGTATCGGTTTTCGGCCAAGTGCATCCAAAAATTTCGGTTTCGTTTTCGGCCCAGAATTTTCATTTCGGTGCATCCCTACTTTTTACTATAGATTTAACTTGTTGATATTCTAAAAATCTATTCTTGTCTTTTAACTAATAAGTCAAAGGGGATAAAGTCTATTTCTTCAAATATATGTTCCAAGTATTTAATACCTTTACAACTCCAATCCGGGAAATTTATCATATTATTGTTTAGTAGTATGTCAGGGTTGTTCCAGATGGGAGTACGTTTGCTTGGGATTAATGAAGACTCAGTCATTTTAAGAAACTCCCACCATGCTGTCAGAGAAGAGCTGATACTGATGCTTTTGAAGCATTCATGTCGTTTAATGTTTGAGCTAATGAATGGTAGATCCGAAATGTCTATGTTATTGCATAGAGCCTGTTCTACGTCTAGCCAAGGTTCATCTAAGAAGGTATGTTTTAGCCATCCTGAGATGTTTTGAAGCCTGTTGGCTAAGAAGTAGTGGTGAAAGTTAGGCAGATCTAGTCCTCCATTGTCCTTGGTCCTTTGCAGCGTTTTTAAGCTAATACGCGGTGGTTTATCTTTCCAAAGGAATTTAGAGATGGCGGAGTCCAGAGATCTAAACCAGTCAGGTGATGGTTTACTTGGAATCATTGCAAATAAATAATTAATTCTTGGTAACACCATCATTTTTATTGATGCAACCCTTCCCATGAGTGATATGGGCAGGGACTTCCATCTAACCAGCTCATCCTCTACCTTCTTTAAAAGTGGGATGTGGTTTAATTTAGTTAAGTCTGCCAGCCTAGGTGAAACATTAATACCTAAATATTTAATATCCCCAGATTGCAGTGGAGTGGAGCAAGAGTTCTGAAAGGAGCAGTTAATTGGAAGAACTGTAGATTTTAACCAGTTTATTGAATAATCTGAGACTCTTGAGAAAGAGTTTATTAATGTAATTACCTCAGAGAGAGTGGTTTGTGAATGCTGGAGAAAAAGTAACACATCATCCGCATAAAGACTGACCTTATGTTCCACATTCTTGCATTTGATGCCTTTAATCACTATAGCCTGTCTGATTGCTGCTGCTAGTGGTTCAATAAAAATTGCAAACAGTGAGGGGGAGAGAGGGCATCCCTGCCTGGTGCCCCTCTTGAGACAGAAGCTAGAGGATGTTTGGTCATTCGTCCTAACACATGCTGTTGGGGAACTATATAATATTTTTAACCAGTTTATAAAATAGGTTCCAAAACCAAATTTGTGTAATGTTGCAAATAAAAAACTCCAACTAACTCTATCGAATGCTTTTTCTGCATCTAGAGACAATATTATGATTTGAAGGTTTTTATTGCACGAATAGTCTATCAGATTGAGTAATCTACGTGTGTTTGTTGATGAGTGCCTCCCTTTTATGAAACCAGTTTGGTCAGGATGAATTATGTGAGGGGTTATCTTCTCTATTCTTTTTGAGAGAGCTTTGCAGATTATTTTAAGGTCAACATTAATAAGTGATATTGGACGATAGCTGGTAGGCAATATAGGGTCTTTGCCTGGTTTTAGCAAGAGACTAATGTTGGCAGAATTCATATTTGGTGGTAGTCTACCATTTTCCTTGGTTTCCTGCAACATTCTGTAGAATGTTGGTGACAGAATTGTCCAGAATTCTTTATAGAATTCTACTGGAAATCCATCTGGGCCTGGAGCCTTATTATTGGGCATACTGTTCAAAGCTTCCTGGAGTTCACCTGGTGTCAGCAGAGAATCCAGTTCTATCGTTTGATTATCTGATAATTTCGGAAGGGTTATACTATCAAGAAACTGATCAATTTCGTCTTTAGATGGGTTTATCTGTGGTAAGTATAAAGATTTGTAAAAGTCCCTGAAAGTGTTGTTTATTCTTTCAGGGTCATATACTGTATCCCCAGTTGAGTCTTTAACAGCACATATAGTTGTTTTTTCTTTATTTATTTTTAACTGGTTAGCTAAAAATCTACCTGATTTATTACCATATTCATAATTTTGCCAGCGAAGTCTTTGTGCTAAGAATTGTGTTTTTTTATGAATAATTTCATTTAATTCTAATTTTGCTTTACGTATTTTATTCAGCATTTCCTGTTCCTGGGATGATACATAAGCTTCTTCTAAGGATTTGATGTTTTCTTCTAATTCCTGAATATACTTGTTTTCTCTTTTCTTTTTATGTGATGAGAATGAGATTATTTTACCTCTCATCACAGCTTTGCCTGCTTCCCAGAGAACAGATGCTGATGTTCCAGGCAGGTCATTATAGTCTAAATATAAAGCCCACTCTTTTTTGAAATAGTTAATAAAATCTCCATCTTTAAGCAATGATGTATTAAATCTCCAGTTTCTAATTGGTGGAATGGCTTTCTTATTTATTAGGGTTAAAGATACAGGAGCATGATCGCTGACAGCTATAGGGTGTATCTCAGTGTCTGAAATGTCACTCAGCAGTGAGCTACTGATTAGGAAATAATCCAGACGAGAGTAAGAGTGATGGACGTGTGAGAAGAAAGTATATTCCCTACGGTTGGGGTGAAGAGAACGCCATGCATCGCGAAGACCATAGTCACTCATGTACTGCTTAACTATATTTATGGATTCCCAATTGCGCTGAGCAGCTGTACTGAGCCTATCCATTTCTTTATTTAGTGCGAAATTGAGATCGCCCCCAAGAACGAGTGCGCTATCTAGGTGTTCAGAGAGTGCGGTAAAGAAAACGTGGAAGAATGAAGGGTTATCAACATTTGGACCATATATACTAACAATACATAACTTCTTGTTAAGTATAGACAATTTAATGATTATAAATCTACCTTCTGGATCTATAATTGTGTTGAGTAATGTGAAATTAACATTTTTATGTATTAAAATTGCTACTCCCCTTTGCCTAGAGTTATAACAGGCTGAGAACACATTAGGAAACTCAGGTGTTTTAAGTTCATCTGTAGCTGTGGCAGGTCTATGAGTCTCTTGTAATAAAACAACGTCTGCCTGTAGTTTTTTAAGCTGGCTAAATATTTTTAACCTCTTCTCTCTGGAGCCAGCTCCATGCACATTCCATGAGACAAACCTTAGTGTGCCCATAGACATGTGTGTGTAGCTAATATTGCACGTGCAAATGAGTCAGATACGAACGAGCGTGTGAGCGCTTGTGTGCGTGTGTATCCTATTTGTCTGTGTGCACTATAAGGTCGGAGTGGTTGTGGTGAAGCTAAGTACATATGTACATTATCATGTCGTGCAGATGTATAAAAGTCGAGGGTGTTGTGTGTGATTGAGTAGAAATTTAAAGCAGGTGATCGGTGCAGGGAAAGCAGGGAGAAGTGAAAAAGACATACAAAGGGGCACGCGAGTAAGGGTATTAGTGAGAAACATAGAAACATAAACATTGTTAGCACTGTAGCGCCGCGGAGACTGACGGTAGTGTATTTGTTATGACCTAACATTAAATTAGCGAATTAACATGTATAAGCTAGATTAAACAGAAGAGGATTTGGGAAAAGAAGAAAAATATAACAGGTTCTTATCTGGAGTGGCGTTAATATAACCAGGGAGTGATGTTAGGGTCGCGGTAGAGCTGTCCATCCACGTAGAGCCGATCCACGGCGATGACAGCTCGGGAGCCCTTCTGGATGGAGCTGCGTCGGATTGGGAACTGAACTTTGCGTCGCTCCAGAATCTCTTTGGGGAACTGGTCGTTTACGCCAAAGTCCGTTCCTTTCAGCTCCCTGCCGCGGCTCTTCACCTGCTGCTTCTGTTTGAAATTCCCGAATTTGGCCACAATAGGCCGCGGTCTCAGGGCACCAGGCCTCTTAGCTCCCAGCCGATGGACTCTGTCAAAGCAGATGCTTTCCACAGTGTCCTCTGGAAGCTTCAGGTGGGTCTTGATAAATATTTTAACCGTAATTTCTGCGTCCTCTTCAGCAGATTCCGGGATGCCTGAAAACACCAGGTTATCTCTCATACTACGGGCTTGGAGATCGATGACAGTCTCTTTTATTTTTTTATTTTCTTCTTTTAGATTGGTCACATTCTCAGTTAGAGACTTGACCGAGCCCCGTAGTGAGGCGTTTTCAGCAGCGAGTGTTTCCACCTGTTGCTGGCTGAATTCCAAAGACTCCCTCAGGGATGTGAACTCCTGATGCAAAATCTCGACCAGAGACAACCTCGCGTCGAAGCTGGACAATCGCTTGTCGATTGACTCCAGTATGTCGGCGAAGTCTTTACTAGTCGGCGAAGTTGCTCCGGGGGAGACTGCCGGGCGACTTCTTTTGGATGACGGCGTCTCGCTTTTTCCCGGGGAAGATGTATTGAGGTTCTTCTTCATGACTGTAGTGTCGAAGTACCAGTCAATGTATTCTTCGAGTGATTCCAACTTCCCCTCGCTGTCCTCGCTCAGCTCGCTGTTCATTCAGATTTTCCGCCAAGTCTCCGGCGTCTGACGTCACTTACAGCATTTCCGGTCTTACAGCAAGTTTCAACTGTCTACTTTATTTTGACTCGGCCTTGTCTCGGTCTCGGACCTAGTGGACTTGAGGTTTGATTTCAAGACCAGTCAAGACCACTCATAAAAACGCCTCAATATTTATAACAACGGCAATATTCATCTATTTGTTAACCTTTAGATCCTGACAAATGCAAAATATGTTGGTTTTGGCAGAATAATATCAGGCTCGTAACTTTGGATAGGTATAACTCACAAACATGAATTGCATATCATTGCAATTGAGAGAACTTACTCGATCCCGTCATCCAAATTGCAATGTTGTGCATTAAAATATTCCAGTCTCCACAGTAATCCTGTGTTCAATGAGGCATATATTTTAAATATTTTTCACGAAAAAGCACCTCTAATAATCCATAAAACATAGATATTATTCACATTATAATACAAAACAAAGAAAACAAAACACATATTTGTTTCCGCAATGATCCACGCACTACCCATCTGGGGAAAAAATATTTATTTTATAATTTAGGCCTATTTATTATAAGCTTCTAAATAAAAGGTTAGAAAAACATTCAAAATTGACTCTACTAGAAATTGACTAGTTCTACTAGAAATAACTAAACACAGCATTTTATTTATTAGGAAGACAATCACTTGATATTTTCACTATTTATTCACAAAAGTTTGTATGTGTATGTTTGATGTCAAGCTCTGTCAAAACAGTTGAAATAGAACATGTCCACAGTGTAATTTGAATACCTTCTATATGTAAACACAATGATATGCTACAGTTTAGTTTTTTTTTAGGCTAAAATGCAGACTAAAAGTTTCCTTCTCAGATTTCACTGTACCAATCAGTGTATAAGGCAAAAAAAATGATAGCGATAAACATTCAGCATTAGACTCTAAAACTGTCTGTTATGTTTGTGTTTATCCAGTGGATCATGAACTAAACAACGGTTTTCTATTTCAGTTAAAAATAAAGTAATAAATAAATAACTATAAAATCATGCATTGCTTTCTATCAGATAACTTCAACAAGTTACCAAATGGATGTAAAATCAAAAATATTAATTTCCGCCTGGCACTAATGTATTCCTTCACGATACTAAGCCATAGAAAGATCCCCAATGAAACCCCTGCATTCCCATATCACAGAAACTCTAATCTCAATATTTCTAAGATTGTATTTGTAGTGCCTGCAAATTTTTACATTAGATGAAAAATTGAGAAATTTAAGTAGGCTCAAGTAGTTTTTCCTCATAAAAAGGATGATATCAAAACTGTGTCAGCATTTACACATCAAATTATGACACATCTGAGTAGCCCAGAAAACAAAACCATACAGCATATGTGGCGAACTCATGTACATACAATGTAATAAGTCTAAAATCAAAGAGAGAGAAAAACACAGCACTGTGACTGGGTGTGAAACATCCTGCGTCCAAGTTCAAATGCGACCAATAAAGTGTGTCTTATTTGAAAAAATGTTGCATTCGTAGAGAAGCATTTATATTGAATTTTTAAGAAAAAAAATGTCGGATGGTACCTATGCGTCATATTTTATGTTGTGCTATGTGTACTCAAACATTAGTCTGTTTCTGCTGTTGACTTGGTTGCCCTGCCTTAATCTTGGTCTTGTCTCGGTCTCGATACACTCTTGTCTTGGTAATGACTTGGTCACAGTTTAGGTGGTCTTGACTACATCACTAGTTCACACTGCACAACTTTTGAAGTTGTCAGATTGCAGTACTGTTCACTCTACATGACTTGTCGTCTTGTAATTGGGAGTCTTGAAGTCGTTGCGGTTTACACGCTACATGACTGATCAGTGACAGGGACGCACTACAAGATCTTTCACCAGGAGTCGCGAACAAGTCCGTCTGGTCTCCAAATTGCGTTTTGTCATGAAAACACACAAGTAAATGACACAAATCACAATTCTAGTGGCAACATGCCACAAACTGTTAAAACACTTTAACCAAATGGCAACAGATATGCTTGACATTTACAAATGTGTGTCAAATTAGCCCTTGTATGTATAGACTTTTCAGGAAATAGTATAACATACCATGGGTATGTGTGTGTATATATATACACTCACCTAAAGGATTATTAGTAACACCATACTAATACGATGTTTGACCCCCTTTCGCCTTCAGAACTGCCTTAATTCTACGTGGCATTGATTCAACAAGGTGCTGAAAGCATTCTTTAGAAATGTTGGCCCATATTGATAGGATAGCATCTTGCAGTTGATGGAGATTTGTGGGATGCACATCCAGGGCACGAAGCTCCCGTTCCACCACATACCAAAGATGCTCTATTGGGTTGAGATCTGGTGACTGTGGGGGGCATTTTAGTACAGTGAACTCATTGTCATGTTCAAGAAACCAATTTGAAATGATTCGAGCTTTGTGACATGGTGCATTATCCTGCTGGAAGTAGCCATCAGAGGATGGGTACATGGTGGTCATAAAGGGATGGACATGGTCAGAAACAATGCTCAGGTAGGCCGTTGCATTTAAACGATGCCCAATTGGCACTAAGGGGCCTAAAGTGTGCCAAGAAAACATCCCCCACACCATTACACCACCACCACCAGCCTGCACAGTGGTAACAAGGCATGATGGATCCATGTTCTCATTCTGTTTACGCCAAATTCTGACTCTACCATTTGAATGCCTCAACAGAAATCGAGACTCATCAGACTAGGCAACATTTTTCCAGTCTTCAACTGGCAATTTTGGTGAGCTCGTGCAAATTGTAGCCTCTTTTTCCTATTTGTAGTG